>NC_058523.1:71018777-72268777 GCF_904849725.1 Hordeum vulgare subsp. vulgare
AGACTCCGTTTTCTTGTGGAATACTCCTTATGGTCGGTAAAAATTAATTATATAATCTCCCGAAAGGTCTGACCCTCGTATCATGCAAATATCCTCTGTTTTCGTTTCGAGCTGTTGTGCAGACAGATCCAGATCGCTATGGCGTCCCCAAAAGTTCCGAAGGACAAGTTCTTCGAGAAGGTCATCAATCCCTACCTCACGGAGGTGCTACAACACCCTCAATCTATCGAGATTCATGAGGGGTTCTGCACATCCGTGATGTTGAGGGGTTCTGCACATCCAAGAGGATCGGAAGCGTAGAGGCGAGGCTCGAAGCAATGGAGCAGCAAGTCTTCAAGTGCCAAGGGATGGTGGAACGCGGACTCAACGCCAACCACATGATGATCACGGAGTTCACCAATAAGCACAAGATCGATGTCAAGGACATCGGGGAGCACCTCTTCGAGCTCTATGACAGAATCGATCATCTACAAGCCCAGATCTACGACCTGCAAAACCAAAACTATGAGTATGAGTATAGATTTAAAGCAATGCGGTTGGCTGCAGATTTGAGTATTACGGAGACTCGATCATCTTTCCATGATGGAGAATTAACCCCAGACTCCAACAACTCCACCACCATCACCTCTGAAGGAAGATGATACGTCCTTTTTGCATCATATTTTCATGTTGACATTTATCGCTTTATGGGCTGTTATTACACTTCACGGTACAATACTTATGCCTTTTCTCTCTTATTTTGCAAGGTTTAAATGAAGAGGGACAATGCCGGCAGCTGGAATTCTGGCCTGAAAAAGCAGCAAGTTTGAGATACCTATTCTGGCAACTCCAAAAGTCGTGAAAATCAACGAGGATTTATTTTGGAATTTATAAAACATACTGGGCCGAAGAAGTAATAGAGGGGATCCAGCACGAGGCCACAAGCCTGCTAGTTGCGCCCCCTGGCCGCGCCTAGGGGGCTTGTGGGCACCCTGGTGGCCCTCTGGCCCCCTCGTTTGCTACAAGAAGGGTTTCATTCCAGAAAAAAATCAAGAGGAGGCTTTCGGGAGGAATCGCCACCGCCACGAGGTAGAACTTGCGCAAAACCAATCTAGAGCTCCGGCAGGGCCGTCCTGCTGGGGAAACTTCACTCCCGGAGGGAGAAATCGTCGCCATCGTCATCACCAACACTCCTCTCATCGGAGGGGACTCAGCACCATCAACATCTTCATCAGCACCATCTCATCTCCATACCCGAGTTCATCTCTTGTAACCAATCTCCATCTCGCGACTCGATTGGTACTTGTAAGGTTGATAGTAGTGTTAATTACTCTTTGTAGTTGATGCTAGTTGGATTACTTGGTGGAAGATTATATGTTTAGATCGTTGATGTTATGCATTACCTCTCTGGTCATGAATATGATTATGCTTTGTGAGTATCCACTTTTGTTCCTGAGGACATGGGATAAGACATGCTATAAGTAGTCATGTGAATTTGGTATTCGTTTGATATTTTGATGTGTTGTATGTTGTCTCTCCTCTAGTGGTGTTATGTGAACGTCGACTACATAACACTTCACCATTATTTGGGCCTAGAGGAAGGCATTGGGAAGTAGTAAGTAGATGATGGGTTGCTAGAGTGACAGAAGCTTAAACCCTAGTTTATGCGTTGCTTCGTAAGGGGCTGATTTGGATCCACGAGTTTAATGCTATGGTTAGACTTTGTCTTAATTCTTCTTTCGTAGTTGCGGATGCTTGTGAGAGGGGTTAATCATTAGTGGGATGCTTGTCCAAGTAAGGGCAGTACCGAACCCAAAGTAGCGAACGCGAATCATATGATCATGATGAAAAATAGCTTGACAGAATTTCCCATGTGTCCTCGGGAGCGCTTTACCTCCTATAAGAGTTTGTCCAGGCTTGTCCCTTGCTACAACAGGGATTGGGCCACTTTGCTGCACCTTTGTTACCGTTGTTACTTGCTACTTGGTACGAATCATTTTGTCACACAACTACGTGTTACCGATAATTTCAGTGCTTGTAGAGAATACCTTGCTGAAAACCACTTGTCAGATCCTTCTGATCCTCGTTGGGTTCGACACTCTTACTTATTGAAAAGACTACGATAGATCCCCTATACTTGTGGGTCATCAAGAATCTTTTCTGGCGCCGTTGCCAGGGAGTGAAGCGCCTTTGGTAAGTGGAATTTGGTAAGGAAACATTTATATAGTGTGCTGAAATTTATTGTCACTTGTTGCTATGGAAACTAATCCTTTGAGGAGCTTGTTCGGGGTATCTTCACCTCGAACGGAAGCACAAGGAGTTGCTCCTCAACCTTCTGTACCTACTGAAAATATTTGCTATGAATTTCCTTCCGGTATGCTTGAGAAACCATTGGCTAATCCTTTTACAGGACATGGAACATTGATTCGTCTCAAACGTATCTATAATTTTTGATGGTTTCATGTTGTTCTCTTGTCATCTTTGGATGTTTTATGTATAGTTTACATCTTTTTTGGGACTAACTTATTAATTCAGTGCCAAGTGCCAGTTCATGTTTTTTCTGTGTTTTTGGCTCTTTTCAGATCTGATTTTGGAACGGAGTCCAAACGGAATAAAATCCCCGAAATAAATTTCTCTCGAACGGAAGAAGATCAGGGGGCTTGAGGGCCAAGGCAGGAGAGCTACAGGGGGCCCACAAGCCCTGTTGCCGCCACCAGGGGGGGCGGCTAGCAGGCTTGTGGCCTCCCTGGCGCCCCCTGACCTAGCTCCTTCGCCTATATATTCCCTCATATACAGAAAAATAGGGGAATCCACGAAAACACTTTTCCACCGCCGCAAGCTTCCGTTTCCGCGAGATCTCATCTGGAGACCCTTCCCGGTGCCCTGCCGGAGGGGACTTTGGAGTTGGAGGGCTTCTACATCAATATCATCGCCCCTCCAATGACTCGTGAGTGGTTCACTTCAGACCTACCACTACTAGAAAAAGGGCTATAGATGATATAGACACTAATGGCGCACCAGACAAATAGTGTGCCACTACTATATAGTAGTGGCGCACCATGTGCAGGTGTGCCATTAGTGTGATGGACACTAATGGCGCACCACACAATCGGTGCGCCACTACTATTTTTTTTTGCAAAACTACTAATGGCGCACCACCAGGTGGTGCGCCATGAGTAACCAGGGTTACTAATGGCGCATCTCTAGGTGCTGCGCCACTACTATAATTTTTTTTTGCAAAACTACTAATGGCGCACCGTAAGCTGGTGCGCCATTAGTAACGAGGGTTACTAATGGCGCATCTGTAGGTGGTGCGCCATTAGTAACCGCCGACGACGCGCCGCACCCTCCCCCGCTCCACCGCCGCCTACGACCCCCCGCACCCTCCCCGACCCGCTCCACCGCCGCCTACAACCCCCCGCACCCTCCCCGGCCCGCTCCACCACCGCCGCCGACCCCCCGCACCCTCCCCTGCTCCACCGCCGCCGATAACCCCCCGCACCTTCCCCCGCCCCACCACCGCCGCCGACCCGCCGCACCCTCCCCGGCCCACTCCACCACCGCCGCCGACCCCCCGCACCCTCCCCCGCTCCACCGCCGCCGATGACCCCCGCACCCTACCCCGCACCCTCCCCGGCCCGCTCCACCGCCGCCGCCGACCCCCCGCACCCTCCCCGGCCCGCTCCACCGCCGCCGCCGACCCCCCACACCCTCCCCGGCCCGCTCCACCACCGTCGCCGACCCCCCGCACCCTTCCCCGCTCCACCGCCGCCGCCGAGCCCCCGCACCCTAGCCCGCTCCACCGACGCCGACGACCCCCCGCACCCTCCCCTGCTCCACCGCCGCCGACGGCCTCCCGCACCCTCCCCGGTCTGCTCCCCCGCCGCCGACGACCCCCCGCACCCTCCCCCGCTCCACCGCCCCCGAGGACCCCCCGCACCCTCCCCTGCTCCACCAACGCCGCCGACCCCCAGCACCCTCCCCAGCTCCACCGCCGCCGCCGACCCCCCGCACCCTCCCCTGTCTCCTCGCTCGGTTCCCCCGAACGGAATCGGCCAAGCGCACCACCCACCCCCTCCCTCCCCACGAGCGCCATTGCTATCCAAAAAAAATATATTACTAATGGCGCACCTCTCTGGGGTGCGCCATTGCTATCCAAAAAAAAAAGATTACTAATGGCGCATCTATCTGAGATGCGCCATTGCTATATAAAAAAATTACTAATGGCGCACTACATGGGGATGCGCCATTGCTATAAAAAAATTCTAATGGCGCACCCCGAGCGGTGCACCATTGCCATCCAGCCGCAGGCCCCAGACCCCATCGCCAACCCGCTCCTTCGCATCCTCCACCCGCACGCTGACGCCTCGCCCACCAAGGCCCAACGCATCGGCCTCCACCCCCCGCACCCCAAACCCTAGCCCCATCCCCAACCCCATTCCCATGGAGGTCGAGGTCAAGCTCCGCCTCCCCGACGCGGCCGCGCACCGCCGCCTCTCCGCCTACCTCGCGCCCCGCCTCCTCCACACCGACGCCCAGCACAACGCCTTCTTCGACGCCCCGGCCCGTCCCCTCGCCGCCGCCACCGCCGCCTTCCGCGTCCGCCTCTACGGCCCCGACGACCGCGCCCCCTCCTGCGCCGTCCTCGCGCTCAAGCGACGCGAGCGCATGGACGCCGGCGTCAGCCGCGTCGAGGAGCTCGAGGAGCCGCTCGACCCCGAGGCTGAGAGGCTGTGCCTCGACGGCGACTCGTAGGCCGGTCACTACCGTGAGGCCGAGGACAAGCTCGGACATGGCAGCCGCTGCCGCCATCGAGCACCTCTAGCGGAATCCTATGCTATTGGATCCAGATAAGATCTCATGTTCTAGATCAACCTTGCACAGATCGGCACCACCCTTGCCGGCCTGCAGCATATCACACCGAAGACAAGCTAACAGGTATGTTGAAGCTTCCCCCTTCCCGATTAACCACTTCATGTTTTCAGTCATTTGTGATTTGTATGGTGATATGGACAGAATCCATATTCGTTTCTGGAGATGACCCTTTATCTATGCCTACAAGGGGTTTTATAATTATTCAATCGAGCTGCAGAGGTTCGGTGAGTAAATTTTTCCCGTTTGATGTGTGACATCCGTAACTAGCTACTGGATCTGTATTACAAGATGTTATTAATATGTTGAAGTTTTTTAAATTTCAATATTATGTCCATTAGTTGGGTCACTTCTGTCGATCCTTCTTATGGTAATATACTTGTGCTTTTTTGTGCAGGATTATTTGGCGTAGCAAGAATCATAGAGTTCTAGGTCAAATCAAATGATGGACACGGAAATAGTTGCCTTATGAGCCAACATTTAATACTAAAATAAGGATTTTTGAGAGATCGGATGAGATAGTAACAGAACTAGATGGCTAAGTATATCTCGCAAGTTTCAAAAATCTCTGCCGAAGAAATTCGATACTACGCTATTGTCGTTTCTGGAAGGCCACTTGTCAGGGTTAGGGGGTAATGATTTTTTCTATTCTTTTTTAGCTATATGACATATTGTTTTTGCACACGAATTTTTTATGCAGTATGCATTGCTACGTCTGAAGTGTCTTGTTTTTAATTTATGAAAAGGAAACTCCATGAAGCGACGTACAACAAGACCCTGGATCTATGTGACTATAAGTTAACAAAGGAAGTGTTTCTATCGAAGGTTTGTGGACTTTAGGAGGAAATTCGCAGTACAGCCTAGAGCAAAATACAAAGGAATACCTTTTCTTTTCTGTGTGCTGGTAGACAATAATCTCTCCTTCTATCTCTTTATCACATGGGAATACCAGGTGGTGTCAATATGGGTACTGCCAACATGAACGCACGCAAGAAAATGTGCTTATCTTTTCTTTTCTTTCGAGTTTGGAAACTGGCTAGCAGTTTCAGTTTGCAGCGCAAAAAGGCTGATGCCCTACTAAAACTGTCATTCTCTTTAGGTTTTGGTAACAGCTAGAAGGTGAAGACTAAAATCTTCAAAATAGTAGCGCTACTTTGCAATACTACTATAAATATGCTCAGTTGTCTTGATGTATGATTGGATTGAAGTGACACGATTTCTCAAAACTGGCATGATGCTCCGAGAACAATGCTTCCTATTTACAAGGAGCTTTTATGAGCTGGCCTAACGATATGGGTCTTCAGGTTAGATACAGTTATCTACATTTACTTTGCTTTTCTATTGCTGGGTAATCTTCTTATGCCATCATTTTCTCAATATTTTTATGGTGCAGGTATCTGGTCCCGAGCTGATGGAGACAAGATATGTAGCTGCTTCTGCTGTCGATTGTAAGTGAATCCTTTGATGAGAGTGCTTTTTTGCTCTCTTGATACTACATCTGATTCACATATTTAATCTATCCTTGATTGAGAAATTGTTCATGTATGTGCTTCATTGCTCCAGGAAAAACCGGGTGAATCTTTTCAGGACAATAGGCGCTGATTATATTTCATTGTAATGGCGTTGCGAACACACGTAGTATGGTCACGTGCAACTTCTATTCCGCTCCCCACTGGAGACCACCACCCAGATCCATCTCTTCTCAACCATGTTGATGCTCAGGGGAGTTGCTTACATGCGTTCTTGTTGTCGATCCGTGATGGCATGGCCTCCCCGTGCCCTTCGTTGAACAGGGGAACGACCCGTGTTCTAGCTGTTTGCTTGGGTTTTTAGCTGAGGGAGAAGGGGACGACCACTGTCGCTCCTTCTCTCGAGCCTTCGTCGTGATGAATCTGTGGGAGGAGAGGGGCACGCGCGTGATGGATCTGATCCTAGCACCTCAAGCCGCACATCTTCGAGGTGATTGCTTCATCCACATTCAATATCGGTTCTCGTGTTTACTCCTTTTGTGGGTCGATGGATGCATGATACTCTGATCGTAGTAGGTTGTTGTGGTACACATCGCACATTGGCACTCTGAAACTAGCCTGCAGTTTTCTCAAACAAAAATAACATGACATGCCAGTGAAGAGGACTATAACATTCCAATGGAATAAATTGTAGTTACTTCTTCTTTGCTTCTCAAAGAAAAGGATGTTATATTAACTTGATGTTGTTGTTCTTCGTAGGATGAACAAATGGCACCTTGTAGGATCTTGTTTTTTTTGTGTGATTCCCTCTTAAAGGATATACTTTTTCAGCTTATTTTATCAATTCTTCCGAAGCAAACAATATGCGATGGATAGCTACAGTTATAGCTTCTTTTATGTTATTGTCCTGATCGAGGTGCTTCCAAGGTTAGATATGCCTTGCCTTATGTATATTGGGTACATCAAGCCCTTTTCGGTGCATCATCAAACATTTGCTTTTCATCTTTGCTTACTAATATTGTACACATTGGGATGAATGGATCAGCCTCATTCTTTGCTTAAAATAATTAGTCTATGTTTGTTTGTTTAGTAGCATCATTGTTCTACAACCTACCTGTTTGTTGGATAATAACCATCTTTCACAACTCATCCACTTTGCCATTTCTGTTATCTATTTTGGTTGGCTTGTCTTCCCAAAGGTATATCTTCCTAAACGTATGCCAACTTTGCGCTTTATGTATTCACATCCCGGTACAGCTCTCACCAACATAAATGTGGCTATGTTGGAAGATGGTACAGAAATGTTCACGCCGCTCGAAGCTATTTACATGAAGCATTATTATTAGTAGTTAGAGAAGCTCGCACATCCAAGATTCTCCACCTCCTATATGTGATGAATAGTTTTCTCGTAGAACTTACTCTAACCGGATGTCAGAATATATATTATCCATGTAACAATCTATTCATTCACGTTTTATCAGTTCCCCTTAATTGTTATTTGGTTTTTAGAATTTTACATGTATTTTACATGTTAATCTTACAGGACCATGTCAGTGTCTTCTAGAGATTAAATTCATGTTTAGTTAATGCTTGTGTTGCTGCTTAGATGGTGCAACATTGAAAGTAGCATGGTACAATCTATTCATGTTTAGTTAATGCTTGTGATGGACAGAATGGCCTATTGAGGAACAGTGCAGTTCCTGTTGAGGATAGTGTTGTTGTTGCAAGTAGCATGGTCCTTACACAACCTGAGGTAGAAGGCATGGAAGATTTGCAACAGACAAGTAGTGATGATAATTCTGTGAGTCAAAAGCTTTCTGATGGACAGAGTACAAAGGGTACACCACAAGGGCGGAGGCGGAAGTTAGATATCGACTTGTAATGTGATGGTAGTTTAGATGATCGATATCGACTTGTAATGTGAAGACAAACTCGCTACTCGCAGTCTCGAGACTTGTAATGTTCTAACTTTGTTGGATATTTTAAATTCGGAGACTAATATGATGAATTGTATTCGGAGACTAATCTTCTATTGTATTCGATAAATCTGTTATTTATATGTTGTGCTCTCTATATTCTATGCAATAATTTGTTTTGTAATCTGTGCAATTATCAGAAAAAATAGAATAAATACCTAATATTCATACTAGTGGCGCACCACTCAGCACTTTAGTGGTGCACTTCAAAAGCACACTAGTGGCGCATCGTCAACTAGTGCGCCATTAGTAAGCCAGAGCACATGGGTAAATATGGCCCTGGGAGGCATACTAATGGCGCACCATAAGCTATACTGATGGCACACCAGGAGGTGCTCCATTAGTATACCAGATACTAATGGCGCACCAGGAGCTATACTAATGGCGCACTTCTTGGTGCGCCATTAGTGTACCAGATACTAATGTGTAGCGACCCGACTCAAGACGAGTCAAGCCTCTGTGTTTCTGTGCCATCCCTGGATCAGTATGCTGGCACACATAGTACATCAATGTATATATCAAAGTGCAATCACATGTAAATAGCGTAAAACTGATATATACCTTAAATATCTCAGCGGAAGCATCAAGGGAGTGGAGTCCCAATAAACACCAACGGCAAGTTGAGTGTAGACCGTAACCCTGAATCGTACTCTTACTCGTCGAAGAAAAATATCTGCAACATAAGACGTTGCAGCCGTGTAGGTCAGCATATTGAATATGCCGGCAAGTCACATAAGAGAGGATTGAAAAGTAATCATCTATACTATATGCATATATGGCAGGTGGGGCTATAAGTTTTAGCGTAAAGCAATTTTTTCCTACATCAAGAGAGGCTAAAAGCAAAATATTACTACGAAGGTTGGTTGTTAACGAAATGGTTCCGCCAACCAGTTCTCGTACCCGAGTTGTCAATAATTACCCGCATCAAATATATCCAGATAACTTCAGTTCCTTTGGCTCAAGTCGTCCATGACCGTGGACACGGCTAATCGATTAGGTTTGAATACTCTGCAGAGTTTTGCACACGTTCCCCACAAGATTTGATCGCCTCCGGGTTTGTCCTCGCACTTCAGGTTCTTTGAAGACCGGATGATCAAAACATGGTCTTTCAACGGGTCCCTCTGAATCCCTGTCGGTGCCCATCCATTCCTACCGTTCGTCTACATCTGCTAGCACCGCCTGTCCAGAGTCGCCGCGTTGTCCAACCAAACCAGAGCCCATAATGACTTGTGGCTGTGCAGGTAAGCCTTGGGTCTTGAAAATATCCGTCCGTCTCTTTGAGCCTGGGTGAAGCTTTCCGCAGGATGACATGGCCTCTCCAGCATCCCGGGCATCCACTGGGTTTTCTAGGGAGCCGATCAACCGTCCTTCACCCAGTGTTGCATTGCGTCCGAGGTCTTGAAAATCTTGTCTTAGTCCGGTCTTGATTATTATATCAACCTCGCATCACTCGTGGTATACACTCAACCGATAACCCGTCTACTCAAGCATAACATTAAGAAATTGTCGTCCTGGGGACAAGTATCGGGGTGTTGTGTTCGTACCACATGATGCTACAACTTATACTAAAGTTTCCAAGTACCTAAGCAGCATGCAAATTGGGCAAAGAAGGTGATCTACTATGCATTGAAAACATAGGTAAAATAGCATGATCAAAGATGACTTGCCTGTGATGTTGACGAAGAAGAATTCCTCGAGAAAATAACTTGATAGACTACACGTCACTCTCCGATGATATCTATATAACAAACATATCATTCACATAAGCACTCATAGTAGCAATCATTCTAGCAATCAAAACAAAAGAGAGAGCGAATAGGAAATCCGAGAGAAACTTCAAATAAGACTAGGGAGTCTTCTACTACGTCAAACACTAAATAGTTTTGTCTAACAGAAAAAAATAACAAGAAACTAAGATATAAGTTTAACTAAGGTAAAAGAAAATAATTTTCACAAATTTTTTTGAAAGTAATCCGAAACGGGATTTGAAACAGCGGTGAAAACAATTGCATGTTACTACGGAGCTAGAATTGATTTAATGAAAACAAATAAACATAAAATAAAGACTTGTTGCAAAACTACTGTTAATTAACAAAAACAAGACTATAATGTTTCTGAAATAATAAAGAAAATATTTTAAAACAAAAGTAGAAAAAGAATATGCCGAAATCCTGAAAACGGTGAAACAAAAATTGTTTCACAAGAAATAATGAGTTAAAATACTCAAAAAACTCTGAAATTTTTACCACTTATAAATAGGATCACTAGTGATCAGTACCAAAAGGAATCAAATTAAAATCTATTTTTAAACTCCTGGAATAGGCAGAACAAGGTTTAAACTAAATCTGATCTAACTTATATTTAAGAACTTCAAACACAGACTGGGCAGGGCTCCGGCGAGGCACGTGGAGGAAGAAGGAGGGAGTACCGTGCTGGCCGTGGCTGGGCAGGGCTCCGGTGAGGCACGTCGCCGGCAAAGCGGGAAGGGGGGGGGGCTCCGGGGCGGTGAGGAAAATGGGGAGGCGGCGGGGTGCTCCTCCTCGGGGAGACGGAGGGGCTCGACGGGGCGCTCCCAGGGGGCGAGCCGAAGTGCAGCTCGCTGCTGCTGCTGCTCCGGCGAGTGGTGGCTCGAGCGGCGAGGGAGACCTCCGGGGCGGGAAAAATGGGGAGGCGGCGGCGGCGCTGTACTCCTCCTCCTCGGGGGGGAGGCGGCGGCGGGGTGAGAGGGCTCGGGTGGCGAGGTGGGGCTCGAGTGCTGGCAGTTGGAGGCGAGGCCGAATTGCAGTACTTGCACCGGCCGGCGGTAGTGGCGAGGTGGCTAGGGGCGGCGGGGACGGCTAGGTTAGGGCGGGAACGGGGTCGTGGCGGTGGAGGCACTTATATAGGCCATGGGGGAGGCGAGCTAAGGAAAGAGAGGTGGCGGTGGAGGAAGAAATCGTGGCGGTGGCGGCTTGGTTCGGTCTCTCGTGCAGGTAGGAAAGTGAGGGAGGAAGAGAAAGGAAGTTGACGGAGAGAGGAGAAGGCTTCGGGCGGTGGCGGCCAAGGGGCAGTGGAAGGAGGGAGGGAGACTTAAGGAAGGGAGAGGGAGGGCGCTGTGGAAGGAAGATCGCAGGGAGAAAGGAGGCTCGGTTCGGTGCTTGTGCAGAGAAGGAAAGAGAGGAGAGGAGAGATAGGAAAGTGACGTGGGGGAGGAAAGTTCGGCCAGGGTGGTGGTGGTCCATGGCAGAGAGAGGGGGAGGCAAGGCACGAGAGGGAGGCAGTAGAAGGGAAGAGAGAGACTCGGGCGGGACCTGCAGGTCATAGAGAAAAGGTAGAGGAGGGGGTGTCGGTTTGGGAGTTTAATCCCAGGATGGTGGGGCTTCGGCCCATTGTCTACGAGGCGCCCAGGGCGATGGTTCTAAAAAAAATATTTTCCTAATATAAAACCTTTCCAAGACAGAAATAAATAAAAGCTAAAACGGAAAAATAAATAAAATATTTATATATGATATTATATATAAAAAAACAGAAAAAAGATCTCTACCCGAATAACATTTTTCTAAAGCCAAAATAAAAACTTTAGAAAAATTATTTTTTTCCAAAATCCGTAAAAGTATTATTTCTTTTTGTAAATAAATTTTCAAATGATCCTCTAAGTTTGAGGTTGCAAATAACATTAAAATGCCCGGGTATTTGAGGGTCATGTTCCTCCGCTCTTTTCTGTTTGACAGAATGCATTTCCCGGCATTTTGTTGCAAGCAGAAAAACGAATGGAAACGCAAGGAATTCAGTGTAAATATCTCCGTTCAAATTCTTTATAGTTGAAGAAGTCAAGTCATCTTCTCTCGTTGCTTTTAAAAGTTTTAATTTGAATGCACCAGAGAAGGGGAAAGTCATTTTATTCCCTCTCGTTCAAAAGTTTCGAAAGGTTTCAAATTTCACAAAAGTTTCAATCACTCAGGCAAACAACCAAACAAACAATCAATCTAATAATTATATTAACATTCCAAAATTTATAATTTTGGGATGTTACAAACTACCACACTTAAAATGAATCTCGTCCTCGAGATTCGAAGAGGCTAGAAAGAAAGGTTAGGGTTTGGGGGTCTTCTAGCAATTCCAATCTCCGACAAGGTGGGGTGCTACCACACTTAAAATGAGAGATACTGGTCCCTCAAAATGCTTTAACGATCCTCTGGGGTTTTGGCAACTGATGTCTCACAGTCTTCATACTAAATCCTTTGGTGATGCTCTCCCGTTATATTCATAACGTTTCCATCAAAATCGAGGGTTCCTCTATTGATATAAGCTTCTTCCGTTACTGGGTCTTCTTAACTGACAGTCTCGTGGTCAATTCTAAATAACCTATCGACGATTCTCATGGTGGTCTACCATTTGTGGTTATCATGCAGAGAGAGGGGTCTTGGTTTCATTCTCACCATAAAATTTCCTACGTGTGACAACAAGTGCCATGTACATGGGCTTTTCTTATACCACTCTAAGGCTTAAATAAAAGCTTCAAAGAACGTCGTCTCTCTCTATGGGTAAGTCTCTCAGATTCGCCATTCCAAATAGCAAGATAAATGATAAGAGTAAGTCATCATGGTGATCAATCCATTCCGCACCCAAATCATTTCTCTGTATAAGGTTTAGCGAATCTCGCATTCTAACACTTGGGCATCCTCACAAGCGTTGCATAATTTCTCTTGTCCACGAACGAAGTTCGGATAATCCATTGGTTCTGCAAGCTGAACAAAACATCTATCGTATCTTCACAACTCCCAGTTTTTCGTATGCTCCTAAGAAAACGTTTGCTGATCCATCATAGCTTCTTCCATAAATCATATGCATTTCACAATCAATCCTTTATTACATCCTTAATTTTCTTATCAAAACTCCAATTCAAAAGTACTCTATTACAATTGCTGCCATCCACATGGTTCGGTATGGTCGAGCATTTCTGCCAACTTTATTCATGTGCCTCTCTTGGAGGTACTTTAGTTCCACTCGAACTTTCCGAGGTGCTCCTTGAAATCATCCATCTTTTGCTTCATCATGGTGGCCATGAGCTTCATCTCCATCATCTCCGCACGTACCTCACTCAGGTATTCCTGGGTGTGACGGAGTCTTGCTTAATGTATTTCTCCAATCCGACGTATGGCTTCCATGGGAGCTTCACGAACAACATCAAAGAAGGTTGCTCGTGGTACACGTGAAATGAAAAAGTATTGCCCCATAGTCTTTGGACAAACTCATTTCACATGGTGGAGGTGTACTTCCACGTACCAAAGTTCCACTCCATTTTCAAACTCCTGGAATAGGCAGAACAAGGTTTAAACTAAATCTGATCTAACTTATATTTAAGAATTTCAAACACAGACAAATTATATGTTTTTAAAAACTACATGAAATTTGTGAGCTACTGCAAAAAGAATCAATGTCATTGGACTTAGGGATAAAAAGTTGTGGCCAAACCAAGATTGAAAGTTGCTGTTTTTGCTATTTTTGAGAGAAAAAAAACTGCAGCTACTAGTGCTAAAAGAGGGGTACACGTGGCAAGATGCTACTGGCCGAGAGGGTGTTTGATGAATGGTTTCGGGCAAACGGCCGATGGTTAGCAAAGTCACCGGTTTAAAACTTAAGTGACAAATAAAACCTACTGGTTTTTCTCACTAGAACGAAGGGGTACTAGTGTTTAAATCTTAGCCGTTGCATGGGGATCTAAGGGTTAAAAACAACAGAAAGAGAATAACAGAGAGGAAGAAGGAGGGACTACCGTGCTGGCCGTGGCTGGGCAGGGCTCCGGCGAGGCACGTCTCCGGCGAAGGGGGAAGGGGGGGGGCTCCGGGGCGGTGAGGAAAATGGGGAGGCGGCGGCGGGGTGCTCCTCCTCGGGGGAGACGGAGGGGCTCGACGGGGCGCTCCCAGGGGGCGAGCCGAAGTGCAGCTCGCTGCTGCTGCTGCTCCGGCGAGTGGTGGCTCGGGCGGCGAGGGAGAACTCCAGGGCGGGAAAATTGGGGAGGCAGCGGCGGCGCTGTACTCCTCCTCCTCGGGGGGGAGGCGGCGGCGGGGTGAGAGGGCTCGGGTGGCAAGGTGGGGCTCGAGTGCTGGCAGTTGGAGGCGAGGCCGAAGTGTAGTACTTACACCGGCGGGCGGCAATGGCGAGGTGGCTAGGGGCAGCGGCGACGGCTAGGTTAGGGCGGGAACGGGGTCGTGGCGGTGGAGGCACTTATATAGGCCATGGGGGAGGCGAGCTAAGGAAAGAGAGGTGGCGGTGGAGGAAGAAATCGTGGCGGTGGCGGCTTGGTTCGGTCTCTGGTGCAGGTAGGAAAGTGAGGGAGGAAGAGAAAGGAAGGTGACGGAGAGAGGACAACGCTTCGGGCGGTGGCAGCCAAGGGGCAGTGGAAGGAGGGAGGGAGACTTAAGGAAGGGAGAGGGCGGGCGCTGGGGAAGGAAGATCGCAGGGAGAAAGGAGGCTCGGTTCAGTGCTTGTGCAGAGAAGGAAAGAGAGGAGAGGAGAGATAGGAAAGTGATGTGGGGGAGGAAAGTTCGGCCAGGGTGGTGGTGGTCCACGGCAGAGAGAGGGGGAGGCAAGGCAGGAGAGGGAGGCAGTAGAAGGGAAGAACTCTCGGTTCCCTGGGGAGGTTTCGGTGAAGAGAAAAGAAGGAAGGAGAGAGGAGGGAAGAAAGGAGAAGAAGAGGACGTGGGGAAGAGAGAGACTCGGGCGGGACCTGCAGGTCATAGAGAAAAGGTAGAGGAGGGGGTGTCGGTTTTGGAGTTTAATCCCAGGACGGTGGGGCTTCGGCCCATTGGCTACCAGGCGCCCAGGGCGATGGTTCTAAAAAATATATATTTTCCTAATATAAAACATTTCCAAAACAGAAATAAATAAAAGCTAAAAAGGAAAAATAAATAAAATATTTATATATGGTGTTATATATCAAAAAAAACAGAAAAAAGATCTCTACCCGAATAACATTTTTCTAAAGCCAAAATAAAAACTTTAGAAAAATTATTTTTTTCCCAAATCCCTAAAAGTATTATTTCTTTTTGTAAAAAAATTTTCAAACGATCCTCTAAGTTTGAGGTTGCAAATAACATTCAAAATGCCCGGGTATTTGAGGGTCATGTTCCTCCGCTCTTTTCTGTTTGACATAATGCATTTCCCGGCATTTTGTTGCACGCAGAAAAACGAATGGAAATGCAAGGAATTGAATGCAAATATCTCCGTTCAAATTCTTTATAGTTGAAGAAGTCATGTCATCTTCTCTCGTTGCTTTTAAAAGTTTGAATTTGAATGCATCGGAGAAGGACAAAGTCATTTTATTCCCTCTCGTTCAAAAGTTTTGAAAGGTTTCAAATTTCACAAAAGTTTCAATCACTCAGGCAAACAACCAAACAAACAATCAATCTAATAATTATATTAACATTCCAAAATTTATAATTTTGGGATGTTACAAACTACCACACTTAAAATGAATCTCGTCCTCGAGATTCGAAGAGGCTAGAAAGAAAGGTTAGGGTTTGGGGGTCTTCTAGCAATTCCAATCTCCGACAAGGTGGGGTGCTACCACACTTAAAATGAGAGATACTGGTCCCTCAAAATGCTTTAACGATCCTCTGGGGTTTTGGCAACTGACGTCTCACAGTCTTCATACTAAATCCTTTAGTGATGCTCTCCCGTTATATTCATAACGTTTCCATCAAAATCGAGGGTTCCTCTGTTGATATAAGCTTCTTCCGTTACTGGGTCTTCTTAACTGACAGTCTCGTGGTCAATTCTAAATGACCTATCGACGATTCTCATGGTGGTCTACCATTTGTGGTTAACCTGCAGAGAGAGGGGTCTTGGTTTCATTCTCACCGTAAAATTTCCTACGTGTGACAACAAGTGCCATGTACATGGGCTTTTCTTATACCACTCTAAGGCTTAAATAAAAGCTTCAAAGAACGTCGTCTCTCTCTATGGGTAAGTCTCTCAGATTCACCATTCCGAATAGCAAGATAAATGATAAGAGTAAGTCGTCATGGTGATCAATCCATTCCGCACCCAAATCATTTCTCTGTATAACGTTTAGCGAATCTCGCATTCTAACACTTGGGCATCGTCACAAGCGTTGCATAATTTCTCTTGTCCACGAACGAAGTTCGGATAATCCATTGGTTCTGCAAGCTGAAAAAAACATCTATCGTATCTTCACAACTCCCAGTTTTTCGTATGCTCCTAAGAAAATGTTTGCTGATCCATCATAGCTTCTTCCATAAATCATATGCATTTCACAATCAATCCTTTATTACATCCTTAATTTTCTTATCAAAACTCCAATTCAAAAGTACTCTATTACAATTGCTGCCATCCACATGGTTCGGTATGGTCGAGCATTTCTGCCAACTTTATTCATCTGCCTCTCTTGGAGGTACTTTAGTTCCACTTGAACTTTCCAAGCTGCTCCTTGAAATCATCCATCTTTTGCTTCATCATGGTGGCAATGAGCTTCATCTCCATCATCTCCGCACGTACCTCACTCAGGTATTCCTGGGTGTGACGGAGTCTTGCTTCAAGTATTTCTCCAATTTGACGTATGGCTTCCATGGGAGCTTCATGAACAGCATCAAAGAAGGTTGCTCGTGGTACATGTGAAATGAAAAAGTATTGCCCCATAGTCTTTGGACAAACTCATTTCACATGGTGGAGGTTACTTCCACGTACCAAAGTTCCACTCCATTTTCAAACTCCTGGAATAGGCAGAACAAGGTTTAAACCAAATCTGATCTAACTTATATTTAAGAATTTCAAACGCAGACGAATTATATGTTTTTAAAAACTACATGAAATTTGTGAGCTACTGGAAAAAGAAACAATGTCATTGGACTTAGGGATAAAAAGTTGTGGCCAAAACAAGATTGAAAGTTGCTGTTTTTGCTATTTTTGACAGAAAAAAAACTGCAGCTACTAGTGCTAAAAGAGGGGTACACGTGGCAAGATGCTACTGGCCGAGAGGGTGTTTGATGAATGGTTTCGGGCAAACGGCCGGTGGTTAGCAAAGTCGCCGGTTTAAAACTTAACTGACAAATAAAACCTACTGGTTTTTCTCACTAGACCGAAGGGGTACTAGTGTTTAAATCTTAGCCGTTGCATGGGGATCTAAGGGTTAAAAACAACAGAAAGAGAATAACAGAGAGGAAGAAGGAGGGAGTACCGTGCTGGCCGTGGCTGGGCAGGGCTCCGGCGAGGCACGTCGCCGGCGAAGGGGGAAGGGGGGGGCTCCGGGGTGGTGAGGAAAATGGGGAGGCGGCGGCGGGGTGCTCCTCCTCGGGGGAGACGGAGGGGCTCGACGGGGCGCTCCCAGGGGGCGAGCCAAAGTGCAGCTCGACGCTGCTGCTACTCCGGCGAGTGGTGGCTCGGGCGGCGAGCGAGAACTCCGGGGCGGGAAAAATGGGGAGGCGGCGGCGGCGCTGTACTCCTCCTCCTCGGGGGGGAGGCGACGGCGGGGTGAGAGGGCTCGGGTGGCGAGGTGGGGCTCGAGTGCTGGCAGTTGGAGGCGAGGCCGAAGTGCAGTACTTGCACCGGCGGGCGGAAGTGGCGAGGTGGCTAGGGGCGGCGGCAACGGCTAGGTTAGGGCGGGAATGGGGTCGTGGCGGTGGAGGCACTTATATAGGACATGGGGGAGGTGAGCTAAGGAAAGAGAGGTGGCGGTGGAGGAAGAAATCATGGCGGTGGCGGCTTGGTTCGGTCTCTGGTGCAGGTAGGAAACTGAGGGAGGAAGAGAAAGGAAGGTGACGGAGAGAGGAGAAGGCTTCGGGTGGTGGCGGCCAAGGGGCAGTGGAAGGAGGGAGGGAGATTTAAGGAAGGGAGAGTGAGGGCGCTGGGGAAGGAAGATCGCAGGGAGAAAGGAGGCTCGGTTCGGTGCTTGTGCAGATAAGGAAAGAGAGGAGAGGAGAGATAGGAAAGTGACGTGGGGGAGGAAAGTTCCGCCAGGGTGGTGGTGGTCCACGGCAGAGAGAGGGGGAGGCAAGGCAGGAGAGGGAGGCAGTAGAAGGGAAGAACTCTCGGTTCCCTGGGGAGGTTTCGGTGCAGAGAAAAGAAGGAAGGAGAGAGGAGGGAAGAAAGGAGAAGAAGAGGACGTGGGGAAGAGAGAGACTCGGGCGGGACCCACAGGTCATAGAGAAAAGGTAGAGGAGGGGGTGTCGGTTTGAGAGTTTAAACCCAGGACGGTGGGGCTTCGGCCCATTGGCTACGAGGCGCCCAGGGCGATGGTTCTAAAAAAAAATATTTTCCTAATATAAAACCTTTCCAAAACAGAAATAAATAAAAGCTAAAAAGGAAAAATAAATAAAATATTTATATATGATATTATATAGCAAAAAAAAATAGAAAAAATATCTCTACCCGAATAACATTTTTCTAAAGCCAAAATAAAAACTTTAGAAAAATTATTTTTTTCCAAAATCCCTAAAAGTATTATTTCTTTTTGTAAATAAATTTTCAAATGATCCTCTAAGTTTGAGGTTGCAAATAACATTCAAAATGCCCGGGTATTTGAGGATCATGTTCCTCCGCTCTTTTCTGTTTGACATAATGCATTTCCCGGCATTTTGTTGCACGCAGAAAAATGAATGGAAATGCAAGGAATTCAATGCAAATATCTCCGTTCAAATTCTTTATAGTTGAAGAAGTCATGTCATCTTCTCTCGTTGCTTTTAAAAGTTTGAATTTGAATGCACCGGAGAAGGGGAAAGTCATTTTATTCCCTCTCGTTCAAAAGTTTCGAAAGGTTTCAAATTTCACAAAAGTTTCAATCACTCAGGAAAACAACCAAACAAACAATCAATCTAATAATTATATTAACATTCCAAAATTTATAATTTTGGGATGTTACAAACTACCACACTTAAAATGAATCTCGTCCTCGAGATTCGAAGAGGCTAGAAAGAAAGGTTAGGGTTTGGGGGTCTTCTAGCAATTCCAATCTCCGACAAGGTGGGGTGCTACCACACTTAAAATGAGAGATACTGGTCCCTCAAAATGCTTTAACGATCCTCTGGGGTTTTGGCAACTGATGTCTCACAGTCTTCATACAAAATCCTTTGGTGATGCTCTCCCGTTATATTCATAACGTTTCCATCAAAATCGAGGGTTCCTCTGTTGATATAAGCTTCTTCCGTTACTGGGTCTTCTTAACTTACAGTCTCGTGGTTAATTCTAAATAACCTATCGACGATTCTCATGGTGGTCTACCATTTGTGGTTATCATGCAGAGAGAGGGGTCTTGGTTTCATTCTCACCGTAAAATTTCCTACGTGTGACAACAAGTGCCATGTACATGGGCTTTTCTTATACCACTCTAAGGCTTAAATAAAAGCTTCAAAGAACGTCGTCTCTCTCTATGGGTAAGTCTCTCAGATTCACCATTCCGAATAGCAAGATAAATGATAAGAGTAAGTCGTCATGGTGATCAATCCATTCCGCACCCAAATCATTTCTCTGTATAAGGTTTAGCGAATCTCGCATTCTAACACTTGGGCATCCTCACAAGCGTTGCATAATTTCTCTTGTCCACGAACGAAGTTCGGATAATCCATTGGTTCTGCAAGCTGAACAAAACATCTATCGTATCTTCACAACTCCCAGTTTTTCGTATGCTCCTAAGAAAACGTTTGCTGATCCATCATAGCTTCTTCCATAAATCATATGCATTTCACAATCAATCCTTTATTACATCCTTAATTTTCTTATCAAAACTCCAATTCAAAAGTACTCTATTACAATTGCTGCCATCCACAAGGTTCAGTATGGTCGAGCATTTCTGCCAACTTTATTCATCTGCCTCTCTTGGAGGTACTTTAGTTCCACTCGAACTTTCCGAGGTGCTCCTTGATATCATCCATCTTTTGCTTCATCATGGTGGCCATGAGCTTCATCTCCATCATCTCCGCACGTACCTCACTCAGGTATTCCTGGGTGTGACGGAGTCTTGCTTAAAGTATTTCTCCAATCTGACGTATGGCTTCCATGGGAGCTTCACGAACAGCATCAAAGAAGGTTGCTCGTGGTACACGTGAAATGAAAAAGTATTGCCCCATAGTCTTTGGACAAACTCATTTCACATGGTGGAGGTGTACTTCCACGTACCAAAGTTCCACTCCATTTCCCATGAATGGGTAGCCTTTGTAGACTGCATCTCCTTCAAGATGAATGTGCTTCATCATGTCGTTCAGGATTTTCGGGTAATCATGATCACTGGTCAGGGTCATGATCGTTTCTGGGCCCTTGAGGAATGACTCGTAGAGAGTTGTCATCTGCAGGTGTCAGTAAATAGGTACTCAGAGGTATGTATATGTCTCCTTGGTAATCACGGTACACTCCTACATCAATGGATCCTGTGGGTTTACCGATTACTACCACACTTAAATGAATTATCCTCATGCCTGCATAAACCATATTTTCTCATATCCTCATAATTGTTCAGAGATATTTGCTCATAGAGAAACAATGCATACAGTTTCAACATAGGCAATCATGAGACAATAAATTCCATTTATTCATGATGTTATTACAATCTCAGGGACTTCTGTTACAAATTTTTTCACTCCATGATCTCATGAAAAACAAGAGTTCTTCATATTACACTAATTGCCGCGGTCAAAACTTAACTACTCCATTCTAGCTTTCTTCCTTTGCGGACAATCGCTAGCAAAATGTCCTGCTTCCTTGCAACGAAAGCAAATGGGTTCTGACAAGTCTCGAGGCTTCTTAGCTTTTGCTTTTGCTCCTTGGATTTCAGGCTTCCTTCCTGAGCACATGTATTTGTGGTGGCCAAATTTCATACAGTTGTAACATCTGACATGACTCAGGTCTATGTCTGCAGAGATTTGGTTCTTCCGAGGGTACTTTTTCTTCTTTCCGGACTCCTTTATTTTGGCGAGTTCTTCTATTTCAAGTGGATCAAACTCCACTTCTTCCGTCGGGAATTTTCCCAGATACTCTTGGCTTCTCTTCGTGCAGTCCTGTGAATAATGTCCTTCTTCTCCACATGAGTAGCATGCATTGCAGAAAAATCTGGTCAGACCTTGTCCATCAGGGTCTTCAATATATTCGTTCATCACCGGCTCTTCTAGAATCTTCTTCTTGAGGGTTTCCTTCACTGCATCTTTCTGCTGCTTGACAACTTGTTGCACCTTGGGGTAAATGTGGCACTGAGCTGGGTAGTGGGTGGTTCCTTCACAAAGGAAACAAGTCACCTGACTGCTTGGGCACTCCTCAGCTGGGTGATTTTCTTCACAATGAGTGCATCCATCCTTGTGTTTTTCCTGGGTGTGTCCTATTTCTCCACAGATCTTGCATGCACAAGTCTTCTCCTTTGGATTATCATAGCACTTCTGAATAAGTCGGGATCTTAACAGAGTGTTCTTGAATTCGTCCCAACTTTCTGCTCCACTAAATCCTTGTATGGCATGATGCATTTTCCACCAGATTGCAGCACTTTGTGTAAAGTACTGAAGAGCGTGTTCCACTTCATACTTCCTTGAGATCAAGTTGCTCCCGAAGTGGTTCTCCATGTTCTGAATCCATATTTCAGCCTCCAGCTGGGTCATTGGTCCAGAGACTACAAGTCCAGCTTCATACTCCATCTGGTAGGGTTGAGGTTTTGGGGATGAGACGGGTAAGAGAGGGAGGGAGATACACACAATACAAACAATATTTTTGGGAATGGGTTTTATTTGTGGCCGTCGGAAAACACACACCAAAGACGGCTCACTAATCATCGTATCTAACGTTGGTATATAACAGGGGTTTGGACTTCTAATGGTCATATAATTATTCGAACACTTCGGGGTCTTCGAATTCTTCGGGTCTTGAGAGTCTTCAATTGGCGCAGCTTCAATTCTTCAGACTCGTGGTGAAATCCTCTTTACTTTGAAGTGGGGGTCGGTTGATCCTTCATGTGGTCAAAAGGGTAAGGGGTTGTCTAACTATTTGAGGTGAGAGAGAACATTTTATGAAATCAAAAAAGATGAGAAGTCAAAGGTGTTCTTTGAAAATAAAATTTTTGAGAGATCGTTTCCTAAGAAATTTCCAGTTTCTAGGGGTCACGTCCTACAGTCAACATGTGCTCTGATACCATCTCTGTAGCGACCCGACTCAAGACGAGTCAAGCCTCTGTGTTTCTGTGCCATCCCTGGATCAGTATGCTGGCACACACAATACATCAATGTATATATCAAAGTGCAATCACATGTAAATAGCGTGAAACTGATATATACCTTAAATATCTCAGCGGAAGCATCAAGGGAGTGGAGTCCCAATAAACACCAACGGCAAGTTGAGTGTAGACCGTAACCCTGAATCGTACTCTTACTCGTCGAAGAAAAATATCTGCAACATAAAACGTTGCAGCCATGTAGGTCAGCATATTGAATATGCCGGCAAGTCACATAAGAGAGGGGTGAAAAGTAATCATCTATACTATATGCATATATGGTAGGTGGGGCTATAAGTTTTAGCGTAAAGCAAATTTTTTCCTACATCAAGAGAGGCTAAAAGCAAAATATTACTACGAAGGTTGGTTGTTAACGAGATGGTTCCGCCAACCAGTTCTCGTACCCGAGTTGTCAATAATTACCCTCATCAAATATATTAAATGGTGTTGAGAAATCCAGATAACTTCAGTTCCTTTGGCTCAAGTCGTCCATGACCGTGGACACGGCTAATCGATTAGGTTTGAGTACTCTGCAGAGTTTTGCACACGTTCCCCACAAGATTTGATCGCCTCCGGGTTTGTCCTCGCACTTCAGGTTCTTTGAAGACCGGATGATCAAAACATGGTCTTTCAACGGGTCCCTCTGAATCCCTGTCGGTGCCCATCCATTCCTACCGTTCGTCTACATCTGCTAGCACCGCCTGTCCAGAGTCGCCGCGTTGTCCAACCAAGCCAGAGCCCATAATGACTTGTGGCTGTGCAGGTAAGCCTTGGGTCTTGAAAATATCCGTCTGTCTCTTTGAGCCTGGGTGAAGCTTTCCGCAGGATGACATGGCCTCTCCAGCATCCCGGGCATCCACTGGGTTTTCCAGGGAGCCGATCCACCGTCCTTCACCCAGTGTTGCATTGCGTCCGAGGTCTTGAAAATCTTGTCTTAGTCCGGTCTTGATTATTATATCAACCTCGCATCACTCGTGGTATACACTCAACCGATAACCCGTCTACTCAAGCATAGCATTAAGAAATTGTTGTCCCGGGGACAAGTATCGGGGTGTTGTGTTCCTACCACATGATGCTACAACTTATAGTAAAGTTTCCAAGTACCTAAGCAGCATGCAAATTGGGCAAAGAAGGTGATCTACTATGCATTGAAAACATAGGTAAAATAGCATGATCAAAGATGACTTCCCTGTGATGTTGACGAAGAAGAATTCCTCGAGAAAATAACTTGATAGACTACTCGTCACTCTCCGATGATATCTATATAACAAACATATCATTCACATAAGCACTCATACTAGCAATCATTCTAGCAATCAAAACAAAAGAGAGAGTGAATAGGAAATCCGAGAGAAACTTCAAATAAGACTAGGGAGTCTTCTACTACGTCAAACACTAAATAGTTTTGTCTAACAGAAAAAAATAACAAGAAACTAAGATATAAGTTTAACTAAGGTAAAATAAAATAATTTTCACAAAACTTTTTGAAAGTAATCCGAAACGGGATTTGAAACAACGGTGAAAACAATTGCACGTTACTACGGAGCTAGAATTGATTTAATGAAAACAAATAAACATAAAATAAAGACTTGTTGCAAAACTACTGTTAATTAACATAAACAAGACAATAATGTTTCCGAAATAATAAAGAAAATATTTTAAAACAAAAGTAGAAAAAGAATTTGCCGAAATGCTGAAAACGGTGAAACAGAAATTGTTTCACAAGAAATAATGAGTTAAAATACTCAAACAACTCTGAAATTGTTATCACTTATAAATAGGATCACTAGTGATCAGCACCAAAAGGAATCAAATTAAAATCTATTTTCAAACTCCTGGAATAGGCAGAACAAGGTTTAAACTAAATCTGATCTAACTTATATTTAAGAACTTCAAACACAGACAAATTATATGTTTTTAAAAACTACAGGAAATTTTGAGCTACGGGAAAAAGAATCAATGTCATTGGACTTAGGGATAAAAAGTTCGGCCAAAACAAGATTGAAAGTTGCTGTTTTTGCTATTTTTGACAGAAAAAAAAACTGCAGCTACTAGTGCTAAAAGAGGGGTACACGTGGCAAGATGCTACTGGCCGAGAGGGTGTTTGATGAATGGTTTCGGGCAAACGGCCGATGGTTAGCAAAGTCGCCAGTTTAAAACTTAAGTGACAAATAAAACCTACTAGTTTTTCTCACTAGACCGAAGGGGTACTAGTGTTTAAATCTTAGCCGTTGCATGGGGATCTAAGGGTTAAAAACAACAGAGAGAGAATAACAGAGAGGAAGAAGGAGGGAGTACCGTGCTGGCCGTGGCTGGGCAGGGCTCCGGCGAGGCACGTCGCCGGCGAAGGGGGAAGGGGTGGGCTCCGGGGCGGTGACGAAAATAGGGAGGCGGCGGCGGGGTGCTCCTCCTCAGGGGAGACGGAGGGGCTCGACGGGGTGCTCCCAGGGGGCGAGCCGAAGTGCAGCTCGCTGTTGCTGCTGCTCCGCCGAGTGGTGGCTCGGGCGGCAAGGGAGAACTCCGGGGCGGAAAAAATGGGGAGGCGGCGGCGGCGGCGCTGTACTCCTCCTCCTCGGGGGGGAGGCGGCGGCGGGGTGAGAGGGCTCGGGTGGCGAGGTGGGGCTCGAGTGTTGGCAGTTGGAGGCGAGGCCGAAGTGCAGTACTTGCACCGGCGGGCGGCAGTGGCGAGGTGGCTGTGGGCGGCGGCGACGGCTAGGTTAGGGCGGGAACGGGGTCGTGGCGGTGGAGGCACTTTTATAGGCCATGGGGGAGGCGAGCTAAGGAAAGAGAGGTGGTGGTGGAGGAAGAAATCGTGGCGGTGGCGGCTTGGTTCGGTCTCTGGTGCAGGTAGGAAAGTGTGGGAGGAAGAGAAAGGAAGGTGGCGGAGAGAGGAGAAGGCTTCGGGCGGTGGCGACCAAGGGGCAGTGGAAGGAGGGAGGGAGACTTAAGGAAGGGAGAGGGAGGGCGCTGGGGAAGGAAGATCGCAGGGAGAAAGGAGGTTCGGTTCGGTGCTTGTGTAGAGAAGGAAAGAGAGCAGAGGAGAGATAGGAAAGTGACGTGGGGGAGGAAAGTTCGGCCAGGGTGGTGGTGGTCCACGGCAGAGAGAGGGGGAGGCAAGGCAGGAGAGGGAGGCAGTAGAAGGGAAGAACTCTTAGTTCCCTGGGGAGGTTTCGGTGCAGAGAAAAGAAGGAAGGAGAGAGGAGGGAAGAAAGGAGAAGAAGAGGACGTGGGGAAGAGAGAGACTCGGGCGGGACCCGCAGGTCATAGAGAAAAGGTAGAGGAGGGGGTGTCGGTCTGGGAGTTTAATCCCAGGACGGTGGGGCTTCGGCCCATTGGCTACCAGGCGCCCAGGGCGATGGTTCTAAAAAAAATATTTTCCTAATATAAAACCTGTCCAAAACAGAAATAAATAAAAGCTAAAACGGAAAAATAAATAAAATATTTATATATGATATTATATAGCAAAAAAAACAGAAAAAAGATCTCTACCCGAATAACATTTTTCTAAAGCCAAAATAAAAACTTTAGAAAAATTATGTTTTTCCAAAATCCCTAAAAGTATTATTTCTTTTTGTAAATAAATTTTCAAATGATCCTCTAAGTTTGAGGTTGCAAATAACATTCAAAATGCCCGGGTATTTGAGGGTCATGTTCCTCCGCTCTTTTCTGTTTGACAGAATGCATTTCCCGGCATTTTGTTGCACGCAGAAAAACGAATGGAAATGCAAAGAATTCAATGCAAATATCTCCGTTCAAATTCTTTATAGTTGAAGAAGTCATGTCATCTTCTCTCGTTGCTTTTAAAAGTTTGAATTTGAATGCACCGGAGAAGGGGAAAGTCATTTTATTCCCTCTCGTTCAAAAGTTTCGAAAGGTTTCAAATTTCACAAAAGTTTCAATCACTCACGCAAACAACCAAACAAACAATCAATCTAATAATTATATTAACATTCCAAAATTTATAATTTTGGGATGTTACATAATGGCGCACCATGAGCAATACTAATGGCGCACTGCCTGGCGCGCCATTAGTATCTGCTATACTAATGGCGCGCCAGGCAGTGCGCGCACTTGTGGTGCGCCATTAGTAATAAAATCTAATGGCGTGATGCTAGTGGCGCACCTATAGTGCGCCATTAGTAGCCAAAATAGGTGCGCCATTAGCAGGCCTTTTCCTAGTAGTGTACGGGTCCGTAGTTAGTAGCTAGATGGCTTCTTCTCTCTCTTGGATCTTCAATACAAAGTTCTCCATGATCTTCATGGATATCTATCCGATGTAATCCTCTTTGGTGGTGTGTTTGTCGAGATCCGATGAATTGTGGATTTGTGATCAGATTATCTATGATATATATTTGAGTCTTTGTTGATTTCTTATATGCATGATTTGATATCCTTGTAAGTCTCTCTGAGTCTTGGGTTTTGTTTGGCCAACTAGATCTATGATTCTTGCAATGGGAGAAGTCCTTGGTTTTGGGTTCATACCGTGTGGTGACCTTTCCCAGTGACAGAAAGGGCAGCAAGGCACGCATCATGTTGTTGCCATCAAGGGTAACAAGATGGGCTTTGTCGTAGATATGACATTGTCCATCTACATCATGTCATCTTGCTTAAGGCGTTACTGTGTTCTATTGGACTTAATACACTAGATGCATGCTGGATAGTGGTCAACGTGTGGTGTAATAGTAGTAGATGCAGAAAGTATCGGTCTACTTGTTTTGGACGTGATGCCTATAGATATAATCATTGCCATAGATAACGTCATGACTTTGCGCGGTTCTATCAATTGCTCGACAATAATTTTTTCACCCACCGTCTACTTGCTTTCATTGGAGAAGCCACTAGTGAACACTACGGCCCCCGGGTCTATTCACACCTATCGTTTCCACTTTGCTTTGTTACTTTGTTGCTTTCAGTTCTCACTTGGCAAACAATCTATAAGGGATTGACAACCCCTCCATAGCGTTGGGAGCAAGCTTTTTGTGTTTGTGCACGTACTTGTGATACTCCTTCACTGGATTGATACCTTGGTTCTCAAAACTGATAGAAATACTTACCGCCGCTGTGCTACGTCACCCTTTCCGCTTCGAGGGAACACCAACGCAAGGCTCCAAGGCCACGGGGGAATCCTTTGCATATTTCCCTAGGAAGTCCCAAAAGGCGTAACCGTAGTAGAAGGATTCCCGGTGCCGTTGCTGAGGAGTATCAAGACAATAATAGTCTCCCGTCAGCACGTGTTTCTGGCGCCGTTGGAAGGTCTTTTGTTGCAGTAGCAGAAGTATTTCTGGCGCCGTTGCCGGGGAAGGAGAGATCTATCCAAGTAGGTCTCACAAACTCATCTCTTGCATTTACTTTTTTTTCCAGTTGCCTCTCGTTTTCCTCTCCCGCACTTCACATTTGCCGTTTTGTTTTGCCTTTCTCCATTGCCGTTTTCTCTTGCCTTTTGCCTTTTTGTCGTTTACCCTTGCCGGTTTCTTGCTTGCTTGTGTGCTTGTTTGTTTGTTGAAGTCATCATGGCTGAAAACACCAAACTTTGCGACTTCTCGAGTAACAATAATAATGATTTTATTAGTACTCCGATTTCTCCCGCCACTAGTGCGGAATCGTAAGAAATCAACGCAGCTTTGCTGAATCTTGTTATGAAATAACAATTCTCTGGCCTTCCTAGTGAAGATGCCGCATCCCATCTCAATACCTTCATTGAGCTTTGCGATATGCAAAAGAAAAGAGATGTGGATAGTGACGTGATTAAGTTGAAGCTTTTCCCTTTCTCGTTGCGAGATCACGCAAAAACTTGGTTTTCTTCTTTGCCCAAAAATAGCATCGATTCTTGGGATAAGTGCAAAAATGCTTACATATCCAAGTATTTTCCACCGGCTAAGATCATCTCCTTATGTAACGATATCATGAATTTCAAGCAACTTGGTCATGAACACGTTGCACAATGTTGGGAGAGGATGAAGCTTATGATTAGAAATTGTCCCGCTCATGGCCTAAATTTGTGGATGATTATGCAAATCTTTTACGCTGGTTTGAATTTCGCTTCTCGCAATATCTTGGACTCCGCCTCAGGTGGAACGTTCATGGAAATCACGTTAGGAGATGCTACAAAACTCCTAGACAATATCATGACCAACTACTCTCACTGGCACACTGAAAGGTCGCCTGCTAGCAAAAAGGTATACGGTATAGAAGAAATTAACTCGCTTAGTGCTAAGATGGACGAGTTGATGAATTTGGTTGCTAGTATAAACACTCCTTTACATCCTAATGACATGCCACAATCTTCCTTGATTGAGAGTAACAACGCTAGTTTGGACGTGAATTTTGTTGGTAGGAACAATTTTGGCAACAACAATGCTTTTAGAGGAAACTATGTTCCTAGGCCTTTTCCTAGTAACCCCTCTAACAATTATGGCAATTCCTACAACAACACTTATGGAAATCACAACAAATTACCCTATGATTTAGAGAGTAATATCAAAGAGTTCATCAACTCTCAAAAGATTTTCAATGCGTCCATAGAGGAAAAAGTACTCAAAATTGATGATTTGGCTAAGAGTGTTGTTGATGCTTTGAAAGTTAGATGTGCTCCTCCCAAGGTCAACTTGGATGAAACTTTGAAAGCTATGCGTGTCTCCATGAATCAGAGCAAAGAAAGAACCGCCCAAATTCGCGCTAGGCATGAATGGTTTAAAAGGGTGCGTCCTAGTGATGTAAATCACGAAGATATTAAAGTGCTTGGTGTGACTCCTCTTGAATCTTTGTTTTTGTGTGTCAAACCTATTGATGAAGGGGCTGGATATGAATCCACTTTGGTTGAAAACGACCAAATGATTCGGAGTCCACCCATCTTGATGATAAAGGTGTGGAGAGTGGAGTAGAAGAAATTAAAATTTTGGATAGTAATGAAACTCCCACTTTGGATTTCAAGGAATTCAATTATGATAATTGCTCCTTGTTTGAATGCATTTCTTTGATGCAATCCATTGCAAACTCTCCACATGCTTATAGCCAAAGCAAAGCCTTTACCACGCATATCGTAGATGCTATGATGAAATCTCTTGAAGAGAAGCTCGAACTACAAGTATCTATACCTAGAAAACTTCATGATGAGTGGGAACCTACTATCAAAATCAAGATCAAAAACTATGAGTGCAATGCTTTGTGTGATTTGGGTGCTAGTGTTTCCGCGATTCCAAAGTCTTTATGTGATATTCTTGGTTTTCATGAGATTGAAGAGTGTTCTCTTAATTTGCATCTTGCGGATTCTACTATCAAGAAACCCATGGGAAGGATCGATGATGTTCTGATTGTTGCAAATAATAACTATGTACCCGTGGATTTCATTGTACTTGACGTAGATTGCAATCCTTCATGTCCCATTATTCTTGGTAGACCTTTCCTAAGGACTATTGGTGCTATCATCGATATGAAGGAAGGGAATATTAGATTTCAATTTCCTTTAAATAAGGGCATGGAGCACTTTCCTAGAAAGAAAATAAGATTGCCTTATGAATCTATGATGAGGGCTACTTATGGTTTGAGCACCAAAGATGACTATACGTGATTCCATCACCTTATGCCTAGCTAAGGGCGTTAAACAATAGCGCTTGTTGGGAGGCAACCCAACAAATCTATCCTTTTTCTTTCTGTTTTGTGTTTTTCACACTTTCATAATTCTGTTATGATTGTGTTTTTTGTGTTTCTTGCTGTGTTTGTGCCAAGCAAAACCGTTATGATTAGTCTTGGGGATGATCGTTTGGTCATGCTGGGAAAGACAGAAACTTTCTGCTAACGAAAAGAATTTTCATTTTTTTCTGTAAGAGATTTTGAGTTGATTCTTTTTGGTTCTGATTGCTACGCAAATTCTTCAGACTGTCGTAATTTTGACGAATTTTTTAAGTAACAGAAGTATACGAAATATACAGATTGCTACAGACTGGTCTGCTGTTAACAGATTCTGTTTTTGTTGTGTTGGTTGCTTATTTTGACGAAACTATGGATAGTATCGGGGGGTATTAGCCATGGAAGATTGCAAATACAGTAACCCAACATCAACATAAGTAGAATTTAAGTTTTCTACAGTACCTAAGGAAGTGGTGGTTTGCTTTCTTATACTAATGTTATCACGAGTTTCTGTATAAGTTTCGTGTGGTGAAGTTTTCATGTTTTGGGTAGAATTCTTATGGACAAAGAGATAAAGTGTGGCAAGAGCTCAAGCTTGGGGATGCCCAAGGCACCCCAATAGATTCAAGGATTCCGTAAAAGCCTAAGCTTGGGGATGCCCCGGGAAGGCATCCCCTCTTTCGTCTTTAATCCATCGGTAACGTTACTTGGGACTATATTTTTATTCACCACATGTTATGTGTTTTGCTTGGAGCGTCTTGTATCGTAGGAGTCTTTAATTTTTGTTGTGTCACAATCATCCTTGCTTCACACCTAGAGAGAGAGACATGCACTCACCGTGATTTTGTCGAGCTTCACTTATATCCTTCGGTAGACAATTCAGCTCACATGTGCTTCAGTTATATCTTTTGAGCTAGTTGATTTTGCTCTATGTGCTTCACTTATATCTTTTAGAGGACAGCGGTGCGTGGCTTGGTAGTTGATCTATGCTTTGAAATTAGTCTCAAAAGGGGTAGTTATCCAAAGGGATACGAAAACTTCCACCTTCATGTGCATTGAATAGTTAGTGAAGTTTGATTCATCTCAATTAGTTTTGAGTTGTGGTTGTGGTAATATTGAAGTTATGCTAGTAAGGTGTTGCGGATCTAGAAACACTTGTGTTGAAGTTAGTGATTCCCGTAGCATGCACGTATAGTGAACCGCTATGTGATGAAGTCTGAGCATGATTTGTCTATTGATTGTCATCCTTCATGTGGCGGTCGGGATCGCGCGATGGTTTATACCTACCAACCCTTCCCCTAGGAGTATGCGTTGAATGCTTTGTTTCGATTACTACTAAAACTTTTGCAACCAGTATATGAGTTCTTCATGACTTATGTTGAGTCCATGGTTTAGATGCACTTTCACCTTCCACCATCACTATCTTCTTAGTGCCATGCAACTTTCGCCGGTGCACAAAACCCACCATTAGCCTCCCTCAAAACAGCCACCATACCTACCTACTATGGCTTTTTCAAAGTCATTCAGAGATATATTGCCATGCAACTACCACCATGACACGTGCCACCACTTCTACATTGCCATTGAATTGTCGTAAGATAGCTAGCATGATATTTCCATTAATGTCTATGCCATGCTAGATCATTGTTACGGTACACCACCGAAGGCACTCCATATAGACTCATCGTTGCTCTAAGTTTTGAGTTGTAAGTGTGATGATCATCATTGATGGAGCATTGTCCCATGTGAGGAAATAAAAGAGGCCAGCGAAGCCCATATACAAAAAGAGACCAAAGATGCCCACCAAAAAAAAGAGAGGCCAAAGAGCCCACAAAAAAAATGATGAGAGAAAAAGAGAGAAGGGACAATGCTACTGTCCTTCCACACTTGTGCTTATTAAGCACCATGATCTTCATGATTGAGAGTCTCTCGTTTTTTCACCACCATATAGCTAGTGGGAAATTTTCGTTACCTAACTTGGCTTGTATATTCCAATGATAGGCTTCCTCAAATTTTCCTTCGGTCTTCGTGAGCAAGCAAGTTGGATGCACACCCACTAGTTTTCTTTATGATCTTTCACATACTCTTAGCTCTAGTGCATCATTTGTATGGAAATCCCTACTAATTCACATTGATATCTATTGATGAGAATCTCCAAAGCTCATTGATATGCCTAGTTAATGTGATCATCTTCTCCTTGTTTGTCTTGCAACCTCCACCACACTCCACACCACTTATAGTGCTAAAACCATGGCTCACGCTCATGTATTGCGTGAGAGTTGAGAAGGTTTGAGAAAGTAAAGGTGTGAAAACAATTACTTGGCCAATACCGGGGTTGCACATGATTTAAATTCGTTGTGCAATGATGATAGACCATAGCCAGACTATATGCTTTTGTAGGGATAACTTTCTTTTGGCCTTGTTATTTTGAAAGTTCCTGATTACCTTGATAGTTTACTTGAAGTATTATTGTTTTGACATCAATAGCAAACTATTGTTTTGAATCTAATGGATCTGAACATTCACGTCACATAAGAGGAGTTACAAAGGACATCTATGCTAGGTAGCATGAAAGCATAAAAAATCATTATTTATCACTTCCCTACTCAAGGACGAGCAGGAGTTAAGCTTGGGGATGCTTGATACGTCTCAAATGTATCTATAATTTTTGATGGTTTCATGTTGTTATCTTCTCATCTTTGGATGTTTATCTTTTTTGGGACTAACTTATTAATTCACTGCCAAGTGCCAGTTCCTGTTTTTTCTATGTTTTTGCCTCTTTTCAGATCCGATTTTGGAATAGAGTCCAACCGGAATAATCCCCGAAATAAAATTTTCTCGAATGGAAGAAGATCAGGGGGCTTGAGGGCCAAGGCAGGAGAGCTACAAGGGGCCCACAAGCCCTATAGCCGCCACCAGGGGGGAGGGGTGGCGACTAGTAGGCTTGTGGGATCCCTGGCGCCCCCTAACCTAGCTCCTTCGCCTATATATTCCCTAAAATACAGAAAAAATAGGGGACTCCACGAAAGCACTTTTCCGTCGCCGCAAGCTTCCGTTTCCACGAGACCTCATCTGGAGACCCTTCCCGGTGCCCTGCCAGAGGGGACTTTTGAGTTGGAGGGCTTCCACATCAACATCATCACCCCTCCAATGACTCGTGAGTAGTTCACTTCAGACCTACGGGTCCGAAGTTAGTAGCTAGATGGCTTTTTCTCTCTCTTGGATCTTCAATACAAAGTTCTCCATGATCCTGATGGAGATCTATCCGATGTAATCCTCTTTGGCGGTGTGTTTGTCGAGATCCGATGAATTGTGGATTTTTGATCAGATTATCTATGATATATATTTGAGTCTTTGCTAATTTCTTATATGCATGATTTGATATCCTCGTAAGTCTCTCCGAGTCTTGGGTTTTGTTTGTCCAACTAGATCTATGATTCTTGCAATGGGAGAAGTGCTTGGTTTTGGGTTCATACCGTGTGGTGACCTTTCCCAGTGACAGAAAGGGTAGCAAGGCACGCATCGTGTTGTTGCCATCAAGGGTAACAAGATGGGCTTTGTCGTAGATATGATATTGTCCATCTACATCATGTCATCTAGCTTAAGGCGTTACTCTGTTCTTTTGGACTTAATACACTAGATGCATGCTGGATAGTGGTCGATGTGTGGAGTAATAGTAGTAGATGCAGAAAGTATCGTCTACTTGTTTTGGACGTGATGCCTATAGATATAATCATTGCCATATATAACGTCACGACTTTGCGCGGTTCTATCAATTGCTCGACAGTAATTTGTTCACCCACCGTCTACTTGCTTTCATGAGAGAAGCCACTAGTGAACACTACAGCCCCCGAGTCTATTCACACATATCGTTTCCACTTTTGCTTTTACTTTGCTTTGTTACTTTGTTGCTTTCAGTTCTCACTTGGAAAACAATCTATAAGGGATTGACAACCCCTTCGTAGCGTTGGGAGCAAGCTTTTTGTGTTCGTCACGGTACTTGTGATACTCCTTCACTAGATCAATACCTTGGTTCTCAAAACTGAGGGAAATACTTACCGCCACTGTGCTACATCACCGTTTCCGCTTCGAGGGAACACCAGCGCAAGGCTCCAACGCCACGGGGGAATCCTTTGCATACTTGCCTAGGAAGTCCCTAAAGGTGTAGCCATAGCAGAAGGATTCCTGGTGCCGTTGCTGAGGAGTATCAAGGCAAGAATAGTCTCCCGTAAGCACGTGTTTCTGGCGCCGTTGGAAGGTCTTTTCTTGCAGTAGCAAATATCACATCTAGACTTGCATGTAATCTATGTAGATGAAGTTTGTGGTTTATTTAAGCTTGTAGGTTTGCCCGAGGATGAGGTCAATAAGAAGGTCTTTCCCTTATCTTTGAGGGATAAGGCGTTGACATGGTATAGGCTATGTGATGATACTGGATCATGGAACTACAATCGGTTGAAATTGGAATTTCATCAAAAGTTTTATCTTATGCATCTAGTACATCGTGATCGGAATTATATTTATAATTTCGGCCTCGTGACAAAGAAAGCATCGCTCAAGCTTGGGGGAGGCTTAAATAAATGTTATATTCATGCCCCAACCATGAGCTCTCGAGAGAAATTATCATTCAGAACCTCTATGCTCGGCTTTCTCATGATGATCGCACCATGCTTGACACTTCTTGTATCGGTTCTTTTATGAAGAGAGATATTGACTTCAAATGGAATTTATTGGAAAGAATTAAACGCAATTCTGAAGATTGGGAGCTTGATGAAGGTAAGGAGTCAGGTATGAATTTGAAGTTTGATTACGTTAAATCCATTGTCGAAACAAATACTTTTTGTGATTTTAGCGCTAAGTATGGACTTGACTATGAGATAGTAGCTTCATTGTGTGAATCATTTGCTGCTCATATTGATCTCCCTAAAGAGAAGTAGTTTAAATATCGTCCTCCCTTACAAGTAAATGTAGTTAAACCCAATCCAATTGAAGAGAGAGTCATTGCCTATAATGATCCTATTATTCATAGTGCGTACATTGAGAAACCACCTTTCCCTGTTAGGATAAAGGATCATTCTAAAGATTCAACTATGGTACGTAGGGGCCACATTAGAACACCTACACCCCCTGAGAAAATTAGAGTTGAACCTAGCATTGCTATTATCAAAGATCTCCTCTCCAACAATGTTGATGGCCATGATATTCACTTCTGTGAAGATGCTGCTAGAATTGCTAAACCACATGCTAGAGACAAACATAGGCCTGTTGTTGGCACGCCTGATATTTCTGTTAAGATAGGAGATTATTGTTATCATGGTTTATGTGACGTGGGTGATGGTGTTAGTGCAATATCTAAATCCTTACATGATGAAATTAAAGACGAGATTGCACCTGTTGAGATGGAACCTATTGATGTCACTATTCAGCTTGCCAATAGAGATACTATCTGCCCTGTGGGAACTGTTAGAGATGTTGAAGTCTTGTGTGGTAAAACTAAGTATCCTGCCGATTTCCTTCTCTTGCTACCACACAATATAGCTTTTGTCCCATCATATTTTGGCAGACCCTTCCTCAATACCGTCAATGCTCATATTGACTGTGGGAAGCAAACTGTCACTATTGGCTTTGAAGGTGTGTCACATGAGTTCAATTTCTCCAAGTTTGGTAGACAACCTCATGAAAAAGAGTTGCCTAGTAAGGATGAAATTATTGCCCTAGATTCTATTGTCGTGCCTCCTACTGATCCTTTAGAGCAATACTTGCTTGAGCATGAAAACGATATGCATATGGATGAAAGAGATGAGATAGATATAGTTGTCCTAGAACAATATCCTATCCTTAAGAATAATTTGCCTGTTGAACTGCTTGGAGATCCACCCCCACCAAAGGATATGTGTTCAAGCATAAACAGTTGCCTAATACTCTTAAGTATGCTTATCTTGATGAAAAAGAAGATGGGAGCCGGAGGGGTAACAGGGGGCCCACGAGTCCACCAGGCGCGCCCAGGGGGGTGGGGCGCGCCTGGCATGCTTGTGGCCTCCTGGTGGCTTCCTCCAATACTTCTTCCGTCCAGTATTTCTTATATATTCCATAATAATTCCTCGCTGATTTTCATGGCTTTTGGAGTTGTGCAGAATAGGTATCTCAAACTTGCTCCCTTTTCAGCCCATAATTCCAGCTGCCGGCATTCCTCATCTTCATGTAAACCTTATAAAATAAGAGAGAAAATGCATAACTATTGTACCATAATGTGTAATAACAGCCCATAATGCGATAAATATCAATATAAAAGCATAAATATCAATATGTGAAGTTCTATCTCCCGCATGGTGTCCTCCGTAAGCCTCGGAGTGACACTTCTGTAGGATCTGTCCCTGTTCATGCTCATGTACACAACGTCTAATAACACCGTCTACTCCTTCTTTATAAAGGTGAGGATCATCCCAAAGTAATGTGTCAGATCATAAAAGAACTTTTTCTTTTGTTGGTATGTGAAACTAGGTTGCATATATTTAGCAACAACATAATTAGCATAATCAGCATACCACGGTGTACTGCGTGAAGCGTTGATGACATTCAATTTTTCATCAGGCAAGCTATCATCAATAGGTTGTGGGTCATCAAGAACATTCTCCAACCTAGACAAGTTTTCTTCTACGGGGTTCTGAGTACCCTTCCTATCAACAACATGCAAATCAAATTCTTGTAGAAAGAGAACCCATCTAATAATTCTAGGTTTAGCATCTTTCTTTTCCATGAGATATTTAATAGCAAGATGATCAGTGTGAATAATAACTTTGGAATCAACAATATAAGATCTGAACTTATCACATGAAACACAACTGCTAAAAATTCTTTTTCCGTAGTAGCATAGTTTCTTTGGGCACTGTCTAGAGTTTTAGTAGCATAATGAATAACACTTAATTTCCTATCAACTCTTTGTCCTGGAACATCACCAACAGCATAATCACTAGCATCACACATAATTTCAAAAGGTAGGTTCCAATCAGGTGGTTGAACAATAGGTGCAGTTATCAAGGCCTTCTTAAGTATTTCAAATGCTTCTTCACAATCATCATAAAAAACAAATGGAATATCTTTTTACAAGAGATTGGTGAGAGGCCTAGAAATCTTGGAGAAGTCTTTAATGAACCTTGTATAGAAACCAGCATGACCAAGGAAACATGTTATACCTTTAATGTGTGTAGGGCATGGCATTTTCTCGATCGCATCAACTTTAGCCTTATCAAATTCAATACCTCTTTCAGAAATTTTATGTCCTAAGACGATGTCTTCATTAACCATAAAGTGGCACTTCTCCCAATTAAAGACAAAGTTAGTATCTTTACATCTATGCAAAACTCGATCAAGGTTGCTCAAGCAATCATCAAAAGAAGATACGTAAACGGAGAAATCATCCATGAAAACCTCAACAATCTTTTCACAAAAGTCAGAGAATATAGCCATCATACATCTTTGAAAGGTAGCAGTTGCATTACATAAACGAAAAGGCATACGTCTATAAGCAAAGGTTGCGAAAGGGCAAGTAAAAGTGGTTTTCTCCTGATCTGGTTGTGCAACAGGTATTTGGGAGAAACAAGAATAACCATCTAGAAAGAAAAAGTGTGTGTGTTTAGACAATATTTCTAGCATTCGGTCAATAAAAGGTAAAGGGTAATGATCTTTCCTAATGGCTTTATTTAATTTCCTAAAATCAATTACCATCCTATAGCCAGTAACAATTCTCTGCGGTATCAATTCATCTTTGTCATTAGGGACAACGGTAATGCCTCCCTTCTTAGGGACACAATGCACCGGACTTACCCAATCACTATCAGCATCAGGATAGATAATACCTGCTTCCAGGAGCTTTAGTATTTCTTTTCTTACCACCTCTTTCATCTTAGTATTTAATCTTCATTGATGATTGGCAACTCGTTTGGAATCAGGATCAGTTTTCATTTTATACTGGCATAGAGTGGGACTAATGCCCTTAAGATCATCAAGAGTATATCCAATAGCAGCACGGTGCTTTCTCAGAGTTTTCAATAATTTCTTCTCTGCATGCTCTGAAAGGTTAGCACTAATATTAACAAGATGTATCTCTTTTTCATCAAGATAAGCATACTTAAGAGTATAAGGTAATTGTTTAAGCTCAAACACAGGATCACCCTTTGATGGAGGTGGATCTCCAAGTAATTTAACAGGAAAATTATTCTTAAGGATATGATGTTGTTCAAAGATAACTCTATCTATCTCATTTCTTTCATCCATATGCATCTCATTTTCATGCTCAAGCAAGTATTGCTCTAAAGGATCAGTAGGAGGCACGACAATAGAAGCAAGAGAAATAATTTCATCCTTACTAGAAAATTCTTTTTCATGAGGTTGTCTACCAAACATAGAAAAATTAAATTCACGTGACACACCTTCAAAGCCAACAGTAACAGTTTGTTTCTCACAACAATCTGAGCATTAACAGTATTGAGGAAAGGTCTACCAAATATGATGGGACAAAAGCTATCTTGTGTGGTAGCAAGAACGAGGAAATCAGCAGGATACTTAGTTTTACCACACAAGACTTCAACATCTCTAACAATTCCCACATGGCAGATAGTATCTCTATTAGCAAGTTGAATAGTAACATCGATAAGTTCCATCTCGACAGGTGCAATCTCATCTTTAATTTCATTATATAAAGATCGAGGTATTGCACTAGCACTAGCACCCATGTCACATAAACCATCATAACAATGATCTCCTATCTTAACAGAAACAACAGGCATGCCAACAACAGGCTTATGTTTGTCTCTAGCATGAGGTTTAGCAATTCTAGCAGCATCTTCACAGAAGTGAATAACATGCCCATCAACATTATCGGCCAAGAGATCTTTAATAATAGCAATGCTAGGATAAACTTTAATTTGCTCACGGGGTGTAGGTGTTCTAATGTAGCCCTTACGTATCATAGTTGAAGCTTTAGCATGATCCTTTATTCTAATAGGGAAAGGTGGTTTCTCAATGTAAGCACTAGGAACAATAGAATCATTATAAGCAATGACTTTCTCTTCAACTGGATTGGGTTTAACTACATTGAATTCTATGGGAGGATGATATTTAAACCACTTCTCCTTAGGGAGATTAATATGAGCAGCAAATGATTCACATACTGAAGCTACTATCTCAGAGTCAAGTCCATGTTTAGCGCTAAAATCAAGAAAAATATTTGTTTCAGCGAAGGATTTAACGCAATCGAACTTAAGACTCATACCTGAATCCTTACCTTCATCAAAATCTCAATCTTCAGAGTTGCGTTTAAATCTTTCCACTAAATCCTATTTGAAGTCAATATCTCTCTTCATAAAAGAACCGGTACAAGAAGTTTCAAGCATGGTGCGATTATCATGAGAAAGCCGAGCATAGAAGTTATGAATAATAATTTCTCTCGAGAGCTCATGGTTGGGGCATGAATATAACATTGATTTAAGACACCCCCAAGATTGAGCGATACTTTCTCTATCACGAGGCCATAAATTATAGATACAATTCCGATCACGATGTACCAAATGCATTGGATAAAACTTTTGATGAAATTCCAATTTCAATCGGTTGTAGTTCCATGATCCAGTATCATCACATAGCCTATACCATGTCAATGCTTTATCCCTCAAAGATACGGGAAAGAAATTCTTCGTGACCTCATCATTGGGCAAACCTGCAAGCTTAAATAAACCACAAACTTCATCTACATAGATTATATGCAAGTCAGGATGTGATATTCCATCTGATGTAAAAGGATTAGCCAACAGTTTCTCTAGCATACCCGAATGAATTTCATTATAAATATTTCAGTAGGTGCAGTAGGTTGAGGAGCAACTCTTTGTGCTTCCAATCGAGGTGAAGATACCCCAAACAAGCTCGTCAAAGGATTAGTTTCCATAGTGACAAGTGACAATAAATTACAGCACACTATATAAATGTTTCCTTACCAAATTCCACTCACCAAAGGCACTTCACTCCCTGGCAACGGCGCCAGAAAAGAGTCTTGATGACCCACAAGTGTAGGGGATCTATCGTAGTCCTTTCGATAAGTTAGAGTGTCGAACCCAACGAGGAGGAGAAGGAAATGACAAGTGGTTTTCAGCAAGGTATTCTCTGGAGGCACTGAAATTATCGGTAATTGATAGTTCTGTGATAAGATAGTTCGTAACGGGTAGCAAGTAACAATAGTAACAAAGGTGCAACAAGATGGCCCAATCCCTTTTGTAGCAAGGAACAAGCCTGGATGAACTCTTATATAAGGTAAAGCGCTCCCGAGTACACATGGGAATTTCAGCCAAGCTAGTTTTCATCATGTTCATATGATTCGCGTTCGCTATTCTGATAGTTTGATATGTGGGTGGACCGGTGCTTGGGTGCTGTCCGCACTTGGACAACATCCCACTTATGATTAACCCCTCTCGCAAGCATCCGCAACTACGAAATAAGAATTAAGACAAGGTCTAACCATAGCATTAAACTAGTGGATCCAAATCATCCCCTTACGAAGCAACGCATAAATTAGGGTTTAACCTTCTCTCACTCTAGCAACCCATCATCTACTTATTACTTTCCAATGCCTTCCTCTAGGCCCAAATAATGGTGAAGTGTTATGTAGTCGACGTTCACATAGCACCACTAGAGGAAAGACAACATACAACACATCAAAATATCGAACGAATACCAAATTCACATGACTACTTATAGCAAGACTTATCCCATGTCCTCAGGAACAAACGTAACTACTAACAAAGCATAATTATGTTCATGACCAGAGAGGTATTGAATAGCATTAAGGATATGAACATACGATCTTCCACCGAGTAATCCAACTAGCATCAACTACAAGGACTAATTAACACTACTAGCAACCTTACAAGTACCAATCGGAGTAGCGAAACGGAGATTGGGTACAAGAGATGAAGTAGGGTGTGGAGATGAGATGGTGCTGATGAAGATGTTGATGGAGATGAGTCCCCTCCGATGAGAGGAGTGTTGGTGATGACGATGGCAACGATTTCCCCCTCCGGGAGGGAAGTTTCCCCGGCAGGACGGCCCTGCCGGAGCTCTAGATTGGTTCTGCTCAAGTTCCGCCTCATGGCGGCGGCAATTCTTCCCAGAAGCCCTCTCTTGATTTTTTCTCGGACGAAACCCTCCTTATAGCACAATATGGGAGCCGGAGGGGTAACAGGGGGCCCACGAGTCCACCAGGCATGCCCAGGGGGTGGGGCGCGCCTGGCAGGGTTGTGGCCTCCTCGTGGCTCCCGTCGTGTACTTCTTCCGCCCAGTATTTTTTATATATTCCAAAATAATTCCTCGCTGATTTTATGGCTTTTGGAGTTGTGCAGAATAGGTATCTCAAACTTGCTCCCTTTCCAGCCCAGAATTCCAGCTGCGGGCATTCTCCCTCTTCATGTAAACCTTATAAAATAAGAGAGAAAAGGCATAAGTATTGTACCATAATGTGTAATAACAGCCCATAATGTGATAAATATCAATATTAAAGCATGATGCAAAATGGACGTATCATCATCTTTTTCTTCATTATCTTCTTGTTCAGGTTCTTTTCCACTCGACTGACCTTTGAACTGTTGGACCAACAATCGACACTTTCGAGTGGTATGCTTTGGCAATATCAGGTTGCCTTCATCATCTTTCTTTGTGTCAAGAACACATGGCTGATCCAAAACATCTGACTGCATCTTGGGTTTCTTCGGAGGGAATGGTGCCTTGGCCTTTCCCTTAAACTTTCCTGCCACCAGGGCGGCCGCTTCTGCTGGTGTTGCATTTTCAATCTTCTGCTTGTGTTACTGATTTGAATTAGCATCAGTGTTGTCGACTGCTTTACCCTTGCCGCTATGGAGGCGGTCTTCTTTTTTCCCGTTTGCATAACGGGTGGATATCTCCATCATTTTACTCATTGACATGTTGCCTGAGCGACCAAACTTCAGATACAGCTCTTGATACCTGACACCTGCCTTGAAGGCACAGACTGCTTGGTGCTTGGTAACATCTCCACTGTGTGGTGAAGGGTGGTTCAACGTTGAATGTAATAGCACAAGGACTCACTTAGCTTCTGTACGTAGTGTTGTAACTCAGACAGGCCAGCAGGACGCTTGCACGTGTCCCCGAAGGTCTTGATGAACACTCGGGCCAGATCTGCCCAACAATATATACTTGAAGGAGCCAATTGATTCAACCATGCACGGGCCGAGCCGTCCAGCATCAGGGGCAAGTGCTTCATTGCAACATTATTGTTGCCACCGCCAATCTTAACTGCAACTCGATAACCATCTAACCAAGTCTAGGGCTTGGACTCACCTGTGAACTTACTGACTCCAGTCGCCAACCTGAAGTTAGGAGGGATATCAGCAGAGTGGATTGCTCTACTGAAACACTTGGGACCAAAAACTACGGTTCCACTTCCACTCGGTTGATCTCTGTAGAGACCATCCCGGTAGGCTCTACCTGTGTTGATCCTTCTTTGTACAAGTACATCTCTTGCATCAAATCCGTGGTTCCGCTCATCACTGAACGAGCACCGGTCATCATAGTGCCGGGGCACATACGAGCCGCTCCGTGGAGGAGAATGCACTCGACGATGGTCATCACGGTGACGACGAGGGGAAACTGGTTCCGACCCTTGTCTCTGTGCTGATACTCTCGGTAACCTCCATCCCTGTGACGCTGGGGTGAGCCTGGAGTGTATACTAACCGGACTGTCTCTGCCCTTGGTGAATTGTTGTGCAATCTATTGATCGACTGTGATACAACCGAATTCTGCTGCTGTGTTGCTTGAAGCAAAGTGCGAATCTGTTCTAAGCCTCTGCCTGCCTCTGAATCTGAAGGCTGGATTGAATCTTCTATTTTGGCTGTGGCTTCGACATTAAGTACCGTAGTATGATATACCTCACTATTGGCACGATGCTCGCCTGAGAAGAGTTGCCGCTGACTGGAAGTTTGATGACGAAGACGACCGCGTCTAGACGATGGCTCACTGGCCTCATGCTCTCCGCGACCGAACCCGGGTGGGTTTTCCGCGGATCCCGCCATGAAGACCTCTACTGCTGGGTTACAGCTCTCGCACTCGGAAGGAACGTCCGACTGGAATGACGCCGAGTGGTTCGGGTCCTAAAGAGGTACAACAGGCTCGATGGCTGCAACCTGAGGGGTCGATGGAGACAATGCCTGACGAGCCACCGCGTGCTTCACTCGACGGCTGTATTTTGGGATGTCGAGACCGGCTTTAGTCGAGACCAGCCAGATCGCTTGCGGTGATGAACAACAGAGTGAAGAGGCGAGAGCGAAGTCGATGGCTGCAGAAGGAGAACGCTGGAGGATTTTGCACGGAAGTGCATCCCTCCATGGACTGGTAGCGCCTCGACGTTGAGTGACGCTTCTAGGAGCCATGCCGAGTCGTCGGCGACGAAGATGAGGGTGCCGAAATGGATCTCACCACCCACGAACGAACCGCCGCCGGAAGACATGATGAAGAGTGAAAAAATGCAAACTTGCCAGAAGTCGCTTAAACGCCACCCCCACGGTGGGCACTAACTGTCGTGGGAATAAACCTGACAGTATAGGTGTATGGTATGAATGGAGGGGGCAATGTCCTAGCTATGGCAAGGTTGTACGCATGATGTATGGTTCAGGCCCCTCTCTTGGAGGTAACGGCCCTACGTCTCAGGTGCTCGGGAGCTCTTGCAGTGTGCTTTTGTGTAATAAAGGGGGTGCGAACCCTTGTGCCAGAGGGGAGGGGTGGCTTATATAGAGTGCGCCACCTCTCCTCAATACTTCAGCATCTAAGGGCTCGATCAATATGAGTTAAAGATATATGTTACTGATAATGTAAGTGGGTAATAAATGCTACTTAAGACCATTGGTTGATCGCGTGTTCGTTGGCTCTCGTGGGTGACTTCTGAACTTATGTACCGACTGGAATCCTTTCGAGTGTATATGGGTTGCCGAGTGGATGTATATATGATCCGAGTGCCTTCGTACTGAGTGACTTTTAAGCACCATCTTCATCCAGTCCGAATCTTATGTCTGACCCTTGGCCTAATAATGAGGTGTGCTTGGGTAGCAAATTTAGGTCAGGCCTATGACCCTACCATAAGTACATATCCCCATCACCCAGAGAGAGATAGATTGTTGTCTCAAACAGCCCAAAAACCCTAACTATATATAGGAGGAGAGGGAGCAGGGTGCCCACCCTTCGTGGTTCCCACCCAAAGGGGTGCGGCAACCCTAGATGGCTTTGGGGCAGCGGCCGAGGTGGAGGTGCCCTAGGGTGGGCCTTGAGGTCCAAGGTGGCCTCCCCATGCCTAGGGGTTGGCCTCCTCCACCCCTTGCCGCGCCTTCGGCCCTTATTGGTGGCGCATCAACCCACCTAGGGGCTGGTTCCCATCCACTTTTGGCCCATGTAGCTGTTTGGGGCTGGTGGCCCTTCCCGGTGGGCCCCCGGAACCCTTCCGGTGGTCCCGACACATTACCAGTGACGCCCGAAACACTTTCGGCGATCAAATTCTCACTTCCTATATATAAATCTATACCTCCGCACCATTCCAGAGCTCCTTGTGACGTCTGGGATCTCATCCGGGACTCCGAACAACCTTCGGTAACCACGTACACTATTTCCCTATAACCCTAGCGTCATCAAACCTTAAGTATGTAGACCCTATGGGTTCGGGAAGCATGTAGACATGACAGAGACACCTCTCCGGTCAATAACCAACAGCGGGATCTGGATATCCATGTTAGTTCCCACATATTCCATGATGATCTCATCGGATGAACCACGGTGTCGGGGATTTGATCAATCCCGTATGCAATTCCCTATGTCTACTGGTACGATACTTGCCTGAGATTCGATCGTCGGTATCCCTATACCTTGTTCAATCTCGTTACCGGCAATTCTCTTTACTCGTTCCGTAACACATCATCCCGTGGCTAACTCATTAGTCACACTGAGCTCAATATGATGATGGATTACTGAGTGTGCCCAGAGATACCTATCCGTCACACGGAGTGACAAATCCCAGTCTCGATTCGTACAACCCAACAGATATTTTCGGAGATACCTGTAGTGCACCTTTATAATCACCCAGTTACGTTGTGATGTTCGATACACCCAAAGCACTCCTACGGTATCCGGGAGTTGCACAATCTCATGGTCTAAGGAAATGATACTTGACATTAGAAAACCTTTAGAAGACGAACAACACGATCTAGTGCTATGCTTAGGATTGTGTCTTGTCCATCACATGATTCCCCAATGATGTGATCCCGTTATCAATGACATCCAATGTCCATGATCAGGAAACCATGATCATCTATTGATCAACAAGCTAGCTAACTAGAGGCTCACTAGGGACACATTGTGATCTATATATTCACACATGTATTACGGTTTCAGGTTAATACAAGTATATCATGAATAGTAGACAATTATCATGAACTAGGAAATATAATAATAACCACTTTATTATTTCCTCTAGGGCATATTTCCAACAACACCGTCCTATTGGGCACTGCCGAAGTACTCGGGAAGCTGAAGTTGCGACTGGGACAGATCGGGTTTCTTCATCCTCATTAACTCCCATGACTCATACGAGCTAGGAGGCCTCCCTAGTTTATGCTCTTGCACTGCCAAAGAGATGTTATGAGTATCAAGTAGGAACATGCACGAGGGGAAATACATGCAGGTTGTTCCATGTATATGTATACCAGCCTGGCCTTGTAGCGCTCACTGCCGAGGTTTCTGTTGGAAATATGCCCTAGAAGCAATGATAAAATAGTTATTATTATATTTCCTCTTTCAAGATAATCGTTTATTATCCATGCTATAATTGTATTGAATGAAAACATAAATGCATGTGTAGATATATAGACAAAACTATGTCCCTAGTAAGCCTGTAGTTGACTAGCCAGTTGATCAAGGATGGTTAAGGTTTTCTGACCATATGAAAGTGTTGTCACTTGATGACTGGATCACATCATTGGGGGAATGATGTGATGGACAAGACCCAAACTATAAACGTAGCATGTGATCGTGTCATTTTGTTGCTATTGTTTTCTGCGTGTCAAGTATTCATTCCTATGACCATGAGATCATGTAACTCACTGACACCGGAGGAATAGCTTGTGTGTATCAAACGTCGCAATGTTACTGGGTGAATATAAAGGTGCTCTACACGTATCTCCGAAGGTGTCCGTTGAGTTAGCATGGATCAAGACTGGGATTTGTCACTCCGTGTGACGGAGAGGTATCTCGGGGCCCACTAGGTAATACAACATCACATACAAGCATTGCAAGCAATGTGACTAAAGTGTTAGTCATGGGATCTTGTATTATGGAACGAGTAAAGAGACTTGGCGGTAACGAGATTGAAATAGCTATAGGGATGTCGACGGTCGAATCTCAGGCAAGTAACATACCGAAGGACAAAGGGAATGGTATACGGGATTGCATGAATCCTTGGCACACAGGTTCAACCGATAAGATCTTCGTAGAATATGTAGGATCCAATATGGACATCCAGGTCCCGTTGTTGGATATTGACCGGGGAGTGTCTTGGGTCATGTCTGCCTAGTTCTCGAACCCACAGGGTCTGCACACTTAAGGTTCGGTGACGTTTCAGTATAGTTGAGTTATAGGTGTTGGTGTCCAAAGGTTTGTTCGGAGTCCTGGATGAGATCACGAACGTGACGAGGGTTTCCGGAATGATACGGAAACGAAGATTGATATATAGGATTATTTCATTTGGCCTCCGGAAAGATTTCGGGTATTGCCGGTAGTGTACCGGGAGTGACCAATGGGTTACAGATTTTTACAGGGAGGGGGTGCTACTGCAACAAAAGACCTTCCAACGGCGCCAGAAACATGTGCTGACGGGAGACTATTCTTGTCTTGATACTCCTCAGCAACGACACCAGGAATCCTTCTGCTATGGCTACGCCTTTAGGGACTTCCTAGGCAAATATGCAAAGGATTCCCCCATGGCCTTGGAGCCTTGCGTTGGTGTACCCTCGAAGCGGAAAGGGTGATGTAGCACAGCGGCGGTAAGTATTTCCCTCAGTTTTGAGAACCAAGGTATCGATCTAGTGAAGGAGTATCACAAGTACCTGCACAAACACAAAAAGCTTGCTCCCAACACTATGAAGGGGTTCTCCATCCCTTATAGATTGTTTGCCAAGTGAGAACCGAAAGCAACAAAGTAACAAAGCAAAATAAAAGCGAAACTGGAAACGATAGGTGTGAATAGACCCGGGGGCCGTAGTGTTCACTAGTGGCTTCTCTCATGAAAGCAAGTAGACGGTGGGTGAACAAATTACCGTCGAGCAATTGATAGAACCGCGAAAACTTGTGACGTTATCTATGGCAATGATTATATCTATAGACATCACGTCCAAAACAAGTAGACCGATACTTTCTGCATCTACTACTATTACTCCACACGTCGACCATTATCCAGCATGCATCTAGTGTATTAACTCCAAAAGAACAGAGTAACGCCTTAAGCAAGATGACAAGATGTAGATGGACAATCTCATATCTACGAGAAAGCCCATCTTGTTACCCTGGATGGAAACAACACGATGCATGCCTTGCTTCCCTTTCTGTCACTGGGAAAGGTCACCACACGGTATGAACCCAAAACCAAGCACTTCTCCCATTGCAAGAATCATAGATCTAGTTGGCCAAACAAAACCCAAGACTCGGAGAGACTTACAAGGATATCAAATCATGCATATAAGAAATCCGCAAAGACTCAAATATATATCATAGATAATCTGATCAAAAATACCACAATTCATCGGATCTCGACAAACACACCGCCAAAGAGGATTACATCGGATAGATCTCCATGAAGATCATGGAGAACTTTGTATTGAAGATCCAAGAGAGAGAAGAAGCCATCTAGCTACTATCTACGGACCCGTAGGTCTGAAGTGAACTACTCACGAGTCATTGGAGGGGCGATGATGTTGATGTAGAAGCCCTCCAACTCCAATGTCCCCTCCGGCAGGGCACTGTGAAGGGTCTCCAGATGACATCTCGCGGAAATGGAAGCTTGCGGCGGCGAAAAAGTGTTTTCGTGGATTCCCCTATTTTTTCTGTATTTTAGGGAATATATAGGCGAAGGAGCTAGGTCAGGGGGGCACCAGAGAGGCCACAAGCCTGCTAGCCGCCGCTCCCCTCGTGGCGGCTACAGGGCTTGTGGGCCCCATGTAGCTCTCCTGCCTTGCCCGTCAAGCCCCCTGATCTTCTTACGTTCGGGAAAAATTTATTTCGGGGATTTTATTCTGTTTGGACTCCGTTCCAAAATCAGATCTGAAAAGAGCCAAAAACACAGAAAAAACAGGAAGTGGCACTTGGCACTGAATTAATAAGTTAGTCCCAAAAAAGATATAAAAGGTACATAAAACATCCAAAGATGACAAGATAACATCATGAAACCATCAAAAATTATAGATACGTTTGAGACGTATCAGGGGGCCACCCACCCGGGAGAGAACCTAATAGCCCATGGGTGGCGCACCAGCCCTTGGTTGGCTGGTGAGGCCAGCCCAATACGGCTATTTCGGCTAACGGAAAAATCAAAGGAGAAAAAAAGAGGGAGGTAGGAAGGAAGGAAGGGACTCCTCCTTCCCAAACCGAATTGGAGTGGGAGTCCCTCCTCCTCCATTTGGCCGACACCCTAGGGGCTCCCTTGAGCCCCAAGGCTAGCCCCTCCACTCCTCTTATATATAATAGAGGTTTTAGGGTTTTTAAGACACAACTTTTTCCACGTGCAACCCTAAACCTCTACTTTGTAGTTCTTCCTCTAGATTGGTTTTCTGCAGAGCTCGGGCGGAGCCCTGCAGGAATAGATCATCACCATCATCGGCACGCCGTCACGCTCCCAGATAACTCATCTATTTCCCCGTCTCTCAGCTAGATCAAGAAGCCGGAGATCGTCATCGAGGTCTACGTGTGCTGAACGCCGAGGTGTCGTCCGTTCGGTGCTAGATCGGGACGGATCGTGGGACGACGGTGATTTGAATCACGAAGCTGTTCCACTATATCAAACGCGTTTCTTAATGCTTCCCGCTTAGCGATCTACAAGGGTATGTGGATCCGATATCCCTCTCGTAGATGAACATCACCATGGTAGGACTTCGTGTGTGTAGGAATTTTTTTGTTTCCCATGCAACGTTTCCCAACAGTGGCATCATGAGCTAGGTTTATGCGTAGATGTAATCTCGAGTAGAACACAAAAGTTTTTGTGGGCATTGATGTTTGATTTGCTGCCCTCCTTATTCTTTTCTCGATTCGGCGGTATTGCTGGAAGCTGCCCAGACCAACCTTACTCGTACGATTACGAGAGACCGGTTTCATCGATTAACATGCAACTTGTTGCATAAAGATGACTGGCGGGTGTCTGTTTCTTCAACTTTAGTTGAATTGGTTTTGACTGAGATGGTCCTTGGAGAGAGGTTAAATGGCAATTTGCACATCACCATTATGGTTTTGGGTAAGTAAGATGCGATCATACTAGATACCCATAGCAGCCACGTAAAACATGCAACAACAAATTAGAGGACGTCAAACTTGTTTTTGCAGGGTATGCATGTGATGTGATATGGCCAATGATATAATGTGATATATTGGATGTATGAGATGATCACATTGTAATAGTTAAATATCGACTTGCACGTTGATGCTACGGCAATCGGCAGGAGCCATAGGGTTGCCTTTAAGCTAACGTTTGTGTTTGCAGATGCGTTTACTATATTGCTAGGTTGTAGCTTTAGTAGTAATATCATAGATAGCACGACAACCTCGATGGCGGCATGATGACCCACAAGCGTAGGGTATATATTGTAGTCCTTTCGATAAGTAAGAGTGTCGAACCCAACGAGGAGCAAAAGGTACTGACAAGTGGTTTCCAACAAGGTATTCTCTGCACGCACTGAAATTATCGGTGACAGATAGTTGTGTGATAAGTTGATTCGTAGCGAGTAGCAAGTAAAAATAGTAGCAAAGGTGCAGCAAGATGGCCCAATCCCTTTAGTAGAAAGGGACAAGCCTGGACAAACTCTTATATGAGGTGAAACGCTCCCGAGACACATAGGAATTTCTGTCAAGCTAGTTTTCATCATGTTCATATGATTCGCGTTCGCTACTTTGATAGTTTGATATGTGGGTGGACCGGTGCTTGGATTCTGCCCTTACTTGGACAAACATTCCATTTATGATTAACCCCTCTCGCAAGCATCCGCAACTACGAAAGAAGAATTAAAACAAAGTCTAACCATAGCATTAAACTAGCGGATCCAAATCAACCCCTTATGAAGCAACGCATAAACTAGGGTTTAAGCTTATGTCACTCTAGCAACCCATTATCTACTTATTACTTCCCGATGCCTTCCTCTAGGCCCAAATAATGGTGAAGTGGCATGTAGTCGACGTTCACATAACACCACTAGAGGAAAGACAACATACAACGCATCAAAATATCGAACGAATACCAAATTCACATGACTACTTATAGCAAGACTTATCACATGTCCTCGGGAACAAAAGTGACTACTCACAAAGAATAATTATGTTCAAGACCAGAGAGGTATTGAATAGCATTAGAGATATGAACATATGATCTTTCACCGACTAATCCAACTAGCATCAACTACAAAGAGTAATTAACACTATTAGCTGTTACGAGATTGGTTACAAGAGATGAACAAGGGTCCGGAAATGAGATGGTGCTGATGAAGATGTTGATGGTGATGAGTCCCCTCCGATGAGAGGAGTGCTGGTGATGACGATGGCGACTATTTCCCCCTTCGGGAGGGAAGTTTCCCCGGCAGGACGGCCCTCCCAGAGCTCTAGATTGGTTCTGCTCAAGTCCCGCCTCGTGGCGGCGGCGATTCGTCCCGAAAGCCTCCTCCTGATTTTTTTTGGAACGAAACCGTCCTTATAGCTAAATATGGGAGCCAGAGGGGCAACAGGGGGCCCACAAGCCACCCAGGCGCGACCAGGGGGGTAGGCCGCGCCTAGCAGGCTTGTGGCCTCCTGGTGGCTCCCCTCCGGTACTTCTTCCGCCCATTATTTTTTTATAAAATCCAAAATAATTCCTCGTTGATTTTCACGGCTTTTCGAGTTGCGCGGAATAGGTATCTCAAACTTGCTCCTTTTTCAAACCAGAATTCTAGCTGCCGGCATTCTCCTTCTTCATGTAAACGTTATAAGATAAGAGAGAAAAGGCATAAGTATGGTACCGTAAAGTGTAATAACAGCCCATAATCCGATAAATATCAACGTAAAAGCATGATGAAAAATGGACGTATCAACTCCCCCAAGCTTAGACCTTGCTTGTCCTCAAGCGGATGCCAAGATCAATAAATATGCCCACATGTTTAGAGATAGAGGTGTCGATAAAACAAAATACGGACATGCAGGCATCATGATCATAATTAGAACAACAATATCTTCATATAATCTCTTATGCTAAAGTGACAATTCCTTCACAAAGTAAAGTATGGATCAAGAACCTTAATGAAAATTAACAACTAATAGCCTTTAATCATTGAAGCAATTGCAATTTATGATAACATCAGAAAGTGTCAAATAAGAGCTTGTAAAGCAAATCCACATACTCAATCGTCCTTTCATCTTCTACAATTGCTAATACTCACATCGTACTCATGAGATCAAAGTTTCAGTTGGACACAGAGAAAGATTGGGGCTTATAGTTTCACCTCCCAACTACTTACCTCAAGGGTTATGTCAACAATAATAATTCATGAATACTTACTTCCAAGTTGACATATGAATATAGATCTTTCCCTAGCACATGACGTTGGCCAAGATAAAGGTGAAATAACGAATTGCTGTCGATCACCATGAATCTTTTAAGGACAAAAAGTAAAGGTACAAGATAGGCCCTTCGTAGAGGGAAGCAGAGGTTGTCATGCGCTTTTGAGGTTTGGATGTGTGACCTCTTAGTGTGAAGGAACGTCAATTTATATTGCCTCCTGTGATAAAGAACTTTATTATGCAGTCTGTCACTTTTATGTCTTCCTCATGACAGGTTCGTACAAAGCTTATTTTCCACACACTAATAGATCATACATATTTAGGGAGCAAATTTTTTATTGCTTGCACCGATGAGAACTTACTTGAGGGATCTTCTTCAATCCATAGGTAGGTATGGTGGACTCTCATGGCAAAACTAGGTTGAAGGTTTATGGATGCACAAGTAGTATCTCTACTTAGTGCAGAAGTGTTGGCTGATAAGAGGTGGAAGCAATTATCATATGCTAAGGGATCTCTAGTCATATAACATTATTTGGAACCAAGCAAACATAATTCATTATGTTGTCTTCCTTGTCCAACATCTACTTCTAATCATGTAATAGTTTAATGAGTGTTCACAATCATGGACGGTGTCAAAGATGATATATTTATATGTGAACCTCTCCTTCTTTATTACTTCCTATTAATTGCAACAATGAACAAGGTCTACGTTTGTCCACCCACAACAAGTTTCAGTCAACATTCTTTTTATATGTGAAGCCATTACTTCCCATAAGATCATTACATGATCTTTCATGCTTTTGTTCTTTTATTATTCTTTTCTTTAGATCATGGCATGAGGCAAGGCCCTTAACTAAAACACTCTTTATTATATGACTCACGAGCTCGAATACATTGGGGGTAACATGTGACAGCCCGATGCCGACGTTCCAGAAGATTCCACCCTTTATTCCGTTTTCGTCGTGTGTCTATTTTATTTTTTCGCACCATCATCGCATCATTCACATCATCTGCATTGCATCGGCATCTCCGTTGCCGCCAGTTTTCAAACTTGCATCAGATGTTAGTCGCCGTTTCTCGGCGTTGTCCGTTCTGAGCCCGACCGCACTCGCACGCGCCCGCGGCATCGTCAAAATCTTGTTTTAAAAGTGTGCGTAAAACTTTCTCTGATCGAGGTGAAACTTGGCATGCGGTCGTGATTAGTTATAGCTAGGCCGCCTGTCGAATTTCGTCGCGATCGAAGACCGTCTGGTACCCGAACGGTCGACCCTAGCGGCACCATATTCGGTATATTGTCGGACGTTTCGGTATTTGAAACACTATCGCCGGATTGCTCGTTTTCCCTCTCATCTCCGCCTAGCCTCTCTCCACAGTGCACCAACCTGCTCGCAGCCCAGTCCGAAAACCTCCCGGAACCCGAACCCGGCGATCATGACCGTTGGATCCGGATCAACACCGTTTTACTACAAAACGTCTTCGGTTTGTCTATTGGACCCCCTAACCTAATTATCTCGACGATCCGATCTAAATCGGAGGGTCTAGATGAACCTAGCCCTAACCCTATTCCAATCAGTCCCAGTGGCCCGCCGCCACCCACAATCTCCCTCGGTATCCTCCCAGATCCCATCTGCGCAACCGCAACCCCTCCTTGATTTCTTCTGCGAGCCAATCACCCCCAGGGCGCAGCCACCAGATCCTCTAGTGCCCGAGCTCACACATCCGTAGTTCTCCAGCCGCCGCTTGCGCTTGGACGCGTCCGCCGTCTATAGCGTGAGCATCCACCCGCTCGTAGTATCCACCGCGCCCGCAGCCCGAGCTCCCGAGCGACCAGCGTTCGAGCCAGCTCGTTGGAGCCCCTCACTGTCGCGCCCCTGAGCCGCCTAAGTGCCACCGCCGCCGATGAACACCAGCAGGCCAGGACCCCATGTCCCTCGGTCCCCTTCCCCTCGTTTCCCTCTCCTCCCCTGCTCTCTGTCTCATCTCTTCCTCTCTCTCTATGTAGGAACTCCCATCCATGGTAGCTGGCTTGAGCTTCCTCCACCTTGGATCTGGCCTCCCCTCGTAGGAGGACGTCTTCCTACGCCCAGAGGCACCGGATCCCGCGATGCATGCCCCATTCCCAACCTCCAGGCGCCCGCGCGTTCATTCGTTCATCCCTGACGAACTGAACTCTGCAGGTTGTGCGTGTGTGTTTTTGTTTCCTGTAGAACGTCCGAAGGTTTTCTTATTGAAAGCCTCGATATCGCTTTCTTTCACAAGCAGTTTGCTAGCTGAGTTGGCTAGAGCGGCCAACTACCATCCTGGAGGTCTCTGGTTTGAGTCCCATGCGTGACACATTTCTTTGGCACTGGTTATTTTTATTTTGCTTCACTTCTGCACTGTGTGGTTTAGCTAGTTCTTCTGTATGAACGCTATATATTGTCAGTCTCATGGTCGTAGCCCACTGGCTTGTGTCAACCGATTCCATCCCAGAGATCTGGGGTTCGAATCCCAGCTATGCCCATTTATTTTTTTACGCTTGTTTCTGTTGACCTACACCACGGCGTAATTCATCTAGTCTAAAACACTTATTTATACCAGACTCATCGTGTAGCTGAGCTGGCTAGTGCATTTAGTCTCCACCCAAGGGATCCTGGGTTCAAGTCCCATGTAGCCCTCATTTTGCCATGCTTTCTTTTTCTTTTTGTTGCACTCACGCACACACTTAGATTCCTCGGCCGCTGCACTATGTTGCAATTCGACCTATGTTCCTTTTTTTCCTTCTGCGATTTCATCTTTCGCCTAGACATGCATGTTTTTATGAGTTGCGTTGTTGCCTGTTTCTTAGATGTCATTAGTTGCACGTACCCCCATATTTATGCCTCTGGCACATGGAAACCCGATAACCGGGGTCACCGCAGCATTATATGGCATGTCACGCATGCGCTCCCTATTCGTTAGCACCGGTATCTCCTCGAGTTTTCGGGACCGGAACATTGCCGTGTCACCGTTTCCGTTTTGCCGCCATGGTTCCCTTTCGTTCGCCATGGCGACACATGCTTCATTATCTTCTTGCCCGTGATGTTATGAACTAGCATGCATGACGCATTCATGCCATAAATTCATGTGTTGCATGTCTCTTGTAACCGTAGCTCCGTTCTATGTTGTGTGAGTTAACCGACTAGGATGACATGTAGAATCACCTGCTTCACCCCTTTGCCATGTTAACAACATTTAATATTGCGTGTAGATAAACGAGAGTGAACTAAATAATTAAACATGGAGTTTCATCGATATGCAACTCGTTGCATATCGAGCTTTGCTTAATGTGTAGTGTTTGCGTGAGGTGAATTGCCATGCCATCCCTTGCATCCAAGAAGTGATCCTGCATCATTGTAGGTTATGCATCATGTTGTGAATCGTGTGGTGAATATCTGTGTTGATGTTTGTTTCCGGTTTGCTCCGTCTCGATAGAGTTCCGCAAGCATGTCGGAATGTGAGGACCCGTTCGACTACGTTGGTTCTTCTGCTTCACGGAGATGTTCTTCTTCCAAGCGGGATCTCAGGCAAGATGACCATTTCCCCAGATACCATTACTATTATTGCCATGCTAGTTTTATTGCTTCAATCGATTATGTCTCGTTGCCTACCACATGTTAAATATCAGCCTCTCAACAATGCCATGATTACCTTCAACCTGTTCGACCTAGCAAAACACTGATTGGCTATCACTACTGGAATTGAGAATTTTGCCGTCTGCCTTGCCTTTGCCGTCTGCTGACGCATGGCAAAGGTACTCTTGCCGTCAGTTGGCACAATGCCCACGGCAAAGAGGTGGCTGATGGCAAAGGTTTTATTTGCCGTCGGCCACCTCTTTGTCGTCTGCTGGCGGACGGCAAAGTAGCCCTATGCGGATGGCAAAGGCTGGGCAGACGGCAAAGCCCCCCCCCAACGGCCGAAACACCAGCCCCACCCACCCCGCCCCTTTGCCGTCCGCCACCCTCCCTTTGTAGACGGCAAAGGGGGCATGGCTCTAACGGCTCTGGCGCCTCTAACGGCTCCCACCCCGCACCCAATCCATGCCCGCCTACCCCCACTCTCTCTCTCTCGCGCGCGCGCCGTCGTCTGCCCACCCCGTCGCCGCCATAGCTCCCCTCCCCAGCCACCCCGCGCCACCGCCCTCCCTGCCGCCGCCCCCTCCCACCTTCCTCCCGACCGCTGCCCCCCTCCCACCTCCCTCCTGGCCGACGCCCCCCTCCCACCTCCCCCCAGCCGCCGCCGCCCCCTCCCACCTCCCTCCCGTCCCCCCTCCCACCTCCCTCCCGGCCGCCGCCGCCCCCTCCCACCTACTTCTCGGCCGCCGCCCCCCTCCCACCTCCCTCCCGGTCGCCGCCCCAGCCTCACCTCCCCTGTGCCGGTGACCCCGACGCCCTCCCCTCCGGTTAGTATGGTTTTTATAATATTTTTCTATTTTCTGTGCTAGGTGCTAGGTTTAGTTTTAGTGCTAGGTGCTAGGTTTAGTGCTAGGTGCTAGGTTTAGTGTTAGGTGCTAGGTTTAGTGTTTAAGTAGAAAAGGTAGAAAAAGTAGAAGAAGAATATGTAGTTTAGTGCTAGGTTTAGTTTTTTTCTGTTTTTTATGTTAAATTAGATAGTTAGTTTATTAGGTAGAAAAGGTATATAGAAAAGAAAAAATAGATAGAAAAAAAACTTAGAAGAAAATAAGAGAATAATAAACTAGAAGAAAAAAGAAGAAGAAGAAGAAGAAGAAGAAGAAGAAGAATAAGAAGAAGAAAGAGGAGAGGAGGAGAAAGATAAAAGAAAGAAGAAGAAGAAGAAGAAGAAGAAGAAGAAGAAAGAGGAGAGGAGGAGAAAGATAAAAGAAAGAAGAAGAAGAAGAAGAGGAGGAGAAGGAGGAGAAAAAAGACGAATAATAATAATAATAAGATGATCAAGAAGAAGAAGAAGAAAGAGAGGAGAGAGGAGAAGAAGAAGGAAGAGGACCCTGACCCCCGACCCGCGGCCCCCGACCACCGGCGCCCGACGCCACCAACACCCGACCCTCGACCCCCTACCTCCGACGCCACTGGAACCCGACTCCCGACCCTCGACACCCGACACCCGACTCTCGACCCCCGATGCCCGACGCCACCAACCCTCGACGCCTGACGCCACCAACCCCCGACCCTACACCCCCGACCCCCGACGCCACTGACACCCGACTCTCGACCCCCGATCCCCGACCCCCGACGCCACTGACCCTCGACCCCCGACCCCCTACCCCCGACCCCCGACGCCACTAACCCCCAACCCCGGGCCCCCGACACCTCTTTGGCCTCTTGTTGATCGAAAAGACCCCAACCCTCGACGCTAGTGACCCTCGACCCCCGATGACACTGACCCCCGACCATCGACGCATTTAACCCGACTCCCGACCACCGACACCCGACATCACCGACCCTCGACGGCACTGACTCTCGACGCCACTAAGCCCCGACCCCCGACACCTCTTCTGCCTTCTGTTGAATGAGAAGGTGCTTTTCGGCCTTCTAGAGGCCCACGGGGTCATAATTTTGAAAATTATGAGTTAGGTCACATATTTTCCGATTATGTTAATTATAAAAACATCGTATTTGTGTTGATCGGGTGAATTTCAATGTGCAGTTGTTCCACGACCTCCACGTGCGTTGGACGAGCTCCGCCCTTGCGTTTGTTGGTGAGCACAAATGACTTCTCCTCCTACCCCCTTAATTTGCTCTGTCTCGGTCTTCGTGCCGATGAAACTTGCTAGCTATAGGTTTCTTCAATCATGAGTATGCGTGACCAGTATGCGTCTCCACTTCGAAAGGGCGACATCTATAAATATGCATTTCTTTGCATATTTATAACCGCCATCCTTTCGAATTGTCCAACATTATCCATGGACAACCCGAGTATGTGTAGATTGGGTTTGTTTTCCGTATGCTGTGCTCCGGATCCGATGCGGAATTTCGTTAGTGCCTCCACTGTTGTTATCCGTGTACACATCCTCTGTGCTTATTGCCGAGACGTGTATCAGGAGAACAGCGGGGAGGTGCTGCCGAAATTCTGCGTCGCATCTGGAGAAAAGCATGGGAAAATGAACCCAGTCTACACATACTCGGGTGGGATTAGGACCTATCTTTACCTATTAGTGTGTAGGTTGCATGGACGTAATAAAACTGACAAACTTGATTAGCGTATGAATATAGATGATGAATTATATATTTATTTCTTGTGCCCCCATAGGTAGCTAGGCAACATGAGTGATCGTGCTTGGATGTACACTGGTCACCCTAGTCAGAAAGACATGACCCATGAACGGTTAACAAAAACCAGGGGGTTTGTGAGAGCCGCATTTGGAAATGGCCAGCATAAAACATGGTGCCCCTGTCCCAACTGCGACAACAGGAAAAAGCAGACAGAGTTTGAAATGGGTAAACACCTGCAGAAGTGGTGTTTTACGCCTAATTATACGGTGTGGACTTTTCATGGTGAGTCTGACCAACGTGCCAGAGCTGAGGTGATTCGTCGTCGCACCGACGAGCATGGTACCAGGATTGAAGACATGGTGGAAGACTTTGATGATGCTCGTGATTCGGACGATGAGATGGAGGAATCTACAAAGGCCTTCTATGAAATGCTGGAGTCTTCAAAACGTCCTCTCCACGAGCAGACTGAGCTTTGTCAGCTGGATGCCATCGCACAAGTAATGGCTATGAAGGCTCAATTCAACTTAGGCAGAGAATGCTACGACGCGATGATGATGATATTTGGACGCTTTCTACCCAAAGGCCATGTACTGCCTGCAAACCTGTACCAGTCAGAGAAAATCCTCCATGCACTTAAGATGCCCTATGAGAAGATACATGCCTGTGAGAATGGAAGTGCCTTATTTAGGCTTGAGTATGCGGCCTTGAACTATTGCCCCATTTGCAATTCTTCAAGGTATATTGTGGTAGACAGCGGCATGGGTGAGAAGAATCAGACCAAAATCCCCATTAGTGTTCTTCGATATCTGCCAATCGTACCAAGACTTCAACGTCTTTTCATGGTCGAAGAGACGGCCAGACAGATGACATGGCACAAATTGGGCAAAAGAACCGAACTAGACGCGGATGGGAACAAGATGCTGGTACACACTTCAGATGGTTTTGCGTGGAGGAACTTCGATGCATTACATAAGGATAAATTGGAAGATCCAAGGCAACCTAGAGTTGCCATCAGCGCGGATGGGTTCAATGTGTATGGTATGACGGCAGCACAATACAGTTGTTGGCCTGTATTTGTCATTCCACTAAATTTGCCACCCGGAGAGATTATGAAAAGAAAGAACATATTCCTGACGTTGATAATTCCAGGGCCCAACTATCCAGGGAAGAATATGAATGTGTACATGCAGCCGCTTAAGGATGAGTTGCAAGAAGCCTAGGATAATGGGATCAAGACCTACGACGCGGCTACCAAAACAAATTTCAAAATGCATGTGTGGTACATGTACTCGACGCATGATTATCCGGCGTTTGTGCTATTCGCTGGCTGGTGTGTGCATGGAAGGTTCCCGTGCACCACATGCAAGGCAGCTCTTCAGTTCTGTTGGCTGCAGGCTGGTCGCAAGTATTCTTGCTTCGACATGCATAGACAATTCCTGGATCCTGACCATAAGTTCAGAAAAGACAAGAAGAATTTCATCAAAGGTAGAGTTGTCAAAAACACTGCACCAGCTGCGTTGAGAGGCCAACAGACCCTTGATCAGTTAAACGCTCTCGAGCCTGATCCTTTGCGTCCAGGATACTTCAAAGGGTATAATACGGAACACGCGTGGACTCACAAGTCATGCTTATGGGATCTCCCTTACTTCAAATACCTCCTTTGCCCACACAACATTGACGTGATGCACACTGAAAAGAATATTGCGGAGGCCATTTTTGGTACATTGTTCGGCATAGAGGGGAAGTCAAAAGATAATCCTAAGGCTAGAATCGACCTGGAGGCTCTATGTGATAGACCGTTGCAAAACTTGTGACAACGGAAAGGAAAGCAAAGCATGGCGAAGCCAAAGGCATGGTTCAATCTTGAAAGGCCAGCTATGAGGGAAATGCTATTGTGGGTGAAAATGCGGTTGATGTTCCCCGATGGGTATGCTGCGAATCTAAAGAGGGGAGCGAGTCTTGAGAAATTGAAAATATTTGGGCTCAAGAGTCATGATTGGCACATATGGATTGAGCGGGTAATGCCGGTGATGTTGCGTGGCTTTATCCCTGAGGATGAATGGCTAGTACTGGCAGAGCTGAGCTATTTCTTCCGTTCTCTTTGTGCGAAAGAACTATCGCCTGGCATGCTAGATGAAATGGAAGAGTTGGCGCCTGAGTTGATCTGCAAATTAGAAAAGATCTTTCCACCAGGCTTCTTTAATCCAATGCAACATTTGATTTTGCATCTCCTGACCGAGGCAAGAATGGGGGGGCCCGTTCAAAATCGATGGTGCTACTCAACTGAGAGGATGCATAAGACGCTTTGAGCTAAGTGTAAAAATAGACGTAGAATTGAAGCATTGATGGCCGAGGCATTCATTACTGAGGAGGCGGCAAACTTCGTGACAGCACACTACGAAGCCAAAAATCATCATTTGCATAACCCGAAGCCTGGGTACAGTGGTGGCGATCGAGAAAATGTTCGATCGAACCTCAGCCTACTCAAAGGTAAGCTCGCCCCATCCAGTGCTTCGAAAGGGAAATCGTTGGATGTCAAAGAATGGGGGACCATTTCATTGTATATCTTAACCAACCTAACAGAAGTGCGGCCGTACATCGAGTAAGTTCTCGTTAATTTATTATTCCGCAACTTCTAATTGCTTTGAACTACTCTTATTCCCGGATATTTGATATAGTCGATACGTCGCCGAATTCTCGGATGGAGCGGTCATCGAAAAGGATTCCATCGAAGAGTATGAGCTTCTGGCAAAGTATGGAGGCGACTATCCCGGTTTCATCTCTTGGTTCAAACAAAGGGTAATGTATTACCATTAAGGGCCCATTTGATTTATTGGTCTAATTTGCGGCTAATGCATCCATTCTTTCGTATTAAACTTGTAGGCTGATGCAGAGTCTATGGACGCCGAGTTGAGACAAGTCGCTAATGGTTTTGACTATAAGGTCCGTTCATTTGACAAATACAACATCAACGGGTATCACTTTCGTACCTTTGTCAAAGAGCTATCTATGCCCGACCTAAAGACTACAAATTGTTCTGTCTCTGCTATCGGCGAAGGAGACACCGAGTATTATGGAAGAGTTGAAGCAATTTATGAACTTCTATTCTATGGTGAAAACCCACCGACCGTCGTAGTCTTCAAATGTTATTGGTTTGAGCCGAGGGAGACTAGAAGGACTCATGAACATATAGGACTAGTCGAAATCAACCAAAACACCCACTTAGATGTTCCCGATGTCTATATTACGGCTCAACAGGCGACACAAGTTTTCTATCTACCATGGGCCTGCCAAACTGATCCAAATCTCAAAGGTTGGGATGTCGTTTATGAAGTGGCAGCACATTTTAGACCACCTAACCTCAATGAAGAGGATTACGAACCTCACATTAACCCAGACACATATTAAGGATAATTCTTCCAAGAAACACGTATGTCCAAGAAACGTTTCAAGAACTGCTCTACTTCACCCCAGGACATTGAAGTAGACAGCGACAGTGAATCCGTCTTAACCCCTGAGCCCGAACAGGAAGAGCTGGAAGAAGAAGAGGTTACTGCTGCGGATGACCTGTCACTTCTTGACCGATTACATAATGGTGGCCCTCCACATGTTCTTCGTGATAGTGATGATGATGATGCATTTATTGATGATAGTGATGATCATGATGCATTTATTGACCCTGAAGCATATATAGACGCGGACGATTGTTATTAGTTCATGTCAGGTATTCAACTATTATACTATATATAAATTTTGAGTTCATGTTAGGTATTCAATTTTTATTAGTCATGTTGGTATTTATGACGATGATACACTTAAATTATATACATTTTATTACTCCTCTTTGTATTTATGTTGTACTAATTTCATTTACTCTTTGTCATGACAGGTGTTGAAAGATGGTGGGAAAGGGTCGAAAGCACTCCGCGGCTGCTTCTTCGTCGGCGGGTGATGGGATGGGTACTTCCATTCCCGCCTCTCCTCTTCGGAGAGTGTTGCTCTTTACTTTGCAAGGAGCGCCCCCCGTGAGAGGAGGTCGATCCCCCGCGAAGCCGAGAGGCACTAAAGGTACACGTTGTATTCATGTTGGTATTTATGTTGTACTCATGTTGTATGCATATTGGTATTTATATACATTTTATTACTCATGTTAGTATTTATGTTGTACTAAAGGTACATGTGGCCGCAGGAGAGGTAGGGCTACACGGTCTCCGCCACCACACCAAGCTGATTCACCTGAGCACAGGACTTCTAGGGTGGATTCGTCTGAGGTGGAGGCTACACGGTCTCCGGTTCACGAGCCTCAGGTCGACGAGCCTTCGACCCACGAGACTCCTGTCCTAGAGGCTTCCTTCCAGGTGACTCCGGAGCAAAGCATGGATAAGGGTAGGTCCCAAGAGACCAAGTGGGATACCTGGCCTGAGGCAAGTGGCCATGCTAGTAGCGACGAGGAGCTCGGTGAGGGGGCTACCGTCTACCAGCGTGGTAGTTCAGGGCTCCCGCTCGTGCCAGCGACCCCCGAGCAGAGGTGGTCGATTAGGCCAAATGGGGACAAGTAAGTTAATTTACTCTTATTTAACCTTTTGCCTTCGTGTTTTCTCAAATATCTAATGTTTTGGGTTTAATTTGTGATACTGTAGGGGTTGGGTTGTTGCCAAGGGTGTCCGCAAGCCCAACAGCGTCCTTGGTGTTCTTTGCCATCAAAACTTCCCAGGGTTTGTTACGTTGCCCGGTCGGGAGCGAGAGGTAGGAATGACCTGGGAGCACTACTTGGGTGTCCCGGCCCCGCCGGAGGTGGAGATCGACGGTGTTTTGTGTGACACGAGGGCGGACATGGTGATCCGAAAGTTCTGGGTAATTTCTCTTTCACACAATTACAAATCAACCATAGCTATTTATTGTACTAATCGGTGTTGTCTCGTTTGCAGACCTACTACAGGTGTGAGGAGGGATACGAGGAGGACGCGACAAAGGTTATCGAAACCGAATGTCGCTGCCTACTTCAAAACTTTTGGCACGAGGCTCGGTGCAGGCTGTTCGAGACTACTATGCCACGCGGCGTATTAGGCTTGACAAGGCGAAGTGCCGTGATGCTAAGATGGAGAAGGAGCATTACATGAAGGTAATTACATATTATTAAGGCTTTGTAGTTAGTTTCCTTGATTTGGTTCTTACGCGCTCAAATTTCTCTTTATTAACTTAGGTGCCCCCGAGATGGTGTGTGGATAAGATGGATTGTTGGGAGGCCTTGGTGGATCAGTGGTGCTCCGAAACGTGGGAGGCCAGCCACAACAATGCCAAGGAGAGGCATGGAAAAATGGTTGGCGTGCCACACCATCAAGGGAGCGTCAACTTAATCCAATTTGGAGAGAACTGGGTATGTGGTTTGCTTCATGCCTCATGCAATTCATTCTTAATGCTATCTTGAGCCCTTTACCAATACAATTTTCCTCTCTCTCTCTTTTAGGCGCGTCACAATAAGACGGAGGCGCCAGAGATGTACGACCTGTATGCGATGGCCTATACTGCCTCGTACAAGAAGGTCAAGGCATTCTCTGAGTCTGACCTTATACGGCCTTATACGTTGTCCTAGCTCTCTCCGGCAGATAAAGGCACGCCAAACGAGCTCTTGTCCGGAGATAACACGTCGTGCACGGCCAGTCGAGCTCGCCATCGAGGTTAGTTTAATGGACTCAAATATCTTTCCGCATTATGTTGTGCGTTGGAACCAATATGCTAACAATGAGTTGTGTTGTAGGCTGCTATTCAGAAAGAGAGAGAGGCAATGCACGCGGCTATGGCGGAGAAGGATAAGGAAATTAGGGAGCTGGAGGAGAGGACGACTGCATTTGTGGAGGCGGAGAGGGCACGGAATGATGCGTCTACCAGGGCCATATACGAGCTCTTCGTGGTAAGTTTCTTCTTCATGTTATTTCAAATCTTGCATTTGAATGTCCGTTTAATTAATAAATAAAAAGTTTGACTTGTCGAAACCAAATGTACAGTCTATGTGCAAGAAGAACGGCCAAGTCCCTCCGCCGATGCCAGTCGTTAACGTGGCGGGGACGGTGAGTTTCATTTCAGTGGAGTGATCTTAAGAGTGTCCTCATGCTAACTACACATTGCAAACGATGTTTGGTGCAGAATATGTCCCGAAATGCATCGCACGACCCTTCTACAATCGAGCCTTCTCCAGGGCAGCCTTCTCAAGAGCAGCCTTCACCAGGTGAAACAAGCCAGAGCCACCGGGCTTGACCCAAACTTAGGTATGTTATTTCTAGTCTTTTAATAAAAGATAGCTAGATGACATACTTAGCTTAGTTAGCTCCAAAAAGACCTATTTAATAAAAGATAGCTAGATGACATAGTTAGCTTAGTTAGCTTAGTTAGTTTAGTTAGCTTAGTTAGCTTAGTTAGCTTAGTTAGCTTAGTTAGCTTAGTTATCTTAGTTAGCTTAATTAGCTTAGTTAGCTTAGTCAAAAATGACCTATACTTAGCTAATTATCCTCGAAATGACATAATTAGCTCCAAAAAGGCATTCTTAGCCAATTTAGCCCAAAGAAGGGGATGAGAGGAGAAGAAAGAGGAAAAATGAAAGGAAGGAAGAAGAAGAAGAGGAGAAGAAGAAGGAGAGGGAGGAGGATAAGAAGAATGGGGAGAAGGAGGAGAAGAAGGATAAGGAGCTCCTCCTTCTCCTTCTTCTTCCTCCTTCTTCCTCCTTCTCCTTCTCCTTTTCTTCTTCTTCTCCTCTTCCTTCTCCTTCTCCTCCTCCTCCTCCTCCTCCTTCTTTTACTTCTTCTCTTTCTCTTATTCTACGTAGCTTAGACTCATCCAACAAAGCCTAAATTGGCTAATTATCCATCTAAATGACATAATTAGCTTAGTTAGCTCCAAAATGGTCTATTTAATAAAAAATGACCTATACTTAGCTAATTATCCTCGAAATGACATAATTAGCTCCAAAAAGGCATTCTTAGCCAATTTAGCCCGAAGAAGGGGACGAGAGGAGAAGAAAGAGGAAAAATGAAAGGAAGGAAGGAAGAAGAAGAGGAGAAGAAGAAGAAGGAGAGGGAGGAGGATAAGAAGGAGGAGAAGGAGGAGAAGAAGGAGAAGGAGCTCCTTCTTCTCCTTCTTCTTCCTCCTACTTCCTCCTTCTCCTTCTCCTTCTCCTTTTCTTCTTCTTCTCCTCTTCCTTCTCCTTCTCCTCCTCCTCCTCCTCCTCCTCCTTCTTTTACTTCTTCTTCTCTTTCTCTTATTCTACGTAGCTTAAACTCATCCAACAAAGCCTAAATTGGCTAATTATCCATCTAAATGACATAATTAGCTTAGTTAGCTACTAAATGGTCTATTTAATAAAACATGATCTATACTTAGCTAATTATCCTCGAAATGACATAATTAGCTCCAAAAAGGCATTCTTAGCCAATTTAGCCCGAGAAGGGGACGAGAGGAGAAGAAAGAGGAAAAATGGAAGGAAGGAAGAAGAAGAAGAGGAGAAGAAGAAGGAGAGGGAGGAGGATAATAAGAAGGAGGAGAAGGAGGAGAAGAAGGAGAGGGAGCTCCTCCTTCTCCTTCTTCTTCCTCCTTCTTCCTCCTTCTCCTTCTCCTTCTCCTTTTCTTCTTCTCCTCCTCCTCCTCCTCCTCCTCCTCCTCCTTCTTTTACTTATTCTTCTCTTTCTCTTATTCTACGTAGCTTAGACTCATCCAACAAAGCCTAAATTAGCTAATTATCCATCTAAATGACATAATTAGCTTAGTTAGCTCCTAAATGGTCTTTTTAATAAAAAATGACCTGTACTTAGCTAAGTTCTATCCTAAATGACATAATTAGGTCCAAAAAGGCATTCTTAGCCAATTTAGCGAGAAGAAGGGGACGAGAGGAGAAGAAAGAGGAAAGATGAAAGGAAGGAAGAAGAAGAAGAGGAGAAGAAGAAGGAGAGGGAGGAGGATAAGAAGAAGGAGGGGAAGGAGGAGAAGAAGGAGAAGGAGCTCCTACTTCTCCTTCTTCTTCCTCCTTCTTCCTCCTTCTCCTTCTCCTTCTCCTTTTCTTCTTCTTCTCCTCTTCCTTCTCCTTCTCCTCCTCCTCCTCCTCCTCCTCCTCCTCCTTCTTTTACTTATTCTTCTCTTTCTCTTATTCTACGTAGCTTAGACTCATCCAACAAAGCCTAAATTGGCTAATTATACATCTAAATGATATAATTAGCTTAGTTAGCTCCTAAATGGTCTATTTAATAAAAAATGACCTATACTTAGCTAAGTTCTCTCCTAAATGACATAATTAGGTCCAAAAAGGCATTCTTAGCCAATTTAGCCCGAAGAAGGGGTCGAGAGGAGAAGATAGAGGAAAAATGAAAGGAAGGAAGAAGAAGAAGAGGAGAAGAAGAAGGAGAGGGAGGAGGATAAGAAGAAGGAGGAGAAGGAGGAGAAGAAGGAGAAGGAGCTCCTCCTTCTCCTTCTTCTTCCTCCTTCTTCCTCCTTCTCCTTCTCCTTCTCCTTTTGTTCTTCTTCTCCTCTTCCTTCTCCTTCTCCTCCTCCTCCTCCTCCTCCTCCTTCTTTTACTTCTTCTTCTCTTTCTCGTATTCTATGTAGCTTAGACTCATCCAACAAAGCCTAAATTGGCTAATTATACATCTAAATGACATAATTAGCTTAGTTAGCTCCTAAATGGTCTATTTAATAAAAAATGACCTATACTTAGCTAAGTTCTCTCCTAAATGACATAATTATCTCCAAAAAGGCATTCTTAGCCAATTTAGCCCGAAGAAGGGGACGAGAGGAGAAGAAAGAGGAAAAATGAAAGGAAGGAAGAAGAAGAAGAGGCGAAGAAGAAGAAGGAGAGGGAGGAGGATAAGAAGGAGGAGAAGGAGGAGCAGAAGGAGAAGGAGCTCCTCATTCTCCTTCTTCTTCCTCCTTCTTCCTCCTTCTCCTTCTCCTTCTTCTTTTCTTCTTCTTCTCCGATTCCTTCTCCTTCTCCTCCTCCTCCTCCTTCTTTTACTTATTCTTCTCTTTCTCTTATTCTACGTAGCTTAGACTCATCCAACAAAGCCTAAATTGGCTAATTATCCATCTAAATGACATAATTAGCTTAGTTAGCTCCTAAATGGTCTATTTAATAAAACATGACCTATAGTTAGCTAAGTTCTCTCCTAAATGACATAATAATGCTTACGTAGCTGCAACCTGACCTATTCCCCCTAACTTAGGTATTAAATGGCCTATAATTAGCCTAGCTAGATCAAAAATGGCTTAATAAGCATAGTTTGCTCCGGAATGACCTATTTTACCCAAGTTAGCTCCGAAACGACCTATAGTTAGCTAGGGTTCCACCTAAATGACATAATTAGCTTAGTTAGCTCCTAAATGGTCTATACTTAGCTAATTTCTCTCCGAAATAACCTATATATACACTACTTCATCTAGTATTATTCTTCTAACTTTCTTATTTGTCATTTTGCAGATTACGTTCATTTCACGGGAAGCTTGGAAAATATTGATGGAATGCTTGAAGATGATTTCTTGTACCATGGGTTGTATTGAAACTACTGTAGTATATGAATATATGAAACTTTGTATGCACGTGGATGAAACTGGTGTAATATATGAAACTTTGTATGCATGTGGATGCAACTTGAAAGCTGGATATAAGAGGTTATTTTAATATGGTTATGAGTATGGAAAGAAATTTATTTATGTCAAATATATATATATCCTGATTATTGTTAAAAATGCTGGATATAACAAAAAATAAATAAAAAAGGGGCTGGTTCCCCTCTTTGCCGTCTGCCCCCACATGGCAAAGAGGGGGAGGCAGACGACAAAGGGGGGAATCTGCCCCCTCTCTCCCCTCTTTGCCGTCTGCCCCCACATCGCAAAGGGGGGTGGGCAGACGGCAAAGGGGGGAATCTGCCCCCTCTCTCTCCCCTCTTTGCTGTCTGCCCCCACATGGCAAAGGGGGGAGGCAGACGACAAAGGGGGGAATCTGCCCCCTCTCTCTCCCCTCTTTGCCATGTGCCCCCACACGGCAAAGGAGGGGAGGCAGACGGCAAAGGGAGGAGGCCTGCCGTTAACACTTAACGGGGACATTGCACCCTTTGCCGTCCCAGTTAATTTACCGTCTACCCCCTCATGGCAAAGATTCTTTGCCGTCCGCTTTGGGAAAGCTGACGGCAAAGAACCTCTTCACCGGAAAAAATTTTACCGTCTACTTTGCCATCCCTGGTTGCACCCTTTGCCGTCCGCTTTGGCAAACGGCAAATTTCTGAATTTCAGTAGTGTATGTTACCGCTTGCTTAACCATGTTGTTAGCGTTGCTAGTTGCAGGTGCAGTTGCTTCCATGTGATAACATAGGTTCCTTGTTATATCACCCTATTAATGTTATTTAATTTAATGCACCTATATACTTGGTAAAAGGTGGAAGGCTCGACCTTTCTAGCCTGGTGTTTTGTTCCACCTTTGCCCCCTTAGTTTCGGCTACAAGTGTTATGTTCCATAAATGAGTGCTCCTAACACGATCGGGGTTGTCATGGAGACCCCCTTGATAATTCGTTTTTAGATTAAAGCTGGTCTGGCAAGGCCCAACTTTGGTACTACATTTGCCTAATAACCTAATAATAATGCATAGGGACCCGCCGGCACCCGCGGATTGTTTTAATCAACCCCCGGGCGAGTGCTCCTCATGAGTGTTGGTCCCACCCGAGCGATGTCCGACGCCCCTCTGGTCACCCGGAGGTTTAGCGATCCCAACGTCTAGCTCATCCATCGTGTCCTGAGAACGAGGTACGTGACTCCTATCGGGATCGTCGACCCGTCGGGCGGCCTTGCTGGAATAGTTTTTACCTTTGATGAAATATCTTGTGCATCGGGATTCTGGTGAAGCTTTGGGTAATCTCAGAGTTGAGGTTTTCCACTAGGGTGTTCGATGAGATCGCGAGCTTCATGATTGAGGATTTCTATGCGGCTTGTGGTAATTTGTGATGGAATAGTTGGAGCACCCCTGCAGGGTTAAATCTTTCGGAAAGCCGTGCCCGCGGTTATGTGGCAACGTGGAAGCTTTGATTAACACTGGTTCTAGATAACTTGAAGTTAACTTAATTAAAATATGCCAATTGTGTGCGTAACCGTGACTATCTCTTTCGTGAATTCCTTCTCCGATAGAGGACACGGTGGGGTTATGTCTGATGTGGGTAGGTGATCAGGATCATTCATTTTATCATCAGTAGTTCACGCCCGTTATGCGTAGATCTTCCCCCTCTTATTTCTTGTACTCGTAAGTTTAGCCACCAAATATATGCTTAGCCGCTGCTGCAACCTCACCACTTAACCATACCTCACCCATTAAGCTTTGCTAGTCTTGATACCTTTGGAAATGAGATTGCTGAGTCCCCTGTGGCTCACAGATTACTACAACACCAGTTGCAGGTACAGGTAAAGTTTACTCGACGCGAGCGCGTTGGTTGTTCATTTGGAGTTGCTTCTTCTTCTTCTTCATCATCGATCAAGGATGGGTTCCAGGCCGGCAGCCTGGGATAGCAAGGATGGACGTCGTTCTTATTTTCTCGTTTGTTTTCGTCCGTAGTCGGACCCTGCTCTTCTTCATGATGATTATGTATTGTGCTGTTGTGACTCTGATGTAGCTTGTGGCGAGTGTAAGCCAATTCTATATATATATCTCTTCTTTTCAGTACTTGTACTTGTAACGATATCCATTCTTGCGACACGATGAGATGCGCTTCTATCCCTGACGAGGCCTTCATGCCAAATTGAGGATAGGGTCGCATCTTGGGCGTGACAAGTTGGTATCAGAGCAGTACCGACCTAGGAGCCCCTTGATTGATCGAAATTGGCCGAGTCGAGGCTAGTGAAAAACTGCTTTGAGTCTAGTTATATATCGGAGAGTAGGATTATTTTTTCTCCTCTTCTATGATCTGGTGAGGAATCTCGACGTAATATTTTAATTCTACTCCTCTTCTCACTCAAATTTTTTTAGGATCATATATTTTTGGAATCTATATGATGCCGATGTGACGGAGTTCTGTCTTGGTGCCTCCTATCTCCTTTGAGTTTCAGGGGAGTTGAGCTCGAGGGGATTCTTGAGCACATCGTTGTCATTCAGATTCTTAGTATCTCAGAACGAAGGATGTTCGTAATTGCTTCAATACTAGTAGTGGGGAGATAACCCCGATGTCCCCAGTACTGTTGCAGATTGTTCGGGAGTACTGCCATACTTTGTATCGTTGTGACCACGAGGGTCTGTTGTAGATGAAGGTACGAGATTCTGGTTGTTTGTTGACGGATGTGATACAAGTGATGGGTTAGTATAGGAGTTGTGTGATTATTACTCCTTGTATCCGTGTACCAGATTGCATGACCAGATATTTCGGGAATTCATAGGTGGGAATTCAAGTAGTTACTTATAGGACATTCTTCCAACAAATGCATGAGGTTAGGTTGGGGTTCGACATCTAGTGGATTCGTTTGTTCACGGTCGACTTACAGCGGTACACATTGTGTCTTAAAGAGTCCTTGTAGCTTGCTACGACTCGGGGACGCTTCAAATGTCGGGTGCACTGTCTTGCACTTGATGGCTACTATAAAATCGAGCCCGTGCGATCCTGTCCACGAAAATATCGGACGAAATCTTTCTCATGAGTTTGTTCTGGCTTGCTTCATAAGCCTCATCCTTTGTTTTGTTGAATATGGTAATTCAAGTTGATTCGATGTCAAGTGGTGATTTCAGATCTTTCCTAAGAGGTGTTCTCATATTTTTATGTGAATGCTAATTCTTTTGCTCAATCAGTTGTCTTATCAATTCTTGTCAACTAGAGTCGTCGTATCAATTCCATTTTACCGGTATGCTTCTCTGCAACTGAATTCAATCTTCTCGAGTTGTTGCAGATCATTCCCTCATTTTATTCCGGAGTTCATCTCATCGGTCCCGAGTTGTCTTTGTTTTTCCCCGCCCTCTCACCCTTTTCTTCAGTGATAGGATTTCATCGAAGTGCATTTCATTTCTTTGTGCTTCCACTGTCTGTCCCTTCTCTCTTACCCGGTGATTTGTTGTGAACATTATGAGGAGCTTAGTGTTCATCTTTATTCAATCTTATTATCTTTTCCGGCCAATCCAATTTAATTATCCGTGTCACCTTTTCCATTCATCCTTGTAATTCTTTCCTACGTTGGAAATTCTTTCAGCCTATCTTGTTTCTTAATTCCTGTCTCTTTCTATCCGGAGTGTTAAAGATATTTCAGAAGTTCTGATTTTCAATCCTTCAGTTATTTCAAGGTGCTAACCTCATCTATTTTTCTTGTACCGGTGCAATATCTCCCGTTCTAGTAATCTTTTCAACGGTGATTTCTTTGAGTGGGCCCATAACCCACAGGTTTTTCCCAGGATCTGTTATAGCTCTTGTAATCTTCCGGAGATGTTTAATTCTTTTCAACTATGACGTAAGTATGAATTTCATCAGTCATATCCCTTCGTCCAGATCTATTTGAATTAATTCTCATATTGTCTCAACCTTTCATTCTTCTTTATTCCGGAGTGTCTCAGCTATTCTTGGTGTTGTTCCTCGTCATCATTCTCAGCTTGCAGATTCGAAGGAGTGTTTCTCTCAATCTTGCTTCATTCTCTTGGAGATTCATCATTTCAGCTTGGTGCCATCTTCTTAATTGTTGTCAGTCATGAGCAATCCTTTCTCGCTATCCGGTGCATTTCTGAGTTGTTTTCATTCTGGATCCTCCGAAGGCCGTCATTTCAGAAGATTCATTGTTCTCAGCTTTTAGCTTTCATCCTCAATTCTTCTCAATTGTTGTCTCTTCGTTCGTCTCTTGATTATCCGGTGCCTTGTTCTAGTTTTCTCTCAGGTGGCTCATGATCTCTTCTTTCTCATGTATCTCCAGTCATTCATGGTTGCCTCATTCATTTCAATTCTCACCGGTGCCTCTTTCAATATTTCTTCTAGTTTGTGCTCATATCTCTCCTCAATCTTTTCAGAAGAATAAGTTGTATACTAAATCCGTTGCTTGTCATCAATTTAATTTGACGAAGGATAAACATAACATAATTCTTATTCTCGTTCATAGTTATCTGAATTCTTCTTCCGGAGTGGCTCATGATATCAATTCTTTTCTCAAGTGTTCTTATCTTTTCTTTTCCGGAGTTCCAAGTTTTATCAACTATCTCTTTGTGAAGCTTCATCTAAACCCTGGCAAGGTCATAATCTTATTCTTTCTACCTTGATATCTTTGCATCATTCATTTGTATACGGAGGTCCTTCATTGTGGTTCATAAAGATTTGAATCCATTCTCAAGTGTTCTTCAGGATTCTTGTTGGAGAACCTCAAGTATCCTTCCTCTTGCATTTATATGTGCAATTGTTCTTCCTTTATTCTTTGAGGTGGTATTATAGCATTCTTGTTAGTGTAGGAGCCTCGAAGAGACTTTCTTTCAAGAATAAGATAATTAAACCCACCAATTATTTGATCATGAGATGTTTTGAACCCATGGTTTCTTCATTGAGCTATCTTGGTTTGGATTTCACCTAAAGCTTTTCCTATGGTTTGTTGCTATCATGGTGCTTGTCATTAATCCAAGTTCTCAATGTATCCTCTTGGTGTAAGAAATTGTCCATATCTTGTTTCTCGCAAACAATCCTTGTTCTGTTAGTGGGTGGTTGTCACTTCATTAGTTTGAAAGGTTTCCATAAGCCCACAACTATCTTGTTCTTTTCGTTGTTGTTTTTTTCCAACAACTACGTTCATTTCTTATCGCAAGGGTGCTTGTCAAGTTCATTTGCGATATAGTTGTCATTCTCTCTTCATTCTCTTCTTCCGTATGAGCTAGTTCCTATTCTATTGTTCCGTAGGCATTGTGATGTTGCTCTTTTGGGTCTATTATGTTGTTCTATCAAGATCATGGTGTTCCCTTGTTCTATTTACTTGTTTGTTGTAAATATTGTCTATTTCTTCCATGTTATCGAATTTTTTGTCCCATTTTCCTACCGAAGTGCTGCCGAAATTTTCCGTGAATTCTTGCTTCTTTCTCATGTCATTCCTCATCTCTTTGCAACCTTCAAGGATCGTTGGTTTCACTCGTTTGTCAAAGAAGCGACTAAGTTTTACCTCTTGTGCTTTCTCATCCTCTCCCCCTTTCATTCTTGGATCTCGGGGCGATATCCTCTTGTAGTGTAGGAGAGTTGTGACAGCCGATGCCGACGTTCTAGAAGATTCCCCCCTTTATTCCGTTTTCGTCGTGTGTCTATTTTATTTTTTCGCATCATCATCGCATCATTCGCATCATCTGCATTGCATCAGCATCTCCGTTGCCGCGAGTTTTCAAACTAGCATCCGATGTTAGTTGCCGTTTCTCGTCGTTGTCTGTTCTCAGCCCGACCGCACTCGCACGCGCCCGCGGCATCGTCGAAAACTTGTTTTAAAAGTGTGCGTAAAACTTTCTCTGATCGAGGTGAAACTTGGCATGCAGTCGTGATTAGTTATAGCTAGGCCGCCTGTCGAATTTCATCGCGATCGGAGACCGTCTGGTACCCGAACGATCGACCGTAGCGGCACCGTATTCGGTATATGGTCGGACGTTTTGGTATTTTCAACACTGTCGCCGGGTTGCCCGTTTTCCCTCTCATCTCCGCCTAGCCTCTCTCCACAGTGCACCAACCTGTTCGGAGCCCAGTCCGAAAACCTCCCGGAACCCGAACCCGGCGATCCTGACCGTTGGATCCGGATCAACACCGTTTTACCGCAAAACGTCTTCGGTTTGTCTATTGGACTCCCTAGCCTAATTATCTCGACCATCCGATCTAATTCGGAGGGTCTAGATGAACCTAGCCCTAACCCTAGTCCAATCAGTCCCAGTCGCCCGTCGCCACCCACAATCATCTCCCTCGGTATCCTCCCAGATCCCATCTGCGCAACCGCAACCCCTCCTCGATTTCTTCTGCGAGCCAATCACACCCAGGGCACAACCACCAGATCCTCTGGTGCCCGAGCTCACACATCCGTAGTTCTCCAGCCGCCTCTTGCGCTTGGACGCGTACACCGTCTGTAGCGTGAGCATCCACCCGCTCGTAGTATCCACCGCGCCCGCAGCCCGAGCTCCCGAGCGACCCGCGTTCGAGCCAGCTCGTTGGAGCCCCTCACTGTCGCGCCCCTGAGCCGCCTGAGTGCCACCGCCGCCGACGAACACCAGCAGGCCAGGACCCCATGTCCCTCGGTCGCCTTCCCCTACTTTCCCTCTCCTCCCCTGCTCTCTGTCTCATCTCTTCCTCTCTCTCAATGCAGGAACTCCCATCCATGGTAGCTGGCTTGAGCTTCGTCCGCCTCGGATCTGGCCTCCCCTCGCAGGAGGACGTCGTCCTGCGCCCAGAGGCACCGGATCCCGCAATACATGCCCCGTTCCCAACCTCCAGCCGCCTGCGTGTTCATCCGTTCGTCCCTGACGAACTGAACTCTGCAGGTTGTGTGTGTGTGTTTTTGTTTCCTGTAGAACGTCCGAAGGTTTTCTAATAGAAAGCCTCGATATCGCTTTCTTTCACAAGCAGTTTGCTAGCTGAGTTGGCGAGAGCGGCCAACTACCATCCTGGAGGTCTCTGGTTCGAGTCCCATGCGTGACACATTTCTTTGGCACTGGTTATTTTTATTTTGCTTCACTTCTGCACTGTGTGGTTTAGCTAGTTCTTCTGTATGAACGCTATATATTGTCAATCTCATGGCCGTAGCCCACTGGCTTGTGTCAACCGATTCCATCCCAGAGATCGGGGGTTTGAATCCCAGCTATGCCCATTTATTTTTTTTACGCTTGTTTCTGTTGACCTGCACCATGGCGTAATTCATCTAGTCTAAAACACTTATTTATACCAGACTCATTGTGTAGCTGAGCTGGCTAGTGCATTTAGTCTCCACCCAAGGGATCCTGGTTTCAAGTCCCGTGTAGCCCTCATTTTGCCATGCTTTATTTTTCTTTTTATTGCACTCATTCACACACTTAGATTCCTCAGCCGCTGCACTATGTTGCAATTCGACCTATGTTCCTTTTTTTCCTTCTGCGATTTCATCTTTAGCCTAGACATGCATGTTTGTATGAGTTGCGTTCTTGCCCATTTCTTAGATGTCATTAGTTGCACGTACCCCCATATTTATGCCTCTCGCACATGGAAACCCCATAACCGGGGTCACCCCATCATTATATGGCATGTCACGCACGCGCTCCCTATTCGTTGGCACCGGTATCTCCTCGAGTTTTCGGGACCGGAACGTTGTTGTGTCACCGTTTCCGTTTTGCCTCCATGGTTCCCTTTCGTTCGCCATGGCGACACATGCTTCATTCTCTTCTTGCCCGTGGTGTTATGAACTAGCATGCATGACGCATTCATGCCATAAATTCATGTGTTGCATGTCTCTTGTAACCATAGCTCCGTTCTATGTTCTGTGAGTTAACCGACTAGGATGACATGTAGAATCACCTGCTTCACCCCTTTGCCATGTTAACAACATTTAATATTGGGTGTAGATAAACGATCATGCATCATAGTAGGTTATGCATCATGTTGTGCATCGTGTGGTGAATATCTGTGTTGATGTTTGTTTCCGGTTTGCTCCGTCTCGATAGAGTTCCGCAAGCGTGTCAGAATGTGAGGACCCGTTCGACTACGTTGGTTCTTCTACTTCACGGAGATGTTCTTCTTCCAAGCGGGATCTCAGGCAAGATGACCATTTCCGCAGCTACCATTACTATCATTGCCATGCTAGTTTTATTGCTTCTATCGATTATGTCTCGTTGCCTACCACATGTTAAATATCAGCCTCTCAACAATGCCATGATTACCTTCAACCTGTTCGACCTAGCAAACCACTGATTGACTATGTTACCGCTTGCTTAACCAAGTTGTTAGCGTGGCTAGTTGCAGGTGCAGTTGCTTCCATGTGATAACATGGGTTCCTTGTTATATCACCCTATAAATGCTATTTAATTTAATGCACCTATATACTTGGTAAAAGGTGGAAGGCTCGGCCTTTCTAGCCTGGTGTTTTGTTCCACCTTTGCCCCCTTAGTTTCGGCTACGGGTGTTATGTTCCATAAATGAGCGCTCCTAACACGATCGGGGTTGTTATGGGGACCCCCTTGATAATTCGTTTTTAGATTAATGCTGGTCTGGCAAGGCCCAACTTTGGTATTACATTTGCCTAATAACCTAATAATAATGCATAGGGACCCGCCGTCACCCGCGGACTATTTTAATCAACCCACGGGCCAGTGCTCCTCATGAGTGTTGGTCCCACCCGAGCGATGTCCGGCGCCCCTCTGGTCACCCGGAGCTTTAGCGATCCCGACGTCTAGCTCATCCGTCGTGTCCTGAGAATGAGGTACGCGACTCCTATCGTGATCGCCGACACGTTGGGCGGCCTTGCTGGAATAGTTTTACCTTTGACGAAATATCTTGTGCATCGGGATTCCGGTGATGCTTTGGGTAATCTCAAAGTTGAGGTTTTCCACTAGGGAATTCGACGAGATTGCGAGCTTCGTGATTGAGGATTTCTATGCGGCTTGTGGTAATTTGTGATGGACTAGTTGGAGCACCCCTGCAGGGTTAAATCTTTCGGAAAGCCGTGCCCGCCGTTATGTGGCAACGTGGAAGCTTTGATTAATACTAGTTCTAGATAACTTGAAGTTAACTTAATTAAAATATGCCAACTGTGTGCGTAACCGTGACTGTCTCTTTCGTGAATTCCTTCTCCAATTGAGGACACGGTGGGGTTACGTCTGATGTAGGTAGGTGTTCCGGATCATTCATTTTATCATCTGTAGTTCACGTTCGTTATGCGTAGATCTTCCCCCCTCTTATTTCTTGTACTCGTAAGTTTAGCCACCAAATATATGCTTAGCCGCTGCTGCAACCTCACCACTTAACCATACCTCACCCATTAAGCTTTGCTAGTCTTGATACCTTTGGAAATAAGATTGTTGAGTCCCCTGTGGCTCACAGATTACTACAACACCAGTTGCAGGTACAGGTAAAGGTTACTCGACACGAGCGCGTTGATTGTTCATTTGGAGTTGCTTCTTCTTCTTCTTCATCATCGATCTAGGATGGCTTCTAGGCCAGCAGCCTTGGATAGCAAGGATGGATGTCGTTCTTCTTTTCTCGTTTGTTTTCGTCCGTAGTTGGACCCTGCTCTTCTTCATGATGATTATGTATTGTACTGCTGTGACTCTGATGTAGCTTGTGGCGAGTGTAAGCCAATTCTATATATATATCTCGTCTTTTCAGTACTTGTACTTGTAACGATATCCATTCTTGCGACACGATGAGATGCGCTTCTATCCCTGACGAGGCCTTCGTGCCAAATTGAGGATAGGGTCGCATCTTGGGCGTGACATAACACAAAGAAAAACTCAAGCCTTGATCATACTAAGAACTTTATTCAACTAGAGAAAGATAAAACCAAAAAGGATCGAACTAAGAAAAAGGTAAAGGCAAAATATGTGATGGTGATACGAAACCGGGGCAACTCCCCCAAGCTTGGCACAAGCCAAGAGGAGTGCCCATACCCGTGCTTAATTGTCTTCCTTCGAAGGTGATGGTGGTGGAGTTGTCCTGACTTTTGATTCCAAGAGGGCCATCAATCTTTGATTTATACTTTGTAGCTCTGTGATATGTATCTCCAGCAAAACAACTTCACGGGTGAGATAAGTATTCCGAACACGAGTTATTTCACATAAACTCAAGAGTTCGATCAAGGATGGAGGTAAAAGGTGGAGGTAGGGTTGAAGAAAATCCTCTTCCTCAGCTTCTTCCTTGTTGAGCGCAGATTGCCCTTTGTTCGACGCCGGATTCTCCTCCTTAGTTTTGCCCTTAGTTTCTCCCAGTAGCCTTTCCTTGGCCTCCATGACCTCCATTCTTTTCAGATCAGCATTTACTTCTTCATGGACTTGAGGGAGATCGTTCTCCCTGACAGATTCCTGAGACGACATCCTTGCCCTAAATCTGCGGCAGAAACAGGCTCGAAACGAAAACAGAGGATATTTGCGTGATACGAGGGTCAAACCTTTCGGGAAATATATAATGAATTTTTCCCGACCAAAAGGAGTACTCCGCAAGAAAACGGAGTCCGGGAGGCACACGAGGTGCCCACAAGCCACCCAGGCGCGGCCAGGGGGGTAGGTCGTGCCTGGCAGGCTTGTCGCCTCCTCTTGCGCTTTCCGGACTACTTTAAATTTTTGTATTTTTCTAAAGATTCCAAAACGGAGAAAAATTGCTACTGGAAAAGTTTTGGAGTCGGTTTACTTACCGAATCACATATCTCTTCATTTTGGAGTCTGAAACAGGCTGATAAATATCCCTTATGTACTCCTCCGGAGTTATGGTATTAATAATATTGCTTTCAACATTTATGGGAGTACCTGAGATATAATGCTTGATTCTTTGCCCATTTACCACTCTCGGAAAATTACCTTCCGTGTTGTTGATCTTGATGGCACCGGAACGATATACTTCCTTAACAATGTAAGGACCTTCCCACTTAGAGAGAAGCTTGCGTGCAAAAAATCTTAAACGAGAATTGTATAGCAAGACACAATCACCTACATTGAACTCACGTTTGTGTATCCTGTTATCATGCCACCTCTTAACTTTTTCTTTAAACAACTTGGCATTTTCATATGCCTGAGTTCTCCATTCATCAAGTGAGCTAATATCAAATAACCTCTTCTCACCAGCAAGCTTGAAAACAAAGTTGAGCTCTTTGATTGCCCAATAAGCCTTATGCTCTAGCTCAAGAGGTAAATGACATGCTTTACCATAAACCATTTTGTACGGAGACATGCCCATGGGATTGTTATAAGCAGTTCTATAAGCCCACAGTGCATCATCAAGCTTATTTGACCAATTCTTTCTAGATCTATTAACAGTCTTTTGCAGAATTAGTTTAATCTCTCTATTACTTAGCTCTACTTGACCACTGGACTCAGGATGATAGGGAGATGCAATTCTATGGTTGACATCATACTTAGCAAGAGTTTTACGGAAAGCACCATGAATAAAATGTGAAACACCATCAGTCATTTAATATCTAGGGACTCCAAATCTAGGGAAAATAACTTCTTTAAGCATCCTAATAGAGGTGTTGTGATCAGCACTACTAGTTGGGATAGCTTCTACCCACTTATAGTATCGTAATCAACAGCAACTAGGTTATGAGTATACCTGTTGGACTTTGGAAAAGGTCCCATATAATCAAACCCCCAAACATAAAATGGTTCAATGACAAGTGAATAATTCATAGGCATTTCCTGAAGTTTACTGGTATTACCTATTCTTCGACATTCATCACAAGACAAGACAAACTTAGGGGCATCCTTAAAGAGAGGAGGCCAATAGAAACCGGATTGCAATACCTTGTGTGCAGTTCTATCTCCCGCATGGTGTCCTCCGTAAGCCTGGGAGTGACACTTCTATAGGATCTGTCCCTGTTCATGCTCAGGCACACAACGTCTAATAACACCATCTACTCCTTCCTTATAAAGGTGAGGATCATCCCAAAAGTAATGTCTCAAATCAAAGAAGAATTTCTTCTTTTGTTGGTATATGAAACTAGGTGGTATAAACTTGGCAACAATATAATTTGCATAATCAGCATACCAAGGTGTACTACGTGAAGCATTAATGACATTCAGTTGTTTATCTAGAAAGCTATCATCAATAGGTTGTGGGTCATCAAGAACATTCTCCAACCTAGACAAGTTATTTGATACGGGGTTCTCAGCACCCTTCCTATCTACAACATGCAAATCAAATTCTTGTAGCAAGAGAACCCATCTGATAAGTCTAGGTTTAGCATCTTTCTTTTCCATGAGATACTTAATAGCAGTATGATCAGTGTGAATAGTAACCTTGGAATCAACAATGTAAGATCTAAACTTTTCACATGCAAACACGACTGCTAAAAATTCTGTTTGTCTAGTAGCATAGTTTCTTTGGGCAGTGTCTAGAGTTTTACTAGCATAATGAATAACATTCAATTTCTTATCAACTATTTGTCCTAGAACAACACCAACAACATAATCACTAGCATCACACATAATTTCAAAAGGTAGGTTCTAATTAGGTGGTTGAACAATAGGTGCAATTATCAAGGCCTTCTTAAGTATTTCAAATGCTTCTGCACAATCATCATAAAAAACTAATGGAATATCCTTTTGCAAGAGATTGGTAAGAGGCCTAGAAATCTTAGAGAAGTCTTTAATGAACCTTCTATAGAAACCAGCATGACCAAGGAAACTTCTTATACCTTTAATGTCTGTAGAGCATGGCATTTTGTCGATCGTATCAACCTTAGCCTTATCGAGTTCAATACCTCTTTCAGAAATTTTATGTCCTAAGACGATGCCTTCATTAACCATAAAGTGGCACTTCTCCCAATTCAAGACAAGGTTGGTATCTTTACATCTCTACAAAACTCGATCAAGGTAGATGAGGCAATCATCAAAAGAAGACCCGTAAACAGAGAAGTCGTCCATGAAAACCTCAACAATCTTTTCATAAAAGTCAAAGAATATAGCCATCATACATCTTTGAAAGGTACCAGGTGCATTACATAAGCCAAAGGGCATACGTCTATAAGCAAAGCTACCGAAAGGGCAGGTGAAAGTGGATTTCTCCTGATTAGATTGTGCAACAGGTATTTGGGAGAAACCAGAATAACTGTCTAGAAAGCAGAAGTGTGTGTGTTTAGACAATCTTTCTAGCATTTGGTCAATAAAAGGCAAAGGGTAATGATCATTCCTAGTGGCTTTATTCAATTTCCTAAAATCAATTACCATCCTATAGCCAGTAATAATCCTCTGTGGGATCAATTCATCTTTATCATTAGGGACAACGGTAATACCTCCTTTCTTAGGGACGCAATGCACCCGACTTACCCAATCACTATGAGCAACAGGATAGATAATACCTCCTTCCAGGAGCTTTAGTATTTCTTTTCTTGCTACCTCTTTCATCTTAGGAATTAATCTCCGTTGATGATCGGCAACTGGTTTGGAATCAGGATGGGTTTTAATTTTATGCTGGCATAGAGTGGGACTAATGCCCTTAAGATCATCAAGAGTATATCTAATAGCAGCACGGTACTTCCTCAGAGTTTTCAATAATTTCTTTTCTTCATGCTCTGAAAGGCTAGCACTAATAATAAGAGGATATATCTCTTCCTCATCAAGATAAGCATACTTAAGAGTATTAGGTAACTGTTTAAGCTCGAACACAGGATCACCCTTTGGTGGGGGTGGATCTCCAAGAGTTCAACAGTAAAATTATTCTTAAGGATAGGATGTTGTTCAAAGATAACTCTATCTATCTCATTCCTTTCCTCCATATGCATATCATTTTCATGCTCAGGCAAGTATTGCTCTAGAGGATCAGTAGGAGGCACAACAATAGAAGCTAGGGCAATAATTTCATCCTTACTAGACAATTCTTTATCATGAGGTTGTCTACCAAACTTGGAGAAATTGAATTCATGTGACACACCTTCAAAGCCGACAGTGACAGTTTGCTTCTCATAGTCAATATGAGCATTGCCAGTATTGAGGAAAGGTACGCCAAATATGATCGGACAAAAGCTATCTTGTGTGGTATCAAGAATGAGAAAATCAGCAGGATACTTAGTTTTACCACACAAGACTTCGACATCTCTAACAATTCCCAAAGGGCAGATAGTATCTCTATTGGCAAGCTGAATAGTGACATCAATAGGTTCCATCTCGACAGGTGCAATCTTGTCTTTATTTTCATCATATAAAGATTGAGGTATTGCACTAACACTAGCACCCACGTCACATAAACCATGATAACAATGATCTCCTATCTTAACAGAAACAACAGGCGTGCCAACAACAGGCCTATGTTTGTCTCTAGCATGAGGTTTAGCAATTCTAGCTTCATCTTCACAGAAGTGAATATCATGGCCATCAACATTGTCGGACAGGAGATCTTTGATAATAGCAATGCTAGGTTCCACTTTAATTTGCTCAGGGGGTGTTGGTGTTCTAATGTAGTCCTTACGAATCATAGTTGGAGCTTTAGCATGATCCTTTATTCTAACAGGGAAAGGTGGTTTCTCAATGTAAGCACTAGGAACAATATGATCATTATAAGCAATGACTTTCTCTTCAACCGGATAGGGTTTAACTATATTGACTTATATGGGAGGACGATATTTAAACCACTTCTCTTTAGGGAGATTAATACGAGCAGCAAATGATTCACATAATGAAGCTACTATCTCAGAGTGAACTCCATGTTTAGCGCTAAAATCACAAAAAGTATTTGTCTCAACAAATGTTTTAACACAATCAAACGTGAAATTCATACCTCACTCCTTACCTTCTTCGAGCTCCCAATCTTCAGAGTTGCATTTAATAATATCCAATAAATTCCATTTGAAGTCAATATCTCTCTTCATAAAAGAACCGGTACAAGAAGAGTCAAGCATGGTGCGATCATCATGAGAAAGCCGAGCATAGAAGTTCTGAATGATAATTTCTCTCGAGAGCTCATGATTGGGGCATGTATATAGCATTGATTTAAGCCTCCCCCAAGCTTCAACGATGCTTTCTTTGTCACGAGGCCAAAAATTGTAAATATAATTCCGATCACGATGTACTAAATGCATAGGATAAAACTTTTGATGAAATTCCAATTTTAACCGATTGTAGACCCATGATCCAGTATCATCACATAGCCTATACCATGTCAATGCCTTATCCTTCAAAGATAAAGGAAAGACCTTCTTCTTGACCTCATCCTCGGGCACACCCGCAAGCTTAAATAAACCACAAACTTCATCTACATAGATTAGATGCAAGTCTGGATGTGATGTTCGATCTCCTGTAAAAGGATTAGCCAGCAGTTTCTCAAGCATACCCGAAGGAAATTCAAAGCAAATATTTCCAATAGATGCAGAAGGTTGAGGAGAAAATCTTTGCGCTTCCGTTCGAGTTGAAGATACCCTGAACAAGCCCCTCAAAGGATTAGTACCCATAGTGACAAGTGACAATAAATTTCAGCACACTATATGAATGTTTCCTTACCAAGTTCCACTTACCAAAGGCGCTTCACTCCCCGGCAACGGCGCCAGAAAAGAGTCTGGAACCCAACGATAAGTAAGAGTGTGGAACCCAACGAGGAGCAGAAGGATCTGACAAGTGGTTTTCAGCAAGGAAATATCTGCAAGTACTGAGATTGTCGGTAACAAGTGATTGTGTGGTGTGATGATTCGCAGCGAGCAAAAAGTAACAAAATTAGCAACGGTGCAGAAAAGTGGCCCAATCCCTTTTGTAGCAAGGGACAAGCCTGGACGAAGTCTTATAGGAGGAAAAACGCTCCCGAGGACACACGGGAATTTTTGTCATGCTAGTTTCATCATGTTCATATGATTCGCGTTGGTTACTTTGATAGTTTGATATGTGGGTGGACCGGCGCTTGGGTACTGTCCTTACTTGGACAAGCATCCCACTTATGATTAAACCCTCCCGCGAGTATCCGCAACTACGAAATAAGAATTAAGACAAAGTCTAACTATAGCATTAAACTAGTGGATCCAAATCAGCCCCTTATGAAGCAATGCATAAACTAGGATTTAAGCTTCTGTCACTCTAGCAACCCATGATCTACTTACTACTTCCCAATGCCTTCTGCTAGGCCCAAATAATGGTGAAGTTTTATGTAGTCGACGTTCACATAAAACCACTAGAGGAAAAACAACATACAACATATCAAAATACCGAACGAATACCAAATTCACATGACTACTATTAGCATGACTTATCCCATGTCCTCATGAACAAAAGTAACTACTCACAAAGCATAATAATCTTCATGACCAGAGAGGTAATGAGTAGCATCAAGGATCTGAACATAAACTCTTCCACCAAATAATTTAACTAGCATCAACTACAAAGAGTAATCAACACTACTAGCAACCTTACAAGTACCAATCGGAGTCGCGAGACGGCGATTGGTTACAAGTGATGATCTTGGGTTTGGAGATGAGATGGTGATGATGAAGATGTTGATGGTGACGAGTCTCCTCCGATGAGAGGAGTGTTGGTGATGATGATGGAGACTATTTCCCCCTCCGGGAGGGAAGTTTCCCCGACAGGATCGTCCTGCCAAAGCTCTAGATTGGTTCTGCTCAAGTTCCGCCTCGTGGCGGCGGCGAATCCATGAAAAAGCTCCACCCTAATTTTTTTCCTGGACGACACCCTTCATATAGCAAAATAGGGGGGCTAGTGGGCTAGCAGGGTGCCCACAAGCCCCCATGGCGCGGCCTGAGGGGGTGGTCGCGCCGTGCAGGCTTGTGGCCACCCCCTGGCGCCCCTCTGGCACTTCTTCGGCCCAGTATTTTTGATAAATCGGGAAAAAATCCTGGTTGATTTTTACGGCATTTGGAGTTGCGCAGAATAGGTATCTCAACTTTGCTCCACTTTCAGGCCAGAATTCCAGTTGATGGCATTCTTCCTCTTCATGTAAACCTTGCAAAATAAGAGAGAAAATGCATAAGAATAGTACCGTGAAGTGAAATAACAGCCAAAGAAGCGATAAATATCAACATGAAAACATGATGCAAAATGGACGTATCAACCATTTATAAAGCTCGACTTGTGGAAAACGGTTTTTCACAAGTTCAAGGAGTTGACTACGATGAGACATTCTCGCCGGTAGCGATGCTTAAGTCCGTCCGAATCATGTTAGCAATAGCTGCATTTCTCGATTATGAAATCTGGCAGATGGATGTCAAAACGGCGTTCCTTAATGGTTTTCTTAAGGAAGAGTTGTATATGATGCAAGCCGAAGGTTTTGTCGATCCAAAGAATGCTAACAAAGTATGCAAGCTCCAACGATCCATTTATGGACTGGTGCAAGCATCTCGCGGTTGGAATAAGCGCTTTGATGAGGTGATCAATGCGTTTGGGTTTATACAAGTTGTTGGAGAATCTTGTATATACAAAAAAGTGAGTGGGAGCTATGTAGTGTTTCTAATATTATATGTCGATGACATATTGCTAATTGCAAACAATCTGGAGTTTTTAGAGAGCATAAAAGATTACTTAAACAAATGTTTTTCAATGAAAGACGCCAGGAAGATCAAACAACTGTCGCTCCGCGAACTCGAACTCGAAGAAGCAGCCCGGGAAGCCCACTATGAGCACGAATTGGAGGTGAAGGAATTCTTGGAGAGGATCGAGAAGCTGAAGGCTCGTCTCGCATATCTGGAGGAAGAACTGGACATGGGCGAGAACCTTCATCCTGAAGGAGACTGTGACTGCCCGATGCCGACGTTCCAGAAGATTCCCCCTTTTATTTCCGTTTCCGTCGTGTGATTAGTTTTATTTGTTGCATCGTCATTTAGTTTGCATCGTCGCATCATGGATGGCATCTTGCATCGTCTGTCACCTGTGGTGTATTGAGTGTTGTGCTTCGAGTGATCACCGAGACGTAGAGCGATAGTAATTCCCCCCCTCTCTCCTCTTGTTTCATTTTGTGGTTTTGCTAAAGTTCCGTTTTAACCCCTTTTAAAAAATCCGTCTTCTTTTAAAATGTCCTTTTTATTAAATGTGGGGGCAACCCCTTGGGTTTTCTTTATTTCCTCCTTTTGTGTTATTTTAAAACCCTCTCATTTCCTTTTCTCTTTTAAAGGGCTTTTATTTTATTCTTTAAATAAAGAGGTTTTATTTAATTCTTCAAAAGGAGTTTGATTTTTTATTCTTTTGCAAACGGGTTTTAATTTTAATCCTTCAAAGGTTTTATTTAATTTCTTTTAAAAATGCCCAACTATTTATTATAGCTGGGAATATATATTTTTTTTCTTTGAAAGGAGTCAAAAGCGTGTATTTTAATTTTATCTTTGTTAAAAGCTTTCTTTGTTTAAAAAATTTCTGATTTAAAGGTTTTTAAAAGAAAAAGAAAAAAATCAAAAGAGGGAGTGGCCCACTTGGTCCAAGGCCCAGCAGACCCCTGCCCTAGTGCCAGGGAGAGACAGGCTCGATCCCCTCTCGTTTCCTCCAGCGCCATCACCCCTCGTCCACCCCTCGTCCTCCCCGTGCTCCTTCCTCCCTCGGTGCGTGCCCATGTCCTCGCCGCCTCTCCTCGCCGCGCCTCCGTGCCACCTCCCCTCGGCCTCGCCCCTCACCTCGGTCGTCGACTTGGACCCCCTCTCTCCTGCCGGTTCCTCCCCTCTAGGCTCCGCCGGTCGCCGCCTTCCTCGCCCCTCGCCCGCCTACTCGCCTCCAGCCCCACCCGACCAGCAGCGCGCCGCCTCCGGCAGCCCCGTCCCCGCGCAACCGCGCCATGGCGTCACCCCTGCTTCCTCATGTGCCAGCCGCGCACCGAGCCGCCCCTCCAAGCACGGCCTCCTGCTTGCTGCTCGCCGGCACCGCCCTAGCTGTGGTGTTGCTGCTGCGTTTTGCTGATGCCTTTGCTGCCCTGCTTGAGATTCATGCTTGCTGCTTGCCTTGGTCCTCTGCGCGCCGCCGTCCTACCGAGCCGCCTTGGAGCACCCCTGCTGTTGCATTTTGCTTTGCTGCTAGCTGCTGCTGCCGGTTGTAGTTGTTGCTGCCAGCTTGCGTTGCCGTGGCTTTTGCAGTTGCTTAGCCGCTGTAGTTGCTAGCTGATGTTGCCGCGAGATGCTGCTGCCGTGCATGCTAGGCTAGATGCTTAGTTGCCGCTTGTGCTGTAGATGCCGTTTTGCTGTTCCTGCTGCTATAGCTAGTTGATGTCGTTTGTGCTGCTTGCTATTGCTAGTTGCAGGCTTGCACGGATGCTTTTGCTACTGGTTCTTAGGCGTTGTAGGTTGCTAGCATTCCTAGTTGCCGTAGCATGCTATGTTGCTATTCCGTCGTTGCTCCTAGATGTTTCCGTGTGTAGCCTGCCGTTGCCATGTGCACCATCCCCGCCACCGTGGCCCGTCGACGAGTTCAACGTCGTCCTCGACGACCCCGGAAACGAGTTCGACTTCCTCGACGTCGCCGAAGACCTGTGTTCGACTACTGAGGTGAAGACCGTGTACCACTACTTCAACTACCGGCGCGGGAACGACTACTTCCATGACGACCACAACCTCCACGACGTCCGCTTCGACCGAACCCCTCCGATTCGCACGCATCGAAGGTATACTGATGAGACGTTGTCGTGACCGCGTGCATGTGATGTATGAGTTGAATGTATGTTGCACCGTATGTTGCCCGTGGCACATTGTGTTCCTCTTTCGTTGTGCCCTCGACACATGGGAACCCAATATACGGGATCACCCCATTCTTTATTTAGCGTTCCCGCACACATTCCCAGTACGTTGGCACAATATCTCGACGAGTTATCGGGATAGGAGCGGTGTCGTGCCATCGTTTCCGTTTTGCCGCCATGGTTCCCTTTCGTTCGCCGTGGCAACATATGTTTCTTTCTCCTCTTGCCCGTGATGTTGTAACTTGCATGCATGAAGCATTCATGGCATATATATTGTGTTGCGTGTTTCTTGTGCCGTAGCACCCGTTCTATGTCTCGTGTGTTAAGCGAGTAGGATGTCATGTAGGATCATCGCTACGCCCTTGCCAAGTTAACAAACAACATAAGATTGCCGTGTAAAATAATCAGGAGTGAATAAAATAATTAATCATGGAGTTTCCTCGATATGCAACTCGTTGCATATCGAGCTTCACTTAATGTGTAGTGCTTGCGTGAGGTGAATTGCCATGCCATCCCTTGCATCATTGAACTGATCATGCATCATATTAGGTTGTGCGTCATGTTGTGCATCATGTGGTGAATATTTCTGTTGTTGCTTGTTTCCGGTTTCCTCCGTCTCGATAGAGTTCCACAAGCGTGTCGGAATGTGAGGACCCGCTTGACTACATTGTTTCGCCGACTACACCGAGTTGTTCTTCTTCCAAGCGGCATCTCAGGCAAGATGACCATTTCCCTAGATACCATTACTATCATTGCCATGCTAGTTTTATCGCTTGTATCGTTTATGTCTCGTTGCCTACCACATGTTAAATATCAGCCTCTCAACATTGCCATGAAACCTTCAACATGTTCAACCTAGCAAACCACTGATTGGCTATGATACCGCTTGCTTAACCATGTTATTAGCGTTGCTAGTTGCATGTGAAGTTGTTTCCATGTGTTAACATGGGTTCCTTGTCATATCACCATATTTAATGCTGCTTAATTTAATGCACCTATATACTTGGTAAAAGGTGGAAGGCTCGGCCTTTCTAGCCTGGTGTTTTGTTCCACCTTTGCCCCCTTAGTTTCGGCTACCGGTGTTATGTTCCATAAATGAGCGCTCCTAACACGATCGGGGTTGTTACGGGGACCCCCTTGATAATTCGTTTTAGATTAAAGCTGGTCTGGCAAGGCGCAACATTGGTACTACATTTGCCCCACATAATAACTTTGTTAATACTGAAAGCATAGGGCGTCATGAACCCGAGGAGTAATTTCACATAATAGAGGCAGGGCTGTGCTGATGGTGCTGGTCCAAAACAGAGCACTGTGCGGGGACACCGCGAGGAAACTCGAGGTTTGGCACTCGTACGCGTAACTTATCCGTCGTGTCCTGAGAACGAGATGCGCGGCTCCTATCGGGATCGTCGACACGCCGGGCGGCCTTGCTGGATTAGTTTTACCTTTGATGAGATATCTTGTGCATCGGGATTCCGGTGATGCTTTGGGTAATCTCAGAGTTGATGTTTTCCACTAGGGAATCTGACGAGATCGCGAGCTTCGTGATTGAGGATTTCTATGTGGCTTGTGGTAGTTTGTGATGGACTAGTTGGAGCACCCCTGCAGGGTTAAATCTTTTCGGAAAGCCTTGCCCGCGGTTATGTGGCAACGTGGAAGCTTTCTTTAACACTGGTTCTAGATAACTTGAAGTTAACTTAATTAAAATATGCCAAAACTGTGTGCGTATCCGTGACTGTCTCTTTCATGAGTTCCTTCTCCGATCGAGGACATGGTGGGGTCATGTCTGACATAGGTAGGTGTTCACGATCATTCATTTGATCATCAGTAGTTCACGTCTGCTGTGAGTAGATCTTCCCCCTCTTATTTCTTGTACTCGTAAGTTTAGCAACCAAATATATGCTTAGGCGCTGCTGCAACCTCACCACTTAACCATGCCTCACCCAGTAAGCTTTGCTAGTCTTGATACCTTTGGAAATGAGATTGCTGAGTCCCCTCTGGCTCACAGATGACTACAACACCAGTTGCAGGTATAGGTAAAGGTTACTTGACGCGAGCGCGTTGATTGTTCATTTGGAGTTGCTTCTTCTTCTTCTTCTTCATCGATCTAGGATGGGCTCCAGGCCGGCAGCCTGGGATAGCAAGGACGGACGTCGTTCTTCTTTTCTCGTTTGTTTTCGTCCGTAGTCGGACTCTGCTCTTACTCTTGATGATTATGTAATGTACTAATGTGACTCTGATGTAGCTTGTGGCGAGTGTAAGCCAATTATCTATATATATATATATATATATACATATATATATATATAAATATTCTTTTCGGTACATGTACTTGTAACGATATCCATTCTTGCGACACGACGAGATGCGCTTCTATCCCTGACGAGGCCCCCGTGCCAAATAAAGGATAGGGTCGCATCCTCGGCCTGGCAAGATGGAATTAGATCAGTACCGACCTAGGAGCCCCCTTGATTGATCGAACTTGGCCGAGTCAAGTCTAGTGAAAAACTGCTTTGAGTCTAGTTATATATCGGAAAGTAGGATTCTTTTTTCTCCTCTTCTATGCTTTGGTGAGGAATCTTGACGTAATAATTTAATTCTACTCCTCTTCTCACTCAAAAAAATTTAGGATCACGCAGATATTTTTGGAATCTATATAATGCCGATGTGACGGAATTCTGTCTTGGTGCCTCCTATCTGCTTTGAGTTTCAGGGGAGTTGAGCTCCAAGGGATTCTCGAGCACATCGTTATCATTCAGATTTCTTAATGTCTCAGAATGAAGGATGTTCGTAATTGCTTCAATAATAGTAGTGGCGAGATAACCTCGGTGTCCCCAGTACTGGTGCAGATTGTTCGGGAGTACTGCCATACTTTGTATAGTTGTGATCACGAGGTTCTGTTGTAGATGAAGGTTCGAGATTCTGGTTGTGTGTTGACGGATGTGATACAAGTGACGGGTTAGTATAGGAGTTGTGTGATATTACTCCTTTTATCCGTGTAACAGATTGCATGACCAGATATTTCGGGAATTCATAGGTGGGAATTAAAGTAGTTGCTTATAGGACAATCTTACAACAAATCCTCACCCTTTGTTTTGTTGAACTATGGTAATTCAAGTTGCTTCGATGCCAAGTGGTGATTTCAGATCTTTCCTAAGAGGTGTTCTCATATTTTTATGTGAGAATGCAAATCCTTTTGCTCAAATCAGATTGTCATATCAATTCCTTGTCAACCGGAGTCGTCATGTTAATTCTTTTCAACCGGTGTGCTTCTCTTCACTGAATTCAATCTTATCTAATTTTGCAAGATCATTCTCCCTTTATTCCGGAGTTCATCTCATCTGTCCCAAGCTGTCTTTGTTTTTCCCTGCCCTCCCGCCCTTTTCTTCAGTGTTTGGATTTCATCCAAGTGCCTTTTTATTCAGTGATGCTTCCGCTATCTCTCCTTCCTTTTTGTAGCCGGTGATTCTTTGTGAAGATTCTCAGGAGCTTCGTGTTCATCCTTATTCAATCTTGTTATCTTTTCCGGTGAATTTAATTCAGTTATCCATGTTAATCATATCCTTTTCTTCCTTAAATTATTTCCCATGTTGGAGATTCTTATCAGCCTATCCTGTTTTTTATCCATCTTTTTTTTCTATCCGGGGTGTTGAAGATATCTCAGAGTTCTGGTTTTCAATCCTTCAGTTATTTCGAGGTGCTAACCTCATCTAGTTTTCTTATACCGGTTCAAGATCTCTCGTTCTAGCAACCTTTTCAACGGTGGTTTCTTCGAGTGGGCCCATAACCCACATGTTCTTTCCCAGGATCATTCCTGGCTTTTTTATCTTTTCCCGGAGATCATTAATTCTTTCTAGCTATGACGTAAGTATGGATTTCATCAATCATATTACTTCTTCAAGATCTATTTGAATTGATTATCATATTGGCTCAACATTTCATTCTTCTTTATTCCGGAGTGTCTCATTAATTCTTGGTGGTGTTCTTCTCATCATTCTCTTCTTTCAAGACCGAAGGAGTGTTTCTCTTGAATCTTGGTCCATTCTCTTGGAGATTCATCATTTCAGCTTTGTGGCATTATCTTATTTGTTGCAATCATGAGTAATCCCTTTCGTGCTATCCGGTGCTTCTCTGTGTTGTTCATATTTCTCGTTCCTCCGAAGGCATCATTTGAGAAGATTCTTCGTTCTCAGCTTTCAGCTTTCATCCTCAATTCTTCTCCATTGTTGTCTCTTCGTTCGTCTCTCGTTTATCCGGTGCCTTGTTCAAAATTCTTCTCTCAGGTAGCTTATGATCTCTTCATTCTCTTGTATCTCCATTAATTCGTGGTGTTCCCATTTTTTTGGCGAATTCTTACCGGTGCGTCCGTCAATTATGCCTCAAGTGGTGCTTATCTCTCTGTCTCTTCAAGATTCTTTCAAGAGGAATAAGTTGTATGCTTAATTCGTTGCTTGTCATCAATTATACTTGATGAAGGATAAGCGTAACATAATTCTTATTCTTATTCATAGTAATCTGAATTCTTCTTCTGCAGTGGCTCATGATATCAATTCTTCCCCATGTGCTTACGTTTCTTTTCCGGAGTTCCAAGTTCTTTTAAGTATCTCTTTGTGAGACTTCATCTAAATCTTGGCAAGGTCATAATCTTATTATTTTCTACCTTCATATCGTGGCATCATTCAATTGTTTACGGAGCCTCGTCATGGTGGTTCTTCAAGATTCTTGTTGGAGTACCTCAAGTTTTCTTCTCTCGTATTTCCAAGTGCATTTGTTCTTCCTTTATTCTTTAAGGTGGTATTATGGCATTCTTGTTAGTGTAGGAGCCTCGAAGAGTTTTCCTTTCAAGAATGAGATTATTAAACCCACCAATTCTGTGGTCATGAGATATTTCAACCCATGATTTCTTCTTTGAGCTATCTTGGTTTGGATTTCACCTAAATCTTTTCCTATGGATTGTGGCTATTATGGTGTTTATCATTGATCCCAGTTCTCAATGCACCCTCTTGGTGTAAGAAGTTTTGATTTCTTGTTGCTCCCAATCTATCCTTGTTTCTTTTAGTGGTTGGTTGTCACCTCATATTTGTTGAGATGATTTTCATAAGCCCACTACTATCTTGTTCTTTTCGTTGTTGGTTTTTCAACTACTATGTCAATTCTCTGTCCGGAGGCTCTTCAATTCTATTGTGATGATAGTTCGCATTCTTTCTTCATTCTCTTCTTCCGTATGACCTAGTTCCTATTCTATTGTTCCGGAGGCTTTGTGATGTTGCTCTTTTGGGTTTATTATGTTGTTCTATCAAGATCATGGTTTCCCTTGCTCTATTTAGTTGTTTGTTATGAATATTGTGTAATTCTCCCATCTTATCGAATTTTTTGTCCCATTTTCCTACCGAAGTGCTGCCGAAATTTTCCGTGAATTCTTGCTTCCTTCTCATATCAGTCCTCATCTCTTTGCAACCTTCAAGGATCGTTGGTTGCACTCGTTTGTGAAAGAAGCGAGTAAGTTTTTACCTCTTGTTCTTTCTCACCCTCTCCCCCTTTCATTCTTGGATCTCGGGGCGAGATCCTCTTGTAGTGTAGGAGAGTTGTGACAACCCGATGCCGACGTTCCAGAAGATTCCCCCTTTTATTTCCGTTTCCATCATCTAATTAGTTTTATTTGTTGCATCGTCATTTAGTTTGCGTCGTCACATCATGGATGGCATCTTGCATCGTCTGTCACATGTGGTGTATTGAGTGATCACCGAGACGTAGAGCGATAGTAGTTCCCCCTCTCTCTCCTCTTGTTTCATTTTGTGGTTTCGCTAAAGTTCCATTTTAACCCCTTTTAAAAAATTCGTCTTCTTTTAAAATGTCCCTTTATTAAATGTGGGGGCAACCCCTTGGGTTTTCTTTATTTTCTCCTTTTGTGTTATTTTAAAACCCTCTCATTTCCTTTTCTCTTTTAAAGGGCTTTTATTTTATTCTTTAAATAAAGAGGTTTTATTTAATTCTTCAAAAGGAGTTTGATTTTTTATTCTGTTGCAAACGGGTTTTAATTTTAATCCTTCAAAGGTTTTATTTTATTTCTTTTAAAAATGCCCAACTATTTATTATAGCTGGGAATATTTTTTTTTCTTTCAAAGGAGTCAAAAGCCTGTATTTTTATTTTATCTTTGTTAAAAGCTTTCTTTGTTTAAAAAAAATCTGATTTAAAGGTTTTTAAAAGAAAAAGAAAAAAAATCAAAAGAGGGAGAGGCCCACTTGGGCCAAGGCCCAGCAGACCCCTGCCCTAGCGCCAGGGAGAGCCAGGCTCTATCCCCTCTCGTTCTCCTCCCGTTTCCTCCAGCGTCGTCACCCCTCGTCCACCCCTCGTCCTCCCCGTGCTCCTTCCTCCCTAGGTGCGTGCCCATGGCCTCGCCGCCTCTCCTCACCGTGCCGCCGTGGCAGCTCCCCTCGGCCTCGCCCCTCACCTCGGCCGCCGCCTTGGACCCCCTCTGTCCTGCCGGTTCCTCTCCTCCAGGCTCCGCCGGTCGCCGCCTTCCTCGCCCCTCGCCCGCCTGCTCGCCTCCAGCCCCACACGACCAGCAGCGCGCCGCCTCCGGCAGCCCCGTCCCCGCGCAACCGCACCATGGCGTCCCCCTGCTTCCTTCCGTGCCAGCCACGCGCCGAAACACCCCTCCAAGCCGGGCCTCCCGCTTGCTACTCGCCGGCGCCGCCCTAGCTGTGTTGTTGCTGCTGCGTTTTGCTGATGCCTTTGATGCCCTGCTTGCGATTCATGCTTTCTTCTTGCCATGGTCCTCTGCGCGCCGCCGTCGTACCGAGCTGCCTTGGAGGACCCATGCTATTGCATTTTTCTTTGGTGCTAGCTGCTGCTGCCGGTTCTAGTTGTTGCTGCCAGCTTGTGTTGTCGTGCCTTTTGCAGTTCTTAGCCGCTGTAGTTGCTAGCTGTTGTTGCCTCGAGATGCTGCTGCCGTGCATTCTAGGCTTGATGCTTAGTTGCTGCTTGTGCTGTAGATGCCGTTTTGTTGTTCCTGCTTCTATAGCTAGTTGTTGTCGTTTGTGCTACTTGCTATTGCTAGTTGCAGGCTTGCACGGATGCTTTTGCTGCTGGTTGTTAGGCGTTGTAGGTTGCTAGCATTGCTAGTTGCCGTAGCGTGCTATGTTACTATTCCGTCGTTGCTGCTAGATGTTGCCGTGTGTAGCCTGCCGTTGCCATGTGCACCATCCCCGCCACCATGGCCCGTCGACAAGTTTGACGAGTTCAACGTCGTCCTCGACGACCCCGGAAACGAGTTCGACTTCCTCGACATCGCCTAAGACCCGTGTCCGACTACTAAGGTGAAGATCGTAACCGTCGCGGAAGACCGTGTACCACTATTTCAACTACCGGCGCGGGAACGACTACTTCCACGACGACCACAACCTCCACGGCGTCCGCGTCGACCGAACACCTCCGATTCGCACGCGTCGAAGGTATACCGATGAGACGTTGTCGTGACCGCGTGCATGTCATGTATGAGTTGAATGTATGTTGCACCGTATGTTGCCCGTGGCACGTTGTGTTCCTCTTTTGTTGTGGTCTCGACACATGGGAACCCGATATACGGGATCACCCCATTCTTTATTTAGCGTTCCCGCACACATTCCCAGTACGGTGGCACAATATCTCGACGAGTTATCGGGATAGGAGCGGTGCCGTGGCATCGTTTCCGTTTTGCCGCCATCGTTCCCTTTCGTTCGCCGTGGCAACATATGTTTCTTTCTCCTCTTGCCCGTGATGTTGTAACTTGCATGCATGAAGCATTCATGGCATATATATTGTGTTGCGTGTTTCTTGTGCCGTAGCACCCGTTCTAAGTCTCGTGTGTTAAGCGACTAGGATGTCATGTAGGATCATCGCTACGCCCTTGCCATGTTAACAAACAACTTAAGATTGCCGTGTAAAATAATCGGGAGTGAATAAAATAATTAATCGTGGAGTTTCGTTGATATGCAACTCGTTGCATATCGAGCTTCACTTAATGTGTAGTGCTTGCGTGAGGTGAATTGCCGTGCCATCCCTTGCATCATTGAACTGATCATGCATCATATTAGGTTGTGCATCATGTTGTGCATCGTGTGGTGAATATTCGTGTTGATGCTTGTTTCTGGTTTCCTCCGTCTCGATAGAGTTCCGCAGCGTGTTGGAATGTGAGGACCCGTTCGACTACATTGGTTCGCCAAGTACACCGAGTTGTTCCTCTTCCAAGCGGGATCTCAGGCAAGATGACCATTTCCCTAGATACCATTACTACCGTTGCCATGCTAGTTTTATCGTTTCTATCGTTTATGTCTCGTTGCCTACCACATGTTAAATATTAGCCTCTCAACAATGCCATGAAACCTTCAACTTGTTCAACCTAGCAAACCACTGATTGGCTATGTTACCGCTTGCTTAACCATGTTGTTAGCGTTGCTAGTTGCAGGTGAAGTTGCTTCCATGTGTTATCATGGGTTCCTTGTCATATCACCATATTTAATGCTATTTAATTTAATGCACCTATATACTTGGTAAAAGGTGGAAGGCTCGGCCTTTCTAGCCTGGTGTTTTGTTCCACCTTTGCCCCCTTAGTTTCGGCTACCGGTGTTATGTTCCATAAATGAGCGCTCCTAACACGACGGGGTTGTTATGGGGATCCTCTTGATAATTTGTTTCAGATTAAAGCTGGTCTAGCAAGGCCCAACATTGGTACTACATTTTCCCAACATAGTAACTTTGTTAATACTGAAAGCATAGGGTGTCATGAACCCGAGGAGTAATTTCACATAATACAGGGAGGGCCAGTGCTGATGGTGCTGGTCCAAAACAGACCACTGTGCGGGGCCACCGCGAGGAAACTCGAGGTTTGGCACTCGTACGCGTAGCTTATCCGTCGTGTCCTAAGAACGAGATACGCGGGTCCTATCGGGATCGTCGACACGCCGGGCGGCCTTGCTGGATTAGTTTTACCTTTGACGAGATATATTCTGCATCGGGATTTCGGTGATGCTTTGGGTAATCTCAGAGTTGAGGTTTTCCACTAGGGAATCCGACGAGATCGCGAGCTTCGTGATTGATGATTTCTATGCGGCTTGTGGTAATTTGTGATGGACTAGTTGGAGCACACCTGCAGGGTTAAATCTTTTCGGAAAGTCGTGCCTGCGGTTATGTGGCAACGTGGAAGCTTTGTTTAACACTGGTTCTAGATAACTTGAAGTCAACTTAATTAAAATATGCCAACTGTGTGCGTAACCGTGACTGTCTCTTTCGTGAGTTCCTTCTCCGATCGAGGGCACGGTGGGGTTATGTATGACGTAGGTAGGTGTTCAGGATCATTCATTTGATCATCAGTAGTTAACATCCGCTATGCGTAGATCTTCCCCCTCTTATTTCTTGTACTCGTGAGTTTAGCCACCAAATATATGCTTAGGCGCTGCTGCAACCTCACCACTTAACCATGCCTCACCCAGTAAGCTTTGCTAGTCTTGATACCTTTGGAATTGAGATTGCTGAGTCCCCTGTAGCTCACAGATTACTACAACACCAGTTGCAGGTATAGGTAAAGGTTACTTGAGGCGAGCGCATTGATTGTTCATTTGGAGTTGCTTCTTCTTCTTCTTCATCGATCTAGGATGGGCTCCAGGCCGGCAGCCTGGGATAGCAAGGATGGACGTCGTTCTTCTTTTCTCGTTTGTTTTTGTCCATAGTCGGACTCTGCTCTTACTCATGATGATTATGTACTGTACTGATGTGACTCTGATGTAGCTTGTGGCGAGTGTAAGCCGATTATCTATATATATATATATCTCTTCTTTTCAGTACATGTACTTGTAACAATATCCATTCTTGCGACACGACGAGATGCGCTTCTATCCCTGACGAGGCCCCCGTGCCAAATTGAGGATAGGGTCGCATCTTGGGCGTGACAGAGATGTAGCCCCCTTGATCAGCAATGATGAGGACTACGAAGCAAGCTCCACCAAAGGACCCACCACCATGCTTTTCTGAGGAGGACAATTAGACTATTCCACCAATTTATATTATCGTTAAACGCTTAGGCCGATGTTTAGGTTATCAAAACTTGTATCCCTGTGTGCAAACCTTTTGTGATGATATTGAATAAAATGTGTGGTGTGATACTAGTTTGTTGCATCTTCATATGGGTAGTGTAATTACTCTTTAGGCCATTGTTCTATGCTAATCCCACCCCTCTACAAACATCAGATGCCTCCGAGACGTGACCCTGCTTCCAACTTCCCGCCGGAACTCACACAGTTGATTCAGCAACAGAATACCCTGATGCAGCTGATCATTCAGAACCAGAGCAATAACAACAACCATCGTCCACCCCAGGCCCTGCAGCTGCATGGTGGGAGAACTATCTCACCCGTTTCCTAAGGTTGAACCCTCCGACTTTCTCCACTAGCATTGATCCCATTGTGGCAGATGATTGGCTCCACAAGATGGAGCGGGAACTAATCACTGCTGGATGTACTGAATCGGAGAAGGAGCACTTTGCCGCGCATCAACTTGAAGGCCTTGCAGCTGCATCGTGGGAGAACTACACCACCACATACCCCATTGCAGGAGTCACTTGGGAGCAGTTCAAGCAAGCCTTCTGCACCGCTCATGTCTCAGCTGAGGCCATGAGTCTGAAGAAGCATGAGTTTCGCAACTTACGCCAGGGAAACCGCTTTGTGGCTCAGTATGTTGATGAATTCAACATGCTCGCTCGCTATGCACCTGGAGATGTGGCCGATCATGCGGCCAAGCAGGAAAAGTTATTGGATGGACTCAATGATGAGCTGAGCATTCAGCTGACTGTAGCCAACTTCAACAACTACCAGGAGCTGGTAGATAAGGCCCTCATCTTGGAGGGGAAACATCAGCAGATGGAGAACCTCAAGCGGAAGTATGGAAATGGGAAGTTCAACTCCAACACCCAGCAGAAGCCTCGCTACACCCCCTATTCAGGGAATACCGGGACTGGATCCGGTAAGTTTGGAGGACACGTCCAGCATAACCACCCAGTGCACACCGATGGGGGCCACAACCATGGACGAAATGGGAACCACCGCAACAACAACAAGTTCAAGAATGGTGGTACCGGCACTCAGCATCATTCTGCTCCAGCTCAGAAGGATCCGAACCACATCACCTGCTTCAAGTGTCAGAAGATGGGACACTATGCCACTGAATGTCCCCAGAACAAGCAGGGAAATGGAAACGGCAACAACAAATCAGTAGCAAAAAAGCCCAATCCTTTTCCCCGAGCTTAGGTGAACCACAATGATGTTGAAGAGGTCTATGATCACCCCGATACTATGGTTGGTAAGTTTTTTCTAAATTCACGTCCAGTATTCGAACGTTTTGATTCTGGTGCAACGCATTCATTCATATCAAGGGTAGTTGTGGAAAAGTATAGTTTGCCAACTAGAACCCTCAGCCAGCCTATTAAGGTCAGTTCCCCAGGAGGCATGATGACAGCCGGGATAGGATGCCATGCTTTGAGTCTCAACATCGGGAACCATAAGTTTCCCACCGACCTCATTATATTAGAGTCTCAGGGATTGGATGTAATCCTAGGCATGGATTGGTTGGCCAAGTACGAAGGGAATATTGATTGTGCCCTTAAGTCTATTTTGCTCACCACCCTCGAGCAAAAGCGGATTAAGTACGTATCCCAGTGCCCGACACGGAGTAATCGGGTAAACTCTCTCACGAGAGTAGTACAAGAGGAAGTACCGATTGTGCAAGAATACCCAGATGTATTTCCGAAGGAATTGCCGGGCATGCTACCGGATAGACAGGTTGAGTTCCTAATTGAGCTATTACCCGGAACAACCCCGATATCCAAGAGACCCTATCGGATGCCCGCAAATAATTTAGTAGAGATCAAGAAGCAAATTAAGGAGCTGTTGGACAAAGGGTATATTCGCCCAAGTTCTTCACCTTGGGGAGCCCCAATGCTCTTGGTTGAAAAGAAGGATAAGTCCGTGAGAATGGTAGTCGATTATCGTGCATTGAACGAGGCGACATCAAGAACAAGTATCCCTTGCCGATGATCAACGATCTGTTTGACCAGTTAGTTGGAGCCCGAATGTTCTCCAAGATCGATCTTCGATCCGGGTATCATCAGCTGAAAATTCGCGAACAAGATATACCCAAGACAGCCTTCACCACCCGGTATGGTCTGTATGAGTACACGATCATGTCATTTGGATTGACTAATTCTTCGGCATATTTTATGAATCCGATGAACAAGGTATTTACGGAATACTTGGACAAGTTTGTCGTGGTGTTCATCGATGACATACCGATATTCTCCAAGAATGAGGAGGAACACAAAGAACACTTACGTCTGGTTTTGGAGAAACTTTGAGAGCATCAGCTGTATGCAAAGTTCAGCAAATGTGAATTTTGGTGGAAGGAAGTCGGATTCCTCGGACACATCATTTCAGGAGAAGGAATAGCAGTGGATCCTGCCAAGGTTGCAGCAGTCACCGAATGGGTAGCACCCACTTCAGTTAAGGAGATCCGCAGTTTCCTCGGACTTGCCGGATATTACCGGAGGTTCATTGAGAATTTCTCAAAGATCGCCAAGCCCATGACAGAGTTGTTGAAGAAGGAGTCCAAGTATGTTTGGACCAAGGAATGTGAAGCCAGTTTCCAAGGGTTGAAGAAACGTCTGGTTACAGCCCGAGTGCTGATATTGTCGAACATTCGGAAGGATTTCCAGGTTTATTGTGACGGTTCTCGTCAAGGCCTTGGAGGACTGCTCCTGCAAGAAGGAAAAGTGGTAGCCTATGCATTGAGACAGCTCAGAACCCATGAGTTGAATTATGCCACACATGACTTGGAACTAGCAGCCGTAGTGCACGCTCTCAAGACCTGGAGACATTTCCTGATCGGAAATAGTTGTGATGTTTACACTAATCACAAAAGCCTGAAATATATCTTCACGCAGAAGGAGTTGAACCTCAGACAGAGGAGATGACTAGAGTTGATCAAGGACTATGACATGAGATTGCATTATCACCTGGGAAAGGCAAACGTGGTAGCAGATGCCTTGAGCCGTAAGAGTTATGTGAACACACTCATAGCGGGAGGATTACCCCAGGAGTTAGCCAATGATCTCAGAGAGCTCAAATTGGAGATAGTTCCAAGAGGATTTGTAGCAACGCTGGAAATTCAGTCCACCTTGACCGAAAAGATCCGCGAAGCATAGAAATCAGACAAGGAGATAGCTGAGATAAAGCAGAGAATGAATGACGGGAAGGCTAAAGGTTTTCGTGAGGATGAACACGGAACTTTATGGTTTGAGGATCGCATCTATGTGCCCAATGATCCCGAACTCAGGAAGTTGATACTTTAGGAGGCCCATGATTCCCCGTACTCGATACATCCAGGCAACACAAAGATGTATATGGACTTGAAAGAAAGTTTCTGGTGGACAGGAATGAAGAAGGACATTGCCGAGTTTGTAGCAATATGCGATGTTTGTGAGCGAGTAAAGGCCGAGAATCAGAAGCCAGCATGATTGCTTCAACCTCTACCGATAACCAAGTGGAAATGGGAGAAACTTGGTATGGACTTCATCACAGGATTACCCAGGACCCGTTCTGGTTATGATTCTATCTGGGTTGTGGTCGATCGTTTCACCAAGGTAGCTCACTTCATTCCCGTGAAGACTACTTACACGAGTGCTAAGCTGGCCAAGATCTATATGACCAGGATCATATGTCTACATGGAGTACCGAAGAGTATTGTGTCAGATAGAGGAACTCAGTTCACGTCAAAATTCTGGCACCAGCTACACGAAACCTTGGGAACAAGATTGGAGTTCAGTACAGTTTTTCACCCTCAGACCGACGGACAAACCGAGAGAGTCAATCAGATTCTGGAGGACATGTTGAGAGCTTGCGCACTAGACTATGGGTCTAGCTTGGATGACAATTTGCCTTATGCCGAGTTCTCATCCAACAACAGCTATCAGACCAGTCTGAAGATGGCCCCTTTCGAAGCCCTATACGGAAGAAGGTGCAGAACACCGTTGACGTGGGATGGTGTTGGAGACCGACAACCTTTTGGTCCCGACCTTATCCGAAATTCTGAAGAGAAGGTCAAGCTGATTCGTGATCGACTCAAGATAGCTCAGTCCAGACAGAAGAGTTATGCTGACATCAAACGCAAGGAAGTAACATACGAAGTGGGAGACCGAGCATACCTTTGGGTGTCTCCACTTCGAGGAATCAAGAGATTTGGTGTGAAAGGAAAGTTAGCACCCCAATTCATTTGCCCCTACAAAATTCTCGAACATAGAGGCGAGGTTGCATACAAACTGGAATTGCCGGAAGGATTGTCCGGAGTTCATGATGTCTTCCATGTTTCCCAGTTGAAGAAATGCCATGCTGAGATGGCTGATGTTTCGTTAAGAGATACAGTGCCCCTAGAGGCCATACGGCTTGATAGTGATCTGACGTATGAGGAGAAACCCGTCAGGATTCTCGAGACAGCCAACAGAGTTACCCGCAGCAAGATCATCAAGTTTTGCAAGGTTTTGTGGAGTCACCACACCGACGAATAAGCCACCTGGGAACGAGAAGAAGATCTTCGTCGAGACCACCCACACCTATTTGCTAGCCAACCCGAATCTCGAGGGCGAGATTCATCTTAAGGTGGGTAGGTTTGTAACAACCCAAATTTCCTAATTTGGAATGTTTTACAATTGTAGCTAAGCATCTATGCATATTGGTTGAAATAAAGCTGGCATTGGATTTCTTTCAATTTTTTTCCTCTTTGCAATTCTATTTTTTCTTCGTGCAAGAAGTGTCGGGAAATATTTTCTTGCAAGCAAGAAAGAGAGATGGAATATGACCCTCCAAAACCAGGGGAACCAGTGATATATTTTGAGCCAAGAAAACCAAAACTTTGTTGAGAAAATATTTGCAAAAGAAAATAAAGCTTTTAGGGTTTTTCTGAAAAAAACAATTTTAAAATTTTTATTTTGGCCTTGGAAAAATGTTAAACGTGTAGAGATTTTTTTTCTGAAAAATTCGGTATATAATACCCCTATTTTTGGATTTTATTTACTTGCCCATTTATTTGTTTTATTTCCTGTTTTTGAAAAAATGGAAAAAATCTTTTTTTTGGAAAGCCCCACCGGGCGTTGGATTAGGATCGGCCTAGATCCCATCTGACCCGTGACCGAAATCCCTTCGGATCGGCGCCCAATCTCCTCGCACCTCCCTTCTCTCTCCCTGCGCCTGGGCCCCACTCGCCAAAACGCCAAATCCCTGCTCACCCCCTTCCTCTCGCTCCCTTCTTTCCTTCCCGAGCCCCTCCTCTTTCGTTACATCGCCGGAGCCTGATCCCCTCCCTCGATCTCCCTCTCCTTCCTTCCCCCGACCCTCCTCTCCCCCTATAAAAGACCCCCTACCCCTCCGCACCCCGTTCCCCTCCCCAGACCCGAAGCCCCTCGCCCCACGCCACCGCTGCCACCTCGCCGGAGTTCGGCTCATAGCCGAAGCTCCCGAGCTTCCCCCTGCTCGCCCCGACGCCCCACTCGCCTCGCCGTCGCTTCCGGAGGACAAAGGAGCCCCGCCGCCACCTCCCCGACCCGTCGGACACCGTCGGGACCCGCCGGAGAACCTCCCCGAGGACCGCCACCTTCCCTGCTTGACTAGAGAAAGTCCATCACCGGCAGCCCCCCTGTGAGCACCCCATCTCCTTCCCGTAACCGTTGGATCTAAAACGAACGCGTAAGATTAGAAGCAGGATACCCCCTCTGTTCTTTTAAAAGAACCGGCGGTTCTTTTTATTTAATTAGTTAGCCGACACAGTATGTTTAGTTTGCGGTCATCCGCTGTTTAGCACCGCAGCGCACAACCCCAGAGCTAATCAGGAGTTGCCACATACCCCCCTGTTCACTAGTAGTTATTTTTCTTTTTTCAGTTTTAGTTTGAAAACAGAGATTGTTTCAAGTTTGTTTTCTTTATAAATTTTGATCTAGAGGTCCAATGGAGTTGATTATTTTTCCAGTAGATCAAAATTTTCTTGTAGTGTTCGAAAACATATTATTTGCCTATGTTTGAAATTTCAAATTTTGAATTAGATCAGATTTAGCATAAATCTTGTTTTTCTTATTCCAGGAGTTTAAAAATAGCTTTTAATTTGATTCTTTTTGCTGCTGCTTCCTAGTGATCATATCTTTCAGTAGTTCAAGTTTAATTTTTTTTTAAATATTTTAGTTGGGGTTTTATCAAAAACAGATTTTGTTTTGCTTATGTTACGTGATTTTCTTCACTTTATGCAATGGTGTTTATATGTTAGTGATGTTATTTTGTTTCTTAGTGATTGTAATACTTATTGTGTGTATTTTGTTTGTATCGATAGATCACCCAGAGTGTGAAGCGTGCTAGTTAGAAGTGCCTGATAACGACAACTATCAGCAAGGCAAGTCATTTGATCATGTATTACATATGTTTTATGCATTGTAGTTCTACCCTTTTTCAGCCCAGTGTTTTATGCATTGTGGCCTCTTGGTGACTCCCCTCTAGTACTTCTTCCGCCCAGTATTTTTTATAAAATCCAAAATAAATCCTCGTAGATTTTCACGGCTTTTGGAGTTGCGCAGAATAGGTATCTCAAACTTGCTCCTTTTTCAAACCAGAATTCCAGCTCCCAGCATTCTCCCTCTTCATGTAAACCTTATAAAATAAGAGAGAAAAGGCAAAAGGATGGTACCGTAAAGTGTAATAACAGCCCATAAAGCGATAAATATCAACATAAAAGCATGATTCAAAATGGACGTATCACGACACGATGATGGAGATCATGTTGTGGCGCCGGTGATGATGAAGATCATGCCGGTGCTTTGGTGATGGAGATCAAGAAGCACAAGATCATGGCCATATCATGTCACTTATGAATTGCATGTTATGTTAATCCTTTTATGCACCTTACCTTTCTTAGAATGACGGTAGCATTATAAGGTGACCCCTCACTAAATTTTAAGATAAAATTTTGTTCTCCCCGACTATGCACCATTGGGACAGTTCGTCGTTTCGAGACACCACGTGATGATCGCGTGTGATAGACTCAATGTTCACATACAACGGGTGCAAACAGTTGCACACGCGGAACACTCGGGTTAAACTTGATGAGCCTAGCATGTACAGACATGGCCTTGGAACACAAGAAACCAAAAGGTCGAGCATGAATCGTATGGTCGATATGATTAACATAGAGATGTTTACCACTGAAACTACACTCAACTCACGTGATGATCGGACTTGAGTTAATGAATTTGGATCATGCCACACTCAAATAACTAGAGTGATGTCTATTTGAGTGGGAGTTTGTTAGTAATATGATTAGCTAAACTCTAATTGTCTTGAACATAGTCTAAGTACACTTTGCAGTATTTTTATGTTGTAGATCAATGGCTCACGCAGTAGCAACCCTGAATTTCAGTACGTTCCTAGAAAAAGCTAAGCTGAAAGATGATGGTAGCAACTTTGTAGACCGGGCTCGTAATCTGAGGCTTATCCTACAAGATGGCAAAAAGAATTATGTCCTTGATGCAGCGCTAGGAGATGAACCACCCCCTACGTCTGAACAAGATGTTATGAACGCTTGGCAAGCATGTAAGGAGGACTACTCAGTAGTTCAATGTGCAGTCTTGTATGGCTTAGAACCAGGACTTAAACGACACTTTGAACGTCATGGATCATATGAGAAGTTCCCGGAGTTGAAGTTTATCTTTCAGAAGAATGCCCGGATCGAGAGGTATGAGACCTCCGATAAATGCTATGCTTCCAAAATGGAGGAGAATCCGTGTGTCAGTGAACATGTGCTCAAAATATCTGGGTACTCAAACCGTTTAGCTAAGTTGGGAGTTGAACTCCCGCAAGAGGCTATCACTGACAGAATTCTTCAATCACTACCACCTAGCTACAAGAGCTTTGTGTTGAATTATAACATGCAAGGGATGAACAAGTCACCCAGCGAGTTTTTTGCGATGCTGAAAATCGCAGAGTCAGAACTCCGGAAAAAACATCAAGTGTTGATGGTCAATAAGAACACTGGTTTCAAGAGAAACAGCAAAGGCAAGAAGGGTAACTCCAAGAAGAGCGGCAAAACTGTTGCCCCACCGACGAAGAAACCCAAGGCTGGACCTAAGCCGGAAACATAGTGCTATTATTGCAAGGGATGGGTCACTGGAAGCGCAACTGCACCAAGTATTTGGCTGATAAGAAGGCGGCCAACGCCAAACCAGGTATATGTGATATACATGTTATTGATGTGTACCTAACCAACTCTCATAGTAGTGCCTGGGTATTTGATACCGGTTATGTTGCTCACATTTTTAACTCGAAGCAGGAACTACGGAATTAGCGTAGGCTGGCAAAGGATGAAGTGACGATGCGCGTGGGAAATGGTTCCAAGGTTGATGCAATCGCCGTCGGCACAGTCTGACTTCAGTTACCATCGGGATTAGTTATGAACTTAAGTAATTGTTATTTAGTGCCTGCGTTAAGCATGAACATTATATCTGGATCTTGTTTATTGCGAGGCGGTTACTCATTTAATTCAGGGAATAATGGTTGTTCCATTTTTATGAGTAATATATTTTATGGTCTTGCACCCAATGTGAGGGGATTGTTCATATTGAATCTTGATTGTGATGACACACATATCCATAACATTGAGACCAAAAGATGTAGAGTAAACAATGATAGCGCCATCTTTTTGTGGCACTGCCGCTTAGGTCATATTGGCGTAAAGCGTATAAAGAAACGCCATGCTGATGGGCTTTTGGAGTCACTTGATTTTGAATCACTTGACACATGCGAACCATGCCTCATGGGCCCGATGACTAAGACTATATTCTCTGGAAAAACGGAGCACGCAAGTGACTTGTTGGAAATCATACATACTGATGTGTGTGGGCCAATGAGTGTGGAGGTATGCGAAGGATATCATTATTTTCTCACCTTCACTGATGATTTGTGTAGGTATGGGTATATCTACTTCATGAAGCACAAGTCTGAAATGTTTGAAAAGTTCAAACAATTTCAGAGTGAAGTTGAAAATCATCATAACAAGAAGATCAAGTTCCTACGATCTGATCGAGGCGGCGAATATCTGAGTTTCGAGTTTGGTACTCACTTAAGACAATGTGGAATTGTTTCACAGTTGACACCGCCTGGAACACCACACCGTAATGGCGTGTCCGAACGTCGTAATCGTACTTTGTTAGATAAGGTGTGATCTGTGATGTCTCTTACCGATTTGCCATTATCATATTGGGGTTATGCATTAGAGACAGCTGCATTCACTTTAAATAGGGCACCATCAAATTCCGTTGAGACGATACCATATGAGCTATGGCATGGCAAGAGGCCAAAGTTGTCGTTTCTTAAAGTTTGGGGATGCGAAGCTTATGTCAAAAGTGCATCTTCATAGGTTACCCAAAAGAGACAGTTGGGTACACCTTCTATCTCAGATCCGAGGGCAAAGTGTTTGTTGCTAAGAACAAAGCTTTTCTTGAGAAAGAGTTTCTCTCGAAAGAATTGAGTGGGAGGAAGATAGAACTTGATGAGGTTGTGGAACGTCTGCTCCAACAGGATGGTCGCGCAGGACAGAGAGAAATCTCTGTCGAGGCAACACCAGTTGAGGAGGAAGCTAATGATGATGATCATGAAGCTTCAGATCTAGTAGCAACAGTGCAGCAAAGTGGCCCAATCCCTTTTGTATCAAGGGACAAGCCTAGACAAAGTCTTATAGGAGGAAAAACTCTCCCGAGGTCACACGAGAATTTCTTTCATGCTAGTTTCATCATGTTCATATGATTCGCGTTAGTTACTTTGATAGTTTGATATGTGGGTGGACCGGCGCTTGGGTACTGCCCTTACTTGGACAAGCATCCCACTTATGATAAAGCCCTCTCGCAAGCATCCGCAACTACGAAACAAAAATTAAGACAAAGTCTAACCATAGCATTAAACTAGTGGACCAAATCAGCCCCTTACGAAGCAACGCACAAACTAGGGTTTAAGCTTTTGTCACTCTAGCAACCCATCATCTACTTACTACTTCCCAATGCCTTCCTCTAGGACCAAATAATGGTGACGTGTTATGTAGTCGACGTTCACATAACACCACTAGAAGAAAAACAACATACAACCTATCAAAATACCGAACGAATACCAAATTCACATGACTACTATTAGCATGACTTATCCCATGTCCTCAGGAACAAAAGTAACTACTCACAAAGCATAATCATATTCATGACCAGAGAGGTAATGAGTAGCATCAAGGATCTGAACATAAACTCTTCCACAAAATAATCCAACTAGCATCAACTACAAAGAGTAATCAACACTACTAGCAACCTTACAAGTACCAATCGGAGTCGCGAGACGGCGATTGGTTACAAGTGATGAACTAGGGTTTGGAGATGAGATGGTGATGATGAAGATGTTGATGGTGACGAGTCTCCTCCGATGAGAGTAGTGTTGGTGATGATGATGGAGACTATTTCCCCCTCCGGGAGGGAAGTTTCCCCGACAGGATCGTCCTGCCAAAGCTCTAGATTGGTTCTGCTCAAGTTCTGCCTCGTGGCGGTGGCGTATCCATGAAAAAGCTCCTCCCTAATTTTTTTCCTCGACGAAACCCTTCATATAGAAAAATAGGGGGGCTAGTGGGCTATCAGGGTGCCCACAAGCCCCCATGGCGCGGCCTGAGGGGGTGGTCGTGCCGTGCAGGCTTGTGGCCACCCCCTGGCGCCCCTCTGCTACTTCTTCGGCCCAGTATTTTTGATAAATCGGGAAAAAATCCTCGTTGATTTTTACGGCGTTTGGAGTTGCACAGAATAGGTATCTCAACTTTGCTCCACTTTCAGGCCAGAATTCCAGTTGATGGCATTCTCCCTCTTCATGTAAACCTTGCAAAATAAGAGAGAAAATGCATAAGAATAGTACCGTGAAGTGAAATAACAGCCAAAGAAGCGATAACTATCAACATGAAAACATGATGCAAAATGGACGTATCAACCATTTATAAAGCTCGACTTGTGGAAAAGGGTTTTTCACAATTTCAAGGAGTTGACTACGATGAGACATTCTCGCCGGTAGCGATGCTTAAGTCCGTCCGAATCATGTTAGCAATAGCTGCATTTCTCGATTATGAAATCTGGGAGATGGATGTCAAAACGGCGTTCCTTAATGGTTTTCTTAAGGAAGAGTTGTATATGATGCAAGCCGAAGGTTTTGTCGATCCAAAGAATGCTAACAAAGTATGCAAGCTCCAGCGATCCATTTATGGACTGGTGCAAGCATCTCGCGGTTGGAATAAGCGCTTTGATGAGGTGATCAAGGCGTTTGGGTTTATACAAGTTGTTGGAGAATCTTGTATATACAAGAAAGTGAGTGGGAGCTCTGTAGTGTTTCTAATATTATATGTCCATGACATATTGCTAATTGGAAACAATGTGGAGTTTTTAGAGAGCATAAAAGATTACATAAACAAATGTTTTTCAATGAAAGACGCCGGGAAGATCAAGCAACTGTCACTCCGCGAACTCGAACTCGAAGAAGCAGCCCGGGAAGCCCACTATGAGCACGAATTGGAGGTGAAGGACTTCTTGGAGAGGATCGTGAAGCTGAAGGCTCGTCTCGCATATCTGGAGGAAGAACTGGACATGGGCGAGAACCTTCATCCTGAAGGAGACTATGACTGCCCGATGCCGACGTTCCAGAAGATGACGATGAGAGGATTGTTGGTGATGACGATGGAGAATATTTCCCCTTCCCGGAGGGATGTTTCCCCGGCAGGATCGTCCTGCCAGAGCTCTAGATTGGTTCTGCTCAAGTTCCGCCTCGTGCCGGCGGCGAATCCATGAAAAAGCTCATCCCTGATTTTTTCCTGGACGAAACCCTTCATATAGCAAAAGAGGGGGCTAGTGGGCTAGCGGGGTGCCCATAAGCCCCCATGGCGTGGCCTGGGGGGTGGTCGCGCCGTGCAGGCTTGTGGCCACCACCTGGCGCCCCTTTGGCACTTTTTCGGCCCGGTAATTTTGATAAATCGGAAAAAAGCCTCATTGATTTTTACGGCGATTGGAGTTGCGCAGAATACGTATCCCAACTTTGCTCCACTTTCATGCCAGAATTCCAGTTGCTGACATTCTCCCTCTTCATGTAAACCTTGCAAAATAAGAGCAAAAAGGCATAAGAATATTACCGTGAGGTGAAATAACAGCCAAAGAAGCGATAAATATGAACATGAAAACATGATGCAAAATGGACGTATCAACTCCCCCAAGCTTATACCTCGCTTGTCCTCAAGCGAAAGCCTAGCTCAATAAATATGTCCACATGTTTAGGGAGAGTGGTGTCGACAAAACAAGATACGAACATGTATGCATCATGATCATGATCAGAACAACAATACCAACATATAATCTCTCATGCTAAAGTGATAACTCCTTCAGAAAGTAAAGCATGGATCAAGAACCTTACTGATAAGTAACAACCAATAGCCTTTAGTCATTGAAGCAATTGCAATTTAAAACAACATCAGAAAGAGTCAAATAAGAGCTTATAAAGCGAATCCACATACTCAATCATTCTTTCATTCTCTACAATTGCTACAACTCACGTGGTACTCATGAGATCAAAGTTTCAGCTGGACACAGAGAAACATAGGGGCTTACAGTTTTGCCTCCCAACTGCTTACCTCAAGGGTAATGTCAACAATAATAATTCATGAATGCATACCTCCAAGTTGACATATGAATATAGATCTTTCCCAAGCATATGACGTTAGCCAAGGTAAAGGCGAAATAAGGAATTGGTGAAGATCACCATGACTCTTTCAAGGGCAAAAACTAAAGGTACAAGATAGGGCCTTCGCAGAGGGAAGCAGAGGTTGTCATGTGCTTTTGAGGTTTGGATGCGTGTCCTCTTAGTGCGGAGGAACGTCACTTTATATTGCCTCCTGTGATACAGAACTTTATTATGCAGTCTGTCGCTTTTATGTCTTCCTCATCACAGGTTCGTACACAACTTATTTTCCACACACTAATAGATCAAACGTATTAGAGAGGAATTTTTATTGCTTGCACCGATGACAACTTACTTGAGGGATCTTATTCAATCCATAGGTAGGTATGGTGGACACTCATGGCAAAACTGGGTTGATGGTTTATGGATGCACAAGTAGTATCTCTACTTGGTGCGGGAGTTTTGGATATTATGAGGTGGAAGAAATCGTCACATGCTAAGGGATCTCTAATCATATAACATTGTTCAGAGCCAAGCAAACACAATTCATTATGTTGTCTTCCTTGTCCAACATCTACTTCTAGGCATGCAATAGTTTAGTGAGTGTTCACAATCATACATGGTGTCAGAGATGATATATTTATATGTGAACCTCTCCTTCCTTATCACTTCCTATAAGTTGCAACAATGACCAAGGTCTACGTTTGCCTACCCTCAACAAGTTTGAATCCTCATTCTTTTTATGTGTGAAGCCATCACTTCCCATAAGATCATTACATGATCTTTTGTGCTTTTGTTCTATTCTCACTCTTTTCATCATGGCAAGAGGCAAAGCCCTTCAACTAAGACACTCTTTATTATATGGCTCACGAGCAAGAATACATCAGGGGTGACACAAAGAAAAACACAAGACTAAAACACTAAGACTTTTAAAACTAGAGAAAAAGAAAACTGAAAAGGAAAACTAAAACAAAGGTCACTACAAGAAATAAGGTCAATTATGACTACCTATATTGGTCGTTGATTTGTCATTGTTCACGTTTATTGACCTTTTTTGACCAAATTTACAAGGTCAACAGTTGGCCGTCAAGAATGAACAAACTTGACCTTTCTAAAAATTTGGTCGTAGATCTCTATTGACCAAAAATTTGGTTTGGTCACTACCCATTTGTGTGAGCCACGTAGGATGTCACGTGGCCAAGCTGACGTGGCATTGCTAGTGACCAAATGAAATCATCATAAATTTCACAGCCTAGCCCACCAATTTAGCCTACATGGGCCTGCGCCAATACCTATTTTACTATTGAAAATGTCTGATTTGTTTGGGTTGATACATTATTTTGCCAGAAGCACAGATATCTCAGGATAGGCCCATTAAATAAAAACAAGTACAACAGAATAAAAGATTGTAAATAAATTGTATATTTTATTTCAGTAGCACATCACATGACTTACAGTACATCATCCACGACTCTCTACACATCAAGGTTCAAGGCCTAACAAGTGCACATCAAAATAATTTTACAAGTGCATAAAAGAATACTTCTACAAGTGCAAGTGCAGAGAAAGAGGACCCAACAACTGCACAATCGCACAGCAAGAGAGTTCTACAAAGATTGCATGAAAAGCACAACTTTCTTCTCATCCTCTTACTCTAGACAATCTGCCACTCCTACCATTGCCGCCTGCAAGAAGAAAATGATGGCAAGGCTCACAAAGCAGACCAAAGAAACTAACATGATAGAGCATCAAATACTAATGCATAAATAAGCCTGTAGACAACGATTCACATATAATAATAAAAATGGCAGCAAATAATTATTGCAAATCTAGGTATTCTATTATAATTATTTTATCTCTAAGTTTGGACAGAAATTTTGTTCTTTTAGTATAATATATTTTAATACCTACTAACTAACAAATGTTCGCTACAGTCTACATATGATCGAATCTTTTAGCTTTGATCCTGCCTAGCATCTCTGATTCTTTTTTATGTGCTGGTGGCAGTCCAATTGAAGATGTTTCTACCAACTCCGCTGCTAGACATGAATTAATGGCCCTCTTTGATCAATCTGGCAGTGATTTGTTTTTCTTTATCCCAATCACTTTGTTGGTACTATAGGCATTCATTACTCACTGAACTTGAATTAAGAAACTCTGTTAATTAATCACGGTACTTGAATCTCAGTCTATTTATAACGTACATATTTGAACGACATGGGAACTGATCAAATATGTTGCCATGGGTTTCAGGGTCAACCGGTCAAGGATGGCAGATAAAATTACGTGAAGATGTCTTTCATGGACTTACATGTGCTGATGTGCATGTAATAGCTCAAGTACCATTATAAGAAATTTAATTGTTATACTTATTTTTTCACCATATAATGTGCTGCCACCATTTACTCTATCCAAATTGCATGTTTTGGAGTTAACCACTGTGTTGCAATGTTTGTGTATCTTCATCATCTGCATGTGGATAATGCTACCATTGTATATTTGTTTCTTCTTCAATCTCAGTTTACTAAAAATTAATAAAAAATCTAAATAATTTATTTTATAATATATAGCCCGTGCGAACATGATAATGGTGACGAGTCTCCTCCGATGAGAGGAGTGTTGGTGATGATGATGGTGACTATTTCCCCCTCCGGGAGGGAAGTTTCCCCGGCAGGATCGTCCTGCCAGAGCTCTAGATTGGTTCTGCTCAAGTTCCGCCTCGTGGCGGCGGCGAATCCATGAAAAAGCTCCTCCCTGACTTTTTTCCTGGACGAAATCCTTTATATAGCAAAAGAGGGGGGCTAGTGGGCCAGCAGGGTGCCCACAAGCCCCCATGGCGCGGCCTGAGGGGGTGGCCGCGTCGTGCAGGCTTGTGGCCACCCCCTGGCGCCCCTCTGGCACTTCGTCGGCCCAGTATTTTTGATAAATCATGAAAAAAATCCTCGTTGATTTTTACGGCGTTTGGATTTGGGCAGAATAGGTATCTCAACTTTGCTCCACTTTCAGGCCAGAATTCCAGTTGACGGCATTCTCCCTCTTCATGTAAACCTTGCAAAATAAGAGAGAAAATGCATAAGAATAGTACCCTGAAGTGAAATAACAGCCAAAGAAGCGATAAATATCAACATGAAAACATGATGCAAAATGGACGTATCAACCATTTATAAAGCTCGACTTGTGGAAAACGGTTTTTCACAAGTTCAAGGAGTTGACTACGATGAGACATTCTCGCCGGTAGCGATGCTTAAGTCCGTCCGAATCATGTTAGCAATAGCTGCATTTTTCGATTATGAAATCTGGCAGATGGATGTCAAAATGGCGTTCCTTAATGGTTTTCTTAAGGAAGAGTTGTATATGATGCAAGCCGAAGGTTTTGTCGATCCAAAGAATGCTAACAAAGTATGCAAGCTCCAACGATCCATATATACGAGATGCAAGCCGAATCTCGTATATACACGAAAGTGAGTGAGAGCTCTGTAGTGTTTCTAATATTATATGTGGATGACATATTGGTAATTTGAAACAATGTGGATTTTTTAGAGAGCATAAAAGATTAGTTGAACAAATGTTTTTCAATGAAAGACGCCAGGAAGATCAAGCAATTGTCGCTCCGCGAACTCGAACTCGAAGATGCAGCCCGGAAAGCCCACTATGACCACGAATTGGAGGTGAAGGACTACTTGGAGAGGATCGAGAAGCTGAAGGCTCGTATCGCATATCTGGAGGAAGAACTGGACATGGGCGAGAACCTTCATCCTCAAGGAGACTGTGACAGCCCGATGCCGACGTTCCAGAAGATTCCCCCTTTTATTTCTGTTTTCATCGAGTGAGTAGTTTTATTTGTTGCATCGTCATTTAGTTTGCATCGTCGCATCATAGATGGCATCTTGCATCGTCTGTCACATGTGGTGTATTGAGTGTTGTGCTTCGAGTGATCACCGAGACGTAGAGCGATAGTAGTTCCCCCTCTCTCTCCTCTTGTTTCATTCTGTGGTTTTGCTAATGTTCCGTTTTAACCCCTTTTAAAAAATTCGAATTCTTTTAAAATGTCCTTTTATTAAATGTGGGGGAACCCCTTGGGTTTTCTTTATTTTCTCCTTTTGTGCTATTTTAAAACCCTCTCATTTCCTTTTCTCTTTTAAAGGGCTTTTATTTTATTCTTTAAATAAAGAGGTTTTATTTAATTCTTCAAAAAGAGTTTGATTTTTTATTCTTTTGCAAACGGGTTTTAATTTTAATCCTTCAAAGGTTTTATTTTATTTCTTTTAAAAATTCCCAACTATTTATTATAGCTGGGAATTTTTTTTTTCAAGGTTTAAAGGTTTCTATTTTATTTCTTTTAAAAATTTCTGATTTAAAGGTTTTTAAAAGAAAAAGAAAAAAAATCAAAAGAGGGAGAGGCCCACTTGGGCCAAGGCCCAGCAGACACCTGCCCTAGCGCCACGGAGAGCGAGGCTCGATCCCCTCTCGTTCTCCTCCCGTTTCCTCCAGCGCCGTCACCCCTCGTCCACCCCTCATCCTCCCCATGCTCCTTCCTCCCTTGGTGCGTGCCCATGGCCTCGCCGCCTCTCCTCGTCGCGCCGCCGTGCAGCTCCCCTCGGCCTCGCCCCTCACCTCGGCCGCCGCCTTGGATCCCCTCTCTCCTGCCGGTTCCTCCCCTCCAGGCTCCGCCGGTCGCCGCCTTCCTCGCCCCTCGCCCGCCTGCTCGCCTCCAGCCCCGTGCGACCAGCAGCGCGCCGCCTCCGGCAGCCCCGTCCCCGCGCAACTGCGCCATTGCGTCGCCCCTGCTTCCTCCCGTGCCAGCCGCGCACCGAGCCGCCCCTCCAAGCCCGGCCTCCTGCTTGCTGCTCGCCGGCGCCGCCCTAGCTGTGCTGTTGCTGCTGCGTTTTGCTGATGCCTTTGCTGCCCTACTTGCAATTCATGCTTGCTGCTCGCCTTGGTCCTCTACGCGCCGCCGTCCTACCGAGCCACCTTGGAGCATCCCTGTCGTTGCATTTTTCTTTGCTTTGCTGCTGCTGCTGGTTGTAGTTGTTGCTGCCAGCTTGCGTTGTCGTGCCTTTTGCAGTTGCTTAGCCGCTGTAGTTGCTAGCTGCTGTTGCCGCGAGATGCTGCTGCCGTGCATGCTAGGCTAGATGCTTAGTTGCTCCTTGTGATGTAGATGTCGTTTTGCTGTTCCTGCTGCTATAGCTAGTTGTTGTCGTTTGTGCTGCTTGCTATTGCTAGTTGCAGGCTTGCACGGATGCTTTTTCTGCTGGTTGTTAGGCGTTGTAGGTTGCTAGCATTGCTAGTTGTCATAGCGTGCTATGTTGCTATTCCGTCATTGCTCCAAGATGTTGCCGTGTGTAGCCTGCCGTTGCCATGTGCACCGTTCCCGCCACCGTGGCCCGTCGACAAGTTTGACGAGTTCAACGTCGTCCTCGACGACCCCGGAAACGAGTTCGACTTCCTCGACGTCGCCGAAGACCCGTGTTCGACTACTGAGGTGAAGACCGTAACCGTCGCCGAAGACCGTGTACCACTACTTCAACTACCGGCGCGGGAACGACTACTTCCATGACGACCACAACCTCCATGACTTCCGCTTCGACCGAACACCTCCGATTCGCACGCGTCGAAGGTATACTGATGAGACGTTGTCGTGACCGCGTGCATGTGATGTATGAGTTGAATGTATGTTGCACCGTATGTTGCCCGTGGCACGTTGTGCTCCTCTTTCGTTGTGCCCTCGACACATGGGAACCCGATATACGGGATCACCCCATTCGTTATTTAGCGTTCCCGCACACATTCCCAGTACGTTGGCACGATATCCCGACGAGTTATCGGGATAGGAGCGTTGCCGTGGCATCGTTTCCGTTTTGCCGCCATGGTTCCCTTTCGTTCGCCGTGGCAACATATGTTTCTTTCTCCTCTTGCCTGTGATGTTGTAACTTGCATGCATGAAGCATTCATGGCATATATATTCTGTTGTGTGTTTCTTGTGCCGTAGCGCCCGTTCTAAGTCTTGTGTGTTAAGCGACTAGGATGTCATGTAGGATCATCGCTACGCCCTTGCCATGTTAACAAACAACTTAAGATTGCCGTGTAAAATAATCGGGAGTGAATAAAATAATTAATCGTGGAGTTTCGTCGATATGCAACTCGTTGCATATCGAGCTTCACTTAATGTGTAGTGTTTGCGTGAGGTGAATTGCCATGCCATCCCTTGCATCATTGAACTGATCATGCATCATATTAGGTTGTGCATCATGTTGTGCATCATGTGGTGAATATTTTTGTTGATGCTTGTTTCCGGTTTCCTCCGTCTCGATAGAGTTCCGCAAGCGTGTCGGAATGTGAGGACCCGTTCGACTACATTTGTTCGTCGACTACACCGAGTTGTTCTTCTTCCAAGCGGGATCTCAGGCAAGATGACCATTTCCCTAGATACCATTACTATCATTGCCAGGCTAGTTTTATCGCTTCTATCGTTTATGTCTCGTTGCCTACCACATGTTAAATATCAGCCTCTCAACAATGCCCTGAAACCTTCAACCTGTTCAACCTAGGAAACCACTGATTGGTTATGTTATCGCTTGCTTAACCATGTTGTTAGCGTTGCTAGTTGCAGGTGAAGTTACTTCCATGTGTTAACATGGGTTCCTTGTCATATCACCATATTTAATGTTGTTTAATTTAATGCACCTATATACTTGGTAAAAGGTGGAAGGCTCGGCCTTTCTAGCCTGGTGTTTTGTTCCACCTTTGCCCCCTTAGTTTCGGCTTCCGGTGTTATGTTCCATAAATGAGCGCTCCTAACATGATCGGGGTTGTTATGGGGACCCCCTTGATAATTCGTTTTAGATTAAAGCTGGTCTGGCAAGGCCCAACATTGGTACTACATTTGCCCAACATAATAACTTTGTTAATACTGAAAGCATAGGGCGTCATGAACCCGAGGAGTAATTTCACATAATACACGGAGGGCCAGTGCTGATGGTGCTGGTCCAAAATAGAGCACTGTGCGGGACCACCGCGAGGACACTCGAGGTTTGGTACTCGTACGCGTAGCTTATCCATCGTGTCCTGAGAACGAGATACGCGGCTCCTATCGGGATCGTCGACACGCCGGGCGGCCTTGCTGGATTAGTTTTTTCCTTTGACGAGATATCTTGTGCATCGGGATTCCGGTGATGCTTTGGGTAATCTCAGAGTTGAGGTTTTCCACTAGGGAATCCGACGAGATCACGAGCTTCGTGATTGAGGATTTCTATGCAGCTTGTGGTAATTTGTGATGGACTAGTTGGAGCACCCCTGCAGGGTTAAATCTTTTCGGAAAGTCGTGCCCGCGGTTATGTGGCAACGTGGAAGCTTTGTTTAACACTGGTTCTAGATAACTTGAAGTTAACTTAATTAAAATATGCCAACTGTGTGCGTAACCGTGACTGTCTCTTCCGTGAGTTCCTTCTCCGATCGAGGACACGGTGGGGTTATGTCGGACGTAGGTAGGTGTTCAGGATCATTCATTTGATCATGAGTAGTTCACGTCCGCTATGCGTAGATCTTCCCCCTCCTATTTCTTGTACTCGTAAGTTTAGCAACCAAATATATGCTTAGGCGCTGCTGCAACCTCACCACTTAACCATGCCTCACCCAGTAAGCTTTGCTAGTCTTGATACCTTTGGAAATGAGATTGCTGAGTCCCCTGTGGCTCACAGATTACTACAACACCAGTTGCAGGTACAGGTAAAGGTTACTTGACGCGAGCATGTTGATTGTTCCTTTGGAGTTGCTTCTTCTTATTCTTCTTCATCGATCTAGGATGGGCTCCTCGCCGGCAGCCTGGGATAGCAAGGACGGACGTCGTTCTTCTTTTCTCGTTTGTTTTCGTCCTTAGTCGGACTCTGCTCTTACTCTTGATGATTATGTAATGTACTGATGTGACTCTGATGTAGCTTGTGGCGAGTGTATGCCAATTATCTATATATATATATATATATATATATATCTTCTTTTCAGTACATGTACTTGTAACGATATCCATTCTTGCGACACGACGAGATGCGCTTCTTTCCCTAACGAGGCCCCCGTGCCAAATTGAGGATAGGGTCGCATCTTGGGCGTGGCAAGTTGGTATCAGAGCAGTACCGACCTAGGAGCCCCCTTGATTGATCGAACTTGGCCGAGTCGAGTCTAGTGAAAAACTTCTTTGAGTCTAGTTATATATCGGAGAGTAGGATTCTTTTTTTCCTCTTCTATGCTCTGGTGAGAAATCTTGACGTAATAATTTAATTCTACTCCTTTTCTCACTCAAAATTTTTTTAGGATCACACGGATATTTTTGGAATCTATATAATGCCTATGTGATGGAGTTCTGTCTTGGTGCCTCCTATCTTCTTTGAGTTCCAGGGGAGTTGAGCTCTAGGGGATTCTCGAGCACATCGTTATCATTCAGATTTCTTAATGTCTCAGAATGAAGGATGTTCGCAATTGCTTCAATACTAGTAGTGGCGAGATAACCCCGATGTCCCAAGTACTCGTGCAGATTGTTCGGGAGTACCACCGTACTTTGTATAGTTGTGATCACGAGGGTCTGTTGTAGATGAAGGTCCGAGATTCTGGTTGTGTGTTGACGGATGTGATACAAGTGACGTGTTAGTATAGGAGTTGTGTGATATTACTCCTTGTATCCGTGTACCAGATTGCATGACCAGATATTTCGGGAATTCATAGGTGGGAATTCAAGTAGTTGCTTATAGTACAATCTTACAACAAATCCTCACCCTTTGTTTTGTTGAACTATGGTAATTCAAGTTGCTTCGAGGTCAAGTGGTGATTTCAGATCTTTCCTAAGAGGTGTTCTCATATTTTTATGTGAGAATGCAAATCTTTTTTCTCAAATCAGATTGTCATATCAATTCCTTGTCAACCGGAGCTGTCATGTTAATTCTTCTCAACCGTGTGCTTCTCTTCACTGAATTCAATCTTATCTAATTTTGCAAGATCATTCTCCCTTTATTCCGGAGTTCATCTCATCTGTCCCAAGTTGTCTTTGTTTTTCCCCGCCCTCCCGCCCTTTTCTACAGTGTTTGGATTTCATCCAAGTGCCTTCTTATTCAGTGATGCTTCCACTATCTCTTCTTCCTTTTTGTAGCGTGTGATTCTTTGTGAAGATTCTCAGGAGCTTCGTGTTCATCCTTATTCAATCTTGTTATCTTTTCTGGTGAATTTAGTTCAGTTATCCGTGTTAATCATATCCTTTTTATCCTTAAATTCTTTCCCATGTTGGAGATTCTTATCAGCCTATCCTGTTTTTCTTCCATCTTTTTTTTTCTATCCGGGGTGTTGAAGATATCTCAGAGATCTGGTTTTCAATCCATCAGTTATTTCGAGGTGCTAACCTCATCTAGTTTTCTTATACCGGTGCAATATCTCTCGTTCTAGCAACCTTTTCAACGGTGGTTTCTTCGAGTGGGCCCATAACCCACAGGTTCTTTCCCAGGATCATTCCTGGCTTTTTTATCTTTTCCCGGAGATCATTAATTCTTTCTAGCTATGACGTAAGTATGGATTTCATCAGTCATATTACTTCTTCAAGATCTATTTGAATTAATTCTCATATTGGCTCAACATTTCATTCTTCTTTATTCCGGAGTGTCTCATTAATTCTTGGTGGTGTTCTTCTCATCATTCTCTTCTTTCAAGACCAAAGGAGTGTTTCTCTTGAATCTTGGTCCATTCTCTTGGAGATTCATCATTTCAACTTTGTGGCATTATCTTATTTGTTCCAATCATGAGTAATCCATTTCGTGCTATCAGGGGCTTCTCTAAGTTGTTCTTATTTCTCGTTCCTCCGAAGGCATCATTTGAGAAGATTCTTCGTTCACAGCTTTCAGCCTTCATCCTCAATTCTTCTCCATTGTTGTCTCTTCGTTCGTCTCTCGTTTATCCGGTGCCTTGTTCAAAATTCTTCTCTCATGTGGCTTATGATCTCTTCATTCTCTTGTATCTCCATTAATTCGTGGTGTTCCCATTTTTTGGTGAATTCTTACCGGTGCGTCCGTCAATTATGCCTCAAGTGATGCTTATCTCTCTATCTCTTCAAGATTCTTTCAAGAGGAATAAGTTGTATGCTTAATTCGTTGCCTGTCATTAATTATACTTCATGAAGGATAAGCATAACGTAATTCTTATTCTTATTCATAGTAATCTGAATTCTTCTTCTGGAGTGGCTCATGATATCAATTCTTCCCCATGTGCTTATGTTTCTTTTCCGGAGTTCCAAGTTCTTTTAAGTATCTCTTTGTGAGACTTCATCCAAATCTTGGCAAGGTCATAATCTTATTCATTTCTACCTTCATATCATGGCATCATTCAATTGTTTAAGGAGCCTCGTCATGGTGGTTCTTCAAGATTCTTGTTGGAGTACCTCAAGTTTTCTTCTCTCGCATTTCCAAGTGCATTTGTTCTTCCTTTATTCTTTGAGGTGGTATTATGGCATTCTTGTTAGTGTAGGAGCCTCGAAGAGTTTTCCTTTCAAGAATGAGATTATTAAACCCACCAATTATGTGGTCATGAGATATTTCAACCTATGATTTCTTCTTTGAGCTATCTTGGTTTGGATTTCACCTAAAGATTTTCCTAGGGATTGTGGCTATTATGGTGTTTATCATTGATCCCAGTTCTCAATGCACCCTCTTGGTGTAAGAAGTTTTGATTTCTTGTTGCTCCCAATCTATCCTTGTTTCTTTTAGTGGTTGGTTGTCACCTCATATTTGTTGAGATGATTTTCATAAGCCCACTACTATCTTGTTCTTTTTGTTGTTGGTTTTTCAACTACTATGTCAATTCTCTGTCCGGAGGCTCTTCAATTCAATTGTGATGATAGTTCGCATTCTTTCTTCATTCTCTTCTTCCGTATGACCTAGTTCCTATTCTATTGTTTTGGAGGCTTTGTGATGTTGCTCTTTTGGGTCTATTATGTTGTTCTATCAAGATCATAGTGTCCCTTGCTCTATTTAGTTGTTTGTTATGAATATTGTGTAATTCTCCCATCTTATCGAATTTTTTGTCCCATTTTCCTACCGAAGTGCTGCCGAAATTTTCCGTGAATTCTTGCTTCCTTCTCATATCAGTCCTCATCTCTTTGCAACCTTCAAGGATCGTTGGTTGCACTCTTTTGTGAAAGAAGCGACTAAGTTTTTACCTCTTGTTCTTTCTCACCCTACCCCCCCTTTCATTCTTGGATCTCGGGGCGAGATCCTCTTGTAGTGTAGGAGAGTTGTGATAGCCCGATGCCGACGTTCCAGAAGATTACCCCTTTTATTTCCGTTTACGTCGTTTGATTAGTTTTATTTGTTGCATCGTCATTTAGTTTGCGTCGTCGCATCATGGATGGCATCTTGCATCGTCTCTCACATGTGGTGTATTGAGTGTTGTGCTTCGAGTGATCACCGAGACGTAGAGCGATAGTAGTTCCCCCTCTCTCTCCTCTTGTTTCATTTTGTGGTTTCGCTAAAGTTCCGTTTTAACCCCTTTTAAAAAATTCGTCTTCTTTTAAAATGTCCTTTTATTAAATGTGGGGGCAACCCCTTGGGTTTTATTTATTTTCTCCTTTTGTGTTATTTTAAAACCCTCTCATTTCCTTTTCTCTTTTAAAGGGCTTTTATATTATTCTTTAAATAAAGAGGTTTATTTAATTCTTCAAAAGGAGTTTGATTTTTTATTCTTTTGCAAACGGGTTTTAATTTTAATCCTTCAAAGGTTTTATTTTATTTCTTTTAAAAATGCCCAACTATTCATTATAGCTGGGAATATATTTTTTTTTCTTTCAAAGGAGTCAAAAGCCTGTATTTTTATTTTATCTTTGTTAAAAGCTTTCTTTGTTTAAAAAATTCTGATCTAAAGGTTTTTAAAAGAAAAATAAAAAAAAATCAAAAGAGGGAGACGCCCACTTGGGCCAAGGCCCAGCAGACCCGTGCCCTAGCGCCAGGGAGAGCCAGGCTCGATCCCCTCTCGTTCTCCTCCCGTTTCCTCCAGCGCTGTCACCCCTCGTCCACCCCTCGTCCTCCCCGTGCTCCTTCCTCCCTCTGTGCGTGCCCATGACCTCGCCGCCTCTCCTCGCCGTGCCGCCGTGGCAGCTCCCCTCGGCCTCGCCCCTCACCTCGGCCGCCGCCTTGGACCTCCTCTCTCCTGCCGGTTCCTCCCGTCCAGGCTCCGCCGGTCACCGCCTTCCTCTCCCCTCGCCCGCCTGCTCGCCTCCAGCCCCACGCAACCAGCAGCGCGCCGCCTCCGGCAGCCCCGTCCCCGCGCAACCACGCCATGGCGTCGCCCCTACTTCCTCCCGTGCCAGCCGCGCACCGAGCCGCCCCTCCAAGCCCGGCCTCCTGCTTGCTGCTCTCCGGCGCCGCCCTAGTTGTACTGTTGCTACTGTGTTTTGATGATGCCTTCACTGCCCTGCTTGCGATTCATGCTTGCTGCTTGCCTTGGTCCTCTGCGCGCCGCCGTCCTACCGAGCCGCCTTGGAGCACCCCTGCTGTTGCATTTTGCTTTGCTGCTAGCTGCTGCTGCCGGTTGTAGTTGTTGCTGCCAGCTTGCGTTGCCGTGCCTTTTGCAGTTCTTAGCCGCTGTAGTTGCTAGCTGTTGTTGCCGTGAGATGCTGCTGCAATGCATGCTAGGCTAGATGCTTAGTTGCTGCTTGTGCTGTAGATGCCGTTTTTCTGTTCCTGCTGCGATAGCTAGTTGCTGTCGTTTGTGTTGCTTGCTATTGCTAGTTGCAGGCTTGCACGAATGGTTTTGCTGTTGGTTGTTAGGTCTTGTAGGTTGCTAGCATTGCTAGTTGCCGTAGCGTGCTATGTTGCTATTCCGTCGTTGCTGCTAGATGTTGTCATGTGTAGCCTGCCTTTGCCATGTGCACCATCCCCGCCACCGTGGCCCGTCGACAAGTTTGACGAGTTCAACGTCGTCCTCGACGACCCCGGAAACGAGTTCGACTTCCTCGATGTCGCTGAAGACCCGTGTTCAACTACTCAGGTGAAGACCGTAACCGTCGCCGTAGACCGTGTACCACTACTTCAACTATCGGCGCGGGAACGGCTACTTCCACGAAGACCACAACCTCCACGACGTCCGCTTCGACCGAACCCCTCCGATTCGCACGCGTCGAAGGTATACCGATGAGACGTTGTCGTGACCGCGTGCATGTGATGTATGAGTTGAATGTATGTTGCACCGTATGTTGCCTGTGGCACGTTGCGTTCCTCTTTCGTTGTGCCCTCGACACATGGGAACCCGATATACGGGATCACCCCATTCTTTATTTAGAGTTCCCGCACACATTCCCAGTACGTTGGCACGATATCTCGACGAGTTAACGGGATAGGAGCGTTGTCGTGGCATCGTTTCCGTTTTGCCGCCATGGTTCCCTTTCGTTCGCCGTGGCAATATATGTTTCTTTCTCCTCTTGCCCGTGATGTTGTAACTTGCATGCATGAAGCATTCATGGCATATATATTGTGTTGCGTGTTTCTTGTGCCGTAGCGCCCGTTCTATGTCTCGGGTGTTAAGCGACTAGGATGTCATGTAGGATCATCGCTACGCCCTTGCCATGTTAACAAACAACTTAAGATTGCCGTGTAAAATAATCGGGAGTGAATAAATTAATTAATAGTGGAGTTTCGTCGATATGCAACTCGTTGCATATCGAGCTTCACTTAATGTGTAGTGCTTGCGTGAGGTGAATTGCCATGCCATCCCTTGCATCATTGAACTGATCATGCATCATATTAGGTTGTGCATCATGTTGTGCATCGTGTGGTGAATATTTGTGTTGATGCTTGTTTCGGGTTTCCTCCGTCTCGATAGAGTTCCGCAGCATGTCGGAATGTGAGGACCCGTTCGACTACATTGGTTCGCTGACTACACCGAGTTGTTCTTCTTCCAAGCGGGATCTCACGCAAGATGACCATTTCCCTAGATACCATTACTATCATTGCCATGCTCGTTTTATCGCTTCTATCGTTTATGTCTCGTTGCCTACCACATGTTAAATATAAGCCTCTCAACAATGCCATGAAACCTTCAACTTGTTCAACCTAGCAAACCACTGATTGGCTATGTTACCGCTTGCTTAACCATGTTGTTAGCGTTGCTAGTTGGAGGTGAAGTTGCTTCCATGTGTTAACATGGGTTCCTTGTCATATCACCATATTTAATGCTATTTAATTTAATGCACCTATATACTTGGTAAAAGGTGGAAGGTCGGCGTTTCTAGCCTGTTGTTTTGTTCCACCTTTGCCCCCTTAGTTTCGGCTCCCGGTGTTATGTTCCATAAATGAGCGCTCCTAACACGATCGGGGTTGTTATGGGGACCCCCTTGATAATTCGTTTCCGATTAAAGCTGGTCTGGCAAGGCCCAACATTGGTACTACATTTTCCCTACATAATAACTTTGTTAATACTGAAAGCATAGGGCGTCATGAACCCAAGGGGTAATTTCACATAATACAGGGAGGGCCAGTGCTGGTCCGAAACAGAGCACTGTGCGGGGACACTGCGAGGAAACTCGAAGTTTGGCACTCGTACGCGTAGCTTATCCGTCGTGTCCTGAGAACGAGATACACGGCTCTTATCGGGATTGTCGACACGCCGGGCGGCCTTGCTGGATTAGTTTTACCTTTGACGAGATATCTTGTGCATCGGGATTCCGGTGATGCTTTGGGTAATCTCAGAGTTGAGGTTTTCCACTAGGTAATCCGACGAGATCGTGAGCTTCGTGATTGAGGATTTCTATGCGGCTTGTGGTAATTTGTGATGGACTAGTTGGAGCACACGTGCAGGGTTAACTCTTTCCGGAAAGTCGTGCCCGTGGTTATGTGGCAACATGGAAGCTTTGTTTAACACTGGTTCTAGATAACTTGAAATTAAGTTAATTAAAATATGCCAACTGTGTGCGTAACCGTGACCTTCTCTTTCGTGAGTTCCTTCTCCGATTGAGGACGCGGTGGGGTTATGTCTGACGTAGGTAGGTGTTCAGGATCATTCATTTAATCATCAGTAGTTCAAGTCCGCTATGCGTAGATCTTCCCCCTCTTATTTCTTGTACTCGTAAGTTTAGCCACCAAATATATGCTTAGGCGTTGTTGCAACCTCACCACTTAACCATGCCTCACCCAGTAAGCTTTTCTAGTCTTGATACCTTTGGAAATGAGATTGCTGAGTCCCCTGTGGCTCACAGATTACTACAACACCAGTTGCAGGTATAGGTAAAGGTTACTTGACGCGAGCGCATTGATTGTTCATCTGGAGTTGCTTCTTCTTCTTCTTCTTCATCGATCTAGGATGGGCTCCAGGCTGGCAGCCTGTGATAGCAAGGATGGACGTCGTTCTTCTTTTCTCGTTTGTTTTTGTCCGTAGTCGGACTCTACTCTTACTCTTGATGATTATGTAATGTACTGATGTGACTCTGATGTAGCTTGTGGCGAGTGTAAGCCAATTATCTATATATATATATATATAACTTCTTTTCAGTACACGTACTTGTAACGATATCCATTCTTGCGACATGACGAGCTGCGCTTCTATCCCTGACGAGGCCCCCGTGCGAAATTGAGGATTGGGTCGCATCTTGGGCGTGACAGAGACGTAGCCCCCTTGATCAGCAATGATGAGGACTACGAAGCAAGCTCCACGGAAGGACCCACCACCATGCTTTTCTGAGGAGGACGCTTAGACTAGTCCACCAATTTATATTATCGTTAAACGCTTAGGCCGATGTTTAGGTTATCAAAACTTGTATCCGTGTGTGCGAACCTTTTGTGATGATATTGAATAAAATGTGTGGTGTGATACTTGTTTGTTGCATCTTCATATGGGTAGTGTAATTACTCTATAGACCATTGTTCTATGCTAATCCCACCCCTCTACAAACATCAGATGCCTCCGAGACGTGACCCTGCTTCCAACTTCCCGCCGAAACTCACACAGTTGATTCAGCAACAGAATACCCTGATGCAGCTGATCATTCAGAACCAGAACAATAACAACAACCATCATCCACCCCAGGCCGACAATCTCACCCGTTTCCTGAGGTTGAACCCTCCGACATTCTCCACTAGCATTGAGCCCATTGTGACAGATGATTGGCTCCACAAGATGGAGCGCGAACTAATCACTGCTGGATGTACTGAAGCTGAGAAGGTGCGCTTTGCCGTGCATCAACTTGAAGGCCCTGCAGCTGCATGGTGGGAGAACTACACCACCACATACCCCATTGCTGGAGTCACTTGGGAGCAGTTCAAGCAAGCCTTCTGCACCGCTCATGTCTCAGCTGGGGCCATGAGTCTGAAGAAGCGTGAGTTTCGCAACTTACGCCTGGGAAACCGCTCTGTGGCCCAATATGTTGACGAATTCAGCATGCTCGCTCGCTATGCACCTGGAGATGTGGCCGATGATGCGGCCAAGTAGGAAAAGTTCTTGGAGGGACTCAATGATGGGCTGAGCATTCAGCTGACTGTAGCCAACTTCAACAACTACCAGGAGCTGGTAGATAAGGCCCTCATCTTGGAGGAAAACATCAACAGATGGAGAACCGCAAGTGGAAGTATGGAAATGGGAAGTTCAACTCCGGCACTCAGCAGAAGCCTCGCTACACCCCCTATTGAGGGAATACCGGGACTGGATCCGGTAAGTTTGGAGGACACGTCCAGCATAACCACCCAGTGCACACCGATGGAGGCCACAACCATGGAGGAAATGGGAACCACCGCAACAACAACTTCAAGAATGGCGGTACCGGCACTCAGCATCATTCCGCTCCAGCTCAGAAGGATCCGAACCACATCACCTGCTTCAAGTGTCAGAAGACGGGACACTATACCACTGAACGTCCCCAGAACAAGCAGGGAAATCGAAACGGCAACAACAACTCAGCAGCAAAAAAGCCCAATCCTTTTCCCTGAGCTCAGGTGAACCACAATTATGTTGAAGAGGTCTATGATCACCCCGATACTGTGGTTGGTAAGTTTTTTCTAAATTCACGTCCAGTATTGGTACTTTTTGATTCTGGTGCAACGCATTCATTCATATCAAGGGTAGTTGTGGAAAAGTATAGTTTGCCAACTAGAATCCTCAGCCAGCCTATTAAGGTCAGTTCCCCAGGAGGCATGATGACAACCGGGATAGGATGCCATGCTTTGAGTCTCAACATCGGGAACCATAAGTTTCCCACTGACCTCATCATATTAGAGTCTCAGGGATTGGATGTAATCCTAGGCATGGATTGGTTGGCCAAGTACGAAGGGAATATTGATTGTGACCTTAAGTCTATTTTTCTCACCACCCTCGAGCAAAAGCACATTAAGTACGTATCCCAGCGCCCGACACGGAGTAATCGGGTAAACTCTCTCACGGGAGTAGCCCAGGAGGAAGTACCGATTGTGCAAGAATACCCAGATGTATTTCCGAAGGAATTGCCGGGCATGCTACCGGATAGAGAGATTGAGTTCCTGATTGAGCTATTACCCGGAACAGCCCCGATATCCAAGAGACCCTATCGGAAGCCCGCAAATGATTTAGTAGAGATCAAGAAGCAAATTAAGGAGTTGTTGGACAAAGAGTATATTCGCCCAAGTTCTTCACCTTGGGGAGCCCTAGTGCTCTTGGTTGAAACGAAGGATAAGTCCTTGAGAATGGTAGTGGATTATCGTGCATTGAACGAGGCGACCATCAAGAACAAGTATCCCTTGCCGATGATCAACGATCTGTTTGACCAGTTAGTTGGAGCCCGAGTGTTCTCCAAGATCGATCTTCGATCCGGGTATCATCAGCTGAAAATTCGCGAACAAGATATACCCAAGACAGCCTTCACCACCCGGTATGGTCTGTATGAGTACACGGTCATGTCATTTGGACTGACTAATTCTCTGGCATATTTTATGAATCTGATGAACAAGGTATTTACGGAATACTTGGACAAGTTTGTCGTGGTGTTCATCGATGACATACTTATATTCTCCAAGAATGAGGAGGAACACAAGGAACACTTACGTCTGGTTTTGGAGAAACTTTGAGAGCATCAGCTATATGCGAAGTTCAGCAAATGTTAATTTTGGTTGAAGGAAGTCGGATTCCTCGGACACGTCATTTCAGGAGAAGGAATAGCAGTGGATCCTGCCAAGGTTGCAGCAGTCACCGAATGGGTAGCACCCACTTCAGTTAAGGAGATCCGCAGGTTCATTGAGAATTTCTCAAATATCGCCAATCCCATGACAGAGTTGTTGAAGAAGGAGTCCAAGTATGTTTGGACCGAGGAATATGAAGCCAGTTTACAAGAGTTGAAGAAACGTCTGGTTACAGCCCCAGTGCTGATATTGCCGAACATTCGGAAGGATTTCCAGGTTTATTGTGACGCTTCTTGACAAGGACTTGGAGGAGTGCTCATGCAAGAAGGAAAAGTGGTAGCCTATGCATCGAGACAGCTCAGAACCCATGAGTTGAGTTATGCCACACATGACTTGGAACTAGCAGCCGTAGTGCACGCTCTCAAGACCTGGAGACATTTCCTGATCGGAAATAGTTGTCATGTTTACACTGATCACAAAACCCTGAAATATATCTTCACGCAGAAGGAGTTGAACCTCAGACAGAGGAGATGTCTAGAGTTGATCAAGGACTATGACATGAGATTGCATTATCACCTAGGGAAGGAAAATGTGGTAGCAGATGCCTTGAGCCATAAGAGTTATGTGAACACACTCATAGTGGGAGGATTACCCCAGGAGTTAGCCGATTATCTCAGAGAGCTCAAATTGGAGATAGTTCCAGTAGGATTTGTAGCAATGCTGGAAATTCAGTCCACCTTGACCGAAAAGATCCGCGAAGCATAGAATCAGACAAGGAGATAGCTGAGATAAAGCAGAGAATGAATGACGGGAAGGCTAAAGGTTTTTGTGAGGATGAACACGGAACTTTATGGTTTGAGGATCGCATCTATGTGCCCAATGATCCCGAACTCAGGCACTTGAGATAAAACAGGGATGAAGAAGGACATTGCCAAGTTTGTAGCAATATGCGATGTTTGTCAGCGAGTAAAGGCCGAGAATCAGAAGCCAGCATGATTGCTTCAACCTCTACCGATAACCAAGTGGAAATGGGAGAAACTTGGTATGGACTTCATCACAGGATTACCCAGGACCCGTTCTGGTTATGATTCTATCTGGGTTGTGGTCGATCGTTTGACCAAGGTAGCTCACTTCATTCCCGTGAAGACTACTTACACGAGTGCTAAGCTGGCCAAGATCTATATGACCAGGATCATATGTCTACATGGAGTACCGAAGAGTATTGTGTCAGATAGAGGAACTCAGTTCACGTCAAAATTCTGGCACCAGCTACACGAAACCTTGGGAACAAGATTGGAGTTCAGTACAGTTTTTCACCCTCAGACCGACGGACAAACCGAGAGAGTCAATCAGATTCTGGAGGACATGTTGAGAGCTTGCGCACTAGACTATGGGTCTAGCTGGGACGACAATTTGCCTTATGCCGAGTTCTCATACAACAACAGCTATCAGACCAGTCTGAAGATGGCCCCTTTCGAAGCCCTATACGGAAGGAGGTGCAGAACACCGTTGATGTGGGATAGTGTTGGAGACCGACAACTTTTTGGTCCCGACCTTACCCGAGATTCTGAAGAGACGGTCAAGCTGATTCATGACCGACACAAGATAGCTCAGTCCAGACAGAAGAGTTATGCTGACATCAAACGCAAGGAAGTAACATACGAAGTGGGAGACCGAGCATACCTTCGGGTGTCTCCACTTCGAGGAATCAAGAGATTTGGTGTGAAAGGAAAGTTAGCACCCCGATTCATTGGCCCCTACAAAATTCTCGAACGTAGAGGCGAGGTTGCATACAAACTAGAATTGCCGGAAGGATTGTCCGGAGTTCATGATGTCTTCCATGTTTCCCAGTTGAAGAAATGCCATGCTGAGATGGTTGATGTTCCGTTAAGAGATAGAGTGCCCCTAGACGCCATACAGCTTGACAGTGATCTCACGTTTGAGGAGAAACCCGTCAGGATTCTGGAGACAGCCAACAGAGTTACTCGCAGCAAGATCATCAAGTTTTGCAAGGTTTTAAGGAGTCACCACACCGAGGAAGAAGCCACCTGGGAACGAGAAGAAGATCTTCGTCGAGACCACCCACACCTATTTGCTAGCCAACCCGAATCTCGAGGATGAGATTCATCTTAAGGTGGGTAGCTTTGTAACATCCCAAATTTCCTAATTTGGAATGTTTTACAATTGTAGCTAAGCATCTATGCATATCGGTTGAAATAAAGTTGGCATTGGATTTCTTTCAATTTTTTTCCTCTTTGCAATTCTATTTTTTCTTCGTGCAAGAAGTGTCGGGAAATAATTTCTTGCAAGCAAGAAAGAGAGAACGAATATGACCCTCCAAAACCAGGGGCACCTGTGATATATTTTGACCCAACAAAACCAAAACTTTGTTGAGAAAATATTTGCAAAAGAAAATAAAGCTTTTAGGGTTTTTCAGAAAAAACATTGTTTAAAGTTTTTATTTTGGCCTTGGAAAAATGTTAAATGTGTAGAGATTTGTTTTCTGAAAATTTTGGTATATAATACCCCTATTTTTTGATTTTATTTACTTGCCCATTTATTTTTTTTATTTCCTGTTTTTGAAAAAATGGAAAAAATCTTTTTTTTGGGAAGCGTCAGCGGGCGTTGGATTAGGATCGGCCTAGATCTCATCAGACCCGGGACCGAAATCCCTTCGGATCGGCGCCCGATCCCCTCGCACCTCCCTTTTCTCTCCCTGCGCCTGGGCCCCACTGGCCGAACCGCCAAATCCCCGGTCACCCCCTTCCTCTCGCTCCCTTCTTTCCTTCCCGAGCCCCTCCTTTTACCTTACCTCGCCGGAGCCTGATACCCTCCCTCGATCTCCCTCTCCTTCCTTTTCCCGACTCTCCTCCCCCCCTATAAAAGCCCCCCTACCCCTCCGCACCCCGTTTCCCTCCCCAGACCCGAAGCCCCTCGCCCCACGCAACCGCTGCCACATCGCCGGAGTTCGGCTCGTAGCCGAAGCTCCCGAGCTTCCCCCTGCTCGCCCCGATGCCCCACTCGCCTCGCCATCGCTTCCAGAGGACAAAGGAGCCCCGCCACCACCTCCCCGCCCCCTCGGACACCGCCAGGACCCGCCGGAGAACCTCCCCGAGCACCGCCACCTTCCCTGCTTCACAGGAGAAAGTCCATCGCCGGCAGCCCCCCTGTGAGCACCCCATCTCCTTCCCGTAACCGTTGAATCTAAAACGAACGCGTAAGATTAGAAGCAGGATACCCCCTCGGTTCTTTTAAAAGAACCGGCGGTTCTTTTTATTTAATTAGTTAGCCGACGCGGTATGTTCAGTTTGCGGTCGTCCGCTGTTTAGCACCGCATCACACAACTCCAGAGCCAATCAGGAGTTGCCACATACCCCCCTGTTCACTAGTAGTTTTTTTTCTTTTTTCAGTTTTAGTTTGAAAACAGAGAGAGTTTCAAGTTTGTTTTCTTTATAACTTTTGATCTAGACGTCCAATGGAGTTGATTATTTTTCCAGTATATCAAAATTTTCTTGTAGTATTCGAAAACATATTATTTGCCTATGTTTGAAATTTCAAAATTTGAATTAGATCAGATTTAGCTTAAATCTTGTTTTGCTTATTCCAGGAGTTTAAAAATAGCTTTCAATTTTATTCTTTTTTCTGCTGCTTCCTAGTGATCATATCTTTCAGTAGTGTAAGTTTAAATTTTTTTTAAAATATTTTAGTTGGGGTTTTATCAAAAACAGATTCTTTTCTGCTTATGTTAAGTGATTTTCTTCACTTTATGCAATGGTGTTTATATGTTAATGATGTTATTTTGTTTCTTAGTGATTGTAATACTTATTGTGTGTATTTTGTTTGTATCGATAGATCACCCGGAGTGTGAAGCGTGCTACTTAGAAGCGCTTAATAACGACAACTATCAGCAAGGCAAGTCTTTTGATCATGTATTACCTATGTTTTATGCATTGTAGTTCTACCCTTCTACACCCAATTGCATGCTGAGTAGGTACTTGGAAATTTGGTTACTTGTTGTAGTATCATGTGGTAGGCACCCAACAACCCCGTTACTTGGCCCGGGACGACAAATTCTATTTTACTATGCTTGAGTAGATGGGGATCGGGTTGAGAGTTTATCACGAGTGATGCGAGAACAATTTAATAACCAAGACCGGTTAAGACAAGACTTTTCAAGACCTCCTGATGCAATGCAACTCTGGGTGAAGGACAATTTAGATGGGCTCCCTGGAGAAACCAGTGGACGACCCGGGATGCATGGGGAAGTGCCATGACATCTTGCGGAAAGCTTCACCCAGGCTCGAAGAGATGGACGGAGGCTTCAAGACCCAAGGCATACCTGCACAGCCACAAGTCATTATGGGCTCTGGCTTGGTTGGACAACACGACGACTTTGGACATGCGGTGCTAGCAGATGTAGAAGAACAGTAGGATTGGATGGGCACCGACAGGGGATCAGAGGGACCCGTTGAAAGACCATGTTTTGATCATCCGGTCTTTAAACACCCTGAAGTGCGAGGACCTACCCGGAGGCGATCAAATCTTGTGGGGAACATGTGCAAAACTCTGCAGAGTACCCAAACCTAATCGATTAGCCGTGTCCACGGTCATGGACAACTTGAGCCGAAGGCATTGAAATTTTCCTGAACTCTGAACACAATTTAATAATGATGTGGGAATTATTGACAACTCAGGTACGAGAATTGGTTGGCGGAACCATCTCGTTAACAACAAACAATGTAGTAATATTTTGCTTTTAACCCTCTCTTGATGTAGGAGAAAACTTGCTTTTCGCTAAAAACTTATAGCCCCACCTGCCTTATATGCATGTAGAATAGATGATTATTATTTCACCACCTCTCTTTGATGACTTGTCGGCATATTCCATATGTTGTCCTACACGGCTGCAACGTATCATGTTGCAGAGTACTTTTCCGACCAGGAGTGATGCTACGATCTACGCTCGGTGATATGCCCTGGAGTCGGATGGACTCGTCTACCTTTGAAGCTTTCGCTAGTCTTCGTTAGTTATCTCATGAGATGGCTTCAACCACTTTATTGTAATTCATTATTGTAATAAAGTACTCGATATGAGATTTCGATTAATAAAGTTGTGTGATTGAACTCTCGATATATACATTGACGTACTGTGTGTGTACCAGCATGATCTTGGGATGGTACGGAAACACCAGAGACTTGGCCGTTTCAGGTCGGGTCGCTACACCTTTCCATAAGTAAGAGTGTCAAACCCAACAAGGAGCAGAAGGAACTCACAAGTGGTTTCCAGCAAGGTATTCTCTGCAGGCACTGAAATCATCGGTAACAGATAGTTGTGTGATAAGATGATTCGTAGCGAGTAGCATGTAACGCTCCCGAGGACACATAGGAATTTCTGTCAAGCTAGTTTTCATCATGTTCATATGATTTGCGTTCGCTACTTTGATACTTTGATATGTGGGTGGACCGGAGCTTGGGTGCTTCCCTTACTTGGACAAACATTACACTTATGATTAACCCCTCTCGCAGGCATCCGCAACTACGAAATAAGAATTAAAACAAAGTCGAATCATAGCATTAAACTAGTGGATCCAAATCAGCCCCTTACGAAGCAACGCATAAACTAGGGTTTAAGCTTCTGTCACTCTAGCAACCCATCATCTACTTATTACTTCCCAATGCCGTCTTCTAGGCCCAAATAACGGCGAAGTTTCATGTATTCGACGTTCACATAACACCAGTAGAGGAAAGACTACTTATAGGAACGAATGCCAAATTCACATGACTACTTATAGGAAGACTTATCCCATGTCCTCAGGAACAAAAGTGACTACTCACCAAGCATAATTATGTTCATGACCAGAGAGGTATTGAATAGCATTTGAGATCTGAACATATCATCTTCCACCGAGTAATCCAACTAGCATCAACTACAAAGACTAATTAACACTACTAGCAACCTTACAAGTACCAATCGGAGTCGCGAGACGGATATTGGTTACCAGAGATGAACTAGGTTTCGGAGATGAGATGGTGCTGATGAATATGTTGATGGTGATGAGTCCCCTCCGATGAGAGGAGTGTTGGTGATGATGATGGCGAGGATTCCCCCTCCGGGAGGGAAGTTTCCCCGGCAGGACGGCCCTGCCGGAGCTCTAGATTGGTTCTGCTCAAGTTTCGCCTCGTGGCGGCGGAAAGTCCTCCCGAAAGCCTCCTCTTGATTTTTTCTGGAACAAAACCCTCCTTATAGCAAAAGATGGGAGCCAGAGGGGCAACCGGGGGCCCACAAGCTACCCAGGCGTGGCCAGGGTGGTAGGTCGTGCCTCGCAGGATTGTGGCCTCTTGGTGGCTCCCCTCCGGTACTTCTTCCGCCCAGTATTTTTTATAAAATCCAAAATAAATCCTCGTTGATGATGGAGCCAGGGTGGTAGGTCGTGCCTCAAACTTGCTCCTTTTTCAGACTAGAATTCCAGCTGCCAGCATTCTCCCTCTTCATGTAAACCTTATAAAATAAGAGAGAAAAGGCATAAGGCTGGTACCGTAAAGTGTAATAGCAGCCCATAAAGCGATAAATATCAACATAAAAGCATGATGCAAAATGGACGTATCACGACATGATGATGGAGATCATGCTGTGGCGCCGGTGATGATGAAGATCATGCCGGTGCTTTGGTGATGGAGATCAAGAAGCACAAGATCGTGGCCATATCATGTCACTTATGAATTGCATGTGATGTTAATCCTTTTATGCACCTTATCTTGCCTAGAACGACGGTAGCATGATAAGGTGACCCCTCACTAAATTTCAAGATAAAATTGTGTTCTCCCCGACTATGCACCGTTGCGACAGTTTGTCGTTTTGAGACACCACGTGATGATCGGGTGTGATAGACTCAACGTTCACATACAACGGGTGCAAACAGTTGCACACGCGGAACACTCGGGTTAAACTTGATGAGTCTAGCATGTACAGACATGGCCTCGGAACACAAGAAACCGAAAGGTCGAGCATGAATCGTATGGTCGATATGATTAACATAGAGATGTTTACCACTAAAACTACACTCAACTCACGTTATGATCGGACTTGAGTTAATGAATTTGGATCATGCCACACTCAAATAACTAGAGGGATGTCTATTTGAGTGGGAGTTTGTTAGTAATATGATTAGCTAAACTCTAATTGTCTTGAACATAGTCGAAGTACACTTTGCAATATTTTTATGTTGTAGATCAATGGCTCACGCAGTAGCAACCCTGAATTTCAATACGTTCCTAGAGAAAGCTAAGCTGAAAGATGATGGTAGCAACTTTGTAGACTGGGCTCATAATCTGAGGCTTATCCTACAAGGTGGCAAAAATAATTATGTCCTTGATGCAGCGCTAGGAGATGAACCACCCTCTACGTCTGAACAAGATGTTTTGAAAGCTTGGCAAGCACGTAAGGAGGACTACTCAGTAGTTCAATGTGCAGTCTTGTATGGCTTAGAACCGGGACTTAAACGACGCTTTGAACGTCATGGATCATATGAGATGTTCCAGGAGTTGAAGTTTATCTTTTAGAAGAATTCCCGGATCGAGAGGTATGAGACCTCCGATAAATTCTATGCTTGCAAAATGGAGGAGAATTCGTCTCTCAGTGAACATGTGCTCAAAATATCTGGGTACTCAAACCGTCTAGCTGAGCTGGGAGTTGAACTCCCGCAAGAGGCTATCACTGTCAGAATTCTTCAATCACTACAACCTAGCTACAAGAGCTTTGTGTTGAATTATAACATGCAAGGGATGAACAAGTCACCCATCGAGTTATTTGCGATGCTGAAAGTCGCAGAGTCAGAACTATGGAATGAACATCAAGTGTTGATGGTCAATAAGACCACTGGTTTCAAGAGAAACAACAAAGGCAAGAAGGGTAACTCCAAGAAGAGCGGCAAAATTGTTGCCCCTCCGACGAAGAAACCCAAGGCTAGACCTAAGCCGGAAACATAGTGCTATTAGTGCAAGGGGATGGGTCACTGGAAGCGCAACTGTCCCAAGTATTTGGGTGATAAGAAGGCGGCCAACAACAAACCAGGTATATGTGATATACATGTTATTGATGTGTACCTAACCAACTCTCATAGTAGTGCCTGGGTATTTGATACCGGTTATGTTGCTCACATTTGCAACTCGAAGCAGGAACTGCAAAATAAACGAAGGCTGGTGAAGGATGAAGTGACGATGCGTGTGGGAAATGGTTCCAATGTTGATGCAATCGCCGTCGGCATAGTCTCACTTCAGTTACCATCGGGATTAGTTATGAACTTAAGTAATTGTTATTTAGTGCATGTGTTAAGCATGAACATTATATCTGGATCTTGTTTATTGCGAGGCGGTTACTCATTTAAGTCAGAGAATAATGGTTGATCCATTTTTATGAGTACTATATTTCATGGTCATGCACCCAATGTGAGGGGTTTGTTCATATTGAATCTTGATTGTGATGACACACATATCCATAACATTGAGACCAAAAGATGTGGAGTTAACAATGATAGCGCCACCTTTTTGTGGCACTGCCGCTTAGGTCATTTTGGCGTAAAGCGCATGAAGAAACACCAGGTTGATGGGCTTTTGGAGTCACTTGATTTTGAATCACTTGACACGTGCGAACCAAGCCTCATGGGCAAGATGACTAAGACTCCGTTCTCTGGAACAATGGAGCAAGCAAGTGACTTGTTGGAATTCATACATACTGATGTGTGTGGGCCAATGAGTGTGGAGGCATGCGGAGGATATAGTTATTTTCTCACCTTCACTGATGATTTGAGTAGGTATGGATATATCTACTTGATGAAGCACAAGTCTAAAATGTTTGAAAAGTTCAAACAATTTCACAGTGAATCTGAAAATCATCGTAACAAGAAGATCAAGTTCCTACGATCTGATCGAGGGGGCGAATATCTGAGTTTCGAGTTTGGTACTCACTTAAGACAATGTGGAATTCTTTCACAGTTGACACCGCCTGGAACACCACACCGTAATGGTGTGTCCGAACGTCGTAATCGTACTTTGTTAGATATGGTGCGATCCGTGATGTCTCTTACCGATTTGCCATTATCATATTGGGGTCATGAATTAGAGACAGTTGCATTCACTTTAAATGGGGCACCATCAAATTCCGTTGAGACGACACCATATGAGCTATGGCATGGCAAGAGGCCAAAGTTGTCGTTTCTTAAAGTTTGGGCATGCGAAGCTTATGTCAAAAAGCTTCAGCCTGAAAAGCTGGAACCCAAAGTGGAAAAGTGCGTCTTCATAGGTTACCCAAAAGAGACAGTTGGGTACACCTTCTATCTCAGATCCGAGGGCAAAGTGTTTGTTGCTAAGAACAAAGCTTTTCTTGAGAAAGAGTTTCTCTCGAAAGAATTGAGTGGGAGGAAGATAGAACTTGATGAGGTTGTGGAACCTCTGCTCCAACAGGATGGTGGCGCACGATAGAGAGAAATCTCCTTCGAGGCAACACCAGTGGAGGAGGAAGCTAATGATGATGATCATGAAGCTTCAGATCAAGTTACTATCAGACCTCTTAGGTCGACAAGATCACGTACTGCTCCTAAGTGGTACAGGAATCCTGTGTTATCTATCATGTTGTTAGACAACAATGAGCGTGTGAATTAGGAGGAAGCAATGGTGGGCCCGAATTCCAACAAATGGTTAGAGGCCATGAAATCCGAGATAGGATCTGTGTATGAAAACAAAGTGTGGACTTTGGAAGTATTACCTGAAGGTTGCAAGGCTATTCGGAACAAATGGATCCTTAAGAAGAAGACGGTCACGGATGACAAAGTGACCGTTGATGACCCACAAGTATAGGGGATCAATCCTAGTCCTTTTGATAAGTAAGAGTGTCGAACCCAATGAGGAGCAGAAGGATCTGACAAGTGGGTTTCAGCAAGGAAATATCTGCAAGCACTGAAATTGTCGGTAACAAGTGATTGTGTGGCGAGATGATTTGTAGCGAGCAACAAGTAGCAAAAGTAGCAAAGGTGCAGCAAAGTGGCCCAATCCCTTTTGTATCAAGGGACAAGCCTGGACAAAGTCTTATAGGAGGAAAAACGCTCCCGAGGTCACACGAGAATTTCTGTAATGCTCGTTTCATCATGTTCATATGATTCGCGTTCGTTACTTTGATAGTTTGATATGTGGGTGGACCGGCGCTTCGGTACAGCCCTTACTTGGACAAGCATCCCACTTATGATTAACCCCTCTCGCAAGCATCCGCAACTACGAAAGAAGAATTAAGACAAAGTCTAACCATAGCATTAAACTAGTGGATCCAAATCAGCCCCTTACGAAGCAACGCATAAACTAGGGTTTAAGCTTCTGTCACTCTAGCAACCCATCATCTACTTACTACTTCCCAATGCCTTACTCTAGGCCTAAATAATGGTGAAGTGTTATGTAGTCGACGTCACATAACACCACTAGAGGAAAAACAACATACAACATATCAAAATACCGAACGAATACCAAATTCACATGACTACTATTAGCATGACTTATCCCATGTCCTCAGGAACTAAAGTAACTACTCACAAAGCATAAACATATTCATGACCAGAGAGGTAATGAGTAGAATCAAGGATCTGAACATAAACTCTTCCACCAAATAATCCAACTAGCATCAACTACAAAGAGTAATCAAAACTACTGGCAACCTTACAAGTACCAATCGGAGTCGCGAGACGGAGATTGGTTACAAGTGATGAACTAGGGTTTGGAGATGAGATGGTGCTGATGAAGATGTTGATGGTGACGAATCCCCTCCGATGAGAGGAGTGTTGGTGATGACGATGGCGAATATTTCCCCGTCCGGGAGGGAAGTTTACCAGGTAGGATCGTCCTGCCAGAGCTCTAGATTGGTTATGCTCAAGTTCTGCCTCGTGGCAGCGGCGAATCCACGAAAAAGCTCCTCCATGATTTTTTTTCCTGGACGAAACCCTTCGTATAGCAAAAGAGGGGGGCTAGTGGGCCAGCAGGGTGCCCACAAGCCCCCATGGCGCAGCCTGGGGGGTGGCCACGCCGTGCAGGCTTGTGGCCACCCCCTGGCGCCCCTCTAGCACTTCTTCGGCCCAGTATTTTTGATAAATCGGGAAAAAATCGTCGTTGATTTTTACGGCGATTGGAGTTGCGCAGAATAGGTATCTCAACTTTGCTCCACTTTCAGGCCAGAATTCCAGTTGCCGAAATTCTACCTCTTCATGTATACCTTGCAAAATAAGAGAGAAAAGGCATAAGAATAGTACCGTGAGGTGAAATAACAGCCAAAGAAGCGATAAATATCATCATGAAAACATGATGCAAAATGGACGTATCAACTCCCCCAAGCTTAGACCTCGCTTGTCCTCAAGCGAAAGCCTAGCTCAATAAATATGTCCACATGTTTAGGGAGAGAGGTGTCGACAAAACAAGATACGAACATGCATGCATCATGATCATGATCAGAACAGCAATACCAACATATAATCTCTCATGCTAAAGTGATAATTCCTCCACAAAGTAAAGCATGGATCAAGAACCTTACCGAGAAGTAACAACCGATAGCCTTTAGTCATTGAAGAAATTGTAGTTTATCAAAACATCAGAAAGAGTCAAATAAGAGCTTATAAAACAAATCCACATACTCAATCATTCTTTCGTTCTTTACAATTGCTACAACTCACGTGGTACTCATGAGATCAAAGTTTCAGCTGGACACACAGAAAGATAGGGGCTTACAGTTTTGCCTCCCAACTGCTTACCTCAAGGGTAATGTCAACAATAATAATTCATGAATGCTTACCTCCAAGTTGACATATGAATATAGATCTTTCCCAAGCATATGACGTTAGCCAAGATAAAGGCGAAATAAGGAATTGGTGAAGATAACCATGACTCTTTCAAGGGCAAAAAGTAAAAGTACAAGATAGGCCCTTCGCAGAGGGAAGCAGAGGTTGTCATGCGCTTTTGAGGTTCGGATGTGTGTCCTCTTAGTGCGGAGGAATGTCACTTTATATTGCCTCCTGTGATAAAGAACTTTATTATGCAGTCTGTCGCTTTTATGTCTTCCTCATCACAGGTTCGTACAAAGCTTATTTTCCACACACTAATAGATCATACATATTAGAGAGGAATTTTTATTTCTTGCACCGATGACAACTTACCTTAGGGATATTATTCAATCCATAGGTAGGTATGGTGGACACTCATGGCAAAACTGGGTGGATGGTTTATGGATGCACAAGTAGTATCTCTACTTGGTGCGGGAGTTTTGGCTATTATGAGGTGGAAGCAATCGTCACATGCTAAAGGATCTCTAATCATATAACATTGTTCAGAGCCAAGCAAACACAATTCATTATGTTGTCTTCCTTGCCCAACATCTACTTCTAGGCATTCAATAGTTTAGTGAGTGTACACAATCATAGATGGTGTCAGAGATGATATATTTATATGTGAACCTCTCCTTCCTTATCACTTCCTATTAGTTGCAGCGATGACCAAGGTCTACGTTTGCCTACCCTCAACAAGTTTCAATCCTCATTCTTTTTATACGTGAAGCCATCACTTACCATAAGATCATTACATGATCTTTCGTGCTTTTGTTCTATTCTCACTCTTTTGATCATGGCAAGAGGCAAAGCCCTTCAACTAAGACACTCTTTATTATATGGCTCATGAGCAAGAATACATCGGGGGTGACACAAAGAAAAACTCAAGACTAAAACACTAAGACTTTTAAAACTAGAGAAAAAGAAAAATGAAAAGGAAAACTAAAACAAAGGTAAAGGCAAAATATGTGATGGTGATACGATACCGGGGCAACTCCCCCAAGCTTGGCACAAGCCAAGGGGATTGTCCATACCAATGCTCAGTTGTCTTCCTTTGGTGGTGATGGTGGTGGAGTTGTTGAAGAGGTCTTGAGCTTGTTTAATTTCCACTTGAGCATAAAATTCTGCTCCCTGAGATCATCATTTTCTTCTTCAAGCTTCAACACCCTTTTGCATAATTCCTGCTTACTCTCCTGTAAGAAACGAGAAGGGATATACAAGGTCTTAGTCTTCTTCTTGAGTCAAGGAGGCTCTACTTCTTGAACTCCACATGAGTGTGTCCAGGTTGAGGTAGAAGAACCTCGTCTTCATCGGAACTTGTTTGTTCCTTCCCCTTCGGATCATAATCTTCTTCCTCATCAGTGGTCTAGCCATAAGGATCCAAGAACCCATAGACCTTGGGGTTAGCAAGGTAATCATCCACATAGCTCTCCCCCTCTGAATCCTGAGAAGACAGCTTGACCTAGATCTGCGACAGAAAACAGGCTCGAAACAAAAAACAGAGGAAATCTGCGTGATACAGGGTCACACCAAACAGAAGTATATATAATGATTTTTTCTAGACCAGAAGGAGTACCCTGCACGAAAACGAAGTCTGGGAGGCGCACGAGGTGGCCACAAGCCCTCACGGCGCGACCAAGGGGTGGGCCCGCGCCGTGCAGGCTTGTCGCCTCCTCGCGCACTTTCCGGACTGCTTCCAATTTTTGTATTTTTTTCAAATATTCCAAAACGGAGAAAATTTCCTACTGGAAAAGTTTTGGACTCTGTTTTCTTACCGAGTCACATACCTCTTCGTTTTCGGAGTCTGAAACAGGCTGATAAATATCCCTTAGGTATTCTTCCGGAGTTATGGTATTGATGATATTGCTTTCAACATTTATGGGAGTACCTGAGATATAATGATTGATTCTCTGCCCATTTACCACTCTCGGACAATTACCTTCCGTGTTGTTGATCTTGATAGCACCGACACGATATACTTCTTGAACGACATAGGGACCTTCCCATTTAGAGAGAAGCTTGCCTACAAAGAATCTTAAACGAGATTTATATAGCAAGACATAATCACCTACATTGAACTCACGCTTTTGTATCCTCTTATCATGCCACCTCTTAACCTTCTCTTTGAACAGCTTGGCATTCTCATATGCCTGAGTCCTCCATTCATCAAGCGAGCTAATATCAAATAACCTCTTCTCACCGGCAAGTTTGAAATCAAAGTTGAGATCTTTGATTGCCCAATAAGCTTTATGCTCTAGCTCAGGAGGTAAGTGACATGCTTTCCCATACACCATTTTGTATGGAGACATGCCCATGGGATTCTTATAGGCAGTTCTATAAGCCGACAGTGCATCATCGAGCTTCTTAGACCAATTATTTCTAGACCTGTTGACAGTCTTTTGCAAAATCAGTTTAATCTCTCTATTACTTAGCTCTACTTGACCACTGGAGTGAGGGTGATAGGGAAATGCAATTCTATGGTTGACATCATACTTAGCAAGCGTTTTACGGAAAGCACCATGAATGAAGTGTGAACCACCGCCGGTCATTAGATATCTAGGGACTCCAAATCTAGGGAAGATAACTTCTTTCAGCATCCTGATAGAGGTGTTGTGATCAGCACTATAGTGGGGATAGCTTCTACCCACTTAGTGACGTAATCAACAACAACTAGGATATGAGTATACCCATTGGATTTTGGAAAAGGTCCCATATAATCAAAGCCCCAAACATCAAATGGTTCAATGAAAAGTGAATAGTTCATAGGCATTTCCTGACGTTTGATAATATTACCTATTCTTTGACATTTGTCACAAGACAAGACAAACTTACGGGCATCCTTGAAGAGAGTGGGCCAATAGAAACCTGATTGCAATACCTTGTGTGCAGTTCTATCTCCCGCATGGTGTCCTCTGTATGCCTTGGAGTGACACTTCTGTAGGATCTGTCCCTCTTCATGTTCAGGTACACAACATCTAATAACACCATCTACTCCTTCCTTATAAAGGTGAGGATCGTCCCAAAAGTAGTGTCTCAAGTCAAAGAAGAATTTCTTCTTTTGCTGGTACGAGAAACTAGGTGGTATATATTTGGCAACGATATAGTTTGCATAATCAGCATACCACGGTGCTCTACGTGAAGCATTGATGACATTCAATTGCTCATCGGGAAAGCTATCATCAATAGGTTCTGGGTCATCAAGAACGTTCTCCAACCTAGACAAGTTATCTGCTACTGGGTTATCAACACCCTTTCTGTCGACAACGTGCAAATCAAATTCTTGTAGCAAGAGAACCCATCTGATAAGTCTAGGTTTAGCGTCCTTCTTCTCCATGAGGTACTTGATAGCAGCATGATCTGTGTGAATACTGACTTTGGAATCAACTATGTAAGACCTGAACTTTTCACATGCAAACACGACTGCTAAAAATTCCTTGTCCGTAGTAGCATAGTTTCTCTGGGCACTGTCTAGAGTTTTACTAGCGTAGTGAATAACATTCAGCTTCTTGTCAACTCTTTGCCCTAGGACAGCACCAACAGCATAATCACTAGCGTCACACATGATCTCAAAAGGTAAGTTCCAATCAGGTGGTTGAACAATAGGTGCAGTTATCAAAGCCCTCTTAAGTATTTCGAAGGCTTCCTCACAATCATCGTCAAAAACAAAAGGAATATCCTTTTGCAAGAGATTGGTAAGAGGCCTAGAAACCTTAGAGAAATCTTTAATGAACCTTCTATAGAAACCAGCATGACCAAGGAAACTTCTTATACCTTTGATATCTGTGGGGTATGGCATTTTCTCGATTGCATCAACCTTAGCCTTATCGACTTCAATACCTCTTTTAGAAATTTTATGCCCTAAGATCATGCCTTCATTAACCATAAAGTGGAACTTCTCCAAATTCAAGACAAGATTGGTGTCTTTACATCTCTGTAAGACTCGATCAAGGTTGCTGAGGCAATCATCAAAGGAAGACCTGTAAACAAAGAAGTCTTCCATGAAAACCTCAACAATCGTTCACGAAAGTCAGAGAATATATCCATCATACATCTTTGAAAGGTGGCAGGTGCATTACATAAGCCAAAAGGCATACGTCTATAAGCAAAAGTACTGAAAGGGCACGTGAAGATGGTTTTCTCCTGATCAGATTGTGCAACTGGTATTTGGGAAAAACCAGAATAACCGTCTAGAAAGCAGAAGTGTGTATGTTTAGACAGCCTTTCTAGCATTTGGTCGATAAAAGGCAAAGGGTAATGATCTTTCCTAGTGGCTTTATTCAATTTCCTAAAATCGATCACCAACCTATAGCCAGTAATAATCCTCTGTGGGATCAATTCATCCTTATCATTAGGGACAACGGTAATGCCTCCCTTCTTAGGGATGCAATGCACCGGACTCACCCAATTGCTAGGAGCTATAGGATAGATAATACCCGCTTCTAGGAGCTTTAGTATTTATTTTCTCACTACTTCTTTCATCTTAGGATTCAATCTCCTTTGATGATCAACAACTGGTTTGAAATCAGGATCAATTTTAATCTTGTGCTGGCATAGGGTAGGACTAATGCCCTTAAGATCATCAAGAGTATATCCAATAGCAGCACGGTGCTTTCTCAGAGTTTTTAGTAACTTCTTTTCTTCATGCTCTGAGAGGCTAGCACTAATTATGACATGATATATCTCTTTTTCATCAAGACAGGAATACTTAAGAGTATCAGGCAACTGTTTAAGCTCGAATACAGGATTACCCTTTGGTGGGGGTGGATCCCCAAGCAGTTCAACATGCAAGTTATTTAAGGATAGGATATTGTTCTAAGACAACTCTATCTATTTCATCCCTTTCATCCATATGCATATCATTTTCATGCTCAAGCAAGTATTTCTCTTAGGGATCAGTAGGAGGCACGGCAATAGAGGCTAAGGCAATAGTTTCATCCCTACTAGGCAACTCCTTTTCATTAGGTTGTCCACCAAACTTAGAGAAATTGAACTCATGTGACACACCTTCAAAGCCAACAGTGACAATTTGCTTCTCACAATCAATATGAGCATTGACAGTATCCAGAAAAGGCCTACCAAATATGATGGGACAAAAGCTATCTTGTGCGGTAGCAAGAACGAGGAAATCAGCAGGATACTTCGTTTTACCACACAAGACTTCAACATCCCTAACAATTCCCACAGGACAGATAGTATCTCTATTGGCGAGCTGAATAGTGACATCAATAGGCTCTATCTCAACAGGTGCAATCTCGTCTTTGATTTCATTATATAAGGATTGAGGTATTGCACTAACACTAGCACCCACATCACATAAACCATGATAACAATGACCTCCTATCTTAACAGAAACCACAGGCATGCCAACAACAAGCCTATGTTTATCTCTAACGTGAGGTTTAGCAATTCTAGCGGCATCTTCACAGAAGTGAATATTATGTCCCTCAACTTCTTTAGACAGAAGATCTTTGATAATAGCAATGCTAGGTTAAACTCTAATTTGCTCAGGGGGTGTAGGTGTTCTAATGTAGCCTCTAAGTATCACAGTTGAAGCTTTAGAATGATCCTTTATCCTAACAGGGAAAGGTGGTTTCTCAATGTAAGCACTCGAAACCACAGGATCATTATAAGCAATGACTTTCTCTTCAACCAGAGTGGGTTTAACTACATTGACTTCTAAAGGAGGATGATATTTAAACCACTTCTCTTTGGGGAGATCAATATGAGCAGCAAAGGATTCACACAATGAAGCTACTATCTCATAGTCAAGTCCATACTTAGCGCTAAAGTCACTAAAGGTATTTGTCTCAACAAAGGATTTAACACAATCAAACATGAAATTCATACCTCACTCCTTACCTTCTTCAAGCTCCAAATCTTCAGAGTTGCGTTTAATAATCTCCAATAAATTCCATTTGAAGTCAATATCTCTCTTCATAAAAGAACCGGTACAAGAAGTGTCAAGCATGGTGCGATCATCATGAGAAAGCAGAGCATAGAAGTTCTGAATGATAATTTCTCTCGAGAGCTCATGATTGGGGCATGAATATAGCATTGATTTAAGCCTCCCCCAAGATTGAGCGATGGTTTCTCTGTCGTGAGGCCAAAATTTGTAAATATAATTCCGATCACAATGTACTAAATGCATAGGATAAAACTTCTGATGAAATTCCAATTTCAACCGATTGTAGTCCCATGATCCAGTATCATCACATAGCCTATACCATGTCAATGCCTTATCCTTCAAAGTTAAGGAAAGACCTTCTTATTGACCTCATCCTCGAGCACACCTGCAAGCTTAAATAAACCACAAACTTCATCTACATAGATTAGATGCAAGTCTGGATGTGATCTTCCATGTCCTGTAAAAGGATTAGCCAGCAGTTTCTCAAGCATACCCGAAGGAAATTCAAAGCAAATATTTCCAATAGATGGAGCAGGTTGAGGAGCAACTCTTTGTGCTTCCGTTCGAGGTGAAGATACCCTGAACAAGCCCCTCAAAGGATTAGTACCCATAGTGACAAGTGACAATAAATTTCAGCACACTATATTAATGTTTCCTTACCAAGTTCCAGTTACCAAAGGCGCTTCACTCCCCGGCAACGGCGCCAGAAAAGAGTCTTGATGACCCACAAGTATAGGGGATCAATCGTAGTCCTTTCGATAAGTAAGAGTGTCGAACGCAACGAGGAGCAGAAGGATCTGACAAGTGGTTTTCAGCAAGGAAATATCTGCAAGTACTGAAATTGTGGGTAACAAGTGATTGTGTGGTGAGATGATTCGTAGCGAGCAAAAAGTAATAAAAGTAGCAACGGTGCAGCAAAGTGGCCCAATCCCTTTTGAAGCAAGGGACGAGCCTGGACAAAGTCTTATAGGAGGAAAAATGCTCCCAAGGACACACGGGAATTTCTGTCATGCTAGTTTCATCATGTTCATATGATTCGCGTTCGTTACTTTGATAGTTTGATATGTGGGTGGACCGGCGCTTGGGTACTGCCCTTACTTGGACAAGCAACCCACTTATGATTAAACCCTCTCGCAAGCATCCGCAACTACGAAAGAAGAATTAAGACAAAGTATAACCATAGCATTAAACTAGTGGATCCAAATCAGCCCCTTACGAAGCAACGCATAAACTAGGGTTTAAGCTTCTGTCACTCTAGCAACCCATGATCTACTTACTACTTCCCAATGCCTTCTGCTAGGACCAAATAATGGTGAAGTTCTATGTAGTCGACATTCACATAACACCACTAGAGGAAAAACAACATACAACATATCAAAATACCGAACGAATACCAAATTCACATGACTACTATTAGCATGACTTATCCCATGTCCTCAGGAACAAAAGTAACTACTCACAAAGCATAATAATCTTCATGACCAGAGAGGTAATGAGTAGCATCAAGGATCTGAACATAAACTCTTCCACCAAATAATTTAACTAGCATCAACTACAAAGAGTAATCAACACTACTAGCAACCTTACAAGTACCAATCAGAGTCGCGAGACGGAGATTTGTTACAAGTGATGAACTAGGGTTCGGAGATGAGATGGTGAGGATGAAGATGTTGATGGTGACGAGTCCCCTCCGATGAGAGGAGTGTTGGTGATGATGATGGCGACTATTTCCCCCTCCGGGAGGGAAGTTTCCCTGCCAGGATCGTCCTGCCAGAGCTATAGATTGGTTCTGCTCAAGTTCCGCCTCGTGGCGACGGCGAATCCATGAAAAAGCTCCTCCCTGATTTTTTTCCCTGGACGAAACCCTTCATATAGCCAAAGAGTGGGGCTAGTGGGCCAGCAGGGTGCCCACAAGCCCCCATGGCGCGGACTGAGGGGGTGGCCGCTCCGTGCAGGCTTGTGGCCACCCCTGGCGCCCCTCTGGCACTTCTTCGGCCAAGTATTTTTGATAAATCGGGAATAAAATCCTCGTTGATTTTTACGGCGTTTGGAGTTGCGCAGAATAGGTATCTCAACTTTGCCCCACTTTCAGGCCAGAATTCCAGTTGCCGGCATTCTCCCTCTTCATGTAAACCTTGCAAAGTAAGAAAGAAAAGGCATAAGAATAGTACCGTGAAGTGAAATAACAGCCAAAGAAGAGATAAATATCAACATGAAAACATGATGCAAAATGGACGTATCAACCATTTATAAAGCTCGACTTGTGGAAAAGGGTTTTTCACAAGTTCAATGAGTTGACTACGATGAGACATTCTTGCCGGTAGCGATGCTTAAGTCCGTCCGAATCATGTTAGCAATAGCTGCATTTTTCGATTATGAAATGTGGCAGATGGATGTCAAAATGGCGTTCCTTAATGGTTTTCTTAAGGAAGAGTTGTATATGATGTAGCCCGAAGGTTTTGTCGATCCAAAGAATGCTAACAAAGTATGCAAGCTCCAGGGATCCATTTATGGACTGGTGCAAGCATCTCGCGGTTGGAATAAGCGCTTTGATGGGGTGATCAAGGCGTTTGGGTTTATACAAGTTGTTGGAGAATCTTGTATATACAAGAAAGTGAGTGGGAGCTCTGTAGCGTTTCTAATATTATATGTGGATGACATATTGCTAATTGGAAACAATGTGGAGTTTTTAGAGAGCATAAAAGATTACTTGAACAAATGTTTTTCAATGAAAGACCTAGGAGAAGATGCTTACATATTAGGTATTAAGATCTATAGAGATAGATTGAGGCGCCTAATAGGACTTTCACAAAACACATACCTTGATAAATTTTGAAGAAGTTCAAAATGGAGCAATCCAAGAAGGGGTTCTTGTCAGTGTTACAAGGTATAAAGTTGAGTAAGATTCAGTGTCCAATGACTGCAGAAGATAGAGAAAAGATGAGTACCATCCCCTATGCTTCAGCCATAGGGTCTATCATGTATGCAATGCTGTGCACTAGACCGGACGTTGCCTGGCCATAAGTGTGGCAAGCAGATTTCAAAGTGATCCAAGAGTGGAACACTGGGCGGCGGTCAAGAATATTCTGAAGTACCTGAAAAGGACTAAGGAAATGTTTCTCGTTTATGGAGGTGACGAAGAGCTCGTCGTAAAGGGTTACATCGATGCAAGCTTTGACACTGGTCCGGATGACTCTAACTCTCAAATCGGATACATATTTATTCTTAATGGGGGAGCGGTAAGCTGGTGCAGTTCCAACCAAAACATCGTAGAAGATTCTACATGTGAAGTGGAGTATATGGCTGCCTCGGAGGCGGCTAAGGAGGGTGTCTGGATGAAGCAGTTCATGACGGATCTTGGAGTTGTGCCGAGCGCACTAAATCCAATAACTCTGTTCTGTGACAACAGTGGTGCCATTGCTCTAGCTAAGAAACCAAGGTTTCACAAGAAGACCACACACATCGAACGATGCTTCAACCTCATCCGCGACTATGTCGAAGGACAGGACGTAAATATTTACAAAGTGCACACGGATCTGAATGTTGCAGATCTGCTGACTAAACCTCTTCAATGAGCGAAGCATGATCAACACCAGAACTGTATGGGTGTTAGATTCATTCCAATGTAAATCGCATAGCAATATGAGTCTAGATTATTGTTCTAGTGCAAGTGGGAGACTTCTGCAAATATGCCCTAGAGGCAATGATAAAATAGTTATTATTCTTTTTCCTATTTCAAGATAATCGTTAATTATCCATGCTATAATTGTATTGAATGAAAACATAAATGCATGTGTGGATATATAGACAAAACTATGTCCCTAGTAAGTCTCTAGTTGACAAGACAGTTGATCAAGGATGGTTAAGGTTTTCTAACCATATGCAAGTGTTGTCACTTGATGACTGGATCACATCATTGGGAGAATGATGTGATGGACAAGACACAAACTATAAACGTAGCATGTGACCGTGTCTTTTTGTTGCTATTGTTTTCTGCATGTCAAGTATTCATTCCTATGACCATGAGATCATGTAACTCAGTGACATCAGAAGAATACCTTGTGTGTATCAAACCTCGCAACATTTCTGGGTGACTATAAAGGTGCTCTATAGGTATCTCCAAAGGTGTCCGTTGAGTTAGCATGGATCAAGACTGGAATTTGTCACTCCGTGTGACGGAGAGGTATCTCGGGGCCCACTCGGTAATACAACATCAGATACAAGCCTTTCAAGCAATGTGACTAAAGTGTTAGTCACGGGATCTTGTATGACGGAACGAGTAAAGAGACTTGCTGGTAACGAGATTGAAATAGGTATAGGGATGCCGACGATCGAATCTTGGGTAAGTAACATACCGAAGGACAAAGGGAATGGTATACGAGATTATATGAATCCTTGGCACAGAGGTTCAACCGATAAGATCTTCGTAGAATATGTAGGATCCAATATGGACATCTAGGTCCCGCTGTTGGATATTGACTGGGGAGTGTCTCGGGTCATGTCTGCATAGTTCTCGAACCCGCAGGGTCTGCACACTTAAGGTTCGGTGACGTTTCAATATAGTTGAGTTATATGTGTTAGTGAACGAAGGTTTGTTCGGAGTCCCGGATGAGATCACAGACATCACGAGGGTTTCCGGAATGGTCCGGAAACGAAGATTGATATATAGGATTGTTTCATTTGTCCTCCTGAAAGATTTTGGGCATTGCCGACAGTGTACCGGGAGTGACGAATGGGTTCCTGGTTTTACTTGGAGGGGCCACCCACCCGGGAGAGAACCTAATAGCCCATGGGTGACGCACCAGCCCTTGGTGGGCTGGTGAGATCAGCCCAATAGGGCTATTTCGGCTAAGGAAAAAATCAAAGGAGAAAAGAAAACAAAAAGAGGGAGATGGGAACGAAGGAAGGGACTCCTCCTTCCCAAACCGAATTGGAGTGGGAGTCCCTCCTCCTCCTTTCGGCCGACGCCCTAGGGGCTCCCTTGAGCCCCAAGGCTAGCCACACCCCTCCTCCTATATATACTAGAGGTTTTAGGGTTTTTGAGACACAACTTTTGCAACGTGCAACCATAAACCTCTACTTCGTAGTTCTTCTTCTAGATCGTTTTCTGCGGAGTTCGGGCGGAGCCCTGCAGGAATAGATCATCATCATCACCGACGCGCCGTCACGCTGCCGGAGAACTCATCTATTTCCCCGTCCGACTGATAATGCATGTGTGGATCGTCATCGAGCTGTACGTGTGCTGAACGCGGTGGTGCTGTCGGTTCGGTGCTAGATCGGGACGGATCGTGGGACGACGGTGATTTGAATCACGAAGCTGTTCCACTAGATCAACCGTGTTTCTTAACGCTTTCCGCTTAACGATCTACAAGGGTATGTGGATCTGATCTCCCTCTCGTGGATGAACATCATCATGATAGGCGTTCGTACGCATAGGAATTTTTTTGTTCGCCATACAACGTTCCCCAACAGTTTCCCGCCCGATGTGTCCCCCCGCTGCTGCGGTTCGCCTTGTTCCGCTCCTCAAGGCGTTCCATTCGTCGTCTTCCTTGTGGCACCTCGCAGTCAACGCCCTCCATGCCTCCTCCTTGCCATAGACCCAATCGGGCCTAACCTGAAAAATCAATTTTCATGTGAAGAATAGATGATGCAATTGCAACTTAGCATCAACATAGAATCTCATCGACAATTTACTTACCTCGTCGTACTTTTCCTCGCTCATCGTCGAGCATGACTTGACATTCTCTTTCTTCGGCGACGACTTGCCCGATATCGCGAAACTGAATTGACTCCTCTGGTTCACGAGAAGGTGGCGATTCCGGCATGGCATCACGGAAATCCTCCATCAAGTTTCGCATCCCATCGTACACTTCGCCATCGATCCACTGTTGCATCACGTCACCTCTGTCGTGGTCATTCTGAGTAAAGTCAACCGTCGTGACGAAGCCCGGCATATACGCAGATAACGAAAGGTGTTGTCCTAGAACCTCCTTTTTAGCGCGCTGACGGTTCCTGCAACGGGCGCAAGGGCACCGGGGATCAAGTGATTTGAACCACGCCCTAACTCATGCACTACCATATCTGTCTTCCATGCCCACTCATCTGTTCTGTCAACAACACTAGTACGACAACTATACATCCACCCATTATCATCCATCCTCTGCTTTATTGAGAGCCGAACAACAAACATAACATTTCATATCAAATAATAGCATGAAACAAAATGCATCATATTTTAATTTTTCTATCGGGAAAAACGCATGCATGAACCTACATCTCTAATAGGTATAGAGAGTCCTAGCAGCCGCCGGATCCGGAGATTGAGTACGTTCTGCATGCTCTACCCCGGTCCAAGACAAAATTTCGGTAGCACCTCCCCACTGCCCTCTCGATACATGTCCCGGCAAAAAGCCGAGAGGATGTGCATCCGAAGAACAACGGGGATGCGCTGACGAAATCCTCACTCGGGCCGGAGGAAAACTTGGATAACGTGCCCAATCTACGGATCTGACAACTGTCCCATAAATGCCGCAAGAGTTACGCTTCATAATATGCTGACCGCTAATGCATATTATCCGCATAACGCTCGCGAACGGGAAGTGACACCAAGGTTACGTGACTTGACGTACAAAATGGAATCTAGTGACATAGAAAAATGCTAGGGTGGATACATATTTCTAGCTCACCCACGGCGGGTAGAGGAAGTAGTCGGACGACGAGGGCTCCGAGACGACGGTGCTGGAAGAGGAGGACGACGGCGGGGACTCCGAGACAGCAGTGGCTCCAACGAGTGGCCCTCAATGGACCTGATGGTCCTGGGCGTCCCTCCACGACCCTGCATACATAATGATAGCTATCCATACATAATCTTGCTGCGGTAGCAGACAACAGTGCCAGAGATTGACACGTTGAGGGAGGCTGGGCTTGCGTTGGTTTTTCCCTTGAAGAGGAAAGGGTGGTGCAGCACAGGAGCAGTAAGTATTTCCCTCAGTTTGAGAACCATGGTATCAATCCAGTAGGAGAATCTCGTCAAGTCCAGAGTACCTACGCAAACACAAACGAGCTTGCACCCAACGCTATAAAGGGGTTGTCAATCCCTTCAAGATTGATTGCAAAGTGCAACGAAGTAAAAGAGTAAGGTTGAAAATATGGTGTGGAGTAAACCTGGGGGCCATAGTGTTCGCTAGAGGCTTCTCTCAAAATAGCAAATATTATGGTGGTTGAACAAATTACTGTCGAGCAATTGATAGAACCGCGCAAAGTCATGACGATATCTAAGGTAGTGATCATACACATAGGCATCACGTCCGAGACAAGTAGACCGATACTTTATGCATCTACTACTATTACTCCACACATCGACCGCTATCCAGTATGCATCTAGTGTATTGAGTTCATGACAAACAGAGTAACGCTTTAAGTGAGATGACATGATGTAGAGGGATAATCTTAAACCAATGACCATCTTTTTACCCTTGATGGCAACACACGATGCGTGCCTCTCTACCCCTTCTGGCACTGGGTGAGGTCACCGCACGGTATGTACCCAAAACCAAGCACTTTTCCCATTGCAAGAATCATAGATCTAGCTGGCCAAACAGAACCCATAACTCGAAGAGAATTACAAGGATATGAAATCATGCATAAGAGATATCAGAAGAAATTCAAATAAGATTCATAGATAATATGATCATAAATCCATAATTCATCGGATCTCGACAAACACACCGCAAAATAAAATTACATCGGATAGATCTCCATGAAGATCATGGAGAACTTTGTATTGAAGATCCAAGAGAGAAAAGAAGCCATCTAGCTACTAGCTATGGACCCGTAGGTCTATGGTGAAGTACTCACGTATCATCGGAGAGGTCATGGTGTTGATGAAGAAGCCCTCGGTATCCTAATCCCCCTCCGACAGGGCACCAGAACGTGCCCCAGATGGGATCTTGCGGAGAAAGAAGCTTGCGGCGGCGGAAAAGTACTTTCGATGATCTCTTGATTTTTTTCTGGAATTTTTGGGAATATATAGGCGAAAGACCTAGGGCAGGGGAGGCCCAGGGAGCCCACAAGCCTGGGAGGTGCGGGCCCCGCTGGCCGCGGCTAGGGGGCTTGTGGGGTCCCTGGAGACCCCCTGCGTTGGTTCTCAAGCTTCTCGATCTTCTTCTATTTTGGAAAGAACCTTTTTGGAAGTTTCGTTCCATTTGGACTCCGTTTAAAATCCTCCTCTGAAAAGGGTCAAAAACATGGAAAAAACACAAACTCGCACTTGGCACTGAGTTAATAAGTTAGTCCCAAAAAAGTTATAAAAGGCATACAAAAAATCCATAGTTTGACAAGATAATAGCATGAAACCATCAAAAATTATAGATACGTTGGAGACGTATCAAATATATAGAAATCCATAATAACATTTTATTACAAAAATTTCTACAAGTATATAAAAATGATAGCGATCTTTCCAATAGTGTGTGAATTAGAACCTAGAATCTACTGCAAGAAATAGGAAAAAAGGAAAAAAAGGGCTTAACAACTCCTCCTTGGGGTAGCCATGGTGGTTCGGGGGCACAATGGTGGCTGGTCGGGGAGGGCGGCGGCGCTGGTGGGTGGGGAGGGCGGCGGCGATGCTGTACGGCGACGCGGGACGACAGCTCCTCCTCGGGAGATGGCACAGGGAGAGGACGGTGGCACGGCGGTGGCGGGTCGGGACAAGGGCAGGCGACAAGCGGCGGAGGGCCGGGAGGGCGGCGACCGGCGGCAGCGCATGGGGAGGGCGGCGAGCGTTGGCGGCATGAGGGGAGGGCGGCGAGCGTTGGCGGCATGAGGGGAGGGCGGCGAGCGTCGGCGAAGCATCCGGAAGGCGGATAGAGAATGAGGGAGTGGTCGCAGAGGACACACGGGCGTGAGCCCTTTTGGCCCACCTGAACGGCCTGCTACGCCGACGGCCCAGCTCTGCAAACGGCAATGCCGTCGGCGTAGCCTCTGCTGGACTAATGTCGTTCGCGCCGTGCCCGCTCCGTCTTCTGCGGCCCAGCTACGCCGATGGCCCACCTACGCCTACGCTGACGACAACCGCTACACTAACGGCTGCTCTCAGCCCAGTTCCTGCTATGCCGATGGCCCAACCTACCCCGACAGCCGGCTCGTGGGCTGGGCTGGAACCGGGCCTACGCCGACGGCCCCGACCTTTGTCTGTCGGCGTAGCTGCCGGCCGTCGGCGTCTGTGCTCAGTCCCGTAGTGACGCCTTTAAATTCAAACTTCAAATTTCGTGAAAATTCATATTTTAATTTTTTTTCAAATTCTGAAAAAGTACATAGATACATGAAGGTATACAACACAAGTGTGTAAATTTTCAGAACAAAATACGTCGAAATGAGGGGTGTGGAAAAAAGACAAATCTGAAACTTTTTAACACATGTTACTATCCATCATTTCATACCATGAATTTGTCTTTGTTGTACACGTTGCATTTCAAAGTATTTCGACCAGAAATTTTACGCACACGCGGATCACATCCTTGTTTAGTTCTATATTTGTTTTTTTCAGATTATTTGAAACTAAATTTCTAAATTTTCATTTTTTAAAATTTCGGTCTCCATGGAGGCCGAGCTCCAAAACGCGATTCTCGTTAAATCGTCGTAAATAAACTATAAAACTGAAAAAAAAAATCGGTTGGATGGTAGCTGCATGTAATGTTTAGTTATAATATAAGAGCACGACAGCTATTGTTAGTCGCAAAGCACGATGTAGTATTTAGCCCCAAGTATTTAGCTGATAAGAAGGGGATGGGTCACTAGAAGCGCAACTGCCCCAAGTATTTAGCTCATAAGAAGGCGGCCAATGCCAAACCAGGTATATGTGATATACATATTATTGATGTGTACCTAACCAACTCTCGTAGTAGTGTCTGGGTATTTGATACCGGTTATGTTGCTCACATTTGCAACTCAAAGCAGGAACTATGGAATAAATGAAGGCTCGCGAAGGATGAAGTGACGATGCGCGTGGGAAATGGTTCCAAGGTTGATGCAATCGCTGTCGGCACAGTCTCACTTCAATTACCATCGGGATTAGTTATGAACTTAAGTAATTCTTATTTAGTGCCTGCGTTAAGAATGAGTATTATATCTACATCTTGTTTATTGCGACATTAATGGTTGTTCCATTTTTATGAGTAATATCTTTTATGGTCATGCATCCAATGTGAGGGGTTTGTTCATATTGAATCTTGATTGTGATGACACACATATCCATAACATTGAGACCAAAAGATGTGGAGTTAACAATGATAGCGCCACCTTTTTGTCGCACTGCCGCTTAGGTCATATTTGTGTAAAGCGCATGAAGAAACTCCATGCTGATGTGCTTTTGGAGTCACTTGATTTTGAAGCACGTGACACGTGCGAACCATGCCTCATGGGCAAGATGACTAAGACTCTGTTCTCTGGAACAATGGAGCGTGCAAGTGACTTGTTGGAAATCATACACACTGATGTGTGTGGGCCAATGAGTGTGGAGGCATGCGGCGGATATCGTTATTTTCTCACCTTCACTGATGATCTGAGTAGGTATGGATATATCTACTTGAGGAAGCACAAGTCTGAAATGTTTGAAAAGTTCAAACAATTTCAGAGTGAAGTTGAAAATCATCGTAACAAGAAGATCAAGTTCCTATGATCTGATCGAGGGGGCGAATATCTGAGTTTCAAGTTTGGTACTCACTTAAGACAATGTGGAATTGTTTCACAGCTGCCACCGCCTGGAACACCACAACGTAATGGTGTGTCCGAACGTCGTAATCGTACTTTGTTAGATATGGTGCAATCTGTGATGTCTCTTACCGATTTGCCATTATCCTATTGGGGTTATGCATTAGAGACAGCTGCATTCACTTTAAATAGGGCACTATCAAAATCTGTTGAGACGACACCATATGAGCTATGGCATGGCAAGAGGCCAAAGTTGTCGTTTCTTAAAGTTTGGGGATGCGATGCTTATGTCAAAAAGCTTCAGCCTAAAAAGCTGGAACCCAAAGTGGAAAAGTGTGTCTTCATAGGTTACCCAAAAGAGACAGTTGGGTACACCTTCTATTTCAGATACGAGGGCAAAGTGTTTGTTGCTAAAAATAGAGCTTTTCTCGAGAAAGAGTTTCTCTTGAAAGAATTGAGTGGGAGGAAGATAGAACTTGATGAGGTTGTGGAACCTCTGTTCCAACAGGATGGTGCAGGGCAGAGAGAAATCTCTGTCGAGACAACACCAGTTGAGGAGGAAGCTAATGATGATGATCATGAAGCTTCAGATCAAGTTACTATCGGACCTCGCAGGTCGAGAAGATCACGTACTCCTCCTGAGTGGTACAGGAATCCTGTGTAATCTATCATGTTGTTAGACAACAATGAGCCTGCGAATTATGAAGAAGCAATGGTGGGCCCGGATTCCAACAAATGGTTAGAGGCCATGAAATCCGAGATAGGATCTATGTATGAAAACAAAGTGTGGACTTTAAAAGTATTAGCTGAAGGTCGCAAGGCTATTCGGAACAAATGGATCTTTAAGAAGAAGACGGACACGGACGGCAATGTGACCGTTTATAAAGCTCGCCTTGTGGAAAAGGGTTTTTCACAATTTCAAGGAGTTGACTACTATGAGACATTCTTGCCGGTAGCGATGCTTAAGTCCGTCCGAATCATGTTAGCAATAGCTGCATTTTTCGATTATGAAATCTGGCAGATGGATGTCAAATCGGCGTTCCTTAATGGTACATGATGCTACCCGAAGGTTTTGGCGATCCAAAGAATGCTAACAAAGTATGCAAGCTCCAGCGATCCATTTATGGACTGGTGCAAACATCTCGCCGTTGGAATAAGCGCTTTGATGAGGTGATCAAGGCGTTTGGGTTTATACAAGTTGTTGGAGAATCTTGTATATACAAGAAAGTGAGTGGGAGCTCTGTAGCGTTTCTAATATTATATGTGGATGACATATTGCTAATTGGAAACAATGTGGAGTTTTTCGAGAGCATAAAAGATTACTTGAACAAATGTTTTTCAATGAAAGACCTAGGAGAAGATGCTTACATATTAGGTATTAAGATCTATAGAGATAGATTGAGGCGCCTAATAGGACTTTCACAAAACACATACCTTGATAAATTTTGAAGAAGTTCAAAATGGAGCAATCCAAGAAGGGGTTCTTGTCAGTGTTACAAGGTATAAAGTTGAGTAAGGTTCAGTGTCCAATGACTGCAGAAGATAGAGAAAACATGAGTACCATCCCCTATGCTTCAGCCATAGGGTCTATCATGTATGCAATGCTGTGCACTAGACCGGACGTTGCCTGGCCATAAGTGTGGCAAGCAGATTTCAAAGTGATCCAAGAGTGGAACACTGGGCGGCGGTCAAGAATATTCTGAAGTACCTGAGAAGGACTAAGGAAATGTTTCTCGTTTATGGAGGTGACGAAGAGCTCGTCGTAAAGGGTTACATCGATGCAAGCTTTGACACTGGTCCGGATGACTCTAACTCTCAAATCGGATACATATTTATTCTTAATGGGGGAGCGGTAAGCTGGTGCAGTTCCAACCAAAACGTCGTAGAAGATTCTACATGTGAAGCGGAGTATATGGCTGCCTCGGAGGCGGCTAAGGAGGGTGTCTAGATGAAGCAGTTCATGACGGATCTTGGAGTTGTGCCGAGCGCACTAAATCCAATAACTCTGTTCTGTGACAACAGTGGTGCCATTGCTCTAGCTAAGAAACCAAGGTTTCACAAGAAGACCACACACATCGAACGATGCTTCAACCTCATCCGCGACTATGTCGAAGGACAGGACGTAAATATTTACAAAGTGCACACGGATCTGAATGTTGCAGATCTGCTGACTAAACCTCTTCCATGAGCGAAGCATGATCAACACCAGAACTGTATGGGTGTTAGATTCATTCCAATGTAAATCGCATAGCAATATGAGTCTAGATTATTGTTCTAGTGCAAGTGGGAGACTTCTGCAAATATGCCCTAGAGGCAATGATAAAATAGTTATTATTCTTTTTCCTATTTCAAGATAATCGTTAATTATCCATGCTATAATTGTATTGAATGAAAACATAAATGCATGTGTGGATATATAGACAAAACTATGTCCCTAGTAAGTCTCTAGTTGACAAGACAGTTGATCAAGGATGGTTAAGGTTTTCTAACCATATGCAAGTGTTGTCACTTGATGACTGGATCACATCATTGGGAGAATGATGTGATGGACAAGACCCAAACTATAAACGTAGCATGTGACCGTGTCATTTTGTTGCTATTGTTTTCTGCATGTCAAGTATTCATTCCTATGACCATGAGATCATGTAACTCAGTGACATCAGAAGAATACCTTGTGTGTATCAAACGTCGCAACATTTCTGGGTGACTATAAAGGTGCTCTATAGGTATCTCCAAAGGTGTCCGTTGAGTTAGCATGGATCAAGACTGGAATTTGTCACTCCGTGTGACGGAGAGGTATCTCGGGGCCCACTCGGTAATACAACATCAGATACAAGCCTTTCAAGCAATGTGACTAAAGTGTTAGTCACGGGATCTTGTATGACGGAACGAGTAAAGAGACTTGCTGGTAACGAGATTGAAATAGGTATAGGGATGCCGACGATCGAATCTCGGGTAAGTAACATACCGAAGGACAAAGGGAATGGTATACGAGATTATATGAATCCTTGGCACAGAGGTTCAACCGATAAGATCTTCGTAGAATATGTAGGATCCAATATGGACATCTAGGTCCCGCTATTGGATATTGACTGGGGAGTGTCTCGGGTCATGTCTGCATAGTTCTCGAACCCGCAGGGTCTGCACACTTAAGGTTCGGTGACGTTTCAATATAGTTGAGTTATATGTGTTAGTGAACGAAGGTTTGTTCGGAGTCCCGGATGAGATCACAGACATCACGAGGGTTTCCGGAATGGTCCGGAAACGAAGATTGATATATAGGATTGTTTCATTTGTCCTCCTGAAAGATTTTGGGCATTGCCGACAGTGTACCGGGAGTGACGAATGGGTTCCTGGTTTTACTTGGAGGGGCCACCCACCCGGGAGAGAACCTAATAGCCCATGGGTGACGCACCAGCCCTTGGTGGGCTGGTGAGATCAGCCCAATAGGGCTATTTCGGCTAAGGAAAAAATCAAAGGAGAAAAGAAAACAAAAAGAGGGAGATGGGAACGAAGGAAGGGACTCCTCCTTCCCAAACCGAATTGGAGTGGGAGTCCCTCCTCCTCCTTTCGGCCGACGCCCTAGGGGCTCCCTTGAGCCCCAAGGCTAGCCACACCCCTCCTCCTATATATACTAGAGGTTTTAGGGTTTTTGAGACACAACTTTTGCAACGTGCAACCATAAACCTCTACTTCGTAGTTCTTCTTCTAGATCGTTTTCTGCGGAGTTCGGGCGGAGCCCTGCAGGAATAGATCATCATCATCACCGACGCGCCGTCACGCTGCCGGAGAACTCATCTATTTCCCCGTCCGACTGATAATGCATGTGTGGATCGTCATCGAGCTGTACGTGTGCTGAACGCGGTGGTGCTGTCGGTTCGGTGCTAGATCGGGACGGATCGTGGGACGACGGTGATTTGAATCACGAAGCTGTTCCACTAGATCAACCGTGTTTCTTAACGCTTTCCGCTTAACGATCTACAAGGGTATGTGGATCTGATCTCCCTCTCGTGGATGAACATCATCATGATAGGCGTTCGTACGCATAGGAATTTTTTTGTTCGCCATACAACGTTCCCCAACAGTTTCCCGCCCGATGTGTCCCCCCGCTGCTGCGGTTCGCCTTGTTCCGCTCCTCAAGGCGTTCCATTCGTCGTCTTCCTTGCGGCACCTCGCAGTCAACGCCCTCCATGCCTCCTCCTTGCCATAGACCCAATCGGGCCTAACCTGAAAAATCAATTTTCATGTGAAGAATAGATGATGCAATTGCAACTTAGCATCAACATAGAATCTCATCGACAATTTACTTACCTCGTCGTACTTTTCCTCGCTCATCGTCGAGCATGACTTGACATTCTCTTTCTTCGGCGACGACTTGCCCGATATCGCGGAACTGAATTGACTCCTCTGGTTCACGAGAAGGTGGCGATTCCGGCATGGCATCACGGAAATCCTCCATCAAGTTTCGCATCCCATCGTACTCTTTGCCATCGATCCGCTGCCGCATCACGTCACCTTTGTCGTGGTCGTTCTGAGTAAAGTCAACCGTCGTGGCAAAGCCCGGCATATACGCAGATAACCAAAGGTGTTATCTCAGAACCTCCTTTTTAGCGCGCTGACGGTTCCTGCAACGGGCGCAAGGGCAACGGGGATCAAGTGATTTGAACCATGCCCTAACTCATGCACTACCATATCGGTTTTCCATGCCCACTCATCTGTTCTATCAACAACACTAGTACGACGACTGTACATCCACCCATTATCAGCCATCCTCTGCTTTATTGAGAGCCAAACAACAAACATAGCATTTCATAGTAAATAATAACATGAAACAAAATGCATCACATTTTAATTTTTCTACCGGGCAAAACGCATGCATGAACCTACATCTCTAATAGGTATAGAGGGTCCTAGCAGCCGCCGGATCCGGAGATTGAGTACGTTCTGCATGGTTTATCCCGGTCCAAGACAAAATTTCAGTAGCACCTTCCCACTGCTCTCTCGATACATGTCTTGATAAAAAGCCGAGAGGATGTGCATCCGAAGAACAACGGGAGGCGCTGATGAAATCATAACTCGGACCGGAGGAAAACATGGAAAACGTGTCCAATCTACGGATCTGACGACTGTCCCGTAAATGCCGCAAGAGTTACGCTTCATAATATGCTGACCGCTAATGCATATTATCCGCGTAACGCTCGCGAACGGGCAGGGACGAAGCCCGGATTTAAACATAGGGGGGCGAAAGACAATAAGCCAAAAAGATAGACATACCGTATGGCTATCTAAACCTTAGCCTTGCATCTCCAACCGTCACCAAGATCAAGTGTGGTCATTTTTTGGATTAGAATCGATGCTACTCTTTCACTAGTTCTCATTGATTGTGATAGGAACTTACACTCATACGGTCAGATTCAGTTTGTAAAATCAGCTCCGCCATATAATGCATAAATTAGTTTCTATTCATGACTATACATACACAATTTATAATTCATTTGGTCAAAAGTATATCATCAGTGCATCAGGGGTCTACTGATGGTAAAACAATTCTATGCAGATAAGCTAATTTCATCTAAACACGGAAACTTTGTCTTCTAAAAAAACAGTTAACAGTATACGAATCAACATTGCATAATATACATCAGCGAAGTAGACTAACCAGACAATATCCTTATGTCGTTCCATCGTCTTGGAACGCATCGTCACATCGCCGTCGATGGCGATCGATTTTGGTGGCAACCTCGTCGATTCAGTCCCAGTTTTCTCCTTCCGGAACTGCCCTAGGCTTGAGCTCATCGCTGCATCTGCCGTCCGGTCTGCCGTCAAGGCGTCAATTTTCCGTGGATGGGCGCCTGCCTGTCCCCGAATTCCCTTCCCTTCGCCCCTTCTCGCTGGAGGCGCGATTGAGAGATCCGATCAGCAACTAGCACTTGCAGGCGTCTGTTACAATCATAGAACCGACATGAACGGAAGACTGGCATCTAGCGATATGTGCGTGAGTAGTCCAACTCTCCAGGTCGTGGCTATGTGCGGCAAGCCCGCAACTAACAGCCTCCCACGATGGGTTGTTATTTTCTTTTACCTCTTTTGTGAGACAATCCTTTACCTTATTTTGTGCTTTTAGAAAAAGGATTGGGCCATACATGGGCTAGGAGGCTGATGTTTCATGTTAATTGCAATAGGGGGGCGAAGTACGTTATGTACACTTAGCGAATCCAAAAAAATAGCGATTAACTGAACGCCATCGAAGCAAAACACGATCGTTGAGGGGGGTCTCGCCCCCCCTCGCCCCCCTTGAATCCGTCCCTGCGGACGGGAAGTGACACCTAGGTTACGCGACTTGACGTGCAAAATGGAATCTAGTGACATAGCAAAATGCCAGGGTGGATACAGAGTTCTAGCTCATCCTCGGCGGGTAGAGGAAGTAGTCAGACGACGAGGGCTCCGAAACGACGATGCTAGAAGAGGAGGAGGATGGCGGGGGCTCCGAGACAGCAGTGCCTCCAACGAGTGGCCCTCAATGGACCTCGATGGTCCTCGGCGTCCCTCAACGGCCCTGCATACATAATGATAGCTATCCATCAGAATCCATACATAATCTATACAAATCTATTATAACAATTTTTTTACAACAATTTTTACAAGTATATAAAAATGATAGCGATCTTTCCAATAGTGTGTGAATTAAAACCTAAAATCTACTGCAAGAAATAGGAAAAAAGGAAAAAAAAAAGGGCATAACAACTCCTCCCTGGGGTAGCCATGGTGGTTCTGGGGCACCACGGTGGCTCGCCGGGGAGGGCGGCGGCGCTGGCGGGTGGGGACGGCGGCGGCGATGCGGGACGACAGCTCCTCCTCGGGAGATGGCGCAGGGAGAGGACGGGGGCACGACGGTGGCGGGTCGGGACAAGGGCAGGCGACGAGCGACAGAGGGCCGGGAGGGCGGCGACCGGCGGGAGCGCGTGAGGAGGGCGGCGAGCGCTGGCGGCACGAGGGGAGGGCGGCGAGCGTCGGCGACGCATCCGGAAGGCGGATGGAGAATGAGGGAGTGGTCGGAGAGGACACACGGGCGTGGGCCATTTTGGCCCACCGAACGGCCTGCTACGCCGACGGCAATGCCGACGGCAATGCCGTCGGCGTAGCCTCTGCTGGACTAACGTCATTCGCGCCGTGCCCGCTCCGTCTTCTGCTGCCGAGCTACGCGGATGTCCCACCTACGCCTACGCTGACCGCAACCGCTACACTGACGGCTGCTCTCGGCCCAGTTCCCGCTATGCCGACGGCCCAACCTACCCCCACAGCCGGCTCGTGGGCTGGGCTAGAAACGGGCCTACACCGACGGCCCCGACCTTTGTCCGTCGGCGTAGCAGCCGGCCGTCGGCGTCTACGACCAGAAATTTATCTTTGTTGTACAGGTGTCGTTTTAAAGTATTACGACCAGAAATTTTACGCACACGTGGATCACATCCTTGTTTAGTTCTATATTTGTTTTTCAGATTATTTGGAACTAAATTTTTAAAATTTCGGTCTCCATGGAGGCCGAGCTCCAAAACGCGATTCTCGTTAAATCGTCGTAAATAAACTATAAAACTGAAAAAAAAATCGGTTGGATGGTAGCTGCATGTAATGTTTAGTTATAATATAAGAGCACAACAGCTATTGTTAGTCGCAAAGCACGATGTAGTACCGTGTAACCGGACTAGTAATACATGACAAAACAGAGAAAAATAGAGAGACAAGTATGGTGGTGGCCTGGTGTGTACACAACATGGTTTGACGAACGGGCATAAAAATAGAGAGACAAGTATGATGGTGGCATGGTGTGTACACAACATGGTTTGACGAACGGGCATGGCATCGAGATGCGGGTCTCGCTCCTATCCCTGGCCGGTCGTCTTTCTGCTGGAACACAAACATGGAGCAGTAACAGGTATAGCTGCTCTTTCCTGCTCTCTTCCGGAACGGGAGGCATCGCGTCTCAGTCCTCGCCCAACCAACACTATCTACTTCGTCACGACGCGACTAGGCCGGGCTCCAAGGCTGGTCAAGTGGTTCAGCTTGTATTCGTCATGGAGCAGTAACACCAAGGCAGGTTCAGCTTGTATTCGTCACACAGATACTCCGACATGCCGCAACCGTTCAATGCAAGAACGTGTCGAGTAGTTCGCGGTGCCCGTGTCTTTCAGAGGAGCTGCTGCCCGTGTTGGATTTCTCTTCCAGTAAAGTTGCCACAGCTTGTTCCATGCGGTCGGATTTCTCTTCCAGTAAAGTTGCCATTCCTAATGTCTCCAAATCCTACCCTATCCCGGTTCTCTTGATATTAGGATGGTACAAGCTCTTAAGATGGACATGCAAAACCATAAAATGGTGCCGACCAAAAAATTGTGTGCGCCTTCTAGTGTACTGGCCACAAAATGGATCGGTGCTCCTTTGCTAGCTAGCTTATATATATCAGCTTCTCTCTGTAAGGCCGATCTATGCCTTTAACATTTTCAGCTACCTATTGATTCTCTGCATTTATTATTGTACGATCTATGACTTTAATTGTGGCAATAATGTAAGTTCCATCGACTTATATAAAGTTCAGGATTCGTTGATGACTCCTGCCAATACGTTCCTTACGTAAGTTGTGGGTAAAATGGCAGCACCGTTCCTGAGAAAGTTTGTTTGATATACTCCTAGCCTGCTGCGTACGAGTGCTCCAACGAGCAATCGATATACTCCATGAGCAAGTTTGTTTGACTCCTGCGCTACTCATGTCTTTTGCAGCTAGTGATCAGACAGGAGCTTGCAAGATCGTGAGAAGAACGTAACATGTGCGTCGTCTCTGCAGACAAACTAACGACCAGACCTGAAACGCTTCATAATCAGAAGCACTTTCTTGAAAAGACAATTGATAGAATAATCGGCGCTGACAATCACGTTTGATCATCTTTGGACGTAGACGGGGCAATGGGTTCTCTCAGTTTGGTTTAGAAAAAAGAGGCCCCGACCTTTCTTTAGATACCGTAAAAAAACTATAGTATGACACATAACTTGGTATCCAAAACTTAGCATCCAAACACACCCTGAATTTTTTTACGCTTATAACTTAGTTTGTATTCTCAAAACATGTGCTCATGGGAGCATCAATCTTGAATACCACATACACCTTTCCAGTTAGATCCAGCACCGAAAATTGGAAGCATAGACGGTTTCTCACTTCTCACCCGGCCAACAACATGTTTAGTGTGTTGACACCTGATTTTATCATGGAAAAAACATTGTTAAGATGGCTTCAAATGAAGAAGTTCTCTACATGAAAAAATTCTGTAGTGTTAGCGTGAACATCTTTGAAGTATTGATCATCACTCTCCGATGTCAACTCGAAGGCCGAAACTGCGCTCAAAGTAATAAGATTTTATATTCAGAGTACTGTTCATACGATTAAACCTCTAACACGGCCTCATATGAGAAAATATTCTACCCGAATTGTATTCGTCTCGTCGAATCGATTGATTTTGATACCACATACACCTTTTCGGTTGGATCAAATGGAAGCATAGACGGTTTCTCACTTTTCATGAGCAAAAGTTAAAGCCATCGGAGTGCGCCCTACCATGAGGCAAAAACTGACGCGCACAATTAGACACACGTATGAAAGCTAGCGCCACCGATCACTTGTTTTGCGCCAGCGTTTCGGTCCACAAGACACCCTTGAATCAAAGAATATTCACGGGAAAGTTGTTCATCTTGTCGAAATGATTAAATTTGCTTTGGTTCTTGACTTACATCGTCGGTGTTGCTCTTGCCGGGGTAATTGGGGGAGTTATCGACGTGGTAGCTCTCGCAGTCGCCTTCTTGCATTTCACACCGAAACCTTCCCGTTTTTCGTTGATGCGGGCCGGACCAGATTCGCAGCGGCGGTGGCGGCGGGCGTGCGTGCCTTCCCGGCGGGGGCTGCCGGAGCGCCGCCTTGGACGACGATGTTGCCATGCCGCTTGCGAGGATGCACAATGGAGCCTTGAACATCGATGGGCGCAACATGGCCAGCGACGAGATCTGCCAGAGGGGTTGGCGTGTGGATGACTTCAACGGTGACGAGCGATGATTTTGATGCTTCCATGGCGGCAACGGCCGCTGGGAATGGTGGTCCGGAGCGGGCGATGGAGGATCAAGGGGAGGGAACGGGACTGACGCTCGGAAATATCCCTCCCACTAAAACTCTCTAACAATAGGGGCGAAGTTCGCTCCACCTCCCAACCCATATTTCTAAAGGTTCAAGGCGAAGATTAATCGCAATTTTTCTTACAGGCCGCAGTCTCATACGGTGTTCGTTTGGGTAATTTTTCGTGCAAACCCGTAAAGTAACGGTTATTTTACAAGTCGACATGATATAAAGGGTCTGTTGGAGATGCTCTTATGTACTAGGGCAATCAATTTTTTGAGTATATATTCAAGCCAACAGTATAAAGTCTCGTACTCCATCGACCACTCCTCACGTGTACATGAGGAAGGCGAGTCAGGGTACCCTCTTGTATGATTAATGCACGTCGAGTCATCATATATAAACTATAAAACCCAAAAACTCGGTTGGACGGCAGAGGCAGAAGCTGCATGTAATGTTCAGTTATAATATAGGGCCACGACATGTACTGTTAGTCACAAAGCACGCCGTAGTATGGACCGAGATCGAGTCACGTCGTAACTGGAGGGAAGATAGCCGTTGGATGGAGAATGGACAGACCAAATCAAACATTGTAGAAAAGCACTCTAGGCGACACTGTGCGCGATTCACTATAGCTCGTGCATTGTATGCAAGTTTCGGTAGAAATTTTACTGTAGCTCAGGTACTGTTCGTGAAGATCCATCCATTCATCTTTGATCAGATGGTGTGAAGAGAGGGGCCACGCACTGTGTTGTTCACTGGTGACTTGTCCATAGCAAGTCACCGGATCTCAGTCAGTATAGTACCGTGTAACGGGACTAGTAATACGTGAAAGAAGAAAGAGAAAGAGAGAGACAAGTATGCTGGTTGCCTGGTGCATACACAACATGGTTTGACGAACATGCATGCCATCAAGAGGCGGGTCCCACTCCTATCTCCGGTCGATCGTCTTTCTGCTAGGACTTGGGTACGATACCAATACATGGAGGAGGAACATGTTTTGTAGGCAAACTCGCAAAGCTTTTATTCAATCGTCACACAGTTTACAGAACGAATAAGAGATCTCCAGGGTGGCCTAACCATACATGGAGGTCGGTCCCTAGTGATAGTGCATACTTTGCTAGTTTTTGGGCCTCGACATTCGAGGTTCCGAACTCATGTAAGAAATTACAAGAAATAAAAGTCCTAGAGGACTCTTTGATCTCAAACACAACTGCTCCGTATGACACCGAGGTTCCCCTTTTAATTGCGTCTACAACATTCTTGCAATCACATGCCACCAAAACTTTGTGAATATATAGGTCATTCGCTAGTGCAATAGCCTTTGTGATCGCCGGTACTTCAAGGGTCTCATGATCATCTATATTCCTGAACAAAACTGAGGATGCACCTTGGAAATTGCCCAACTCGTCACAACATATCGCGGCAATGGCCCCATGCCACCCTTCTCAACACCACGACATCCATGTTGATCTTGTAGTGCTTCTCCGCCGGTGGAATTCACCCGGTCGGTCGAGGCATAGAAGATGAGGTAGCACTCAGAGCTGATTTAGCTAGGCATTGAAGGTCCGAAAGAAACCTATCAACAGAAGAATGTGTTGCATATGGAGTCTGCAGAATTCCTTCGTCAATAACCTTCCTTCTTGCATGCAAAATCGCCCATAGCGTCCTAATCATCAGAGTAAAATCCTACAGTGGAATAGAGTCGCCCATATCAAAAACCAGCCTTTGGCATCCTCTTATTTGTTCATGCACATGTGTTGGAGTAGCTCATCATTAGAAAGTGCCCAAACACTTTGCATCAAGTAACGCACGTATCCAACTATCCTCAGCTCCGCACACTTCACAAACATGAGTGGAGGACATGTTCCGATGGTGAAGAACGTCGCTCGAGGGAAGCGAATGTTGCGCTAGTCTCCAAGTGAAGATCTCCAGTTCAGATTGTAACTGCAGTTTCCTCACCGACGGCGAGCCTCGGTGCTCATCGACAGGATTTGATGATTCATTAGCTCTTTCCATCGAGTCTTGGGTGCTCATCTTCAGTCGGTATATAAGGTTATAGGCTGTCCTGACAGAGTAAATCCCCCTAGTGTCTTTCGACGAGCCCAAAAGTCCTCTAGTTAATGCATACAAATGGGAATTTAAAGATGGATTCAGCATCAATCGGTAGAAATACCTGGCGAACCAATTCCTCTATCCATTCAGCATCCGTTGGGTCAAACACTTCAGCCACTAGCTGTGGTGGATTAGTGATTAGGAGGTGACTGGCTTGAAGAGACCATCTCTAGGGATCTAGTTGTTTTCCCAAATTTTTGTGGAAGCACCATTCCCAATGCAACGACCAATGTCTAGGTTCAAGATGTTCCTTCCATCAATCAAAATCTGCAATATCTAGGATCGATGGGATCCAAGATCTGCTTCTAGGATAGATGTGTTTGGGTAGTAGAGGGATTTCAGAATACATGCACTCAATGTGTTTGGCTCCTGCAGTAGCCGCCATGCTTGCCTCGATAGCAAGGCTAGGCTGAAGATCTTCATGTCCCTGAACCCGAGCCCACCAAGGTTTTTTGGCCTCGTGATGACATCCCACGACACCCAACAAGGCCTTCTCTTCTTTTGCTTTCCCCCACCAAAAAAGCCGAATGATAGATGTTATACCTTCACACAATCCTCTCAGGAGACTCAAGCAAGACATGGAAAACACAGGGATGGATTGAGCCACTCAGTTGATTAGTACCTCCTTCCCTCTTGCAGAAAGTAGTTTTTCCATCCATCCTTTCACTTTTTTCTTAAACTCTATCACACAAATACTTGAAAGAACCATTCTTGGACTGTCCCACCTCTGTCGGCAGGCCCAAGTATTTCTCATTCACCGACTCATTCTGCACATTTAGACAATTCTTCACTTCTAGTTTAGATAATACCTGCTTCAAGGAGATTTAGTATTTCTTTTCTTACTACCTCTTTCATCTTAGGATTTAATCTCCGTTGATGATCGGTAACTGGTTTGGAATCAGGATCGGTTTTAATTTTGTGGTGGCATAGATTGGGACTAATGCCCTTAAGATCATCAAGAGTATATCCAATAGCAGCACGGTACTTCCTCGGAGTTTTCAATAATTTCTTTTCTTCATGCTCTGAAAGGCTAGCACTAATAATAATAGGATATATCTCTTTTTCATCAAGATAAGCATACTTAAGAGTATCAGGTAACTGTTTAAGCTCGAACACAGGATCACCCTTTGGTGGGGGTGGATCTCCAAGCAGTTCAACAGGCAAATTATTCTTAAGGATAGGATGTTGTTCAAAGATAACTCTATCCATCTCATTCCTTTCATCCATATGCATATCATTTTCATGCTCAAGCAAGTATTGCTCTAAAGGATCAGTAGGAGGCACAACAATAGAAGCTAGGCCAATAATTTCATCCTTACTAGACAATTCTTTTTCATGAGGTTGTCTACCAAACTTGGAGAAATTGAATTCATGTGACACACCTTCAAAGCCGACAGTGACAGTTTGCTTCTCACAGTCAATATGAGCATTGACAGTATTGAGGAAAGGTCTACCAAATATAATGGGATGAAAGCTATCTTGTGTGGTCGCAAGAATGAGAAAATCAGCAGGATACTTAGTTTTACCACACAAGACTTCGACATCTCTAACAATTCCCAAAGGGCATATTGATGGGGAACTTCGCATGGGAAACAAAAATTTTCCTACGCGCACGAAGACCTATCATGGTGATGTCCATCTACGAGAGGGGATGAGTGATCTACGTACCCTTGTAGATCGTACAGCAGAAGCGTTAGTGAACGCGGTTGATGTAGTGGAACGTCCTCACGTCCCTCGATCCGCCCCGCGAATAATCCCACGATCAGTCCCACGATCTAGTACCGAACAGACGGCACCTCCGCGTTCAGCACACGTACAGCTCGACGATGATCTCGGCCTTCTTGATCCAGCAAGAGAGACGGAGAGGTAGAAGAGTTCTCCGGCAGCGTGACGGCGCTCCGGAGGTTGGTGATGACCTTGTCTCAGCAGGGCTCCGCCCGAGCTCTGCAGAAACGCGATCTAGAGGAAAAACCGTGGAGGTATGTGGTCGGGCTGCCGTGGAAAAGTCGTCTCAAATCAGCCCTAAAACCTCCGTATATATAGGTGGGAGGGAGGGGACCTTGCCTTGGGGCTCAAGCAGCCCCAAGGGGGTCGGCCGAGTCCAAGGGGGAAGGCTCCCCCCCCCCAAACCGAGTTTGACTTGGTTTGGTGGGTGGGAGTCCTTCCTTCCCTTCCCACCCCCTTTTTTTTCTTTTCTCTTTGATTTTCTTTCCTAGGCGCATAGGGCCCTTTTGGGCTGTCCCACTAACCCACTAAGGGGTGGTGTGCCACCCTCAAGGCCTATGGGCTTCCCCGGGGTGGGTTGCCCCCCGGTGAACTTCCGGAACCCATTCGTCATTCCCGGTACATTTCCGGTAACTCCAAAAACCTTCCGGTAATCAAATGAGGTCATCCTATATATCAATCTTCGTTTCCGGACCATTCCGGAAACCCTCGTGATGTCCGTGATCTCATCCGGGACTCCGAACAACATTCGGTAACCAACCATATAACTCAAATACGCATAAAACAACGTCGAACCTTAAGTGTGCAGACCCTGCGGGTTCGAGAACTATGTAGACATGACCCGAGAGACTCCTCGGTCAATATACAATAGCGGGACCTGGATGCCCATATTGGATCCTACATATTCAACGAAGATCTTATCGTTTGAACCTCAGTGCCAAGGATTCATATAATCCCGTATGTCATTCCCTTTTGTTGGAAATATGCCCTAGAGGCAATAAAAAATTAGTTATTATTATATTTCTTTGTTCATGATAATCGTTTATTATCCATGCTATAATTGTATTGATTGGAAACACAATACTTGTGTGGATACATAGACAAAACACTGTCCCTAGTAAGCCTCTAGTTGACTAGCTCGTTGATCAAAGATGGCCAAGGTTTCCTGGCCATAGGCAAGTGTTGTTACTTGATAACGGGATCACATCATTAGGAGAATCATGTGATGGACTAGACCCAAACTAATAAGACGTAGCATGTTGATTGTGTCATTTTGTTGCTACTGTTTTTTGCGTGTCAAGTATTTGTTCCTATGACCATGAGATCATATAACTCACTAACACCGGAGGAATGCTTTGTGTGTATCAAACGTCGCAACGTAACTGGGTGACTATAAAGATGCTCTACAGGTATCTCCGAAGGTGTTAGTTGAGTTAGTATGGATCGAGAGTGGGATTTGTCACTCCGTGTGACGGAGAGGTATCTCGGGGCCCACTCGGTAATACAACATCACACACAAGCCTTGCAAGCAATGTGACTTAGTGTAAGTTGCGGGATCTTGTATTACGGAACGAGTAAAGAGACTTGCCGGTAAACGAGATTGAAATAGGTATGCGGATACTGACGATCGAATCTCGGGCAAGTAACATACCGAAGGACAAAGGGAATGACATACGGGATTATATGAATCCTTGGCACTGAGGTTCAAACGATAAGATCTTCGTAGAATATATAGGATCCAATATGGGCATCCAGGTCCCGCTATTGGATATTGACCGAGGAGTCACTCGGGTCATGTCTACATAGTTCTCGAACCCGCAGGGTCTGCACACTTAAGGTTTGACGATGTTTTATGCGTATTTGAGTTATATGGTTGGTTACCGAATGTTGTTCGGAGTCCTGGATGAGATCACAGAAGTCACGAGGGTTTCCGGAATGGTCCGGAAACGAAGATTGATATATAGGATGACCTCATTTGGATACCGGAAGGTTTTCGTACATTACCTGAAAAGTTTCGGGCTCATCGGTAGTGTACCGGGAGTGCCGGGAGGGGTGCCGGGGACCATCGGGAGGGGTGTCACGCCCCAAGGGGTCTCATGGGCTATGGGAAGAGATAAACTAGCCCCTAGTGGGCTGGAATAAGTCCCCACTAAGGCCCATAAGGTTTGAGAAGGAAAAAACACAAGGTGGAAAGAGTTTCCAAGTGGGAAGGTGGAATCCTACTCCAAGTAGGACTGGAGTAGGACTCCTCCACCTCCAATTTCGGCCAAACCTTTAGGTTTTGACGCTGCCTCCTCCCCTCCCTCGCACCTATATATACGGAGGTTTTAGGGCTGATTTGAGACGACTTTTTTCTCACGGCTGCCCGACCACATACCTCCATAGTTTTTCCTCTAGATCGCGTTTCTGCGGAGCTCGGGCGGAGCCCTGCTGAGACAAGGTCATCACCAACCTCCGGAGCGCCGTCACGCTGCCGGAGAACTCTTCTACCTCTCCGTCTCTCTTGCTGGATCAAGAAGGCCGAGATCATCGTCGAGCTGTACGTGTGGTGAACGCAGAGGTGCCGTCCGTTCGGTACTAGATCGTGGGACTGATCGCGGGATTGTTCGCGGGGCGGATCGAGGGACGTGAGGACGTTCCACTACATCAACCGCATTCACTAACGCTTCTGCTGTACGATCTACAAGGGTACGTAGATCACTCATCCCCTCTCGTAGATGGACATCACCATGATAGGTCTTCGTGCGTGTAGGAAAATTTTTGTTTCCCATGCGACGTTCCCCAATAGTGGCATCATGAGCTAGGTTCATGCGTAGATGTCTTCTCGAGTAGAACACAAAAGTTTTTGTGGGCGGTGATGTGCGTTTTGCTGCCCTCCTTAGTCCTTTCTTGATTCCGCGGTATTGTTGGATTGAAGCGGCTTGGACCGACATTACTCGTACGCTTACGAGAGACTGGTTTCATCGCTACGAGTAACCCCGTTGCTCAAAGATGACTGGCAAGTGTCGGTTTCTCCAACTTTAGTTGAATCGGATTTGACCGAGGAGGTCCTTGGATGAGGTTAAATAGCAACTCATATATCTCCGTTGTGGTGTTTGCGTAAGTAAGATGCGATCCTACTAGATACCGATGGTCACCACGTAAAACATGCAACAACAAAATTAGAGGACGTCTAACTTGTTTTTGCAGGGTATGCTTGTGATGTGATATGGCCAACGATGTGATGTGATATATTGGATGTATGAGATGATCATGTTGTAACAGATAATATCGACTTGCACGTCGATGGTACGGCAACCGGCAGGAGCCATAGGGTTGTCTTTATAACTAACGTTTGTGCTTGCAGATGCGTTTACTATTTTGCTAGGACGTAGCTTTAGTAGTAATAGCATGAGTAGCACGACAACCCCGATGGCGACACGTTGATGGAGATCATGATGATGGAGATCATGGTGTGACGCCGGTGACAAGAAGATCGTGCCGGTGCTTTGGTGATGGAGATCAAGAAGCACGTGATGATGGCCATATCATGTCACTTATGAATTGCATGTGATGTTAATCCTTTTATGCACCTTATTTTGCTTAGAACGACGGTAGCATTATGAGGTGATCTCTCACTAAAATTTCAAGACGAAATTGTGTTCTCCCCGACTGTGCACCATTGCGATAGTTCGTCGTTTCGAGACACCACGTGATGATCGGGTGTGATAGACTCAACGTTCACATACAACGGGTGCAAAACAGTTGCGCACGCGGAACACTCGGGTTAAGCTTGACGAGCCTAGCATGTGTAGACATGGCCTCGGAACACATGAGACCGAAAGGTCGAGCATGAATCGTTTAGTTGATATGATTAGCATAGAGATGCTTACCACTGAAACTATTCTCGACTCACGTGATGATCGGACTTGAGATAGCGGATTTGGATCATGTACCACTCAAATGACTAGAGAGATGTACTTTTTGAGTGGGAGTTCTTAAGTAATATGATTAATTGAACTAATTGTCATGAACATAGTCTAATGGTCTTTGCGAATTACGATGTAGCTTGCGCTATAGCTCTACTGTTTTTTATATGTTCCTAGAGAAAATTTAGTTGAAAATTGATAGTAGCAAACTTTGCAGACTGAGACTGTAGAACCGAGGATTGTCCTCGTTGCTGCGCAGAAGGCTTATGTCCTTAATGCACCACTCGGTGTGCTGCACCTCAAGCGTCGTCTGTGGATGTTGTGAACATCCGACATACACGTTTCTGATGACTACACGATAGTTCAGTGCAAAGTACTTAATGGCTTAGAAGCAAGGCACCGAAAACGTTTTAAAACGTCACGGAACATAAGTGATGTTCTAAAGATATGAAATTGTGATTTCATACTTGTGCCCTTGTTAAGAGGTACGAGACCTCCAACAAGATTCTTTGACCACAAAGTAAAGGAGAAAAGCTCAATCGTTGAGCGTGTGCTCAGATTGTCTGAGTACGACAATCACTTGAATCAAGTGGGAGCTAATCTTCCAGATGAGATAGTGATGGTTCTCCAAAAGTCACTGCCACCAAGCTTTGAGAGCTTCGTGATGAACTATAACATATCAAGGATAGATACAATGATCCTTGAGCGATTCGCGACGTTTGACACTGCGAAAGTTGAAATCAAGAAGGAGCATCAATAGTTGATGGTTTGAAAAACCACTAAGTTTCAAGAAAGGCGAGGGCTAGAAGGGATACTTCGTGAAACGGCAAAACAGTTGCTGCGCTAATGAAGAGACCCAAGATTAAGCCCAAACCCGAGACTAAGTGCTTCTGTAATAAGGGGAACAGTCACTGAGGCGGAGCAACTCTAGATACTTGGTAGATAAGAAGGCTGGCAAAAGTCGAGAGAAGTATATTTGATATATATAATGTTGATGTGTACTTTACTAGTACTCCTAGTAGCACGAGGGTATTGGATACCGGTTCGGTTGCTAAGTGATTAGTAACGCGAAATGAAAGCTACGACATAAACGGAGACTAGCTAAAGGCGAGGTGACGATACGTGTTGGAAGTGTTTCCAAGGTTGATATGATCAAACGTCGCACGCTCCCTCTACCATCGGGATTGGTGTTGAACCTAAATAATTGTTATTTGGTGCTTGCGTTAAGCATGAACATGATTGGATCGTGTTTATTGGAATACGATTATTCATTCAAAGAGAATAATGGTTACTCTATATGCTTGAATAATCACCTTCAATGGTTTATTGAATCTCGATTGTAGTGTTACACATTGGTGCCAAAAGATACGAGTTAATGATGATAGTACCACTTACTTGTGGCACTGCCGCTTGAGTCATGTTAGTATAAATTGCATGAAGAGGGTCCATGCTGATGAATCTTTACTCACCTGATTTCGAATCACTAGTGACATGCAAATCATACCACATGAGCAAGGCCTTGTTTTCACTGAGATGAAACAAGATAGTAACTTGTTGGAAGTGATACATTTTGATGTATGCAGTCCAATGAGTGCTGAGGCACGCAGTGGATATCATTATGTTCTTACTTCACTGACGACTTGAGTAGATACAGGAGTATTTACTTAATGAATCACAAGTCTGAAATGTTGAAAAGTTCAATTCCGTTTCAGAGTGAAGTTCGTCGTAACAAGAGGATAAACTGTCTACGATATGATCATGGAAATGAATATCTGAGTTACGAGTTTTGGTACACAGTTAAGACAATGTGGAAATTGTTTCGCAGTTCATGCCACCTGGAACATCATGGTGTGATGATGTGTCTGAACGTCATAGCCACGCACTATTTGGTATGGTGCATACTATGATGTCTCTTATCGAATTACCACTATCGTTTATGGGTTATGCATTAGAGACAACTGCACTCACTTTAAATAGGGCACCGCGTATTTCCATTGAGATGACACAGTATAGACTGAGGTTTAGAGAAATCTAAACTGTCGTTTCTTAAAAGTTTGGGGTTTCGACACTTATGTGAAAAAGTTTCAGTCTGATAAGCTCGAACCCAAAGCGGATAAATGCATCTTCATAGGATATCCAAAACAGTTGGGTACATCTCCTATCTCAGATCCGAAAGAAAAGTGTTTGTTTCTAGAAACGGATCCTTTCTCGAGGAAAGGTTTCTCTCGAAAGAATTGAGTGGGAGGGTAGTAGAACTTGATGAGGTTATTGAACCATCACTTCGACCAGTGTGTAGCAGGGCGCATGAAGTTGTTCATGTGGCGCCTACACCAATTGAAGTGGAAACTGATGATGATGATCATTGAGCTTCGAATCAAGTTACTACAAACCTCGTAGGTCGACAAGGTCGCGTACTGCTGCAGAGTAGTACGGTAACCCTGTCTTGGAGGTCATGTTGTTGAGCAACAGTGAACCTACGAGTTATGGAGAAAGCAATGGTGGGCCCAGATTCCGACAAATGGCTGGAAGCCATGAAATCCGAGAGAGGATCCATGTGTGAAAACAAAGTGTAGACTTTGGTAGAACTACTTGATGGTCATAGGACTATTGAGTAAAAATGGATCTTTAAAAGAAGACAGACAATGATGGTGATAAGTCACTATTAAGAAAAGCTCGACTTGTCGCAAAGATGTTTTCGACAAGATCAAACAGTTGACTATGATGAGTCTTTCTCACTCGTAGCGATGCTAAAGGTCTGTTGGAATTATGTTAGTAGTTGCTGCATTATTTATGAAATATTGCACATAGGATGTCAAAACATTGTTTCCTCGACGGTTTCCTTGAGCAAACATTGTATGAGATACAACCATGAGGTTTTGTCGATCCTAAGGATACTAACAAGAATGCAAACTCCAGCGATCCTTCAATGGACTGGTGCAAGCATCTCGGAGTTGGAATAAGCACTTTGATGAGATGATCAAAGATTTTGGGTGTGTACAAGGTTTATAAGAAACTTGTATTTCCAAAGAAGTGAGTGGGAGCACTATAGAATTTCTGATAAGTATATGTGGTTGACATATTGTGGATCAGAAGTAATGTAGAATTTCTGTAAAGCATACAAGGTTGTTTGAAAGCTTTTTCAAAGGAATACCTGGAATGAGCTACTTGAACATTGAGCATCAAGATCTATGGAGATAGATTAAAACGCTTAATAGAAGTTTCAACAAAATGCATGCCTTGACAAGTTTTGAAGGAGTTCAAAATAGATCAGCAAAGAAGGAGTTCTTGGTTGCGTTGTGAGGTATGAATTTGAGTAAGACTCAAAACCCGACCACGGCAGAATAAAGAGAATAGACGAAGGTCGTCTTCTATGCCTTAGCCGTAGAATCTAAAGTATGTCATGCTGTGTACTGCACCTGATGTGTGCCTTGACTCAAAGTCTGTTGAGAGGTACAGAGAGTGATCCATGATTGAATCACTAGCAGCGGTCAAAATTTATCCTTAGTAAAAAATGGACTAAGGAATTTTTCTCGATTATGGAGGTGGTTAAAGAGTTCGTCGTAAAGGGTTACGTCGATGCAAACTTTGACACTAATCCGAATAACTATGAGTAGTGAAACGGATTCATATAGTAGAGTAGATATTTGGAGTATTTCCGAATAGCACGTAGTAGCAGCATCTATAAGATGACATAAAGATTTGTAGAGAACGCACGGATCTGGAAGTTTCAGAACCGTTGACTAAAACCTCTCTCACGAGCAAGACATGATCCGACCCCATGACTATATGGGTGTTGGATTCGTTGAAATCACATGGTGATGTGAACTAGATTATTGACTCTAGTGCAAGTGGGAGACTGTTGGAAATATGCCCTAGAGGAAATAACAAATTAGTAATTATATTTCTTTGTTCATGATAATCGTTTATTATCCATGCTATAATTGTATTGATTGGAAACACAATACTTGTGTGGATACATAGACAAAACACTGTCCCTAGTAAGCCTCTAGTTGACTAGCTCGTTGATCAAAGATGGCCAAGGTTTCCTGGCCATAGGCAAGTGTTGTTACTTGATAACGGGATCACATCATTAGGAGAATCATGTGATGGACTAGACCCAAACTAATAAGACGTAGCATGTTGATTGTGTCATTTTGTTGCTACTGTTTTCTGCGTGTCAAGTATTTGTTCCTATGACCATGAGATCATATAACTCACTAACACCGGAGGAATGCTTTGTGTGTATCAAATGTCGCAACGTAACTGGGTGACTATAAAGATGCTCTACAGGTATCTCCGAAGGTGTTAGTTGAGTTAGTATGGATCGAGACTGGGATTTGTCACTCCGTGTGACGGAGAGGTATCTCGGGGCCCACTCGGTAATACAACATCACACACAAGCCTTGCAAGCAATGTGACTTAGTGTAAGTTGCGGGATCTTGTATTACGGAACGAGTAAAGAGACTTGCCGGTAAACGAGATTGAAATAGGTATGCGGATACTGACGATCGAATCTCGGGCAAGTAACATACCGAAGGACAAAGGGAATGACATACGGGATTATATGAATCCTTGGCACTGAGGTTCAAACGATAAGATCTTCGTAGAATATGTAGGATCCAATATGGGCATCCAGGTCCCGCTATTGGATATTGACCGAGGAGTCACTCGGGTCATGTCTACATAGTTCTCGAACCCGCAGGGTCTGCACACTTAAGGTTCGATGATGTTTTATGCGTATTTGAGTTATATGGTTGGTTACCGAATGTTGTTCGGAGTCCTGGATGAGATCACGGACGTCACGAGGGTTTCCGGAATGGTCCGGAAACGAAGATTGATATATAGGATGACCTCATTTGGTTACCGGAAGGTTTTCGTGCATTACCGGAAAAGTTTCGGGCTCATCGGTAGTGTACCGGGAGTGCCGGGAGGGGTGCCGGGGACCATCGGGAGGGGTGTCACGCCCCAAGGGGTCTCATGGGCTATGGGAAGAGATAAACCAGCCCCTAGTGGGCTGGAATAAGTTCCCACTAAGGCCCATAAGGTTTGAGAAGGAAAAAACACAAGGTGGAAAGAGTTTCCAAGTGGGAAGGTGGAATCCTACTCCAAGTAGGATTGGAGTAGGACTCCTCCACCTCCAATTTCGGCCAAACCTTTAGGTTTTGAGGCTGCCTCCTCCCCTCCCTCCCACCTATATATACGGAGGTTTTAGGGCTGATTTGAGACGACTTTTTTCTCACGGCTGCCCGACCACATACCTCCATAGTTTTTCCTCTAGATCGCGTTTCTGCGGAGCTCGGGCGAAGCCCTGCTGAGACAAGGTCATCACCAACCTCCGGAGCACCGTCACGCTGCCGGAGAACTCTTCTACCTCTCTGTCTCTCTTTCTGGATCTAGAAGGCCGAGATCATCGTCGAGCTGTACGTGTGGTGAACGCGGAGGTGCCGTCCGTTCGGTACTAGATCGTGGGACTGATCGCGGGATTATTCGCGGGGCGGATCGAGGGACGTGAGGACGTTCCACTACATCAACCGCGTTCACTAACGCTTCTGCTGTACGATCTACAAGGGTACGTAGATCACTCATCCCCTCTCGTAGATGGACATCACCATGATATATAGGTCTTCGTGCGCGTAGGAAATTTTTTGTTTCCCATGCGACGTTCCCCAACACCTTTGTCCTTCGGTATGTTACTTGCCTAAGATTCGATCGTCAGTATCCGCATACCTATTTCAATCTCGTTCACCGGCAAGTCTCTTTACTCGTTCCGTAATACAAGATCCCGCAACTTTAACTAAGTCACATTGCTTGCAAGGCTTGTGTGTGATGTTGTATTACCGAGTGGGCCCCGAGATACCTCTCCGTCACACGGAGTGACAAATCCCAGTCTTGATCCATACTAACTCAACTAACACCTTCGGAGATACCTGTAGAGCATCTTTATAGTCACCCAGTTACGTTGCGACGTTTGATACACACAAAGAATTCCTCCGGTGTCAGTGAGTTATATGATCTCATGGTCATAGGAATAAATACTTGACACGCAGAAAACAGTAGCAACAAAATGACACGATCAACATGCTACGTCTATTAGTTTGGGTCTAGTCCATCACGTAATTCTCCGAATGACGTGATCCAGTTATCAAGCAACAACACTTTGTTCATAATCAGAAGACACTGACTATCTTTGATCAACTGGCTAGCCAACTAGAGGCTTGCTAGGGACGGTGTTTTGTCTATGTATCCACACATGTAAATGAGTCTTCATTCAATACAATTATAGCATGGATAATAAACGATTATCTTGATACAGGAGTTATAATAATAACTATATTTATTATTGCCTCTAGGGCATAATTCCAACACATATAGTATCTCTATTGGCAAGCTGAATAGTGACATCAATAGGTTCCATCTCGACAGGTGCAATCTCGTCTTTAATTTCATCATACAAAGATTGACGTATTGCACTAACACTAGCACCCATGTCACATAAACCATGATAACAATGATCTTCTATCTTAACAGAAACAACAGGCGTGCCAACAACAGGCCTATGTTTGTCTCTCGCATGAGGTTTAGCAATTCTAGCAGCATCTTCACAGAAGTGAATATCATGGCCATCAACACTGTCAGACAGGAGATCTTTGATAATAGCAATGCTAGGTTCAACTTTAATTTGCTCAGGGGGTGTAGGTGTTCTAATGTAGCCCTTACGTATCGTAGTTGGAGCTTTAGCATGATCCTTTATTCTAACAGGGAAAGGTGGTTTCTCAATGTAAGCACTAGGAACAATATGACCATTATAAGCAAGGAGTTTCTCTTCAACTGGATTGGGTTTAACTACATTGACTTATATGGGAGGATGATATTTAAACCACCTCTCTTTAGGGAGATTAATATGAGCAGCAAATTATTCACATAATGAAGCTACTATCTCAGAGTCAAGTCCATGTTTAGCGCTAAAATCACAAAAAGTATTTGTTTCAACAAAGGATTTATCGCAATCGAACTTGAGATTCATACCTGACTCCTTACCTTCATCAAACTCCCAATCTTCAGAGTTGCATTTAGTTCTTTCCAATAAATTCCATTTGAAGTCAATTTCTCTCTTCATAAAAGAACCGGTACAAGAAGTGTCAAGCATGGTGCGATTATCATGAGAAAGTCGAGCATAGAAGTTCTGAATAATAATTTCTCTCGAGAACTCATGGTTGGGGCATGAATATAACATTGATTTAAGCCTCCCCAAGCTTGAGCGATACTTTCTCTATCACGAGGCCAAAAATTATAGATATAATTCCGATCACGATGTACCAAATGCATAGGATAAAACTTTTGATGAAATTCCAATTTCAATCGGATGTAGCTCCTTGATCCAGTATCATCACATAGCCTATAACATGTCGATGCTTTATCCCTCAAATATAAGGGAAAGACCTTCTTCTTGACCTCATCCTCGGGCAAACCTGCAAGCTTAAATAAACCACAAACTTCATCTACATAGATTAGATGCAAGTCGGGATGTGATGTTCCATCTCGTGTAAAAGGATTAGCCAACAGTTTCTATAGCATACCCGAAGGAATTTCATAATACATATTTTCAGTAGGTGTAGCAGGTTGAGGAGCAACTCCTTGTGCTTCCGTTCGAGGTGAAGATACCCCGAACAAGCTCCTCAAAGGATTAGTTTCCATAGTGACAAGTGACAATAAATTTCAGCACACTATATAAATGTTTCCTTATCAAATTCTACTTACCAAAGGCGCTTCACTCCCTGGCAACGGCGCCAAAAAAGAGTATTGATGACACACAATTGTAGGGGATCAATCGTAGTCATTTCGATAAGTAAGAGTGTCGAACCCAACGAGGAGCAGAAGGAACCGACAAGTGGTTTCCAGCAAGGTATTCTCTACCGGCACTAAAATTATCGGTAACAGATAGTTGTGTGATAAGATGATTCGTAGCGAGTAGCAAGTAACAATAGTAGCAAAGGTGCAGAAAGATGGCCCAATCCCTTTTCTATCAAGGGACAAGCGTGGACAAACTCTTATATGAGGTGAAATGCTCCCGGGGACACATAGGAATTTCTGTCAAGCTAGTTTTCATCATGTTCATATGATTCGCGTTCGCTACTTTGATAGTTTGATATGTGGGTGGACCGGAGCTTGGGTGCTGCCCTTACTTGGACAAACATTACACTTATGATTAACCCCTCTCGCAAGCATGCGCAACTACGAAAGAAGAATTAAGACAAAGTCTAACCATATCATTAAACTAGTGGATCCAAATCAGCCCCTTACGAAGCAACACACAAACTAGGGTTTAAGCTTCTCTCACTCTAGCAACCCATCATCTACTTATTACTTCCCAATGCCTTCCTCTAGGCCCAAATAATGGTGAAGTGTCATGTATTCGACGTTCGCATAACACCGGCCACTAGAGGAAAGACAACATACAACGCATCAAAATATCGAACGAATACCAAATTCACATGACTAGTTATAGCAAGACTTATCCCATGTCCTCAGGAACAAAAGTGACTACTTACAAAGCATAATTGTGTTTATGACTAGAGAGGTATTGAATAGCATTAGAGATCTGAACATATGATCTTCCACCGAGTAATCCAACTAGCATCAACTACAAAGAGTAATTAACACTACTAGCAACCTTACAAGTACCAATCGGAGTCGCGAGACGGAGATTGGTTATAAGAGATGAACTAGGGTTTGGACATGAGATGGTGCTGATGAAGATGTTCATGGTGATGAGTCCCCTCCGATGAGAGGAGTGTTGGTGATGACGATGGCGACGATTTCCCCCTCTGGGAGGGAGGTTTCCCCGGCAGGACGGCCCTGCCGGAGCTCTAGATTGGTTCTGCTCAAGTTCCGCCTCGTGGCGGCGGCGATTCCTCCCGAAAGCCTCCTCCTGATTTTTTCTGGAACAAAACCCTCCTGATAGCAAAAGATGGGAGCCAGAGGGGCAACTGGGGGCCCACAAGCCACCCAGGCGCGGCCAGGGTGGTAGGTCGCGCCTGACAGGCTTGTCGCCTCCTGGTGGCTTCCCTCCAGTACTTCTTCCCGCCCAGTATTTTATATAAAATTCAAAATAAATCCTTGTTGATTTTCACGACTTTTGGATTTGCACAGAATAGGTATCTCAAACTTGCTCCTTTTTGAGACCAGAATTCCAGCTGCCGGCATTCTCACTCTTCATGTAGAACCTTATAAAATAAGAGAGAAAAGGCATAAGTATGGTATCGTAAAGTGTAATAACAGCCCATAAAGCGATAAATATCAACATAAAAGCATGATGCAAAATGGACGTATCACGACACGATGATGGAGATCATGCTGTGGCGCTGGTGATGATGAAGATCATGCCGGTGCTTTGGTGATGGAGATCAAGAAGCACAAGATCATGGCCATACCATGTCACTTATGAATTGCATGTGATGTTAATTCTTTTATGCATCTTATCTTGCTTAGAACGACGGTAGCATTATAAGGTGACCCCTCACTAAATTTCAAGATAAAATTGTGTTCTCCCCGACTATGCACCGTTTGCGAAAGTTCGTCGTTTCGAGACACCACGTGATGATCGGGTGTGATAGACTCAACGTTCACATACAACGGGTGCAAAATAGTTGCACACGCAGAACACTCGAGTTAAACTTGATGAGCCTAGCATGTATAGACATGGCCTCGGAACACAAAAAACCGAAAGGTCGAGCATGAATCGTATGGTTGATATGATTAACATAGAGATGTTTACCACTGAAACTACACTCAACTCACATGATGATCGGACTTGAGTTAATGAATTTGGATCATGCCACACTCAAATAACTAGAGGGATGTCTATTTGATTGGGAGTTTGTTAGTAATATGATTAGCTAAACTCTAGTTGTCTTGAACATAGTCTAAGTACACTTTGCAATATTTTTATGTTGTAGATCAATGGCTCCCGCAGTAGCAACCTTGAATTTCAATACGTTCCTAGATAAAGCTAAGCTGAAGATGGTGGTAGCAACTTTGTAGACTGGGCTCGTAATCTGAGGCTTATCCTACAAGCTGGGAAAAAGAATTATGTCCTTGATGCAGCGCTAGGAGATGAACCACCCGCTACGTCTGAACAAGATGTTTTGAACGCTTGGCAAGCACATAAGGAGGACTACTCAGTAGTTCAATGTGCAGTCTTGTATGGCTTAGAACCGGGACTTAAACGACGCTTTGAACGTCATGGATCATATGAGATGTTCCAAGAGTTGAAGTTTATCTTTCAGAAGAATGCGCAGATCGAGAGATATGAGACCTCCGATAAATTCTATGCTTGCAAAATGGAGGAGAATTTGTCTGTCAGTGAACATGTGCTCAAAATTTCTGGGTACTCAAACCGTCTAGCTGAGCTGGGAGTTGAACTCCCGCAAGAGGCTATCACTGTCAGAATTCTTCAATCACTACCACCTAGCTACAAGAGCTTTGTGTTGAATTATAACATGCAAGGGATGAACAAGTCACCAGGCGAGTTATTTGCGATGCTGAAAGAAGAAGAGTCAGAACTCCGGAAAGAATATCAAGTGGTGATGGTCAATAAGACCACTAGTTTCAAGAAAAACAACAAAAGCAAGAAGGGTAACTCCAAGAAGAGCGGCAAAACTGTTGCCCCTCCGACGAAGAAACCCAAGGCTAGACCTAAGTCGGAAACATAGTGCTACTATTGCAAGGGGATGGGTCACTAGAAGCGCAACTGCCCCAAGTATTTAGCTGATAAGAAGGCGGCCAATGCCAAACCAGGTATATGTGATATACATGTTATTGATGTGTACCTAACCAACTCTCGTAGTAGTGCCTGGGTTTTTGATACCGGTTATGTTGCTCACATTTGCAACTCAAAGCAGGAACTATGGAATAAATGAAGGCTGGCGAAGGATGAAGTGACGATGCGCGTGGGAAATGGTTCCAAGGTTGATGCAATCGCCGTCGGCACAGTCTCACTTCAATTACCATCGGGATTAGTTATGAACTTAAGTAATTGTTATTTAGTGCCTGCGTTAAGAATGAATATTATATCTACATCTTGTTTATTGCGAGATTAATGGTTGTTCCATTTTTATGAGTAATATCTTTTATGGTCATGCACCCAATGTGAGGGGTTTGTTCATATTGAATCTTGATTGTGATGACACACATATCCATAACATTGAGACCAAAAGATGTGGAGTTAACAATGATAGCGCCACCTTTTTGTCGCACTGCCGCTTAGGTCATATTTGTGTAAAGCGCATGAAGAAACTCCATGCTGATGGGCTTTTGGAGTCACTTGATTTTGAATCACTTTACACGTGCGAACCATGCCTCATGGGCAAGATGACTAAGACTCTGTTCTCTGGAACAATGGAGCGTGCAAGTGACTTGTTGGAAATCATACACACTGATGTGTGTGGGCGAATGAGTGTGGAGGCATGCGGCAGATATCGTTATTTTCTCACCTTCACTGATGATTTGAGTAGGTATGGATATATCTACTTGAGGAAGCACAAATCTGAAATGTTTGAAAAGTTCAAACAATTTCAGAGTGAAGTTGAAAATCATCGTAACAAGAAGATCAAGTTCCTATGATTTGATCGAGGGGGCGAATATCTGAGTTTCAAGTTTGGTACTCACTTAAGACAATGTGGAATTGTTTCACAGTTGACACCGCCTGGAACACCACAACGTAATGGTGTGTCCGAACGTCGTAATCGTACTTTGTTAGATATGGTGCAATCTGTGATGTCTCTTACCGATTTTCCATTATCATATTGGGGTTATGCATTAGAGACAGCTGCATTCACTTTAAATAGGGCACTATCAAAATCCGTTGAGATGACGCCATATGAGCTATGGCATGGCAACAGGCCAAAGTTGTCGTTTCTTAAAGTTTGGGGATGCGATGCTTATGTCAAAAAGCTTCAGCCTAAAAAGCTGGAACCCAAAGTGGAAAAGTGTGTCTTCATAGGTTACCCAAAAGAGACAGTTGGGTACACCTTCTATTTCAGATACGAGGGCAAAGTGTTTGTTGCTAAAAACAGAGCTTTTCTCGATAAAGAGTTTCTCTTGAAAGAATTGAGTGGGAGGAAGATAGAACTTGATGAGGTTGTGGAACCTCTGTTCCAACAGGATGGTGGTGCAGGGCAGAGAGAAATCTCTGTCGAGGCAATACCAGTTGAGGAGGAAGCTAATGATGATCATCATGAGGCTTCAGATCAAGTTACTATCGGACCTCGCAGGTCGACAAGATCACGTACTCCTCCTGAGTGGTACAGGAATCCTGTGTTATCTATCATGTTGTTAGACAACAATGAGCCTGCGAATTATGAAGAAGCAATGGTGGGCCCGGATTCCAACAAATGGTTAGAGGCCATGAAATCCGAGATAGGATCTATGTATGAAAACAAAGTGTGGACTTTGAAAGTATTAGCTGAAGGTCGCAAGGCTATTCGGAACAAATGGATCTTTAAGAAGAAGACGAACACGGACGACAATGTGACCGTTTATAAAGCTCGACTTGTGGAAAAGGGTTTTTCACAATTTCAAGGAGTTGACTACTATGAGCCATTCTTGCCGGTAGCGATGCTTAAGTCCGTCCGAATCATGTTAGCAATAGCTGCATTTTTCGATTATGAAATCTGGCAGATGGATGTCAAATCGGCGTTCCTTAATGGTACATGATGCTACCCGAAGGTTTTGGCGATCCAAAGAATGCTAACAAAGTATGCAAGCTCCAGCGATCCATTTATGGACTGGTGCAAACATCTTGCAGTTGGAATAAGCGCTTTGATGAGGTGATCAAGGCGTTTGGGTTTATACAAGTTGTTGGAGAATCTTGTATATACAAGAAAGTGAGTGGGAGCTCTGTAGCGTTTCTAATATTATATGTGGATGACATATTGCTAATTGGAAACAATGTGGAGTTTTTAGAGAGCATAAAAGATTACTTGAACAAATGTTTTTCAATGAAAGACCTAGGAGAAGATGCCTACATATTAGGTATTAAGATCTATAGAGATAGATTGAGGCGCCTAATAGGACTTTCACAAAACACATACCTTGATAAATTTTGAAGAAGTTCAAAATGGAGCAATCCAAGAAGGGGTTCTTGCCAGTGTTACAAGGTATAAAGTTGAGTAAGATTCAATGTCCAATGACTGCAGAAGATAGAGAAAAGATGAGTACCATCCCCTATGCTTCATCCATAGGGTCTATCATGTATGCAATGCTGTGCACTAGCCTGGATGTCAGCCTGGCCAAAAGTGTGGCAAGCAGATTTCAAAGTGATCCAAGAGTGGAACACTGGGCGGCGGTCAAGAATATTCTGAAGTACCTGAAAAGGACTAAGGAAATGTTTCTCGTTTATGGAGGTGACGAAGAGCTCGTTGTAAAGGGTTACATCGATGCATGCTTTGACACTGATCCAGATGACTCTAACTCTCAAATCGGATACATATTTATTCTTAATGGGGGAGCGGTAAGCTGGTGCAGTTCCAAGCAAAGCATCATAGAAGATTCTACATGTGAAGCGGAGTATATGGCTGCCTCGGAGGCGGCTAAGGAGGGTGTCTGGATGAAGCAGTTCATGACGGATCTTGGAGTTGTGCCGAGCGCACTAAATCCAATAACTCTGTTATGTGACAACAGCGGTGCCATTGCTCTATCTAAGAAACCAAGGTTTCACAAGAAGACCACACACATCGAACGATGCTTCAACCTCATCTGCGACTATGTTGAAGGACAGGACGTAAATATTTACAAAGTGCACACGGATCTGAATGTTGCAGATCTGCTGACTAAACCTCTTCCATGAGCAAAGCATGATCAACACCAGAACTGTATGGGTGTTAGATTCATTCCAATGTAAATCGCATAGCAATATGAGTCTAGATTATTGTTCTAGTGCAAGTGGGAGACTTCTGCAAATACGCCCTAGAGGCAATGATAAAATAGTTATTATTCTTTTTCCTATTTCAAGATAATCGTTAATTATCCATGCTATAATTGTATTGAATGAAAACATAAATGCATGTGTGGATATATAGACAAAACTATGTCCCTAGTAAGTCTCTAGTTGACAAGACAGTTGATCAAGGATGGTTAAGGTTTTCTAACCATATGCAAGTGTTGTCACTTGATGACTGGATCACATCATTGGGAGAATGATGTGATGGACAAGACCCAAACTATAAACGTAGCATGTGACCGTGTCATTTTGTTGCTATTGTTTTCTGCATGTCAAGTATTCATTCCTATGACCATGAGATCATGTAACTCAGTGACATCAGAGGAATACCTTGTGTGTATCAAACGTCGCAACATTTCTGGGTGACTATAAAGGTGCTCTATAGGTATCTCCAAAGGTGTCCGTTGAGTTAGCATGGATCAAGACTGGAATTTGTCACTCCGTGTGACGGAGAGGTATCTCGGGGCCCACTCGGTAATACAACATCAGATACAAGCCTTTCAAGCAATGTGACTAAAGTGTTAGTCACGGGATCTTGTATGACGGAACAAGTAAAGAGACTTGCTGGTAACGAGATTGAAATAGGTATAGGGATGCCGACGATCGAATCTCGGGCAAGTAACATACCGAAGGGCAAAGGGAATGGTATACGAGATTATATGAATCCTTGGCACAGAGGTTCAACCGATAAGATCTTCGTAGAATATGTAGGATCCAAAATGGACATCTAGGTCCCGCTGTTGGATATTGACTGGGGAGTGTCTCTGGTCATGTCTGCATAGTTCTCGAACCCGCAGGGTCTGCACACTTAAGGTTCGGTGACGTTTCGATATAGTTGAGTTATATGTGTTAGTGAACGAAGGTTTGTTCGGAGTCCCGGATGAGATCACAGACATCACGAGGGTTTCCGGAATGGTCCGGAAACGAAGATTGATATATAGGATTGTTTCATTTGTCCTCCGGAAAGATTTTGGGCATTGCCGACAGTGTACCGGGAGTGACGAATGGGTTCCTGGTTTTACTGGGAGGGGGCCACCCACCCGGGAGAGAACCTAATAGACCATGGGTGGCGCACCAGCCCTTGGTGGGCTGGTGAGATCAGCCCAATAGGGCTATTTAGGCTAAGGAAAAAATCAAAGGAGAAAAGAAAACAAAAAGAGGGAGATGGGAACGAAGGAAGGGACTCCTCCTTCCCAAACCGAATTGGAGTGGGAGTCCCTCCTCCTCCTTTCGGCCGACGCCCTAGGGGCTCCCTTGAGCCCCAAGGCTAGCCACTCCCCTCCTCCTATATATACTAGAGGTTTTAGGGTTTTTGAGACACAACTTTTGCCACGTGCAACCATAAACCTCTACTTCGTAGTTCTTCTTCTAGATCGTTTTCTGCGGAGTTCGGGCGGAGCCCTGCAGGAATAGATCATCACCATCACCGACGCGCTGTCACGCTGCCGGAGAACTCATCTATTTCCCCGTCCGGCTGATAATGCATGTGTGGATCGTCATCGAGTTGTACGTGTGCTGAACGCGGTGGTGCTCTCGGTTCGGTGCTAGATCGGGACGGATCGTGGGACGACGGTGATTTGAATCACGAAGCTGTTCCACTAGATCAACCGCGTTTCTTAACGCTTTCCTCTTAACGATCTACAAGGGTATGTGGATCTGATCTCCCTCTCGTGGATGAACATCATCATGATAGGCCTTCGTACGCATAGGAATTTTTTTGTTTCCCATACAATGTTCCCCAACAGTTTCCCGCCCGATGTGTCCCCCCGCTGCTGCGGTTCGCCTTGTTCCAGTCCTCAAGGCGTTCCATTCGTCGTCTTCCTTGCGGCACCTCGCAGTCAACGCCCTCCATGCCTCCTCCTTGCCATAGACCCAATCGGGCCTAACCTGAAAAATCAATTTTCATGTGAAGAATAGATGATGCAATTGCAACTTAGCATCAACATAGAATCTAATCGACAATTTACTTACCTCGTCGTACTTTTCCTCGCTCATCGTCGAGCATGACTTGACATTCTCTTTCTTCGGCGACGACTTTCCCGATATCGCGGAACTGAATTGACTCCTCTGGTTCACGAGAAGGTGGCGATTCCGGCATGGCATCACGGAAATCCTCCATCAAGTTTCGCATCCCATCGTACTCTTTGCCATCGATCCGCTGCCGCATCACGTCACCTTTGTCGTGGTCGTTCTGAGTAAAGTCAACCGTCGTGGCAAAGCCCGGCATATACGCAGATAACCAAAGGTGTTGTCTCAGAACCTCCTTTTTAGCGCGCTGACGGTTCCTGCAACGGGCGCAAGGGCAACGGGGATCAAGTGATTTGAACCATGCCCTAACTCATGCACTACCATATCGGTCTTCCATGCCCACTCATCTGTTCTATCAACAACACTAGTAAGACAACTGTACATCCACCCATTATCAGCCATCCTCTGCTTTATTGAGAGCCAAACAACAAACATATCATTTCATATCAAATAATAGCATGAAACAAAATGCATCACATTTTAATTTTTCTACCGGGCAAAACGCATGCATGAACCTACATCTCTAATAGGTATAGAGGGTCCTAGCAGCCGCCGGATCCGGATATTGAGTACGTTCTGCATGCTTTATCCCGGTCCAAGACAAAATTTCAGTAGCACCTTCCCACTGCTCTCTCGATACATGTCTTGATAAAAAGCCGAGAGGATGTGCATCCGGAGAACAACGGGAGGCGCTGACGAAATCCTAACTCGGACCGGAGGAAAACATGGAAAACGTGTCCAATCTACGGATCTGACGACTGTCCCGTAAATGCCGCAAGAGTTACGCTTCATAATATGCTGACCGCTAATGCATATTATCCGCGTAACGCTCGCGAACGGGCAGGGACGAAGCCCGGATTTAAACATAGGGGGGCGAAAGACAATAAGCCAAAAAGATAGACATACCGTATGGCTATCTAAACCTTAGCCTTGCATCTCCAACCGTCACCAAGATCAAGTGTGGTCATTTTTTGGATTAGAATCGATGCTACTCTTTCACTAGTTCTCATTGATTGTGATAGAAACTTACACTGATACGGTCAGATTCAGTTTGTAAAATCAGCTCCGCCATATAATGCATAAATTAGTTTCTATTCATGACTATACATACACAATTTATAATTCATTTGGTCAAAAGTATATCATCAGTGCATCAGGGGTCTACTGATGGTAAAACAGTTCTATGCAGATAAGCTAATTTCATCTAAACACGGAAACTTTGTCTTCTAAAAAAACAGTTAACAGTATACGAATCAACATTGCATAATATACATCAGCGAAGTAGACTAACCAGACAATATCCTTATGTCGTTCCATCGTCTTGGAACGCATCGTCACATCGCCGTCGATGGCGATCGATTTTGGTGGCAACCTCGTCGATTCAGTCCCAGTTTTCTCCTTCCGGAACTGCCCTAGGCTTGAGCTCATCGCTGCATCTGCCGTCCGGTCTGCCGTCAAGGCGTCAATTTTCCGTGGATGGGCGCCTGCCTGTCCCCGAATTCCCTTCCCTTCGCCCCTTCTCGCTGGAGGCGCGATTGAGAGATCCGATCAGCAACTAGCACTTGCAGGCGTCTGTTACAATCATAGAACCGACATGAACGGAAGACTGGCATCTAGCGATATGTGCGTGAGTAGTCCAACTCTCCAGGTCGTGGCTATGTGCGGCAAGCCCGCAACTAACAGCCTCCCACGATGGGTTGTTATTTTCTTTTACCTCTTTTGTGAGACAATCCTTTACCTTATTTTGTGCTTTTAGAAAAAGGATTGGGCCATACATGGGCTAGGAGGCTGATGTTTCATGTTAATTGCAATAGTTATGTACACTTAGCGAATCCAAAAAAATAGCGATTAACTGAACGCCATCGAAGGAAAACACGATCGTTGAGGGGGGTCTCGCCCCCCCTCGCCCCCCTTGAATCCGTCCCTGCGGACGGGAAGTGACACCTAGGTTACGCGACTTGACGTGCAAAATGGAATCTAGTGACATAGCAAAATGCCAGGGTGGATACAGAGTTCTAGCTCACCCTCGGCGGGTAGAGGAAGTAGTCAGACGACGAGGGCTCCGAAACGACGATGGTCGAAGAGGAGGAGGATGGCGGGGGCTCCGAGACAGCAGTGCCTCCAACGAGTGGCCCTCAATGGACCTCGATGGTCCTCGGCGTCCCTCAACGGCCCTGCATACATAATGATAGCTATCCATCAGAATCCATACATAATCTATACAAATCTATTATAACAATTTTTTTACAACAATTTTTACAAGTATATAAAAATGATAGCGATCTTTCCAATAGTGTGTGAATTAAAACCTAAAATCTACTGCAAGAAATAGGAAAAAAGGAAAAAAAAGGGCATAACAACTCCTCCCTGGGGTAGCCATGGTGGTTCTGGGGCACCACGGTGGCTGGCCGGGGAGGGCGGCGGCGCTGGCGGGTGGGGACGGCGGCGGCGATGCGGGACGACAGCTCCTCCTCGGGAGATGGCGCAGGGAGAGGACGGGGGCACGACGGTGGCGGGTCGGGACAAGGGCAGGCGACGAGCGACAGAGGGCCGGGAGGGCGGCGACCGGCGGGAGCGCGTGAGGAGGGCGGCGAGCGCTGGCGGCACGAGGGGAGGGCGGCGAGCGTCGGCGACGGCAATGCCGTCGGCGTAGCCTCTGCTAGACTAACGTCATTCGCGCCGTGCCCGCTCCGTCTTCTGCTGCCGAGCTACGCGGATGTCCCACCTACGCCTACGCTGACCGCAACCGCTACACTGACGGCTGCTCTCGGCCCAGTTCCCGCTATGCCGACGGCCCAACCTACCCCCACAGCCGGCTCGTGGGCTGGGCTAGAAACGGGCCTACACCGACGGCCCCGACCTTTGTCCGTCGGCGTAGCAGCCGGCCGTCGGCGTCTACGACCAGAAATTTATCTTTGTTGTACAGGTGTCGTTTTAAAGTATTACGACCAGAAATTTTACGCACACGTGGATCACATCCTTGTTTAGTTCTATATTTGTTTTTCAGATTATTTGGAACTAAATTTTTAAAATTTCGGTCTCCATGGAGGCCGAGCTCCAAAACGCGATTCTCGTTAAATCGTCGTAAATAAACTATAAAACTGAAAAAAAAATCGGTTGGATGGTAGCTGCATGTAATGTTTAGTTATAATATAAGAGCACAACAGCTATTGTTAGTCGCAAAGCACGATGTAGTACCGTGTAACCGGACTAGTAATACATGACAAAACAGAGAAAAATAGAGAGACAAGTATGGTGGTGGCCTGGTGTGTACACAACATGGTTTGACGAACGGGCATAAAAATAGAGAGACAAGTATGATGGTGGCATGGTGTGTACACAACATGGTTTGACGAACGGGCATGGCATCGAGATGCGGGTCTCGCTCCTATCCCTGGCCGGTCGTCTTTCTGCTGGAACACAAACATGGAGCAGTAACAGGTATAGCTGCTCTTTCCTGCTCTCTTCCGGAACGGGAGGCATCGCGTCTCAGTCCTCGCCCAACCAACACTATCTACTTCGTCACGACGCGACTAGGCCGGGCTCCAAGGCTGGTCAAGTGGTTCAGCTTGTATTCGTCATGGAGCAGTAACACCAAGGCAGGTTCAGCTTGTATTCGTCACACAGATACTCCGACATGCCGCAACCGTTCAATGCAAGAACGTGTCGAGTAGTTCGCGGTGCCCGTGTCTTTCAGAGGAGCTGCTGCCCGTGTTGGATTTCTCTTCCAGTAAAGTTGCCACAGCTTGTTCCATGCGGTCGGATTTCTCTTCCAGTAAAGTTGCCATTCCTAATGTCTCCAAATCCTACCCTATCCCGGTTCTCTTGATATTAGGATGGTACAAGCTCTTAAGATGGACATGCAAAACCATAAAATGGTGCCGACCAAAAAATTGTGTGCGCCTTCTAGTGTACTGGCCACAAAATGGATCGGTGCTCCTTTGCTAGCTAGCTTATATATATCAGCTTCTCTCTGTAAGGCCGATCTATGCCTTTAACATTTTCAGCTACCTATTGATTCTCTGCATTTATTATTGTACGATCTATGACTTTAATTGTGGCAATAATGTAAGTTCCATCGACTTATATAAAGTTCAGGATTCGTTGATGACTCCTGCCAATACGTTCCTTACGTAAGTTGTGGGTAAAATGGCAGCACCGTTCCTGAGAAAGTTTGTTTGATATACTCCTAGCCTGCTGCGTACGAGTGCTCCAACGAGCAATCGATATACTCCATGAGCAAGTTTGTTTGACTCCTGCGCTACTCATGTCTTTTGCAGCTAGTGATCAGACAGGAGCTTGCAAGATCGTGAGAAGAACGTAACATGTGCGTCGTCTCTGCAGACAAACTAACGACCAGACCTGAAACGCTTCATAATCAGAAGCACTTTCTTGAAAAGACAATTGATAGAATAATCGGCGCTGACAATCACGTTTGATCATCTTTGGACGTAGACGGGGCAATGGGTTCTCTCAGTTTGGTTTAGAAAAAAGAGGCCCCGACCTTTATTTAGATACCGTAAAAAAACTATAGTATGACACATAACTTGGTATCCAAAACTTAGCATCCAAACACACCCTGAATTTTTTTACGCTTATAACTTAGTTTGTATTCTCAAAACATGTGCTCATGGGAGCATCAATCTTGAATACCACATACACCTTTCCAGTTAGATCCAGCACCGAAAATTGGAAGCATAGACGGTTTCTCACTTCTCACCCGGCCAACAACATGTTTAGTGTGTTGACACCTGATTTTATCATGGAAAAAACATTGTTAAGATGGCTTCAAATGAAGAAGTTCTCTACATGAAAAAATTCTGTAGTGTTAGCGTGAACATCTTTGAAGTATTGATCATCACTCTCCGATGTCAACTCGAAGGCCGAAACTGCGCTCAAAGTAATAAGATTTTATATTCAGAGTACTGTTCATACGATTAAACCTCTAACACGGCCTCATATGAGAAAATATTCTACCCGAATTGTATTCGTCTCGTCGAATCGATTGATTTTGATACCACATACACCTTTCCGGTTGGATCAAATGGAAGCATAGACGGTTTCTCACTTTTCATGAGCAAAAGTTAAAGCCATCGGAGTGCGCCCTACCATGAGGCAAAAACTGACGCGCACAATTAGACACACGTATGAAAGCTAGCGCCACCGATCACTTGTTTTGCGCCAGCGTTTCGGTCCACAAGACACCCTTGAATCAAAGAATATTCACGGGAAAGTTGTTCATCTTGTCGAAATGATTAAATTTGCTTTGGTTGTCGACGTACATCGTCGGGGTAGCTCTTGCCGGGGTAATTGGGGGAATATCGACGTGGTAGCTCTTGCAGTCGCCTTCTTGCATTTCACCCCCGAAACCTTCCCGTTTTTCGTTGATGCGGGCCGGACCAGATTCGCAGCGGCGGTGGCGGCGGGCGTGCGTGCCTTCCCGGCGGGGGCTGCCGGAGCGCCGCCTTGGACGACGATGTTGCCATGCCGCTTGCGAGGATGCACAATGGAGCCTTGAACATCGATGGGCGCAACATGGCCAGCGACGAGATCTGCCAGAGGGGTTGGCGTGTGGATGACTTCAATGGTGACGAGCGATGATTTTGATGCTTCCATGGCGGCAACGGCCGCTGGGAATGGTGGTCCGGAGCGGGCGATGGAGGATCAAGGGGAGGGAAACGGGAACTGACGCTCGGAAATATCCCTCCCACTAAAAATCTCTGACAATAGGGGCGAAGTTCGCTCCGCCTCCCAACCCATGTTTCTAAAGGTTCAAGGCGAAGATTTATCGCATTTTTCTTACAGGCGGGAGTCTCATACGGTGTTTGTTCAGGTAATTTTTCGTGCAAACCCGTAAAGTAACGGTTATTTTACGAGTCGACGTGATATAAAGGGTCTGTTGGAGATGCTCTTATGTACTAGGGCAATCAATTTTTTGAGTATATATTCAAGCCAACAGTATAAAATCTCGTACTCCATCGACCACTCCCACTGGTGGAAAAACAGGCTTCCGTCCAGCCCCATAAGTCGCGAAGCTGTAGGAACCGCGACTAATGGGACCTTTAGTCGCGGTTCTGGAGGTGAACCGCGACCAAAGGCCTGGGCCCAGGGCGCTCGGTGGCCAGCTGGTGCACGTGAGGGGCTTTAGTCGCGGTTGGCCAGGACAACCGCGACTAAAGGCCTTCGGGCACCTTTAGTCACGGTTTGCCAGGCCAACCGCAACTAAAGCCCCTCCCCTATATATACCCATCCAGCAGCCAACACTTAGCCATTTAGAGCCATTCTCTTCACACTTAGGGTTTAGGTTTGCTTTTGGTTCCTCTTATGCACATAAGGTGTTTGATGAAATGCCCCAAGAGCATGAAACAAACATGACATGAAGTGTTGGAGCCACACTCCTCGATCGCGGTTAGCAACTTGATGAACCTTTGATGTGTCATTGATAAAATATGCATGTGTGTAGTTCATTGTTTAATTTATATTGTTTGTAGCTAGTTAGTTTAACAAATGCATGATGGTTAATTATATATTTTATATTATAATAATGCAGATGAATCGGCAATGGATGTACGTTAACCGACTCTCCGGCGAGTTCACTACGGGTTTGAAAGATTTCCTCGTAGTGGCTAATGCGAACAAGCGGGGGGGTTTTGTTATCTGTCCATGTGTTAACTGTAAGAATCAGAAGGGTTACTCTTCCTCAAGAGATGTTCACATGCATCTGCTTCGGCACGGTTTCAGGCCAAGCTATAATTGTTGGACCAAGCATGGAGAAAGAGGGGTTATAATGGAAGAAGATGAAGAAGGGGATGATTTCATCGATGAAAGCTATCTTGCTCATTTCGGTGATACTTTCATGGAGGATGCTGAAGGTGAAGGGGAAGGTGAAGAAGAGGCACGTGATGATCCCGTTGATGATCTTGGTCGGACCATTGCTGATGCACGGAGACGCTGCGAAACTGAAAAGGAGAGGGAGAATTTGGATCGCATGTTAGAGGATCACAGAAAGGCGCTGTACCCCGGATGCGATGATGGTCTGAAAAAGCTGGGCTGCACACTGGATTTGCTGAAATGGAAGGCAGAGGCAGGTGTAGCTGACTCGGCATTTGAAAACTTGCTGAAAATGTTGAAGAATATGTTTCCAAAGGATAACGAGTTGCCCACCAGTACGTACGAAGCAAAGAAGGTTGTCTGCCCTCTAGGTTTAGAGGTTCTGAAGATACATGCATGCATCAACGACTGCATCCTCTACCGCGGTGAATACGAGAATTTGAATGAATGCCCGGTATGCACTGCATTGCGTTATAAGATCAGAGGCGATGACCCTGGTGACGATGTTGAGGGCCAGAAACCCAGGAAGAGGGTTCCCGCCAAGGTGATGTGGTATGCTCCTATAATACCACGGTTGAAACGTCTGTTCAGGAACAAAGAGCATGCCAAGTTGTTGCGATGGCACAAAGAGGACCGTAAGTCGGACGGGGAGTTGAGACACACCGCAGATGGAACGCAATGGAGAAAGATCGACAGATGGTTCAAAGATTTTGCAGCTGACGCAAGGAACATAAGATTTGCTCTAAGTACGGATGGCATGAATCCTTTTGGCGAGCAGAGCTCCAGCCATAGCACCTGGCCTGTGACTCTGTGCATCTACAACCTTCCTCCTTGGTTGTGCATGAAGCGGAAGTTCATTATGATGCCAGTGCTCATCCAAGGTCCGAAGCAACCCGGCAACGACATCGATGTGTACCTAAGGCCATTAGTTGATGAACTTTTACAGCTGTGGGGTGGTGTCCGTGTGTGGGATGAGCACAAACAAGAGGAATTTGACCTACGAGCGTTGCTTTTCGTAACCATCAACGATTGGCCTGCTCTTAGTAACCTTTCGGGACTGTCAAATAAGGGATACAATGCATGCACGCACTGCTTACATGAGACTGAAAGTGTACATTTGCCAAATTGTAAGAAGAACGTGTACCTTGGGCATCGTCGATTTCTTTCGAAAATTCATCCAGTAAGAAAGAAAGGCAAGCATTACAACGGCAAGGCAGATCACCGGCCGAAGCCTGCAGAACGCACTGGTGCTGAGGTATTTGATATGGTCAAGGATTTGAAAGTCATCTTTGGAAAGGGTCCTGGCGGACAATCAGTTCCGAAGGGAGCTGACGGGCACGCAGCCATGTGGAAGAAGAAATCTATATTCTGGGAGCTAGAATATTGGAAAGTCCTAGATGTCCGCTCTGCAATCGACGTGATGCACGTTACGAAGAATATTTGCGTGAACCTCCTAAGCTTCTTGGGCGTGTATGGGAAGACAAATGATACAAAGGAAGCACGGCAGGACCAGCAACGTTTGAAAGACCCTGATGACCGGCATCCGGAATGGTTTCAAGGTCGTGCCAGCTACGCTCTGACCAAAGAAGAGAAGGTCATCTTTTTTGAATGCCTGAGCAGTATGAAGGTCCCGTCTGGATTCTCGTCCAATATAAAGGGAATAATAAACATGGCGGAGAAAAAGTTCCAAAACCTGAAGTCTCACGACTGCCACGTGATTATGACGCAATTGCTTCCGATTGCTTTGAGAGGGCTCCTGCCGGAAAATGTTCGAGTAGCCATTGTGAAGCTATGTGCATTCCTCAATGCAATCTCTCAGAAGGTAATCAATCCAGAAGTTCTACCACGGTTACAGAACGATGTGATCCAATGTCTTGTCAGTTTCGAGTTGGTGTTCCCGCCATCCTTCTTCAATATTATGACGCACCTCCTGGTTCACCTAGTCGAAGAGATTTTCGTTCTCGGTCCTGTATTTCTACACAATATGTTCCCCTTCGAGAGGTTCATGGGAGTATTAAAGAAATATGTTCGTAACCGTGCTAGGCCAGAAGGAAGCATCGCCAAGGGCTATGGAAATGAGGAGGTAATTGAGTTTTGTGTTGACTTTGTTCCTGACCTTAAGCCGATTGGTCTTCCTCGATCGCGGCACGAGGGGAGACTAAGTGGAAAAGGCACGATCGGAAGGAAATCAACGATATGTATGGACGGCCATTCTCTGACTGAAGCACACCACACTGTACTGACCAATTCCAGCTTGGTGGCTCCGTACTTTGAGAAACACAAGAATATTTTACGCTCTGACAACCCGGGGAAGCCTGAATCCTGGATTAGGAAGGCCCACATGGAGACTTTCGGCAGTTGGTTGAGAAAACATTTAATGAATGACAATGATGTTGTAGATCAGCTGTACATGTTGGCCAAGACACCATCTTCGACTATAACGACTTTCCAAGGGTACGAGATAAATGGGAATACATTTTACACGATCGCCCAAGATAAAAAGAGCACCAACCAAAACAGTGGTGTCCGCTTTGATGCAGCAACCGAGAATGGGCAAGAGGTCACATATTATGGTTACATAGAGGAGATATGGGAACTTGACTATGGACCCTCCTTTAAGGTCCCTTTGTTCCGGTGCAAATGGTTCAAGCTAACAGGAGGTGGGGTAAAGGTGGACCAGCAATACGGAATGACAATGGTGGATTTCAACAATCTTGGTTACCTTGACGAACCATTCGTCCTAGCGAAAGATGTCGCTCAGGTTTTCTATGTGAAGGACATGAGTAGCAAACCGAGGAAACGGAAAGATAAGAAAACGATCAGTACATCATGCGATGATCCAAAGCGCCACATTGTTCTTTCAGGGAAAAGAAACATCGTGGGAGTGGAGGACAAGACAGACATGTCAGAAGATTATAATATGTTTGCTGAAATTCCGCCCTTCAAAGTGAACACCGACCCAAGCATTAAGTTAAATGATGAGGATGCTCCATGGATACGGCACAATCGTAAGCAAGCAGGGACACAAGGGAAGAAATGATGTGTAATAATTTATTGTACCAAACTTTGTTGAATGGATCATGTGAATTATATTACCCGTGATGTGTTTGGTGTCCATTTTCGAATGATTCGAGATACCACTGATGATACATGAAATTTGGAGTGATTTAGTCATACTCCTGCCTAGGCGTATAATATGCATACTCGTAGTCTTCATAGCCGCTGTCGTCGTTGTACTGGTAGTCGTCGCCTTCTAAGTTGCCGCCGTCGTCGTCGCTGCTGTCGTCGCTGTCGTCGGGCGGCGCTCGTGGCTCGAACTGAGGGTAGCGCAGGCGGGGGATATCGCCGGCCGTGATGTAGTCCATGACACTCTGCAGAGTCCGGCCGTACCACCATAGCCGACGGCCGGCCTCGTGGAAGTTCCCAGGAGGCAGACCGTCCTCCTCATACCTGGCGAGCGCCCTCTCACGCCGATTGATGAAGAAGGCGTCCCAAGTATGCTGGTTATCGGGATGCCAGCGGGGATTCATCCGCTGCTCCGGCGTGAGGTCGAGGTAGTAGTGGTTCGTGATGGCCGCCCGGCGCGCAGTACCCTGAGGGACGGGAGGGACCGGCACGCCGCCGGCGCTTTGGCTCCAGCCGGTGGGGACGCGGTAGCCCGGTGGACAAGGGTAGTTCGAGGCGCAAAGCTCCTCCACCTGCTGGTAGGTTAGAGTGGGTGCGGTGGAAGCCATGAGAGAGTGATGAGAGATTGTAGAGATGTGATAATGCTGGCCAAGCCGGGCTACATATATGTAGTGAGAAATGGCGGGAAAAATGGGAGCGGGAAGACAGGAGGCGGGAAGACAGGAGGCGGGAAGAAAGTGGCGGGAAGAAAGAGGCGGGAAGACAGGGAAGAAATGGCTGGAAGAAGAGGAATCCAGAGCTGGTCATCTAACCTTTAGTCCCGGCTGGTTGGTGCAACCGGGACTAAAGGCCAGACCAACCGTGACTAAAGGTCGTTGCGCGCGGGGAACGCAAAAACGACCTCTCAGCGGGCGGATAGGAGAAGAAAGGGGCGGCGCGCTCACGGCTCGGGCGAGAGGCCTCTCAGCGGGGCATCACAGCCACCGCACCAGGCAGGCGTGAGCAAGATGGGTCGAGGCCGAAGGCCGGCCCAGGCCGGGGGGGGGGGAGAGAGGCTGTGGCCAATGTTCCCTTTAAATGGATTCTCTTTTTTCTGTCCCGTTTTAGGCAGATTCAATGTATTGTCTCTATGCATATTTTTCCTACGAAAATATGCTTAGAAAACAGAAAATAAAATGTTTGAAGTTTCTATAAAAGCAATGATGATTTTTCTGAAAAGAAAAAGATAAAAGGTTCTGAAAATAAAAGAAGATTTGGGGGGGGCCTTTAGTCGCGGTTGGTCTGGCAAACCGCGACTAAAGGTTACCCTTTAGTCGCGGGTCGCCTCCCCAACCGCGACTAAAGGGGGGGGGGGCGCGGGAACGCAAAAAACCTGCCAAAAACCCTTTAGTCGCGGTTGGGGAGGCGACCCGCGACTAAAGGGTACCTTTAGTCGCGGGTCTCGTCCCCAACCGCGACTAAAGGGGGGGCTATAAATACAAGTGCGGGTCGCCTCCCCTGCCGCCGTATTCTCCATCTCTCTCGTCTTCTCTGATTCCAACCGTCGCGCGCGCGCCGAAGGCCTGCCGCCCGCCGTCGCCCTCGCCGTCGTCGCCGCCCGCCGTCGCCCTCGCCCGCGACTAAAGGGTTCACCCCTATCCTTTCATCTTTCCCGCGCCGCGCCCGCCTTCCTCGCTTCCTGTCGCCGCCTTCCTCGCTTCCTCCGCTCGAAGCATTGCGCTCGTCGCTGCGCTCGTAGCCGCCCTCGTCCCCGCGCCCATCGATGCCGACAGGGCTCGCAGAAAAAGAACGTCTTGGAAGAACGTCTTGGAAGAAAAAGAACGTCTTGGAAGAACGTCTTGGAAGAAAAAGAACGTCTTGGAAGAACGTCTTGGAAGAACGTCTTGGAAGAACGTCTTGGAAGAACGTCTTGGAAGAAAAAGAACGTCTTGGAAGAACGTCTTGGAAGAACGTCTTGGAAGAAAAAGAACGTCTTGGAAGAACGTCTTGGAAGAACGTCTTGGAAGAACGTCTTGGAAGAACGTCTTGGAAGAAAAAGAACGTCTTGGAAGAACGTCTTGGAAGAACGTCTTGGAAGAACGTCTTGGAAGAACGTCTTGGAAGAAAAAGAACGTCTTGGAAGAACGTCTTGGAAGAAAAAGAACGTCTTGGAAGAACGTCTTGGAAGAAAAAGAACGTCTTGGAAGAACGTCTTGGAAGAAAAAGAACGTCTTGGAAGAACGTCTTGGAAGAAAAAGAACAGAGACTATCTATTTAAAAGTTTCATCGAATATAAAAAGTTTCATCGAATATGAAAAAGAACAGAGACTATCAAATATGAAAAAGTTTCATCGAATATAAAAAAGATCATCGAGTTAAAAAATCATCAATTTAAATAATTAATCAATCTAAATTGAAAAAAACTAGCAAATGAACCAGCGAATCGGCGGTCGGCCAGTGCAAAGCTGAAGCAGCAGGTTCACGGTCAAAAACTCTAGTTAAAACTCTCCGTGACGCCGTCGTCTGCCGCCCCGTCTCGCGCTCTACCGCGACACCCTCTCCCACCCCTTCCTCGCCCCCTCCTTTTGCCACCGCCCTTTCGCCACCGCCACCGCCACCGCCCCCCTTCTTCACTTAATTAATTTGTTTTTACTACATGTTTTCAGGACTGACATAATGGCGGACGATAGAGCTGACCCGATTATGGACAACTATGATCCGGACGGTGAAGCACATATGTTCGGCATCATAAACGGCGATATTCTATATGTGCCGACCGGAGAAGAAGAAGATGATATCTCTTCTTATCTGAACCTTGACGGTGAAGATGAAGGGCGCCGTCAGCAAGATGATGCCGAACAAACGTCGATAAACGACGATCTTCAAATGGAAGTAGCAACCACCTCCGGCGCCGAGGTATATATATACATTGAGCCTCTGGTGATACAAACTAACTGATTTGAATAAATATGTGTGTACTAACGCGCGCGACTCTCTTTCTTATTTTAGCCCTCGGCCGGATCGTCGAAGCAATCGAGTACGTCGTCAAAGCGTGGCGCAACCAAGACGATGAAACAAGGAGAAACATGCACCATCGAGGTTGTCGACAGTGCAACCGGCAGGCCGCTGGAGCCCCGCAAGAACGCCACCAAGTTTGTCAGCCAATGCGGAGCCGTTGTTAGAGACAACGTCTCGATCACCGTCCAGGAGTGGAATGAGCCAAAGAAGGCACGAATTGCTGCAGGTTTCACTTTTGTCGATAAGAGAACAAAAAAAGATTGCTTCAAGAAGCTTATGGAACATTTCGTTCTACCTCCGGAATACAACAAATTCGATGAGGAGGGTAACAAGATTGAGGAAAACAAGGAGAGGAGGAGGCTAGTCAAACAGTTCGCTCTTCATAAGATGGCCGACGCATTCCGGAAATTCAAGCAAAATCTAGCCCATGACTTTGTCAAGCAGAACAAGACTCCGGATTTCAAAGGACAATATGAGAAACTGAAACATGATTGGCCAGAATTTGTGAAGCAAAAGAAATCGGAGCAGTTCATTCAAATATCGAAAAAAAATAAGGAAAATGCGGCTAAGAAGGAGTACAATCATATTATGGGGCCAGGAGGGTATCGCATTTTGTTGCCTAGGTTGGAGAAGATGGAGAACGAGCTGAGGGCGCGAGGAATCCGTCCAGGTACGGAGGGATGGGACCCAAGGGCCAAAAGCTGGTGGTACGGGCATGGGGGAACGCTGAACCCGGAGACAGGGGAGTGTGTTTACCGGGGCAAATTAATTAAACCCACCCAAGCCCTTATTGACGCAATGAGGGATGCTCAAGAGGGGAAGATCAAGTTCAACAGAGAGAACGACGCGCTGACAAAAGCCCTCGGGAATCCTGAACACGGAGGACGTGTACGAGGCATGGGGCACATTCCGTGGAAAATAGGGTTCCCCCAGAACGATGACCCGTACGGTTACAGAAGCCGTAAGAGAAAGATGGATCGGGAAGCAGATGTTGTGGCGCGGTTGGCATCGGAAATGGATGTGATGAAGAAAACCATGAGTGTACTAGTAGCCGAAAGAGATGCAGCTCGGGTGCAGCATGAAGATCATCCAGTGGATCTCGGAAGCCAGCAGCGGAGAAGCAGCGTGGCTTCCACGGAGGCCCCACCGGCTGGTGCAGATGCACCGACGATCGAAATTAATGCACCGGAGCCTCTGGTGGTCGAAATTACTGCACCGGAGCCTCTGGTGGTCGAAATTACTGCACCGGAGCCTCCTCGCTACCCCGTGGAGGATATAAAGGAGATGAAAGAATGTCATCTGTATTATCCTATCGGGAACATGTCCATGAAGGTAGCCATCGGCAGTGCTTTACCATGTTTACCTGGAGCACTCCACCACAACAACCCCATTCAAGATGGCTATGCTCATGTCACGGTGGAGGACATAGTCCAAGGGTTTGAGGACCTGGAGATTGACATTGCTACACCTGAAGGGGAGAAAAGACTTGGAGATGTCAAGCGCCATTTCATTCTATGGCAAAAGAAGTTTATCAAGTTTCCAGGCGAGGCGCCAAGGACAACAAGTCCACCCCCCTACGGTGGTGGTGGTGGCGGTGGCGGTGGTGGTGGTGGTGGTGGTGGTGGCGGTTCACCTACACCTCCGTCACGTCAGCCGACGCCCCCCAGTCCACAACGTCCGGCGGGTGATCAGACGCCGCCCCCCAGTCCTCGTCCGGCGGGTGATCAGACGCCGCCCCCCAATCCACCTCCGGCAAAGAAGCAAAAGCAGAAGCAGTCCTGGATTATTAACCCGGACCCTTATGTACCTAAGACCACAAAGGTACCGGAGCCATCACTGAAGCCTCTCCCCACAAGGCCTTGGGAACGTAGTGCCGAGGAAGTCGACGCGGCCGCGGCTGCTGATTTGGAGAAATGGAAGGCGGACTGCAAGAAGAAAAGAGAGCCCGAGCCCAAGCCAGTATTTTCTGATGAGCAAAAGAAGTGGGCTAAGTCATTTTTGAGCACACCGTCCCAAGCCGCGAAGAATCTGCCTGACGACTATGCACGTGAACTTCGCAGGCAGGCACTCATGTTCAAGGAGAACAAAGAGCGGGAGAAGGCCGAAAGTAAAAAAAGCGGGAAACAAGTTGCCCAGCTCGGGGAACAAAGTAAACAATCGGTTGCCCCGCTTATAGTGGAAGCCGCCGGTCCGGATGCCCCCGAGATCATACAAGCTGCGGCAGCACAGGGATTGACTGCAACGAGTGCCAGAGAACAAGCGGCCAACTTAGGTATTACTCTTCGTGAACTGTTAGGCCTTGATGAGGCGCCAGTGAAGGAGGTAGTAATTACATATGTCAAGAATGGGCCTCCCGTCGAGCCTGCGCAGGAAAAGGATCTACCTCCACAAATGAAAGGTCTGCTGAAATGGTACAAGGGTTACATAAAAAATAAAAACGCCAAAGACTATATTTATGCGGAAGTTAGACATGAGCATCACTTCAAACATTACTATGTACAAATTGAACTGAGTGAATTGTTCCAGCTTTTCAATCTGCGCGATCTCGACAAATCTATCATCAGTTGCTACGTTCTGTAAGTGATTTATTTCTACCCCATCTCGTTCATATTGCCTGCACTATATATGTCCTAACTATATTGTTGTGTCCGCTATTATACATGCAGAATGAAGATTAAGGAATGCAGAGTAAGGAACATCCATGATGTTGGGTTCATTGACCCACACATCGTTAATGGACATGTGTTGGAGCATCACCCCGCCGACATGGAGGCAGACCTGTGGCAGTTTCTTACAAAGCAGGAACTCAAAAGTGATATTCTATTTCCTTACCATTTTGGGTGAGTGTTTCTGTCTTGAGCACATTCTCTTTTGTTTACTCCATGCATGGTATGTGGCCGGCTAATCGATGAGTTATGCATGACGTACTGTGCATGTATCGTGTCCGCAGGTTCCACTGGATTCTGCTAGTAATTAAAGTTAACACCTCAGAATGTCTCGTCCACGACTCTCTGAATATGGATCCAAAGCTTTGGGGCGGCATGAGAAGAATGCTGCAGAAGTAATTATTTTCATTCATTTGCGCTCTATATCGATCGGCCTATTTCGTTCATTTCCTAATATCAAGTAACTAATAACTCTCTTGTTCATTTAATTTTCTTTGCCTCGTAGGGTTTGGAGACGGTTCGTAGATACAAAGGTCGGTGAATTCAAAAAAGAGCTAGAATTCAAAAGGTCAAAGCCGAAGAATGCTGGGGATATTCAGCCAGCGGGGACCAATCTATGTGGATACTATATCTGTGAGATGATCCGGAGATACACCTCTGAGCGGGTTCCGAGTGATACCAATGCTAAGAGGAATAACCTCCGGATGATGCTTAGTCCAGAAGCTCGCTTCCGACCACTTCAAGAGGAACTAGCTGGATGGTTCAGCAGGGAAGTCCTCCATCCTAAAGGAGAACACCATTACGAGGACGTAGAACTTTATATGCATTAAATTATGTATGGAAACTTGTTCAAAATTGTATATGGTCATCCGATGATATTGAATATATATTGTATATTCCTCTTGAATTCTTTTTGGTTCTAATTTCAAATTTGTTTGAAATTGTACATTCATATGCATGTATGTAGTACCGTAGAATATATGAAATTCCTTCAAAATTAAAATAAAGCACAAAAGAAATAAAACAATACAAATTAAACAGAAAACAGGTTTAGGGGGGGGGGGCGCGCGCTAAAACCCTAAACCTGTGGCGGCCTTTAGTCGCGGTTGGCCAGAAGAACCGCGACTAAAGGTCCTCCGCCCCGACAGCCGCCTGGCGCCCACGTGGACGGGCCTTTAGTCGCGGTTCTTAAGAAACCGCGACTAAAGGTGGGGGGCTTTAGTCGCGCTTAGTTGGTCGCGGTTGCGCAACCGCGACTAATGGCAGTTGCGAACCGCGACCAAAGGCCTTTTTTCCACCAGTGTCCTCACGTGTACATGAGGAAGGCGAGTCACGGTACCCTCTTGTATGATTAATGCACGTCGAGTCATCATATATAAACTATAAAACCAAAAAAATCGGTTGGACGGCAGAGGCAGACGCTGCATGTAATGTTCAATTATAATATAGGGCCACGACATGTACCGTTAGTCGCAAAGCACGCCGTAGTATGGACCGAGATCGAGTCATGTCGTAACTGGAGGGAAGATAGCCGTTGGATGGAGAATGGACATACCAAATCAAACATTGTAGAAAAGCACTCTAGGCGACACTGTGCGCGATTCACTATAGCTCGTGCGTTGTATGCAAGTTCCGGTAGAAATTTTACTGTAGCTCAGGTACTGTTCGTGAAGATCAATCCATTCATCTTTGATCAGACGGTGTGAAGAGATGGGCCATGCACTGTGCTGTTCACTGGTGACTTGTCCATAGCAAGTCACCGGATCTTAGTCACTATAGTACCGTGTAACGGGACTAATAATATGTGAAAGAAGAGAGAGACAAGTATGCTGGTGGCCTGGTCCATATACAACATGGTTTGACGAACAAGCATGGCATCAAGAGGCGTGTCCCGCTCCTATCCCCGGTCGATCGTCTTTCTGCTAGGACTTGGGTACGATACTAATACATGGAGTAGGAACATATTTTTTCTGCAACACTAGTAGAAAACGGGCCTTTGGCCTGGACCCTTTAGTCCCGGCCTGCCTCTGGGCCGGGACTAAAGGCCCGGCCACGTCGCCCCAATTCTCATATCCTCCCTCGAGGCTTTAGTCCCGGCCCGTAAGGAGTCTTTAGTCCCGGTTCGTGTCCCAAGCCGGGACTAAAGGGCTACGCGGTGGGCAGCCCGCATGTGCGCCACCTTTAGTCCCGGTTTGTGTCTCAAACCGGGACTAAAGTCCTCTGCCTATATATAGCACAACCCCCCTCTCCCCTGTTCGTTGCATTTTTCTTGAATGGAGGATTGTGGGTGGGTGCTTGCTCTCCACTTTTTTTGATGCACTAGCGGTGTTTATTGAAATGTGTGTTAGAGCGATGCCGCTTCAGTTCACCGAACACAACTACGATATGAGATGCCCGAGCCACGCTTAAACCTCTTCCTCTTTATTTCTACTTATTTTAAAAGGTTATCAACTATATTTCCTTGTTTAGACCGTGTGGTACTTGTTGGAATTATACCCTAGAGGCAATAATAAATATAGTTATTATTATAATTCCTGTATCAAGATAATAGTTTATTATCCATGCTATAATTGTATTGAATGAAGACTCATTTACATGTGTGGATACATAGACAAAACACCGTCCCTAGCATGCCTCTAGTTGGCTAGCCAGTTGATCGATGATAGTCAGTGTCTTCTGATTATGAACAAGGTGTTGTTGCTTGACAACTGGATCACGTCATTGGGAGAATCACGTGATGGACTAGACCCAAACTAATAGACGTAGCATGTTGATCGTGTCATTTTGTTGCTACTGTTTTCTGCGTGTCAAGTATTTATTCCTATGACCATGAGATCATATAACTCACTGACACCGCAGGAATGCTTTGTGTGTATCAAACGTCGCAACTTAACTGGGTGACTATAAAGATGCTCTACAGGTATCTCCGAAGGTGTTAGTTGAGTTAGTATGGATCAAGACTGGGATTTGTCACTCCGTGTGACGGAGAGGTATCTCGGGGCCCACTCGGTAATACAACATTACACACAAGCCTTGCAAGCAATGTAACTTAGTGTAAGTTGCGGGATCTTGTATTACGGAACGAGTAAAGAGACTTGCCGGTAAACGAGATTGAAATAGGTATGCGGATACTGACGATCGAATCTCGAGCAAGTAACATACCGAAGGACAAAGGGAATGACATACGGGATTATACGAATCCTTGGCACTGAGGTTCAAACGATAAGATCTTCGTAGAATATGTAGGATCCAATATGGGCATCCAGGTCCCGCTATTGGATATTGACCAAGGAGTCTCTCGGGTCATGTCTACATAGTTCTCGAACCCGCAGGGTCTGCACACTTAAGGTTCGACGTTGTTTTATGCGTATTTGAGTTATATGGTTAGTTACCGAATGATGTTCGGAGTCCCGGATGAGATCACAGACATCACGAGGGTTTCCGGATTGGTTCACGAATGGGTTCCGGGAGTTCACCGGGGGGGGGGGGGGCAACCCACCCCGGGGAAGCCCATAGGCCTTGGGGAGACACACCAGCCCTTAGTGGGCTGGTGGGACAGCCCACAAGTGCCCTATGCGCCAAGGAGAAGAAAATCAAGAGAGAAAGAAAAAAAAAGGAGGAGGTGGGAAGGAAGGGGGACTCCCTCCCACCAAACCTAGTCCAACTCGGTTTGGGGGGGGGGGAGAGTCCTCCCCCTTGGACTCGGCCGACCCCCTTGGGGCTCCTTGAGCCCCAAGGCAAGGCCCCCTCCCTCCCACCTATATATACGGAGGTTTTAGGGCTGATTTGAGACGACTTTTCCACGGCAGCCCGACCACATACCTCCACGGTTTTTCCTCTAGATCGCGTTTCTGCGGAGCTCGGGCGGAGCCCTGCTGAGACAAGGTCATCACCAACCTCCGGAGTGCCGTCACGCTGCCGGAGAACTCTTCTACCTCTCCGTCTCTCTTGCTGGATCAAGAAGGCCGAGATCATCGTCGAGCTGTACGTGTGCTGAACGCGGAGGTGCCGTCCGTTCGGTACTTGATCGTGGGACTGATCGCGGGATTGTTCGCGGGGCGGATCGAGGGACGTTAGGACGTTCCACTACATCAACCGCGTTCTCTAGCGCTTCTGCTGTACGGTCTACAAGGGTACGTAGATCACTCATCCCCTCTTGTAGATGGACATCACTATGATAGGTCTTCGTGCGCGTAGGAAAATTTTTGTTTCCCATGCGACGTTCCCCAACAGTGGCATCATGAGCTAGGTTCATGCGTAGATGTCTTCTCGAGTAGAACACAAAAGTTTTTGTGGGCGGTGATGTGCGTTTTGCTGCCCTCCTTAGTCTTTTCTTGATTCCACGGTATTGTTGGATTGAAGCGGCTTGGACCGACATTACTCGTACGCTTACGAGAGACTGGTTTCATCGTTACGAGTAACCCCCTTTTCTCAAAGATGACTGGCAAGTGACGATTTCTCCAACTTTAGTTGAATTGGATTTGACCGAGGAGGTCCTTGGATGAGGTTAAGTAGCAACTCATATATCTCCGTTGTGGTGTTTGCATAAGTAACATGCGATCCTACTAGATGCCCTTGGTCACCACGTAAAACATGCAACAACAAAATTAGAGGACGTCTAACTTGTTTTTGCAGGGTATGCTTGTGATGTGATATGGCCAACGTTATGATGTGATATATTGGATGTATGAGATGATCATGTTGTAATAGAAATATCGACTTGCACGTCGATGGTACGGCAACCGGCAGGAGCCATAGGGTTGTCTTTATACTAACGTTTGTGCTTGCAGATGCGTTTACTATTTTGCTAGGATGTAGCTATGGTAGTAATAGCATGAGTAGAACGACAACCCCGATGGCAACACGTTGATGGATGATCATGGTGTGGCGCCGGTGACAAGAAGATCGTGCCGGTGCTTTGGTGATGGAGATCAAGAAGCACGTGATGATGGCCATATCATGTCACTTATGAATTGCATGTGATGTTAATCCTTTTATGCACCTTATTTTGCTTAGAACGACGGTAGCATTATGAGGTGATCTCTCACTAAAATTTCAAGACGAAATTGTGTTCTCCCCGACTGTGCACCGTTGCTACAGTTCGTCGTTTCGAGACACCACGTGATGATCGGGTGTGATAGACTCAACGTTCACATACAACGGGTGCAAAACAGTTGCGCACGCGGAACACTCGGGTTAAGCTTGACGAGCCTAGCATGTGCAGACATGGCCTCCGAACACATGAGACCGATAGGTCGATCATGAATCATATAGTTGATATGATTAGCATAGGGATGCTTACCACTGAAACTATACTCAACTCACGTGATGATCGGACTTGGGATAGTGTAAGTGGATCATGAACCACTCAAATGACTAGAGAGATGTACTTTTTGAGTGGGAGTTTAGCATATAATTTGATTAAGTTGAACTCTAATTATCTTGAACATAGTGTAAGTCCACTTTGAATATATTTGTGTTGTAGATCATGGCTCACGCGACAGTCATCCTGAATTTTAATACGTTCCTAGAGAAAGCTAAGTTGAAAGATGATGGAAGCAACTTTGTAGACTGGGCTCGTAATCTTAGGCTAATCTTACAAGCTGGGAAGAAGGATTATGTCCTTAATGCTGCGCTAGGAGATGAACCACCCGCTACGGCTGATCAGGATGTTAAGAACGCTTGGTTAGCACGTAAGGAGGACTACTCAATAGTTCAATGTGCAGTCTTGTATGGCTTAGAACCGGGACTTCAACGTCGCTTTGAGCGTCATGGAGCATTTGAGATATTCTAGGAGTTGGATTTTATCTTTCAGAAGAACGCCTGGATCGAGAGGTATGAGACCTCCGATAAATTCTACGCTTGCAAGATGGAGGAAAACTCATCTGTCAGTGAACATGTGCTCAAAATGTCTGGGTACTCAAACCGTCTAGCTGAGCTGGGGATTGAACTCCCGCAAGAAGCTATCACTAACAGAATCCTTCAATCACTGCAGCCAAGCTATAAAGGCTTTGTGTTGAACTACAACATGCAAGGGATGAACAAGTCTCCCGGCGAGTTGTTTGCGATGTTGAAAGTCGCAGAGTCTGAACTCCGTAAAGAGCATCAAGTGTTGATGGTGAATAAGACCACTAGTTTCAAGAGAAACGGCAAAGGCAAGAAGGGCAATTCGAAGAAGAGCGGCAAGCCTGTTGCCAATCCGCCGAAGAAACCCAAGGCTGGACCTAAGCCTGAAACGGAGTGCTACTATTGCAAGGGTATGGGTCACTGGAAGCGCAATTGCCCCAAGTATCTGGCAGATAAGAAGGCGGGCAAAGAAAAATCAGGTATATTTGATATACATGTTATTGATGTGTACTTAACCGGCTCTCGTAGTAGTGCCTGGGTATTCGATACCGGTTCTGTTGCTCATATTTGCAACTCGAAACAGGAACTGCGGAATAGACGAAGGCTGGCGAAAGATGAAGTGACGATGCGCGTAGGAAATGGTTCCAAGGTTGATGCAATCGCCGTCGGCACAGTGTCACTTCAGCTACCGTCGGGATTAGTGATGAACTTAAATCATTGTAATTTAGTGCCTGCGTTGAGCATGAACATTATATCTGGATCTTGTTTATTGTGAGACGGTTACTCTTTTAAGTCAGAGAATAATGGTTGTTCTATTTCTATGAGTAACATCTTTTATGGTCATGCACCAAATGTGAGAGGATTGTTCATATTGAATCTTGATAGCGATATGCATATACATAACATTGAGACCAAAAGAGTTAGAGTAAACAATGATAGCGCCATATTTTTGTGGCACTGCCGCTTGGGTCATATTGGTGTAAAGCGCATGAAGAAACTCCATGCTGATGGACTTTTGGAGTCACTTGACTTTGATTCACTTGACACGTGCGAACCATGCCTCATGGGCAAGATGACTAAGACTCCGTTCTCCGGAACAATGGAGCGTGCAAGTGACTTATTGAAAATCATACATACCGATGTGTGTGGTCCAATGAGCGTGGAGGCACGCGGCGGATATCGTTATTTTCTCACCTTCACTGACGATTTGAGTAGGTATGGTTATGTCTACTTGATGAAGCACAAGTCTGAAACATTTGAAAAGTTCAAGCAATTTCAGAGTGAAGTGGAAAATCATCGTAACAAGAAGATCAAGTTCCTACGGTCTGATCGTGGGGGTGAATATCTGAGTTTCGAGTTTGGTGATCACTTAAGAAAATGTGGAATTGTTTCACAGTTGACACCGCCTGGAACACCACAGCGTAATGGTGTGTCCGAACGTCGTAATCGTACTTTGTTAGAGATGGTGCGATCTATGATGTCTCTTACTGATTTGCCGTTATCATTTTGGGGTTATACATTAGAAACAGCTGCATTCACTTTAAATAGGGCACCATCAAAATCCGTTGAGACGACACCATACGAACTGTGGTATGGCAAAAGGCCAAAGTTGTCGTTTCTTAAAGTTTGGGGATGTGATGCTTATGTCAAAAAGCTTCAGCCTGAAAAGCTGGAACCCAAAGCGGAAAAATGCGTCTTCATAGGTTACCCAAAAAAGACAGTTGGGTACACCTTCTATCTCAAATCCGAGGGCAAAGTGTTTGTTGCTAAAAACGGAGCTTTTCTCGAGAAGGAGTTTCTCTCGAGAGAATTGAGTCGGAGGAAGATAGAACTTGACGAGGTTGTCGAACCTCTCATCCCTCTGGATGGTGGCGCAAGGCAAGGGGAAACCTCTGTCGTTGCGACGCCGGTTGAGGAGAAAGTTAATGATGATGATCATGAAACTCCAGTTCAAGTTTCTGTTGAACCACGCAGGTCGACGAGATCACGCGCTGCTCCAGAGTGGTACGGTAATCCCGTCTTATCAATCATGTTGTTAGACAACAATGAACCTGCAAATTATGAAGAAGCAATGGTGGGCCCAGATTCCAACAAATGGCTAGAAGCCATGAAGTCCGAGATAGGATCCATGTATGAGAACAAAGTGTGAACTTTGGAGATAATACCTGAGGGCCGCAAGGCTATTCAGAACAAATGGATCTCTAAGAAGAAGTCGGACGCTGACGGTAATGTGACCGTTTATCAAGCTCGACTTGTGGCAAAGGGTTTTTTCACAAGTTCCAGGAGTTGACTACGATGAGACTTTCTCACCGGTAGCGATGCTTATGTCCGTCAGAATCATGTTAGCAATAGCTGCATTTTTCGATTATGAAATCTGGCAGATGGATGTCAAAACGGCGTTCCTTAACGGTTTCCTTAAGGAAGAGTTGTATATGATGCAACCCGAAGGTTTTGTCGATCCTAAGAATGCTAACAAGGTGTGCAAGCTCCAGCGATCCATTTATGGACTGGTGCAAGCATCTCGGAGTTGGAACAAACTCTTTGATGAGGTGATCAAAGCATTTGGGTTTATACAAGTGGTTGGAGAATCTTGTATTTACAAGAAAGTGAGTGGGAGCTCTGTGGCGTTTCTAATATTATATGTGGATGACATATTACTGATTGGAAACAACGGAGAGCTTTTGGAGAGCATAAAAGGATACTTGAATAAAAGTTTCTCTATGAAGGACCTATGAAACAACGGAGAAGCTGCTTACATTCTAGGCATTAAGATCTATAGGGATAGATCAAAACGCCTGATAGGACTTTCACAAAGCACATACCTTGATAAAGTTTTGAAAAGGTTCAAAATGGAACAGTCCAAGAAAGGGTTCTTGCCAGTTTTACAAGGTACAAGATTGAGTAAGACTCAGTGCCCAGCAACTGATGAAGATAGAGAGCATATGCGCTCCGTCCCCTATGCGTCAGCCATAGGTTCTATCATGTATGCGATGCTGTGCACTAGACCGGATGTTAGCCTGGCCATAAGTATGGCAGGTAGGTTCCAGATTAATCCAGGAGTGGATCACTGGACAGCGGTCAAGAATATCCTGAAGTACCTGAAAAGGACTAAGGAGATGTTTCTCGTGTATGGAGGTGACGAAGAGCTCGCCGTAAAAGGTTACGTCGATGCAAGCTTTGACACAGATCCGGACGACTCTAAGTCGCAAACCGGATACGTATTTATTCTTAATGGGGGTGCAGTAAGCTGGTGCAGTTTCAAGCAAAGCGTCGTAGCAGATTCTACATGTGAAGCGGAGTACATGGCTGCCTCGGAGGCGGCTAAGGAGGGTGTCTGGATGAAGCAGTTCATGACGGATCTTGGAGTGGTGCCAAGCGCACTGAATCCAGTAACCTTGTTCTGTGACAACACTGGTGCCATTGCCTTAGCAAAGGAACCACGGTTTCACAAGAAGACCAGACACATCAAACGACGCTTCAACCTCATTCGCGACTACGTCGAGGAAGAGGACGTAAATATATGCAAAGTGCACACGGATCTGAATGTAGCAGACCCGCTGACTAAACCTCTTCCACGGCCAAACCATGATCGACACCAGAACTGTATGGGTGTTAGATTCATTACAATGTAATTCACATGGTGATGTGAGGGCTAGATTATTGACTCTAGTGCAAGTGGGAGACTGTTGGAATTATGCCCTAGATGCAATAATAAATATAGTTATTATTATAATTCCTGTATCAAGATAATAGTTTATTATCCATGCTATAATTGTATTGAATGAAGACTCATTTACATGTGTGGATACATAGACAAAACACCGTCCCTAGCATGCCTCTAGTTGGCTAGCCAGTTGATCGATGATAGTCAGTGTCTTCTGATTATGAACAAGGTGTTGTTGCTTGATAACTGGATCACGTCATTGGGAGAATCACGTGATGGACTAGACCCAAACTAATAGACGTAGCATGTTGATCGTGTCATTTTGTTGCTACTGTTTTCTGCGTGTCAAGTATTTATTCCTATGACCATGAGATCATATAACTCACTGACACCGGAGGAATGCTTTGTGTGTATCAAATGTCGCAACGTAACTGGTGGACTATAAAGATGCTCTACAGGTATCTCCGAAGGTGTTAGTTGAGTTAGTATGGATCAAGACTGGGATTTGTCACTCCGTGTGACAGAGAGGTGTCTCGCGGCTCACTCGGTAATACAACATCACACACAAGCCTTGCAAGCAATGTAACTTAGTGTAAGTTGCGGGATCTTGTATTACGGAACGAGTAAAGAGACTTGCCGGTAAACGAGATTGAAATAGGTATGCGGATACTGACGATCGAATCTCGAGCAAGTAACATACCGAAGGACAAAGGGAATGACATACGGGATTATACGAATCCTTGGCACTGAGGTTCAAACGATAAGATCTTCGTAGAATATGTAGGATCCAATATGGGCATCCACGTCCCGCTATTGGATATTGACCGAGGAGTCTCTCGGGTCATGTCTACATAGTTCTCGAACCCGCAGGGTCTGCACACTTAAGGTTCGACGTTGTTTTATGCGTATTTGAGTTATATGGTTGGTTACCGAAAGTTGTTCGGAGTCCAGGATGAGATCACGGAAGTCACGAGGGTTTCCGGAATGGTCCGGAAACGAAGATTGATATATAGGATGACCTCATTTGATTACCGGAAGGTTTTCGGAGTTACCGGGAATGTACCGGGAATGACGAATGGGTTCCGAGAGTTCACCGGGGGGGGGGCAACCCACCCCGGGGAAGCCCATAGGCCTTGGGGAGACACACCAGCCCTTAGTGGGCTGGTGGGACAGCCCACAAGTGCCCTATGCGCCAAGGAGAAGAAAATCAAGAGAGAAAGAAAAAAAAAGGAGGAGGTGGGAAGGAAGGGGGACTCCCTCCCACCAAACCTAGTCCACCTCGGTTTGGGGGGGGGGAGAGTCCTCCCCCTTGGACTCGGCCGACCCCCTTGGGGCTCCTTGAGCCCCAAGGCAAGGCCCCCTCCCTCCCACCTATATATACGGAGGTTTTATGGCTGATTTGAGACGACTTTTCCACGGCAGCCCGACCACATACCTCCACGGTTTTTCCTCTAGATCGCGTTTCTGCGGAGCTCGGGCGGAGCCCTGCTGAGACAAGGTCATCACCAACCTCCGGAGCGCCGTCACGCTGCCGGAGAACTCTTCTACCTCTCCGTCTCTCTTGCTGGATCAAGAAGGCCGAGATCATCGTCGAGCTGTACGTGTGCTGAACGCGGAGGTGCCGTCCGTTCGGTACTAGATCGTGGGACTGATCGCGGGATTGTTCGCGGGGCGGACCGAGGGACGTGAGGACGTTCCACTACATCAACCGCGTTCTCTAACGCTTCTGCTGTACAGTCTACAAGGGTACGTAGATCACTCATCCCCTCTCGTAGATGGACATCACTATGATAGGTCTTCGTGCGCGTAGGAAATTTTTTGTTTCCCATGCGACGTTCCCCAACAGTACTAATTTTTAGGATCGTGATTGTATTTGATATACTATCGTATAACGCAGAGATGAGCCATCCATAGATGTACGGTAATCGACGCACAGCCGCTTACAGAGAAGGTGTGCATTCTTTTCGAGATGCAGCCGATGCGAAAAAGCATGGTGGTGGCTATATGTTTTGTCCATGTGTTGAATGTCGGAATGAGAAGGATTACACTTCCTCAAGAGTCATTCAGAGCCACCTGCTTTGGTCCGGTTTTATGTCGGGCTATAATGTTTGGACCAAGCACGGAGAAAGAGGGGTTATGATGGAAGACGACGATGATGAAGAAGAGAACGATGATGACAAGTACCGATCTATGTTCCCTGAGTATGCTGATACCGCAATGGAAGACAATGAAGAAGAAGATCAGGATGAAGAACGGGAACCAGATGAGCCCGCTGATGATCTTGGCCGGGTCATTTCTGATGCACGGCGAGGTTGCGACACAGAAAAGGAGAGGTTGCAGTTCAAGCAGATGTTACAGGACCACAACAAATTGTTGTACCCAACTTGTGAATATGGCCAGAAGAAGCTGGGTAGCACACTGGAATTGCTGAAGTGGAAGGCAGGGACCGGTGTGACTGACTCGTCATTCGAAAAGTTGCTGGTACTGATGAAGAAGATGCTTCCAAGAAAGAACGAATTGCCCGCCAGCACGTACGAAGCAAAGAAGCTTGTCTGCCCTCTAGGATTAGACGTGCAGAAGATACATGCATGCCCTGATGACTGCATCCTCTACTGCGGTGAGAAGTACGAGAATATGGATAAATGCCCAGTATGCACTGCATTGCGGTATAAGATCAGAAAAGATGACCCTGGTGTAGCGACCCGACTCAAGACGAGTCAAGCCTCTGTGTTTCTGTGCCATCCCTGGATCAGTATGCCGGCACACACAGTACATCAATGTATATATCAAAGTGCAATCACATGTAAATAGCGTAAAATTGATAGATACCTTAAATATCTCAGCGGAAGCGGTCAAGGGAGTGGAGTCCCAATAAACACCAACGGCAAGTTGAGTGTAGACCGTAACCCTGAATCGTACTCTTACTCGTCGAAGAAAAAATATCTGCAACATAAGACGTTGCAGCCGTGTAGGTCAGCATATTGAATATGCCGGCAAGTCACATAAGAGAGGGGTAAAATGTCATCTATACTATATGCATATATGGCATGTGGGGCTATAAGTTTTTAGCGTAAAGCAAGTATTCGCCTACATCAAGAGGGGGCTAAAAGAAAAATGTTACTACAAAAGTTGGTTGTTAACGAGATGGTTCCGCCAACCAGTTCTCGTACCCGAGTTGTCAATAATTACCCTCATCAAATATATTTAATGGTGTTGAGAAATCCAGATAACTTTAGTTCCTTTGGCTCAAGTTGTCCATGACCGTGCACACGGCTAATCGATTAGGTTTGAGTACTCTGCAGAGTTTTGCACACGTTCCCCACAAGATTTGATCGCCTCCGTGTATGTCCTCGCACTTCAGGGTGTTTGAAGACCGGATGATCAAAACATGGTCTTTCAACGGGTCCCTGTGAATCCCTCTCGGTGCCCATCCATTCCTACCGTTCGTCTACATATGCTAGCACCGCCTGTCCAGAGTCACCGCGTTGTCCAACCAAGCCAGAGCCCATAATGACTTGTGGCTGTGCAGGTAAGCCTTGGGTCTTGAAAATATCCGTCCGTCTCTTTGAGCCTGGGTGAAACTTTCTGCAGGATGTCATGGCCTCTCCAGCATCCCGGGTCATCCACTGGGTTCTCCAGGGAGCCGATCAACCGTTCTTCACCCAGAGTTGCATTGCGTCCGAGGTCTTGGAAATCTTGTCTTAACCGGTCTTGAATTATTTAATCAACCTGGCATCACTCGTGTTATGCACTCAACCGAAATCCCGTCTACTCAAGCCTAGAAATATGAAATTTGTCGTCCCGGGGCCAAGTATCGGGGTGTTGGTGTTCCTACCACATGATACTACAACTATGACTAAATTTTCCAAGTACCTAGGCAGCATGCAAATTGGGCAAAGAAGGTGATCTACTATGCATTGAAAACATAGGTAAAAATAACATGATCAAAGATAACTTGCCTTGATGATAGTTGTCCTGCTCGAGCGTCTCTAAGTAACATGCTTCGCACTCCGGATGATCTACCGATACAAACACAAAGCACAGCATAAGCAATTCAATCATGCCACGAGTAAAATAACATCACATGCAATGATTTGCAAAAGACTACGCAAAAGAATTTATCGCGCGCCGGTATGGCAGGAACTTGTTTCCGTTGAAAACACCAGTAAAAATAATTTAAAAATTCTGAAACTTCTACCACGGTAAGATTTTATCACTAGAAAACAGTAGCAAAAAGAATCAACTCGATATCATTTTTCAAACTCCTGGAATAAGCAAAACAGTGTTTAAACTAAATCTGCTCGAACTTATATTTAAAAATTTCAAACACAGACAAACTATATATTTTTACATTGGACGTAGGGATAAAAAGTTGTGATCAAAACAAGATTGAAAGTTTCTGTTTTTGAAATCTGGACAGAAGTTACAAAACTGCTAGTGCTAATGAGAGGCACACGTGGCAAGCTGCGGAGGTGTTTGTTTCTACGCTTCGGGCAAACGGCCTAAGGCTAGCAAAGTCGCCGGTTAATTCATAAGTGACTAAAAGAACCTAATAGTTTTCTGGAATAAACCGAAGGGGTACTAGTGTTCTAATCCTAGCCATTGCATGGGATTGCATGGGATCTAATGGCTAGGAGGGGTTGCATGCAAATAGAGAGAGAGAGGGAGGGAGCTACCTGCTGCTGGAGATGTTGCACCGACGAGAGGAGAGTTGGTCGGCGGGGATGGAGGGAGTAGCTCCGGCGGTGGAGACGTCGGGCGGCGGGGGAGTGGTTCCTCCTCCGCGGGGAAGAGGCGGCGGTGGAGAGAGAGCTCGGGGAGGGCTCCTCCTCCTGGCGAGGTCGAGGTGCAGCCTTGGCTGCTGCAGCTGCAGCCCGTGGCGGCAGCGGCGGCTCGTGGAGGCGCGGTGGTGGAGGCGTGGCGGCGGAGCTAGGGTTGGGAACGGGGTCTCCGGGGTTGGGATTTATATAGGCCTAGGAGGGGGGTGCATAAGGAAGGGGAGGGAGCTCGCGGGAAGGGAATCGCGAGGAAAGAGAGGAGAGCTCGGTTCCTGTAGGGAAGGAAAGAGAGGAGAGGCAGAGATAATAAGGGAGGAGAAGATCACGTGGGAGAAGGAAGGAGGAGAGGGTCACGTGGGTGGAAAGAACCTGCTGGTTCCTGGGCTCGGTTCGGTCCATGCACTGGGAAAGGAAAGGGAGGGAGAGGAGATCGCGTGGGGGAGAGAGAGGAGAGAAATAAGGGAGGAGAGGGGAGGAGAGAAAAACGTGGGGAGAGACAGGAGATTGGGACGTGGGGCTCCTGGGCATGCTGGATGGATGCATGCGGGCTTGCATGCACTCGGGTACGTGCATGTGGGCAAGGGTGCATGGGGCTTGGGTACGGCTGGGCTGAGCCACTTTGGCTCGGCCTGGCAGGTTTCTTTTTTTTTTTTGAAAACAAAGATCAAACAGCAGCAAAAGAAAAAAAACAATAAAAAATATTTCCTAGCTAACAAATACTAGAAAAAAAGTATGTACTAATATATATATACTAGAATACTTAGGAGAAAAACAAAACAGAAATATGTACTACTAATATATATATAATACATATAGGAACCCTAGTTCCACCTAATGCAAAACTTTTGAAACTTTCGAAAAAAGAGTTTTATGCAATAGGTCACACAACTCGATTGAAAAACTTAACAAGAAAAAAATACTTCGAAGTTTAGAAAATTTGCAAAACCAAAATGGTGACTTTAACTCACACGGGAGAAGTCATATTATCTCCACTCCAATAAATTGCCCGTAGTCACATAACGATAAAATTTTCAGAAGAACACAATGATGCATAAAATATGAGATGCATATGAATGATCTATTAACATCCGAATTTAAGAAAATTGGGATGTTACAAACCTACCCACCTTAAGATGAATCTCGCCCTCGAGATTCGGGTTGGCTAGAAAATAGGTGCGGGTGGTCTCGACGAAGATCCTCTTCTCGTTCCCAGGTGGCTTCTTCCTCGGTGTGGTGGCTCCACAACACCTTGCAGAACTTGATGATCTTGCTGCGGGTAACTCTGTTGGCAGTCTCGAGAATCCGGACGGGTTTCTCCTCATACGTCAGATCACTGTCAAGCTGTATGGCCTCTAGGGGCACTGTATCTCTCAACGGAACATCGACCATCTCAGCGTGGCATTTCTTCAGCTCGGAAACATGGAAGACAGCATGAACTCCGGACAATCCTTCCGACAGTTCTAGTTTGTATGCAACTTCGCCTCTACGCTCCAGAATTTTGTAGGGGCCAATGAAACGAGGTGCTAATTTTCCTTTCACACCGAATCTCTTGATTCCTCGAAGTGGAGACACCCAAAGATATGCTCGGTCTCCCACTTCGTACGTTACTTCCTTGCGTTTGCTGTCGGCATAACTCTTCTGCCTGGACTGAGCTATTTTGAGTCGGTCACGAATAAGCTTGACCTTCTCTTTAGAATCTCGGATAAGGTCGGGACCAAAAAGTTGTCGGTCGAATGTTAATATAATTATTAGATTGATTGTTTGTTTGTTTGCTGAGTGACTGAAACTTGTGTGAAATTTGAAACTTTTCGAAACTTTTGAACGAGAGAGAATAAAATGACTTTCCCCTTCTCCGGTGAATTCAAATTCAATCATTTAAAAACAAAGAGAGAAGATGACATGACTTCTTCAACTACAAAGAATTTGAACGGAGATATTTGCATTGAATTCTTTTTGCATTTCCATTCATTTTCTTCGCGCAAGAAAATGCCGGGAAATATATTCGGTCAAACAGAAAAGAGCGGAGGAACATGACCCTCAAATACCCGGGCATTTTGAATGTTATTTGCACCCTCAAACTTAGAGGATCATTTGTAAATTATTTGCAAAAAGAAATAATACTTTTAGGGATTTTTGGAAAAATAATTTTTTCTGAAGTTTTATTATTGCCACGGAAAAATGCACATCATCTATATTTTATTTTCCTCATAATTTTAGTATATAAAAACTCTTTATTCCGAATTGATTTGGTTTCCTTTTTAACGTTTTAGTTTCCTAGTTTTGAAAATAGGAAGGAGATCACTTTTATTAGGAAAACTCTAGGTGGCCCATTAAGCACTTTCCAAATTTGGCCCAGGAGATCTTCTTCTTCCTCCTCTCTCCCACGTGACAGAGAAACCTTCCATCCATGGAGGAAGGAATCCGCTCCTTCCCGATCTCCCTCCTCCTTCCTTTCGGGCGCTATCCCAGACCGCCTATAAATTCCCACCGCCCTCCTCTCTCCATTTTTCCTGAGAAAACCCCATCTCCTCGCCTCTAGCTCGCGCGCCCTTGCCGGAGTTATCACCGGAAAAACTTGCCGGAAAACCCACTGGAACTCCTCCACCTCGCCACCCCTGCACCTCCTCCACCTCCACCCTTCGGCCACCTCTCCCCACCACCTCGGCCCCCTCCTCCACCACCTCTCCACCCCGCTGCTGCCCCTTCTCCACCTCCCCATCACCATTGCCACGAGCAGCTGCAAAACCAGCAGTTTTTTTCACCTTCCACCTCGCCCCCTGCAGCCCCCCTCCCTCCACCTCACCTCCCCACCCCTGCCGAGGGCCCCCACCCTTCGGCCCCCTTCCCCAACCCCGCCGGAGTGCCCCCCCTCCCCGCCGGCGACCCACCCCACCGGAGCCCCTTCCCACCTCGGCTATACAGCCACGGGAGCAGCACCCCAGCCGAGGTAAGGCCCCTCCCTCCTTTCTTTTTTGTTCATGTTTTGTTTTAGCCCTTAGATCCTATTTAGAAGGCCTAGATTAGATCACTAGATAACCTTTCGGTTTAGTTTCGAAAACCAACGGTTCTTTTGTTCACTTAAGATTTAGCCAGTGGTTTTGCTAGCCTTAGGACGTTTGCTCCAAACCGAGAAACAAACACCCACCGCAGCCACTAGCAACTTGCCACGTGTACCCCAATAGCTAGCTAGTTATCTCCAGTTTTTTCCGTCCAAATAGCAAAAACAGAAACTTTCAATTTTGTTTTCGCCACAACTTTTGATCCCGAAGTCCAATCATAGTGATTCCTTTTCCTGTAGCTCACAAATTTCCTGTAGTTTTTAAAAACATATAATTTGTAGTTTTTCAAATATAAGTTAGATCAGATTTGGTTTAAACCTTGTTTTGCCTATTCCAGGAGTTTAAAAATAGCTTTTAATTTGATTCCTTTTGGTACTGATCACTAGTGATCTTATATATCAGTGGTAAACATTTCATATTTGTTTGAGTACTTTAGCTCACTATTTCTTGTGAAACAAATTCTGTTTCACCGTTTTTAGGATTTCGGCTATTTCATTTTCTACTTTTGTTTTAAAATATTTTCTTTATTATTTCAGAAAGGTTATTATTGTTTTGTTTATGTTAGTTAACAGTAGTTTTGCAACAAGTTCTTATTTTAGTTTATTTGTTTTTATGAAAACAATTCTAGCTCCGTAGTAACGTGCAATTGTTTTCACCGTTGTTTCAAATCCCGTTTGGGAATACTTTCAAAGGTTTTGTAAAAAAACACTTTATTTTATATTAGTTAGGATTTATATATTAGTTCTTTGTTAATATTTTCTGTTAGACCAAACTATTTAGTGGTTGACGTGGTAGAGGACTCTCTAGTCTTGTTTGAAGTTTCTTTCGGAATTCCTATTCGCTCCCTCTTTTGTTTTGATTGCTAGAATGATTGCTAGTATGAGTGCTTATGTGAATGATATGTTTGCTATATAGATTTCATCGGAGAGTGACGAGTAGTCTATCAAGTTATTTTCTCTAGAAATTCTTCTTCGTCAACATCACAGGCAAGTCACTTTGATCATACTATCACCCATGTTTTATGCATTGTAGTTCTACCATCCTATGCGCAATTGCATGCTGCCTAGGTACTTGGAAACTTTAGTATAAGTTGTAGTATCATGTGGTAGGAACACAACAACCCCGGTACTTGGCCCCGGGACGACAATTTCTTAATGCTATGCTTGAGTAGACGGGTCATCGGTTGAGTGTATACCACGAGTGATGCGAGGTTGATATAATAATCAAGACCGGTTAAGACCAGATTTTCAAGACCTCGGACGCAATGCAACACTGGGTGAAGGACGGTTGATCGGCTCCCTGGAAAACCCAGTGGATGCCCGGGATGCTGGAGAGGCCATGACATCCTGCGGAAAGCTTCACCTAGGCTCAAAGAGACGGACGGATATCTTCAAGACCCAAGGCTTACCTGCACAGCCACAAGTCATTATGGGCTCTGGCTTGGTTGGACAACGCGGCGACTCTGGACAGGAGGTGCTAGCAGATGTAGACGAACGGTAGGAATGGATGGGCACCGACAGGGATTCAGAGGGACCCGTTGAAAGACCATGTTTTGATCATCCGGTCTTCAAACACCCTGAAGTGCGAGGACGAACCCGGAGGCGATCAAATCTTGTGGGGAACGTGTGCAAAACTCTGGAGAGTACTCAACCTAATCGATTAGCCGTGTCCACGGTCATTGACAACTTGAGCCGAAGGCATTGAATTTCCCCTGAACTCTCGACACAACTTAATAATGATGTGGGTGTTAACAACTATTCGGGTAGGAGAACTGGTTGGCGGAACCATCTCGTTAACAACAAACATTGTAGTAACATTTTGCTTTCAACCCCTCTTGTTGTAGGATAAAACTGGCTTTATGCAAAACTTAGCTCCACCGGCCAAATATGCATGTAGAGATAGATGATTAATATTTTACTCCCTCTCTTGATGATTTGCCAGCATATTCAATATGCTGACCTACACGGCTGCAACATATCATGTTGCAGAGTACTTTTCCGACCAGGAGTGAGGCTACGGTTCTACGCTCAGCGACATGCCCTTGGAGTCGGATGGACTCGTCTACCTGATGCTTCCGCTTAGTCTTCGTTAGATAATCTCATGAGATGGCCTTCAGCCACTTTATTGTACTCCTTTATTGTAATAAAGTACTCTTTATTAGATTTCGATTAATAAAGCTGTGTGATTGCACTCTTGAATATATACATTATGTACTGTGTGTGTACCAGCATGATCTTGGGATGGTACGGAAACACCAGAGGCTTGACTCGTTGAGTCGGGTCGCTACACCTGGTGATATTGAGGGCGAGCCACCCAGGAAAAGGGTTCCTGCCAAGGTGATATGGTATGCTCCTATAATACCACGGTTGAAACGTCTGTTCAGAGTAAAGATCATGCAAAGTTGTTGCGATGGCACGTGGAAGATCATATGAAAGACGATAAGTTGAGGCACACCGCTGATGGTCGGCAGTGGAGAAAAATCGAGAGAGAGTTCCCGAGATTTGCAGCTGACGCAAGGAACTTATGGTTAGGTCTGAGTACAGATGGCATGAATCCTTTTGGGGAGCAGAGTTGCAGTCACAGCACCTGGCCCGTTACTCTATGTATCTACAACCTTCCTCCTTGGTTGTGCATGAAGCGGAAGTTCATTATGATGCCAGTTCTTATACAAGGTCCAAAGCAACCCGGCAACGATATTGATGTGTACCTAAGGCCATTAGTTCATGAACTTTTACAGCTGTCGGCCGAACCAGGTGTACGTGTGTGGGACGAGCACAAACAAGAGGAATTTGACCTTCGAGCGTTGCTTTTCGTAACCATCAATGATTGGCCTGCTCTTAGTAACATTTCAGGACAGTCAAACAAGGGATACAATGCATGCACGCACTGTTTGGATCAGATAGAAAGTATATATCTCGACAACTGTAGGAAGAATGTGTATCCGTACAATCGTTGTTTTCTTCCGCCCAAGCATCCCTTAAAGAAAAAAGGCAAGCATTTCAATGGCAAGGCAGAACCCTGGGGGAAGCCTGTCATCCGTACTGGTGCTGAAGTATTTGATATGGTCAAAGATTTAAAAGTAATCTTTGGAAAGGGTCCTGGCAGCCAACCTGTTCCTAACGGCCCTGATAAGCGCATACCCATGTGGAAGAAGAAATCTATATTTTGGGAGCTACCCTACTGGGAAGTCCATGAGGTCCGCTCGGCAATTGACTTGATGCACCTAACGAAGAATCTCTGCGTGATTATTCTAGGCTTCCTGGGCTTGTATGGGAAGTCAAAAGATACACGGGAAGCACGGGAGGACCAGGAACGTCATAAAGGAAGAGATGGCATGCATCCAGGGCAGTTTCAAGGGCGTGCCAGCTACGCTCTTACTAAGGAAGAGAAGGAAATCTTCTTTGAAGTCCTTTTCAGTATCAAGGTCCCGACTGGCTTCTCGTCGAATATAAAGGGAATCGTAAATATGAAAGACAAAAAATTCCAAAACCTAAAGTCTCATGACTGCCACGTGCTTATGACGCAATTGCTTCCGGTTGCATTGAGGGGAATTCTACCGGAAAATGTTCGCCTGGCAATTGTGAAGGTATGTGCATTCCTCAATGCAATTTCTCAGAAGGTAATCGATCGAGAAAATCTATCAGGGTTACAGATTGATGTGGTCCAATGTCTGGTCAGCTTTGAGTTGTTGTTCCCGCCATCCTTCTTCAATATAATGACACACCTCCTAGCTCACCTAGTCGAAGAGATTAGAATTCTTGGTCCTGTGTTTCTACACAATATGTTCCCCTTCGAGAGGTTCATGGGAGTCTTAAAGAAATATGCTCGTAACCGTGCTAGGCCAGAAGGAAGCATCTCCAAGGGCTATGGAACAGAGGAGGTCATTGAGTTTTGTGTGGACTTTCTTCCTGACCTTAAGCTGATTGGTGTTCCTGTATCTCGGTATGAGGGTAGGCTGACAGGAAAAGGCACACTAGGAAGGAAAGCAAAAGTATGTATGGATGGGCATTCTTTCTCTCAAGCACACTACACAGTTCTACACAATTCCACCATGGTGTCTCCGTATATCGTGAGACAGAAGAATATTTTACGCTCCGAAAACCCGGGGAAGGCTGACTCTTGGATTAAACGGGAACACGAGAAGACTTTCGGCAGTTGGTTGCAGACACATCTCATGAACGACGACACCGTTGGAGATGAGCTGTACTATTTGGCCAGGCCACCATCTTCGACTATAAGTACTTTCCAAGGGTATGAGATAAATGGGAATACATTTTACATGGTTGCCCAAGATAAAAAGAGCACCAACCAAAATAGTGGTGTCCGCTTTGATGCAACAGACGAGAATGGGTGCTGTTTGGAAACATATTACGGGTACATAGACGAGATATGGGAACTTGACTATGGACCTACTTTTATGATCCCTTTATTTCGGTGCAAATGGGTGAAGCTGACAGGAGGCGGGTTAGTTGTAGACCAAAAGTACGGCATGACAACAGTGGATCTTAACAATCTTGCGTACATGGATGAACCATTTGTCCTAGCCAATGATGTCGCTCAGGTTTTCTATGTGAAGGACATGTCTACATTAACGAGAAAAAGAAATCAGCAAAAGAAGATATCATCCGATGAGCCAAAACACCACATAGTTCTTCCAGGGAAAAGAAACATCGTGGGAGTAGATGACAAGATAGACATGTCAGAAGATTATAATAAGTTTCATGAAATTCCGCCCTTCAAAGTGAAAACTGACCCAAGCATCCTACTGAATGATGAAGATTCTCCATGGCTACGACCCAGAAGAAAACAGAAATAATAGATAGGAATATTGGTGCAATAATGTAATAATGTATTAAACCTTTTATGTGATGCATGTATGGAACGTACTAAATTTCAAACACTTTTCATTTTCATATTATCCATGTAAGAGATGAGTTCTTGTTCGAAACCGTGATACTTCGAGAGAGATTGTTCGTTTTGTACACGAAGTGCATCCAGTTTTTATCGTAGCCCTCTCAACTTTTTAGCACATGCTATGTGGGTGAAATGATGATAGCATGCCAACTTTCAACATTTTCAGAGTTCATTTGTAGTGCTTTTCAATTTCAGGGTCAACTAGCTCAAAACAAATAAGTAAATCCACGAAATATACCAAATGAAGTCAGAAATTGTTGAAATTTTGTGTTGTGCCTTTGAATGGTCCATTTTGAACACACAAAAAGTATGGAGTTCAAATATGTTCACAAAAATGAAATCCCTTTGTAAGAGATGAGTTCTCGTTCGAAAGCCTGATACTTCGAGAGAGATTGTCCGTTTTGTACACGAAGTGCATCCAGTTTTTGTCGTAGCCCTCTCATAAAACAACATACAACTATGTAAAACTTTTAAATGCAACAACAAACGCGATCGAAATCGCAACTAAGGTAACAATTGACCCAATAGCATAATGATACCAAGCCTCTTTATCAATGGCATATTTTCTAATATTCCTAATCTTCAAGCGCATTTCATCCATCTTCAAACGCATTGCATCCATCTTCAACCGCATCGCATCCATCTTCATCTTGCGATCATCGATGACATCGGCGACATGCAACTCCAGTTCCATATTCTTATCCTCAATTATTTTCAATTTTTTCTTCAAGTACTTGTTTTCTTTTTCAACCAAATTTAACTTCTCGACAAGAATTTTTATGTGGGTTGGAATTTCCGGTTCACATACCTCCTAGATTAAAAAAATATATGTCATAATTGTCATAAACACTAAATAAAACAAATAGTTATAAAAGATAATATATACCACATCCGAATCATAGACAGGACGAGGGCCGACGGAGGCGGATACCAAAACCATCGCACTATATAATAACAAAAAATAATGAAAGTGAGTAATTTATACAAGTATGTATGTAAATCATACAAGTAAGATTTTTTTAATTTTAAAAAGAATATAAGAACAAGAGGCTCACCACGGTGGTGCTCGCAGTTGGTGCACGCCAAACCTAGACAAATATTAAAGAAAATGGAGCTTGGAGGTCGAGCTTGGAGAGGAGAAAGCTTAAGTAGAGTGGCTCGGGCATTTCATCGAACCCGTCATGTGCATTAACTAGAGTGGCAAGAGCATGGCATGGTCACACTTCAACAACCAAAAAACAGGCGATATGGTGGGCAGGGGCGAGGGTTTATATAGGCAAAACTTTAGTCCCGGTTCTTTCCACGCCCCGGCACTAAAGGCCCCTGCTTCCCGCCTTCTGGTCAGCCGAAAAAGGGCCTTTAGTCCCGGATCGTGGCTCCACTCGGGACTAAAGGGGTGTCTTTAGTCCCGGTTCGAGCCACGCCCCGGGACTAAAGGCCCCTCCTTCCCGCCTTCTGGTCAGCCGAAAAAGGGCCTTTAGTCCCTGTTCGTGGCTCCACCCGGGACTAAAGGGTCTTTAGTCCCGTATCGAGCCACGAACCGGGACTAAAGATCCACCTGTATAAGCGGGTGTTAGAAAATTTCTAACCCAAATCGTCCATTTCTCTTCTTCTTCCTCTCGTTCTCCTGCCCGGTGCGGCAAGCGACGAACTCGACGACGCCGTCAGGCTGCCCACCGTCCTGCTCGCCGACGCCTGCCGTCCTCCTCGCCGTCGCCGTCGTCCTGCTCGCCGCCGCCGTCCTCCTCGCCGCGCGCCGCCCTCCTTGCCGCTCGCCACCGTCCTCCTCACCGCGCGCCGTCGACACCTCCGACCGGTAAGCCCCATGCCCCATCCTCCCCAACACTCCGGCCAGCACAAGCAAAGAAGAAAAAGGAGAAGAAAGGAAGAAAAAGGAGAAGAAAGGAAGAAAAAAGAGAAGAAAAGAAGAAAAAGGAGAAGAAAGGAAGAAAAAGGAGAAGAAAAGAAGAAAAAGGAGAAGAAAGGAACAAAAAGGAGAAGAAAAGAAGAAAAAGGAGAAGAAAGGAAGAAAAAGGAGAAGAAAAGAAGAAAAAGGAGAAGAAAGGAAGAAAAAGGAGAAGAAAAGAAGAAAAAGGAGAAGAAAGGAAGAAAAAGGAGAAGAAAGGAAGAAAAATAGAAGAAAGGAAGAAAAAGGAGAAGAAAGGAAGAAAAAGGAGAATAAGAAGAGGAGGAGAAGAAAAGAAGAAAAGAAGAAAAAGGAGAATAAGAAGAGGAGGAGAGGAGAAGAAGAGGAAAAATAGAAGAAGAGGAGAGGAGAAGTAGTAGAAGAAGAGGAGAAGTAGAAGTAGAAGAAGAAGTAGAAGAAGAGGACAAATAGAAGAAGAGGAAAAATTAGTTTAGGGTTACAAGAAGCAGAACTATTTTTTTTGTCATTTAATTTTGCTATTGTATAGTGTATATGCTTAAGTGTTAATAGTGTTTCTTACATTATTGCTTAATTTTGCTATTGTATATGCTTAAGTGTTAATAGTTTAATTTTTCTATTGTATATGCTTAAGTGTTAATAGTTTATTTTTAGCAATAAAATTAATAGAACTAGTTTAATTTTGCTATTGTATATGCTTAAGTGTCCGGGACTGGGCTCCCCCCGGCTAGTATTTTAGAGTTTAGGTTCTAGCCAAGACCCGGGAATAAACGTCCTCCTATATAAAACGAGCCTTCGATGTTTCCAACCCCTCTTATATAGTTTGTTAGTTTATTAGTTAATCAAATGTCCATTTTTTGCAGAACTATGGATCCACATATCAGGAACCTCGAAGAGGAAGAACTTCTCGAAGATATAATCAAAGACGGCCCCGATGTTGAACCAGCTGAATCTCCGACGTCATATCTAAACGACTCCGGATATGGAATGGAGGTCGAGCGACACGAAGATGACGCCGATGGGGCAGGAGATAGGTCCAATGATGAAGAAGGTGATAGCTCCACTGATGGAGAAGCCGGTGGAGAAGTGAGTGAAGAAATAATAAAGTCCGGCGAGGTATACATATGAAGTTCGACAATCACTTGTAATATGTGAAAAATATTGGAGATAGCTCTATATTGCATACATATACATTCATTTGACGAATGTTTCTCCCTCTTAGGCCTCCAAATCCAGCAAATCTACGAAACGAGGCCCGACTAGAAAGTTGGATGCACGGTCAGAATGTGAGAATGAAGACGCCGCAGACAAACTGAGGGCCAAAGTCAAGCAGTGGACTCTAAAGAAGATGGCCGAACTATTCCGTAGCTGGAAGAAGAAGCTATGGAAAAACTATCTGAAGACAAAGAAAGTGCCAGTATTCGAGGGCTATCTAGCCAAGCAGGCGAATCACTGCAAGGAATTTCAAGAGTACAAGGAGTCAGAAGATGCCCAGGCATTATCAGAAAAGAACAAGATAAATGCCGACAAGAAGAAATATCACCACAAGCTAGGGCCAGGGGGCTATGAGACTGCTATCCCAAAGTGGGTAAAGAAACAGCAAGATCTGATAGATAAAGGCATCGTACCTGAACCACTCCATGAGTGGGAATTGAGAGCAAGAAATTGGTTCCTTGCGCATGGTGGGTCATACGACGAAAAAACAGGGAACCCCATCTGCAATGACAATCTTAGGATACCCAGGGAGAATTGGAAAAGGATAGTGAAAGAAATTAAGGAGGGACAAAGAAAGTTCACTGCAGATAGAGATAAAGATTTGCTCACACTGGTCCTCGGCAATGACGAACATGGAGGATGAACGCGAGGCTTCGGTCCATCTTACCCGTGGTGGCTTGGGTTTGCCAGAGACCAAGACACTTACAGAAGCCGAGAGAGAGCAAAGAAGTGGCAGCAGGATGAGGAGAATGACAAGTTCAACCAGTTGCTTGCCAGGATTAACGAGCAACATAAGCAGATTGATGAGCTTAGAGGAGTACCGCGCCAAGAAGATCCTACACTTGATATTACCGGCGCCCCATCTAAGCGGAAAAGCAGCGTGGCTGAATCTGAGGCCCCGCCCGCCGATGAACGAAGAATGATAGAGGGCGGTCCCGGCTACCCCGTGCATGGAATCAAGTATTCAACATCATGTGAACTTCATCAGAAATTCAAGAACATATCCATGAAGGTGGCCGTCGGACAAGCTTTACCTTCTGGCCCTAATGCACGCTGGCATGGCTGTGAGATTCCAGCTGGCTTTGCTAAAGTAGGGGTGGATGAAATCATGACGGGGTTTAATGATATGGAGCTCGACATAGCTGGACCCGAAGATGAGAGGACACTCGGAGAAGTACTGGGTGGAGTCATCCTATGAGACAAGAACTACATCAAGCTTCCAGGCTCGGCCCCAAGGACAACACCGCCTCCGAGTCGTCGCAGGTCACCTACACCTCCATTACCTCCAAGCCCTCCACATGACATCAGCCAGCACAACACGAGTCCATCTCAATCACCGCCGCCGGACTTGGGTCGTCCGTCTCCGCCGCTGCCCGCTCCGGATACAAACCCTGAGCCTGCCACGGATACAAAGCGGGAGCGTGCCACCAAGAACGCTCCGCCGCTGCCCGCTCCGGATACAAACCCTGAGCCTGCCACGGATACAAAGCAGGAGCGTGCCACCAAGAACGCTCCGCCGCTGCCCGCTCCGGATACAAACCCTGAGCCTGCCACGGATGCAAAGCGGGAGCGTGGCACCAAGAATGCTCCGCTGCCGCCTGCTCCGGATACAAACCCTGAGTCTGCCACGGATACAAAGCGGGAGCGTGCCACCAAGAACGCTCCGCTGCCGTCCGCTCCGGATACAAAGCCTGAGCCTGCCACGGATACAAAGCGGGAGCGTGCCACCAAGAACGCTCCGCCGCCGCCCGCTCCGGATACAAAGCCTGAGCCTGCCACAGATACAAAGCGGGAGCGTGCCACCAAGAACGCTCCGCCGCCGCCCGCTCCGGATACAAAGCCTGAGCCTGCCATGGATACAAAGCGGGAGCGTGCCACCAAGAACGCTCCGCCGACGATTCCTAAGCCACAGATCACCCCAAAGCGCAAACGGTCGCCCCTCCCAAAGGTACGTCATGCTAATCTTCCTATCGGACCTTATGATCGTACCCCCGAGGAAAACGCCAGGATAGCAAAGGAACATCATGATGCGCAGATGAAAAAGAAGGAACCCGAGCCCCGCCCGGAATACACCTAGAAGCAAATAGCATTTGCAAAATACTTCACGACCCTTCCATCACAGTATGACTTATACCATAAGCCTGATGACTATACACGCACATTGCAGAAGGAAGTGAAAAAGAGAAGATCTCGATCACCACCACCGGACTTGGGTCGTCCGTCTCCGCCGCCGCCCGCTCCGGATACTAAGCGGGAGCGTGCCACCAAGAACGCTCCGCCGACGATTCCTAAGCCACAGAGCACCCCAAAGCGCAAACGGTCGCCCCTCCCAAAGGTACGTCTGCTAATCTTCCTATCAGACCTTATGATTTACACCATAAGCCTGATGACTATACACGCACATTGCAGAAGGAAGTGAAAAAGAGCAGTTCAACTACAAGCTAGAAAAAATCAAACGTTCCCCAGCTTGGACAACAGGCCAAGCAGTCGATCCCACCCCTCAAGGTGTTAACCGAGAATGTTCCCCCTCCGGTGCAGGGGCTAGCTTTAGAAACAGCAAAGGAGTTGGCGGCTCAATGTGGTATCTCGGTTGAAGAACTGCTGTCTTCCCAAGACGACAAGATACCCAAGGCTGTGGTAGCCCCTAAGCCAAAGTTTGTCATGGGTGAGCCTTTGGTCAGCAAAGATGATCTCTCAACAAATATGCGTTACTTGCATACATGGTATTTAAGTGAATCAAAGAAGGGGAGAACGATGATCGTGCTGAGTGTGCCACGGGAGTACTACGGCAGCCCCGAAGAAATCCATATCGACTTTGATGAACTCTTCCAGATGTACAATGCCGACGCCCTCGACAAATCGCTTATGAGTTGCTATTGTCTGTAAGTTTTTCAATTCGTTGTCTACATATAACTTGTTTAGTTATTTCAATTCATTGTCTATATATAACTTGTACTCTATTATGCAGAATGAAGATTCTGGATTGTAAAAGTAAGAGCACCATAAATATTGGGTTTATTGACCCAGATAAAATACATATAACGACGCTAACTAATTATCCCAAGGAGACGGAGGAAAACCTTCTAAGGTTTCTAACAGATCAAAATTTCTGTGACCACATACTGTTTCCATACAACTTCAAGTGAGGGTCTTTACTCTGTTGTGTCCATTCACTTATAAGTGTAATTGATAAGTTACTCACACACACACACACACACACACACACACACACACACACACACACACACACACACACACATATATATATATATATATATACATGTGCAGCTTCCATTGGATTCTGTTGGACATTCAAATTGATAAGGGAAGAATTGATGCCTTCAACCCATTATCGAGACCCTTGGAACATTTCCAGAGCCTGCAGGACATGCTCCAAGGGTAATTTTAATCATTCTTGCGCTCTATCGGTCTGTTTCGATGATTTTCTGATATATCAATTAATGAAAAACTTAGCAAATCATTATCCTTGTCGGGCAGGGTTTGGAAGCGGTTCAAGTGCGTGACTCCCAGTAACTTTCCTGAGAAGCTGACCTTTAGAGCGGCTCAGGTAAGTAGTAGTATGATATACTTCTATTAATTTTCAATACATTTATGATGCTAGATTATTATTTTGATTATATATATTCTATTCTCGTAAAGTGCGACCAGCAGCCACGGGGAACGCATATATGCGGATACTATGTTTGCGAGACCATTCGCACGTTTACCTCTGAGCTCAAGGATCACAGATTCGACGTAAGCAATGAACATTCACACCTCTCTTTTTACCCGTCATTCTTTGTTATCATGATTGATATTCATATTCATCTCCTCTTCTTATTTAGCACACGGCCATGAGGACGAAGGTCCTACCAGAGCAACGCGTGATTGCTGTTGCAGAGGAGCTTGCGGGATTTCTGAGGACGGAAGCTATAGATGACAAAGGACGATTTAGTGTAGCTAGGGGCCATTACTGATGTTCGTCCATGTAATCGAATAGACGGGATCTAGTCCCGATAATTCAGATCTGCATATAATTGTATATATATGCTCGCTTGTAAGATAAGTTGATCTTATATATATACACATAATTATTTCTATTTAAATTATATGAAAACTAATTCCCGAACACCAAACGAGGCATCACGTTAATCTCCCGAACACCTAAAACCCTAAAACCCAAAAATAATTTTCATTCAAAAAAAAACCCAGAAACCAGCAAAATCTGAAAATCTTTAGTCCCGGACCGTGTAACGAACCGGGACTAAAGGGCCTGCCCCTGGGGTGCTACGAGGCGCCCACGTGGAGCACCTTTAGTCCCGGCGTGTAAGACGACCGGGACAAAAAGGTTAGGCCTTTAATCCCGCCCCTTTAGTCCCGGTTGGTGAACCGGGACTAAAGCCCATTACGGGCCGGGGCTATAGGCCCTGTCCCCACTAGTGCAAATTCGCAATGCTTTTATTCAATCGTCACACAGTTTACATGAACGAATAAAAGATCTCCAGTATGGCCTAACGAGACTTGGCGGCCGGTCCCAAGTGATAGTGCATACTTTGCTAGTTTGTGGGCCTTGACATGCGAGGTTTCGAACACATGTAAGAAATTACAAGAAATAAAAGTCCTAGAGGACTCTTTGATCTCAAACACAACTGCTCCGTATGACACCAAGTCTCCCCTTTTAATTGCGTCTACAACATTCTTGCAATAACATGCTAGCGAAACTTTGTGAATATATAGGTCATTCGCTAGTGCAATAGCCTCTGTGATCGCCGATACTTTGAAGGTCTCAGGATCATCTATATTCCTCAACAAAACTGAGGATGCACCTTGGAAATTTCCCACCTCGTCTCAACATATCGCAGCAATGGCCCCATGCCACCCTTCTCAACACCACGGCGTCCATGTTGATCTTGTAGTGCTGCTCCGCTGGTGGAATTCACCCGATCGGTCGAGGCATAGAAGATGAGGTTGCACTCAGAGCTGATTGAACCATGCATTGAAGGTCCGAAACAAACCTGTCAACAAATAATGTGTTGCATATGGAGTCTGCAGAATTCCTGCGTGAATAACCTTCCTTCTTGCATGCCAAATCACCCATAGTGTTGTAATCATCAGAGTAAAATCCTACAGTGGAAGAGAGTCGCCCATAGCAAACAACCAGCCCTTGGCATCCTCTTCTTTGTTCATGCATATGTGTTGTACTAGCTCATCATTGTAAAGCGCCCAAACACTTTGCGATAGCGTACAATCCAGTTGCGTATGTCTCCAACTATCCACAGCTCCGAACACTTCACATACATGAGTGGATGACATGTTTCGATGGTGAAGAACGTCGCTGGAGGGAAGCGAATGCTGTGCTAATCTCCAAGTGAAGATCTCCAGTTTAGATGGTAACTGCAGTTTCCTCACTGACAGCCAACATTGGTGCTCATCGACATGATTTGATTATTCATTATCTCTTTCGATCGAGTCCTGCGTGCTCATCTTCACTCGGTATATAAGGTTATAGGCTGTCCTGACAGAGTAAACCCCCCTAGTGTCTTCCGACCAGCCCAAAATTCCTCGAGTTGATGCATACAAATGGGAAATTTAAGGATGGATTTAGCATCAATCGGTAGAAATACCTGGCGAACCAATTCCTCTATCCATTCAGCACCCGTTGGGTCAAACAGTTCAACCTCCAGCTGTGGTGGATTAGTGATTAGGGAGGTGACTGGCTTGAAGAGACCATCTCTAGGGATCTAGTTGTGTTCCCCAAATTTTGTGGAAGCACAATTCCCAATGTGACGAACAATACTGAGATTCAGTTCCTTCCATCAATCACAATCCGCGAAATCTAGGATGGATGGGATCCAAGATATGCTTCTAGGATAGATGTGTTTGGGTAGTAGAGGGATTTCAGAATACATGCACTCGATGTGTTTGGCTCCTGCAGCAGCCGCCATGCTTGCCTCGATAGCAAGGCTAGGTTGAAGATCTTCATGTCCCTGAACCCGAGCACACCATAGCTTTTTGCCCTCGTGATGACATCCCACGACACCCAACAAGGCCTTCTCTTCCTTTGCTTGCCCACCACAAAAACTGGCAAATGATAGATGTTATACATTGACACAATACTCTCGGGAGTCTCAAGCAAGACATAGAAAAAACAGGGATGGATTGAGCCACTCATTTGATTAGTACCTCCTTCCCTCTTGCAGAAAGTAGTCTTTCCATCCATCCTTTCACTTTTTCTTAAATTCTATCACACAAATACTTGAAAGAACCATTCTTGGACTGTCCCACCTCTGTCGGCAGGCCCAAGTATTTCTCATTCACCGACTCATTCTGCACATTTAGACAATTCTTCACTTCTAGTTTGGTAGAATCGGGGCAACCCTTACTGAAATAAATCGAGGACTTCTCATGGTTCACTCATTGTCTGGAAGGAGCGCAATAACTATTCAGCAGGTTTGCTATATGATTCGCACCCCCACACTAGACTTAAAAAGGAATAGGGTGTCATCTGCAAAAAGAAGATGGCCGATAACTGGCGTTGTGGGAGCAACTTTGATTCCAATTAATGATGACTCGGATCTAGATATTAAAAGGCAAGAAAGGCCGTCTGCTGGAAGTAAGAATAGGTAATGGGAAATAGGATTTCCCTACCGAATCCCCATGGATGGTTTAAACTACTCAAGCTTTTCACCGTTGAACAGGACCAAGAATGATACAGATCTCACCATGGCCATTAAAATCTGGATCTACGGGGCCGCAAATCCCAGTTTACTCATGCTAGCCTACATATAATCCCAATCGAGCCTATAATAGGCTTTCATCATTTCAAGCTTCATAGCACAAAGACTATTACTTTTTGATTTGTTTCATTCTATAAAGTGAAAGCACTCATAAGCACAAATGAGTTTGTCACTAATGAGCTTTCCACGCACAAAGGCAGAAAACTCTTCAAATATTATGTCACGTAGGATTACCTTTAGCATGTTAGCCACCACCTTGGAAATTATTTATACAACACATTGCAGAGACTTATAGGTCTAAACCGAGTCAGCTGGGTCTTGATCATTACCTTTAGGATCAACACAAGAACAACATCATTAATATTCTCGGGACTCTCCTCCCCTCTTATGATGCGCATCACCATGGCCGAGACCTCATCTACACATATATCCCAGTGCCTTTGACAGAAATGCGCCCAAAAACCGTCGGGGCCACGTGCTTTGGTTGGAAACATCTGGAAAAGAGCTTGCTTCACCTCTTCATTCATATATTTAGCACATAAAGATTCATTCATGGACGACATTACTTTGCATGGTACATGCATTAGTACATCCTCTATAGTAGTCATGCCCTCGGAAGTATAAAGTGACTTGTAAAATTCAAGAACCATTGTTTTCAAAATGGTTGGGGCCCTCCGTGTGAGGAGTATACCTTGGTGGTCATATTTTTCTTCCTCCTCATGCTAGGCCGCATATGAAAAAAATTCGTGTTTTTATCCCCTTCAGAGAGCCATTGTAGCATTGACCTCTAACACCACATGATCGCTTCCCTATGGTATAATTCAACAAGCCTCTCGTTGATCTTGATCACTCTATGCACAAGTCCTGTTCTGGCTGGGTCATCTCGCAGTTGCTGTAGCTAGTGCGTAAGATCTTTTATTTCCTTCCAGACAGTACCAAATGATTCCCTCTTCCACCCTGTCGGGTCCTTGGAGACTTAAAAAGTTTATCGCGGAAATCTCCCACCCCATACCCAAGCGAGACATCGTACCAGCGAGTGGTTATAGCCTCCTGCCAATTCTCATGCGATTCCCACATCACGTCATATCAAAAACTCCTGGGCAGAGTGTTGTTGCCTTGTGTGCTCGCGAATTCGAGCAAGCTTGACCCATGGTCTTAGGATGATGCCGTGAGGTGTTTCAGCGCTGCCAACGGGAACCTGGCGCACCAGCTTGGTGATGCCAATGCATGATCCAGCCGTACCCGAGTGTACGATCTACCAGTGACTTTTTTCTCGAAGGTCCCGAAATGTCCTTGGTAGCCCAAATCCATGAGCATACAAACATCCACAAAACCCCTAAAAATCCTGAATCTGAGCATTACTCCGGTTCGCTACTCCTTGATGTTCGTCCAGTCATAGAACTTCATTGAAATCTCCCACACAGAGCCATGGGAGAGCATTCAGAGTTGCTATTCCCTTCATCAAATCCCACGTTGGGTGTCGTAGCGGTGCTTGGGCCTCTCCATATATCACTGTGAGTCTCCATGTGTCCTGACCATTCTCCTGCACCTTTGCATCAATGTGATAACATGAATCACCCAAAAAATCGATATTGCTTACATTATTCCAGAATATACCAATTCCTTCGTTTCTCCCTTGACTACTAACAATATATGATTTTTCATAACCTAGAGTACTTGCTAGATCATTTACACGTGCACCACTAATTTGGGTCTCGACTATACATATCACAGTAGGGGAAAACTTCCTCACGAAATCACAAAGTTCGCAGCTAAGCCCCCGAGTGTGAGGATCGATCTTCACTCGGAATGTGGTTTGTACTTAGGCGAAGACTGATTCGCGGCTAAGCATTCGAGTGAATAATTTATTATTCACTCGGAAAGGTTGTGTAACTTAGGCGAGTCATGTTCGCAGCTAAGCCCCCGAGTTTGAGGATCGCTCTTCACCCGGAGTATGATTTGGCCTAGACGCCGCTCGATCGGAATCAACACAAACTAAAGGAGTTATGACTTTGGCAAGTAACATTGTTCAGCAAAGTTCATCTGTTACATCAGATCAATGGGTGATCAAGCATAAAAACGTTTGAGTAAATCTGCATTCCATGCACTCGTCTCGTCGATCCTCTTCTGGAGATTGTAGAGGTGATAAGCTCCGTTGTTCAACACCTTGGTGACGAGGAAATTCCCTTCCCAAGTAGGAGCTAGCATATGAGGTCGTTGCTGATCCACTCGGAGCACCAGATCGCCTTCGTGAAACGCCCGACTCCTGACATGTCTTGAGTGAAAACGCCATAGGTCTTGTTGATAAACTGTCGACCGAATCAATTCCATCTCGCATTCCTCCTCCAAGAGATCCACTCCATCTTGTCGTGCTTGCTCGGCTTCAGCTTCTGAATAGAGATCCACTTGGGGTGAATTATGGAGTAAACCACTTGGTAAAACAGCTTCAGCTCCATACACAGGGAAGCAGGGTGTTCGCCTAGTCGACCGATTCGGGGTTGTACTCAGACCCCAGAGAACATAAGGTAGTGCAGTCACCCAAGCGCCCTGATAACCCAAAAGTGTAGGGGATCGCAACAGTTTCCGATGGTAGAGTATTCAACCCAAATTTATTGATTCGACACAAAGGGAAGCGAAAGAATACTCTTAAGTATTAGCGGCTGAGTTTGTAAATTTCAACCACGCCTGAAAGATTAGGGTTTGCAAGGAATGTATCAGTAGCAAAGTAGTATGATAGCAACGGTGTCAGAAAGAGATCTGTCGACGACAGACTATTCCTAATTGTTGTATCAATGGCGCCAGTAAAGAGCACGTGGACGGGGAACTATTATTCCCAGGCAACGGCTCCAGAAAAGTCCTGCAACAAGTAGCAGCAAAGTAACAACAGTAGTGACAGCAGTAGCAAGGAAGAACAGTAGTGACAACAGTAGCGATAGCAGTAGCGACAGTAGTAGCAGCAAAGTAACGTAGCAAGGTCCAGTAGTAAAAGACTCGTAGGCAGTGGATCGGTGATGGATGAGTATGACGAATGTGATTCATCATGTAACAGCTATAACACAGAGAGATAGTTAACTAGCTCCCATTCGTCAATCTAATGTAGGCATGTATTCCGTATGTAGTCATACATGCTTAGGGAAAAGAACTTGCATGACATCTATTGTCCATCCCTCCCGTGGGAGTGGGGTCCTAATGGAAACTACGGGGTATTAAGGTTCTCCTTTCAATAAAGAACCGGACCAACGCATTATAACGTGGTGAATACATGAACTCCTCATACTATGGCCATCTCTGGGACTGGTTCTGGCTATTGTCACTCTGGGGTTGTCGGGTCATAACACATAGTAGGTGACTACAACTTGCAAGATAGTATGTAAAACACACATATATTGGCGACAACATAGTAGGTTCAGATCTGAAATCATGGCACTCGGGCTCTAGTGACAAGAATTAAGCATAGCCAAGTAGTAGCAACATCAATCTAGCACATAGTGGATACTAGGGATCAATCCCATCAAAACTAACCCGATTACATGATAGATCTCATCCAACTCATAACCGTACAGCAAACCTACGATGAGATTACTCACGAACGGTGAAGAGCATCATGGAATTGTCAATGGAGGAAGGTTGATGATCACGATGGCGACGATTTCCCCTCTCCGGAGCCCGGAACGGACTCCAGATCTGCCCTCCAGATGAAGAACAGGATGTGGTGGCGCCTCCGTATCGTAAAATGCGATGAATCCTTCTCCCTGATTTTTTTTCCGAGCGAGACGGAATAAATAGAGCAGAGTTTGGGGGCGGTGGTGCCACGTGGGCCCCACAAGCCCTCATGGCCCTCTAGGGGGGGTGGCCGCGGCCCAGGGGCCTGTGGCCCACTGGCACACCCCCTCCGGTGGATCTTTGTGCAGGTATTTTTCTTTAATTCTAGAAAAATTCTCCGTAAATTTTCAGGACATTCCGAGAACTTTTATTTCTGCACAAAAACAACACCATGGCAATTCTGCTGAAAACAACGTTAGTCCGGGTTAGTTCCGTTCAAATCATGCAAATTAGAGTCCAAAACAAGGGCAAAAAGAGTTCGGAAAAGTAGATACGACGGAGACGTATCACGCCCGCGGCATACTCAAGGTCTCGCATGAGTCGAGGTTTCAATCCTTGGAGGATAAGACTATTTGCTCGCTCAGCTTGGCCGTTGGTTTGGGGATGGGAAACAGATGCATTTGGTTTAGCTTCGATCCATTTGGTAAACTTGTCGACTGCAACGAGCAAGTGTGTGAATCCACTCTGACCTGTTCGGAAAGGCCTGACCATATTTAGGACCCAGAGAGCAAACGACCAGATGAGAGGGATAGTATTCAAAGAAGATGCAGGTTTGTGAGACAAGTTGGAGTAGAACTGACAACCTTCACAACGATCAACGAGGTCTTTGGCCATTTCATTCGCACGTGGCCAGAAGAATCCAACTCGGTATGCTTTGGCAACGATGGTCCGAGAGGAGGCATGATAGCCACATGTACCCGAGTGGATTTCTTCCAGAATTAGTTGGCCCTCCTCGGGGGAGATGCATCGTTGAGCTACGCATGTTACGCTCTATCTATAGAGCTGATCGCCCATCAGTATGAAGGCCTTCGACCTGCACACAATCTGTCTGGCTTTGTCTTCGTCTTCTGGGAACTCTCGCCTTAAAATGTATGCAATGTACGGCACAGTCCAGCCGGGTGTGATTACCAGAATTTCCATGATCAGATCAACGACTGTTGGAACATTGACCTCAGTTGGATCGGAAGCACTTGTAGGTTGTGGGCGCTCTTTAGTGAAAGGATATTCTTGCACAGGCGGAGTGCGTAAGTGCTGCAAACACACATTGGTGGGTATAGGTCTCCGAGTGGATCCGATCTTAGCGAAATCGGCTGCTTGGTTTTTCGGTCAGGGTACATGGTGAAGTTCTAAGCCTTCAAACTTCTTCTCCAGCTTCCTCACTGCATTGCAGTATTCAGTCATGGCGGGGTTCCTGACATCCCACTCCTTCATCACCTGATTAACCACCAAATCTGAGTCGCCGTAGACCATCAGGCGTCGCACGCCAAGTGAAATGGCCATACGCAACCCGTAAAGGAGAGCTTCTTATTTAGCTTCATTGTTGGAGAAATCAAAGTGGATCTGGAGGACATAATTAAGCTTGTCGCCTTTCGGATACACCAATACTACACCAGCACCAGACCCATTTAACATTTTGGAGCCATCGAAGAACATAGTCCAGTGTGCCGTGTGAATCTGAGCTCGCTGTTATTGTTCCACCCACTCGGCCATAAAATCAGCAAGGGCCTGAGACTTGATGGCTTTCTTTGCCTCATATTTGATGTCCAAATATAGAAACTCCATGGCCCATTTATCCACTCGACCCATTGCATCCCGATTGTGAAGAATCTCTGATAGTGGGGCATCACTGACGACTGATATGGAGTGATCTTGAAAGTAATGCGCCACCTTTTTTGCTGACAAGTATATTCCATAGAGAAGCTTCTCGTAATGGGGATACCTTTGCTTCGAAGGGGTCAAAAATTCTGAAATGTAATAGACTGGGTGTTGGACCTTGTAGGCTTTACCTTCTTCTTCTCTCTCGACCGTCAGAACTGTGCCGACGACCTGATTGGTAGCTGCGATGTATAGGAGCCATGGTTCTTTGCTGTGCGGAGCAGCAAACACCGGCTGGGTGGAAAGCAGAGCTTTGAGCTCTACAAACGCTTCTTCTGCTTCATCATTCCACTCGAACACATCTGATTTCTTCATCAGTTGGTTTAAAGGCAGTGCCTTCTCACCGAGACGAGAGATGAACCGACTCAATGCTGCGAGGCAGTCTTTGAGTTTTTGCACGCCGTGCACCCACATAGGGATTTGCATTCGGACGATGGCGGCAATCTTTTCGGAGTTAACGTCGATCCCTTGTTCGGAAACGAGAAAACCGAGTAACTTGCCGCGAGGAACGCCAAAAGTGCACTTGGTTGGATTTAGCTTGATATCATACTTCCTCAAATGAGCAAATGTTTTCGCTAGGTCAGTCAGCAGGTCACAACCTTTGCGTGACTTAACCACTATATCATCCATGCATGCTTCAACGTTCCGACTGATCTGATTGAGCAGGCACTTCTAGATCATGCGCATGAAGGTTGCACATGCATTCTTCAGACCGAAAGGCATGGTGATATAACAGAAACACCCAAAAGGGGTCATGAAAGCTATTTTTATTTCGTTCAGACCAAACAGACGGATCTGATGGTAGCCAGAGTAAGCATCCAAAAAAGACAAACGCTCGCACCCCGCAGTCGAATCGACAATTTAATCAATGCGGGGGAGCGGGAAGTGGTCTTTCGGACAGACCTTATTAATGTTCTTTAAGTCAATACACATGCGAAGGGATTTGTCCTTCTTAGGGACCATGACGACATTCGCGAGCGACTCGCAGTGGTAAACCTCGCGAATGATTTTGGCCTCCAAGAGTCACGCTACCTCCCCGCCGATTGCTTTCCTCTTCTTTACTGTAGACCGTCGCAGGCGCTCCTTGTCTGCCCTCGCCTTCGGATCTACTCTCAAGCGATGCTCAGCCAGCTCCCTGGGTACACCCGGCATGTCAGCAGGCTTCCATGCAAAGATGTCCTAGTTCTCATGGAGGAAATGGGTGAGCTCGACTTCTATTTGTTGTCGAGTGTTGTAGATATGTTGGTCGGAGCAGCATTGGGATCCGCTGGGTGCATATGCATTGGCTTGACCTCACCTGCCGACTGGAAAGTGGACTCGGAAGTAGGCTTCTTGGAACGCATTAGGTCGGCAGGGTCAGCATTCTTCCGATACTCTTCCAACTCTACTACATCCATCTGTTGATCTGCAATTTTTGATCCTTTTTGCAAACATTCTCCAGCTCTCTGCCGATTTCCTCAGACAATGATGACTCCTTTAGGCCCTGACATCTTCCTTTTCAGGTACACGTAACATGGCCGGGCCATGAAACGTGCATAAGCAGGATGACCCAGAATAGCATGATATGCACTCTAGAAGTCCACCACCTCGAACGTTAGCTTCTCTTTGCGAAAATTCTTGTCAGAGCCAAAAACAACATCTAACGCGATCTGGCCGAGTGACTTGGCCTTCTTCCCTAGGATAACTCCATGAAAGTACATGGTGCTCTCGCTAAGTCGGGACATCGAAATGCCCATTCCCTTGAGAGATTCTGCATACAGGATATTCAGTCCGCTTCCTCCATCCATCAAGACTTTACGAAGCCGAACACCCTCCACAACTGGATCGACCACCAGAGCCTGTCGACCTGGATTCGGAACAACAGCCGGGTGGTCCGACTGATCAAACGCGATGGGGGTCTGCGACCACTTCAGCTATGTTGGGGTGGAAGGTACTGCCATGTTGACTTCTCTATTGATGACTTTCAGTTGACTTTTGCTCTCCACGTGAGAAAAAATCACCAGAGTTGCTTGGACTTTAGGGAAGTCATCTTTCTCTTCGTCGTTCTCTTCTTCATGGTCTTTTCCACTCGACTGACCTTTTTGAACTCTTGGATCAACAGTTGGCACTGCCGAGTGGTGTGCTTTGGCAATATCAGATTACTCTCTTCATCTTTTTTCATGTGGAATACACACGGCTGATCCAAAACCTCTGACTGCATCTTGGATTTCTTGGGCGGAAATGGTGCCTTGGACTTTCCCTTATATTTTCCTGTCGCCAGAGCGGCTGCGTGTAGCGCTTTCAACCTTCCGCTTCTGCTTCTAATTGGAATTGGCGTCAGCGTTGTCGACTGCTTTACCTTTGCCGCTACGGAAACGGTCTTCTTCTTCCCCATTTGCATAACGGGTTACTATCTCCATCATTTTGCTCATGGACATGTCGCCTGACCGACCGAACTTCAGATATAAATCTCGGTACCTGACGCCTGCTTTGAATGCGCAGACTGCTTGGTGCTCGGTAACATTCTCTACTGTATGGTGGAGAGTGGTCCAGCGCTAGATGTAATCGCAGAAGGACTCACTCGGCTTCTGTACGCAATGCTATAACTCAGAAAGGCCGGCAGGACGCTGGCAAGTGCCCTCGAAGGTCTTGATGAACACGGGACCAAATCTGCCCAACAATATATGGTTTACGGCGCCAGCTGATTCAGCCATGCACGGGCCAAACCATCCAGCATCAGGGGCAAGTGCTTCATTGCAACGTTGTCGTTGCCGCCACCAATCTGTACTACAACTCGATAGTCGTACAGCCACGTTTCGGGCTTGGACTCTCGTGTGAACTTGCTGACTCCAGCCGCCAACCTGAAGTTGGGGGGAATATCGGCAGAGCGGATTGCCCTGCTGAGACACTCGGTACCAGAAACTACGGTACCACTTCCACTCGGATGATCTCTGTAGAGACCATCTCTGTAAGCTCCACCTCTGTCCATCCTTCTCTGCGCGAGTACATCTCTCGCATCGAATCCTGGATTCCGCTCGTCACCGAACGGGCGCCGGTAATCGTAGTGTCGGGACACATACGAACCGCTCCATGGAGGAGAATGCACCCGATGGTGGTCATCCCGGTGATAACGAGGGGGAAACTGGTTCCGACCCTGGTCATGGAAGCGCCTCGATGTCGAGTGGCGCTTCCTGCAGCCATGCCGAGTCATCGACGACCAAGATGAGGGTGCCGAAACGGGTCTCACCACCCATGAACGAATCGTAGCCGGAAGACATGACGAAGAGTGAAAATCGCAAACTTGCCGGAAGTCGTTTAGACGCCTTCCCCACGGTGGGCGCCAACTATCGTGGGAATGAACCTGACAGTAGAGGTGTAGGGTACGAATGGAGAGGCATAGTCCTAGCTACGACAAGCTTGTACACAAGATGTATGAGTTCAGGCCCCTCTCTTAGAGGTAATAGCCCTACGTCTCAGTGCTTGGGAGTTCTTGCACTGTGGATTGTGTATTACAGGGGGTGCGAGCCCTTGTGCCAGAGGGGAGGGGTGGCTTATATAGAGTGCGCTACCCCTCATCAAGGCCTCAGCATCTATATAGTTTAAAGATACACGCTACTGATAAAGTATACAAGTAATAAGTGCTATTAATGACCATTGGCTGAACGTATGTCCGTTGGCCTTTATGGGGTGACTCCTGGTCTTCTATGTCGACTGGAACCATTCCGAGCGGATGTAGGTCATGAGTGGATGGGAATACATTCCGAGTGTTTGTGTACCGAGTGACTTTTTAGGTGCCAGGTCCATCCAGTCGGAATCTTTTGTGTGACCCTTGGAAAAATAATGAGGTACCCTTGGATAGGACATTCAGGTTAGGCGTGTGACCCTATCCTAGATACATATCCCCATCATTCGGCGTCCTTCAACGGCCATGCATACATAATGATAGCTATCCATCAAAATCCACACATAATCTATACAAATCGATAATAACATTTTCTACAACAATTCTTACAAGTCTATAAAAACGATAGCGATCTTTCCAGTAGTGTGTGAATTAAAACCTAAAATCTACTGCAAGAAATAGGAAAAAATGAAAAAAGGAAAAAGGGGGCGTACCGAGCTCCTCCTTCGGGTAGCCATGGTGGTTCGGGGGCACGGCGGTGGCTTGTCGGGGAGGGCGGCGACGTTGGTGGGTGGGGAGGGCGACGTCGATGCTGGACGGCGACGCGGGACGGAAGCTCCTCCTCAGGAGATGGTGCAGGGAGAGGACGGGGGCGCAGCGGTGGCGGGTTGGGACAAGGGCAGGCGACGAGCGGCGGAGGGCCGGAAGGCCGGCGACTGGCGACGGCGCGTGGGGAGGGCGGCGAGCGGTGGCGGCACGTGAGGAGGGCGGCGAGCGGCGGCGGCATGTTGGGAGGGCGGATGGAGAATGAGTGAGTGGTCGAAGAGGACGCACGTGCGTGGGCCGTTTTGCCCTCCCGAACGGCCCGCTATGTCGACGGACCAGCTCTGTCGACGACAATGCCATTGGCGTAGCCTCTGCTAGGTTGAAGACATTCGGGCGCCATTCCTGCTCCGTCTTCTGCGGCCTAGCTACGCCGATGGCCCACCTACGCCTACGCTGACGACAACTGCTACACTGACGGCTGCTCTTGGCCCAGTTCCCGCTATGCCAACGGCCCAACCTACCCCTACGGCGGGCTCGTGGGCTGGGCTGGAACCGGGCCTACACCGATGGCCCGACCTTTGTCCGTTGGTTTCTGTGCTCTGTCCCGTAGTGAGGCCTTTAAATTCAAACTTCAAATTTCGTGAAAATTCGTATTTTTTTTAAATTCTGAAAAATACATAGATAGATGAAGGTATAATACACAAGTGTGTAAATTTTCAGAACAAAATACGTCGAAATGACGGGTGTGCAAAAAACCAAATCTAAAACTTTATAACAGATGTTATTATTCATCATTTGAGACCATGAATATGTCTTTTTTGTACAGGCCGTGTTTCAAAGATTTTCGACCAGAAATTTTATACACACGTGGATCACATTCTTGTTTAGTTCTATATTTGTTTTTCAGATTATTTGGAACTAAAATTTTTGAATTTTGATTTTTTTCAAAATTTCGGTCTCCATAGAGGCCGAGCTCCAAAACGCCATTCTCGTTAAATCGTCGTAAATAAACTATAAAACTGAAAAAAAATTCGGTTGGATGGTAGCTACATGTAATGTTCAGTTATAATATAAGAGCACGACAGCTACTGTTAGTCGCAAAGCACGATGTAGTACCGTGTAACATGACTAGTAATACGTGACAAAACAGAAAAAAATAGAGAGACAAGTATGGTGGTGGACTGGTGTGTACACAACATGGTTTAACGAACGGGCATAAAAATAGAGAGACAAGTATGATGGTGGCACGGTGTGTACACAACATGGTTTGACGAACGAGCATGGCATCGAGATGCGGTCTCGCTCCTATCCCTGGCCGGTCGTCTTTCTGCTGGAACAGAAAATTGGAGCAGTAACAGGTGTAGCTGCTCTTTCCTGCTCTCTTCCGGAAAGGGAGGCATCGCGTCTCAGTCCTCGCCCAGCCAACACTATCTACTTCGTCACGACGCGACTAGGCCAGGCTCCAAGGCTGGTCAAGTGGCGCGCAGGTTCAGCTTGTATTCGTCACACAGATACTCCGACATGCCGCAACCGTTCAATGCAAGAACGTGTCGAGTTGTTCGCGGTGCCCGTGTCTTTCAGAGGAGCTGCTGCCCGTGTTAAGACAAAGTACGCCACAGCTTGTTCCATGCGGTCGGATTCTCTTCCAGTAAAGTTGGCATTCCTAATGTCTCCAAATCCTACCCTATCCCGGTTCTCTTGATATTAAGATGGTACAAGCTCTTAAGATGGACATGCAAAACCATAAAATGGTGCCGACCAAAAAATAGTGTGCGCCTTCTAGTGTACTGGCCACAAAATGGATCGGTGCTCCTTTGCTAGCTAGCTTATATATATCAGCTTCTCTCTGTAAGGCCGATCTATGCCTTTAACATTTTCAGCTACCTATTGATTCTCTGCATTTATTATTGTACAATCTATGACTTTAATTGATAGAATAATCGGCGGTGACAATCACGTTTGATCATCCATCGTTTTTATACTATTTTGAGACTTGAGTTTGATTTTAATATATGGCCGTATGCATCTTTCGATGCAGAGGCCGGGGCTTAGCCTTGTTTTCTAAAAAAATAAAAAAAAGACCGGGCAATGAGTTCTCTCAGTTTGGTTTAGAAAAAAGAGGCGTTTGATCATCTTTGGACGTAGACGGGGCAATGAGTTCTCTCAGTTTGGTTTAGAAAAAAGAGGCGCCGACCTTCCTTTAGATACCGTAAAAAAACTATAGTATGACAGATAACTTGGTATCCAAAACTATATAGTATTTATTTTATCCAAACACCTTAAAGTATTTAATACCAAAGTTTTTTCAAAAACCATAGTATTTTCAAAAAAAAACTTAGCATCCAAACACACCCTGAATTTTTTTTACGCTTATAACTTAGTTTGTATTCTCAAAACATGTGCTCATGGGAGCATCAATCTTGAATACCACATACACCTTTCTGGTTAGATCCAGCACCGAAAAATGGAAGCATAGACGGTTTCTCACTTCTCACCCGGCCAACAACATGTGTAGTGTGTTGACACCTGATTTTATCATGGAAAAAACCTTGTTAAGATGGCTTCAAATGAAGAAGTTCTCTACATGGAAAAAAATCGTAGTGTTGCATGAACATCTTTGAAGTATTGATCATCACTCTCCGATGTCAACTCGAAGGCCGAAACTGTGCTCAAAGTGATAAGATTTCATATTCAAGTACTGTTCATACGATTAAACCTCTAACACGGCCTTATATGAAAAAATATTCTACCCGAATTGTATTCGTCTCGTCGAATCGATTGATTTTGATACCACATACACCTTTCCGGTTAGAGCAAATGGAAGCATAGACAGTTTCTCACTTCTCATGAGCAAAAGTTACAGCCATCGGAGTGCGCCCTACGATGAGGAAAAAACTTACGCATACAATTAGACACACGTATGAAAGGTAGCGCCACCGATCACTTGTTTTGCGCCAGCGTCTCGGTCCACAAGACACCCTTGAATCAAAGAATATTCAAGGGAAAGTTGTTCGTCTTGTCGAAATGATTAAATTTGCTTTGGTTGTCGACCTACATCGTCGGGGTAGCTCTTGCCGGGGTAATTGGGGGAGTTCTCGACGTGGTAGCTCTTGCAGTCGCCTTCTTGCATTTCACACCCGAAACCTTCCCTTTTTTCTTTGATGCAGGCCGGACCAGATTCACAGCGGCGGTGGCGTGCATGCCTTCCCGGAGGGGGCTGCCGGAGCGCCGCATTGGACGACGATGTTGCCCTGCTGCTTGCAAGGATGCACAATGGAGCCTTGAACACCGATGGGCATAACATGGCTGGCGACGAGATCTGCCAGAGGGGTTGGCGCGTGGATGACTTCAACGGTGACGAGCGATGACTTTGATGCTGCCATGGCAGCAACGGCCACTGGGGATGGTGGTCCGGAGCGGGCGAAGGAGGATCAAGGGGAGGGAAATGGGAACTGACGATTGGAAATGTCCCTCCCGCTAAAAATCTCTGACAATAGGGGTGAAGTTCGGTCTGCCTCCCAACCATGTTTCTAAAGGTTCAAGACGAAGATTTATCGCAATTTTTCTTACAGGCCGCAGTCTCATACGGTGTTTGTTCGGCTATTTTTTCATGCAAACCGGTAAAGTAACAGTTATTTTATGAGTCGACGTGATATAAATGATCTGTTGGAGATGCTCTTATGTACATAGGGCAATCAATTTTTTGAGTATATATTCAAGCCAACAGTATAAAGTCTCATACTTCCTCATGTACGCAAGTCACGGTACCCTCTTGTATGATTAATGCACGTCAAGTCATCATATATAAACTATAAAACCGAAAAATTGCTTGGACGGCACAGGGAGACGCTGCATGTAATGTTCAGTTATAATATAGGGCCATGGCATGTACTGTTAGTCGCAAAGCACGCTGTAGTATGGACCGAGATTGAGTCACGTTGTGACTGGAGGGAAGATAGCCGTTGGATGGATAATGGACAGACCAAATCAAATATTGTAGAAAAGCACTCTAGGCGATACTGTGTGTGATTCACTATAGCTCATGCGTTGTATGCAAGTTCCTGTAGAAATTTTACTATCGCTCAGGTATTGTTCGTGAAGATCCATCCGTTCATCTTTGATCAGACGGTGTGAAGAGAGGGGCCACGCAATGTGCTGTTCACTTGTGACTTGTCCATAGGAAGTCACCGGATCTCAGTCACTATAGTACCGTGTAACGGGACTAGTAATACGTGAAAGAAGAAAGAGAAAGAGAGAGACAAGTATTCTGGTGGCCTGGTGCATACACAACATGATTTGATGAACATGCATGGCATCAAAAGGTGGGTCCCGCTCCTATCCCCGGTCGATCGTCTTTCTGCTAGGACTTGGGGTACCATACCAATACATGGAGGACGAACATGTTTTATAGGCAAACTGGCAAAGCTTTTATTCAATCGTCACACAGTTTACACGAACGAATAAGAGATCTCCAGGGTGGCCTAACCAGGCATGCAGGCCGGTCCCTAGTGATAGTGTATGCTTTGCTAGTTTTTGGGCCTCGACATTCGAGGTTCCGAACTCATGTAAGAAATTACAAGAAATAAAAGTCCTAGAGGACTCTTTGATCTCAAACACAACTGCTCCGTATGACACCGCCGCTCTCCTTTTAATTGCGTCTACAACATTCTTGCAATCACATGCCACCAAAACTTTGTGAATATATAGGTCATTCGCTAGTGCAATAGCCTCTGTGATCGCCGGTACTTCAAGGGTCTCAGGATCATCTATATTCCTGAACAAAACTGAGGATGCACCTTGGAAATTGCCCACCTCGTCACAACATATCGCGGCAATGGCCCCATGCAACCCTTGTCAACACCACGACATCCATGTTGATCTTTTACTTCTTCTCCGCTGGTGGAATTCACCCTGTCAGTCGAGGCATAGAAGATGAGGTTGCACTCAGAGCTGATTTAGCTAGGCATTCAAGGTCCAAAAGAAACCTATCAACAAAAGAATGTGTTGCATATGGAGTCTGCAGAATTCCTTCGTGAATAACCTTCCTTCTTGCATGCCAAATCACCCATAGTGTCGTAATCATCAGAGTAAAATCCTACAGTGGAAGAGAGTCGCCCATAGCAAACAATTAGCCTTTGGCATACTCTTCTTTGTTCATGCACATGTGTTGGAGTAGCTCATCATTAGAAAGCGCCCAAACACTTTGCGATAGCGTACAATCAAGTAGCGTACGTCTCCAACTATCCTCAGCTCCGCACACTGCACATACATGAGTGGAGGACATGTTCCGATGGTGAAGAACGTCGCTCGAGGGAAGCGAATGCTGCGCTAGTCGCCAAGTGAAGATCTCCAGTTTAGATGGTAACTGCAGTTTCCTCACCGACGGCCAGCCTCAGTGCTCATCGACATGATTTTATGATTCATTAGCTCTTTGAATCGAGTCCTACGTGCTCATCTTCACTCGGTATATAAGGTTATAGGTTGTCCTGACAGAGTAAATCCCCCTAGTGTCTTCCGACTAGCCCAAAAGTCCTCGAGTTGATGCATACAAATGGAAATTTTAAGGATGGATTCAACATCAGTCGGTAGAAATACTGGGCGAACAAATTCCTCTATCCATTCAGCACCCGTTGGGTCAAACAGTTTAGCCACCACCTGTGATGGATTAGTTATTAGGGAGGTGACTGGCTTGAATAGACCATCTGTAGGGATCGAGTTGTGATCCCAAATTTTTGTGGAATCACCATTCCCAATGCGATGAACAATCCCGAGGTTCAAGATGTTCCTTCCATCAATCACAATCCACAAAATCTAGGATGGATGGGATCCAAGATCTGCTTTTAGGATAGATGTGTTTGGGTAGTAGAGGGATTTCAGAATACATGCACTCAATGTGTTTGGCTCCTATAGCAGCCGCCATGCTTGCGTGGATAGCAAGGCTAGGTTGAAGATCTTCATGTCCGTGAACCCGAGCCCACCAAGGTTTTTTGGCCTCGTGATGACATCCCACGGCACCCAACAAGACCTTCTCTTGCTTTGCTTGCCCCCACCAAATCCGGCGAATGATAGATGTTATGCCTTCACACAATCCTCTCGTGAGTCTCAAGCAAGACATAGAAACAATAGGGATGGATTGAGCCACTCATTTGATTAGTACCTCCTTCCCTCCTGCAGAGAGTAGTTTTTCCATCCATCCTTTAACTTTTTTCATAAACTCCATCACACAATTACTTGAAAGAATCATTCTAGGACGGTCCCACCTGTGTCGGTAGGCCCAAGTATTTCTCATTCACCGACTCATTCTGCACATTTAGACAATTCTTCACTTCTAGTTTGGTAGAATCGGGGCTACCCTTACTGAAATAAATCGAGGACTTCTCATGGTTCACTCATTGTCTCGAAGGAGCGCAATAAATATTCAGCAGGTTTGATATATGATTCGCACCCCCACACTAGACTTACAAAGCAACAAGGTGTCATCTTCAAAAAGAAGATGGACCACAACTGGCGCTGTGGGAGCAACCTTGATTCCAATTGATGATGACTTAGAACTGGATTTTAAAATGCAAGAAAGGCCCTCTGGTGGAAGTAAGAATAGGTAATGGGAAATAGGATTTCCGTACAGAATCCCCACGGATGGTTTAAACTTCTCAAGGTTTTCACCTTTGAACAGGACCAAGAGTGATATAGATCTCACCATGGCCATTAAAATCTGGATCTACGGGGCCGCAAATCCCAATTTACTCATGCTAGCCTAGAAATAATCCCACTTGATCCTATCATAGGCTTTTATCATGTCAAGCTTCAAAGCACAAAGACTATTAGTTTTTTATTTGTTTTGTTCCATAAAGTGAAGGCACTCATAAGCACAAATGATGTTGTCACTAATGAGCCTTCCACACACAAAGGCAGACTATTCTTCAAATATTATGTCACGTAGGATTACCTTCAGCCTCTTAGCCACCACCTTGGACACTATTTTATAGAGCACATTGCGGAGACTTATAGGTCTAAACCGAGTCAGCTGGGTCTGGCTCATTACCTTCGGGATCAACACGAGAACAATGTCATTAATATTCGTGGGACTCTCCTCCCCTCTTATGATGTGCATCACCATGGCCGAGACCTCATCTCCACATATATCCGAGTGCCTTTGATAGAAATGCGCCAAAAAACCGTCGGGGCCACGTGCTTTGGTCGGAAACATCTGGAAAAGAGCTTGCTTCACCTCTTCATTCGTATATTCCACACATGAAGATTCATTCATGCTCGACGTTACTTTGCATGGTACATGCATTAGTACATCCTCTATACCAGTCATGCCCTCGAAAGTATACAGTGACTTGTAAAATTCAAGAACCATTGTTTTCAAAATGGTGGGCTCCTCCATCTGAGGAGCTCCTTGATCATATTTTTCTTCCTCCTCATGCTAGGCCGCATACGAAAAAAATTCATGTTTTTATCCCCTTCGGAGAGGCATTGTAGCATTGACCTCTAACACCACATGATCTCTTCCCTATGTTATAAGTCAACAAGCCTCTCGTTGCTTGATCACTCTATGCACAAGTCCCGTTTTGGCTGGGTCATCTCACAGGTGATGTAGCTAGTGCGTTAGATCTTTAATTTCCTTCGAGACACTATCAAATGATTCCCTCTTCCACCCTGTCAGGTCCTTGGAGACTTTATAAGTTTATCGTGGAAATATCCCACCCCATAGCAAGGCGAGACTGCGTACCAGCAAGTAGTTATAGCCTCGTGCCAATTCTCATGCGATTCCCACATCATGTCATATCAAAAACTCCTGGAGAGAGTGTTGTTGCCTTGTGTGCTCGCGAATTGGAGCAAGATTGGCCCATGGTCCGAGGATGCTGCCATGAGGTGTTCCAGTGCTACCAACAGGAACCTGGCGCACCAGCTGGGTGATGCCAATGCGCGATCTAGCCGTACCCGAGTGTACGATCTACAAGAGACTTTTTTCTCGAAGGTCGAGAAATGGCCTTGGTAGCCCAAATCCATGAGCATACAAACATCCACAACACCCCAAAAAATCCTGAATCGGAGCATTACTCCGGTTCTCTTCTCCTTGATGTTCGTCCAGTCGTGAGGTTCACATCAGGTCTGGTACACATCATGGTATACATGATAGAGCCTATGGCTGAAGCATAGGGGACATTACTCATCTTTTCTCTATCTTCCATCGTGGTCGGGCGTTAAGTCGTACTCAACCTCACACCTTGTAATACAAGCAAGAACCCCTTCTTAGCCTTATTCATATTGAACTTCTTCAATATCTTGTCAAGGTATGTGCTTTGTGAAAGACCTATGAGGCGTCACGATCTATATCTATAGATCTTGATGCCTAATATGTAAGCAGCTTCTCCAAGGTCCTTCATCGAAAAGCTCTTATTCAAATAGGCCTTTATGCTTTCCAATAGTTCTATATCATTTTCCATCAGCAATAGATCATCCACATATAATATGAGAGATTCTACAGAGCTCCCACTCACTTTCTTGTAAATACAATCTTCTCCATAAGTTTGTACAAACCCAAACGCTTTGATCACCTCATCAAAGCAAATGTTTCAACTCCGAGATGCTTGCACCAGCCCATAGATGGAGCGCTGGAGCTTGCGTACCTTGTTAGCATTGCTAGCATCAACAAAACCTTCTGGCTGCATCATATACAATTCTTCCTTAAGAAACCCGTTCAGGAATGCCGTTTTGACGTCCATTTGCTAGATTTCATAATCATAAAATGCGGCAATTGCTAACATGATTCAGACCGACTTCAGCATCGCTACGGGTGAGAAGGTCTCATCGTAGTCAATCCCTTGAACTTGTCGATAACCCTTAGTGACAAGTCGAGCCTTATAGATGGTCACATTCCCATGCGCGTCAGTCTTCTTCTTAAAGATCCATTTATTTTCTATGGCTCGCCGATCATCGGGCAAGACCACCAAAGTCCATACTTTGTTCTCATATATGGATCTTATCTCGGATTTCATGGCATTGATACGGCAACAAAAGTCCTTCCCCAGCAGTGGTGCCAGAGATCCTTCTGTCGTCTCTTGAGCTTGCGTTGGTTTGTCCCTTGAAGACGAAAGGGTGATGCAGCACAGGAGCAGTAAGTATTTCCCTCAGTTTGAGAACCAAGGTATCAATCCAGTAGGAGAATCTCGTCATGTCCAGAGTACCTGCGCAAACACAAAAGAGCTTGCACCCAACGCTTTAAAGGGGTTGTCAATCCCTTCAAGATTGATTGCAAAGTGAGATCTGAAGGCGGAAAGTGCAACAAAGAAAAAGTGTAAGGCTGAAAATATGTTGTGGAGTAGACCCGGGGGCCATAGTGTTCACTAGAGGCTTCTCTCAAAATAGCAAATATCATGGTGGGTGAACAAATTACTGTCGAGCAATTGATAGAACCGCGCAAAGTCATGACGATATCTAAGGCAATGATCATACATATAGGCATCACGTCCGAGACAAGTAGACCGATACTTTCTGCATCTACTACTATTACTCCACACATCGACCGCTATCCAGCATGCATCTAGTATATTGAGTTCATGACGAACAGAGTAACGCCTTAAGCAAGATGACATGATGTAGAGGGATAAACTCAAACCAATGATGAAAACCCCATATTTTTACCCTTGATGGCAACAACACGATGCGTGCCTCGCTACACCTTCTGTCACTGGGTGAGGTCACCGCACAGTACGAACCCAAAACCAAGCACTTCTCCCATTGCAATAATCATAGATCTAGTTGGCCAAACAAAACCCACAACTCGAAGAGAATTACAAGGATATGAAATCATGAATAAGAGAGATCGGAAGAAACTCAAATAAGATTCATAGATAATCTGATCATAAATCCACAATTCAATGGATCTCGACAAACACACCGTAAAAGAAGATTACATCGGATAGATCTCCATGAAGATCATGGAGAACTTTGTATTGAAGATCCAAGAGAGAGAGAAGAAGCCATCTAGCTACTAGCTATGGACCCGTAGGTCTATGGTGAACTACTCACGCATCATCAGAGAGGTCATGGTGTTGATGAAGAAGCCCTCCGTATCCGAATCCCCCCTCCGACTGGGCACCAGAACTTGCCCCAGATGGGATCTTGCGGAGACAGAAGCTTGCGGCGGCGGAAAAGTACTTTCGATGATCTCCTAATTTTTTCTAGGATTTTAGGGAATATATAGGCGCAAAACCTAGGACAGAGGTGGCCCAGGGAGCCCACAAGCCAGGGAGGCACGGGCCCCGCGGCCGCGCCATGAGGGTTTGTGGGGTCCCTGCAGGCCCCTGCCCTGATTCTCAGGCTTCCCGATCTTTTTATGTTTCGGAAAAAATCTTTTTGGCAGTTTCATTCCGTTTGGACTCCGTTCAAAATCCTCCTCTGAAAGGGGTCAAAAACATGGAAAAAACAGGAACTTGCACTTGGCACTGAGTTAATAAGTTAGTCCCAAAAAATATATAAAAGGCATACAAAACGTCCAAAGTTTGACAAAATAATAGCATGAAACCATCAAAAATTATAGATATGTTGGAGACGTATCAAGCATCCCCAAGCTTAACTCCTGCTCATCCTCGAGTAGGGAAGTGATAAAGACTGAATTTTTGATGTGGAGTGCTACCTAGCATAGTTGTCCTTTGTAACTTATTTCACGTGACACGAATGTTCAGATCCGTAAGATTCAAAACAATAGTTTGCTATTGACATGAAACCAATAATATTTCAAGCAAACTAGCAAGGTAATCATGAACTTTCAAAATAACAAGGCCAAAGAAAGTTATCCCTACAAAATCATAGAGTCTGGCTATGCTCCATCATCCTCACACGACTAATGTAAATCACGCACAACCCCGGTATTGGCCAAGTAATTGTTTTTGCACTCTTACTTTCTGAAACCTTTTTGAACTATCACGCAATACATGAGCGTGAGCCATGGATATAGCGCTATAGGTGGAATAGAGTGTGGTGGTGGTTGTGAGACAAAAAAGGAGGATATAGTCACATTGACTCGGCGTATCAAAGGGCTATGGAGATTCCCATTAATAGATATCAATGTGAATGAGTAGGGATTGCCATCCAAGGGATGCACTAGAGCTATAAGTATGTGAAATCTCAAAAGGAGAACTAGTGGGTGTGCAGCCAACTTGCTTGCTTACGAAGACCTAGGGCAATTTGAGGAAGCCCATCATTGGAATATACAAGCCAAGTTATATAATGAAGATTCCCACTAGCATATGGTGGTGACAAAGCAAGAAGCTCTCAATCATGAAGAACATGGTGCTATTATGAAGCACAAGTGTGAAAAAGATAGTAGCATTGTCCCTTCTCTCTTTTTCTCTCCTTTTTTATTTTTATTTTATTTTATTTTAATTTTTTTATTTGGGCTCTTGGGCCTATTTTTTTTTATCTTTTTTTGTATGGGCTCTTTGCCCTCTTTTTTTTATTTCCTCACATGGGACAATGCTCTAATAATGATGATCATCACACTTTTATTTACTCACACCTAAAAGCTTTAGAACGATGATGACTCTATAGGAAATGCCTCCGGCAGTGTACCGGGATGTGCAACGATCTAGCATGGCGTATGCCGTTGAAACATCTCGCTAGCTATCTTACGATCATGCAATGGCAAGATGAGAGTGACGACACAAGTCATGAGACGGAACGGTGGGAGTTGCATGCCAATATATCTCGGAATGGCTATGAAAATGCCATAGTAGGTAGGTATGGTGGCTGTTTTGAGGAAGGCATATGGTCGGTTTGTGTACCGGCGAGAATTGCGCGGCACTAGAGAGGCTAGCAATGGTGGAAGGTGAAAGTGCATCTATACCATGGACTCACATTAGTCATGAAGAACTCACGTACTTGTTGCAAAAGTTTTTATTAGTAATCGAAACAAAGTGCTAAACGCATACTCCTTGGGGAAGGGTTGGTAGGTGTTAACCATCGCCCGATCCCAACCTCAACACAAAGGATGACAATCAATAGATCAATTATGCTCCGACTTCCTAACATAGAGGTTCACCATACGTGCATGCTACGGGAATCACTAACTTCACACAAGTATTTCTAGATTCACAACACCCTACTAACATAGCTCTTAATATTACCAAATCCACGTCTCAAAACTAGTTGAGAGGAATCAAGACTTCTCTTTCTACTCAATGCACATGAAGATGGAGGTTTTTGTATCCTCTTTGGATACCTACCACCCTTGGGACTACTTTCATAGCATAAGCCAACTACCAAGTCACGCACCGCCGTGCTCTAAAAGATCTAAGTGAAGCACATAGAGCAAAATTATCTAGCTCAAAAGATATAAGTGAAGCACTATGAGCATTCTAGCAAAATCACGATGAGTGCATGTCTCTCTCTAAAGGTGTGCAGCAAGGATGATTGTGACACAACAAGAAGAAAAGACTCCTATGATACAAGACGCTCCAATAAAAACACATATCATGAGGTGAATAAAAATATAGCTCCAAGTAATGTTACCGATGGATTGAAGACGAAAGAGGGGATGCCTTCCCGAGGCATCCCCAAGCTTAGGATTTTTGGTTTCCTTGAATTTGGATTGGGATGACTTGGGCATCCCCAAGATTGAGCTCTTTCCACTCCTTATCTCTTTTTCCATGAGAACATCACCCAAAACTTGAAAACTTCACAACACAAAACTTAAACAGAAACTCGTGATAACATTAGCACAAGAAAACAAACTACCACCTTTTTTGGTACTGTAGCAAATTTGAATTCTATCTATATTGGTGTTGGGCTACTGTACTCTAACTTCTCCATGGCTAGTACCCCCCCCCCCACCGATACTATCCATAGTTTCATCAAAACAAGCAACCAACTCAACAAAAACAGAATATGTCAAAAACAGACCAGTCTGTAGCAATCTGTATACTTCGTATACTTATGGTACTTCAAAAATTATGAAAAATTACGACTTCCTGGGAAAAAGGCATATTAACCAGCAGCAAAAAGAATAAACTCAAAATATCTTTCGGAATAAAAATGAAAAATCATCTCGTGAGCGGAAAGTTTCTGTCTTTTTCCAGCAGGATCGAACAACCATTACCAAGACTAGTCATAAAGGTTTTGCTTGGCGCAAACACAAAAAGAAACACAAAAAACAAAATCACAACAGAATTATGATGGTGTGGACGCAACCAAACATAAATAACAAGATAAATTCATTGGGTTGCCTCCCAACAAGTGCTATTGTTTAACGCCCTTAGCTAGGCATAAAAGCGATAGAATCACATATCGTCGTCTTTGTTGCTCAAATCAAACCATAAGTGGCCCTCATCATGGATTCATAAGGAAATCTTATTTTCTTTCTAGGAAAGTGTTCCATGCCCTTCTTTAAATGAAATTGAAATCTAATTCCCTTCCTTCATATCAATGATAGCACCGATAGTCCTTAGAAAAGGTCTACCAAGAATAATAGGGCATGTAGGATTGCAATCAATGTCAACCACACTGAAATCCACGGGTACATAGTTCCTATTTGCAATAATAAGAACATCATTGAACGTTCCCACGGGTTTCTTGACAGTAGAATCAGCAAGATGCAAATTAAGAGAATACTCTTCAATCTCATTAAAACCCAGAACATCACATAAAGACTTTGTAATCGCGGAAACACTAGCACCCAAATTACACAAAGTATTGCATTCATAGTTTTTGATTTTGATTTTGATGGTAGGTTCCCACTCATCATGAAGCTTTCTAGGGATAGAGACTTCCAATTCAAGTTTCTCTTCAAGAGATTTTATCATAGCTTCGACGATATGATCGGTAAAGGCCTTGTTTTGGCTATGAGCGTGTGGAGAGTTTAACATGGATTGCATCAAGGAAATGCATTCAATCAAGGAGCAACTATCATAATTGAATTCCTTGAAATCCATAGTAGTAATTTCATTACAACTCAAAGTTTTAATATCTTCTACTCCACTTTCAATTCTTTTAGCATCAAGATAGATGGACTCTGAATCATTGGGGCACTTTTCAACCAAAGTGGATTCATATCCAGCCCCATAATCATTAGGTTTGACACAAGAAAACAAAGACTCAATGGGAGTCACACCAAGCACTTTAAGATCTTCGTGATTCTTATCATGAGAACACGCCTTTTAAGCCATTCATGTCTAGCACTAATTTGGGCGGTTCTTTCTTTGCTCCGAATCCCGGAAACACGCATAGCTTTCAAAGTTTCATCCATATTGATCTTGGGAGGAGCACATCTAAGTTTCAAAGCATCAACATCACTAGACATTTTATCAACGCTCTTAGCCAAATCGTCAATTTTGAGTAGCTTTTCCTCTATGGACGCATTGAAAATCTTTTGCGAGTTAATGAACTCTTTCATATTACTATCTAGATCAGAGGGTAATATATTGTAATTACCATGAGTATTATTGTAGGAGTTAACAAAGTTATTAGAGGAGTTACTAGGAAAAGGCCTAGGAACATAGTTTCCTCTAAAAGCATTGTTGTTGCCAAAATTATTCCTACCAACAAAATTAACGTCCAAGCTAGCGTTGCTACTCTCAATCAAAGAAGATAATGGCATATCATTAGGATCTAAAGGAGCACTTCTACTAGCAACCAAATTCATTAACTCATCCATCTTAGCACTCAACGAGTTAATTTCTTCTATAGCGTGTACCTTCTTACTAGTAGGTGACCTTTCAGTGTGCCACTGAGAGTAATTCGTCATGATGTTGTCTAGGAGCTATGTGGCTTCCCCTAACGTGATTTCCATGAGCGTTCCACCTGAGGCAGAGTGCAAGATATTTCTAGAAGCTAAATTCAAGCCAGCGTAGAAGATTTGTATAATCATCCAAAGACTCAAGCCATCAGCGGAACAATTTCTAATCATCAATTTCATTCTCTCCCAAGATTGTGCAACATGTTCACGATCAAGTTGATTGAAATTCATGATATCATTACGGAGAGAGATAATCTTAGCCGGCGGAAAATACTTGGATATATAAGAATCTTTGCACTTATCCCAAGAATCGATACTATTTTTGGGCAAAGAAGAAAACCAAGTTTTTGCGCGATCTCGCAACGAGAAAGGAAAAAGCTTCAATTTAATCACATAATTATCCACATCTTTCTTCTTTTGCATATCACAAAGCTCAATGAAGGTATTGATATGGGATGCGGCATCTTCACTAGGAAGGCCGGAGAATTTCTCTTTCATAACAAGATTCAACAGAGAGGCATTGATTTCGTATGACTCCGCACTAGTGGCGGGAGCAATCGGAGTACTAATAAAATCATTATTATTAGTATTCAAGAAGTCACAGACTTTGGTGTTTTCATTCATGGTGACTTCGGCAAGCAAGCAAGCACACAAGAGAACAAAGAGCAAGCGAGAAAAATGGCGAACGAAAAGGCAAACGAAAAAGGAAAATTGTGAAGTGGGGGAGAGCAAAACGAGAGGCAACTCGCAAACAAAGTAAATGCAAGAGATGAGTTTGCGACACCTACTTGGATGAGTTCTTGACTTGATCCTCCCCGGCAACGGTGCCATAAATCCTTCTGCTACGGCAACAAAAGTCCTTCCCCGGCAATGGTGCCAGAGATCCTTGTGTCATCTCTTTAGCTTGCGTTGGTTTTTCCCTTGAAGAGGAAAGGGTGATGCAGCACAGGAGCAGTAAGTATTTCCCTCAGTTTCAGATCCAAGGTATCAATCCAGTAGGAGAATCTCGTCAAGTCCAGAGTACCTGCGCAAACACAAAAGAGCTCGCACCCAACGCTTTAAAGGGGTTGTCAATCCCTTCAAGATTGATTGCAAAGTGAAATCTGAACGCGGAAAGTGCAACGAAGAAAAAGATTAAGGCTGAAAAAGATTAAGGAGTAGACCCGGGGGCCATAGTGTTCACTAGAGGCTTCTCTCAAAATAGCAAATATCACGGTGGGTGAACAAATTACTGTCGAGAAATTGATAGAACCGCGCAAAGTCATGATGATATCTAAGGCAATGATCATACATATAGGCATCATGTCCGAGACAAGTAGACCGATACTTTGTGCATCTACTACTATTACTCCACACATCGACCACTATCCAGCATGCATCTAGTGTATTTAGTTCATGACGAACAGAGTAACGCCTTAAGCAAGATGACATGATGTAGAGGGATAAACTCAAACCAATGATGAAAACCCCATCTTTTTACCCTTGATGGCAACAACACGATGCGTGCCTCGCTACCCCTTCTGTCATTGGGTGAGGTCACTGTTGACGTGCAACTATTCCTGACTTGATGCCTCCCCGGCAACGGCGCCAGAAAAGAGCTGCTTCTAGTTGCTCAAAAATTAGCAATTGTCTTGCAATGGCCCAACAGCGTGTGGGATCACGACAGTTTTCGAGGGTAGAGTATTCAACCCAAATTTGTTGGTTCGACACGATGGGAGTGCAAGGATATTCTCTAGTATTAGCAGTTGAGTTTTCGGCTCAACCACACCTGAATGATTAGTATCTGCAAGCAGGGTATAAGCAGCAAAGGTGCTAGGAAAGAATCTGTTGACGGCAGATTATTCCTAACTGAAGTATCAATGGCGACAGAAAAGTATTGTAGTAGGTAGCAGCAGGGTAACGAGTAACAGCAGTGGCAAGGAACAACAATAGTGACAGTAGTAGCAAGTAGCAACACTAGCAAGTAATAGCAACAACAAGTAACAGTAGTAGCAACAGTAGCGGCAGCAGCAGCAGGACAAAGCAAGTAACAGTAGCAGCAAGTAACAGTAGCAGCAATAGTAGTAACGGCAGAGCAAGCAACAATGGTAGTGGGACAAACTCGTAGGAAATGGATCGGTGATTTGTCGGATGGCATTCATCATGCAACAGTTATAACACGGAGAGGTACATGACTAGCTCCCGTTCGTCAATGTGATGTAGGCATGCATTCCGTGTGTAGTCATACGTGCTTAGGGAAAAGAGCTTGCATTACATCTATTGTCCATCCCTCCCATGGCAGCAGGGTCCAAATGGATACTATGGGATATTAAGGTTCTCCTTTTAATAAAGAACTGGACCAACGCATTAGCACTTGGTGAACACATGAACTCCTCAAATTATGGTCATCACCGGGAGTGGTTCCGGTTATTGTCACTCCGGGGTAGCCGGATCATAAGACATAGTAGGTAACTACAACTTGCAAGATCGGATCTAAAACACACATATATTGGTGACAACATAATAATTTCAGATCTGAATTCATGGCACTCGGGCCCTAGTGACAAGCATTAAGCATGGCAAAGTAGTAGCAACATCAATCTCAGAACATAGTGGATACTAGGGATCAATCCCCGTCAATACTAACTCGATTACGTGATAGATCTCATCCTACTCATCACCGCCCAGCGAGCCTACGAATAGATTACTCACGAACAATGAAGAGCTTCATGGAATTGGAGAGGGAAGAAGGTTGATCATGACGATGGCGACGATCTCCTTGATCTGGAGCCCAAAACGGACTCCACATCCGCCTCCAGGGAAAGAACGGGATGTGGCGGCGCCTCTGGATCGTGAAACGCGATGAACTCTTCTCTCTTTTTTTTTCGGGACGAAAGGGAATATATAGAGCTGAGTTTGGAGGCCGTGAAGTCTCGTGGGGCCCACAAGCCTTGACGGCTCGGCCTGGGGGGGTGGTCGCGGCCAGTAGGCTTGTGGCCCACTGGTTCACCCCCTCCGGTGGATCTTTCCGCTGGTATTTTTCATATTTTCCAGAAATATTCTCCGTAAATTTTCACGACGTTCCGAGAACTTTCATTTCTGCACAAAAACAACACCATGGCAATTCTGTTGAAAACAACGTCAGTCCGGGTTAGTTCCATTAAAATCATGCAAATTAGAGTCCAAAACAAGGGCAAAAGAGTTTGGAAAAGTAGATACAATGGAGATGTATCAACTCCCCCAAGCTTAAAACCTTGCTTGTCCTCAAGCAACTCAGTTGACGAACTAAAAGAGAAAGAAAAACTTTGACAAACTCTGTTTGATGTGGTTGTTGCAACTATGTCTAACTCATAACCAGAATTTCAGCAAGATCACAAGTTAACCACATAAGCAAGTGACACATAGGTCTCACGGTAAACTAATATCAATGGCATAATCAGCTAGCGAGCAAATAATAATGAGTTTCAGATACCAACAATTCAATCAAAACAAGCATGAAGCAACATTAATAGGTGGTATCTCACTAGCTCTTTCTGAGACCGCAAAACATAAATGCAAAGGACTTTGAAAGATCTAGGGCTGACTAAACATTGTAATTCATAGCAACGAAGATCCAGTCATAGTCATACTCAATATCAATTAAAAGCGAAGCATAAAATGACGGAGGTGCTCTCAGATTGGTGCTTATATAAGAAGAGGATGACTCAACGGGAAAATAAATAGACATGCCCTTCGCAGAGGGAAGCATTGATTTGCAGAGGTGCCACAACTCAAGCTTTGAAAACAGATATAATAATTTTGGGTGGCATGCTTTCATTGTCAACACAATGACCAAGAGTTCTCAATATCTTCCATGCTACTCATGCTATAGGCGGTTCCCAAACAGAAAAGTAAAGTTTTCACTCCCCCATTACCAATCAATCACACTACACGGCTAGCCGAATCCTCGGGTACCGTCCATACTAACATCAATCCAGGGCGAGTCTTGTTTTACAGTTATGTTTTCGATTTAAGCGTGGAACTGGGCATTCCAATTACCGGTCCCTTTCTCGTGAATGACAGTGAATAAACACATGTCATGGATAACACGCCTAAAATGGAAGATACCAATAGCCCCCTGTCACCACATGAGCGGTTCGGGCAAGCAAAACTGATTATTTCTTGAAGGTTTAGAGAATGGCACATGCAAATTTATTTGGAACGGCAGGTAGATACCGCAAATAGGTAGGTATGGTGGACTCTCATGGAAAAACTTTTGGGTTTATGGAAGTGAATGCACAAGAAGTATTCCTCTTAGTAAAAATGAAGTCTAGCAAAAGACTGGGAAGCGACCAACTAGAGAGCGACAACAGTCATCAAGATGCAATGAGTTTGACTAACATTGAGTGCAAGCATGAGCAGGATATAAATCACCATGAACACGAACATCATCGAGGCTATGTTGATTTTGTTTCAACTACATGCATGAACATGCGCCATGTCAAGCCACTTGAATCATTCAAAGGAGAATACCATCCTATCATACTACATCATAGTCATCTCAAAATCTATGTTGGCATTCAAGACAAACCATTATAAGCTCTAGCTAATTAAGCATGGCATCAGAAACTATGATCTCTAAGTTGTCATTGCAAACATGGTTCTTTGTCAATAAAGTTGAATCTGGGACGACAAGCTAGTCATATTTACAAACAACAAAATAGATAGAGTTCATACTAGCTTTTCCAGTCTCAGTCACTTCATCATATATCATCATTATTGCCTTTCACTTGCACGATCGAACGATGTGAACAATAATAAAAGTGCTCGTGCATTGGACTAAAGCTGGAATCTGCAGGCAAACACAAAGGAGAAGACAAAGTAATATGGCTCTTTAAAAGCTAAACAGGTATGCATGCAAGAGCCACTAAACATTGTAACCAATATCTTCTACCTTGACCCAAAGAAAAAGACACGGGAAAGCTCCCAACAAGCAAAAGAAGAAAGGAAAATCTTTTTGGATTTTCTCAGAAGGACACAAAACAAGAAAATGAGAAAACGAAAATAAACTAGTATGGATAATATAGTGGCAAAGTGTAATCTCCGATTAACAAAGTGAAATCATAAGAAAGAATGTAAAGTCGGTTATAACACGTACTCCCCAAGCTTAGGCTTTTGGCCTAACTTGGTCTACTCCCAAGGACGGTCCTGGCGAAACCCAAAATCATAATCGGGGTTATACGGGAGCGCTGCAGCCACTGCCTGAATAGCTGCCTCACGGAGACGAGCAGCCTTTGCCTCCCTCTCATACTCCTCTGCCTCTCCTATGGTTATGTAACATCTCTGTTTTACCTGAAAGTCAAAGAAAGTAGGAGCAGGAAGGGTAATATGGAAAACACGCTGCCGGTTAAATATCAATTGGTATAGGAGGGATTCATCATCCCTCTCAAGGAACTGGTAGCGTGTCATAGCGACGCGGTCAAGTAAAGTTGTATGGAGCGGGGGATCTCATGCGCGGATGGGTACTCCAAGAAAATTTGCTATTCGAGTGGCATAGATCCCGCCAAAGAAATCCCCATCAATAGCATTCTTATTCAGCCTCCTTGCTATAATAGCTCCCATGTTGAAGCTTTTGTCACCCGTCAGTGCGCTCTTAAGGATACTAAGGTCGGATGCGCATAGGTGACTATGTTCAACCTTGCCGTTAATGCATCTACCTATGAAGAGGGAAAAGTAGTGCAAGGCAGGGAAATGAATGCTCACTATGGTAGCTTGCGTGATGTCTCGAGTTTCTCCAAGAGTTATACTAGAGACAAAATCTCTAACCGAAGACTTAGCAGGATCATTAAGACTACCCCCATCGGGTATTTTGCAAAACCTATTGAAATCCTCCAAATCCATGGTGTAGGATTTATCATACAGATAAAACAGTATGGATGAGTCACGGCCAACTGAAAATTTAAATCTACGCTCGAAAGAGGTAGTGAGCATAGCATACTGTTCACATTTATCTGAGAGGAATTCTTCTAACCCGGCATTGCGGACAAGTGTATCAAACTCAACCTTGAAGCCTGCTTTGATCATGAACTCATTGGAAGGCCATTCACATGGTTGTACCGGTGCGTCCCTTAGTTGATAAGGATCGGGCTCCTGAATAGAAAGACGGGGACCCTTCTTACTTGAGGAACCACCATGAAACTTCCACTTGAACATAATTTCTTTTTGCTGACATTTTTGAAGTTCAAGAGAAAAGTGAATAAAGGCCAACCACACCTTGTTGCAACTACTCCTACTAGTGCCTAGAGACCGTATCACGCGTTAAAACTACTTGGGACCAGCTAAAATCAACATTTCAAGCTCAAGAACAGGGTCACCAAGGTAGGAAGAATACGCGAAGGATAAAGCACTAGAGTAGAAACTAATTGGACCAATGGAGGAGTCACTTACCAAGGACTAGTTTCCCCAAAATGGTTCGGAGAATGGTTCTTTGAGCAAGGAGATCGAAAATCACCGCCAAATGAGCAAGAACACTGGTTTGAGCTGCGAAATGATTTTTTCTGGAGGTAGAAGAAGAGGATGGGAGCTGGAATGAGTGGAGGGGAACCCTGTGGGCCCCACAAGCTTGGTGGCCGCGGCCAGGGAGGGAGGCCGCGGCTACAGGGCTTGTGGCCCACTGGAGTGGCCCCCAGGCCATCTCTTAGTCCAAGTATTTTTCAAAAAATCCAGATAAAATCGTATTTGATTTTCAGGACCATCGAAGAACTTTTATTTTCGGGGTACTTTTCTCCGGGACCCTAAGACAGAAAACAGGAAAAACTAAACTAAATATATCATTTTTCTTCTAAGCAACAGAAAGTGAAAGCTTAAAACAGAGGTTTGTGACTCTTTGATTCATCCATTTCATGGTCATCGAAAGAAATCCGTCAATGGGGTTAATCAAATCCTCATGACAAAACTTTTTCAAATTGCAAAAGGAAACAGATAATTGTTGAATAGCCACTAAGTCACCTCAATGGGGATATGAATCTCCCCAACAAGCAAATCATACTTCATCTTCACACGAGGAATAGGGCATTGAAAGGTCCCAATAAGAATCGTTGAAGTTTTTTCGATAGCATTGATGCAATGTACTTGATATCGTTTCTTCGGAAAGTGCACTATATGGTCATTACCGTTGACATGGAAAGTGACATTGCCTTTGTTGCAATCTATAACAGCCCCTGTAGTGTTTACAAAGGGTCTTCCGAGGATGACAGCCATGGCATCGTCCTCGGGAATATCCAAGATAACAAAGTCTGTTAAGAAAGTGGTGTTAGCAACCACAACAGGCACATCCTCGCAAATGCCGACAGGGAAAGCAGTTGATTTGTCGACCATTTGCAGAGAAATTTTATTGGGTGTCAACTTATCCAGTTCAAGTCTACGATAAAGAGAGAGAGGCATAACACTAACACCGGCTCCAAGGTCAAATAAGGCAGTTCTTATGTAGTTTCCTTTAATGGAGCAAGGTATAGTGGGCACTCCGGGATCACCAAGTTTCTTAGGAGTTCCACGTTTGAAAGTGTAATTGGCGAGCATGGTGGAGATCTCAAGATCTGGTATCTTCCGTTTATTGGTCACGATATCTTCCATGTACTTGGCATATGGAGACATTTTGAGCATATCAATTAACCTCATCTGCAGAAAGACGGGTCTCAACATTTCAATACAGTGCTCAAAATCCTCATCATCCTTTTTCTTGGATGGCTTAGGAGGAAAGGGCATAAGTCTCTAAACCCATGGCTCCCTTTCTTACCATGCTTCCTAGCAGTGAAGTCATTCTTATCGTATCTCTTAGGTTGTGGGTTATCAGGATAACTGTAGGTTCAATCTCCACATCATTATCATTGCTAGGTTGAGCATTATTATGAACATCGCCGTCCATATTGTCACTAGGTTCATGTTCATCACCAGATTGTGTTTCTGCATTAGATGTAGAAATATCATTTGGTTCTTCACGTGTGACGGTATTTGGTGAACTGGCATGTAGGTTTTTATCATCCTTCTTCTTATTCTTAGGATGACTGGGTGCATCAGCATTAATTCCTTGAGAATCTTGATCAATTCTCACTAGTAGAAAACAGGGCATTGAGCCAACCACATTTGACCCGGATTGGATATAAACCGGTTCTAAAGGGTTTGTCCGCTCGGCCCCCTCCCTGCAGCAAATGGCCGGAAGGCCTTTAGGACCGGTTTGTAACACAAACCGGTCCTAAAGGTTTTTGGACCGTTTGCTGCAGGGAGGGGGGCCCAGTGGACAGACCCTTTAGAACCGGTTTGTATCACAAACCGGTTCTAAAGGTTTTCTCATTTTTGCAACAACTGCAGGGCCCCGCTGTCAGACCCTTTAGCACCGGTTTTTGACACAAACCGGTCCTAAAGCCCTCCTCTCCTTCCTCCCTGAGCGCCCTATATTCCACCCCATTTTTTCTAGCTCGAGGTCAACTCCATTTTTGCTCTCTCCTTCCTCTTGGGAGCTCTAATCCATCCCCATTTTTCTCCACCATTTGTCAAGATTGTTGGCACCCATCGGTCCTACGGTTAGCATCAACATTCCCTCTTCCGGCATTGCAAGTTTTGCTCGTTTTCTTGCTCATTTCATTTTTGTTGTGCTAGCTAGGTGTTTGATGAAATGCCTAAGCTAGAGAGAGTTCATCATTTGTTATGTATACATATGCAATCTGAGCTCAAATTTAATTATGATTTGTTGTTTTTTTAGTGTCGCGCGCCTTGTCCCCTTCCTCACCGCCGTCGATCGCCCCGTCACCGACACAACCTTGGTGAGCCTATTGTTTTTATTTACCAAAACAAATTTTGATTTGTATGATTTACATATTTACTTGTATATAATTTTCTTATTGTGTAAGATTTTTTTTATATGTATAGCGCCATGGTTTTGATATCCGTCCCCGTTGGCCCTCGTCCAGTCTATGATTCGGATGTGGTATATTATCTTTTATAACTACATATTTTCATTTCCTGATTATATGACAATTAATTACGCCGACCAACTTGACATAGATATTTTTATCTAGGAGGTAGTGGAACCGGAAATGCCAATCGACCCTATTGGTGAGAAGTTACACTTAGTTGAACAAGAAAATGTTGGCCTGAAAGAAAGATTGAAAAAACCTGAAGAAAGGTTGGAAAAAACTGAAAGAGAGAAGATGACCATGGAAAAGGTTCTTGCCGGTGTCGTCGATGGTCACAAGAGCGAGATGGACGCAATGCGTCTGAAGATTAGAAAGATTAGAAAATATGCAATTAGTAAAGAGGCTTGGTATCATTATGCTGTCGGGTCAATTGTTACCTTTGTTGCGATTTTGATCGCATTTGTTGTTGTTTTTAAGTGCATTAATTAGAAAGAGTTTTTATGGTTGGTTTCAGTGTGTGTTTTTATGAGAACTATATATGTATGGTCACTATGCTACTTTGGTTTTAACGAGTGATGAACTTTTTGTATTAATTAATTAATTTAGTCATGATGATTTAGCATAATGGTTTTTGATAAATTTATATAATGCAGATGAACCGGCAATGGATGTACAGTGATCGACGTCGTCCCGAATTCCTTAATGGCATGCATAGTTTTCTCAATGTGGCTGAGAAAAACAGGCAGAATGGATTTATTTTTTGTCCATGTAAAAAATGCCAGAATAAGAGGAATTTCCCTAACTCAAGAACCATACACACCCACCTGTTGCAAGAAGGCTTCATGCCCAGTTATTTTTGTTGGACCAAGCACGGAGAAAGAGGGGTTGTAATGGAAGACAATGAAGAAGAAGAGGATAATGATAACTATCCTATGTTCGGTGAACACGGTGATACTGAAATGGGAGAAGACGAGCCTGAACTTGAGGACATTGTTGATGAGTCTGATGATGATCTTCGTCAGGTCATTCGTGAAGAACAGATAAACTGCGGAAGTGAAAACGAGAGGTTGAAGTTGGAGCGCATGTTAGAAGATCACAAAAAATTGTTGTACCCAAATTGCGAAGATGGCCAGAAAAAGCTGGGCACCACCCTGGAATTGCTGCAATGAAAGGCAAAGAATGGAATATCTGACAAGGGATTTGAAAAGCTGCTGAAAATAATGAAAAAGATGCTTCCAAGAGATAACGTGCTGCCCTGCAGTACGTACGAAGCAAAGAAGGTTGTCTGCCCTCTAGGATTGGAAGTGCATAAGATACATGCATGCATGAATGACTGCATCCTCTACCGCGGTCAGCACGAGAATTTAAATGCCTGCCCGGTATGCGGTGCATTTCGGTATAAGATCAGGCGAGATGACCCTGGTGATGTTGAGGGCGACGACCGCCCCAGGAAGAGGGTTCCTGCCAAGGTGATGTGGCATGCTCCTATAATACCACGGTTGAAACGTTTGTTCTGAAACAAAGAGCATGCCAAGTTGCTGCGATGGCACAAAGAAGACCGTAAGGAAGACGATATGCTGAGACAACCCGCTGATGGGTCGCAGTGGAGAAACATCGACGATAAGTACGAGGACTTTGCACGTGACCCAAGAAACTTAAGGTTTGGTCTAAGTACTGATGGCCTGAATCCGTTTGGGGAGCAGAGTAGCAGTCATAGCACCTGGCCCGTGACTCTATGTATCTATAACCTTCCTCCTTGGTTATGCATGAAGCGTAAGTTCATTATGATGCCAGTGCTTATCCCAGGCCCGTCGCAACCCGGCAACAACATTGATGTGTACCTGAGGCCACTGGTTGATGAACTTTTAGAGTTATGGGCTGACGAAGGTGTACGTGTGTGGGACGAGTACAAACAGGAGGAATTTGACCTACGAGGGTTGCTGTTTGTAACCATCAATGATTGGCCCGCTCTTAGTAACATCTCAGGACAGTCAAACAAGGGATACAACGCATGCACACACTGTTTAGGCGAGACTGAAAGTATACATATAGGCAAGAATGTGTACCCGGAGCATCGTCGATTTCTTCCAGACAGGCATCCCGTAAGAAAGAAAGGAAAGCATTTCAAAGGCGAGGCAGATACACGGAGGAAGCCAACCCTCCCTAAAGGTACTGATATATATGACATGGTCAAAGATATAAAAGTAATCTTTGGTAAGGGTCCTGGCGCACAATCTGTTCCGAATGACGCCGACAACCACGTAGCCATGTGGAAGAAGAAATCTATATTCTGGGAACTACCCTATTGGAAATTCCTAGAGGTTCGCTCTGCGATCGACGTGATGCACGTGACGAAAAATATTTGCGTGAACGTGCTAAACTTATTGGGCGTGCATGGGAAGAAGTCGAGAGATACACCAAAAGCACAGCTGCACCACCAACGTATGCACGAACGAGACGACCTGATGAATCGAGAGAATTTCAAAGGTCCTGCCAGCTACGCTCTTACCAAGGAAGAGAAGGAGATCTTTTTCCAAGTCCTGAGCAGTATCAAGGTCCCGTCTGGCTACTAGCAGATATGGGAACTTGACTACGGACCTTCCTTTAAGATCCCTTTCTTATGGTGCAAATGGTTCAACCTGTCAGGCGTGAAGGTAGACCCGAAGTACGGAATGACAACAGTGGATCAGAAGAATCTTGGGTACGGCAATGATCAATTCGTCCTAGCCAATGATGTGGCTCAGGTTTTCTATGTGAAGGACATGTCTAGCAGACCGAAAAAAGAAAAGATAAGGAAGCGAATACATCAGACGATGAGCCAAGGCGCCACATAGTTCTTTCAGGGAAAAGAAACATCATGGGAGTCGAGGACAAGACAGACATGTCAGAAGATTACAATAAATTTGATGAAATTCCTCCCTTCAAAGTCAAAGATTATCCAAGCATCTCGTTAAATGATGAAGATAGTCCATGGTTACGGCGCAATCAGAAGAAAGGCAAAAAGAAAAATAGATAGGGGGTGTTGTTGGTGATGTGTAATAATGTATTAAACCTTTTATGTAATTGTGTTGACCATTTTGATAAATATTAAAAATTTGACCAGTTTCCACTAAATTTGATCATTTTGATAAATATCATTTTTATTTTTTAAGTGTAAAAATGACATTTTGACAATTCGTAAATAAATGTAAAAAAAAACAGAAAAGGGAAACAAAAAAATAAAATAAAAGAAGAAACAGAAAAAAGAAAAAGGAAACAAAAAGAAAAAGAAAACAGGAAACAGAAAAAAGGAAAAAAGAAAAATATAAGAAGAAACAGGAAAAAGAAAAAGGAAACAAAAAGAAAAAGAAAACAGGAAACAGAAAAAAGGAAAAAAGAAAAATAAAAGAAGAAACAGGAAAAAGAAAAAGGAAACAAAAAGAAAAAGAAAACAGGAAACAGAAAAAAGGAAAAAAGAAAAAGGAAAAAAACCTTTAGGACCGGTCTGTAACAACAACCGGTCCTAAAGGTGGGTTCGGTTCGCGCCCGAATTTTGGACCCTTTAGCACCGGTCTGTGTTAGCAACCGGTGCTAAAGGGTCTTTAGCACCGGTTGTTAACACAGACCGGTGCTAAAGGCCCTATACCTCTCCGGGGTCGCCAACTTCTCGCCTTCCCGCGCGTGCCTTCTCTCCTCGCCGCCTCTCTCCTCGCCGACTCGGCCTCTCTCCTCGCCGCCTCGCCGCGCCGTCGCCTCCTCGCCGCGCCGCCGCCTCCTCCTCGCGCGCCGCCGCCGCCTCCTCGCGCGCCGCGCCGCCGCCTCCTCGCGCCGCCTCGCCGGTCGACGATCCTCGCCGCCTCCTCGCCGCGCCGTCGCCTCCTCGCCGATCCTCGCCGATCCTCGCGCCGCCTCCTCGCCGCGCCGTCGCCTCCTCGCCACCTCTTCGCCGCGTCGTCGCCTCCTCGACGCCTCCTCGCCGCGCCGTCGCCTCCTCGCCACCTCTTCGCCGCGTCGTCGCCTCCTCGACGCCTCCTCGCGACGCCTCCTCGCCGCCTCCTCGCGCGCCGCCCCACGCCGCCTCCTCGCCGCCCCACTTCGTCTTCTTCACGTAAGGTATATCCATGCATATTTGCGTATATCCATATTGTTGTATGCTTGTAATTATAACCGTCGATATTAGTTTTTTTCCGGCCCGAATAGGACATCCTATAAAAAAAAAGTTACGTGAAGCCGCCTTCATCATATTCTGACGATTCCGTAAAACCCTAAACCGACGATTCCGACGATTCCGACGATTCATAGTTTACCCTAAACCGACGATTCCGACGATTCCGTAAAACCCTAAACCGACGATTCCGACGATTCCGACGATTCATAGTTTACCCTAAACCGACGATTCCGACGATTCCGTAAAACCCTAAACCGACGATTCCGACGATTCATAGTTTACCCTAAATCGACGATTCCGACGATTCCGTAAAACCCTAAACCGACGATTCCGACGATTCCGACGATTCATAGTTTACCCTAAACCGACGATTCCGTAAAACCCTAAACCGACGATTCCGACGATTTCGTAAAACTTTCCGACGATTACAATTCCGTAAAACTTTCCTACGATTCCGACGATTCCATAACTCCGGGGAAAGTTTCCGACGATTCCGACGATTCCGTAAAACTTTCCGACGATTACAATTCTGTAGAACTTTCCTACGATTCCGACGGTTCCATAACTGCGGGGAAAGTTTCCGACGATTCCGACGATTCCGTAAAACTTTCCGACGATTCCGTAAAACTTTGCGACGATTACGACTCCGACGATTCCGTAAAACTTTTCCGTAAAATTTCCGGTTCTGTAAAACTTTTCCGTAAATAATTTTGCTAAGTTAAATTCTTGTTACTAGCAGGTGTTGAGCTATGGATCCCCAAGAACCACATGATCAGCACGCCGATCAGCTCGCGGAAATGGGTGAGGCGGAGAAGGAAAGATACATGTGTCAGATGATTTTTGAAGATGCAACGGCCATATATCATGATGACGACGGTGGGCATGCGTTTAGCAATCAATTTTTGAACGACTCCGGTGACGGAGCTGAGAATATAGAAGATGTAGTAGATGAAGAAGTGCCCTCCGGAACAAACTCTGCCAATGTATATCTCAAGTCACTGTTGACGCAACAATTAATTTGTATTGCACTTACTAACGAATCATTATTTTCCCGTTTAGGTGCCCTCCGGAACACCTAGCGCAAGTACTGAGACAAAGTCGAAACGAGGCCCGGCCGCAAGGTTGAAAGATACTGCAAGGTACTCGATCGATAAAGTTGTTGCTGATGGCAAACCACTGGAACCCACAGAAACTTATCGCAAATTTGTAAATCAGTGCGGAGTTGTTGTAAGAGACCTGGTCCCGATCAACTTAATAGAATGGAATAAGCCGAAGACCGGCGCCAACGTTGGAGCTACTTATGTCGATGACAGATTGAAAAGAGTGCTTTGCGACACGGTCTGGCTAAATTTCAGCGTAGCGGAAGATAAGAAGAAGAAAGTCGAGGAGTGGGCTTTGAATAAGATCGCCACACAATTCCAGAGGTGGAAGAAAGACTTGTGGAAGAAATATAAGGACGAAGATCCAGTTTTCACTGGGCACCTAGTGAAGATAAGAGACGCTTGGCCTGATTTTAAGGCGTACAAGAAATCGGGTGTCTTTACATCCCGATCAGCCACAAATACGGAGAATGCGAAGAAGAAGAAATATCACCATATTTTGGGGTCAGGTGGCTACATGACTGCCCTGCCTAGGTGGCGACGCTATGAAGATGCGCTTCTGAAAAGAAATATCATTCCACAGACACATGACTGGCCCGATAGGTCCAAGTTCTGGTTGTTCGCGCATGGGGCAACGTTGGACGCTGAGACTGGGATGATTGTTGCGGAGGGACCATGGTCGGAAAAAATAAGACAAGTCGTATCAGATCTAGAGAAGGCAATAGAAGCTGTTCCAAAAGGAACTTTTGTTCCCGATAGAGAGAACGACGAGTTGACGAAGGCACTCGGGAACCCCGAAAAGTGGGGACGAACACGAGGCTTTGGAGCCACTACCCCGTGGAACCAAGGGTTTCCGGCGGACCTTGGCACTTACAGAAGCCGTGGTCGAAGCAAGAGGAAGGCGCTGGAACGGATAGCGACATTAGAAGAAAAGGTGTCGTTTCTCTTGAAGAAAGGGGGACACCCTGTACCTGACACTGAAGAGGAGGAAGAAGATCCTGCACCTGACGCTGATAGGCAGCAATTAGAAGACGATCCTGTAGCAGATGCCGTCCCATCTCAGCATAGAAGCAGCGTGGGTTCCACGCAGCTGCAGCTAGAAGACGGTCCTGCAGTCGAACCGTCGGCGCCTCACTACCCCGTGGATGATGTCACGGAGAAGACAAACTGTGAGATACATATGCCAATGGGGAACATATCCTTCATGGTGGCGTCAGGCTATGCTTTACCGAATCAACCTGGAGCAACCTACCATGGTGGTCAGATTCCAACATCCCATGCTCGTGTCGGGTTGTCAACAATTACGCCGGGATGCCAGTCAATTGAGCTTGATATTCCTGGAGGTGAAGGCGAGAAGACACTGGGATAAATGGAGCTTGGTATCATCTTGTGGAAGAAGAAACTCATCGTGTTTCCTAACGCGGCGCCAAGGCCACCGACTCCTCCAGGTACAATTATGCACCACCTCCAACAATTACTGAATGTTGCACCACATGTAAGCCTATTTTTAATAGTTTTTTCACTTTCGTACAGAGAATGCACGACCTCCAAGTCCACCCCCCAACGCACCTCCAAGTCCACCCCACAACGAAGATAGGGAGCCCAAGGCCGAGTGTCCATCGCCCGTGCACTCAAGTGAGCCGACGAATGCGCGCACTATGGGTACGGCAAAGCGGAAGCTGCAGTTCAGAAGAAACGGGACTCCTCCCAAGAAGAGAGAAAGGAAACCCAATAAAGTCAAGACTCCCCCGAAGTTACCAGGCCTGATGACTCCGGAGGAACTAGACGAGGCCGTGAAAGCCAAAAACAAAGCATGGTTCGCACGGTTTCCCGTGAAGCCCCCTCCAGACATCTGGAAGGAAACTCTGAAGAACGTACCAAAGTGGAAGATTGAGCGCACCATCGACAACTTATATTCTCCTGAACCGCCGCCACCGCCGCCCCTTTCAGACTATGAACGGTTCATTGAAAAGATGCACACCGCACAGATGAAGCAGGCTGAGCAGATGAAGCAGGCGGAGCAGACGAAATGCGGGAAACAAGTTCCCCAGCTCGGACAACAAGAAGCACAGTCAATTGCCCCGCTCAAGGTGTTATCTGACCAGGCTTCAGTGTCCGGTCCACGCATGGGCGACGTAGGTTACGCTATTGCTGATGTGGTATATAAATATAAGCCCGAGCAGCCTCTGGTCGAAAATCCTAGTGCTCTAACAACCCAACTATGGAATTTACATGGTTGGTACTTGGAGGCTGCAAGGCAAGAGAGAGACTGTATCATGGCGGCAGTTCAGGATCAACACTACTTCGGAGAGTATGGTGTGGAGGTTGGGTTCGATGATTTTTTCCAGATGTACAATCAACGTGCCCTCGACAAAGCTATCGTCAGCTGCTACTGTTTGTAAGTGTTTTATTTGTGTAATTTAATTATTTAGTTAAGCTCGCGTTCATTGCCCGTATAATTATCACTCACGAGACATTCTTTTTGTACGCTACTATGCAGAATGAAGATTCGTGAATGCAGGCTGGCAGGAATCTCGGACTTTGGGTTCATTGACCCGTATTCGTTTCATCAAGACACAATAGAAAAGTTCAACAAGGATACACCGGATGATTTGCTAAGGTTTTTGAAGAGATAAAGTACCAAAAAAGAAATACTTTGGCCCTACGGATTCAAGTGAGTGTTACTGTCTTGTACACATTCCATTTTGCTTACCTGATGTTAAGTGTAATTGATGAGTATGCATGACTGCGTGTGTACACGTGCGTAGGTCCCACTTCATATTGTTCATCATTAGAATCGATCAAGGAGTGGTTGAAGTCTGGGACCCGTTAACCTGGGACGCTGACAAATGGAAGAGCGCGCGTCAGATGCTTCAAAGGTATATATATATCGGCCTCTTTCATTCATCGGCCTCTTTTTCGTTCATTTCCTGATATCAAGTATGTAATAATTAACTCTTGTATTCATTTTTGTTTGTCGGCCAGGGTTTGGCAAATGTTCATCAAGGAAGAACCCGGTACATGGGCAGACAAGCTCCACTTTCAGATTAACAAAGTAAGTAGTACTACGTACCCTGGTTTCAATACCATTACCATTCTCTTGATTATTATTAATTTGACCGAATTATGTTCTCGTATATAGGGCGTCCCGCAACAACCACAGGGCACTGATTATTGTGGATACTACGTTTGCGAGTACATTCACAGGATTATCAATGAGAAATCCCTTACTTCCAGAAATCTAGACGTACGTAACCGGATCTTCACAACTTTATTTATGTTGCCATCAATTATGTTAGTTTTGTTCATAACTTAATTGTTTTCATCTACTTCTTTTAAAGCTGCAACGAAAGCGGGCGATGCTAAGACCAATCCAACGTTGCAAGGCAGTTGTAGAGGAATTGGCAGAATTTCTCCTCACGCAAGTCATAGATGAAGGCGGAGAATTTTTCCATCCTATGCACCAATAGCCAGCTCCCTTCTCTATGCAAGTATACAGCTATAGGAAACGAACTTCAAATTATGTAATGATAATCGGTCCAGTACTTCGTGTTACATGTATATATGTACTTTTATTTGGTGCATCAACATTTAACCGCAAAAACGGAATCGGAGAAACACTTAACCGCAAACACGGAATCGGTGTTTCCGGATACGTGTTTCCGATTACGTGTTCGTAAAAAACGGAACACGGACACACGGAATCGGAAACACGGAATCGGAAAGACGTAAACGGAAATACGGAACCGGAAACACGTAAACGAAAACCCTGAAAATACGGAACACGGAAACACCGAAATACGGAATCGGGAACCCTGAAAAGAAAAGGAAAAAAAAAGCATTAGGACCGGTTGGTGTTACCAACCGGTCCTAAAGGTCCTCCGCCTGCGCGCACTCTTCGGCGCCCACGTGGAGGCCTTTAGCACCGGTTTGTAACAGACCGGTGCTAAAGGGGGGGGGGCTTTAGTCCCGGATAGTAGCACCGGATGTGTATCCGGGTCCAAAGGCCCTTACCAACCGGTTCTAATACCCCTTTCTCCACTAGTGTCTCTTAGGATGGCCTTCAGGATACAAAGGTTCCTGAGTCATTTTGCCTCCTCTAGTAATGACTCTGACAGAGTTGTCATTTAATTCATTGAGCAAGTCATTATGAGCTTTAAGTACTTGTTCTACCTGAGTAGTAATCATAGAGGCATGTTTACTCAGAAGTTTCAGATGATTGACATTTCTGTCTACACAAGCACTTATAAGCATACAAGTACTTTTTTCCAATTGTGTGCTAACATAATCATTGAAACTCTGTTGTTTGGCAACAAAGTTGTCAAATTCGTCAAAGCATAGGCTAGCAGGTTTGTCAAAAGGAATATCACTCTCATTGAATCTACGCAGAGAATTCACCTCTACTACTTGTATCGTGTTATCGAGACCATGGATCTCTTCGATGGGCGGTAGATTTTTGACTTCTTGAGATCTAATGCCTTTCTCTTGCATAGATTTCTTGGCTTCTTGCATATCTTCGGGACTGAGGAATAGAATGCCTCTTTTATTAGGATTTGTCTTAGGAGGTGGTTCGGTTATAGTCCAAGCATTATCGTTGATCAAGATGTTATTCAGTAGGATCTCTGCTTGTTCTACAATTCGTTCCCTAAAAACACAATCGGCACAATTATCTAGGTTGTCTTTAGAAGCATCGGTAAGTTCGTTATAGAATATATCAAGTATCTCATTCTTCTTAAGAGGGTGATCAGGAAAAGCATTATGTAGCTGGATGAGCCTCCCCCAAGCTTGTGGGAGACTCTCTTCTTTGAGTTGAGAAAAGTTGTATATTTCCCGCAACACAGCTTGCTTCTTATGGGCAGGGAAATATTTCTCACAGAAGTAATAGACCATATCCTGGGGACTACTCACACATCCAGGAGCAAGAGAGTGAACCAGGCTTTAGCGTCATCCTTTAGAGAGAAAGGAAACAACTTAAGGATATAGTAGTAGCGGATCTTCTCCTCAGTAGTGAAAAGGGTGGCTATATTGTGTAGTTTGGTAAGATGGGCTACGACCGTCTCAGACTCATAACCGTGGAAAGGATCAGATTCAACTAGATAGATTATCTCAGGGTCGACAGAGAATTCATAATCCTCATCGGTGATAAAGATAGGTGAAGTTGCAATCTTCGGGTCGTATTTCATCCTAGCTTTCAGAGATTTTTCCTTCCACTTGAGAAGTAATTTCTCAGCGTCATAGGCATCCTTACATGCAAGAAAATCCTGAGCTATCTCTCTCTCCATAACATAACCCTCAGGTATATCAGGCAATTCATATCTAGGAGAGCTAGATCTAGCAGGAGCAAAAGCAGGTTCTATCTCAATAGTATCGGCAGTTTCAAAAGCATCACGAGCATTGGCAGTAACTCTAGCAATATGAGCATCAAGGAATACCTCTAGTGGCATATCAGGCAAAGTAGTATCTCTAGCAGTATCAACCATAGCATCATCAGGCAAAATAGCATCTCTAGCATCATCAGGCAAAGCAGTATCAGGCATAGCATCTCTAGCAGTATTAGGCATAGCATATCTAGCAATATTAGGCATAGCATCTCTAGCAGTATCAGGCATAATAGCATCATAAGCATCATCAAGCACATGCGACATATCAAGATTTCTAGCAGGAGGTGGTGTCGCAAACTTACTCATAATTGAAGGTGAATCAAGTGTAGAGCTAGATGGCAGTTCCTTACCTCCCCTCGTAGTTGAGGGCAAGACTTTGGTTCTTGGATCTTTCAGATTCTTCATAGAGATAAACCGATATAAATCCCAAGTGACTCAGAGAATATAGCTATCCTCCCCAACAATGGCGCCAGAAAAATGTTGTTGACGTGCAACTATTCCTGACTTGATGCCACCCCGGCAACGGCACCAGAAAAGAGCTGCTTCCAGTTGCTCAACAATTAGCAATTGTCTTGCAATGGCCCACCAGCGTGTGGGATCGCGACTGTTTTCGAGGGTAGAGTATTCAACCAAAATTTGTTGGTTCGACACGATGGGAGTGAAAGGATATTGTCCAGTATTAGCAGTTGAGTTGTCGGCTCAACCACACCTAAAAGATTAGTATCTGCAAGCAGGGTATAAGCAGCAAAGGTAGTATGATAGCAACGGTGCTAGGAAATAATCTGTTGATGGCAGATTATTCCTAACTGAAGGTTTAATGGCGCCAGAAAAGTATTGTAGCAGGTAGCAGCAGGGTAACGAGTAAAAGAAGTGGCAAGGAACAACAATAGTGACAGCAGTAGCAAGTAGCAACAGTAGCAAGTAACAGTAACAGCAAGTAACAGTAGTAGCAATAGTAGCGGCAGCAGCAGCAGGACAAAGCAAGTAACAGTAGTAGCAAGTAACAGTAGCAGCAGTAGTAGTAATGACAGAGCAAGTAACAATGGCAATGAGACAAACTCATAGGCAATGGATCGGTGATTTGTCGGATGGCATTCATCATGCAATAGTTATAACACGGAGAGATACGTGACTAGCTCCCATTCGTCAATGTGATGTAGGCATGCATTCCGTGTGTAGTCATACGTGCTTAGGGAAAAGAACTTGCATGACATCTATTATCCATCCCTCCCGTGGCAGCGGGGTCCAAATGGATACTACGGGATATTAAGGTTCTCCTTTTAATAAAGAACCGGACCAACGCATTAGCACTTGGTGAACACATGAACTACTCAAACTATGGTCATCACCGGGAGTGGTTCCGGTTATTGTCACTCCGGGGTTGAAAAAACTTGTAAGATCGGATCTAAAACACACATATAATGGTGACAACATAATAATTTCATATCTGAATTCATGGCACTCGGGCCCTATTGACAAACATTAAGCATGGCAAAGTAGTAGCAACATCACTCTCAGAACATATTGGAGACTAGGGATCAATCCCCGTTAAAACTAACTCGATGACATGATAGATCTCATCCTACTCATCACCACCCAGCGAGCCTACGAATAGATTACTCATGAACGATGAAGAGCTTCATGGAATTGGAGAGGGAAGAAGGTTGATGATGACGATGGCGACGATCTCCTTGATCCGGAGCCCAAAACGGACTCCAGATCTTCCCTGCAGGGCAAGAACGGGATGTGGCGGCACCTCTGGATCGTGAAATGCGATGAACTCTTCTCTCTTTTTTTTCGGGACGAAAGGGAATATATAGAGCTGAGTTTGGAGGCGGTGGAGTACCGTGGGCCCCACAAGCCCTGACAGCGCGGCCTGGGGGGTGGCCGCGGCCAGTGGGCTTGTGGCCCACTGGTTCACCCCCTCCGGTGGATCTTTGCGCAGGTATTTTTCATATTTTCCAGAAATATTCTCCGTAAATTTTCAGGACGTTCTGCACAAAAACAACACCATGGCAATTCTGCTGAAAACAACGTCAGTCCGGGTTAGTTCCATTCAAATCATGCAAATTAGAGTCCAAAACAAGGGCAAAAGAATTTGGAAAAGTAGATACGATGGAGACGTATCAATCACCGCACGGTATGAACCCAAAACCAAGCACTTCTCCATTGCAAAAATCATAGATCTAGTTGGCCAAACAAAACCCACAACTCGAAGAGAATTACAAGGATATGAAATCATGCATAAGAGAGATCAGAAGAAACTCAAATAAGATTCATAGATAATCTGATCATAAATCCACAATTCATCGGATCTCGACAAACACACCGCAAAAGAAGATTACATCGGATAGATCTCCATGAAGATCATGGAGAACTTTGTATTGAAGATCCAAGAGAGAGAATAAGTCATCTAGTTACTAGCTATGGACCCGTAGGTCTATGGTGAACTACTCACACATCATCGGAGAGGTCATGGTGTTGATGAAGAAGCCCTCCATATCCGAATCCCCCCTCCGGCAGGGCAGCAGAACGTTCCCCAGATGGGATCTTGCGGAGACAGAAGCTTGCGGCGGCGGAAAAGTACTTTCGATGATCTCCTCATTTTTTATGGGATTTTAGGGAATATATATGCGCAAAACCTAGGGCAAAGGAGCCTTAGGGAGCCCACAAGCCAGGGGGGTGCGAGCTCCCCCCTAGCCGCGCCATGAGGGCTTGTGGGGTCCCTGGTGACCCCCTTCCCTGACTCTCCGGCTTCCCGATCTTTTTCTGTTCCGGAAAAAATCTTTTTGGCAGTTTCATTCCGTTTGGACTCCGTTCAAAATGCTCCTGTGAAAAGGGTCAAAAACATGGAAAAAACAGGAACTGGCTCTTGGCACTGACTTAATAAGTTAGTCCCAAAAAATATATAAAAGGCATGCAAAACATCCAAAGTTTGACAAGATAATAGCATGAAACCATAAAAAATTATAGATACGTTAGAGACGTATCAACGATCAAGTGCAGGCGTACAACGCGCTGCGGGCTCAGAACCAGGCGGTTGATGGCCAGGTTGCTGATCTTTAGGGCCGGTTGGGCGTGGCCGTCTCGGAGCGAGACGTCTTGCGTGAGGCGGACCAGCGGCTCCAGCAGGAGCTGACTCTTCTCCACACAGAGAAGAAGGATCGCGAGGCGGCCCTTTAGGCCGAACTGGACCAGCTGCGCACCACTCTTGAGGAGAAGGACTCCTCCAATGCTGCCGACACAGAGTGTCTTAAAGAGGCCCATCTCGAGGAGATGAAGCTCAAGGACGGCGCTCTGAAGGAGAAGGAGGAGGCCCTGATCCAGAAGCAGGCGCAGCTGGCCAAGGCGATGGAGATGTCCGTGTCCCTCCAGGAAGAGCTCTCCTGTGCAGCCCACCCGAGCAAGGTGCGGGGGCGCGAGGCCTTGGAGGACGCCCATTATGACTGTAAGCCCTTCTTTCATTTTGTCTTGAATTTTTATTCTTTGTTGCTCCCTCTTCTTATTCTTCTTCGCCGCCATCCCCTACCCCAGTAATCTTCCCTGAGACACGGGAAGTGGCTGAAACGTCTGTTGAGGTCAGCCGCGAGGAGCGTCGCGTTGCCGGGCAGGAGGTTGATGCCACCGCCGGCTGGAGTGTGGAGGATATTGGTGTGGGCCTCAGACCCTGCCTGCTTGTCTTGGCTGAATCCCTGGAGCGGCTCCAGAGCGCCGGCACGACGATGATAAAGGCTCTGTGGCCCGAAGCCGAGGAGCCGGCGTCGGTGAGCCGACTCTCCCACTGGCTTGCAGCTGGTGGCGATCGTCTTGACGCCTGGCGCGCCTGAACCGCGCATGCTGGCGCCTACATGGTGCTACGCTTGGCCAAGTCCTGGTATCAAAACCTGGACTTGGGCAAGCTCGTCGCCTAGCGCGACGGCTCGGAGGGGGAGCTGCATGCCATGGAGGACCAGCCGCTGATGAGGGCCAGCGGCATCACCTCATATGCCGCCTGGGATGAGCTCAACTTGGAGCGGGATGAAGACGTCAACGTGGTCCCTAGGGACTTACACCATCTTCAGCCAAATGTTGCCGATGGCAGCTCCGACGAGGCGGCCCTTGAGAAGGAAAACACCGACTCCAGCAGCAAAGCTTGCGCCGACTCCGGCAAGGACGGAGCCGAAAGACCTCGCGGAAGAGACAGCGCCACCACCTCAGGAGCAGCCGGCGATGGTGAAGCCACCACTTCACGAGCTGCAGCCGGGGCAACAGACGAGGCTGCCGCCCCTTAGTTGGCCCTGTTTTTGTTTTTCAGTGTCTGTAATGCATTGTCAGTCCAACAGTTCCACCCACTGGGGGGTGTAATGAACTTCAGCCGTGGGCCAAATGCTTTTGAATGCATGAATTCCGCATTAAATTCGTAATACCATGCGTGCCGCCTTGTATTTTCATCTTTTGATTCCTGATTGACTTCTTTTTCTCCCACCCCTTTACTCCCTCTAGCATCTACCCCGCCAGCCCAACAGCCGGGAGCCGGTCTGTGACTGGGTCGAGGCTTCTGCCTTTGATAATATTGGACTTAGATTTCTCAAAGCCATCAAGACTTAAAGACTCAAACACAAGCTAGCAGAGGCAGGCTAGAATAAGATCGCAAAAAAGGGTCAAACCAACCCGAGTCGGCAACCCTTTTTGTAGTTGAACTTTTCATGCAGCCAGCCTTACCTGGCGCCGCCTCGCTAGCCGGACCGTCGGGAGCCGTTCTGTAGCTATTACGAGACGGCCAGGGTTCGACCCGGCGTACACTATATGTTCTTCTACAACTAAGGTAATCGTTCTGGCCGGCTAGCAAGCCCCCGAGCCCGTTAGAGCCGGACCAAGGGACTCACAAAATGAGTGAAGACTCTAGTTATGAATCCAAAAGAGGCATGCCTCAAGCCTCGGCTTGAAACACCCATTGGATTCATTGGAAATCCCAAAGAGGGAGAAAGACACATATGTTCATGCTATTTCTATTTTTCTTACTTGCCTTCTAGCAATAGAACAGGCGAAGTAATGCCGCGTTCCATGGACGCTCCGTCTCTTGGCCGGAGTCGTCTCTCTTGCGCTTCCTTGGCTTCTGGGCATCGATCAGGTAGTATGCATTGTTATGCAATGCCCTGCTAACGATGAAGGGTCCCTCCCATGGGGATGAGAGCTTGTGCTGGCCGGTTGTTCGCTGGATTCTTCTGAGCACCAAGTCCCCCTCTCTGAAAAAGAGAGGCTTTGTAACTCGATTATTGTGTTGTTATTCCTTCCTAGGTTTTCTCTCCCGGATTTTTCATCTGGAATTTGGCAAACGACCAGGTGAACCCAGTCTATCCTCAACCTCTCCGTGCTTTCCCCAGGTCCCTCTGCCACCTTGCCCTTGCTGAGTAAACCTCGAACCCCCTTTTGAAACCCTAGCTTTGAAGTATTGGAACTGGGAATCCTGCCTTTGTGTTTACAAAGGAGCTAGCATTTCCCTTGCTCTATTGATCCTCCAAATATTCCTAGAGATCATTCATTCTCCATGAACCCCGGATATGCAAAAACATTGGCAAGCCATATGCAATATTTCCCCTTTGGAATTAATTCCTGTTTCTGCCTTTCTGAGGAATTAAATCCAAGAAAATATCCATCCATCTCCAATACTCATAAAAACGTTTAGAGATATTCTTTGTGATCCTATTGAGCTCCTATAAAATATTGGCCATTATAGAATAAAGGAAAATTGCATTTTCCTATTTTATGCCAATATAGCATTTTGGGGTACTTTCCAAAGGAACTACCATTTTGGCAGCTAGGAAAAATCCCAAATAATTTGTGGAGATTCTTATATCCATATGTTCATCATTTCCACTCAAATATCAAGTTCCCCAATTAAAAAATTGAGCACAACATCCCTTTGCAAATTCTGTACAGATCTTCTATTTGTAAAGGAAGTGCTTGATTAATTGCTCCCCTTGAGTTGAAATTTTGCAGAGTGGTTCACTATGTTAAATCATATTTGTCCACAAAAATTTAGCCCAGTTCATCACCCCATTCTTCCCCAACAAATTATTTAAGATTCTGTCCAGATTGGAGCAGTGTGAAGGAAGTACCATTTATATTTATGCAAATGGTATGAAACTTTGTCAGTGCCTTCATATGCCTAAATCATGAGTGTCCTCCAAATTTCATCCATTTCCATTTAGCCATTTGACCCCAGTATCATCTTCTTCATTTCTGGTCAGTATGCCAAGTTACAAAGGAAGTACCCCATAGACTCATTGGATTGTGCTGAACATTTGGCCAGTATAGTGACCTTAGTGAGTGGTCAACCTCATCCAAACGTCATGCCAAGAGGTGCACTGTGGTGGCCACACCACAGCACAAACACCTTGCCGTTGGAGACTGTTTGACTCTGGTTTGGTCAACTCATTGCCCCGCATGGTTATCTAGATGCATAGTAAAACTCAGTGTTTCTTCGGGAACACCCTAGACATGGTGTGACAGCTTGAGAGACACGGCAAGGCCATGGCCACGTGGTGACCATGTGCAAAGCATGCCAAAACTAAGCTTTGTGCATTGAGGTGGACGGGAGCTTCGCTCCAGCTGGTTCTAAGCTGTCCAGGGGTGTCGTAGAGCTTTGTGCATGGAACCCTCTGCCCCTCGTCCCCTTGCCCCTAGAGGTGTGCATCAAAGGGAATCCCTCCATGGATTCTCGGAGCTTCTCCCGGAATCGCGAGGGCTCCTTCCTGAGGCTATTTAAGGTGTGCCCGAGCCCTTCCCCGAGCTCGCAAACACCAGCAGCCCCAGTTCCCCCTCCTAATTGAGATCATGGAGCTATTTGCCTCTCCAATGGCTGATTGCCCCATCGGATCCTTGCGGTGATTCCATCCCTAGGGTCCTCCCCCTCTTCCCTATCATCGGTCAGAGCACCCCCTGGGACTCTCCTAGCTGCTGTCGCCCTTCTTTCCGCGAGAGAGGTCCCTCTGAGGTGGCTCCCCTCGAAGCTCACAGGCTGCCGTGCCCGGCTCGTGGCGCCGGCGCTGTGGCGCAGGACCAGTGGCCTCGCGGGCACCATCAAGCGCGAAGTGGGCTGGCGGAGCCACTTCTCCCGCCGGCCGGCCCTCCCGCAGCCTCCAGTCGCCGGCTGCATCGGCGGCTCGGCCCTCTCTGCTCGGTAGCGCAAGCAAGAAGAAGGAGCCAGGGAGGAGAGAGAGAAGAAGGGGTAGGGAGGAGAGAGAAGAAGGGGTAGGCCCGGCGTTTAAGAGAGAGGGAGGGAGTGGATAAGGTGGTCCCCACGTGTAAGAGAGAGAAGGTCACCCCCCTGGGCCCGCGTGTTTTGAGTGGAGGCGTAATGGGCGAAGGGCACTTTCGGTTTACCGAAAGCGTATTCGCGGAAATGCGCTTTCTCTTTTAAAACTGTCGGCCGAACTGTCTAAGTTGTGGACTAATGACCCACAAGTATAGGGGATCAATCATAGTCCTTTCGATAAGTAAGAGTGTCGAACGCAATGAGGAGCAGAAGGATCTGACAAGTGGTTTTCAGCAAGGAAATATCTGCAAGCACTGAAATTATCGGCAACAAGTGATTGTGTAGTGAGATGATTCGTAGCAACCTTGCAGCAAAGTGGCCCAATCCCTTTTGTAGCAAGGGACAAGCCTGGACAAAGTATTATAGGAGGAAAAACGCTCCCGAGGACACACGGGAATTTCTGTCATGCTAGTTTTCATCATGTTCATATGATTCGCGTTCGTTACTTTGATAGTTTGATATGTGGGTGGACCGGCGCTTGGGTACTGCCCTTACTTGGACAAGCATCCCACTTATGATTAACCCCTCTCGCAAGCATCCGCAACTACGAAAGAAGAATTAAGACAAAGTCTAACCATAGCATTAAATTAGTGGATCCAAATCAGCCCCTTGCGAAGCAACGCATAAACTACGGTTTAAGCTTCTGTCAGTCTAGCAACCCATCATCTACTTACTAGTTCCCAATGCCATCCTCTAGGCCGAAATAATGGTGAAGTGTTATGTAGTTGACGTTCACATAAAACCACTAGAGGAAAAACAACATACAACATATCAAATTACCGAACGAATACCAAATTCACATGACTACTATTAGCATGACTTATCCCATGTCCTCAGGAACAAAACTAACTACTCACAAAGCATAATCATATTCATTACCAGAGAGGTAATGAGTAACATCAAGGATCTGAACATAAACTGTTCCACCAAGTAATCCAACTAGCATCTACTACAAAGGGTAATCAACACTACTAGCAACCTTACATATACCAATCGGAGTCGCGAGACGGAGATTGGTTACAAGAGATGAACTAGGGTTTGGAGATGAGATGGTGCTGATGCAGATGTTGATGGTGACGAGTCCCCACCGATGAGAGTAGTGTTGGTGATGACGATGGCGACGATTTCCCCCTTCGGGAGGGAAGTTTCCCCGGTAGGATCATCCTGCCGGAGCACTAGATTGGTTCTGCTCAAGTTCCGCCTCGTGGCGGCGGCGAATCCACGAAAAAGCTCCTCCTTGATTTTTTCCTGGATGAAATCCTTCATATAACAGAAGAGGGGGGCCAGTGGGCCAGCAGGCTTCCCACAAGCCCTCATGGCGCGGCCTGGGGGGCGCGTTGTACAAGCTTGTGGCCACCTGCTGGCGCCCCTCTGGCACTTCTTCGGCCCAGTATTTTTTACAAATCCGGAAAAAAATCCTCGTTGATTTTTACGGCGTTTGGAGTTGCGCAGAATATGTATCTCAACTTTGGTCCGCTTTCTGGCCAGAATTCCAGTTGCCGGCATTCTCCCTCTTCATGTAAACCTTGCAAAATAACAGAGAAAAGGCAAAAGTATTGTACCGTGACGTGAAATAACAGCCCAAGAAGCGATAAATATCAACATGAAAACATGATGCAAAATGGACATATGAACTCCCCCAAGCTTAGACCTCGCGTTTCCTCAAGCAAAATCCTAGCTCAATAAATATGTCCACATGTTTAGGGAGAGAGGTGTCGACAAAGCAAGATACGAACATGCATGCATCATGATCATGATCAGAACAGGAATACCAACATATAATTCCTTCACAAAGTAAAGCATGGATCAAGAACCTTAACGAGAAGTAACAACCAATAGCCTTTAGTCATTGAAGCAATTGCAATTTATCACAACATTAGAAAGAGTCAAATAAGAGCTTGTAAAGAAAATCCACATACTCAATCATTCTTTCGTTCTCTACAATTGCTACAACTCACGTGGTACTCATGAGATCAAAGTTTCAGCTGGACACGGAGAAAGATAGAGGCTTACAGTTTTGCCTCCCAACTTCTTACCTCAAGGGCAATGTCAACAATAATAATTCATGAATGCTTACCTCCAAGTTGACATATGAATATAGATCTTTCCTAAGCATATGACGTTAGCCAAGACAAAGGCGAAATAGGGAATTGGTGAAGATCACCATGACTCTTTCAAGGGAAAAAGTAAAGGTACAAGATAGGCCCTTCGCAGACGTAAGTAGAGGTTGTCATGCGCTTTTGAGGTTTGGATGTGTGTCCTCTTAGTGCGGAGGAACGACACTTTATATTGCCTCCTGTGATAAAGAACCTTATTATGCAGTCTGTTGCTTTTATGTCTACCTCATCACAGGTTCGTATAAAGCTTATTTTCCACACACTAATAGATCGTACATATTAGAGAGCAATTTTTATTGCTTGCACCGATGACAACTTACTTGAGGGATCTTATTCAATCCATATGTAGGTATGGTGGACTCACATGGCAAAATTGGGTTGATGGTTTATGGATGCACAAGTAGTATCTCTACTTAGTGCGGGAGGTTTGGCTAATGTGAGGTGGAAGCAATCGTCACATGCTAAAGGATATCTAATCATATAACATTGTTCGTATCCAAGCAAACACAATTCATTATGCTGTCTTCCTTGTCCAACATTTATTTCAAGGCATGGAATAGTTTAAGGAGTGTCCAAAATCATAGATGGTGTCAGAGATGATATATTTATATGTGAACCTCTCCTTCTTTATCACTTCCTATTAATTGCAACCATGACCAAGGTCTACGTTTGTCTACCCTCAACAAGTCTCAATCATCATTCTTTTTATATGTGAAGCCATCACTTTCCATAAGATCATTACATGATCTTTCATGCTTTTGCTCTATCCTCACTCCTTTGATCATGGCAAGAGGCAAAGCCCTTCTACTAAGACACTCTTTATTATATGGCTCACGAGCTCGAATACATCGGGGTGACACAAAGCAAAACTCAAGACTAAAACACTAAGACTTTTATTCTACTAGAGAAAGAGAAAACTGAAAAGGAAAACTAAAACAAAGGTAAAGAAAAAAGATGTGATGGTGATACGATACTGGGGCAACTCCCCCAAGCTTGGCACAAGCCAAGGGGATTGCCCATACCAATGCTCAGTTGTCTTTCTTTGGTGGTGATGGTGGAGTTGTTGCAACATGAATTTGATCCTCCATCTTCCAAGGCATAGGTGCTCCATCATGGAAAGATGAACGAGTCTCCAGAATTCTCAAATCTGCAGCCAACCGTATTGATTTGAATCTATACTCACACTCACAGTTTTGGTTCTGCAGGTCATAGATCTGGGCCTGGAGTTGATCAATCCTGTCATAGAGCCTGGAGAGGTGCTTCCCAATGTCATTGGCATCAATCATGTGCTTGTTTGTGAACTCCGTGATCATCATGTGGTTGGCATTGAGTCCACGCTCCACCATCCCTTGGTACTTGAAGACTTGTTGCTTCATTGCTTCGAGCCTCGTCTCCACGCTTCCGGTCTTCTTAGGCCCCTCAACGTCACGGATATGCAACATCCTCTCACGCATCTCGATAGATTGAGGGTGTTGCAGCACTCCCGTGAGGTAGGGATTGATGACCTTCTCAAAGATCTTGTCCTTCAGAGCTTTTGGGGAAGTCATAGCAATCTAGATCTGCAACAGAAACAGGCTCGAAACGAAAAACAAAGGAAATCTGCATGATGCAGGGGTCAGAACAAACGGGAGTATATATATAATGATTTTTTCCAGACCACAAGGAGTACCGTGCACGAAAACGGAGTCCGGGAGGCGCACGAGGTGGCCACAAGCCCTCACGGTGCGGCCAGGGGGTGGGCCCGCGCCGTGCAGGCTTGTCGCCTCCTCGCGCACTTTCCGGACTACTTCTCATTTTTGTATTTTTTCAAATATTCCAAAACGGAGAAAATTTCCTACTGGAAAAGTTTTGGACTCTGTTTTCTTACCGAATCACATACCTCTTCATTTTCGGAGTCTGAAATAGGTTGATAAATATCCCTTAGGTATTCTTCCAGAGTTATGGTATTGATAATATTGCTTTCAACATTTATGGCAGTACCTGAGATATAATTCTTGATTCTCTGCCCATTTACCACTCTCGGACAATTACCTTCCGTGTTGTTGATCTTGATAGCACCGGAATGATATACTTCCTCAACAACATAGGGACCTTCCCATTTAGAGAGAAGCTTTCCTGCAAAGAATCTTAAACGAGAGTTATATAGCAAGACATAATCACCTACATTGAACTCACGCTTTTGTATCCTCTTATCATGCCACCTCTTAACCTTCTCTTTGAACAACTTGGCATTTGCATATGCCTGAGTTCTCCACTCATCAAGCGAGCTAATGTCAAATAACCTCTTCTCACCGGCAAGTTTGAAAATCAAAGTTGAGCTCTTTGATTGCCCAATAAGCTTTATGCTCTAGCTCAAGAGGTAAATGACATGCTTTACCGTACACCATTTTGTACGGAGACATGCCCATGGGATTCTTATAGGCAGTTCTATAAGCCAACAGTGCATCATCGAGCTTCTTAGACCAATTCTTTCTAGACCTGTTGACACTCTTTTGCATAATCAGTTTAATCTCTCTCTTACTTAGCTCTACTTGACCACTGGACTGAGGGTGATAGGGATACGCAATTCTAAAGTTGACATCATACTTAGCAAGTGTTTTACGGAAAGCACCATGAATGAAGTGTGAACCACCGTCGGTCATTAGATATCTAGGGACTCCAAATCTAGGGAAGATAACTTCTTTAAGCATCCTGATAGAAGTGTTGTGATCAGCACTACTAGTGGGGATAGCTTCTACCCACTTAGTGACGTAATCAACAACAACTAGGATATGAGTATACCCATTGGATTTTGGAAAAGGTCCCATATAATCAAAGCCCCAAACATCCAATGGTTCAATGACAAGTGAATAGTTCATACGCATTTCCTGACGTTTGCTAATATTACCTATTCTTTGACATTCGTCACAAGACAAGACAAACATACGGCCATCCTTGAAGAGAGTGGGCCAATATAAACCTTATTGCAATACCTTGTGCACAGTTCTATCTCCCGCATGGTGTCCTCCGTAGGCCTCGGAGTGACACTTCTTTTGGATCTGTCCCTGTTCATGTTCAGGTACACAACGTCTAATAACACCATCTACTCCTTCCTTATAAAGGTGAGGATCATCCCAAAAGGAGTGTCTCAAGTCAAAGTAGAATTTCTTCTTTTGCTGGTCCGTGAAACTAGGTGGTATATATTTGGCAACGATATAGTTTGCATAATCAGCATACCACGGTGCACTACGTGAAGCATTGATGACATTCAGTTGCTCATCGGGAAAGCTATCATCAATAGGTTGTGGGTCATCAAGAAAGTTCTCCAACCTAGACAAGTTATCTGCTACTGGGTTATCAGCACCCTTCCTGTCAACAACGTGCAAATCAAATTCTTGTAGCAAGAGAACCCATCTGATAAGTCTAGGTTTAGCGTCCTTCTTCTCCATGAGGTACTTAATAGCATCATGATTAGTGTGAATAGTGACTTTCGAATCAACTATGTAAGACCTGAACTTTTCACATGCAAACACGACTCCTAAAAATTCCTTCTCCGTAGTAGCATAGTTTCTCTGGGCACTGTCTAGAGTTTTACTAGTGTAGTGAATAACATTCAAGTTCTTATCGACTCTTTGCCCTAGAACAGCACCAACAGCATAATCACTAGCGTCACACATGATCTCAAAAGGTAAGTTCCAATCAGGTGGTTGAACAATAGGTGTAGTTATCAAAGCCCTCTTAAGTATTTCGAAGACTTCCTCACAATCATCGTCAAAAACAAAAGGAATATCCTTCATGAGAGATGGGTAAGAGGCCTAGAAATCTTAGAGAAGTATTTGATGAACCTTCTATAGAAACCAACATGACCAATAAAACTTCTTATACCTTTGATATCTGTGGGGTATGGCATTTTCTCGATTGCATCAACCTTAGCCTTATCGACTTCAATACCTCTTTCAAAAATTATGTCCTAAGATGATGCCTTCATTAACCATAAAGTGGCACTTCTCCCAATTCAAGACAAGATTGGTGTCTTTACATCTCTGTAAGACTCGATCAAGGTTGCTGAGGCAATCATCAAAGGAAGACCCGTAAACAGAAAAGTCATCCATGAAAACCTCGACAATATTTTCACAAAAGTTAGAGAATATAGCCATCATACATCTTTGAAAGGTGGCAGGTGCATTACATAAGCCAAAAGGCATACGTCTATAAGCAAAGATACCGAAAGGGCAGGTGAAAGTGGTTTTCTCCTGATCAGATTGTGCAACTGGTATTTGGGAGAAACCAGAATAACCGTCTAGAAAGCAGAAGTGTGTGTTTAGATAGTCTTTCTAGCATTTGTTTGATAAAAGGCAAAGGGTAATGATCTTTCCTAGTGGCTTTATTCAATTTCCTAAAATTGGTCACCATCCTATAGCCAGTAATAATCCTCTGTGGGATCAATTCATCCTTATCTTAGGGACAATGGTAATGCCTCCCTTCTTAGGGACGCAATGCACCAGACTCACCCAATCGCTATGAGGAACATGATAGATACTACCCGCTTCCAGGAGCTTTAGTATTTCTTTTCTGACTAGTTCTTTCATCTTAGGATTCAATCTCCTTTGATGATCAGCAACTGGTTTAAAATCAGGATCAGTTTTAATCTTGTGCTGGCATAGGGTAGGACTAATGCCCTTAAGATCATCAAGAGTATATCCAATAGCAGCACGGTGCTTCCTCAGAGTTTTTAGTAACTTCTTTTCTTCCTGCTCTGAGAGGCCAGCACTAATAATAACATGATATATCTCTTTTTCATCAAGATAGGCATACATAAGAGTATTAGGCAACTGTTTAAGCTCGAACACAGGATCACCCTTTGGTGGGGGTGGATCCCCAAGCAGTTCAACAGGCAGATTATTCTTAAGGATAGGATATTGTTCTAAGACAACTCTATCTATTTCATCCCTTTCATCCATATGCATATCATTTTCATGCTCAAGCAAGTATTGCTCTAAGGGATCAGTAGGAGGCACGTCAATAGAAGCTAAGGCAATAGTTTCATCCTTACTAGGCAACTCCTTTTCATGAGGTTGTCTACCAAACTTGGAGAAAGTTGAACTCATGTTACACGCCTTCAAAGCCAACAGTGATAGTTTGCTTCTCACAATCAATATGAGCATTGAAGGTATTGAGAAAAGGTCTGCCAAATATGATGGGACAAAAGCTATCTTGAGCGGTAGCAAGAACGAGGAAATCAGCAGGATACTTCGTTTTACCACACAAGACTTCAACATCCCTAACAATTCCCACAGGGCAGATAGTATCTCTATTGGCAAGCTGAATAGTGACATCTACAGGTTCTATCTCAATAGGTGCAATCTCATCTTTGAATTCATCGTATAAGGATTGAGGTATTGCACTAACACTAGCACCCACGTCACATAAACCATGGTAACAATGATCTCCTATCTTAACATAAACCACAGGCATGCCAACAACATGCCTATGTTTGTCTCTAGCATGAGGTTTAGCAATTCTAGCAGCATCTTCACAGAAGTGAATATTATGTCCCTCAACATCGTCGGACAGCAGATCTTTGATAATAGCAATTCTAGGTTGAACTCTAACTTGCTCAGGGGGTATAGGTGTTCTAATGTACCCTCTACGTATCACAGTTGATGCTTTAGAATGATCCTTTATCCTAACAGGGAAAGGTGGTTTCTCAATGTAAGAACTGGAAACCACAGGATCATTATAGGCAATGACTTTCTCTTCAACTGGAGTGGGTTTAACTACATTGACTTCTAAAGGAGGATGATATTTAAACCACTTCTCTTTGGGGATCAATATGAGCAGCAAATGATTCACACAATGAAGGTACTATCTTAGAGTCAGGTCCATACTTAGCGCTAAAGTCACAAAAAGTATTTGTCTCAACAAAGTATTTAACGCAATCAAACGTGAAATTCATACCTGACTCCTTACCTTCTTCAAGCTCCCAATCTTCAGAGTTGCGTTTAATTCTCTCCAATAAATTCCATTTGAAGTCAATATTTCTCTTCATAAAAGAACCGGTACAAGAAGTGTCATGCATGGTGCGATCATCAAGGGAAAGCCGAGCATAGAAGTTCTGAATGATAATTTCTCTCGAGAGCTCATGATTGGGGCATGAATATAACATTGATTTAAGCCTCCCCCAAGCTTGAGCGATGCTTTCTTTGTCACGAGGTCAAAAATTGTAAATATAATTCCGACCACGATGTACTAAAGGCATAGGATAAAACTTTTGAAATTCCAATTTCAACCGATTGTAGTCCCATGATCCACTATCATCACATAGCCTATGCCATGTCAACGCCTTATCCTTCAAAGATAAAGGAAAGACCTTCTTCTTGACCTCATCCTCGGGCAAACCTGCAAGCTTAAATAAACCACAAACTTCATCTACATAGATTAGATGCAAGTCTCGATGTGATGTTCCATCGCCTGTAAAAGGATTAGCCAGTAGTTTCTCAAGCATACCCGAAGGAAATTAAAAGCAAATATTTTCAGTAGGTGCAGCAGGTTGAGGAGTAACTCTTTGTGCTTCCGTTCGAGGTGAAGATACCCCGAACAAGCCCCTCAAAGGATTAGTATCCATAGTGACAAGTGACAATAAATTTCAGCACACTATATGAATGTTTCCTTACCAAGTTCAACTTACCAAAGGCGCTTCACTCCCCGGCAACGGCGCCTGAAAACAGTCTTGATGACCTACAAGTATAGGGGATCAATCGTAGTCCTTTCGATAAGTAAGAGTGTCGAACCCAACGAGGAGCAGAAGGATCTGACAAGTGGTTTTCAGCAAGGAAATATCTGCAAGCACTGAAATTATTGGTAACAAGTGATTGTGTGGTGAGATGATTCATAGCAAGCAACAAGTAACAAAAGTAGCAACGGTGCAGCAAAGTGGCCCAAGCCCTTTTGTAGCAAGGGACAAGCCTGGACAAAGTCTGGATAGTATGATATGTGGGTGGACCGGCGCTTGGGTACTTCCCTTACTTGGACAAGCATCTCACTTATGATTAACCCCTCTCGCAAGCATCCATAACTACGAAAGAAGAATTAAGACAAAGTCTAACCGTAGCATTAAACTAGTGGATCCAAATCAACCCCTTGCGAAGCAACACATAAACTAGGGTTTAAGCTTACGTCACTCTAGCAACCCATCATCTACTTACTATTTCCCAATGCCTTCCTCTAGGACCAAATATTGGTGAAGTGTTATGTAGTCGATGTTCACATAACACCACTAGAGAAAAAACAACATACAACATATCAAATTACCGAACGAATACCAAATCCACATGACTACTATTAGAATGACTTATCCCATGTCCTCAGGAACAAAAGTAACTACTCACAAAGCATAATCATATTCATGACCAGAGAGGTAATGAGTAGCATCAAGGATCTGAACATAAACTCCTCCACCAAGTAATCCAACTAGCGTCAACTACAAAGAGTAATCAACACTACTAGCAACCTTACAAGTACAAATCGGAGTCGTGAGACGGAGATTGGTTACAAGAGATGAACTAGGGTTTGGAGATGAGATGGTGCTGATGAAGATGTTGATGGTGACGAGTCCCCTCCGATGAGAGGAGTGTTGGTGATGACGATGGCGACGATTTCCCCCTTCGGGAGGGAAGTTTACCCGGCAGGATCGTCCTGCCGGAGCTCAAGCTTGGTTCTACTCGAGTTCCGCCTCGTGGCGGCGGCGAATCCACGAAAAAGTTCCTCCTTGATTTTTTCCTAGATGAAACCCTTCATATAGCAGAAGAGGGGGGGGGCAGTGGGCTAGCAGGCTGCCCACAAGCCCTCATGGCGTGACCTAGGGGGGGGGGGCGCATGCACGCTTGTGGCCACCTGCTGGCGCCCCTCTGGCGCTTCTTCGGCCCAGTATTTTTTATAAATCCAGAAAAAATCCTCGTTGATTTTTATGGTGTTTGGAGTTGCGCAGAATAGGTATCTCAACTTTGCTCCACTTTTAGGCCAGATTTCCAGTTGCCGGCATTCTCCCTCTTCATGTGAACCTTGCAAAATAAGAGAGAAAAGGCATAAGTATTGTACCGTGAAATGAAATAACAGCCCAAGAAGCAATAAATATCAACATGAAAACATGATTCAAAATGGACGTATCATGGATGTTCGCTGGTTTAGGCCGAAATGAACAGGTTTTTATTTCTTTTTCTGCGTAATCAACGAACAGCCATAACTTTGCGCTCGTGGTGCCGATTGAGGTAAAACCAGCGCCCACGTCTTCGTATCGTCGAGCCCGTCGCGACTATGTTATTTTCATGATATGTTTGCATTTTAGAAATGACTGTTTTGCCCCTTCCCTTCAACCAAGCCCTTCGAGAGAGAACACTCTCCGGTAAATCTTCTCGATGTCGTAGTGCGCTTCTACACGATGTAATTGTCGACCCCCCAGGCAAGCCAACCTCTTATCATGAGCTCCGTATCTGCGTGATAGCTCTTCTTGCACCCTGTGTGTTTACCCTCTAATACCATTACTATGTGTTTTCATGCAACAGAGACGGCAGCAGTACATTCTCTTACAGTATTTTTCATGTAATATATGCCCTCACCCTTTGCTCTGAAATGCTCTTGCATAGTTAATTTGCGAGGTTCGTGATTGAGCAATGTAATGCGTGCGATTGCCGACGAACCCTTGCTCGCATTTTCTTTAATAGTGGCACCATGCCTAAGTCTGAGATGTTTTTCGACCGTCCAGGGTGGATGCCAACTTTATACTTCTCTTGTCAGCAGTTAGCTCGAGTTCTAAGCTGCTTTTCGGCCGTCACGAGCAATTGTTGAATTTCTTTCCGTGGCAGTGACCCTATGCACTGAGCTGTCATTCGGCCGTCTTAGGGAACTGCCACATTCTTCTTATCAACACTGCCTCATGCTCTGAGCTGCTTTCCAGCCATCTTGGGTCGGGGTTGAGTTATTCCGGTAATATCCCAGATATGTGTGTAATAATCATTGTGGTGGCTACCGATTTATTTTCCGAGTTTATGCGAGGGTTCCGAGGATCTCAGTTATAGATAAAACATGTGAAGTAATAATTTGCTATTCACATCTTGTAGTATTAATGGTTCATGATATAGAAATAGTATGTAGTGTTCTTATCATTGCTATTGCATTCATCACTATTATCATGATGAGTTATTAAGTAGCCAAGCTTGATAAACATATTGATAAAGTAAACATAGTGTGTTGATCTCGAGTCACCTGTCCGGGCTTTATCGTACAACGACCTCTTGCCAATATGGGACGGCTGTGACTTCAGCTGATCACGTGATCTCTCACCGGTACCTCCAAAGAGGGAGGGTTATCCACGCGCGCTACCCTGATCAGATAGGCGGTGATAATCCTGTGAGCCCAGTTACGTTGTTTGGGTACCCGTCCCCGGTTGGGATAGTATAGTTTGGCCACGGCGGTGGCAGGTATCATGAGGACACAGGGCCACCCAGTGCAAGACTCCGAACGAGAGTGGTTGCCGGTGGTACATTGAGAGAGTCACAGGTCAGGAAAGTTTCGTTGGAGCAATGCTGGTCCACCCGAATGGGATCATGAGGTCATTGCTCCAGAGTGTCGGTAAAGTGCGGAACCTCTGCAGAGTGTCAAACCTATTCGAATAGCCGAGTCCACGGTAATGGACAGCCCGATCATACCTTAGTAGATTGTCAACCGTATCAACGTTAGTAATGATGGTAGAACTCATCTTGTGTGAGCAACATAGGATGACGGGTATACGATATGCTAGCCAAGAGAAGGCTATATGACGAATGGTCCGGTGACCATGTGATGGGATTTGGATCCGTTCGGATTATGTTGCGAGTATGTCGAGGGTTGTGGGACAACCCGAAGAGAGTAAGTTGATACTCGGCAACCGTAAGCTGTTTAAGCACTTGTGGTGATCGTTGCCATGCTAGTGAGGTACATTACATGTTTAGTGCATGACATGCTATGTTTCATTCATATATATCCTGTTTATTTCATACCATGCTTAGAATAGCTATTACGCTTGCTTTGTTATCCGCTGTCTGGATGCTATGTATTTGGTTGTCTTGCGAGTACATTCAAAGTACTCACCTGGCCTTCCACGTGGCCAGTTGCAGGAGAAGACTCGTCGTGCTAGATCGTAACCCAACCAACCCTGGGAGTTATGGAGCCCAGCCAGGACATTGTTACCGCGTTATCAAGACCTCAGCTGCCATTTAGTTAGTCTTGGAGTTGTGTAATATTATTGTGAGCAACAGTATTGTAATACTCCATTATATTAATAAATCCATCTTTGCCTGGAATTTCTGTATCATGCTCTTGACGTGCATCCGGTCTTATCCTAGGGACGGACGTGTGTTGGCCCTCTTTTGTTGTGCCACAAGACTTGGTATCAGAGCTAGGATGGCTATAGGTTACCCTAGCATCTAGACCACCTTAGAACAGACCAGCAGTGAGCTCGATAAATTTGACCCGTCTCTGGCATCCGACATGGCCACTATTGAACAATAGATGGCGCAGTCGGAATGGACGTGCCCGTACCCAGTTGTCCGCCGATCTAGCCACTCTAGATTGGACCGTGACCCTACCCAGTTGTCGGCCGTGCCAGGGTATCTCCTACCCTGCATGAGAAGGATCTGCCATCTTGGTGTGTGCCATCCCGACTACCTATTTAAACCCTTCCCACTTTTGAGTCATAGCTCTCCCCACCTAGTAAGTTAGAGCCTTGCAAGAGAATCCAGACCAGTATCCCCAAACCAGCAGCCATGGCCAGTTCCTCCAAGACACCCACTTTACACAGCCGAACCCTAGCCAAAGGTTATGCTGGCTTCCCGCCCATCCTTTCGAGTATGCTCTCCCGAGCCTTTGGCATTAGTAAGCCCCTAGTCTATTTGGTGTACCACTCGGAACCCGTCCCCCATCTTTGTCGGTTCTATGCAAAGGTGCATATCAACCCAGGGCCAGCGGCGGATGGGAAACCCATGAATATTCGTGGCCATCCCAAGCCCACTCTTGAGTTGGTTGTCCATATAGCCTGTGCGGAAGCTATCACCCGTCTTCGGCTTCAGTTTCCGCAAGTGGAGGAGATGCAGGAACTTCGCTATTGTCCCCCTGCATCGGACACAGGCTGCAATTCCTCCGGCACAGTAAAAAATGCAGACCCAACAATAGCTTGGCTGATCTAGTTTGCTGCTGCCCAGGGATTATTGCTCTTCGGCATTCTTAAAGAGCTCAAGACTGTGAACCATGATACCGCGCGGGTTGTTATGGAAGAATACCATGTTGCCCGTCAGGTTGCACCCCAGTCAACCCAATCCCTGATGCCAAGCTCAGTGACACCTTCGCAGCTGGTACTGCCCTCGCAGCCCGTGGACCCATATCAACCCGGAGACATCCAACGGAACTCCATTTTGGGAGCTATCGGGCGACTTCGTCGTCAGGATGTATGCCGTCAAGTTCCCCTTGCAGCTCGAGCAGTCGAGTCCCATCCCGTGGAAGTGCCCGAAGCCCAGACAAGAGTTGGCTCAGCCTCCGTCTTCCAGGAGAGCCCTGGCAGTAGTAAGTCCATTTGTGGCCTCGGCAGTGAATGAAGCCAGAAGATGCTGCGCGAAGGTGTGCTGTGAAGACTGTTTCTTCGCCCGCACCTAGGATTAGGACGCTGTTGTTTGGAGTGTGTTGTTCGTAGCCGCCCAGTAGGGCAGTGTGTTGTTGTACCGCTTGCATTGCTTGCACCTGTGTGCTGTTGTAATGATATGTATGCCTGTTTGCTCTGTGTGCTTGGAATCATTTGTCACCGTGTTAAGCAGAAATGTTTAAGAGAGCTGACAGTGGTTTCTTAAGAAGATCCTAGTCAGTAGAACACTTAGACCTAATAAATGTGGACTTGCCCAGAGTCCCTAATAAAAAGTGAGCCGGTGTAGGTGTAGGTATGCCAGGAGTACATACACCCACTAGCATTAAAACACCTTAGTGTAATCGACTTGTTATGATTCTTTCTTTACCTGCATTTTTCCATCATGTGCATTCTGCATGTGCTTATATATTAGTCTAAATAGATTCCCTGCACATCATGTGAGCAGTGTTGCAGTCTCGGAGAATTCTGGGAGATTTTATTGTAGCATAGGCCGTTACAACCCTTCGAGGCCAAGACCTAAAACCTAGATGTTACCCTAGTACCCACTAGATGTGGATGTGGTTCTGCCAGGAGCTACCAGCCGCATGGTCTCCACACTGCTAGAACGCCGCTGACTACACCACACTAACCCCAGACCCAGCAGCACCTCTATCACCGTCTAGTGTGATGTCGACAGGACGCCTCTGCTGCCCCCGCCAGTGCTTATTTCGCCAACTTGAGACGGCGTAGTTGACCCTCAGCTATCTCTTTAGCCGCAGCATCGCGACGATCATCGAGGATCATCGCGCACAGTAGCACCGAGCCGCCGACCAGCGACGCCAGTAGACCAGCCTAGAGGATTTTGAGCAGCTCCGACCCCACGCCCGCCATTAGCGCCTTGCCTCGTGCTTCTGCAATCAGGAAGAGAAGGGAAGAGGAGGAAGGAGTGAGCCGGATGCAAGGTAGAAGAGAAAGGAACCGAGGTCGCTTTTATAGCCCCGGTCCGGCGTACGGTGAGCGAGGTCCAGGAGGCTGCGCGCTGCTCGATCACCGGCGTCGAGGAGGGAATCCGAGAGCAGTGCCGACCGGTGTTGGCCCGCGATGGGAGTGCTCTCTGCATCGGCCTCGTGCACGCCATGCACTACCGTTGTAGAGTGCTTTACGCCCTAGGAGCTAGGCGTGCGCGGTGCCTAGCCGCACTCCGAGCAACACAGGAGCGAGAGAGAGTTAGAGCCGTTGGCTGGAGAAGAAGAAAAAGAAGGCTGCCAGTGGACCCAGGTCCCACTCGCCAGCGAGAGGAGGCCACTGTTCATCAGGGTACCCCAAGCATTTTAGGAAAAAGGAAATTTTGCTTTTTCTAAAAAAGATAGGGCTACCCAGTAACCCCCGTGTGTAGAGTAGATCCCGCGATGTTTGTGTTCCAAGCTGGATGTGCCAGTTTCGGTGTTCTTAACTCGGTTGTTTTCAACCACAGGGTTAAGACAAAGCCCAGAAGTTTTTCTAGGAGGCGTAGTAGTAATAGTTGTTGTGCTAAGCTAGCCCTGGGAATCTCAAGGACGGTATTCTTCTACGGGGGGAAGGTTCGTAACACCCCAAAAATCGAGTTATCAATTTTTGTGCTGTTATTCCTTCCTAGCTTTTGTCTCCCGGGTTTTTTCCTCTGGAATTTGGCAAACGACCAGGTGAACCCAGTGTATCCTCAACCTCTCCGTGCTTTCCCCATGTCCTGGTGCCACCTTGCCCTTGCTGAGTAAATCCCGAACCCCCTTTTTGAAACCCTAGCTCCAAAGTATTGGAACTGGGAATCCTGCCTTTGTGTTTACAAAGGAGCTAGCATTTCCCTTGCTCTGTTGATCCTCCAAATATTCCCAGAGATCAATCATTCTCCATGAACCCCAGATATGCAAAAACATTGCCAAGCCATATGCAATATTTCCCCTTTGGAATTAATTCCTGTTTCTGCCTTTCTGAGGAATTAAATCCAAGAAAATATCCATCCATCTCCAATGCTCATGAAAACTTGTAGATATATTCTTTGTGATCCTATTGAGCTCACAGAAAATATTGGCTATCATAGAATAAAGTAAAATTGCATTTTCCTATTTTATGCCAATATAGCATTTTGGGGTACTTTCCAAAGGAACTGCCATTTTGGTAGCTAAGAAAAATCCCAAATAATTTGTGGAGCTTCTCATATCCATATGTTCATCATTTCCACTCAAATATCAAGTTCCGCAATTTAAAAATTGAGCACAATATCCCTTTGAAATTCTGTCCAGATCTTCTGTTTGTAAAGGAAGTGCTTGATTCCTTGTTCTCCTTGAGTTGAAATTTTGCAGAGTGGTTCACTATGTTAAATCATCTTTGTCCACCAAAATTTAGCCTAGTTCATTACCCCATTTCCCCCTAGAAAATTATTTAAGATTTTGTCCAGATTGGAGCAGTGTGAAGGAAGTAGAATTTATATTTATGCAAATGGTATGAAACTTTGCCAGTGCCTTCATATGCCCAAATCATGTGTCTCCTCCAAATTTCAGCCATTTGACCCCAGCATCATCTTCTTCATTTCTGGTCAGTATGCCAAGTTACAAAGGAAGTACCCCATAGACTCATTGGATTGTGCTGAATTGTGGCCAGTATAGTGACCTTAGTGAGTGGTCAACCTCAACCAAACATCATGCTAAGAGGTGCACTGTGGTGGCCACACCACAGCACAAACAACTTGTTGTTGGAGACTGTTTGACTTTGGTTTGGTCACCTCATTTCCCCCATGGTTATCCAAATGCATAGTGCAGATCAGTGTTGCTTGGGGAACACCCTAGAAATGGTGTGATAGCTTGAGAGACATGGCAAGGACATGGCGACGTGGTGACCATCTGCAGAGCATGCTAAAACTAAGCTCTATGCATTGAGGTCGACGGGAGCTGCGCTCCAGCTGGTTCTAAGCTCTCCAGGGGTGTGGTAGAGCTTCCCCCTGCACGTGTGAACACTCTGGAACCCTCTCCCCCTCGTCCCCTTGCCCCTAGAGGTGTGCACCGAAGGGAATCCCGCCATGGATTCTCGGAGCTTCTTCCGAAATCGCGAGGGCACCCTCCTGAGGCTATTTAAGGTGTGCCTAAGCCCTTCCCCGAGCTCGCAAGCACCAGCAGCCCCAGTTCCCTTCATAATTGAGCTCATGGAGCTCTTTGCCTCTCCAATGGCCGAGTGCCTCATCGGATCCTTGTGGTGATTCCAGCCCCAAGGTCCTCCCCCTCTCCCTATCCTCGGTCAGAGCACCCCTGGGACTCCCCTAGCTGATGCCCCCTACTTTCCGCGAGAGAGGTCTCGCTGAGGTGGCTTCCCTTGAAGCTCACCGACTGACGTGCCTGGCTAGTGGTGCCGGTGCTGTGGCGCAGGACCAGTGGCCTCGCGGGCACCAGCAAGCGTGCCGTGGGCTGACGGAGCGCCTGCTCCTGCCGCCCGGCCCTCCAGCGGCCTTCAGTCGCCGACTGCACCGGCGGCTCGGCCCCCTCTGCTCGGCAATGCAAGGAAGAAGAAGGAGCGAGGGAGGAGAGAGAGAAGAAGGGGTAGGCCCCGCGTGTAAGATAGAGGGAGGGAGTGGAGAAGGTGGCCCCCACGTGTAAGAGAGAGAAGGTCACCCCCCGGGGCCCGCGCGTTTTAAGTGGAGGCGTAATGTGCGAAGGGCGCTTTCGGTTTACCGAAAGCATATTCTCGGAAATGCCCTTTCTCTTTCAAAACCCGCCGGCCGAACTGTCTAAGTTGTGGACGTTCGCTGGTTTAGGCCGAAATGAACAGGTTTTTATTTGTTTTTCTGCCTAAACAACGAACAACCATAACTTTGCGTTCGTGGCTCCGATTGAGGTAAAACCAGCGCCCACGTCTTCGTATCGTCGAGACTGTCTCGACTATATTATTTTCATGATATGTTTGCATAGTAGAAATGACTGTTTTGCCCCTGCCCTACCACCGAGCCCTTCGAGAGAGAACCCTCTCCGGTAAATCTTCTCGGTGTCGTAGTGTGCTTCTTCACGATGTAATCATCGACCCCCGGGGAAGCCAACCTCGTATCATGAGCTCCCGATATGCTTAATAGCTATACTTTCACCATGTTTGTTTACTCTCTAACACCTTTACTCTGTGTTTGCATGGAACGGAGACAGAAGTAGTACATTCTCTTGCAGTACTTTTCATGTAATATATGCCCTCACCCTTTGCTCTGAAATGCTCTTGCATTGTTAATTTGTGAGGTTCGTGATTAAGCAGTGTAATGTGTGAGATTGCCGACGAACCCTTGCTCACATTTTATTTAATAGTGGCACCATGCCTGAGTCTGAGTTGTTTTTCGACCGTCCGGGGTGGATGCCAACTTTATACTTCTCTTGTCAGCAGTTAGCTCGTGTTCTGAGCTGCTTTTCGTCCGTCGCGAGCAACTATTGAATTTCTTTCCGTGGGAGTGACCCTATGATCCGAGCTGTCATTCGACCGTCTTAGGGAACTGCCACATTCTTCTTATCAACACCGCCTCATGCTTTGAGCTGCTTTCCATCCGTCTTGGGTCATGATTGAGTTATTCCGGTAATGTCGCAGATATGTGTGGAACAACCGTTCTGGTGGCTACCGATTTATTTGCCGAGTTTATGCGAGGGTTCCGAGGATCTCAGTTATAGATAAAACCTGTGACGTAAAAGTTTGCTATTCACATCCTGTAGTATTAATGGTTCATGATATAGAAATAGTCTGTAGTGTTCTTAACATTGCTATTGCATTCATCACTATTATCATGATGAGTTATTAAGTAGCCAAGCTTGATAAACATATTGATAAAGAAAACTTAGTATGTTGATCTCGAGTCACCTGTCCGGGCTTTATCGTCCAGCTACCTCTTGTCGATATGGGACGGTCGTGACTTGAGCTGATCGCGTGATCTCTCACCGGTACCTCCAAAGAGGGAGGGTTATGCACGCACGCTACCCTGATCAGGTAGGCGGTGTTAATCCTGTGAGCCCGGTTAAGTTGTTTGGGTATCCGTCCCCGGTTGGGACAGTTCCGTTTGGCCACGGTGGTGGCAAGTGTCGTGAGGGCACAGGGCCACCCAGGGCAAGACTTCGGAGGAGAGTGGTTGCCGTTGGTACGTTGAGAGAGTCACGGGTTAGGAAAGTTTCGTTGGAGCAATGCTGGTCCACTCGAATGGGATCACGAGGTCAGTGCTCCCGAGTGTGGGTAAAGTGTGCAACCTCTGTAGAGTGTCAAACCTATTCGAATAGCCGAGTCCACGGTAATCGACAGCCCGATCAGACCTTAGTAGATGGTCAACCTTATCAATGTTAGTAATGATGGTAGAACTCATCTTGTGATACGATATGCTAGCGAAGAGAAGGCTATATGACGAATGGTCCGGTGACCATGTGATGGGATTTGGATCCGTTCGGATTATGTTGCGAGTATGTCGATGGTTGTGGGACAACCCGAAGAGAGTAAGTTGATACTCGGTAACCGTAAGCTGTTTAAGCACTTGTCGTGATCGTTGCCATGCTATTGAGGTAGATTACATGTTTAGTGCATGACATGCTATGTTTCATTCATATATATCCTGCTTATTTCATACCATGCTTAGAATAGCTATTACGCTTGCTTTGTTATCCGCTGTCTGGATGCTATGTATTTGGTTGTCTTGCTAGTACATTCAAAGTACTCACCTGGCCTTGCACGTGGCGAGTTGCAGGAGAAGACTCGTCGTGCTAGATCATAGCCCAGCCAGCCCTGCGAGTTATGGAGCCCAGCTTGGGACGTTGTGACTGCGTTATCAAGACCTCAGCTGCCATTTAGTTAGTCTTGGAGTTGTGTAATATTGTTGTTAGCATAAGTATTGTAATACTCCATTATATTAATAAAGCCATCTTTGCTTGGAATTTCTGTATCATGCTCTTGACGTGCGTCCGGTCTTATCCTGGGGAGGGACGTGTGTCGGCCCTCTTTTGGGGTGCCACATGCTTGATCTTCTTGTTGTGGTAGTATCTCAGCTTCTGTTGATAAATGGACGTCCGGCTCAAGGCTAGATCGCGTGCCTCCTCGAGCAGATCAACGCCGTCTTCTCTTGCCTGCTTCGCTTCTGTTTATGTGTATAGGGTGACAAGAGGCGAGTCGAACTCGACATCCATAGGGATGATAGCCTCGGACCCGTATACCAGAAAGAATAGGGTGAAGCCGGTTGACCGGTTGGGCATGGTGCGGAGGCTCCACAACACTGCCGGCAGCTCTTCGATCCAGCAGCCGGCTGACATGACGAGTGGTGCCACCAGTCTTGGCTTGATGCCGGCTAGGATTAGGCCGTTAGCCCTCTCTACCTGGCCATTGGACTGGGGGTGTGTGATAACCCACAAGTATAGGGGATCAATTGTAGCCTTTCTCGATAAGTAAGAGTGTCGAACCCAACGAGGAGCTAAAGGTAGGACAAATATTCCCTCAAGTTCTATCGACCACCGATACAACTCTACACACACTTTACGTTCGCTTTACCTAGAACAAGTATGAAACTAGAAGTACTTTGTAGGTGTGATAGGATAGGTTTGCAAGATAATAAAGAACACGTAAATAAAAACTAGGGGCTGTTTAGATAAAGAAACAATTACGTTAGTTTAACGAGTGTGGAAAAGTGGTGGTAGGAGTTGCGGAATTGTCCCTAAGCAATTGACTATGTTACTAGACCGATAGCAAGTTTTATGTGGGAGAGGCCACTGCTAGCATGTCATCCTTACTTGGAATCCTATGCACTTATGATTGGAAATATTAGCAAGCATCCGCAACTACTAACGTTCATTAAGGTAAAACCCAACCATAGCAATAAGATATATTGGTCCCCCTTCAATCCCGTATGCATCAATTTCTATGCTAGGCTGGAGCTTCTATCACCCTTGCCCTCCAATACATAGTCCTATCAACATACTACTAACCCTATGGTGTGATCCACGCGCGCGCTCATATGATAGGCACCAAAGGACAGAACATAACCACAAGCAAATTAAACCAATCATAGCAATTCATCAATCACCGATAGGACAACGACAATCTACTCAGACATCATAGGATGGCAACACATCATTGCATAATAATATGAACCATAAATCACCATGTTCAAGTAGAGGGTACAACGGGTTGCGGGAGAGTGGACTTATGAATATAGATGGGGGAAGGTGATGGAGGTGTTGGTGAAGATGACAGACGTTTTGGTGTAGATCGTCGTCACACGATGATGTCCCAGGCGGTGTTCCGGCGCCACCGGGAGAGAGGGGAGATAGCCCCCTTCTTATTCTTCTTCCTTGACCTCCTCCCTAGATGGGAGAAGGGTTTCCCCTCTGGTCCATGGTCTCCATGGCGGCGGAGGGGCGAGAGCCCCTCCGAGATTGGATCTCTCTCTGTGTGTCCTTCTGTTTGTGCGAAAGAAGGGCCTGAACCGCCTTAGGGGTTGGTCACGAGCCTGCCAGGCGCCTGGGGGGTAGGGCGCGCCTCCTGGGCTCGTGACCCCCTCGGGCATCATTTCGCATTGATTCTTCTTCCCAAAGATCATAAATATTCCAAAACAAATCCCCGTAGGTTTTTTATTGCGTTTGGACTTCGTTTGGTATGGATATTCTGCGAAACAAAAAACATGCAACAAACAGGAACTGGCACTGGACACTGGATCAATATGTTAGTCCCAAAAATAGTATAAAAAGTTTCCAAAAGTATATGAAACTTGTAGAATATTGGCATGAAACAATCAAAAATTATAGATAAGGCGGAGACGTATCAGTGTGCCACTGACGCCAAGTCGAACCGGATGCCTTCCTTGGAGCAGTAGAGTGCCAAAGCACCCTTGGCGAAGTTGGTGCCGTTGTCGGTGATGATGCTATGGGGGACGCCGTATCGGACAGCGGTGTCCTTGATGATCCTGACGGTCGTGGGGCCGTCAAGCTTCTTGATGGGCGTAGCCTTGATCCACTTGGTAAATTTAACGATGGCTACTAAGAGATGAGACATGCCGCCTCAAGCGGTCTTGAATGGTCCCACCATGTCCAACCCCCAGACGGTGAATGGCCATGACAAGGGGATGGTTCTGAGGGCTTAAGGTGGCATGTGGCTCTATGCGCCAAAGCGTTGGCAGCCCTCACATTTGATGACCATGTCCACGGCCTCCTCGAGGGCCGTGGGCCAATAGAATCGATGGTGGAATGCCTTGGCCACCAGGGTTCTAGAGGCGGCATGATGCCCGCACTCCCCCTGGTGAATGTCTCTGAGGATCTCCTGCCCCTTTTCTGATTCGACGCCGCGCTGGAACATGCCAGTCACACTACGCCGAACCAGCTCATGATTGATGATGGTGTAGGCTGCTGATCTGCGCTAAATCTGCCTTGCCTCCGCCTCATATTGAGGAAGCTCGCCGTGAAGAAGGAAGGCCAAGATGGGTTGAGCCCACGACGGAGCCGACACAAGGGCTCGCTCCGTCTACACCTGAGTGTCAGGGGCTTCTGCAACCCCCGCGCTTGATGAAGCAATCGCAGGCTCGAGACTCCCTGTCTCTCATGTCGTCGTGGCTGCCGGCTCGCCGTCTACCTCCATGACGTCCACCCACTGGGTGTCGAGACGACAGGATTCGAGGCTTGACGAAGCCGGATTTGTTGTTGTAGCCGGCAAAGTGGTCGTAACCAGCAAAGTAGTTGTAGCCAGTGCAGCAATTGGAGTTGGCGGAGCCAGTGTAGCCGGCACCGGAGTTTTAGCCAGCACAGCTGGCGTAGCCGACGGCGCTTGTACCGAGGGATCAACCGGCACAAAAGTCAACACCGACTCCGAAGACGGCTTGATGGACGGCTTGTGCAGCTGTTCAAGGGAGACGCCGACTGGAATTGCTTGTCTTGTAGAGCCAATCTTGGCCAATGTATTAGCCGCCTCGTTGTCCGCCCTGGGAACGTGGTGAAACTCGCAACCCTCGAAAGGGCCGCTCAAATGCTGGATGAGGAAGCGATAGCTCGCCATGTTGGCGTCCCTGGCGTCCCATTCGCCAGAGACTTGCTGCACCACAAGATCCGAATCGCCGAAGCAAAGGAGACGTCGGATGCCAATCTCCTTGGCAAGCCGGAGGCCATGAACGAGTGCTTCGTACTCGGTGACGTTGTTGGAGGAGGCGAAGTGAATCTGGAGAGCATACTTGAGCTGGTCTCCTTTCGGAGACGTCAAGACATTGCCGGCTCCCAGACCAGTTCGCACCTTCGAGCCGTCGAAGTGCATCCACCAATGAGTGGAATCTGGAGGCGGCGGCTCAAACTGGGTTTCAGCCCAGTCGACAAGGAAGTCGACCACCACCTGAGACTTGATGGCAGTGCGTGGCTCGTAGCGGATGTCGTGGTCGGCCATGGAGATGGACCACTTGGGAATCCAGCCAGTAGCATCGCGGTTGCCCATGATTTCTGAAAGTGGAGCAGTGCTCACCACAGTGATCCCATGCTCTTGGAAGTATTGCTTCAACTTCTTTGCGGCAAGGTAAACACCATAACACATTTTCTAGTAGTGGGGGTAGTTTTGATTGGAGGCGGACAAGGCCTCGCTGAGGTAGTAGATAGGGCGTTGCACTAACAGTACCTTGCCCTCCTCCTTGCGCTCAACAACCAGCACTACACTAACCACGCGAGTGGTCGCTGCAATGTATATGAGAATGGGTTCCCTTTCAGCCGGTGGTGCCAAGATTGGCAGGCTTGAGATGACCCGCCTGAGGTCGCGGAAGGCTTCGTCCGCCTGGTCGTTCCACTCAAACTTGGTTGTTTTCTTCATGAGCTGGTAGAGTGGAAGTGCCTTCTCGCCGAGCCGGCTGATGAACTGGCTAAGGGACGCCAGGAAGCCGGCGAACTTCTGGATGTCGAGGATTCGAGCCGGCTCCACCATCCGCTCGATGGTGCCGATTTTCTGATGGTCCGCTTCGATGCCACGAGCGGACACGAAGAACCCCGAGAGCTTGCCGCCTGGAACCCCAAAGACACACTTCTCCGGGTTGAGCCGGATCTTGTATTCGCGCAAGTTGGTGAACGTCTCCCGCAAGTCCTCGAGGAGGCTGAAGTGTTGCTTGGTCCTGACGACGATGTCATCCACATAGACGTGGATGTTTCTGCCAATCTGTGGTAGTAGGCACTGCTGCATGCAGCATTGGAATGTCGCACCAACGTTCTTCAGACCGAACGTCATGCTGGTGTAGCAGTAGGCCCCGAAGGGTGTAATGAAGGAGGTCTTCAGGCGATCAGCTGGATCCAGCTTGATCTGATGGTAGCCTGAATAGGCATCTAGAAATGACAGCAGTTTGCAGCCAGCTGTGGAGTCGATCACTTGATCTATCCTGGGAAAGGCGAAAGGGTCTTTCGGGCATGCCTTATTCAGGCTCGTGTAATCGATAGACATGCGCCAGGTGTTGTTCTTCTTCAGCACCAGGACTGGATTTGCTAACCAGTCTAGGTGGAAAACCTCCATGATGAAGCCAGCTGCAAGGAGCCGGGTAATCTCTTCTCCGATTGTGCGCCGCTTCCCCTCGGCGAAGCGGCGCAAAGGTTGTTTCACCGGCTTTGCATCCGGCCGCACGTGAAGTTTGTGCTCGGTGTACTTCCTCGGAACACGAGGCGTGTCTTTGGGAGACCATGCAAAGATGTCCTGATTCTCACGGAGGAAGTTTACGAGCTCGCCTTCCTATTTGTGGCTAAGGTTAGCCCCGATGGTGATGCACTGCTTGGGGTTCGCTGGGTCGAGTGGCACCTGCTTGGTTTCTTTGGCCGGCTTGAAGGAGCCTTCGGCGGCCGACTGGGATGGAGGAGTACGGATTGCCGGCTGTTCGGTAGCCTGAGCCACGAGCCAGTCAATCTGCCTTTCCTCCTCGGCAATCACCATGGCGTTGGCCAGGTGGCTGCTGTCCTATGCACACTCGAGCGACTTCTTGTAGTCGCCAGCGATGGTGATGATGCCCTTCGGACCCGGCATTTTCATCTTGAGGTAGGCGTAGTGGGGGATAGCCATGAATTTCGCCAGAGCCGGTCTGCCCAGCAACGCGTGATACAGGCTGCTGAGATCCACCACCTCGAACCATATGGACTCACGGCGGAAGTGAGCCTTGTCACCAAAAAGGACGTCCAGCTGGATTTTGCCGATCGGCGAGCAGGACTGTCCCGGCACGATGCCGTGGAAGATAGTGTTGGTCGGCAGGACGTCCTTCTCCTTGAGCCCAAGCTTGATGAGGGTGTCGAGGTAGAGGATGTTGATACTGCTACCATCGTCGACCAACACCCGGGAGAACCGGTAGGTGAGCCTCTGGGAGGTGAAACTGGGGTCGAGGACGAGTGCTTATGAGCCAGGGTTTGGCATCACCGTAGGATGGTCAACCCGGCTCCATGTGATCGGCTTTTCATACCAATGCATGTATTCGGGAACCGGGGGGACCATGGCATTCACCTCGTGCCAACATTGGCGGTGGTTATGCTTGTCGTTGCCTTCACTCGTGAAGACCATGAATGCTCCGTCTTGATGGGGGTAGTCATCGTGGAGGTGGTCGTCGTTGTGAGGCGGCGGCAGCGGAGCCGGAGTTGGATCGGGAGCCAGAGCATGAGGCGCTGCAGCAGCACCTGGGGCAGCCGGCAGGCCCTCCCCTTGCGATAGTTGTCATGCAAAGATGCACTGTCGAAGGGTATGGATAGAGGGCTTCACCCCAGAGTACATCTTGCGGGGCGCGTCTAGCATCTGCTCGAAGCTGAGCTTGGGTTGCGAGTCGTTCTTGCCGGTCCGCCTCCGTTGAGAGCCGGCGCCTCTCCCTCCACGTCGGCTACCAGCTTGTTGTGGTTCTGGCCGCCACGATTGTCACCAACCGGCTTAGGTGTAGTCGGCGTGGGGACAACTTTGTCCGAGGCGGTCACCTTCACCCGAATCGCGGAGTCGGCCGTGGCGTACTTGTCCGCCTTGGCCATGAGCAGCGCCAGAGAGGTGGGCTCGAAGCACATGAGTTTGTGCTTGAGGAGAGTGCCGTCTCGGCAACCATCGGTGAATTACTGGATGGCATGTACCTCAGGCACTCCCTCGCAGGATTTGCGAAGCTCCGTCCAAGGCGTGACGTAGTCGCGAAGGGGTTCGTCGGTCCTCTGGACGCACATGGCCACCTCGCGAGGCTGGCCAGGGCGCTTGTAGGTGCCAGTGAAGTTGCGGACGAACGCCTCCTCAAATTCAACCCATGAGTTGATGCTGCCGGCTGGAAGGCTGTTAAGCCATGTCCGAGCTGAGCCGGCCATCATGAGTGGCACGTAGCGAACGGCTACGCGCTTGTTGCCCCTGGCGATGCCAACGACGATGGTGTAGTCGACCAGCCAGTCTTCTGGCTTGGCTGTGCCGTTGTACTTGGGGCTGTCCCGAGGAAGAGTGGAGCCTCGGGGAAACGGCTCCCCTCGGATCCGGGGGCCGAAGCATGCCGGACCGATGGGACCGTCTTACTCTAGAAGAGCTGACTACGCCACGGCGTTGAGACGCCTGCGAGCGTCGCCGTCACCATGTGGGACACGAGCGCTGATCCGAGCTGTGATCGGAAGGGTGCCATGTGAGCCAGCTCCATGGGTCCTCCCGGATGAGGAACCTCATACACCGAGTCACTCTCATCATCCCCGCGATGTTGGCTCGAAGTTGGCTCGCTCTGGCGCTAAGAACGCCTGTCGTGGCTGCCCTCGCCCTTCCGGTCGGAAGTGCGATGCAAGGAAGATCCCTCGGCTTGATGATGACCGCTGGGGTTACGACGCACTCTGGGATTGGGTGCCGGAGACTCCGACTGAGCCTGACTGGGATCAGGCCATGTCTGTTGCTCGTTGGCGGTGTCAAGGAGATCCTTGACTCGCTTCTCCTGAAGGACGCGCTCGTCGCCCTCCAAGCCTGGAATTTCTACCAAGGCTGCTTGGGCCGCCCGTAAGTTGGCCGCAAGAGTCTCGTAGATGGGCTGCTTGCCGCCTAGGATCTCGGCAATGACACGGTCGCGGCCGCGGACTGCGCCAAGCCGGCTAGGGCCCTCGGAAACTGGAGTGAGGCCATAGGCAGAGTTATACACGCGATGTGTGGCCTCCATCCGGCACTCAGCTGCGGCAATGGCGATGCCCTCCTCCAAGATCTGCCTACAAGCCTCCTCAAGCAAGGCCCGCGCGTCGGTGGGGTTTGTGGAGGTAGCGATGGGTGTCTTCAAGCCAATAAGAGCGGCGTGAAGTGTGTCGGCAGAGACAGCAGCAGGCTCACCAGCGTCTGCAGATGCCTTGCCATGAGCCTTGCTGGTGCCGGCACCGATAACCATCACCTCCAAAATGCTGGAGGCAGTGGCGACGTGATACAGGATAACGAACCCCACAGTAGACGGAGGACCATCGAAGACGAGTACGTTGCTGGGGTATATGTCGAATGTAGGCGTCTCAGCGATAGAGAGCCTATTGAAGCTGGCGCATAACGCCTCGACGTCGAAGTCCTCGCCAGGGTAGCGAGGACTGTCGCCGACATGCAAGTCGCTTAAGAGAACGTTAAGGTTCTCCATAGCAGCGACAAGACGTTGGGGAGTGACTCATCGTCAAACTCCCCATCCGAGTCCACATGATGGACTCGGACGTCAATCATCATTGGTCGAGCCTCATTTAAAGCATGCTCCACGGGCATGCAGATCGGCCCGGACGCGATGCATCCGGTGGTGTAAGAGCAGGGCCCCGCCCAGCGCGTGAAGCCAGACGATGTCGCGGACGGCCCCATGGTGGGTGCCAAATGTCGGTGTTTACTCACAACATAAGCCATGGGTAGGCTAATGATGGTGGGAACTGAAGTGGCACTGGAAAGCGCTGGGAACGAGAATGGTACAAGCATGGAACACATGATGTACACAGGTTCATGGCTCTTCGTAGAGATAACACCCCTAGTCCTGCAGGAGTGTATGATGTATGGATGGAACTACAAAGTGCTCCTCGAGCTGTATTGTGGGGGAGGAAGAAGGAGCTGCCGGCTCGCGTCTGCCTCTCCTATGTGGTGTGTATGTGCTGAGTTGACCGAACCTCTGCATGGAGGAGGCCGGGGAGTTTTATAGACGAACCCACCGACCACCAATATGGATAAAAGGTACAAGAGTGGGGCCCGGCTGGCTGCCTTGCCGGCTGGCCAGGGGGCCCACGGGGTCTTGTCTTGTCGCTGAAGGGGCCCGCCAGCTGTGAGGTTCCGTCTGGCTGTGGGACCCACCGGCTAGCCAATAAGGCTCTCGCGTAAGGTTGACGCAGGACACGTATGGTACATCCGGTGTCGTCTAGCGAGGATTGTCATTGGCACACAGTACGGCCGTCTCCACTGTTCCCACGCCGAGTGTAGTAATGGAGCGGGAGTTTGACGGGCTGACAATGTGCAGGGTGATGGATCGGAGCCGGAGGAGGTCAGCAGCGTGGCCGCCGACGCTTGTACCTGCCGTGCGCCCCAATCCAGTACCTTTGCTGATGCGTAGCGACCTTTAACCGTAGGGTCTCGTCATGACAAATGGTTTGACGTGACTTGCTTTACTAGCCGGCCTCGGCACGGCCGCCTCGCCCCCAGCTGGCTGGTTTGTCCTAGGCGGCCAGGGAGAGGTAGCCGTCTCGCCTCTAGCCGACAGGTGCTTCCTGGCCGGCTCGAGAGTTTGTCGTCTCGCCCCCAGCCGGCAGGTATTTCCTAGCCAGCCAAGGGGGCTTGGTCTTTGCAGAATGGTTCTTGTTGTTCCTTCTTGCTTGAAGGCAAAGGAGTAGGCTCGATGAGCCTACCCCGAGGTTATCCCCCCGACACTTTACTCGTTCTGTAATACAAGATCTCATGACTTACACTTGAGTCACATTGCTTGCAAGGCTTGTATGTGATGTTGTATTACCGAGTGGGCCCCGAGATACCTCTCTGTCACACGGAGTGACAAATCCCAGTCTTGATCCATGCTAACTCAGCGGACACCTTCGGAGATACTTGTAGAGCATCTTTATAGTCACCCAGTGACGTTGTGACGTTTCATACACACAAGGTACTCCTCTGGTGTCAGTGAGTTACGTGATCTCATGGTCATAGGAATGAATACTTGACACGCAGAAAACAATAGCAACAAAATGACACGATCAGATGCTACGTTTATAATTTGGGTCTTGTCCATCACATCATTCTCCTAATGATGTTATCCAGTTATGAAGTGACAACACCTTGCATATGGTCAGAAAACCTTAACTACCCTTGATCAACTGGCTAGTCAACTAGAGGCTTACTAGGGACATTGTTTTGTCTATATATCCACACATGTATCTATGCTTTCATTCAATACAATTATAGCATGGATAACAAATATCTTGAAACCGGAAATATAATAATAACTATTTTATCATTGCCTCTAGGGCATATTTCTAACAGTATACCACTTGCACTAGAGTCAATAATCTAGTCTCACATCGCTATGCGATTTACATTGGAATAAATCTAACACCCATATAGTTCTGGTGTTGATCATGCTTCGCTCGTGGAAGAGGTTTAGTCAGCGGATCTGCTACATTCAGATCCGTGTGCACTTTGCAAATAATTACGTCGTGTCCTTCGACGTAGTCGCGGATGAGGTTGAAGCGTCGTTTGATGTGTCTGGTCTTCTTGTGAAACCTTGGTTCCTTTTCTAAAGCAATGGAACCAGTGTTGTCACAGAACAAAGTTATTGGATTTAGTGCGCTTGGCACAACTCCAAGATCCGTCATGAATTGCTTCATCTAGACACCCTCCTTAGCAGCTTACCGCACCCACATTAAGAATAAATACGCCTCCGAGGCAGCCATGTACTCCGCTTCACATGTAGAACCTGGTACAACGCTTTTCTTGGAACTGCACCAGCTTACCGCACCCACATTAAGAATAAATACGTATCCGGTTTGAGTCTTAGATTAATCTGGATCAGTGTCAAAGCTTGCATCGACGTAACCCTTTACGACGAGCTCTTCGTCACCTCCATAAAGGAGAGACATTTCCTTAGTCCTTTTCAGGTACTTCAGAATATACTTGACCGCCATCGACTGATCCACTCCTGGATTACTTTGAAACCTGTCTGCCATACTTATGGCCAGGCTGACGTCCGGTCTAGTGCACAGCATTGCATACATGATAGACCCTATGGCTGAAGCATAGGGGACGATACTCATCTTTTCTCTATCTTCCGCAGTTACTGGACACTGAGTCTTACTCAACTTTATTCCTTGTAATACTGGCAAGAACCCCTTCTTGGACCGCTCCATTTTGAACTTCTTCAAAACTTTATCAAGGTATGTGCTTTGTGAAAGTCCTATTAGGCGTCTCGATCTATCCCTGTAGATATTAATGCCTAATATGTAAGCAGGTTCTCCTAGGTTCTTCATTTAAAAACATTTATTCAAGTAATCTTTTATGCTCTCTAAAAACTCCACATTGTTTCCAATCAGCAATATGTGATCCACATATAATATTGGAAACGCTACAGAGCTCCCACTCACTTTCTTGTAAATACAAGATTCTCCAACAACTTGTATAAACCCAAATGCTTTGATCACCTAATCAAAGCGCTTATTCCAACTCCGAGATGCTTGCACCAGTCGATAAATGGATCGCTGAAGTTTGCATACTTTGTTAGCATTCTTCGGATCGACAAAACCTTCGGGTTGGATCATATACAACTCTTCCTTAAGAAAACCGTTAAGGAATGCCGTTTTGACATCCATCTGCCCGATTTCATAATCGAAAAATGCAGCAATTGCTAACATGATTCGGACGGACTTAAGCATCGTTACCAAATGCTCGAAAGGCTGTCCAAACACACGCACTTTTGCTTTCTAGATGGTTATTCTGGTTTCTCCCAAATACCAGTTGCACAATCTGATGAGGAGAAAACCACTTTCACCTGCCCTTTCGGTACCTTTGCCTATAGACGTATGCCTTTTGGTTTATGTAATGCACCTGCCACCTTTCAAAGATGTATGACGGCTATATTCTGTGACTTTTGTGAAAAGATTGTCGAGGTTTTCATGGATGACTTTTCCGTTTATGGGTCTTCCTTTGATGATTGTCTCAGCAACCTTGATCGAGTCTTGCAGAGATGTAAAGACACCAATCTTGTCTTGAGTTGGGAGAAGTGCCACTTTATGGTTAATGAAGGCATCGTTTTAGGACATCAAATTTCTGAAAGAGGCATTGAAGTCGATAAGGCTAAGGTTGATGCAATTGAGAAAATGCCATACCCCACAAATATCAAAGGGATAAGAAGTTTCCTTGCTCATGCTGGTTTCTGTAGAAGGTTCATTAAAGACTTCTCTAAGATTTCTAGGCCTCTTACCAATCTCTTGCAAAAGGATATTCCTTTTGTCTTTGACTATGATTGTGAGGAAGCCTTCGAAATACTTAAGAGGGCTTTGATAACTGCACCTATTGTTCAACCACCTGATTGGAGCTTACCTTTTGAGATCATGTGTGATGCTAGTGATTATGCTGTTGGTGCTATTCTAGGGCAAAGAGTTGATAAGAAGCTGAATGTTATTCACTATGCTAGTAAAACTTTAGACAGTGCCCAAAGAAACTATGCCACTACGGAGAAGGAATTTTTAGCAGTTTTCTTTGCGTGTGAAAAGTTCAGGTCTTACATAGTTGATTCCAAAGTCACTATTCACACTGACCATGCTGATATTAAGTACCTCATGGAGAAGAAGGACGCTAAACCTAGACTTATCAGATGGGTTCTCTTGCTACAAGAATTTGATTTGCACGTTGTTGATAGGAAGGGTGCTGATAATCCTGTAGCAGATAACTTGTCTAGGTTGGACAACGTTCTTGATGACCCACAACCTATTGATGATAGCTTTCCCGATGAGAAACTGAATGTCATCAATGCTTCGCGTAGTGTACCGTGGTATGCTTATTATGCGAACTATATCGTTGCCAAATACATACCACCTAGTTTCACGTACCAACAAAAGAAGAAATTCTTCTTTGACTTGAGAAATTACTTTTGGGATGATCCTCACCTTTAGAAGGAAGGAGTAGATGGTGTTATTCGACGTTGTGTACCTGAACTTGAACAGGGACAGATCCTACAGAAGTGTCACTCCGAGGCCTACGGAGGACACCATGCGGGAGATAGAATTGCACACAAGGTATTGCAATCAGGTTTCTATTGGCCCACTCTCATCAAGGATGCCCGTAAGTTTGTCTTGTCTTGTGACGAATGTCAAAGAGTAGGTAATATCGGTAAACGTCAAGAAATGCCTATGAACTATTCACTTGTCATTGAACCATTTGATGTCTGGGGCTTTGATTATATGGGACCTTTTCCAAAATCCAACGGGTATACTCATATCCTAGTTGCTGTTGATTACGACACTAAGTGGGTAGAAGCTATCCCCACTAGTAGTGTTGATCACAACACTTCTATCAAGATGCTGAAAGAAGTTAACTTCCCTAGATTTGGAGTCCCTAGATATCTAATGACCGACGGTGGTTCACACTTCATTCATGGTGCTTTCCGTAAAATGCTTGCTAAGTACGATGTCAACCATAGAATTGCGTCTCCCTATCACCCTCACACTACTAGGAAAAGGCTTGCTAAATGGCGCACCTATTTTGGCTACTAATGGCGCACTATAGGTGCGCCACTGGCATCACGCCATTAGATTTTTTTACTAATGGCGCACCACAAGTGCGCCATTAGTATCTGGTATACTAATGGCGCACCAGGCAGTGCGCCATTAGTATTGCTCACGGTGCGCCATTAGTATCTGGTATACTAATGGCGCACCAGGCAGTGCGCCATTAGTATTGCTCACGATGCGCCATTAGTATCTGGTATACTAATGGCGCACCACTCATGATGCGCCATTAGTATCTGGTACACTAATGGCGCACCAGGCAGTGCACCATTAGTATAGCCCATGGTGCTCCATTAGTATGCCTCCCAGGGCATATATACTAATGGCGCACCACGCAGTGCGCCATTAGTATAGCCCATGGTGCTCCATTAGTATCTGCTTTCTGGCATATATATGTTTTGTTTCAAAACCACAAATTAAACAGCACATAACATATATATATAATACATAATATGTGCCCAATAGTTTTACTGATCCACAACACATAACATATATGCAAAGTTTCATAACAAATTTCATGATCCATATATCAAAATTCCATAGCATCCATACATCCAAAATTCCATAGCATCCATATAAGCATATAGTTCCATAGCATCCATACATACATAGCTCCATAGCAAATATAATACACAACGATACAACCCAAATCTATAGGACAGTGACAACAGTAATCCCAGCCTATAGATCTTTGACCCCATCCAGAAAATGGGTTCTATTTCATTGCTTGTTCTTTTGGTACCTACCAGGCTTGTTCAGATCGTTCTATGCCACTGCATATGCTGCTCAAAGGTCAAAAGTGTTGGAAATGACCGAGGACCAGCATGATTCTGAAAGACATCATTTTCCAATGCAGAATTTGCTGAATATGTTGCTCAAAAGTTCTTCAGATATGTCCTCAACACTGATTGTTGCCAAAGCCAATGCAGCGTCCCTCAAGTCAATAGTCCAAAAATACAAGGGCAGCTGCTCATTGATCGACGACTTAGTCTTGTGAAAGCTTCATGGGTCCTCATGAGCTGTTCCAGTTGTCTGTGGACAACACAATGTAATTGGATATAAGAAGTCAACAATCTTTCATGCAACAACTGAAGCAACAATTCTAAGAGAAAAAAAAAGTGAATAGTCACTCTCTAATTTATTTACATACGACGAGAAGGGACATAGAGGACTTCAAATAGAAGGCATGCAAACCAATAACCAGGCAACCAGACATCATCAACAAAATTGTTGATAAAATGAAACTGATGGTACAATAGCTCTTTCACTCTGCAAGCTAAGCATTTAAGCTCCAGTATCAACTATTATGGCCGCAACACCTAATAAATCAAACTATCCAATTGGATATGTGATTCATATGAAGTATGTAGAATTATAGATTACAATCAGTATTCATATAAGAAGATTATACTGCGATATCGTTCGATGTATAAACTTAGGGCATGACACACAAGGAGAAGCAGGATATAGTATGAAAGATGGGCACGTGCTCTGGACGGGAGTATGAAAAGTGGATGGTATCCCTCATGTTTTCTTGCTTAATTAATCTCGATGTCAAAAAACATCTTACATTTTGAGACAGTTGATCAATTATATATCTTTGGGATGCAATCCTAACTAATCTATTTTTAAGAGAGTTGCCGTCATGTTGCCTTGTGTGCTGGTTAATGACCCCATGCCTTAAGTAGCCTTGAACCGATAACAATAAGATAGAGCATATAAGGTGTGCCAGCTTCTATCTGTGCCTTCAAAATGTCAAACCAGAGGGTCTGTGCTGGAATGACCTTTTTCGCTTTGCCCTGAAACCAGAAAGTGGATTACTGAAGCGGGTTCCTTTCTAACTCGTTGTATATGGGTAGAGTTTTGAACTTACTGCTTTCTCATATTTCTTGTACAATTCCTCAAACTTCTCACCCCAGCAATCAGCCAACCCCGGAGCTTCATTAGGACAAAACATGGACCAACATGGGATTAGAATTTACAAGGGGGAGGAATGATTTTTGAAACAATGAATGGAACTCAAAAATAACCCCATGCCTTAAGAAGGCACAATAGATGCAAATTTACCCTCCACATTGATTGTGTTCCATCCCCAGCATTCAATTGCATGTCTCAAAAATTCAAAGCATGCTATCTACTGGAACTTGCGATTGATTTTTTTAGTCTTTAAAGTTTAAACTGGGAGGTTGTGATAGAACTTCAGACTAGTGCAAATAAATATTTTCAATTTCAACTAAGAGGGGACAACCTTTCACCGAAAACTTGTATAAAAAATGAAACAGAAACCAAACTTTCACCTACACGTATCAAGCATCTTTCAGTCAGCTACTGACCACAATGCAGAACAGCAAAGATATTGGCTATCAATTGGTTGGAAAACTGACAATGTTTGAGAACAGCAGCCAACAGCATCAGCAGTTCAGCACAACCACCCATCGATCCATGGCACAACAGAACAGTAGCACACGCAAGCAGCAGCACGATGCAATGAACTGGTATAGCATGAATGGATGACACTAAATTATCAGAATAGATATGGCGAACAACAGTAGTGTATACCAAGTGAAACATCGAGCCTCAGTCAAAGTTCTCTGTCCAGATGGTCTTTCCATTCACAATATTTGGCTATGACGTACGTATTATTGTTCTAGATGGAAGTAGGAGTAAAGAATACATGATACAGACCTGTTCAAACTATTAGCACCTCCTCTCAGCATCATTTTGGCAGTTGAGGGTTCCATTTTCTCATCTACCATCAATATGTAGACAACACGCTGATCAATACCTCGACGACCAGCACGGCCACTCATCTGAATGTACTCTCCACTTGACAACCATCTGAATCGATCTCCGTCAAGCTTACGTACATTGGTAAACACAACAGTCTTTGCAGGCATGTTCAATCCAATATTGAATGTCTCTGTGGCAAACAGACACTACAACACCCGATTTCAGTGTCAGCAAGAAATTATGGTTGACCATGTAGTGCATTGTAGCAAACAGATATTTATGTGCATCAACAGAATGATGTTTATGTGTGTGTCCCTTAAATTAATCACACCATGTTTCATGCAGGTATTATTTACACGTATCTAAGTCCCAAGCAATTCTACACACTCTTTGACTGCCATCAAATTTCAGAACGTCAAAAGAAAAGAATAGCATTCCAGCTAAAATGAAAGTTTGTATTATAAAGCATAAACATAAATTCTGTAACACAAGCTACATATTACAAACTCTAAAGTCAAACCCCACAACAATCTTTTTGCTAGAAGCATAACCATTTTAGGGAACATAGGTAAAACTAAAGGAAATCTATCTCCTCTGATAAGATCGCACACAAGTGAAAGTAAAAAGACTTGAGTGAGTCAAACTAGAAGCACCACAACTAAAAAATGTGCAAAGAAGTGAAAATCCTATGTGTGCAAGTGCATACATATATTGTAAACTGTTTCGTATTGCATACTTATCAGAAATTAGAAGAACGGAAATTAGTTTAATTATTTTAATTCAAGCCAGAAACTTAAAATACAGTTCACACCAGCATATGTGAACTAGTACAATAGTGTGCGAGATAACAACATACTATTGATCCGTAGAAAAAAAACATAGTGCTCCATACTTCACAATATTAAAGCCAAAGACATAGTAACAGAAGTCACATTTGACACGCATATAAACATGATGGGACGGCAGCAGCAATGCAGGACTCACTAAGAATGGTTAAAAAAAGTAGAAATAATTCAAATATGTGGACCACTAATTATAAATTCAGACAGTGATTTCAAGATACTTACGCATCCTTGTGAAGTTTCAACTGCTGAATATACCACAGACGATATGGCGGGCAAAACAAACATAGGCAGCACTCGTATTGCCCTCATTTGCCAAGTGAGATCTTCGTCTCTTGTCATCATGATGGCATAACCTACAACCATAACCTGAGAATAGGACCAACTATTAAGAAGGCACAAATTGTTTGTTGGATACTTAGTACAAAAATAGCCATTACTAGTGTAATATAAATGTAACCCATAGAAGTGCACCACTCAATAATTCACATAACTAGAGGATCGCAGAGGCAAACTGTGAATCCCCAAACAGACTCTCACCACAGCATAAGAGGAAACCAGTGTTTCCTTTTCAGCAGATACTCAAAAAATAAACCCTCTTAGCAATCCTACTTAGTGTTGTTCTAATCATACCTCAAATACACCAAACTGCAACTAGATTATAAATATTGTTCCTGGAAATACACAAATTGCGCAACATTGGTTTCTTATGCATTGACAATCTAAACATATAATTAAACATACATCAATTTCTACTTTGAAAACAGTAGCACACAACTGAACATTTTGGGCAGGTGTACACAGTAATAACTCCAAAAGGAAAGGAATGAACCAATAGCATTGACTTGTGAACATGAATATCTGACAGAACAATCATAGCCAAAATCTGTGAATCTATGAACCAGAAACGCAGTGTATCCGCCCATGTGGCCAACTGGCCATGTCTAATCAGCATGGATGATCCCGAACTTTTAAAGCACTCTGTCTACTTCGTTCCAACAAAGCTGGTTCGCTTTTAACCTCCGATGAAAATATAACACCCCAATCGCATGTTCACAACCTGGCACACGACTGCGTACGCGCACGCACAGAAGCACGGAAAGAAAAAGAAAAACTCCCAACGTTTGACCGAGAAAACATTGAGGCAGCCAAATCTTCGAACGTGAACAAATGGAATCACCGCGGATCCAAACCTCGGCGCATCCACGGCCGCTAGAGCAGACCATTATCATCTCAGATATGGCATCCACACACGTAGTAAATTGGAGAAGGAACAAAGAGCGGGATGGTTAGGGGATTTGGCGACCTCGGCGACGACGGAGAGGACGATGATGTTACGGACGGTGCTGGGGAGAACTGGGTCCGGCGGCGCATCCGCGCGTGCACGGCGGCCTCCTCCTTGGACAGGTACTGCAGGCGCTTCTCGTAGTCCTCGCGGCTGCCGAAGATCCCGCGCCACATCCTCCCCAGCACCCCTCCTCCCGCCTTCTTCTTCTCCCCCTCCTCCTTCCCCTTGCCCTTGGCCTCGACCAGCTCGCATGCTCCGTCCGCCGGCGTGGAAGCCATTGTCGGGGCTCGCGGATCTGCGTGCAGCGGGATCCGATAGGGAGGGTGGGGTGGGGAAATGAGGACGATGGATGGAACGCACGCGTCCAACCACAGAAGCAGTAGAACTGGTTAGCAATGGCGCACCGCTCGAGGGTGCGCCATTAGATTTTTTTTTTGATAGCAATGGCGCATCCCCATGCAGTGCGGCATTAGTAATCTTTTTTTTATATAGCAATGGCGCATTTCAAAAAGGTGCGCCATTAGTAATCTTCTTTTTGATAGCAATGGCGCATCCCAGATTGGTGCGCCATTAGTAATTTTTTTTTGGATAGCAATGGCGCTCGGGGGGGAGGGAGGGGGTGGGTGGTGCGCTCGACCGATTCTGTTCGGGGGAACCGAGTGACGAGACAGGGGAGGGTGCGGGGGGTTGGTGGCGGCGGTGGAGCAGGGGAGGGAGCGGGGGGTCGGCGGCGGCGGTGGAGTGGGGGAGGGTGCAGGGGGTCGTCGGCGGCGGTGGAGCGGGCCGGGGACGGTGTAGGGGGTCGTCAGCGTCTGTGGAGCGGGGGAGGGTGCGGGGGGTCGTCGGTGGCGGTGGAGCGGGGGAGGGTGCGGGGGGTCGGCTGCGGTGATGGAGTGGGCTGGTGAGGGTGCGGGGGGTCGGCGGCGGTGGTGGAGCGGGGGAGGGTGCGGTGGGTGCTCGGCGGCGTTGGAGCGGGGGAGGGTGCGAGGGGTCGGCGACGGCGGTGGAGCGGGGGAGGGTGCGGGGGGTCGTCAGCGGCGGTGGAGAGGGGGATGGTGCGGGTGGTCGGCGGCGGCGGTGGAGCGGGTCGGGGAGGGTGCATGGGGTCGGCGGCGGCGGTGGAGCGGGTCGGGGAGGGTGCGTGGGGTCGGCGGCGGCGGTGGAGCGGGGGAGGGTGCGGGGGGTCGGGGGCGGCGGAGGAGCGGGCCGGGGAAGGTGTGGGGGGTTGGCGGCGGCGGTGGAGCGTGGGAGGGTGCGGTGGGTGCTCGGCGGCGGTGGAGCGAGGGAGGGTGCGGGGGGTCGTCGGTGGCGGTGGAGTGGGGGAGAAGGCACCTGAGACAAGCTTGCACGAGGAGGTGGAGAGAATGAAAGTGGGGAAAGTGAGTGTGGTAGGTGGCTGTCCAAAATATCTAGCTGGTCCCAGGTTACTAATGGCGCACCACCTACATATGCGCCATTAGTAACCCTGGTTACTAATGACGCACCTCCTCTGGTGCGCCACTAGTAGTTCTGCAAAAAAAAATAGTAGTGGCGCACCACCGACAGATGCGCCATTAGTAACAATGGTTACTAATGACGCACTAGCTTTGGTGTGCCATTACTAGTTTGCAAAAAAAACACAAAAAAATTATAGTAGTGGCGCACTACTAACACATGCGCCATTACTAAGTAGGTTGCTAATGGCGCACCAGCTGCTGGTGCGCCATTAGTAGTTTTGCAAAAAAAAGGAATAAAAAAAATATAGTAGTGGCACACCGAGAGTGTGGTGCGCCATTAGTATCCACCACACTAATGGTACACCTCACATGGTGCGCCATTACTATATAGTAGTGGCGCACTGCTTGTGTGGTGCGCCATTAGTATCTATATCATCTATAGCCCTTTTCCTAGTAGTGTCAGTCCAGTGGTCAAGTAGAGCTATGTAATAGAGAGATTAAACTGATTCTGCAAAAGACTGTCAACAGGTCTAGAAAGAATTGGTCTAAGAAGCTCGATGATGCACTGTTGGCTTATAGAACTGCCTATAAGAATCCCATGGGCATGTCTCCGTACAAAATGGTGTACGGTAAAGCATGTCATTTACCTCTTGAGCTAGAGCATAAAGCTTATTGGGCAATCAAAGAGCTCAACTTTGATTTTCAAACTTGCCGGTGAGAAGAGGTTATTTGACATTAGCTCGCTTGATGAGTGGAGAACTCAGGCATATGCAAATGCCAAGCTGTTCAAAGAGAAGGTTAAGAGGTGGCATGATAAGAGGATACAAAAGCGTGAGTTCAATGTAGGTGATTATGTCTTGCTATATAACTCTCGTTTAAGATTCTTTGCAGGAAAGCTTCTCTCTAAATGGGAAGGTCCCTATGTTGTTGAGGAAGTATATCATTCCGGTGCTATCAAGATCAACAACACGGAAGGTAATTGTCCGATAGTGGTAAATGGGAAGAGAATCAAGCATTATATCTCAGGTACTCCCATAAATGTTGAAAGCAATATTATCAATACCATAACTCCGGAAGAATACCTAAGGGACATTTATCAGCCTGTTTCAGACTGTGAAAACGAAGAGGTATGTGATTCGGTAAGAAAACAGAGTCCAAAACTTTTCCAGTAGGATATTTTCTCCGTTTTGGAATATTTGAAAAAATACAAGAAATGGAAGTAGTCCGGAAAGTGCGCTGGGAGGCGACAAGCCTGCACGGCACAGGCCCACCCCCTGGCCGCGTCGTGAGGGATTGTCGCCACCTCGTGCGCCTCCCGGACCCTGTTTTCGTGCAGGGTACTCCTTCTGGTCTGGAAAAAATCATTATATATACTTTCGTCTGGTCTGACCCCTGCATCACGCAGATTTCCTATGTTTTTGTTTCGAGCCTGTTTTCTGCCGCAGATCTAGGTCAAGATGTCTTCTCAGGATTCAGAGGGGGAGAGCTATGTGGTCGATTACCTTGCTAACCCCAAAGTCTATGGGGACTTTGATCCATATGGCTGGACCACTGATGAGGAAGAAGACTATGATCCCAAGGGGAAGGAACAAACAAGTTCCGATGAAGAGGACGCTCCTCTACCTCAACGTGGACACACTCATGTGGAGTTCAAGAAGTCGAGCCTCCCTGACTCAAGGAAGAAGCCTAAGACCTTGTTTATCCCTTCTCGTTTCTTGCAGGAGAGTGAGCAGGAATTATGCCAAGGGGTGTTGAAGCTTGAAGAGGAAAATGATGATCTGAGGGAGTAGAATTTTATGCTCAAGTGGAAATTAAACAAGCTCAAGACCTCTTCAACAACTCGTCCACCTTCACCATCAAAGGAAGACAACTGAGCATTGGTATGGGCAATCCGCTTGGCTTTTGCCAAGCTTGGGGGGAGTTGCCCCGGTATCGTATCACCATCACATCTTTTGCCTTTACCTTTGTTTTAGTTTTCCTTTTCAGTTTTCTTTTTTCTCTAGTAGTTTAAAATTCTTAGTGTTTTAGTTTTGAGTTTTGTTTTGTGTCACCCCCGATGTATTCTTGCTCGTGAGCCATATAATAAAGAGTGTCTTAGTTGAAGGGCTTTGCCTCTTGCCATGATCAAAAGAGTGAGAATAGAACAAAAGCATGAAAGATCATGTAATGATCTTATGAGAAGTGATGGCTTCACATATAACACTACTAGGAAATGGGCTATAGATGATATAGACACTAATGGCGCACCACACAAGTAGTGTGCCACTACTATATAGTAGTGGCGCACCAGGTGCAGGTGTGCCATTAGTGTGATGGACACTAATGGCGCACCACACTCTCGGTGCGCCACTACTATATTTTTTTTGCAAAACTACTAATGGCGCACCAGCAGCTGGTGCGTCATTAGTAACCAGGGTTACTAATGGCGCATCTTTTGGTAGTGCGCCACTACTATAATATTTTTTTTTTGCAAACTACTAATGGCGCACCACAGCTGGTGCGCCATTAGTAACCAGGGTTACTAATGGCGCATCTGTTCGTGGTGCGCCACTACTTTTTTTTTGCAGAACTACTAATGGAACTAATAATGGCGCATATGTAGGTGGTGCGCCATTAGTAACCTGGGACCAGCTAGATATTTTGGACAGCCACCTACCACACTCACTTTCCCCACTTTCATTCTCTCCACCTCCTCCTCCAAGCTTGTCTCGGGTTCCTCCTCCTCCTCACCTCATTTGCATCATAGTGTCCCAATAGTGTCCCCCCGCACCCTCCCCCGCTCCACCGTCGCCGAGCACCCACCGCACCCTCCCCCGCTCCACCATCGCGGCCGACCCCCCGCACCCTCCCCGACCCGCTCCACCGCCGCCGACGACCCCCCGCACCCTCCGCCGCTCCAACGCCGCCGCCGACCCCCGCACCCTCCCCCGCTCTACCGCCGCCGACGACCCCCCGCACCCTCCCCGGCCAGCTCCACCGCCACCGACGACCCCCCGCACCCTCCCCCACTCCACCGCCAACGACAACCCCCTGCACCCTCCCCCGCTCCACCGCCGCCGCCGACACCCCGCACCCTCCCCCGCTCCACCGCCGTCGCCGACCCCCCGCACCCTCCCCCGCTCAACCGCCACCGACGACGACCCACCGCACCCTCCCCCGCTCCACCGCGGCCGCCGACCCCCCGCACCCTCCCGTGTCTCCTCGCTCAGTTCCCCCAAACGGAATCGACCGAGCGCACCACCCACCCCCTCCCTCCCACCCGAGCGCCATTGCTATCCAAAAAAAATACTAATGGTGCACCTCTCTGGGATGCGCCATTGCTATATAATTTTTTTTACTAATGACGCACTCCATGAGGATGCGCCACTGCTATAAGAAAAACATTCTAATGGCGCACCGCTCGGGGTGCGCCATTCCTAACCCCTATGCCCTCGCCTCTCCTGTGCCCTCGCCCTCGTCCACGGAGACGCCGCCCACCCCGTCCCCCACCCTCGTCCACGGAGACGCCGCCCACCCCCTCCCCCACCCTCGTCCACGGAGACGCCACCCACGGAGACGCCGCCGCCGCCCTCCCCCTCCCCCACCCTCGTCCACGGAGATGCCGCCCACCACCTCCCCCACCCTCGCCTATCCTGTGCCCTCGCCCTCGTCCACGGAGACGCCGCTTCTCCTCATTGCCGCCTGCGCCGCCGCCTGCGCGCTCGATGCCTTCCATGTCCCCTCCGTCGAAGCCCAAGCCCACGTACGTATGCCGTCAGCCCCTCCCCTCTCCTCGCTTCTCTCTAGAGCGGTCTTCTGCAGTTGAGCCCTCTGAACCGCGAGCGCTCGCTTGAATCTGTCATGCGATTCGCAGAGGTGGTGTCGCCAGTAGTAACGTCGGAATTTCGCGATCCTGTGAGGAGCCCAGTAGTAGGGTTCGGGGCTCGACGTCGCCGGTCGGGGTGAGCTTTTGGGGATCTGGTCGGTTTTGTGTCCGTGAATTCGCCGAACTGCCCGGATGCATCTTGGCAGGACACGTTCATTGTACCAGGATATTAATTTACCTAGTATTCTATACGAGTAAAAGTTTTTAGGCTCTTACGAGTTGTATCAAAGTTGGGTTCAGATTCCATGGATTGTTCCTTGCGGTCACCGGGAAGTCTGTTGCTTTATCAGACATCATTTTCTCGTTGTTGTGGAACGCACGCCTTCAACCCCCCTGCTTGTTCCTGTTTTATACATGTAGTAAAGCCTGATTATTGATTCTCTTGTGCTCCCGTAGGTAACGAAGATAAATCGATTCCACAAATAGATCAATGGGAACGACAAGGTTTGTGCTTTTACGCCGCCCTATTTCAAAACGAACGGAGGGAGTACTTCTATTGTAGCACCAGTGACAAATTTCTGAAAACAAATGTGATAGGTGACCTTGACCTTCAGTCTATCTGCAAATTTGGAATCACTTTTCACGTGGAACACAAAACAGGTGATATTTTCATTCTATTATGATGTGCAATGCTAAACTATTCTCTAAATGTGTAGATGCCCAGTAATCGGTCGATCGCACCACCGACCCCCTCCCTCCCCCCCCCCCCCCGAGCGCCATTGCTATCCAAAAAAAATTACTAATGGCGCACCTCTCTGGGGTGCACCATTGCTATCCAAAAAAAGATTACTAATGGCGCACCTCTCAGGGGTGCGCCATTGCTAACCCGCACTGCTCTCTGCCTTCGCCCTTGCATCTCCTCTGCCAAATCCAAGTGAGATCCCGCCTCGCTTGTCCACGCCCCGGAGAGATCCCGCTCGTCCACGCCCCAGAGAGATCCCGCTCGTCCAAGCCTCGGAGAGATCCCGCTCGTCCATGCCCGGATTTCTCTCGCTCTTTCCTCCCCTCCCTCCCCCGCATCTCCGGTTGACCGGCGAGGGTCCCGCTCGGCGATGTGTGGTTGTGGTTGGCGGGGCGGGGACCGCAGGGCCTTGACCGTCGTCCGTGTAAGCCAGGACGGATAGGCGGCGGCGGCGGCGACCACGACTGCAAAGCCGAGGAATTCCCCACCAAAGGTTATAGCTTTTCCGAGTCTTGCTGGATTGCGCCCTTGCCCGGCTGGTGTTCGGCGGATTGCGCCTTTGCGCCGGAGGAAGGGGAGGGGGAGATGGCCAGCAAGGCGGAGACGGCGACCTGGGAGGAGATGCTGCGGCGGATGCTGTCGCCCGGGGCCACCATCCCGGAGGGCGCGGCAGGGAACCCTGTGCGCCACTACTATAATTTTTTTCTGCAAAACTACTAATGGCGCACCAGCTAGTGGTGCGCCATTAGTAGTTTTGCAAAAAAAACGCGGGACATAGCCAAAATATCAGGCGGGCTTTCCCCAAATCGACGCGCGCCAATGATTTTTTTCCCAAATCGACCGCGTCCTATCCCCTGCCCTGTCCCTCCCGCAGCCTCCCCAGATCTCAGCGGCGCCCTCGACAGAGGCTGCTCCACCGGCGCCCCACCCCACCATCTACCGGCTCCCCCCACCCGCTCGACCGGCGCCCCACCGCAGCCTCGACCGGCGCCCTGTCGAGCCCGCCAAGGAGGGGCCGCCTCGTCCCCACCCGCCGCCGCGCGGGAGGATGGCGACGCCGGGCGACGCACACGAGCTCCTCAAGATGGTCGTCCACGCCCGCGCCGGCGGCACCATCGAGATCATGGGCCTCATCCAGGGCGAATCCATGATCGTCATGGACACCTTCGCGCTCCCCGTCGAGGGCACCGAGACCAGGTACCTGTACCATATATGGAGTTGAACCTGCCGAAGCAAATGTTCTGAATGGAGGCAAGCCAGTACCACTACAAAAAATAAGGTCAATTATGACTCCCTATATTGGTCATTGATTCGTCGTTGTTGTCGTCTATTGACCTTCTTTTGACCACATTTACAACGTCAACAGTTGGCCGTCAAGAATGAACAAACTTGACCTTTCTAAAATTTTGGTCATAGGTCTCTATCGACCAAAATTTTGGTTTGGTCATTACCCATTTGTGTGAGCCACGTAGGATCTCACGTGGCCAAGCTGACGTGGCATTGCTAGTGACCAAATTGAATCATCGTAAATTTCAGATCCCTGTTCACCAATCTAGCCTACATGGGCTTGGCCCAATACCTATTTTACTATTAAAAATGTCTGATTTGTTTGGGTTGAAGCATTTTTTTTGCTAGAAACACGCATATCTTAGGATAGGCCCATTAAAAATAAGTATAATAGAATCAAAGATTACAAATAAAATATATATTTCATTTCAGTAGCATATCACATCAAATACAATACATCATCCACCGACTCCATGCATTAAGGTTCAACGCCTAACAAGGGCACATCAAAATAATTTTACATATGCACAACGCCTAAAAAGACCCAACAAGTGTACAATCACACATAAAGAGAGTTCCACGAAGATTGGATGAGAACCACAAGTTTCTTCTCATCCTGTTCCTCTATACAATATGCTCTTGCCATTGCCGCCTGCAAGAAGAAAATGATGGTAAGGCTTTCAGACCAAGGAAACTAGTAACCGGTAATCAGATAATCAATCAATCAATCAGTCAAAATGGATGGATGATGGTCAACCAAATCATAACATACGGGAGATAATACATATCAAGATTGAGATAAGACTGTAACCAGTTCAACCATTATAAGCATGCCTTCATAATTTCTTATCTCAGATATGTTCGATGCTCTCTAACCAGCTATAGATGCTTTGTTGGTTTTGCATTGTTGCTTAACCATTTAGCTCTCTTTCACAACAAAAACAAGAGCAGTATTTTTGTGCTTTTCCCAAGTGCAAACAGGACATCCACAAAGATGGAGAATGGATTCGGAGCAAGATAGCAAGTCAGTCCAAAACATGAGCAGGTTTATTGTCAATCATATTTCTGAATCAATAAAGTGCCATGTTTTTGTACCCATCTATTTCACCAAGAATTGGAAAAAAAAGAACAAGCAAGATGGGATTGGCCTACTTCCGAGTAGTACTACGAACCCAACTAGTAACTTATTTTTTCCTTAAACAAAAGAAAGGACTGATTAAGTAAGTAGGGATCATGAGGTTTTGCTTGACATCAAATCATATTTATTCATGCAAAAAAATTGAACATCGAAGCAAGCATGCCTTACCAGGGCCGGGCTAGCGAAATTGGAGGCCCTGTGCCAAACATTGAAATATGGCCTATTTTAAAAAGAAAGTATTTGTTATTGACTCACAATATAATCTATAAATAAGACATCGCTTAATAAATACAATGTCTTCTATGATAGAACTAATTGAACTCAGTTGAATTATACTCCCTTTGTTTCTAAATAAAAGTTTTTTATAGGGATTTCAATACAAACTACATATGAATTACATAAGGATGTTTATAGAGAATTTTTAAAGTGTATATTCACTCATTTTGATTCGTATGTAGTTTATATTAAAATCTCTAAAAGACATATTTTTAGTAACCGAGGGAGTATAAAAATAGGCAGCTACAACTGCTACAGACTCATCTATATGTAGTAGTCTTTCACTTAGTGACACAGTACATCTAGGAAACTACGACTGACCTTTTATTAAAAAAATAAGAAACTACTACTCTGTGTATAGTACAATCCTTCCAATTGTGGAATAAAATTAAATAGTGACATGGGCTGACTAGTTTAGAGTAAAATCAACTAGTACATTCGGCAACAATCAAATTAGATGGGCACGTTGTGCAAAAGAAAATGATGGACTGCTGATTTCATCAGAGAATACAGAGACTCGGAATGGATGGACTTTGTGACAAACTGATACAGCAATGTACCGCAGTTTCTACCAAAGTAGGGCACGATGTGAAAATCAATCCTGTGAAGGCATGTAAGGATCAATACACGTGCAGCCTGTGAATTGAGGTGTTATTAAAAATTTGGGACCCCTCCAAACTGGAGGCCCTGTGCGGCCGCAAGTGCTGCACGCCCCTAGGCCCGGGCATGTGCCTTACACAAACAGTAAAGAGTCGACGGATCAAAGATGTTGAAATGTGAAGTGGCTGTCTCGTACATAAACAGGTTTATTTTCAATCATATTGCTACACCAATAAAGTATCCAGTCTCTGCAGCAATCTATTTCACCCAAGATTTAAAAATAAAACAAAGCAAGGTTGGATTTCTTTGCTTCGCTTAGTAGCACGGATCGAACCATACTATATTGTTAAACATATGTTGACTAAGTAGATAAGCAGAGATCAGGTTGGTTTTGCAACAACATATATACATGTCCACATTAGTGCATATCAGCTACTTTCTCTGTACCTAAATAATTGTAGTTGGGAAGAACTAGTCTAGTTCTCCCCAACTACAATTATTTAGGTATAGAGGGAGTATATACCAACGGTTCAAGTGTCAGGTTGCAAGAAACTCCATCAGGCAAGTAACCCAACCTCGACGTGCACGTGTGACTCGGCTGCTGGATGTATACTTGGGATGAAAAACTTTGCTCCCCAACCAACAAATGACTCACCTAGCATTCTAAATCTCCACCACCATCTCGCTAGCTCGCCCATGAGTCCCTTACATCGATGATGTCTTGGTTCCTTCGATCGGTCGATCGGCTAATGCTCCTGTTGACACAAGTCTGTTTATTTACTAGTACTGCTAGAACAAAGGGAGACCTCTTGTCTGAAACTAAGTGAGGGCAGAGGAGAATTTTGTGAGTCAATCAACTTAGTCCTTAGTTTACAGGATCAACAGATTTATCGGAACCTTGGCGACCACTAAAATGGCAGCATCAGTCCTTGGTTTACAGGATGCCAACCTGACCACTAAAATGTAGTGTGCGTGTGGTCTAGATGGAAATTGGCCAATAGCAGCAGAGCATTTATAAGGAGACGAGAGCAGGGAGCAGGTACCTTGCCTTGTGCAGAGTCGTCAAGCTCGAGCTCGGACTGAACCATGTCTTCCTGGTCGACCTCAGGGGTGGGGTCCTGCATGACAGGGATGTCGGCTCCCCTCGAGCAGGAGAAGGCTGTCGTCTGGGCACACCCCTACTATCCGCCTCCTCGAGCAGGACAGGGCTGCCGGCTGGGCACGACCCTACTATCCGCCTCGTCGAGCAGGACAGGGCTGCTGCCGTCACCGTCCCATCCGTACCATGCATAATTAGAACATTCTTACCTAAGAAAAAAATTAGAACCATAAATTTTAAAAGAAGTGTTGTTTAAACTAATTGACAGATATTACATGTCATACTGTGTTGGCTTCCATGTGGATGAAATAAATTTATTTTAATAATTACATTTATACCTACTATTTATGATCCCAAATTATAATTTATATTTAAAGTCTGGGACCAGGGGTTAGTAAATATATAGAGGATATTAGTCAATATTGTTATTTCCTTTAATTATATAGCAAGAGTCTAAATATTGTGTGATCCTAATAGATAGTTGTCTAGGAACCCCTAATGGATCCCATGCTTTAGTGAGTTCTGTTAAAAAAAGGAAACCACACATTCTAGTTAAAAAAATAAAGATAATGTACAAGAATATTTGTCTTATATAAACCTCCATTAAGAAACACATCCAATGATTATGTTAAGCCACCTATTAAGCGAAATGCTTAGCTGGAGGCAGCAGTGCAGCACTACATTTTGATCTTTGATTATGTGGTGCTGTTGGAGGCTATCAAAGCTGCAGACAACCCCAACTGGATGCTTTCATTCCCTACAAAACAATCGAGTCAAGAGGAGTACTCATCAATAAATGCGTACAAGACATATTTTTTCTTGATAAAACAATAGTGATCAAGTCGATTGCACAGTTCTTTATTCTGTTATAAGCTTAAAGGATGGAGAACAGAATACAAATTGCCACACCGCCATTTCCTTCACTCAATAGCCTCGTCGCCGAACACACCCGTGGCCACCTAATCTGCTTCAAACTATTATTGCTAAACCTCCGCTACACATGAACCATCGTTAGATTGATTTAGTAATTAGCCTAAAATAATATATGTTCGCCATGGTCAAAACCTGAAATATGAGCATACTAATAATTGCAAAAGAAAATGATTCGGACCTTGGGGATATGTACTGTATTAATTAGACCCTGACGTGATTTTTAACTATACCTATTGGTTTGGGTACTAATTGCATCAAATACCCTAGTTGCTGCTACAAGACGTACATGGGCTTCAGAATCGCTTACGGGAAAGAGAGTCGTTCCCTACAATGTTGTTACCCTGAAAGAATATACATGTAGCGGTTGATTCTAGCCACTGATGCTTGCCAGGCAGCAACATAGAGGGTGTTTCGCCATGGCTGCAGGCCACGCTGACCTTCCCAGACTCAACGCATGCATCAAGACCCAGTGCAGCATGTAGAGAAGGGGGGCAGAGGGAGGACGGACCCAAGGGAGGGTATGCACTCACCGGATGACACGAGGACGGCATAGCCACCGGAGCCGGAATCGACGCCCGAAACCCTAGCCATGAGGGGTGGGCCATGGTGGGCTCTGGATGCCGCAAAGACTGGATCTAGCAGGATGGGAGGGCGCCGCAGAGCAAGGGGAGCTCGGGTTGTGCTTCGCGGTGGCGGGATTCGCCGGACATTGCCTGAATCAGCCGCGAAAGGTAGCGCGACGAGGAGCCGCGTGAAGAGAGCGGGATGTGATGCGAGAGGGACGGTTGGGTGGGGAGGATCCGGTAGCATCCAGAGTTGCCAGGTTGGAGGAGGAGAGGGGGAGGGTCGGCGGCAAGGGTGACGAGGCGGGTCGGAGGAGGGAGACGAGGCACTGGTGGCGGCGATTTGGGAGAGACGAGGGGAGTCGTGAGTTCTGTTTCTCCTTCTCGCTATGGATGGATGGAGGGATGTGGGGGTGGAAAGCTAGATGGCTAGATGGATGGATGTGCGCCACGTCATCGATCCGTGGAAGAAATGTTTTCACCAATAGGAATCAAGCTCAAGCAATTGTGTTCTTATTTTTATTTTTTTTCTAATTTTTTCTACCCTCTTGACCGACGAAGGAGGGCAAGTACTAAATGCATCCACATCGGTGAAGGATCCGACGGCCTCTGGCCTCGTCTCCATCGAAGAGGCACTGAGGTGAAGGCCACCGAAACCCTAGCCACAAGGAAGGTGTGTGGGTGGATGGGAGGAGCGGATCCTGATGGATGGATGGAAGCGGCAGCGTGAGGTGCGGTGAATCTGGCCGCCGACGATCTATGAGGGGAGAGAAGGGCGGCGACAAGGAGATGATGAGCTGAGGTGGGGGAATGGATCGGGGAAGGTTGTCTTTGGTATGACGGTGATGAGTGTGGACGGGGACATTCTTCTAGGACCACGTGAACCCGCCCGACTTCTACCACACATGAATATCGGATGGATGTGCGGCATGTCATCGATCTAATGCATAAATATTTCCACAACTGAGAAGTACCCTATTGTGTGGCTGTTTCCACCCTCAAGTGAAGAGGACGGTGTCGTTCATGAAAGGGGTCACACTCCGGAGCCACGTGGTGGACATCTAAAGCTATTTTTGCCATTTAAAGAGTTTTCTGCCAAATCAGAAGGAAATCAGATGGAATCAGAAGGAAATCGGTGAAACAATTTTGCACAAGGGTGCATCTTGGAATGGCAAACAATGTTGCTAAAGTGAGTTTTCATTTTCTTTGGACGTAAAATTCATTTTTCATTTGTGGCCTTGTCGAAACCTATACAAGACACATAGGCGAAATTGTTGAGTTTTCTGCCCAGTCACCACTATTTAAGTCTATGACCTTCTTAATTTTGTCATGGAGGACCTACAATGCGGGCATAAATAGAGCTACACATGCGAGTGACCATTTTTGGCAATGGGATTATGACCTTCTTGATAGAGATGGTCAAAATTTTCTACGGTTTGGACCCTCTTTGACACCTCATGTCCTTTTTATAGATTTTAGTCATAGATCTATGACCAATAAAACCGCCGTCAATATTTTTTGTCATAAACGAGCTTATTTCTTGTAGTGTGCGTAACCTATTGGGCTTTCTGTAAATGTTGCAGTCTTCTTCTTCTTCTTTTAGTTTCTATACTCATGTTGTTGCTAACTGAACCTAAGTGCAGGGCCTCACCTCATCACTGGAAATGGAGTGGGATTCAAGCCAGACATTTTGGACATGGATATAATGGAGAAGGTTCTTGAGGTAAGGAATCAAATCCAAACTGGGCTTATGTTCTTTTCATAGAGTAAGAAGATTTTGTAAATCTTACTGAATCCATACATGTAAAAATTAACAGGTGAAAGGTGAGGATGCGGTCAAGATAGCGCAACAAATGGCGCTGCAAGAGGGCCTGCTGGTGAGTTGCAAAAATAAATTTACTGCTCCCTTACCAAAAGAAAATGTATGGTTGGAAAGAAACAAGATGAAGAACAGGCTTCAGATGTGATTATTGGCCAATGTGAAACTGAATCGATTTCACTGCGTAGGTGGGGCTATCATCAGGAGCCAACACGGTGGCAGCGATTGAACTTGCAAAGAGGCCCGAAAACAAAGGGAAGCTCATCGTGGTACGACATTACATACCCATATCTCTATAAATGAAATGTATACAAAAATATGTTAAAAGATGGAGAAGTCTCAGAAACTGATTCACCTGTTGTCCCAGACTGTTCATCCGAGCGCGGGGGAGCGATACTTATCGTCGACGCTGTTCCAGGGTCTGAGGAAGGAGACGGAGGCTATGCAGCCAGTGCCAGTGGACTAACTTTGCCATCGTACCTGGCTGTCAGGCATTGATGTTTCAACTCAGATGCTTAATCAACAGTTTCAAGAACCATTCTTGGCTGTTGTGATAGACCCTACAAGGACTGTTTTTGCTGGTAAAGTGGACATTGGAGCTTTTAGGACATATCCAAAAGATTACAAGCCACCGGATGAGCCTGTGTCTGAGTATCAGACCATACCACTCAACAAGATAGAAGATTTTGGTGTTCACTTCAAACAGGTAATGCGATCAATTGTTTCATTTATAGTTTTGCAAGCTTGTGTTTTAGTTCTGTTCTAACTCTATTTTCATGCAGTACTATTCTTTGGATATAACCTATTTCAAGTCATCCCTGGACTCTCACCTCCTTGATCTACTCTGGAACAAGTACTGGGTCAACACATTGTCTTCGTCACCACTTCTGGGTAACAGGGATTATGTTGCTGGACAAATCTTTGATTTAGGTAAGCATTACCCTTGTAGAAATATTTCTGGGAACTTGTTTTCTGGTTATGTCTAGTTTGGCCTTGCAGTAAATAGAGAGAGTGATAACTACTTTTGTGCAACACAGCTGATAAACTAGAGCAAGCTGAAGGGCAACTGGCACACAGTCGATTTGGCATGCTTATGCCATCACAACGAAAGAAAGAGGTCAGTTTCTGTGTTCATGCCCTTTAAACTTGGTTATCCTCAGAGTGCACCACTGTCCTCTTTGCTCGTCTGAAGGTTCAGAAAGCCGGTACTATTTTGGGGGCTGCATAATCGTTTTAGTTTCTGCATCTTTCATGTGCCATATCAATATCTGCTTGTCTGTTTAGTACACCCTCTGTTCCTAAAACTGCTAAAACGTCTTTCATTTAGGAACAGATGTATTATCATGTTGTTTGTTTTGTTAATTTTTTGTCACTTCCCATAGTAAATGGATGGTCCTGTATGTCTGATTGTCAAACTATTGATATAATGATGGAGTTCCATTAGGTCAATTATCACTCCCTATTATATGATGTTTTGCATATTTCAATATGGGCCACATACGGGCTGAAATGAGTGAACAAACACACTTAAACGTGTCTACATACATTTATTTTAGAAAAAAGTTGGAACATCTTGTAATAGTGAACGGAGGGAGTAACTGACCTTATGCTTGTCACATTGCCATGTTATCTTCATATGGATATGTTACACATCTCTGTTATTTGTTTATTAAACGAAGAAAGTATAGCAGATATGATGCTAATTTTATGGTGATGTATAAAAAAATATTAGTAGTGCGAAGATTGTGAAAATGGTTGAGCCCCTAGGAGAGGCTGATGGTGTTGTTTGATACTTCGATGCTATGCTGTCCTATGTAGTTATGAAATGTTTTATGTCAATTACTTCATTGAGCTTGAGTGCATGAAACGAGGGATTGTACGAGACCTATATAGATCTAGTTTGCTTTGTTATTGCAGTTTTGTAATATGTTCCTCCTACATCGTGTATATTTACATTTACATACAAAAATGGTTCTTTATTTCTCAAGTACTCTCAGTTCCTACCCATCTTGTGCTTTTGGACGTAGATCAGTTAGATACTATCCTTGACATGGAAAAAGATGAGTTGGCTCTTGAGATAGAAGAGGAAGAAGTAAGACGGTACCGACTCTGAGAATCAAGCTAAGTTTTTTATGTTCTCGCTGCTCACAATCTTTCCCATATATTGTGGATTCACTTGCCAATACAGGAAGGCGAGATAGAGTATGTTGAAGGTGATGATATCGAGATGGGTGACATGGATGATATGGAAGATTTTGAAGGCTTTGGTGATGAAGATGGTAAACATTTCCCTTGTTTCTACTGATTTTAATTTTGCATGTTATAGAGTGCTCTGATTTGCGAAGATACTTCTCATTTTTCTGTGTTCACTAGATAATGTAAAGAAACTTTACATTTTCTGAATTATGGGCCTTGAAATTACATTCTGACTTGTTTAATTAAGTATGCGGTGTAGAAATATTTATTTGGAAAAAATGGTTATTTCGCATAGTAGTGCCAACTGCAAATCTGACCTCCATACAAAATACAAAATGATTGCAGTAGTGTCCTAGGGGGATCATACACCATGTCGCCTATAAACATTGATAAAATTGAACACATCTTACTGTCTTGTCAGTTGTCACATACGATTTGATGTCCAACACATAAAGTAGTAGTGGCCTGGGGGGATCAGTAATTATATTTTTCTCATTATGAAAGCTCTTTGGATGATTTCTTTATTTAGAGGTTGTCCCAAAATATGCATTTGTTTCACAATGTTAGTTTTTCTTTCAAAGTGATTTCATCGTGCCGTACGCTAATTTGAACTAGCAAAAATTCCTGCCGGAGCATAATTTGTTCCTCACCTTTCCGCAACAGGTGGAAGAACACGAGGACAAGGGTAGCAGGCAAAGGACGCGAATGTGATTCTCCAGGCACGGCTTCAGTAACATGCTTGGTGTCGATGATGTTGTACTTTAGCTAATTTTGCCTGTCTTTCTTGTGATGACCGCAGCTCTCTTCTATGTGACGGTAGTTTAGATGATCGATATCGACTTGTAATGTGAAGACAAACTCGCTACTCGCGGTCTCGAGACTTGTAATGTTCTAACTTTGTTCGGTATTTTAAATTCGGAGACTAATATGATGTATTCGGAGACTAATCTTCTATTGTATTCGATAAATCTATTGTTTATATGTTGTGCTCTCTATATTCTGTGCAATAATATGTTTTGTAATCTCTGCAAATATCAGAAAAAATAAAATAAATACCTAATATTCATACTAGTGGCGCACCACTCAGCACTTTAGTGGCGCACTTCAAAAGCACACTAGTGGCGCATCGTCAACTAGTGCGCCATTAGTAAGCCAGAGCACATGGGTAAATATGGCCCTGGGAGGCATACTAATGGCACACCATAAGCTATACTAATGGCACACCAGGAGGTGCTCCATTAGTATACGAGATACTAATGGCGCACCAGGAGCTATACTAATGGCGCACTTCTTGGTGCGCCATTAGTATACCAGATACTAATGACGCACCATGAGCAATACTAATGGCGCACTGCCTGGTGCGCCATTAGTATACAAGATACTAATGGCGCACTTGTGGTGCGCCATTAGTAAAAAAATCTAATGGCGTGATGCTAGTGGCGCACCTATAGTGCGCCATTAGTAGCCAAAATAGGTGCGCCATTAGGAGGCCTTTTCCTAGTAGTGTAAAAAGAATGAGGAATGAAACTTGTTGAGGGTAGGCAAACGTAGACCTTGCTCATTGTTGAAATTAATAGGAAGTGATAAAGAAGGAGAGGTTCACATACAAATATATTATCTCTGACACCATCTATGATTGTGAACACTCACTAAACTATTACATGCCTAGAAGTAGATGTTGGACAAGGAAGACAACGTAATGGATTGTGTTTGCTTGGCTATGAACAATGCTATATGATTAGAGATCCCTTAGCATGTGACGATTGCTTCCACCTCATATTAGCCAAAACTCCCGCACCAAGTAGAGATACTACTTGTGCATCCATAAACCTTCAACCCAGTTTTTCCATGAGAGTCCACCATACCTACATATGGATTGAATAAGATCCCTCAAGTAAGTTGTCATCGGTGCAAGCAATAAAAATTGCTCTCTAATATGTATGATCTATTAGTGTGTGGAAAATATGCTTTATACGAACCTATGATGAGGAAGACATAAAAGCGACCGACTGCATAATAAAGTTCTTTATCACAGGAGGCAATATAAAGGGACGTTCCTCCGCACTAAGAGGACATGCATCCAAACCTCAAAAGCGCATGACAACCTCTGCTTCCCTCTGCGAAGGGCTTATCTTGTACCTTTACTTTTGGCCCTAGAAAGAGTCATGGTGATCTCCACCAATTCCTTATAGTGCCTTTGTCTTGGCTACCGTCACATGCTTGGGAAAGATCTGTATTCATATTTCAACTTGGAGGTAAGTATTCATGAATTATTATTGTTGACAATACCCTTGAGGTAAGCAGTTGGGAGGCAAAACTATAAGCCCCTATCTTTCTCTGTGTCCAGCTGAATCTTTGATCTCATGAGTATCATGTGAGTTGTAGCAATTGTGGAGAACGAAAGAATGATTGAGTATGTGGATTTGCTTTACAAGCTCTTATTTGACTCTTTCTGATGTTGTGATAAATTGCAATTTCTTCAGTGACTAAAGGCTATCGGTTGTTACTTCTCGATAAGGTTCTTGATCCATGCTTTACTTTATGAAGGAATTATCAATTTAGCATGAGAGATTATATGTTGGTATTGTTGTTCTGATCTTGATCATGATGCATGCATGTTCATATCTTGTTTTGTCGACACCTCTCTCCCTAAACATGTGGACATATTTATTGAGCTCGGCTTTCGCTTGAGGACAAGCGAGTTCTAAGCTTGGGGGAGTTGATACGTCCATTTGGTATCATGTTTTCATGTTGATATTTATCGCTTCTTTGGCTGTTATTTCACTTCACGGTACAATTCTTATGCCTTTTCTCTCTTATTTTGCAAGGTTTACATGAAGAGGGAGAATGCCGACAGCTGGAATTCTGGCCTCAAAGTGGAGCAAAGTTGAGATACCTATTCTACGCAACTCCAAACGCCGTAAAAATCAACGGGGAATTTTTCCCAATTTATCAAAAATACTGGGCCGAAGAAGTGCCAGAGGGGCACCAGGGGGTGCGCACAAGCCTGCACGGTGCGGCCACCCCCCAGGCCGTGCCATGGGGAGGAGATTTTTCGTGGATTCTCCACCGCCACGAGGCAGAACTTGAGCAGAACCAATCTAGAGCTTCGGCAGGACGATCCTGCTGGGGAAACTTCCCTCCCGGAGGGGAAAATCGTCGCCATCGTCATCACCAACACTCCTCTCATCGGAGGGGACTCGTCACCATCAACATCTTCATTAGCACCATCTCATCTCCAAACCCTAGTTCATCACTTGTAACCAATCTCTGTCTCGTGACTCCGATTGGTACTTGTAAGGTTGCTAGTAGTGTTAATTACTCTTTGTAGTTGATGTTAGTTGGATTACTTGGTGGAAGAGTTTATGTTCAGATCCTTGATGCTACTCATTACTTCTCTGATCATGAATATGATTATGCTTTGTGAGTAGTTACTTTTGTTCCTGAGGACATGGGATAAGTCATGCTAATAGTAGTCATGTGAATTTGGTATTCGTTTGGTAATTCGATGTGTTGTATGTTGTTTTTCCTCTAGTGGTGTTATGTGAACGACTACATAACACTTCACCATTATTTGGGCCTAGAGGAAGGCATTGGGAAGTAGTAAGTAGATGATGGGTTGCTAGAGTGACAGAAGCTTAAACCCTAGTTTATGCGTTGCTTCGTAAGGGGCTGATTTGGATCCACTAGTTTAATGCTATGGTTACACTTTGTCTTAATTCTTCTTTCGTAGTTGTGGATGCTTGCGAGAGGGGTTAATCATAAGTGGGATGCTTGTCCAAGTAAGGGCAGTACCCAAGCGTCGGTCCACCCACATATCAAACAATCAAAGTAACGAACGAGAATCATATGAACATGATGAAACTAGCATGACAGAAATTCCCGTGTGTCGTCGGGAGCGTTTTTCCTCCTATAAGACTTTTTCCAGGCTTGTCCCTTGCTACAAAAGGGATTGGGCCACTTTGCTGCACGGTTGCTACTTTTGTTACTTGTTGCTTGGTACGAATCATCTCACCACACAATCACCTGTTACCGACAATTTCAGTGACTGCAGATTTTTTCCTTGCTGAAAACCAGTTGTCAGATCCTTCTGCTCCTCGTTGGGTTCGACACTATTACTTATCGAAAGGACTACGATTGATCCCCTATACTTGTGGGTCATCAAGTGTCTCGGGTCATGTCTACATAGTTCTCGAACCCGCAGGGTATGCACACTTAAGGTTCAGTGACGTTTTAGTATAGTTGAGTTATAGGTGTTGGTGACCGAAGGTTGTTCGAAGTCCCGGATGAGATCAAGTATGTCACGAGGGTTTCCGGAATGGTCCGGAAACGAAGATTGATATATAGGATGGTTTCATTTGGTCACCGGAAAGATTTCGGGCATTACCGGTAGTGTACCGGGAGTGACGAATGGGTTCCGGGTATTCACCGGGAGGGGCCCACCCACCCGGGAGTGAGCCCAATAGTCCTAGGGTGGCGCAGCAGCCCTTAGTGGGTTGGTGAGGCCAGCCCAAGTGGGCTATGGCTCCACAAGAAGAAAAACCAAAGGAAAAGAAAAAAAGGGAAAGAGGGAGGTGGGAAGGAACGAGTGGACTCCTCCTTCCCCAAACCGAATTGGGGTGGGAGTCCAACTCCTCCTCTCTTGGCCGGCGCCTTTGGGGATCCCTTGAGCCCCAAGCCTAGCCCCTCCCCTCCTCCTATTATACTGGTGGTTTTAGGGTTTTTGAGACACAACTTTGCCACGTGCAACTCAAACCCATACCTCGTAGTTCTACCTCTAGGTCGGATTTCTGCGGAGCTCGGGCGGAGCCCTGCAGGAATAGATCATCACCATCACCGGCACGTCGTCACACTGCCCTAGAACTCATCTACTTCCCCGTCTCTCTTGCTGGATCAAGAAGGCGGAGATCGTCATCGAGCTGTACGTGTGCTGAACGCGGAGGTGCCGTCTGTTCGGTGCTAGATCGGAACGGATCGTGGGACGACGGTGATTTGAATCACGAAGTTGTACCACTACATCAATCGTGTTTCTTAACGCTTCCCTCTTAGCGATCTACAAGGGTATCTGGATCCGATCTCCCTCTCGTAGATGAACATCACCATGATAGATCTTCATGTGCGTAGGAAATTTTTTGTTTTCCATGCAAAGTTCCCCAACAGTGGTATCAGAGCTAGGTTCATGCATAGATTTAATCTCGAGTAGAACACAATTTTTTTTGTGGGCGTTGATGTTCGATTTGCTTCCCTCCTTAGTCTTTTATCAATTCAGCGGTATTGTTGGATTGAAGCGGCCCGGTCTGACATTACTCTTACGCTTACGAGAGACTGGTTTCATCGACCAACATGCAACTCGTTGCATAAAGATGACTGGCGGGTGTCGGTTTCTTCAACTTTAGTAGAATTGGATTTGAGAGACGCGGTCCTTGGAGAGAGGTTAAATAGAAATTTGCACATATCCATTGTGGTTTTTGCGTAACTAAGATGCGATCATACTAGATACCCATAGCAGCCACGTAAAACATGCAACAACAAATTAGAGGACGTCTAACTTGTTTTTGCAGGGTATGCTTTTGATGTGATATGGCCAAATACATGATGTGATATATTGGATGTATGAGATGATCATGTTGTAATAGTTAATATCGACTTGCATGTCGATGCTACGGCAACCGACAGGAGCCATAGGGTTGTCTTTAAACTAACGTTTGTGTTTGCAGATGTGCTTACTATATTGCTAGGTTGTAGCTTTAGTAGTAATAACAGAGATAGCACGACAACCTCGATGGCGGCATGATGATGGAAATCATTACGATGGAGATCACGGTGTGGCGCCGGTGACAAGAAGATCATGTCGGTGCTTTGGTGATGGAGATCAAGAATCACAAGATCTTGGCCATATCATGTCACTTATGAATTGCATGTAATGTTAATCCTTTTATGCACCTTATCTTGCTTAGAATGACGGTAGCATTATAAGGTGATCCCTCACTAAATTTTCAAGATAAAATTCTGTTCTCCCCGACTGTGCACCGTTGCGACAGTTCGTCATTTCGAGACACCACGTGATGATCGGGTGTGATAGACTCAACGTACACATAGAACGGGTACAAAAGAGTTGCACACGCGGAACACTCAGGTTAAACATGACGAGCCTAGCATGTGCAGGCATGGCCTCGGAACACAAGAGAACGAAAGGTCGAGAATGAATCATATAGTTGATATGATTAGCATAGAGATTTTTACCACTCAAACTATACTCAACTCACGTGATGATCGGACTTGAGTTAGTGAATTTGGATCATGCCACACTCAAGTAACTAGAGGGACTAGTCGTAAACCCGTGCAGCTGCACGGGCTAGTTATTTAGACAATAGCTTAGTGAAATTTTGGAAAACATTGGTAATACATAGAGAGATTGAACTAATTAGAAATTCGGAGACTTTGTATTAAGCTCTTACAGTGAACTATATAAATGACGACTTGTTGTTCTGGTAACAATACATTCATGAAGCATACCCAAGAAGTTCATTCACTTGTTAATACTCCCAGGTATATAAAAAATGTAAAAACAATTATGTGACCATACAATATTCCAAATAAATAACAAAAAACTGCCTAGTACTTTATTAATATGGTGCATAATTATTGAATGCCAAAGAAAGTAGTATGGTGTATATAACCACGCAAATATGCCAAACAACTAAAAAATATGAGCTCGTGATACAATTATGAACAAATGATATTTCATGCATACTCATTCTATATTATCCAGATGAAATTGTCGTCTTTATCTTTCAATCTAAAAAAATATTACTCATGAACACTGTTGTCAATTTGAAACTTGTAACCACCAAAATAAATCTGGATCGCAAAATTGGTATAATATTCTATGAAACCGAATTCACTTATGAAAAAGCTTAGTCAAAATTTAAAAGAACTTACGCAAACTTTGCAGATAAATATACTCATACTCATCTCCCCTAAATCCATAAATGAACATTAATTATTTCTCTAAACTTAGAGATAAAGCGGATAACAAGAAAATTTATTTTTGAAAGATATTTGTAGTGACCTGATAATGTAATAGTTGTTTAAGGAGCAATCTTGTTATGATTTTTTAGATGATGAAATAAAAAAAATCCTAGATCTACAAAATATGTTCGAGTAAGGATGAATGCCACCTTGCTTTGTAATTTCAAGAATAAGATTCTAAAATAGACATAAAGAAAAGAGAGGCAACTCCTCTGGAGATAAAACATGTTATACCAGTAACTTTTATCGACTGGCCGCAATTTTAGAATTGTCGAGTAATGTTGATGATTCCTGCCAAGAAAGGTAATTAGTAGTAGTGGAGTACTTATGGAGAATGAAAAGCTAATTAGTACATAGTGTCTAGGCATATAATTCTTAAATTTTGACTGAGGTGTAGTAATTATATTTGCAAGATAGAAGAGTTAACTACAAAATCACATTAGAAGAGAGGCTAGAAACATGTATTGCTTAGAATATGGGGAAGAACAAATCTTATAGGATTAGAAGAGAATGATATACTAACCTTGGAAAGGTTTCCCGACAAACAAATATACCACTCTTTGCATTAAGAATTGTGATATCAGATTGGGACATTATAGGATAACCTAACATATGAGATAAGACTATTGTCTTCACTAAAAAAACTTGTAAGATAAAACATGTAGTCATACTTACTAAAAGGCCACATGGGGCACATGCAAGTGTTTAAACGAATTTATTTATTCTGCCTTTCATCATACGTAGATGGTATAATTGAGTACTGATGATGGAGAGCAAAATACCATAGATTAACAAGTATGACCAGATCAGAGGTTTGAAATATCACATAAAACGACGATATAAGTTTTTCCAGTCCTACTGCCGATTCCACTTTTCTCGAGGAAACGTAATATATCTTAAAGACTAATTTCCTTCATTTAAGCTACAAAAAGGCCGCTTATTATCTATTACCCAACAACCTTATTAGAGTCTGGACCCTAGAAAAGCTAAAATAAATACGTTAACTCAACTATCAGCCTGGCTGTACTTAATCAAAGTAGAAAGGAGAAATTTATCCTAGAACATGCACTTGCCGACCTGCCAGATTATCACATCAAAACACACCCCTCATAGTTTTTACATGGGAAAGATCTCATCAATGGTCACATATATATAGGAGCGACCTTATAACTCTCCTAGTCTTGCTTTAGACGTGGTATGATCTTGGGGCCGACAAACTTTCCTGCATTCTGCAAGTTGACATGCCAAATCAGAAACTAAATTCCGATTATGCTAGATATACTAAAATCTTTTTCCTAAATCTTTTTCATATTATGCAAGACTATCCTAGACTTATCTTGAAGACTTGAATAGTTGCCTAATGTACTATGGACGAAATAGACGCAAGGCTGATACGATTTGTGGTAACAACAGATAAAATCTGAAATAAAGTAATATTATTAATCGATCTATTCAAGCCGTACGAGTGTGCTCACCTCAGAGTAGATTTCATGTCATACAATTTGTGGCAACAGCGGCCAAAATCTGCACAGGAGAGGAATCTGTCCTCTCACACACCCTGCTCCACGCCTCCACCTTACGTTTCCCCTCATGGGGCATGGGGCATGCAATTAGCCTTCTGTTAGCCAAAGATGCTATGTACTACGTCGCTGCTGCTCCGGTGAAGGGACAACATCAACTAACGTAGCCTCTGATTATTTCGTCTCTAGCCATGTAAGTGCAGCATGCATCATCCTGATTTTGTTCTCCCCTGCAATCAAGGAGAGCAAGGAGGTTTCAAGGGGAGAAGAACATGTCAATAGCCACGATCGGGCTGGCACGTCTCCTCGTTAGGTGACGTGATGGGCACTTCACATGGCAAGATTTTCATTAGGAGAGCTGCATGATCTGAATCTCCGCCTTGCCTTAGCATAGCATGGATCAGTTAGAGCTAGATTGGCTTATAGGATCCACTAGTGGGGACGGGGCCTTTAGCCCTGGCTCGTAAGGGGCTTTAGTCCCGGTTCACCAACCGGGACTAAAGGGGCGGGATTAAAGGCCTAACCTTTTTTTCCCGGCCTTGTTACAAGCCGGGATTAAAGGTGCTCCACGTGGGCGCCTCGTAGCGCCCCACGGGCAGGACCTTTAGTCCCGGTTCGTTACACGGGTCGGGACTAAAGAGTTTCAGATTTTGCTTATTTTTGAGTTTTTTTTGAATGAAATTATTTTTGGGTTTTAGGGTTTTAGGGTTTAGGTGTTCGGGAGGTTAACGTGATGCCTCGTTTGGTGTTCGGGAATTAGTTTTCATATAATTTAAATAAAAATAATTATGCATATATATATAAGATTAACTTATCTTACAAGCGAGCATATATATACAATTATATGGAGATCTGAATTATCGGGACTAGAGCCCGTCTATTCGATTACATGGACGAACATCAGTAATGGCCCCTAGCTACACTAAATCGTCCTTTGTCATCTATAGCTTCCATCCTCAGAAAGGTCGCAAGCTCCTCTGCAACAGCAATCGCGCGTTGCTCCGGTAGGACCTTCGTCGTCGTGGCCGTGTACTATATAAAAAGAGGAGATGAATATGAATATCAATCATGATAACAAAGAATCACGGGTAAAAATAGAGGTGTGAATGTTCATTGCTTACGTCGAATCTGTGATCCTTGTGCTCAGAGGTAAACGTGCGAATGGTCTCGCAAACATAGTATCCGCATAGATGCGTTCCCCGTGGCTGATGGTCGCACTTTACGAGAATAGAATATATATAATCAAAATAATAATCTAGCATCATAAATGTATTGAAAATAGAAGTATATCATACTACTACTTACCTGAGCCGCTCTAAAGGTCAGCTTCTCAGGAAAGTTACCGGGAGTCACGCACTTGAACCGCTTCCAAACCCTGCCCGACAAGGATAATGATTTGCTAAGTTTTTCATTAATTGATATATCAGAAAATCATCGAAAGAGACCGATAGAGCGCAAGAATGATTGAAATTACCCTTGGAGCATGTCCTGCAGGCTTTGGAACTGTTCCAAGGGTCTCGATAATGGGTCGAAGGCATCAACTCTTCCCTTATCAATTTGAATGTCCAACAGAATCCAATGGAAGATGCACATGTGTATATATATATATATATATATGTGTGTGTGTGTGTGTGTGTGTGTGTGTGTGTGTGTGTGTGTGTGTGTGTGTGTGTGTGTCAGTAACTTATCAATTACATTTATAAGTGAATGGACACAACAGAGTAAAGACCCTCACCTGAAGTTGTATGGAAACAGTATGTGGTCACAGAAATTTTGATCTATTAGAAACCTTAGAAGGTTTTCCTCTGTCTCCTTGGGTTTATCAGTTAGCGTCACTATATGTATTTTATCTGGGTCAATAAACCCAATATTTAGGATGTTCTTACTTTTACAATCCATAATCTTCATTCTGCATAATAGAGTACAAGTTATATACAGACAATGAATTGAAATAACTAAACAAGTTATATGTAGACAACGAATTGAAAAACGGACAATAGCAACTCATAAGCGATTTGTCGAGGGCGTCGCCATTGTACATCTGGAAGAGTTCATCAAAGTCGATATGGATTTCTTCGGGGCGGCCGTAGTACTCCCGTGGGACACTCAGCACGATCATCGTTCTCCCATTCTTTGATTCACTTAAGTACCATTGATGCAAGTAACGCATATTTGTTGGGAGATCATCTTTGCTGACCAAAGGCTCTCCCATGACAAAATGTGGCTTAAGGGCTACCACAGCCTTGGGTAACATGTCGTCTTGGGAAGCCAGAAAATCTTCAACCAAGACACCACATTCAGCCGCCCAATTCTTTGCTATTTCAAAAGCTTGCCCCTGCACCGGAGGGGGAACATTCTCGGTTAACACCTTGAGGGGTGGGATCGACTGTTTGGCCTGTTGTCCAAGCTGAGGAACGTCTGATTTTTTCTTGCTTGTAGTTGAACTTGATTTGCTCCCACTTGCACTTGCACGTGATCTGCTCTTTTTCACTTCCTTCTGCAATGTGCGTGTATAGTCATCGGGCTTATGGTGTAAGTCATACTGTGATGGAAGGGTCGTGAAGTATTTTTCAAATGCTATTTGCTTCTCGGTGTATTCCGGGCGGGGCTCGGGTTCCTTCTTTTTCATCTGCGCATCATAATGTTCCTTTGCTATCCTGGCGTTTTCCTCGGGGGTACGATCATAAGGTCTGATAGGAATATTAGCATGACGTACCTTTGGGAGGGGCGACCGTTTGCGCTTTGGGGGGCTCCGTCGCTTAGGAATCGTCGGCGGAGCGTTCTTGGTGGCACGCTCCCGCTTAGTATCCGGAGCGTGCGGCGGCGGAGACGGACGACCCAAGTCCGGCGGCGGTGATCGAGATGGACTCGTGTTGTGCTGGCCGACGTCATGTGGAGGGCTTGGAGGTGATATGCTCTTTTTCACTTCCTTCTGCAATGTGCGTGCATAGTCATCAGGCTTATGGTGTAAGTCATACTGTGATGGAAGGGTCGTGAAGTATTTTGCAAATGCTATTTGCTTCTCGGTGTATTTCGGCGGGGCTCGGGTTCCTTCTTTTTCATCTGCGCATCATTATGTTCCTTTGCTATCCTCGCGTTTTCCTGGGGGTACGATCATAAGGTCTGATAGGAAGATTAGCATGACGTACCTTTGGGAGGGGCGAACGTTTGCGCTTTGGGGGGCTCCGTCGCTTAGGAATCGTCGGCGGAGCGTTCTTGGTGGCACGCTCCCGCTTAGTATCCGGAGCGGGCGGCGGCGGAGACGGATGACCCAAGTCCGGCGGCGGTGATCGAGATGGACTCGTGTTGTGCTGGCCGACGTCATGTGGAGGGCTTGGAGGTAATGGAGGTGTAGGTGACCTGCGACGACTCGGAGGGGTGTTGTCCTTGGGGCCGAGCCTAGAAGCTTGATGTAGTTCTTGTCCCATAGGATGACTCCACCCAGTACTTCTCCGAGTGTCCTCTCATCTTCGGGTCCAGCTATGTCGAGCTCCATATCATGAAACCCCGCCAGGATTTCATCCACCCCGACTTTAGCAAAGCCAGCTGGAATCTGACGGCCATGCCAGCGTGCATCAGGGCCAGAAGGTAAAGCTTGTCCGACGGCCACCTTCATGGATATGTTCTTGAATTTCTGATGGAGTTCACATGATGTTGACTCCTTGATTCCATCCACGGGGTAGCCGGGACCGCCCTCTATCATTCTTCGTGCATCGTCGGGCGGGGCCTCAGATTCAGCCACGCTGCTTTTCCGCTTAGATGGGGCGCCGGTAATATCAAGTGCAGGATCTTCGTGGCGCGCTACTCCTCTAAGCTCATCAATCTGCTTCCGTTGCTCGTTAATCCTGGCAAGCAACTGGTTGAACTTGTCATTCTCCTCATCCTGCTGCCGCTTCTTTGCTCTCTCTCGGCTTCTGTAAGTGTCTTGGTCTCGGCAAACCCAAGCCACCACGGGTAAGAAGGACTGAAGCCTCGCGTTCGTCCTCCATGTTCGTCATTGCTGAGGACCAGTGTGAACAAATCGTTCTCTCTATCTGCAGTGAACTTTCTTTTTCCCTCCTTAATTTCTTTCACTATCATTTTCCAATTCTCCGTGGGTATCCTAAGACCGTCACTGCAGATGAGGTCCCCTGTTTTTTCGTCGTACGAACCACCATGCGCAAGGAACCAATTTCTTGCTCTCAATTCCCACTCATCACGGAGTGGTTCAGGTACGATGCCTTTATCTAGCAGATCTTGCTCTTTCTTATCCCACTTTGGGATGGCGGTCTCATAGCCCCCTGGCCCCAGCTTGTGGTGATATTTCTTCTTGTCGGCATTTATCTTGTTCTTTTCTGATAATGCCTGGGCATCTTCTGACTCCTTGTACTCTTGAAATGCCTTCCAGTGATTCGCCTGCTTGGCTAGATACCCCTCGAATACTGGCACTTTCTTTGTCTTCAGATAGTTTTTCCATAGCTTCTTCTTCCAGCTACGGAACAGTTCGGCCATCTTCTTTAGAGTCCACTGCTTGACTTTGGCCCTCAATTTGTCTGCGGTGTCTTCATTCTCACATTCTGGCAGGTTGAAATGTGACATGAGATCATTCCAAAGATTATCTTTGTACCTTTCGGCGACATAGTCACTATCGGCTGCCCCTTTGCGCTTGTTCCACTCCCGAACGCTGATCGGGACGTGATCCCTAACGAGAACTCTGCATTGCTTCTTGAATGTGTCAGCAGCATTCTTAGGAAGCTTGGGTTCGCCCGTAGGCAATATCACCTCAAAGGTGTAATGTGTCCGTGCATCCAACTTTCTAGTCGGGCCTCGTTTCGTAGCTTTGCTCCATGTGGAGGCCTAAGAGGGAGAAACATTCGTCAAATGAATGTATATGTATACAATATAGAGCTATCTCCAATATTTTTCACATATTACAAGTGATTGTCGAACTTCATATGTATACCTCGCCGGACTTTATTATTTCTTCACCGGCTTCTCCACCGGCTTCTCCACCGGCTTCTCCATCAGTGGAGCTATCACCTTCTCCGTCAGTGGACCTATCTCCTGTCCCATCGGCTTCATCTTCGTGTCGCTTGACCTCCATTCCATATCCGGAGGGGTTTAGATATGACGACGGAGATTCAGCTGGTTCAACATCGGGGTCGTCTTTGATTATATCTTCGAGAAGTTCTTCCTCTTCGAGGTTCCTGATATGTGGATCCATAGTTCTGCAAAAAAAGGACATTTGATTAACTAATAAACTAACAAACTATATAAGAGGGGTTGGAAACTTCGAAGTGTCGTTTTATATAGGAGGACCTTTAGTCCCGGGTCTTGGCTAGAACCTAAACTCTAAAATACCAGCCGGGCGGAGCCCAGTCCCGGACACTTAAGCATATACAATAGCAAAATTAAACTAGTTCTATTAATTTTCTTGCTAAAAATAAACTATTAACACTTAAGCATATACAATAGCAAAATTAAACTATTAACACTTAAGCATATACAATAGCAAAATTAAGCAATAATCTAAGAAACACTATTAACACTTAAGCATATACACTATACAATAGCAAAATTAAATGACAAAAAAAATATATTTCTTCTTCTTGTAACCCTAAACTAATTTTTCCTCTTCTTCTATTTCTCCTCTTCTTCTTCTTCTTCTTCTACTTCTACTTCTCCTCTTCTTCTACAACTTCTCCTCTTCTCTTCTTCTACTTCTCCTCTCCTCCTCTTCTAATTTTTTCTCTTCTTCTACTTCTCCTCTTCTTCTATTTTTCCTCTTCTTCTCCTCTCCTCCTCTTCTTATTCTCCTTTTTCTTCTTTTCTTCTCCTCCTCTTCTTATTTTCCTTTTTCCTAATTCTACATATTACTAACCCTAATAATCTAGCACAAACCTAATAACAATAGAAATTAAATGACAAAAAAATCGTTTTCTTCTTTTCTTCCCTTTTTCTTCCTTTCTTCTCCTTTTTCTTCCTTTCTTCCCTTTTTCTTTTTTTCTTCTCCTTTTTCTTCTTTTCTTCTCCTTTTTCTTCTTTTCTTCTCCTTCCCTTTTTCTTCCTTTCTTCTCCTTTTTCTTCCTTTCTTCTCCTTTTTCTTATTTTCTTCTCCTTTTTCTTCCTTTCTTCTCCTTTCTTCTTCTTTTCTTCTCCTTTTTCTTCTTTTCTTCTACTGGCCGGAGTGTTGGGGAGGAGGGGCAGGGGGCTTACCGGCTGGAGGTGTCGACGGCGCGCGGCGAGGAGGACGGCGGCGCGCGACGAGGAGGACGGCGGCGGCGAGCAGGATGACGGCGACTGCGAGGAGGACGGCAGGCGGCGGCGAGCAGGACGGCGGGCAGCCTGACAGCATCGTTGAGTTCGTCACTATGTCGCACCGGGCAGGAGAACGAGAGGAAGAAGAAGAGAAATGGACGATTTGGGTTGGAAATTTTCTAACTCCCGCTTATACAGGTGGATCTTTAGTCCCGGTGCGTGGCTCCAACCGGGACTAAAGACCCCCTTTAGTCCCGGGTGGAGCCACGACCCGGGACTAAAGGCCCTTTTTCGGCATACCAGAAGGCGGGAAGCAGGGGCCTTTAGTCCCGGGGCGTGGCAAGAACCGGGACTAAAGGTTAGGCTATTAGTCCCGGTTTTCGACAAAAGCCGGGACTAAAGTTTTGCCTAAATAAACCCTCGCCCCTGCCCACCATATCCCCTGTTTTTTGGTTGAAGTGTGACCATGCCATGTTCTTGCCACTCTAGTTCTTGCACATGACGTGTTCGATGAAATGCCCCAGCCAGTCTACTTAAGATTTCTCCTCTTCAAGCTCGACCTCCAAGCTCCATTTTCCTTAATATTTGTCTAGGTTTGGCCGTGCACCAACTGCACAAGTGTTTTAAAAGGTTAGCTACTTCATCATTTGATTTGTCACTGCTAGTGTAGCTCATTTCAAATGCTCAAATTAACTTCTTAGAGTCTGCACATGCGTAGGGTGTCGTCCCGTGCCCGTCCAAGCCATTGTCGATCGCCCCGTGCCGATCTCGTCGCGAGCACCACCGTGGTGAGCCTCTTGTTCTTATCTTCTTTTTAAAATAAAAAAATCTTACTTGTATGATTTAGATACATACTTGTATAAATTACTCACTTTCATTATTTTTTTATTATATAGTGCGATGGTTTTGGTATCCGCCTCTGTCGGCCCTCGTCCTGTCTATGATTCGGATGTGGTATATATTATCTTTTATAACTATTTGTTTTATTTAGTGTTTATGACAATTATGACGACCAACGTGACATATATTTTTTAATCTAGGAGGTATGTGAACCGGAAATTTCAACCCATATAGAAATTCTTGTCGAGAAGTTAAATTTGGTTGAAAAAGAAAACAAATACTTGAAGAAAAAAATGAAAATAATTGAGGATAAGAATATGGAACTAGAGTTGCATGTCGCCGATGTCATCGATGATCGCAAGATGAAGATAGATGCGATGCCACTACAAGAAAAATGCTCAATTATGACCCCAAAAAATGACGGTGGTTTAATTGGTCATTGATCCATGACCAAAATTCCGAAATTAGTCATGGCAAGTCTAAGAGGGTCCAAAGCCCATAACGTTATGACCTTTTGCGTCCATTAGGTCATGATACTATTGCACAAATTGGTCATTAAGCGCTACCTATTGAAAAAGAAGAAGAAAAAAGTGATAGAGATGTGTTGAATGAGGGGAGGGTTTTGAAGCGTTGGATGTAGGAGGAATGAATGGCTAGGATCTGTTTCTGGGAGGGATCCGTGGCCTCGCATGTGATAGGCTGGCTGCCCAAGTGAAAAAAAGGAGAAAAAAAATAAAAGACAGAAATCCCACAACCCATCTCTCTTGGCGATCCCCATCTCTCTCTCCCCCCACGACCTATGGCGGCCGATCCACCCCTCGTCCCCAAATCGACAGAACCTTTGCCGTCTCCGCCTCCCCATTCCCCACCTCCTCCGCCCGGTCCCCAGACGTGGCGCGATGGGCATGGAGGTCGACGACGCAGCGCCGCGCGACGAGCCGGGGGCGGGGAGCAGCCCCGCATCCGGCGACTTGAGGAGTCGGTGGTGAACCGCATCGCCGCGGGGGAGGTGATCCAGCGACCCTCATCGCAAATCCAAGAGCCGATAGGGTCCATCTCCCTGCAGGCGATGGCGTCGTCTGCGGATCCAGGGCCTCTTTACACGGCCAAATCCAAGAGCCGATAGGGTCCATCTCCCTGCCGGCGATGGCGACGTCCGCGGATCCGTGGGTGCGGGAGCACGGCGAGGCGACGCGCCTGGCCGACGACGTCGCCTCCATCGTCGCCGACCGGGCCGCGCTCCCGCACTCCGGCCCGGAGGCCATGCGCCACACCTCCGCCATCTGCCACAAGATCACCATCCTCGGGACCAGGCTCGACACCCTCCAGGGGATGCTCGCCAGGCTTCCCCCCAAATCCATGTACGTTTCGCCCGCCCACTCGCTCGCTCACCCTTTTCTCTGCTTATTACCAGCTCTGGCCCAAATGCATGCAAGAGGGACGATTGATAGGTGGTCGATTTGCGTTGCCGCTTGTTCCTAGCTAGCTAGTCAGCTCCTGCAGATTCACTCACCATTTTGACTGTCTGAGAATCCACTATGCAGAAACCAGAAATGGTGGTATGATGGTGTAGGAACCTAACGAACTTCTATAAATAATGTCGACACGATTTTAGGGTAACCCTAGAATCATAATTCAGCCTAAGCCACAATTCTCATGTACACACTTTACACCAATTGTGCTTCGCCTGCGTGGGTCGTAGTTAAAAAGAGAAAGAGGAAATTCATTACAGCTGCATAGGGAGAAGATACTAAGTACATCCATACAAGTGTGGTGATTCATTTCTTACGAGAAAACATTTGGAGTGGTTTATCCTACTAATATGTATGGTTTATACGATGGTATGTATGATATATGGTGTGCGCTGGTTACTTTGGTACAGACACTAACACCAGTTTATCAGTTATCAGAATCAGCTCTGCTTGATATCGAGATATCTATACATATGCTGCTACACAATATAACTTCTCTTGATACATTTCAAAATGTATACGTGTTACAAAAAAAAATCCACTCTTAAGTGATCTTCCATGTTGTGCAGCACCGACAAGGAGCTGCATAAGCGCCGAGACATGCTTAATTGTTTTAGCTTACAAATACATATCATTTGGCCGCCATTGCCTTCCTCGCATCGTCTCTCAAAATTCAGACTCATCGATGACGTCTCATCGAGTAGATCGATGACCAACTCCTCCAGCATCCAGGTACTTATCGGATCCTTCCTTTCGATTAACTTCCGTTCCTACTCGTTAGTACATTATTTTTTGACATAGGGCCCCTTTTTCGTTTTGTACAGGGCCCCGGATTTTGCCGGCCCGACTCTGCCTTGAATCTCATGCTAGCTAGCTTTGTGGCTCGATGTGCTAGCCCTACTGACGACCTGGGAGATCGTGGCGAGGCGGCTCGGCGGCTGCAGAAGGGTATGTTCTCTTCCTCTGATTCAGTGCTCTCCAGTGCTGGATTGTATGGAGATCAGATATGTATTGAAACTTACATGGTGCAATTGCAATGCTGATGGTCGATGATGCACGGAAAGGGAGATTTGTGCCTATAGGATATTGTATTTATAACATAAATAACGCTAATACCTTTGTCCAGTGGTGTTGGTGGTTGGAGTTCACCTTAAATAGCTTACTGAATGAAATGTCTAGGATCTATGAGAATACGCTTCGAATGCATTGGTCTTACCTAGTGACCACTTGCTGTAATCATGGAATAGAACCTCTATTGACATATTGTGATGGTTACATTTCTCTACATAGGGTAAATTGCCGAACTCATGGTTGGCACATTAATGTTATGTATTTACATACATCCCATATGAAAATTTCTCTTGTTTTGGTACCTAATTGAGAGGACAATGAAATCTGCCTTTTCAACCATGTCAATAGTTAAATGATTTAAATAATAACTAACCATAAAAGGCCACACAACAAAATGCGGAGAATACTAGAGAGTGTGAGTAGTTCCAGGACCCGACGTAGAGGGACAGTCTTGGTGAGCGTAGAGTGAGGTTTGATAATGGCTACTAAGAAAAAAAAATGAAGGCCGTGAAGGTAAAATAATACATACCGTACTAAAGTTTGGCGTTATATTCTTTCTCAACTCCAGGGGTCATAACCAAACCATATCCAGCAAACCAAACAACTTCTCCTCACGACCAGGTTGAGCACAAAGCTTTTAATGGGAAATGTAGAGTGTAAACTAGGCAACCACTCTTGCATCCTAAGAGGCAATCACTTGCCCAACCTTGTTGTAGCCCTCATGCTGGTTGGCTCTGGCAACCATTCACACCCATAATGATATAGGCTGACACACTTTAAGAATATTGCTAATACTGGTGATGCTTGAAATGAATAAAATACATATATGGTTTCTTAATAGTTTCACAGAAATTCATAAATATTGTTCATGCAGGTCACTTGCCAACTAATTGGTATTGTATTTGAGGAGAAAACTCCTGAGGAGCTTCAGGTGCGTTTTGTATGTTCTTAAGGTATTTATGCACCATAAGTTTTCTCACTTGACAAATCTGAATCTGTTGAAGAAACGGATCTATGTACCATAAGTTTTCTCAAATTCTTTTGTTCTTTCTCCCTGTTTTAATTTTAATTTTCATCGCCTTATTTTATCCTTTATAGGCCAACCACAAAAAGACCAATAGAAAACCGACTTAACTTCCAATAGTTCATGGGTCTTTGCATTGCTCAGTTATATTTATTTTATGCTAAGAGCTGAACTAGATGACTTGATTATGGCGAAGGGGCAGAGCATATACATGCAGGCTAGACTACAGAAGTTATACATGGACAATAAGATTTGGTCTCATGCATGGTCCAATGTTGTGGTAGGACTCCTCTTTTGTACTCCCAAGAGTATGTACTCCCACCTTATCCAATAGGTTTATCCACTTGATTTTTTAAATTGAATATATATCCGTTAATGGTTGCACAACCCACCACTGCATGCATAATAGAATTGATCGTTTGCATGGTTGTTAGATTTTTGAACGAGCAACCGAACATGCATGTTCACCCTTTTATAATTGTAGGTTTCAGTGCTTTATATCTTGTATGAGCAACACGAGCAGTATCTTGTTAAAAAAATTGGTATTTCAAAAGTACAATTAATGATGACATAGTATCTGCCGCCTTTTCTTCCTTTTCAATTGAGAGGATCAAGTATATACTACAAGCGTGCATATGTATATACCATGTATTTCCTAAATTACATTTTTCTCTCTCTATCCTTTTGGTATTAGTATGCGCTCATTCTCCATTCGGAAATGAAGTATATACCACCTAATTTCCATAGTATATATTGTAGGGTGCATAGTAGTATATAGCTGTTACTATTTTTTATCTCGACAGTATATACTTCGTGAGCCTAGTATTATACCATCAAAAAGAGTTTACTATTTTTTGAAGAAGTATATACTACATTCTAATGAATTATGTGCTACTTAATTTTGGAAGGAGTATAAGTTGAGTTTTTTTTTCTCTGGATGTAGTAGAGTATATACCTCCTTTCATGAATAACAATCATTTACTGCCCAACGTTATTTCATAAAATGGGAAGAATTTATGTGATACAGGAAAATAAAAAAGAGAGTATGCTAGCACAGTAAAGAAGTACCCATGCACACACATTATCATTTGATTATTTTGTATGCTTTCTTATGTTTGATTATTTTAATTACCACGATGATTTGAAGCACCCAGAAGAAGTAGAGGACAGGACGGGAGGAGGGAACAAGAAGCTTTGTTTATCATTTATGTTATGTGTGATCAATAAAAACTTGTGCTTCTCATTCAATCTTTGTCAAACTATGTTGATGTGTGATTATGCATTTGTTGGGTCCTTTTTCTGTACACCTGTACTTGTAGAACTATTTTGTTGTGCACTTGTTGGGCCTTGAACATTTATGTGTAGAGGAGTCGATGGATGATGTATTGTAATCCATGTGATGTGCTACTGAAATGAAATATATACAACTAATTTGCAATCTTGTACTTGTTTTTTAATGGGCCTATCCTGAGATATAAATGCTTTTGGTAAAATAATGCATCAGCCTAAACAATTTATACATTTGTAATAATACAATAGTATTGGTGGAGGCCCATGTATACCAGATTATTGAATTGGGCTGTGAAATTTATGATGATTCCATTTGGTCGCTAACAATGCCATGTCAGCGCAGCCACGTCAGATCCTACGTGGCGCACACAAATAGGTAATGACCAAATGAAAATTTTGGTCAATAGAGATCTATGACCAAAATTTTAGAAAGGACAAGTTTGTTCATTCTTGACGGCCAACTGTTGACCTTGTAAATTTGGTCAAAAAAAGGTCAATAAACAACACAAATGACGAATCAATGACCAATATAGGGAGTCATAATTGACCTTATTTCTTATAGTGCGCGGTTGAAGATGGATGCAATGCGCTTGAAGATGGATGAAATGCGCTTGAAGATTAGGAATATTAGAAAATATGCCATTGATAAAGAGGCTTGGTATCATTATGTTGTTGGGTCAATTGTTACCTTAGTTGCGATTTTGATCGCATTTTTTGTTTTATTTAAATGTTTTACATAGTTGTATATTGTTTTATGAGAGAACTTTATGTATTTATTTATTGCAATAATAACATTTGATCACTACTGTTCTTTGGCTTTAATGTGATGATTAACTTGTATTAATTTGGTCATATGTTCTGCAATGGTTTTTCGATATATTTAATTTCATAATAGAGATGAATCGCCAATGATAATATTTAATTTCATAATATGGTTTCTTGAACTTATTTAAACTCCATACTTTTTGTGTGTTCAAAATGCACCATTCAAAGGCACATCACAAAATTTCAACAATTTCTGACTTCATTTGGTATATTTCGTGCATTTACTTATTTTTTTGAGCTAGTTGACCCTGAAATTGAAAAGCACTACAAATGAACTCTGAAAATGTTGAAAGTTGGCATGCTATCATCATTTCACCCACATAGCATGTGTTAAAAAGTTGAGAGGGCTACGACAAAAACGGGATGCACTTCGTGTACAAAACGGTCAATCTCTCTCGAAGTATCACGATTTCGAACGAGAACTCATCTCTTACAAAGGGATTTCATTTTTTTGAACTTATTTGAACTCCATACTTTTTGTGTGTTCAAAATGCAGCATTCAAAGGCACATCACAAAATTTCAACAATTTCGAACGAGAACTCATCTCTTACAAAGGCTTATTAAAATTCTTTTTGCGTATTTGAGAATTTGACAAAACTATGAAAATGAAAAGTGTTTGAAATTTAGTACATTCCATACATGCATTACATAAAAGGTTTAATACATTATTACATTATTGCACCAGTATTCCTATCTATTATTTCTGTTTTCTTCTGGGTTGTAGCCATGGAGAATCTTCATCATTCAGTAGGATGCTTGGGTCAGTTTTCACTTTGAAGGGCGGAATTTCATGAAACTTATTATAATATTCTGACATGTTTGTCTTGTCATCTACTCCCACGATGTTTCTTTTCCCTGAAAGAACTATGTGGCGTTTTGGCTCATCGGACGATATTTTCTTTTGCTGATTTGTTTTTCTTGTTTTTGTAGACATGTCCTTCACATAGAAAACCTAAGCGACATCATTGGCTAGGACAAATGGTTCGTCCATGTACGCAAGATTGTTGAGATCCACTGTTGTCATGCCGTACTTTTGGTCGACAACTACCCCGCCTCCTGTCAGCTTCACCCATTTGCACCGAAACAAATGGATCTTAAAAGTATCTCCTCTATGTACCCGTAATATGTTCAAACAGTGCCCTTTCTCGTCTGTTGCATCAAAGCGGACACCACTATTTTGGTTGGTGCTCTTTTTATCTTGGGCAACCGTGTAAAATGTATTCACATTTATCTCATACCCTTGGAAAGTACATATAGTCGAAGATGGTGGCCTGGCCAAACAGTATAGCTCATCTCCAACGGTGTCGTCATTCATGAGATGTGTCTGCAACCAACTGCCGAAAGTCTTCTCGTGTTCCCCTTTAATCCAAGAGTCAGCCTTCCCCGGGTTTTTGGAATGTAGAATATTGTTGTGTCTCACGATATACGGAGCCACCACGGTGGAATTGTGTAGAACTGTGTAGTGTGCTTGAGAGAAAGAATGTCCGTCCATACATACTTTTGTTTTCCGTCCTAGTGTGCCTTTTCCTGTTAGCCTACCCTCATACCGAGATTCAGGAACACCAATCGCCTTAAGGTCAGGAAGAAAGTACACACAAAACTCAATGACCTCCTCTATTCCATAGCCCTTGGAGATGCTTCCTTCTGGCCTAGCACGGTTACGAACATATTTCTTTAAGACTCCCATGAACCTCTCGAAGGGAACATATTGTGTAGAAACACAGGACCGAGAATTCTAATCTCTTCGACTAGGTGAACTAGGAGGTGTGTCATTATATTGAAGAAGGATGGCGGGAACAACAACTCAAAGCTGACCAGACATTAGACCACATCAATCTGTAACCCTGATAGACTTTCTCGATCGATTACCTTCTGAGAAATTGCATTGAGGAGTGCACATACCTTCACAATTGCCAGGCGAACATTTTCCGGTAGAATTCCCCTCAATGCAACCGGAAGCAATTGCGTCATAAGCACGTGGCAGTCATGAGACATTAGGTTTTGGAATTTTTTGTCTTTCATATTTACGATTCCCTTTATATTCGACGAGAAGCCAGTCAGGACCTTGATACTGAAAAGGACTTCAAAGAAGATTTCCTTCTCTTCCTTAGTAAGAGCCTAGCTGGCACGCCCTTGAAACTGCCCTGGATGCATGCCATCTCTTCCTTTATGACGTTCCTGGTCCTCCCGTGCTTCCGGTGTATCTTTTGACTTCCCATACAAGCCCAGGAAGCCTAGAATATTCACCCAGAGATTCTTCGTCAGGTGCATCACGTCAATTGCCGAGCGGACCTCATGGACTTCCCAGTAGGGTAGCTCCCAAAATATATATTTATTCTTCCACATGGGTACGCGCTTATCAGGGCCGTTAGGAACAGGTTGGCTGCCAGGACCCTTTCCAAAGATTACTTTTAAATCTTTGACCATATCAAATACTTCAGCACCAGTACGGATGACAGGCTTCCCCCGAGGTTCTGCCTTGCCATTGAAATGCTTGCCTTTTTACTTTAAGGGATGCTTGGGCGGAAGAAAACGACGATTGTACGGGTACACATTCTTCCTACATTTGTCCAGATATATACTTTCTGTCTGATCCAAACAGTGCGTGCATGCATTGTATCCCTTGTTTGACTGTCCTGAAATGTTACTAAGAGCAGGCCAATCATTGATGGTTACGAAAAGCAACGCTCGAAGGTCAAATTCCTCTTGTTTGTGCTCGTCCCACACACGTACACCTGGTTCGGCCCACAGCTGTAAAAGTGCATCAACTAATGGCCTTAGGTACACATCAATATCGTTGCCGGGTTGCTTTGGACCTTGGATAAGCACTGGCATCATAACGAACTTCCGCGTCATGCACAACCAAGGAGGAAGGTTGTAGATACATAGAGTAACGGGCCAGGTGCTGTGACTGCAACTCTCCTCCCCAAAAGGATTCATGCCATCTGTACTCATACCTAACCATAAGTTCCTTGCGTCAGCTGCAAATCTCGGAAACTCTCTCTCGATTTTTCTCCACTGCCGACCATCAGCGGTTTGCCTCAACTTATCGTCTTTCATACGATCTTCCATGTGCCATTGCAACAACTTCGCATGATCTTTATTTCTGAACAGACGTTTCAACCGTGGTATTATAGGAGCATACCACATCACCTTGGCAGGAACCCTCTTCCTAGGTGGCTCGCCCTCAATATCACCAGGGTCATCTTTTCTGATCTTATACCGCAATGCAGTGCATACCGGGCATTTATCCATATTCTCGTACTTCTCACCGCGGTAGAGGATGCAGTCATTAGGGCATGCATGTATCTTCTGCACGTCTAATCCTAGAGGGCAGACAAGCTTCTTTGCTTCGTACGTGCTGGCGGGCAATTCGTTCTTTCTTGGAAGCATCTTCTTCATCAGTACCAGCAACTTTTTGAATGACGAGTCAGTCACACCGGTCTCTGCCTTCCACTTCAGCAATTCCAGTGTGCTACCCAGCTTCTTCTGGCCATCTTCACAAGTTGGGTACAACAATTTGTTGTGGTCCTGTAACATCTACTCGAACTGCAACCTCTCCTTTTCTGTGTCGCAACCTCGCCGTGCATCAGAAATGACCCGGCCAAGATCATCAGCGGGCTCATCTGGTTCCCGTTCTTCATCCTGATCTTCTTCTTCATTGTCTTCCATTGCGGTATCAGCATACTCAGGGAACATAGATCGGTAGTTTTCATCATCGTTCTCTTCTTCTTCATCGTCGTCTTCCATCATAACCCCTCTTTCTCCATGCTTGGTCCAAACATTATAGCCCGACATAAAACCGGACCGAAGCAGGTGGCTCTGAATGACTCTTGAGTAAGTGTAATCCTTCTCATTCCGACATTCAACACATGGACAAAACATATAGTCACCACCATGCTTGTTCGTATCGGCTGCATCTCGAAAAGAATGCACGCCTTCTCTGTAAGCGGTTGTGCGTCGATCACCGTACATCCATGGATGGCTCATCTTCGTTATACGACAGTATATGAAATACAATCACGATCCTAAAAATTAGTACCGCACGGTCTAAACGAGGAAATATAGTTGCTAACCTTTTAGAATAAGTATAAATAAAGAGGAAGAGGTTTAAGCGTGGCTCAGGCATCTCATATCGTAGTTGTGTTCGGTGAACTGAAGCGGCATCGCTCTAACACACATTTCAACAAACACCTCTAGTGCATCAAAAAAAAGTGGAGAGCTAGCACACACCCACCATCCTCCATCCAAGAAAAATGCAAGGAAGAGGGGAGAGGGGGGCTGTGCTATATATAGGCAGAGGACTTTAGTCCCGGTTTGAGACACAAACCGGGACTAAAGGTGGCGCACATGCGGGCTGCCCACCGCCTAGCCCTTTAGTCCCGATTTGGGACACGAACCGAGACTGAAGGCTCCTTACGGGCCGGGACTAAAGCCTCGAGGGAGGCATTGAGAATTGGGGTGACGTGGCCGGGCCTTTAGTCCCGGCCCAGATGCAGGCCGGGACTAAAGGGTCCCGACCAAGGCCCGTTTTCCACTAGTGATCAAGATCCGTTTTTGTTTCTTTCACGAAAAATGAGAGAGAGGGTCGATGGGAGTTGTGCTGGAAGTGGTTTCCACAGTGTATACGTTCAACCTATAGCTTTAGATAAATTTCTACAGCTTCTTTGCACGTCTACACGGGCACCCTCCCAAGAAAATCCATTGGCCACGTCGGTGCTCTAGTCTCAATATTTTCATTGATGGATGGCCTGCACATGAACGTTCAATATAAACACCTTGTATGGTCATGTATGATTCTGTACTGTTCCATGCGATTGTAGGCTATTTATTTTCCTTTTTTGTTATAGTACTCCCTTCGTCCGGAAATACTTGTCCTAAAAATGAATAAAATGGATGTATCTATAACTAAAATAAGTCTAGATACATGCGTTTCTAGGACAAGTATTTCCGGACGGAGGGAGTAATAGATAGAATATGTCTGTTAATCTCCACCGTAATAACTCGGTCCCACCAGATGAACGGTTCGTAAAATCTGATTAACATGGTAATTTCTTGGGAGTCTCGAATTAGTATAAGTATAGATTTCTATTTGAGTGGGAGTGTATTACTAATTTGATTAGTTAAACTCTAATTGTCTTGAACATAGTCTAAGTCCACTTTGCAATATTTTATGTTGTAGATCAATGGCTCACGCAGTAGCAACCCTGAATTTCAATACGTTCCTAGAGAAAGCTAAGTTGAAAGATGATGGGAGCAACTTTGTAGACTGGGCATGTAATCTTAGGCTCATCCTACAAGCTGGAAAAAAGAATTATGTCCTTGATGCTGCGCTAGGAGATGAACCACCCGCTACGTCTGACCAAGATGTCTTGAACGCTTGGCAATCGCATAAGGAGGACTACTCAGTAGTTCAATGTGCAGTCTTGTATGGCTTGGAACCGGGACTTCAACAATTCTTTAAGCATCATGGAGGATATGAGATTTTCCAGGAGTTGAACTTTATCTTTCAGAAGAACGCCCGGATCGAGAGGTATGAGACCTCCGATAAATTCTATGCTTGGAAAATGGAGGAGAATTCTTTTGTCAGTGAACATGTGCTCAAAATGTCTGGGTACTCAAACCATCTAGCTTAGCTGGGGATTGAACTCCCGCAAGAGGCTATCACTGACAGAATTCTTCAATCACTGCCACCTAGCTATAAGAGATTTGTGTTGAACTATAACATGCAAGGGATGAACAAGTCACCCGGCGAGTTATTCGCGATGCTGAAAGTCGCAAAGTCAGAACTCCGGAAAGAGCATCAAGTGTTGATGGTCAATAAGATCACTGGTTTCAAGAGAAACGGCAAAGGCAAGAAGTGTAACTCCAAGAAGAGTAGCAAAATTGTTGCCAATCCGACGAAGAAACTCAAGGCTGGACCTAAGCCGGAAACAGAGTGCTATTATTGCAAGGGGATGGGTCACTTGAACCGCAACTGCCCCAAGTATTTGGCTTATAAGAAGGCGGCCAAAGAAAAATCAGGTATATGTGATATACATGTTATTGATGTGTACTTAACCAACTCTCGTAGTAGTGCCTAGGTATTTGATACCGGTTATGTTGCTTATATTTGCAACTCGAAGCAGGAACTGTGGAATAAGCGAAGGCTGGCGAAGGATGAAGTGACGATGCGCGTGGGAAATGGTTCCAAGGTTGATGCAATCGCCGTCGGCACAGTCTCACTTCAGTTACCATCAGGATTAGTTATGAACTTAAATAATTGTTATTTAGTGCCTGTGTTAAGCATGAACATTATATCTGGATCTTGTTTATTGCGAGACGGTTACTCATTTAAGTCAGAGAATAATGGTTGTTCTATTTTTATGAGTAATATATTTTATGGTCATGCACCCAATGTGAGAGGTTTGTTCATATTGAATCTTGATTGTGATGCAACACATTTATATAACATTGAGACCAAAAGATGTAGAGTTAACAATGATAGCGCCAGGTTTTTGTGGCACTGCCGCTTAGGTCATACTGGTGTAAAGCGCATGAAGAAAATCCATACTGATGGGCTTTTGGAGTCACTTGATTTCGAATCTCTTGACACGTGCGAACCAAGCCTCATGGGCAAGATGACTAAGACTCCGTTCTCCGGAACAATGGAGCGTGCAAGTGACTTGTTGGAGATCATACATACTGATGTATGCGGTCCAATGAGTGTGGAGGCACGCGGCGGATATCGTTATTTTCTCACCTTCACTGATGATTTGAGTAGGTATGGATATATCTACTTGATGAAGCACAAGTCTGAAACATTTGAGAAGTTCAAGGAATTTCAGATTGAAGTTGAAAATCATCGTAACAAGAAGATCAAGTTCTCGCGTTATGATCGAGGGGGCGAATATCTGAGTTTCAAGTTTGGTGCTCACTTAAGACAATGTGGAATCATTTCACATTTAACACCGCCTGGAACACCATAGCGTAATGGTGTGTCCGAACGTCGTAATCGTACTTTGTAAGATATGGTGGATCTATGATGTCTCTTACCGATTTGCCATTATCGTTTTGGGGTTATGCATTAGAGACAGTTGCATTCACTATAAATAGGGCACCGTCAAAATCCGTTGAGACGACACCATATGAGCTATTGTATGGCAAGAGGCCAAAGTTGTCATTTCTCAAAGTTTGGGGATGCAATGCTTATGTCAAAAAGCTTCAGCCTGAAAAGCTGGAACCCAAAGCGAAAAAGTGTGTCTTCATAGGTTACCCAAAGGAGACAGTGGGGTACACCTTCTATCTCAGATTTGAGGGCAAAGTGTTTGTTGCTAAGAACGGAGCTTTTCTTGAGAAGGAGTTTCTCTCAAAAGAATTGAGTGGGAGGAAGATAGAACTTGATGAGGTTGTAGAACCTCTACTCCCTCTAGATGGTGGCAGAGGGCAGGGAGAAACCTCTATCGAGGCGACGCCGGTTGAGGAGGACGCTAATTATGATGATCATGACGCTTCGGATCAAGGTATTATCGGACCTCGCAGGTCGACAAGAGCACGTACTGCTCCTGAGTGGTACGGTAATCCTGTCTTATCAATCATGTTGTTAGACAACAATCAACCTGCGAATTATGAAGAAGCAATGATGGGCCCGGATTCCCACAAATGCCTGGAGGACATGAAGTCCGAGATAGGATCTATGTATGAAAACAAAGTATGGACTTTGGAAGTATTACCTGAAGGTCGCAAGGCTATTCAGAACAAATGGATCTTTAAGAAGAAGACGGACGTGGACGGTAATGTGACCGTTTGTAAAGCTCGACTTGTGGCAAATGGTTTTTCACAAGTTCAAGGAGTTCACAAGTACATACGCAACTTTTTGCTAAATTTTTTTAAATATTGCATTTTTTTTATTCTTTTTGAAAAATAATGCACCAAATTCAAAAATTCCAAAAATATACCTGCCTCGTCCACCCTGTAGCCGAGTGGAGGTTGTCCGCGTTGCTGCGGCCGACAGGAGGATGTCGGCCTCGCCAAAGCCGACAGGGGGCTCTCGGCCACGTGGAAGCCGATTAGTGGCCGGCCACTGCCACTCGGCCTTGGGGAGGCCGATAGGCCATTCGGCCTAGCCGTGGCCGAGTAGTGGCCACGAGCCAGCCCCTTCCCCCCCTCTCTTTGTCCTTTCTCTATTTCTTCTCCCTCCTTCTCCCATTCTACCTTATCTCCTTTCTCTATTTCTTCCCCTTATTTCTCCCCACACACAAAAAATATTCCATTACCACGTTGATGTAAGAAACTTATGTGTATTTTGAACGTCTCATTTGCGATGATATTTTATGTTGTGTAAGGAGGAGGGCATCCAAACTATCCGTCTCACTCGCGATGATATTTTTCGTAAGAAACTTACGGGTATTTTGAACGTTAGATATTTTGCCTACTCCATTTCCCGCCCATATTCCCCCAATCGGCCACGCCATTTTGTTCCCTCCTCTGTTGCCGCAAATATTTCCACGTCTCCATTCCCGCCTAATTTTTCGCACCACCTTTCCCGCCTAATTTTTCCCATTTCGTTTCCCGCCACCTTTTCCGCCAACTATTTCCCGCCAAATCTTTCCCGCCTCATTTCCCTCCTTGTTTTCCCGCCATATTCCAGGTCATCTAAGTCTATAAAAGGAGGCATTGGACTGCCTTCCTACATCATCAAGCCTCACTTGAGAACACTAGCACTGCCTTCCTTCCTCCATCATCCAGTGAATATGAGTTTGCCTTGCACGGATCAGAGCATCATGCCTAAGAAAATGCAGAGTGCGAGTTTGCCTCGGGGTGTGGAAGCAGTTCGATGTTGGTGCGGTGATCTCTGCAAGGTGAAGGAGGTGACGGATTTTTCAGATTGGTTGGGCATGAAGTTTTTCATGTGCACCAATTATGAATCTGATCCTCCCGAATTTATTTCTGCATACCTCAGGCCTCCGGTATGCTCAAGTTATCCAGAGTAAATATGTTGTTGATATTATTGTTTACTTGATATTTATATATATATATATTGTAGTCTCCTCCTCCTCTCTGCATATACTATCGTTGGATTGACACGGAAATGCCGGACTGGGCGGTGACCGAGATTCGTGAAAGAGGTCGCCGTGCATGGGCTAGCTTGGACTTGGAAGAGCGTCGCGCGAAGGCTGAAGCAGAGGAGAAAGCAGAGCAGAAGAAAGAGTGGGAAGATTACTGTGTGGAGCAGAGGGCTTTTATTGATGAGATGATAAGGAAGAACCAAGAAGAGAAACTTCAGTTGGAGGGGGTTTACAGACAGCGGGAACAGGCCCGTGAAGCTGAGAGGGAGAGAAAGAGAGAAAGGGCTCGTGCGGCCAAAGCAACAGAAGAAGCCGGTGATGGAAAAGGGAAATATCCACGCTGGACTCAGTAGATTTATTTTATTTTCAGCAAGTTGTGTCAGCACGTTGTATCTTAATTTCAGCAAGTTATATTTTAATTCCGGCAGGGTCTATGTTAGTTTGTGTGTAATCTCAAGTTATTGGTAGTATATGTGTTATCCACGAAGAACCAACTGAGCATTTTTGTTCCCGCCTTGCTTTCCCGCCATTTTGTTCCCGCCTCGCTTTCCAGCCATTTATTTCCCGCTCTTCGGCACCTATAAAACCCTCTCCACAGCAAGGTTGGTAAGGAGTGTGCTCAAAATGTCTCATTATCCTTTCGATCATAGTTTTCACAGTGGTATGTCAGAGTGTCTTCTACGCTTGGCTAGCAATTTCAAGATAGACAATAGAATAGTTTCATGGGACGAACTCATCAGTAGTGACACGCTACTGAATGAGGTTGCTCATGCATTAGCTAGGAAGGGGTGGCCTGCAAGGACATATGAGGAGATTCGGAAGGAACTTCTGCGGTTGAATGAAAGATGGAAGAAGAAAGGCCAGCACATACGCGGTGGAGGTGGAGTAAAACATTCCTTTTTATGGATTGATGATAGCGAGGACGAAGACGATATCTTCATGCCGAGTAGCAAGGACAAGAGGGCAGCATCAACGAGTGCCAAGAGTACTGTTTCGTGCAAGGGCCAGAGCTCTGCATCATCGAAGGATGACGACGACTTTATGTAGTTCTTGTATGAACTCTGCATCTCAATGTATCTTATTTTATGTATCTTATTTTATGTATCTCCGGAATCTTACTTTGTTTGTAATCTCAAGTTATTGATAGTATATGTGTTATCCACGATGAACCAACTGAGCATAGAAATAGATAGGAATATGTCTCATAGATAAAATACATATAATTCTCATAGATAAAATACACATAAGTCTCATAGATAAAATACACATAAGTCTCATACATAAAGTACACATAAGTTTCTTACATAAAATAGACATAAGCGTGAAGTGATACATAGCAGGGCAAAGAGTTTGCTTCACACACGATGTCTCGGTTGGCGCTCTGGGGTGTGGGGGGTGTACTCCATCCCCACCTGTGGGGGGCCTAATGTTACGAGGAGGAATCTCAGATCCACCCTGGTCATACTGTGTATCCTGTGTGGGCCACGGTGGAGGAGTCGAAAACATGTCCAACCACATGTTTTGCTGCAATGGTGGCTCATCTGGTTCACTCCCTAACCCGGACCCAGACGCCGATACATCATGATATGCAGGAGGGACCATACATGTTGGATGTGGATGAAACATGAAACCAGGAGTAGGATTGTGATGTTGCAGAGTTGGCTGAAACATGAAGCTCGATGACGAAGCGTGGTGATGTGGCTGATGCCACACTGAACTGCCAGGCTGGTCAGGTGGGGTGGATGTGGCGTCATTTCCACTCCTTGTAGACGTGGACGTGGCTGATGTCGATGCACGGAGGGACGCGACACCGGCGTAGGCTGCGGCTGGTAATGCACAACATCCGAAGTGCGCGTGCACGTGATAGCTTTATAGATATCTCTTATCCTCTGCTCGAGCCTCTTGAGCCATGGTTGAATCTGAGACCGAGGTACCATAAGAAGTGCGGATGACAATTGTCGATCAAAGTTCATGACGTCAGTATGAAGACTGTATGCCAACTCACCCTGAAATGGTCATTAAGAATAATAAGTACCGATGATGAAGCAAGTAAAAACAACTTAAAACATAGTTAAAACATAAGTAAAGAGAATAAATATTACCGCATACTGCCTGGAGCCAGAAGTATCATACGCCGGGTACGTATCAGACGTATGCGGGTCCGGAATCTCATCTGTATTGGAGTGCTGAACAATGCGTAATCGTGTTCCTCTCATGTACCCCTCAAAATATGCATTGTATTCAGCGAGAGAAAATGCTTCTTGTTGATGCCACCTACGTTCAGTGGCAGTTTCCCATTCTAAAACGTACTCTTCAAGCCTTTGTAGCCACTCAGCCCGTGTCCTATTGGTTCCCTTCCTTGTCATCCTGTAATTTATGATGATGTTTAACCATAGGCCATAGAGAAACAAAATGTAATGTATAGTTACTATAACATACTTGTGGACTACTACTGACAGCAGTTCTCTATGTTGGGCGGAGGAGCCAACTGCCGAAGACCGAACTGTCTCATAATGCGCTGCTGCACCGTCTCCTCAACAAAGACATCGAAGATAATCTTTGATTTCGTCATCCAGTAACCCCGATCTCTCGTGCATAGCACAGAAATACCACCGGGATATCTAGAAATTCTGGCTGCTTCCGTGTACGGTGGCCAAATAACTCCCGTGTACGTATCAAACTGCTCATGTAGTGCAGTGTAGGCTCGCCTAGTCTGTTCACTAGCATACCGTCTCTGCGCAAGACATAAGTTAGTTTCAAAAATAGTGTAAATTAAGAAGGTGGATAACATTATACCAGGGGACATACCTTCCGACGCGTACAACACAGGCCGAAAGTTGGCAAGTCAATGTCATCACCATCAAGCATGTTGCCCACATGATAACTGTGGTCCACATCTATGTTTGGTCGTCCAATAGATAACCTCTCCCAGGACCAGAGTTGTAAAAACAGCGGGCAACCAAGAATGGCCGACTTGGCCGTGGAAAGCTAACAACCGTTGCACATACCTCGGTAGGTAGCAGCTAATACCGCAGATCCCAACTCCTCGGTGTGATCTGTTCAGCTGACTCAGCAGTCGCGATTTCCAGTGCAATGGGGATGTAACGCGCACTCAAAGTAGTGACATGGTTCTCTGTGAACATCACCTTCCCGAGAAGCCACAATAGGTACGCCTCCAGGCTATGAGTAATATGTATAGCACTCAAAGGGACTTGTGAATAACCTGGAAATCTCTCGATCTGCAATCATGTAAGGACAAAGGGACTTGTGAATAACCTAGAAATATTGCAACTTGAAACATTTACCTTTGATAGATATGCGAGGTAGGAACTAACCCTGAAATGTTGTAACCAGTCATACTTAGGTCCGTGCGCCTCTGACGCCAGTATTGGAGCCCCATCATATATATTGAAGAAACGTGCTGCCAAAGTTTGTTGCCAATCTGGCGAGTCCTCCAACGGTCCTATCGCATTTCCCGCCAATGGAAGTCCGAGAAACATTGAGACATCTTCCAGAGTAGGAGCCATCTCACCCCATCTGAAGTGGAAAGTGTGGGTCTCAGGCCTCCATCGGTCCACTAAGCAAGTGAGCAAAGAAGAGTCAATGCTGAGGTGCCGCGAAGTCTCAGTGGCCTCAACTAGACGTGCGAGCGGTAAAAGCCCGGCCCACTTGAGTCTGCATATCCACCAATCATAAAATTTATGTTACTTCCAATGCATATTTAATACAATGATTAAAGTTTAAAATAAAAACATTTTTACCTTTCAACCCACAGCGGATGTATACTCCAGTCCACCTTAGAAGTACGAGTGACTAGTGGTACGAGCTTCTGCTCAGTTAATAGCGAAGCACGATGCTTACTAACATGTGCCCTGACAGCAACATCTCTTGCAACTCTCCTGTCCCTAACATGTCTCTGTGTGCAAACATTTAGTCTGTTACGTATGAGCTCATATTTCCATTGTTGGTTCTGCTTGCAGAGTTTCTTGAATAGATTCATGAGGTTCTTATTTCTAAACCGCGAGAAGAAATTTGCCCCTAGATGGCGCATGCTCCAACGACTCTGAATGTCCTGCCAAGGAGTTTGTTCACCGGGAGCAGGGTTTGACAATGTCTTGATCGCGTTGAGTATACCTGCATGCCTATCATGAAGGATGCACACATTCTGCTTATCTTGCACAACAGCTATTTTCAACTGCCTGAAGAACCATGTCCAACTATCGATGTGCTTGCTCTCCACGAAAGAAAATGCAAGTGGGACGACTTGATTTTGCCCATCTTGACCTATGGCTGTGAGGATCTGACCCTTGTACTTGCCAGTGAGAAATGTGCCATCAACACATATCACCAGTCGACAATGTCTGAAAGCTTCAATGCAGGCACCGAAAGAGATGAACATCATATGCAACACCCTAACCGTTGGGAACTCTGGTAGGTACAACTCTTGGATGTCAACATACGTGCCAGGATTCCGATTCTGCAGTGTCTGCACGAGCGGAACAACAGAGTCATATGCATCAAAATATGAACCAAATCTGGTCTTCAGTGCCTTCTGCTTAGCCCTCCAAGCCTTGCAATATGATATGTTGTACTTTAACCCGACGAAGACTTTTTTCTGGATAGCCTTCACTTCCATTGCCTTGCACTCCACAATCTCGCTGTAAAGCAAGCGAGCTATCACAGTGGGAGTAAGGTTGGGATGATCTTGAGGGATGCATGGAATAACACAATTATGACTAACTAAGTCACTTATGACCCAACTTGTGTCGTACTTAGGGAGATATCCATGCACCCTTGCGGGATAACCCTGATTTCTACAAACCATTGTCAACTTATCCGGACAAGAAACTTGAGATACAAATACCCTTTGTGTGGACATTGCCCAATTAAGGATGGCATCCTTCAGAGCTTGTTTGTTTGGGTAGAGGGCACCTGTCGCAATGTTGTTCTGGTGATACTGCCGAGCAGAATCATGACCGTCGTTCACCAACATTGCAGATGAGAAGTCCTGATTCCATGATGCAGGAATAGGCACTTCATGTGCGTGCTCTTCTCCATCTGATTCGGCGGATTCATCATAAATACCACCCGCTATATCTTCATCATGCATCTCGTTTTGCATGTGCCCATCTATCTCGTCGGCATCCGCCTCACCGCTGAGATAATCATCTGCATCTCCCCCTTCGGCCTGACTACTCTGGCCTGCTTCGTAAAAATCATCCCCAACATGGGACGCATGAATTGACTGTGAATCATGCATCCCTACACTGCTCTCACCATATTCAGAGCTACGTTCCACTTCAGGTTCAGTAACCGGCTTTAGCACGGGGAGAGGTAAGGCCACAGGATGACATCCCCTATGCTCGCAAGATTGTAACAAGCGCACCCACTGGTCGTCCCGCTCTATATGCTTCAAATACCAGAAAATATTACCAGTGGATCGGGTCCATAATGCATGAACACCGACGGTGTGTGTTTCAGTATTGAACCCTAAACATCGCGCAAGCCATTCTGTCAACTGAGTAACAGACCATGTTTTAGGGGAGGACACCTGCACCTCTGTGTACTGAAATTCACTAAGATCAGCTCCCATCTCATTTGTTTGAACGGTACCACAACCATAGTGCAAACATAACGTCACTAAATCAGACATCTCTGCTGACCTAACATATTACTCAACAAGGAAAAAAAATTAGAAGAACGACAAACCGAAATATATTTTCCAAATCTATCGGAGAACCTAAAAATATTTAAACTACTTCATTTACTAAACTAAATTTATACTAATCTACCAGAGCACCTAAAACTAGTTAAACAACTAAATTTATACTAATCTACCGGAGCACCTAAAACTAGTTAAACAACTAAATTTATACTAATCTACCGAAGCACCTACAACCAGTTAAACAACTAAATTTATACTAATCTACCGGAGCACCTAAAACTATTTAAACAACAAAAATATTTTACCCTCGAAGCGTGCGCAGAAACGATGAACGAGGAACGACTCTTGACGAACACCGAGATTAATCCCACACCACCACCTCCAACTCCACCAAAACAACCAACTTCACCCACACCACCACCACCACCACCACCACCTCAACCTCCACCACCACCACCAAAATAGCTTCAAAACAAGCACCACAAACTACCCCATCGCGAGTGAGATGGATAGTTCGGATGCCCTCCTTCTTACACAACAAATGTACGGTTCAAAAAGTGGAAATGGTAGATTTTTTGTGTGGGGGAGAAGGTAGGAGGAGAAATAGAGAAAGGAGATAAGGTAGAAAGGAGAAGAAAGAAAGAGGAAGGAGGAAGAAAGGAGGAAGGAGGAAGAGAGGGGGAAGGGCTGCCTCGGCTGGCTGGCCACTAGTCGGCCTCCCCCAGGCCGATAGCCTTATCGGCTACGCCAGGGCCGACAGGCAGAGCCGACTGGGCTATCGACGTGGCCTGGCCACTAGTCGGCCGCCACGTGGCCGAGAGGCCCTAATCGGCCGGGCCTAGGCCGACTGGCCTCCTGTCGGCCACGCCGACGCCGACAGCCTCCTGTCGGTCATGCCAGGGCCGAGGCAGGCCTACTTTCAAAAATATTCAAATGGGTCCATTATTTTTCAAAAAGAATAAAAAAATATAATATAAAAAAAATTGCCAACTTTTTATGGACGGGAACAGCTCTGAGAAATTATCTTATTTATGAGGGACAGAATGATTGATATATTAGAAATTTGGGGTGGTTACTATAAAAGTTATCTTCTATATGTAACTATTAATAGGGGTTTTTGAAGAAATGTCCACTAGCAACCCTCCAAGTCAATCTGTACCTGCCAACTTCCATCCGATGGTCATGGTTCCTTTCTCTATTCTTTCACCGTACACCCTTCTTCTACTGTAGTCGTTCCCTCATCATGTTCACTTCTTCGTACGAATCCAATGAATCGAAGAACTCATCTTGAATCACTTGATCAAGCTGTGTCGGTCCATACTACTTGCCGGACAAAGCATCGAAATCCATCATTTTCCTTAAAAAATTGACCAACAAATCTAGTTAGGCATTATGTCGAACACATCTGGCGCAAGGCACAACCAGAGAGTTGTCGGATGTACCGTGGTGCCTTTCGGGCCGGCGATGAAGTCCTGCGCGAAGAGATCGGGAGAGATGATCCCTTTGACCAAGCGGCTGGGATGGTAGAGGCTATTAGGCAACGGAGCGCGCGCGGCAACAGGGCTGCGAGATGGACGGTGTGGGAAGGAAGAAGAGAGGAAAACAAAAAATGGATCAGGCAGTTCTACAAAACGGATTTGGTGCAATACGTCGTAGGGTCAGGCAGTCGTGTCCGACGTGGCGACCGTGCCCGGGTGTGCCCATGCTCCCCCTTAACCACCCCATATTTGGGCTCGAAATGGGGGGTGCCGGTCAGCCCGGGCGTTTCAGGCCGGTTTGAGAGGCCCATCTGTATCAATTTTTTGTGATTGAACAGATTATTGCTTGGTTTATTAAATGAAGAAGTCAATAACTAAAATTGCTTGGTTTATTAAATGAAAACCTATGAAAACCTGTACAAAGACACGTCATACCTAACTAAACTAGGTATGAAACAATACCTCGCATACAAAAACACTAAGGAACACAAGCATGTGCACAACTTCGTCAACACATGAGAGAGAAGACATGTCCGATAAAGAAGCGGACATGTGCCGCTCCGGTGGCGAGAGGACATTCAACATTTCTTGTTTGACGTTGTGTGCATATCTAGAGTGCTCCAATGTCCAAACACCACTGGCCAATAGCAATCCCTTCACAGACCCGCCACCGCACACCCTATCATCACCCTGCCACTGCCAACTTTGGACTGGACACCTCGTGGCAAACCATGTGCTCCCATCAATAGTTCAAATCTCCATAATGATGCTTCTAACAAAGAAACGATGTCAAGGATGCCGTCATCACCGTTCCAACAAGGCAGATCTTGTTTTTCACCCGCAGACCGAACTCGAGGACAAGAAGGTGCAAGATCTCCTCAGTGAGGCCTTCGACATGGACAAAACATCCGCGGGTATTGTCATCATCGACATAGAGCAAGACTTTGGTCCAAAGAAATTGTAAAGCTACGTCTGGGACAACACCCCATACGCACCCACTAGTAGATATGGAGTTGTCCCTCCTCAAATCCAGAATGGAGCACGATGGAAGCACCGGCACGCGTCGCAGTTTGCTCCACCACTCGCACCAGCCACGGCCCAAGAAGGCCCCAGATCTGGCTGACCTCGCCCGCTGCCAGTGTTGTGGTCTGCTCCACCACTCGCACCAGCCATGGCCAGGAAGGCCCCAGATCTGATGGACCCTGCCCGTGGCCACCATCGCAAACTGTTCCACCACTCGCACCAGCCACGACTAGGAACGGTCGTGATCTGGCCGGCCCCGCCCATAGCCGGCACCGCACACCCACCGGAGGCACAACACTTGGGGAGTTAGCTCCAAACGCGTTGCCGATGCCACGCCCTCGCCACGCGCATCGAAAGTGCTTGCCGGACGTAGGAATTGAGGCCCCTCAGCTGCCTTCCTTGTATCGGCCCAAGCTTCGCCGGGGGAGGCGTCCTCTGGCGGCGGCAAGACGGCTGGAGCAAAGAGGAAGAGGGTGGCGGCGCTAGTTTTTACCCCCGAGTTGCAAGACGAGGCGACGGGAGTCCGAAGAATTTGAATGGATAGGACAAGCCCCTATGGCCCTGTTGATGCATGAAAATATGGCTCACATTTTCGGTAATTTGACAACGAGCCTACCAACCGTGCCCCGCGGCTTGTGTGCATTTTTGTATTCGTCATGATAAAGGTCTACGTTCATATACTTGGATAGTTGGATATGGTATGCAAAGACAATATATTTTAACCCCTAGATTCATATAAAGCATATAAAAAAGTACTCCTACATACTAAATACTGCAGTAACTATCGTCGTCGAAAGTGTCCGCATAGGATGGCTCCTGCTCCTCATCCTCCTCCTCGAGCTCATCCAAGTTGCCGAGCATCTCATCCTCCTCCGCGGCCTGCTCCACCTCCATCACCTGCCGACAACGACATCTAGCCTCCGCATCCAACTCCGAGTGGATGAAATCGAGGATGGCATGTTGCTCCACCCGCAGATCCACGTAGCTTCCTCCTTCTCCTCCACGTCCTGTACGGCTCCTGCTCTTCCCCCTCCTCCACCAATTCCTCCTCTTCCTACTCTAGATTCAGTGCATCTAGAGGTAGCCGCGCGGCCCCCCGAATTCGTACCTGCTCAAGGAGCCAAAGCCGATGCTCCGGCATTAAGTGGCGGCAATGTCGGGGGGGATGGCTTATTGACAGCTACGACGGACGGGAGGAGGAAAATGTGGAGGGTTAGGGTTTTGGTGCCGGCGGTCGGCTTAAATAGACGGGCTAGGGATTACGTGGCCCGTCGGTGAGGTGTCACGCGACGTTCACACTACAGTGACGAAGGAGGCGACCGTCAGACTGCAGGGTTTCCGGATGTTTTCGCATGGGTCCACGCTGTCACACCCACATGGCGGGAGTGCCCGGACATCTCCATATCCGCCCCATATTTTGGCTGAATATGAGGGTTACCGGACAGTCCAGACGTTTGAGGCCCTTTTGAGGCGTTCGTTTGGGTCGACATTTGGGACAGATAGGAAGGGTCCGAGTGTAGATCCTCTAAGTACACTTGTGTGATTGTCCAAGGGGCATTGAGAGGCGCCGGCGCGCCGGTCCAAAACTTAGGCCGGTCGTGCGCGGGCCGTCAGATGCTAGTAGTTTGATCCGTCAGATTTGGAGAAAAAGATTCATATCAAAAGCTCCTTCTTCCTTGCCAGCACTTGTCGCCATCGTCATCTCGTGCGGCACCCCGTAATTCACGCCGCTCGTCGGATGCGCCCTCACCGCCAGTCGTCCTCACACTACCTGTCTTGCCTGTCGCTACCCTCGCCACCGGTCGCTGCCGTTGTCACCGGTCGCCACCGTCGTTTCCTGCGTTTCTCGTCAGCAATGTGGCGCCTACTATTGCAGCTCCCTAGGGAAATGGTTAAGCTCCAATGCACGGCCACAGCTCCCATGTCGCCAATGCCGGTCACAGTTCCGGTGTCGCAAGTCCAGTGCGCGAGTGCAGCTCCCATGGTGCCGCCCTGCCGGTCGCCGGTCGCATCTCAAGTTGCTAGTCGTAGCAAAAAAATCATCGGCTGTAGCAAAAAAACATAGCCTTCCTCGCCACTCGCCTTCCCCACCGGTTCCAACAGGGCGCCATCGCAGCATCCAGTCGTCGTCCCGACCGTAGCTCCCGGCGACACCGCTCATAACATCGTCAGTAGATGGCGCCGGTTTTTGAAGATTCATGGTGGATGCTTTTTTGTACACCGGTTGAAGCTTTTTTTTGTATGGTTGAAGATTTGTCTGATTCCGATCAAAGCTTTTTTCATACAGATTGAAACTTTTCTGGACGCTGATGGAAGTTTTTTTTACACCGGTTGAAGCTTTTATTGAAGCTTTGTCTAATTTCAATCGAAGCTTTTTTCGCACGGGTTGAGTCTTTTCTACCCACCTGCGAGGAGCACAAAAAAGCTGCAACCACCGTTGATGATGCTGGAACAGTGTGCAGAAAATTTGCAACCCCAAGTCAACGGCGATGAAGGAGAAGGAAAATAAGTGAGGCAATCGACGACAAGAACTTTGCTGGAGACGGCCAAGTTTTTTGTTGTAACCGTCGCCATTTTTGCTACTACCGACGCCAGATTTGCTAGATCCATCACGCTAGATCCATCACGGCCGAGCTACCACATACTACAGTTGTAGCTTTTTTTGTTGCAACCGTTTTTTAATTTTGCAACTACCGGTGATTGATTTCGCTACATCCATCATGATGGAGTTGCGACCGGTAACAGTAGCGAGATGAGTTTTTGCTGCTACCATTGATGAATTTTGCTACAAATCACCGACACAAAAGGCTACAACCATACGGCCATGTTACGACCAGCGAGGGTGTTTTCCTGGAGTCGGTGAGGTCAATTTTGCTACAACCGGCGACGCAAACAGATGCAACCGGAGTCCAGAAAAGCTACAACACGCTTTTGAAAAAGCTTCAAAAGCAAAACGGCTAGCTAACAATGGAGAGCGGCGACGACGGAGCTGCATGGCGCTGCTGCGATGTACGCATGATGAGTACGGCGGCGGGCTATGACGATGCTGGAACCCTCATCCGACGATGTTGCAACCAGTGGGAGACATGCCTGGTCCAACAGAGCTAGGGACGTCTTTTCTTTTTGATCGGTCCGGAAGAGCTAGCTGCATACGGCGAGCGGCCCCGACGAGCTACAGCGGCGAGTGTCCCCGACGAGATGCGACAGCGAGTGTCTCCTGCAAGCTGAGATGCAGCAGCCAAGGGCGAGCACGAAGAGGCTGACCGATAGAGATTTTTTTTTTCTGTTTACGCGTGTACGGAAGGGGAAAAGAGGGCTTGATCACTACAATCTCGACCATTCGCTTTTGCACATCCAATGGTCGGCAGCTCACCGGCCTAAATTTAGACCGATGTACCGACCTAGAGTACTCGCCAAGAAAAGATAGGCAGGGGATATGATGGATGCCCTGGTCGGAATCGATGGTACGGCGCGCGTAGTAGCTCACCGGACGAAAAAGACATTGAAATGTGCTGGGCATAAGACACAGAGTTTAGAGAAAAAAGGATAAAGAAGGAAAGCTATTTCATGGCCACCGTGCCACGTGGCTGCCTGAGGAGGGGATAGAGTACGTGCCGGACAGGAGTTCATCGGATGGCAGAGGCAGAGGCAGAGGCTGCACGCCGTGTTCAGTTAAGTATGACACTGTAGATAGTGGTACTGGCCCCAAAGCATGCCGTACCGTGTACCGGGGTCCGGGGTTAGCACTTGTACTCCCTCCGTTTCATAATATAAGTCTTTTTAGAGATTTCACTAAAGAACTACATACGAATGTATATAGACATACTTTAGATGATAGATTCACTCATCTTGCTTTGTATTTAATTCCTTAATGAAATCGCCTAAAAGACTTATATTTAGGAACGAAGAGAGTACGTGACATGGGGAGAGATAAACAGGGCGGTGGCGGGCACCTGGCATGTACGATACGATATGATGGGTGCCAGAGAAGAGTAGAAACATGCGTTGTGGACTTGTGGTATGTACGCAGCGCTGGCATTTATGTGTACGTAGCGGATGTTCTTTATGATCTCTTCTGTTTGGATCATCTCAATAAGATTAGCAAACACGGTCCATTCACTTCACATATAATATTTTTGATATGCATCGACACTTCACTACAAACAAAGAACCCATAACATTTCAAAAAATTGGCCTGAAAGGAGTGTGGTACTCTCCTTTATAGAAAGCTCTTACCCTCTTTCCGTATTCGAGATGGGGCAAATCATTAGCACTGTTCAAGGTCCTGTTCCTAACACATTGACTTGGTGTTACAATTAAACTTCAACTGTTAAGATGCCCAGGACATCTACATTTCAGCGAGTCATCGAAAATTGCATCGGCGTGGGTAAAGGAAAATACCACTCCGAGGAACATCACAAGCAAGCCTCGCCCTATAGGTTCTTCTTTCCAATGTGTTTGATCCTTGACCGAGCTTTGACCCAAGGCAGTTTGTCTGTGAACACTTGGATGCAGAGGTTCTACAACATCTTGAGGAATACAATCGCGATGTCCATGAAAACTCCTTTAGGTAAGTGTCATCCCTAATGCCTCCAAATCCTATGTATTATGGTTCCTTCGGTATTACAACGGACTTGGATATCCACAAAAGTTGCTGGTCAAAATAATTGTGAGTCTTCTCATGCTGTGGCTCCAAAATGGGGTCGATGTTCTTTGTGGTCAGCTTATATCACCTTCTCTATGAGCCCGATCACTGAGACATTAATATGTCATCCACCTTTTGATTCTCTACATTTGCTATTGTACTATGTAGGACTTGAATTGTGCAAATAATTTAGGTTTCACTGACTCATACGAAGGTCATGACTTTTTGCTGACTCATGCCATCACTTGCCTTAGGTTAATTGCAAGAAAAAACCATTTTTTATTTATATTTGTAGCTCCGATTCTTAAGGATTTTCAAGACATGTACTCGCCAGAGCATCAACCTCAAACACTCCATGCGCCTAGCATACACCTTTTTTCGTGTGTGATCAGCATGCTCTATCGGATGAAGTATCTAGATGGTACATTATTTATGTAAGTGAATTCCACTTTTTACTTCATAGTTGTGCATTTATGACGCTTATTACCCCATTTAGTGAAGTAAATCACAAATACACTATATATTAAATTTTAAACATGGTTTTGCCTAATTTTGGCATTATACATGTTTCGTTAGAACAGCCCGGCGTGTTAGGTCTATGTGGTTCGTCAAAATATGCAAATATCAAGGAGCGTCATTGACGATAGTGCCCATCCTTTTCTTCACCATATGGCCCATTCCTAGTTAGTGTCCTGATATTTTTGAGTCTCAATCATCACCCGACACTGTTCCAAATGACATGTATAAGAAAAACAGGGTCTAGCCTTTTTAAAATGGGCAATATGGACAATTTTTGATTAAATGGGGTAACTAGTGTCAAAAATGCATAACTAGGGGGAAAAAGTGGAATTCACTGTATTTTTGAGTACTAAATAATGAATATTGTAGTACACCTTTTTGTGTATGTTATCGGCGTGCTCCATCCGTAGCAGATGTTGTATGTAGATGGTACGCTGTTTTCGTGAACTAAGTAATGAAGATTAGAATATTATAGGATGCTTCCCATGGATCAATCATTTTGACGAGACATGCAAAATGGGTAGAGGTTGGCATATGACAGTTTACAAAGAAATATTATCAAACCTAAATGTGCTGTGTCTCAAACCGGGACTAAAGTCCTATGCCTATATATAGCACAACCCCCCTCTCCCCACTTCGTTGCATTTTTCTTGGATGGAGGATTGTGGGTGGGTGCTTGCTCTCCACTTTTTTTGATGCACTAGAGGTGTTTGTTGAAATGTGTGTTAGAGCGATGCCGCTTCAGTTCACCGAACACAACTACGATATGAGATGCCCGAGCCACGCTTAAACCTCTTCCTCTTTATTTCTACTTATTCTAAAAGGTTAGCAACTATATTTCCTCGTTTAGACCGTGCAGTACTAATTTTTAGGATCATGATTGTATTTGATATACTGTCGTATAACGCAGAGATGAGCCATCCATGGATGTACGGTGATCGACGCACAACCGCTTATAGAGAAGGTGTGCATTCTTTTCGAGATGCAGCCGATGCGAACAAGCATGGTGGTGGCTATATGTTTTGTCCATGTGTTGAATGTCGGAATGAGAAGGATTACACTTCCTCAAGAGTCATTCAGAGCCACCTGCTTCGGTCCGGTTTTATGTCGGGCTATAATGTTTGGACCAAGCACGGAGAAAGAGGGGTTATGATGGAAGACGACGATGAAGAAGAAGAGAACGATGATGACAATTACCGATCTATGTTCCCTGAGTATGCTGATACCGCAATGGAAGACAATGAAGAAGAAGATCAGGATGAAGAACGGGAACCAGATGAGCCCGCTGATGATCTTGGCCGGGTCATTTCTGATGCACGGCGAGGTTGCGACACGGAAAAGGAGAGGTTGTAGTTCGAGCAGATGTTACAGGACCACAACAAATTGTTGTACCCAACTTGTGAAGATGGCCAGAAGAAGCTGGGTAGCACACTGGAATTGCTGAAGTGGAAGGCAGAGACCGGTGTGACTGACTCATCATTTGAAAAGTTGCTGGTACTGATGAAGAAGATGCTTCCAAGAAAGAACGAATTGCCCGCCAGCACGTACGAAGTAAAGAAGCTTGTCTGCCCTCTAGGATTAGACATGCAGAAGATACATGCATGCCCTAATGACTGCATCCTCTACCGCGGTGAGAAGTACGAGAATATGGATAAATGCCCGGTATGCACTTTTTGCGGTATAAGATCAGAAAAGATGACCCTGGTGATATTGAGGGCGAGCCACCCAGGAAGAGGGTTCCTGCCAAGGTGATGTCGTATGCTCCTATAATACCACGGTTGAAACGTCTGTTTAGAAATAAAGATCATGCGAAGTTGTTGCGATGGCACATGGAAGATCGTATGAAAGACGATAAGTTGAGGCACACCGCTGATGGTCGGCACTAGAGAAAAATCGAGAGAGAGTTCCCGAGATTTGCAGCTGACGCAAGGAACTTATGGTTAGGTCTGAGTACAGATGGCATGAATCCTTTTGGGGAGCAGAGCTGCAGTCACAGCACCTGGCCCGTTACTCTATGTATCTACAACCTTCCTCCTTGGTTGTGCATGAAGCGGAAGTTCATTATGATGCCAGTGCTTATACAAGGTGCAAAGCAACCCGGCAACGATATTGATGTGTACCTAAGGCCATTAGTGGATGAACTTTTACAGCTGTGGGCCGAACCAAGTGTACGTGTGTGGGACGAGCACAAACAAGAGGAATTTGACCTTCGAGCGTTGCTTTTCGTAACCATCAATGATTGGCCTGCTCTTAGTAACATTTCAGGACAGTCAAACAAGGGATACAATGCATGCACGCACTGTTTGGATCAGACAGAAAGTATATATCTCGACAACTGTAGGAAGAATGTGTATCGGTACAATCGTAGTTTTCTTCCGCCCAAGTATCCCTTAAAGAAAAAAGGCAAGCATTTCAATGGCAAGGCAGAACCCCGGGGGAAGCCTGTCATCCGTACTGGTGCTGAAGTATTTGATATGTTCAAAGATTTAAAAGTAATCTTTGGAAAGGGTTCTGGTAGCCAACCTGTTCCTAACGGCCCTGATAAGTGCTTACCCATGTGGAAGAAGAAATCTATATTTTGGGAGCTACCCTACTGGGAAGTCCATGAGGTCCGCTCGGCAATCGACGTGATGCACCTGACGAAGAATCTCTGCGTTAATATTCTAGGCTTCCCGGGCTTGTATGGGAAGTCAAAAGATACATCGGAAGCACGGGAGGACCAGGAACGTCATAAAGGAAGAGATGGCATGCATCCAGGGCAGTTTCAAGGGCTTGCGAGCTATGCTCTTACTAAGGAAGAGAAGTAAATCTTCTTTGAAGTCTTGTTCAGTATCAAGGTCCCGACTGGCTTCTCGTCGAATATAAAGGGAATCGTAAATATGAAAGACAAAAAATTCCAAAACCTAAAGTCTCATGACTGCCACGTGCTTATGACGCAATTGCTTCCGGTTGCATTGAGGGAATTCTACCGGAAAATGTTCGCCTGGCAATTGTGAAGGTATGTGCATTCCTCAATGCAATTTCTCAAAAGGTAATCGATCGAGAAAGTCTATCAGGGTTACAGATTAATGTGGTCCAATGTCTGGTCACCTTTGAGTTGTTGTTCCCGCCATCCTTCTTCAATATAATGACACACCTCCTAGTTCACCTAGTCGAAGAGATTAGAATTCTCGGTCCTGTGTTTCTACACAATATGTTCCCCTTCGAGAGGTTCATGGGAGTCTTAAAGAAATATGTTCGTAACCGTGCTAGGCCAGAAGGAAGCATCTCCAAGGGCTATGGAACAGAGGAGGTCATTGAGTTTTGTGTGGACTTTCTTCCTGACCTTAAGCCGATTGGTGTTCCTGAATCTCGGTATGAGGGTAGGCTGACAGGAAAAGGCACACTAGGAAGGAAAGCAAAAGTATGTATGGACGGGCATTCTTTCTCTCAAGCACACTACACAGTTCTACACAATTCCACCGTGGTGGCTCCGTATATCGTGAGACACAAGAATATTCTACGCTCCAAAAACCCGGGGAAGACTGACTCTTGGATTAAAGGGGAACACGAGAAGACTTTCGACAGTTGGTTGCAGACACATCTCATGAATGACGACACCGTTGAAGATGAGCTGTACTGTTTGGCCAGGCCACCATCTTCGACTATATGTACTTTCCAAGGGTATGATATAAATGGGAATACATTTTACACGGTTGCCCAAGATAAAAAGAGCACCAACCAAAATAGTGGTGTCCGCTTTGATGCAACAGACGAGAATGGGCACTGTTTGGAAACATATTACGGGTACATAGAGGAGATATGGGAACTTGACTATGGACCTACTTTTAAGATCCCTTTATTTCGGTGCAAATGGGTGAAGCTGACAGGAGGCGGGGTAGTTGTAGACCAAAAGTACGGCATGGCAACAGTGGATCTCAACAATCTTGCGTACATGGACGAACCATTTGTCCTAGCCAATGATGTCGCTCAGGTTTTCTATGTGAAGGACATGTCTACAGTAACGAGAAAAAGAAATCAGCAAAAGAAGATATCGTCCGATGAGCCAAAACGCCACATAGTTCTTTCAGGGAAAAGAAACATCGTGGGAGTAGATGACAAGACAGACATGTCAGAAGATTATAATAAGTTTCATGAAATTCCGCCCTTCAAAGTGAAAACTGACCCAAGCATCCTACTGAATGATGAAGATTCTCCATGGCTACGACCCAGAAGAAAACAAAAATAATAGATAGGAATATTGGTGCAATAATGTAATAATGTATTAAACATTTTATGTAATGCATCTATGGAATGTACTAAATTTCGAACACTTTTCATTTTCATAGTATCCATGTAAGAGATGAGTTCTCGTTCGAAACCCTGATACTTCGAGAGAGATTGTCCGTTTTGTACACGAAGTGCATCCAGTTTTTGTCGTAGCCCTCTCAACTTTTTAACACATGCTATGTGGGTGAAATGATGATAGCATGCCAACTTTCAACATTTTCAGAGTTCATTTGAGTGCTTTTCAATTTCAGGGTCAACTAGCTCAAAAAAAAAACTAAATGCACGAAATATACCAAATAAAGTCAGAAATTGTTGAAATTTTGTGATGTGCCTTTGAATGGTGCATTTTGAACACACAAAAACTATGGAGTTCAAATAAGTTCAAAAAAATGAAATTCCTTTGTAAGAGATGAGTTCTCGTTCGAAACCATGATACTTCGAGAGAGATTGTCTGTTTTGTACACGAAGTGCATCCAGTTTTTGTCGTAGCCCTCTCAACTTTTTAACACATGCTATGTGGGTGGAATGATGATAGCATGCCAACTTTCAACATTTTCAGAGTTCATTTATAGTGCTTTCAATTTCAGGGTCAACTAGCTCAAAAAAAATAAGTAAATGCACGAAATATACGAAATAAAGTCAGAAATTGTTGAAATTTTGTGATGTGCCTTTGAATGGTGCATTTTGAACACACAAAAAGTATGGAGTTCAAATAAGTTCAAATGAATGAAATCCCTTTGTGAGAGATGAGTTCTCATTCGAAACCCTGATACTTCGAGAGAGATTGTCCGTTTTGTACACGAAGTGCATCCAGTTTTTGTCGTAGCCCTCTCAACTTTTTAACACATGCTATGTGGGTGAAATGATGATAGCATGCCAACTTTCAACATTTTCAGAGTTCATTTGTAGAGCTTTTCAATTTCATGGTCAACTAGCTCAAAAAAAAAGTAAATGCACGAAATATACCAAATGAAGTCAGAAATTGTTGAAATTTTGTGCTGTGCCTTTGAATGGTGCATTTTGAACACACAAAAAGTATGGAGTTCAAATAAGTTCAAAAAAATGAAATCCCTTTGTAAGAGATGAGTTCTCGTTCGAAACCCTGATACTTCGAGAGAGATTGTCCGTTTTGTACATGAAGTGCATCCAGATTTTGTCGTAGCCCTCTCAACTTTTTAACACATGCTATGTGGGTGGAATGATGATAGCATGCCAACTTTCAACATTTTCAGAGTTCATTTGTAGTGCTTTCAATTTCAGGGTCAACTAGCTCAAAAAAAAAGTAAATGCACGAAATATACCAAATGAAGTCAGAAATTGTTGAAATTTTGTGATGTGCCTTTGGATGGTGCATTTTGAACACACAAAAAGTATGGAGTTCAAATAAGTTCAAAAAAATGAAATCCCTTTGTAAGAGATGAGTTCTCGTTCGAAACCCTGATACTTCGAGAGAGATTGTCCGTTTTGTACACGAAGTGCATCCAGTTTTTGTCGTAGCCCTCTCAACTTTTTAACACATGCTATGTGGGTGAAATGATGATAGCATGCCAACTTTCAACATTTTCAGAGTTCATTTGTAGTGCTTTTCAATTTCAGGGTCAACTAGCTCAAAAAAAAGTAAATGCACGAAATATACCAAATGAAGTCAGAAATTGTTGAAATTTTGTGATGTGCCTTTGAATGGTGCATTTTGAACACACAAAAAGTATGGAGTTCAAATAAGTTCAAAAAAATGAAATCCCTTTGTAAGAGATGAGTTCTCGTTCGAAACCTTCATAATTCGAGAGAGATTGTCCGTTTTGTACACGAAGTGCATCCAGTTTTTGTCGTAGCCCTCTCAACGTTTTAACTCATGCTATGTGAGTGAAATGATGATAGCATGCCAACTTTCAACATTTTCAGAGTTCATTTGTAATGCTTTTCAATTTCAGGGTCAACTAGCTCAAAAAAAAGTAAATGCATGAAATATACCAAATGAAGTCAGAAATTGTTGAATTTTTGTGATGTGCCTTTGAATGGTGCATTTTGAACACACAAAAAGTATGGAGTTCAAAGAAATTCAAAAAAATGAAATCCCTTTGTAAGAGATGAGTTCTCGTTCGAAACCCTCATACTTCGAGAGAGATTGTCCGTTTTGTACACGAAGTGCATCCAGTTTTTGTCGTAGCCCTCTCAACTTTTTAACTCATGCTATGTGAGTGAAATGATGATAGCATGCCAACTTTCAACATTTTCACAGTTCATTTGTAGTGCTTTTCAATTTCAGGGTCAACTAGCTCAAAAAAAAAGTAAATGCACGAAATATACCAAATGAAGTCAGAAATTGTTGAAATTTTGTGATGTGCCTTTGAATGGTGCATTTTGAACACACAAAAAGTATGGAGTTCAAATAAGTTCAAAAAAATGAAATCCCTTTGTAAGAGATGAGTTCTCGTTCGAAACCTTGATAATTCGAGAGAGATTGTCCGTTTTGTACACGAAGTGCATCCAGTTTTTGTCGTAGCCCTCTCAACTTTTTAACACATGCTATGTGGGTGAAATGATGATAGCATGCCAACTTTCAACATTTTCAGAGTTCATTTGTAGTGCTTTTCAATTTCAGGGTCAACTAGCCCAAAAAAAAAGTAAATGCACGAAATATACGAAATGAAGTCAGAAATTGTTGAAATTTTGTGATGTGCCTTTGAATGGTGCATTTTGAACACACAAAAAGTATGGAGTTCAAATAAGTTCAAAAGACCATTGCAGAACATATGACCAAATTAATACAAGTTCATCATCACATTAAAGCCAAAGAACAGTAGTGATCAAATGTTGTTATTGCAAAAAATAAATACATAAAATTCTCTCATAAAACAACATACAACTGTGTAAAACATTTAAATGCAACAACAAACGCGATCAAAATCGCAACTAAGGTAACAATTGACCCAACAACATAATGATACCAAGCCTCTTTATCAATGGCTTATTTTCTAATATTCCTAATCTTCAAGCGCATTTTATCCATCTTCAAGCGCATTGCATCCATCTTCAACCGCATCGCATCGATCTTCATCTTGCGATCATCGATGACATCGGCGACATGCAACTTCAGTTCCATATTCTTATCCTCAATTATTTTCAATTTTTTCTTCAAGTATTTGTTTTGTTTTTCAACCAAATTTAACTTCTCGACAAGAATTTTTATGTGGGTTGGAATTTCCGGTTCACATACCTCCTAGATTAAAAAAATATATGTCACATTGGTCGTCATAATTGTCATAAACACTAAATAAAACAAATAGTTATAAAAGATAATATGTACCACATCCGAACCATCGACAGGACGAGGGCCGACGGAGGTGGATACCAAAACCATCGCACTATATAATAACAAAAAATAATGAAAGTGAGTAATTTATACAAGTATGTATCTAAATCATACAAGTAAGATTTTTTTGATTTTAAAAAGAAGATAAGAACAAGAGGCTCACCACGGTGGTGCTCGCAGTTGGTGCACGGCCAAACCTAGACAAACATTAAGGAAAATGGAGCTTGGAGGTCGAGCTTGGAGAGGAGAAAGCTTAAGTAGAGTGGCTCGGGCATTTCATCGAACACATCATGTGCATGAACTAGAGTGGCAAGAGAATGGCATGGTCACACTTCAACAACCAAAAAACAGGGGATATGGCTGGCAGGGGCGAGGGTTTATATAGGCAAAACTTTAGCCCGGTTCGTGCCACGCCCCGGGACTAAAGGCCACTGCTTCCCTCCTTCTTGTCTGCCAAAAAAGGGTCTTTAGTCCCGGGTCGTGGCTCCACCCGGGACTAAAGACCCCCTTTAGTCTCGGTTCTTGCCACGCCCCGGGACTAAAGGCCCCTGTTTCCCGCCATCTGGTCTGCCCGAAAAAGGGTCTTTATTCCCGGGTCGTGGCTCCACCCGGGACTAAAGGGGTCTTTAGTCCCGGTTCGTGGCTCCACCCGGGACTAAAGATCCACCTGTATAAGCGGGAGTTAGAAAATTTCGAACCCAAATCGTCCATTTTCTCCTCTTCTTCCTCTTGTTCTCCTGCCCGGCGCGTCAAGCGACGAACTCAACGACGCCGTCAGGCTGCCCGTCATCCTGCTCGCCACCGCCTGCGTCCTCCTCGCCGTCGCCGTCGTCCTGCTCGCCGCTGCCGTCCTCCTCGCCGCGCACCGCCCTCCTCTCCGCGCGTCGCCGTCCTCCTCGCCGCGCGCCGCCGTCCTTCTCGCCGCGCGCCGTCGACACCTCCGGCCGGTAAGCCCCACGCCCCCTCCTCCCCAACACTCCGGACAGCACAAGCAAAGAAGAAAAATGGGAAGAAAGGAAGAAAAAGGAGAAGAAAGGAAGAAAAAGGAGAAGAAAAGAAGAAAAAGGAGAAGAAAGGAAGAAAAAGGAGAAGAAACGAAGAAAAAGGAGAAGAAAGGAAGAAAAAGGAGAAGAAAGGAAGAAAAAGGAGAAGAAAGGAAGAAAAGGGAGAATAAGAAGAGGAGGAGAAGAAATGAAGAAAAAGGAGAATAAGAAGAGGAGGAGAGGAGAAGAAGAGGAAAAATAGAAAAAGAGGAGAGGAGAAGTAGTAGAAGAAGAGGAGAAGTAGAAGTAGAAGAAGAAGTAGAAGAAGAGAAAAAATTAGTTTAGGGTTAGAAGAAGAAGAAATGCTTAAGTGTTAATAGTGTTTCTTAGATTATTGTTATTGTATATGCTTAAGTGTTAATAGTTTAATTTTTCTATTGTATATGCTTAAGTGTTAATAGTTTATTTTTAGCAAGAAAATTAATAGAACTAGTTTAATTTTGTTATTGTATATGCTTAAGTGTCCGGGAATGGGCTCCGCCCGACTGGTATTTTAGAGTTTAGGTTCTAGCCAAGACCCGGGACTAAAGGTCCTCCTATATAAAACGAGCCTTCGAAGTTTCCGCCCGGCTAGTTTGTTAGTTTATTAGTAAATCAAATGTCCGTTTTTTGCAGAACTATGGATCCACATATCAGGAACGTCGAAGAGAAAGAACTTCTCGAAGATATAATCAAAGAAGGCCCCGACGTTGAACCAGTCGAATCTCCGACGTCAAATCTAAACGACTCCGGATATGGAATGGAGGTCGAGCGACACGAAGATGAAGCCGATGGGGCAAGAGATAGGTCCAATGACGGACAAGGTGATAGCTCCATTGATGGAGAAGACGGTGGAGAAGCCGGTGAAGAAATAATAAAGTCCGGCGAGGTATACATATGAAGTTCGACAATCACTTGTAATATGTGAAAAATATTGGAGATAGCTCTATATTGTATACATATACATTCATTTGACGAATGTTTCTCCCTCTTAGGCCTCCACATCGACCAAATCTATGAAACGAGGCCCGACTAGAAAGTTAGATGCACGGACGCATTACACCTTTGAGGTGATAATGCCTACGGGCGAACCCAAGCTTCCTAAGAATGCTGCTGACACATTCAAGAAGCAATGCGGAGTTGTCGTTAGGGATCACGTCCCGATCAGCGTTCGGGAGTGGAACAAGCGCAAAGGGGCAGCCGATAGTGACTATGTCGCCGAAAGGTACAAAGATAATCTTTGGAATGATCTCATGTCACATTTCAACCTACCAGAATGTGAGAATGAAGACGCTGCAGACAAACTGAGGGCCAAAGTCAAGCAGTGGACTCTAAAGAAGATGGCCGAACTGTTCCGTAGCTGGAAGAAGAAGCTACGGAAAAACTATCTAGAGAAAAAGAAAGTGCCAGTATTCGAGGGGTATCTAGCCAAGCAGGCGAATCACTGGAAGGAATTTCAAGAGTACAAGGAGTCAGAAGATGCCCAGGCATTATCATAAAAGAACAAGATAAATGCCGACAAGAAGAAATATCACCACAAGCTGGGGCCAGGGGGCTATGAGACTGCCATCCCAAAGTGGGAAAAGAAAGAGCAAGATCTGATAGATAAAGGCATCGTACCTGAACCACTCCGTGATGAGTGGGAATTGAGAGCAAGAAATTGGTTCCTTGCGCATGGTGGGTCGTACGACGAAACAACAGGGGACCTCATCTGCAATGACAATCTTAGTATACCCAGGGAGAATTGGAAAAGGATAGTGAAAGAAATTAAGGAGGGACAAAGAAAGTTCACTGCAGATAGAGATAAAGATTTGCTCACACTGGTCCTCGGCAATGACGAACATGGAGGACGAATGCGAGGCTTCGGTCCATCTTACCCGTGGTGGCTTGGTTTTGCCAGAGACAAGACACTTACAGAAGCTGAGAGAGAGCAAAGAAGCGACAGCTGGATGAGGAGAATGACAAGTTCAACCAGTTGCTTGCCAGGATTAACGAGCAACAGAAGCAGATTGATGAGCTTAGAGGTGTAGCGCGCCAGGAAGATCCTGCACTTGGTATTACCGGCGCCCCATCTAAGCGGAAAAGCAGCGTGGCTGAATCTAAGGCCCCGCCCGACGATGCACGAAGAATGATAGAGGGCGCTCCCGGCTACCCCGTGGAGGGAATCAAGGAGTCAACATCATGTGAACTCCATCAGAAATTCAAGAACATATCCATGAAGGTGGCCGTCGGACAAGCTTTACCTTCTGGCCCTGATGCACGCTGGCATGGCCGTGAGATTCCAGCTGGCTTTGCTAAAGTCGGGGTGGATGAAATCATGGCGGGGTTTCATGATATGGAGCTCGACATAGCTCGACCCGAAGATGAGAGGACACTCGGAGAGGTACTTGGTGGAGTCATCCTATGGGACAAGAACTACATCAAGCTTCCAGGCTCGGCTCCAAGGACAACACCACCTCCGAGTCGTCGTGGGTCACCTACACCTCCATTACCTCCAAGCCCTCCACATGACGTCAGCCAGCACAACACGAGTCCATCTCGATCACCGCTGCCGGACTTGGGTCGTCCGTATCTGCCGCCGCCCGCTCCGGATACAAAGCCCGAGCCTACCACGGATACAAAGCGGGAGCGTGCCACCAAGAACGCTCCGCCGCCGCCCGCTCCGGATACAAAGTCTGAGCCTGCCACGGATACAAAGCGGGAGCGTGCCACCAAGAACGCTCCGCCGCCGCCCGCTCCGGATACAAAGCCTGAGCCTGCCACGGATACCAAGCGGGAGCGTGCCACCAAGAACGCTCCGCCGCCGCCCGCTCCGGATACAAAGCCTGAGCCTGCCACGGATACAAAGCGGGAGCGTGCCACCAAGAACGCTCCGCCGCCGCCCGCTCCGGATACAAAGCCTGAGCCTGCCACGGATACAAAGCGGGAGCGTGCCACCAAGAACGCTCCTCCGCCGCCCGCTCCGGATACAAAGCCTGAGACTGCCACGGATACAAAGCGGGAGCATGCCACCAAGAACGCTCCGCCGATGATTCCTAAGACACAGAGCACCCCAAAGCGCAAACGGTCGCCCCTCCCAAAGGTACGTCATGCTAATCTTCCAATCGGACCTTATGATCGTACCCCCTTCCATCAAAGTATGACTTACACCATAAGCCTGATGACTATACACGCACATTGCAGAAGGAAGTGAAAAAGAGCAGATCACGTGCAAGCCCTCCACATGACGTCGGCCAGCACAACACGAGTCCATCTCGATCACCACCGCCGGACTTGGGTCGTCCGTCTCTGCCGCCGCCCGCTCCGGATACTAAGCGGGAGCGTGCCACCAAGAACGCTCCGCCGACGATTCCTAAGCCACAGAGCACCCCAAAGCGCAAACTGTCGCCCCTCCCAAAGGTACATCATGTTAATCTTCCTATATCAGACCTTATGACTTACACCATAAGCCTGATGACTATACACGCACATTGCAGAAGGAAGTGAAAAAGAGCAGATCACGTGCAAGTGCAAGTGGGAGCAAATCAAGTTCAACTACAAGCAAGAAAAAATCAGACGTTCCTCAGCTTGGACAACAGGCCAAACAGTCGATCCCACCCCTCAAGGTGTTAACCGAGAATCTTCCCCCTTCGGTGCAGGGGCTAGCTTTAGAAAGTGCAAAGGAGTTGGCGGCTGCATGTGGTGTCTCGGTTGAAGAATTGCTGTCTTCCCAAGACGACAAGATACCCAAGGCTGTGGTAGCCCCTAAGCCACAGTTTGTCATGGGTGAGCCTTTGGTTAGCAAAGATGATCTCCCAACAAATATGCGTTACTTGCATCAATGGTACTTAAGTGAATCAAAGAATGGGAGAACGATGATCGTGTCGAGTGTCCCACAGGAGTACTACGGCCGCCCCGAACAAATCCATATTGACTTTGATGAACTTTTCCAGATGTACAATGGCGACGCCCTCGACAAATCGCTTATGAGTTGCTATTGTCTGTAAGTTTTTCAATTCGTTGTCTACATATAACTTGTTTAGTTATTTCAATTCATTGTCTATATATAACTTGTACTCTATTATGCAGAATGAAGATTCTGGATTGTAAAAGTAAGACCATCCTAAATATTGGGTTTATTGACCCAGATAAAATACATATAGCGAAGCTAACTAATTATCCCAAGGAGACAGAGGAAAACCTTCTAAGGTTTCTAATAGATCAAAATTTCTGTGACCACATACTGTTTTCATACAACTTCAGGTGAGGGTCTTTACTCTGTTGTGTCCATTCACTTATAAGTGTAATTGACAAGTTAGTGACACACACACACACACACACACACACACACACACACACATATATATATATATACACACACACACACACACACACACATGTGCAGCTTCCATTGGATTCTGTTGGACATTCAAATTGATAAGGGAAGAGTTGATGCCTTCGACCCATTATCGAGACCCTTGGAACAGTTCCAAAGCCTGCAGGACATGCTCCAAGGGTAATTTTAATCATTCTTGTGCTCTATCGGTCTCTTTCGATGATTTTCTGATATATCAATTAATTAAAAACTTAGCAAATCATTATCCTTGTCGGGCAGGGTTTGGAAGCGGTTCAAGTGCGTGACTCCCGGTAACTTTCATGAGAAGCTGACCTTTAGAGCGGCTCAGGTAAGTAGTAGTATGATATACTTCTATTAATTTTCAATACATTTATGATGCTAGATTATTATTTTGATTATATATATTCTATTCTCGTAAAGTGCGACCAGTAGCCAGGGGGAACGCATCTATGCGGATACTATGTTTGCGAGACCATTCGCACGTTTACCTCTGAGCAAAAGGATCACAGATTCGACGTAAGCAATGAACATTCACACCTCTATTTTTACCCGTCATTCTTTGTTATCATGATTGATATTCATATTCATCTCCTCTTCTTATATAGCACACGGCCATGACGACGAAGGTCCTACCAGAGCAACGCGCGATTGCTGTTGCAGAGGAGCTTGCGACCTTTCTGAGGACGGAAGCTATAGATGACAAAGGACGATTTAGTGTAGCTAGGGTCCATTACTGATGTTCGTCCATGTAATCGAATAGACGGGCTCTAGTCCCGATAATTCAGATCTCCATGTAATTGTATATATATGCTCGCTTGTAAGAAAAGGTTAATCTTATATATGTATGCATAATTATTTCTATTTAAATTATATGAAAACTAATTCCCGAACACCAAACGAGGCATCACGTTAATCTCCCGAACACCTAAACCCTAAAACCATAAAACCCAAAAATAATTTCATTCAAAAAAAACCTAAAATCCAGCAAAATCTGAAAATCTTTAGTCCCGGTCCATGTAACGAACCGGGACTAAAGGGTCTGCCCCTGGGGCGCTACGAGGCGGCCACGTGGAGCACCTTTAGTCCCGGATTGTAACAGGGCCGGGACTAAAGGTTAGGCCTTTAGTCCCACCCCTTTAGTCCCGGTTGGTGAACCGGGACTAAAGCCCCTTACGAGCCGGGGCTAAAGGCCCTGTCCCCACTAGTGTACTGTACTATGTAGGACTTGAATTGTGCAAATAATTTAGGTTTCACTGACTCATACGAAGGTTATGACTTTTTGCTGACTCATGCCATCACTTGCCTTAGGTTAATTGCAAGAAAAAACCTTTTTTTATTTATATTTGTAGCTCGGATTCTTAAGGATTCTCAAGACATGTACTCGCCGGAGCATCAACCTCGAACACTCCATGCGCCTAGCATACACCTTTTTTCGTGTGTGATCAGCATGCTCTATCAGATGAAGTATCTAGATGGTACATTATTTTTGTAAGTGAATTCCACTTTTTACTTCATAGTTGTGCATTTATGACGCTTATTACCCCATTTAGTGAAGTAAAATCACAAATACACTATATATTAAATTTTAAACATGGTTTTGCCCAATTTTGGCATTATACATGTTTCGTTAGAACAGCCCGGCGTGTTAGGTCTATGTGGTTCGTCAAAATATGCAAATATCAAGAGCGTCATTGACGATAGTGCCCATCCTTTTCTTCACCATATGGCCCATTCCTAGTTAGTGTCCTGATATTTTTGGGTCTCAATCATCACCCCACACTTTTCCAAATGACATGTATAAGAAAAACAGGGTCTAGCCTTTTTAAAATGGGCAATATGGACAATATTTCTTTGTAATGGGCCCACAAATGACATGCATAACTAGGGGGAAAAAGTGGAATTCACTGTATTTTTGAGTACTAAATAATGAATATTGTAGTACACCTTTTTGTGTATGTTATCGGCGTGCTCCATCCGTAGCAGATGTTGTATGTAGATGGTACGCTGTTTTCGTGAACTAAGTAATGAAGATTAGAATATTATAGGATGCTTCCCATGGATCAATCATTTTGACGAGACATGCAAAATGGGTAGAGGTTGGCATATGACAGTTTACAAAGAAATATTATCAAACCTACAAGTCCTTGCTATCAAGAAATCAAAATATATTGCATGAAGCAGGATTTATGGTTTCACAAATGAGGTAGGCTACCTCTCTCTGATAAACCATCATAATTGGAATGCTGCCGTAAGAGTAAAGTTCCCCTCTTGGTCTTTTAATCCATTTCAAATGTGCCCCTTTTGCATTATCTCCATGTTGATGATCCCAAAATGGTCGTCTAAACATTTCATCAATATGTGGGGCCTTGGGGAGGGAGTCTACATAAACCTCTAAAAAATACATGTCTGTTCGTGTTTCATGCTTTAGTCCCTTCCCTCGCGTAAGGAGGCAAGATTTTATCTTGAGATTACCTTAAAAAATGTGGTCCAAATTTCTATCAAGTAGCCATGCTTAGTCGCTATGATGAATGCATCATCATAACAAAAAGGTAGAGCTTTTTCGTGGTATTGGTGTTAGTAGCAACTGCCAGCTTGGCTCACCGCTAGCGGCGAGTGGAGTCGAAAAACAACATATAAATTCTTAGTAGGAACTAAAAGCAAGGAATCATGTTTTATCAATGCAGAACATTGTCCCTACGAAGCGTCCTTCATCATGTGCGGTACATAACACAACATTTTCACGATCATCCGGATAGAGAGCCCGAATACTAATCATTTAGAAGGAATTTTCCATTGAGTGTGTTTCCCTTCCCCTTGCTTTTCCCCTCTGCCACCGTTGGGAGTTGACGGGACATAATACATGAATTATCCAATAACTATAAATCTTCCTTTTGAGAAGTATATATAGAGCACTATGAATTTTTCCAATTTCAAATATAGCCATAAAAATGTCCATTTTTCTAACTTTGTACAAGATCTAAATATGCCTATGTCGCTAGTCGAGGATGATCGATCCCTTGTGCATACCAACATGCGATTTGTTGTTGCAGTATGTATGATAACCATATTTAACCTATTATGTTTGTGTACATTTTTTTCTAGGTGGGATTTTTCTATTTTATCATGTGTGATTAACTTGTATCAATGTGTTTATTAACTAGAGGATACCCTACGCGTTGCTACAAGAATTGATTACGATATGATTCGACGAGATTTTGATGCATGTACCACCAGTATTTGGATTTGTGATATAAGCGCCGAAACTAAAAATACATATGATTGATTATAGTTATATTATTGTATAGTTGTAAAATATAAGTAGCATGATAGTTTTATTTTAGCATGATTGCATGTTGGGGTGAACCTGATTTTGTACATGGTTGGATGTTGAAATGACATATTTAGGGTTACTGTGACAGTCCGATGCCGACGTTCCAGAAGATTCCCCCTTTTCTTTCTGTTTTCGTCGTGTGTCTACTTTCTTTTGACGCATCATCATCGCATCATGCGCAACATCTGCATTGCGTTGGCATCTCCGTTGCCGTGAGTTTTCAAACTTGCATCCGCTAGTAGTTGCTGGTTCTCGTCGTTGTCCGTTTTGAGTCCGACCGCACTCGCACGCGCCCGCGGCATCGTCAAAACCCTGTTTTAAAAATGTGCGTAAAATTTTCACTGATCGGGGTGAGATTTGACGTGCGGTGGTATTTTTATATAGGTAGGCCGCCTGTCAAGTTTCGACGCAATCGGAGTCCGTCTGGTACCAGAACGGTCGACCGTAGCGGCACCGTATCCAGTCTATCGTCGGACGTTTTTCGGTATTGTAAATCGCGTTGCCGCGCCGCACCGTTTCCCTCTCACCTCCGCCTAGCCACTCTGCATAGCCACCTTGATCCTCCCGCGTCCGTGACCATTCAATTGCGATCGTGTGGTCGAAATCGGGGTGGAAAACCCAAACCCTAGCTACCCCGGCTATAAAAGGAAGGTAGCCCTTACTAATTAGACAGCAATCCTCTCTCTCCCTCGTTTTCCGTGCCCAGCCGCCAGCCCCACCTCTCCGCGCTCTCTCCTCCCCTCCTCCCACGGTACCGCCAGGCCCAGATCGGGCCCGGCTGAGCCCATCGCGCCGCCGCCTCTCTCTCTCTCTGCCCGCAAGGCCCCGCGCCCTCTCCCCATGGCTTCCCCTACTCCCGAGCTCCGCGTGCCTCCTGCCCGCAGCCGGCCTCCCGAGCGCCTCCCGCGGCCCTCTAGCGCGCCGCCTCCGCCCCTTGCTGCCTCGCCGGAGCCGCAGCACCTCTGCTGCCGGAGCTTGCTCCGCCGCTAGCCCATGCTCCGGCCTTGCTGGCCCGATCCGCGCCGCCACCCCTCAACCTCCGGCCGCCAACCGTCGCCTGCGACCGTTGGTCGCCGGATCCGGCCCCTCATCGCCGGCCCCGCCCGTGGCGATTTAATCTATGCTGCGCCATGCCCCTGTGTAGCCCATTAGAATTAGATTCGCCCCGTTAGCTATTTAGATTTTCGGAGTTTAATTATAACTTCCAAAAAAATGATGATATTTAAAACGTTCGTAGATTTTAAACCGTAAGTCGGATCGAGGCAAGTTGTATATGTGTCTCGTGTAACTTTTCGAGTAGAACATGATTTTACAACTTGCATAATTATTTGACGTAGTTTCACGTGCCAAACGCCTAGTTTAGCGTGCTGTCCCAATAGGGGAACGTCCCGTATTTATTTTCCTTGCGGTCTGGATTGCTCGAGTGCCTTAGATAAAATGTCCATGTTTTAGGAATCAGTTTTGCATGTATTTTAGAGCGGTCATTGGTATTTTTGTGTGTAGGGTTTGCCGGTAGTTTATTTTCCCGTGTATAGGTTATTTTTCTCGCATTTATATGTGGCTTTATTTTGTTGTGCAACTCCACATATTTATATATGTTTCCGGGGTAGAAAAATCCCATGGATTTTTCTGTACAATTAGTTTTAGCTTTTAAGCAAATTAGTTCGCGTGATATTTTGCCGTGATGCCCTTTTGTTTAATTCGTAGGATTTATTCCGTGCTTCGTTTGAAGGAGTTGTCAACTAGAGAATTGATCTTGGATGTTTTGACTAGCCCCTGGTAATTTTGGTTGCAATAGAAATGCATGTTTAGGTGTGATTTGCTTGCTCTCAAGTTCTAGAAATAGTGCTGATTTGGACGCGCTGAAATATTTCTAAGTCTGGAATCTGTTATATTTTGTTGCTGTCTTGTCTTGCTTGTATCTTTTGATCTGTAGCTCTTTTGAGGTTGGTCCAATGGAGTTAGTTGTAGCCCTTGTGTTTCTCTAGCTATAGGTTTTTATGCCATTTGGAGTCCTGTAGCTATAGGTTTTGCTGCTGTCAATATGGCTTCAGATCGAAAACTGCACTTTCATGAGGTGTAATTTTCACTAAGTCTGAAATAGTGTGTGAGATGCCATTTTGTGACTTCTTTCTCTAGTGATCCTTGCTGCCATGCTAGTTGTTGTTAGTTGTTTGTAGTAGTGCTACTTGCCCTCTTTCGTGTTGGGGAACGTCGCATGGGAAACAAAAATTTTCCTACGCGCATGAAGACCTATCATGGTTATGTCCATCTACGAGAGGGGATGTGTGATCTACGTACCCTTGTAGACCGTACAGCAGAAGCGTTAGTGAACGCGGTTGATGTAGTGGAACGTCCTCACGTCCCTCGATCCGCCCCGCGAACCGTCCCGCGATCAGTCCCACGATCTAGTGCCGAACGGACGGCGCCTCCGCGTTCAGCACACGTATAGCTCGACGATGATCTCGGCCTTCTTGATCCAGCAAGAGAGACGGAGAGGTAGAAGAGTTCTCCGGCAGCGTGACGGCGCTCCGGAGGTTGGTGATGATCTCGTCTCAGCAGGGCTCCGCCCGAGCTTCGCAGAAACGCGATCTAGAGGTAAAACCGTGGAGATATGTGGTCGGGCTGCCGTGGCAAAGTTGTGTCAAATCAGCCCTAAAACCTCCGTATATGTAGGGGGAAGAGGGGGAGCCTTGCCTTGGGGTCCAAGGACCCCTAAGGGCTTCGGCCAAGCCAAGGGGGGGAGTTCTCCCCTTCCAAACCGAGTCCAACTAGGTTTGGAAGGAGGAGTCCTTCCCCCTTTTCCCACCTCCTCTTTTTTTTCTCTTTGATTTTTCTTCCTATGGCGCATAGGGCTCTTTTGGGCTGTCCCACCAGCCCACTAAGGGCTGGTGCACCACCCCCAATGCCTATGGGCTTCCGCGGGGTGGGTTGCCCCCCCCCCCGATGAACTCCCGGAACCCATTCGTCATTCCCGGTACATTCCCGGTAATTCCGAAAACCTTCCGGTAATCAAATGAGGTCATCCTATATATCAATCTTCGTTTCCAAACTATTCGGGAAACCCTCGTGATGTCCTGATCTCATCCGGGACTCCGAACAACATTCGGTAACCAACCATATAAGTCAAATACGCATAAAACAACGTCGAACCTTAAGTGTGCAGTCCCTGCGGGTTCGAGAACTATGTAGACATGACCCGAGAGACTCCTCGGTCAATATCCAATAGCGGGACCTGGATGCCAATATTGGATCCTACATATTCTACGAAGATCTCATCGTTTGAACCTTAGTGCCAAGGATTCATATAATCCCGTATGTCATTCCCTTTGTCCTTCGGTATGTTACTTGCCCGAGATTCGATCGTCAGTATCCATATACCTATTTCAATCTCGTTTACCGGCAAGTCTCTTTACTCGTTCCGTAATACAAGATCCCGCAACTTACACTAAGTCACATTGCTTGCAAGGCTTGTGTGTGATGTTGTATTACCGAGTGGGCCCCGAGATACCTCTCCGTCACACGGAGTGACAAATCCCAGTCTCGATCCATACTAACTCAAGGAACACCTTCGGAGATACCTGTAGAGCATCTTTATAGTCACCCAATTACATTGCGACGTTTGATACACACAAAGTATTCCTCCGGTGTTAGTGAGTTATACGATCTCATGGTCATAGGAACAAATACTTGACACGCAGAAAACAGTAGCAATAAAATGACACGATCAACATGCTACGTCTATTAGTTTGGGTCAAGTCCATCACGTGATTCTCCTAATGACGTGATACAGTTAACAAGCAACAACACCTTCTTCATAATCAGAAGACACTGACTATCTTTGATCAACTGGCTAGCCAACTAGAGGCTTGCTAGGGACAGTGTTTTGTCTATGTATCCACACATGTATATAAGTCTTCATTAAATACAATTATAGCATGGATAATAAACGATTATCTTGATACAGGAATTATAATAATAACTATATGTATTATTGCCTCTAGGGCATAATTCCAACAGTCTCCCACTTGCACTAGAGTCAATAATCTAGCCCTCACATCATCATGCGAATTACATTGTAATAAATCTAACACCCATACAGTTCTGGTGTTGATCATGCTTTGCCCGTGGAAGAGGTTTAGTCAGTGGGTCTGCTACATTCAGATCCGTGTGCACTTTGCATATATTTACGTCCTCCCCTTCGACGTAGTCGCGGATGAGGTTGAAGCGTCGTTTGATGTGTCTGGACTTCTTGTGAAACCGTGGTTCCTTTGCTAGGGCAATGGCACCCGTGTTGTCACAGAACAAGGTTATTGGATTCAGTGCGCTTGGCACCACTCCAAGATCCGTCATGAACTACTTCATCCAGACACCCTCCTTGGCCGCCTCCGAGGCAGCCATGTACTCCGCTTCACATGTAGAATCTGCTACGACGCTTTGCTTGGAACTGCACCAGCTTACCGCACCCCCATTAAGAATAAATACGTATCCGGTTTGCGACTTAGAGTCGTCCGGATCTGTGTCAAAGCTTGTATCGACGTAACCTTTTACGGCGAGCTCTTCGTCACCTCCATACACGAGAAACATCTCCTTAGTCCTTTTCAGGTACTTCAGGATATTCTTGACCGCCGTCCAGTGATCCACTCCTGGATTACTCTGGAACCTACCTGCCATACTTATGGCCACGCTAACGTCCGGTCTAGTGCACGGCATTGCATACATGATAGAACCTATGGCTGAAGCATAGGGGACGGTGCGCATATGCTCTCTATCCTCATCAGTTGCTGGGCACTGAGTCTTACTCGATCTCGTACCTTGTAAAACTGGCAAGAACCCTTTCTTGGACTGTTCCATTTTGAACCTCTTCAATACTTTATCAAGGTATGTGCTTTGTGAAAGTCCTATCAGGCGTTTTGATCTATCCCTGTAGATCTTAATGCCTAGAATGTAAGCAGCTTCTCCTAGGTCCTTCATAGAGAAACTTTTATTCAAGTAATCCTTTATGCTCTCCAAAAACTCTATGTTGTTTCCAATCAGCAATATGTCATCCACATATAATATTAGAAACGCCACAGAGCTCCCACTCACTTTCTTGTAAATACAAGATTCTCCAACCACTTGTATAAACCCAAATGCTTTGATCACCTCATCAAAGAGTTTGTTCCAACTCCGAGATGCTTGCACCAGTCCATAAATGGATCGCTGGAGCTTGCACACCTTGTTAGCATTCTTAGGATCGACAAAACCTTCGGGTTGCATCATATACAACTCTTCCTTAAGGAAACCGTTAAGGAACACCGTTTTGACATCCATCTGCCAGATTTCATAATCGAAAAATGCAGCTATTGCTAACATAATTCTGACGGACTTAAGCATCGCTACGGGTGAGAATGTCTCATCGTAGTCAACTCCTTGAACTTGTGAAAAACCCTTTGCCACAAGTCGAGCTTTATAAACGGTCACATTGCCGTCAGCGTCCGTCTTCCTCTTAAAGATCCATTTGTTCTGAATAGCCTTGCGGCCCTCAGGCAGTACTTCCAAACTCCACACTTCGTTCTCATACATGGATCCTATCTCGGACTTCATGGCTTCTAGCCATTTGTTGGAATCTGGGCCCACCATTGCTTCTTCATAATTTGCAGGTTCATTGTTGTCCAACAACATGATTGATAAGACGGGATTACCGTACCACTCTGGAGCAGCACGTGGTCTCGTCGACCTGTGTGGTTCGACAGAAACTTGAACTGTAGTTTCATGATCATCATCATTAACTTCCTCCTCAACCGGCGTCGCAACGACAGAGGTTTCCCCTTGCCCTGCGCCACCATCCAGAGGGATGAGAGGTTCGACAACCTCGTCAAGTTCTATCTTCCTCCCACTCAATTCTCTCGAGAGAAACTCCTTCTCGAGAAAAGCTCCGTTTTTAGCAACAAACACTTTGCCCTCGGATTTGAGATAGAAGGTGTACCCAACTGTCTCTTTTGGGTAACCTATGAAGATGCACTTTTCCGCTTTGGGTTCCAGCTTTTCAGGCTGAAGCTTTTTGACATAAGCATCACATCCCCAAACTTTAAGAAACGACAACTTTGGCCTTTTGCCATACCATAGTTCGTATGGTGTCGTCTCAACGGATTTTGATGGTGCCCTATTTAAAGTGAATGCAGCTGTTTCTAATGCATAACCCCAAAATGATAATGGCAAATCGGTAAGAGACATCATAGATCGCACCATCTCTAATAAAGTACGATTACGACGTTCGGACACACCATTACGCTGTGGTGTTCCAGGCGGTGTCAACTGTGAAACAATTCCACATTGTCTTAAGTGAGCACCAAACTCGAAACTCAGATATTCACCCCCACGATCAGACCGTAGGAACTTGATCTTCTTGTTACGATGATTTTCAACTTCACTCTGAAATTGCTTGAACTTTTCAAAACTTTCAGACTTATGCTTCATTAAGTAGACATAACCATATCTACTCAAATCGTCAGTGAAGGTGAGAAAATAACGATATCCGCCGCATGCCTCTACGCTCATCGGACCACACACATCGGTATGTATGATTTCCAACAAGTCACTTGCACGCTCCATTGTTCCGGAGAACGGAGTTTTAGTCATCTTGCCCATGAGGCATCGTTCGGACGTGTCAAGTGAATCAAAGTCAAGTGACTCCAAAAGTCCATCGGCATGGAGTTTCTTCATGCGTTTTACACCAATATGACCTAAGCGGCAGTGCCACAAAAATATGGCGCTATCATTGTTAACTCTAACTCTTTTGGTCTCAATGTTATGTATGTGTGTATCACTATCAAGATTCAATATGAACAATCCACTCAAATTGGGTGCATGACCATAAAAGATGTTACTCATAGAAATAGAACAACCATTATTCTCTGACTTAAAAGAGTAACCGTCTCGCAATAAACAAGATCCAGATATAATGTTCATGCTCAACGCAGGCACTAAATAACAATGATTCAAGTTCATAACTAATCCTGATGGTAACTGAAGTGAAACTATGCCGACGGCGATTGCATCAACCTTGGAACCATTTCCTACGCGCATCGTCACTTCATCTTTCGCCAGCCTTTGTCTATTCCGCAGTTCCTGTTTCGAGTTGCAAATATGAGCAACAGAACCGGTATCGAATACCCAGGCACTACTACGAGAGCCGGTTAAGTACACATCAATAACATGTATATCAAATATACCTGATTTTTCTTTGGCCGCCTTCTTATCACCCAGATACTTGGGGCAATTGCGCTTCCAGTGACCCATACCCTTGCAATAGTAACACTTTGTTTCAGGCTTAGGTCCAGCTTTGGGTTTCTTCGTCGGATTGGCAACAGGCTTGCCGCTCTTCTTTGAATTACCCTTCTTGCCTTTGCCATTTCTCTTGAAACTAGTGGTCTTATTCACCATCAACACTTGATGCTCTTTACGGAGTTCAGACTCTGCGAGTTTCAGCATCGCAAACAACTCGCCGGGAGACTTGTTCATCCCTTGCATGTTGTAGTTCAACACAAAGCCTTTATAGCTTGGCGGCAATGATTGAAGGATTCTGTCAGTGATAGCTTCTTGCGGGAGTTCAATCCCCAGCTCAGCTAGACGGTTTGAGTACCCAGACATTTTGAGCACATGTTCACTGACAGACGAGTTCTCCTCCATCTTGCAAGCATAGAATTTATCGGAGGTCTCATACTTCTCGATCCGGGCGTTCTTCTGAAAGATAAACTTCAACTCCTGGAACATCTCAAATGCTCCATGACGCTCAAAGCGACGTTGACGTCCCAGTTCTAAGCCATACAAGACTGCACATTGAACTACTGAGTAGTCCTCCTTACGTGCTAACCAAGCGTTCTTAACATCCTGATCAGCCATAGCGGGTGGTTCATCTCCTAGCGCAGAATTAAGGACATAATCCTTCTTCCCAGCTTGTAAGATGAGCTTAAGATTACGAGCCGAGTCTACAAAGTTGCTTCCATCATCTTTCAACTTAGCTTTCTCTAGGAACGTATTAAAATTCAGGGTGACTGTCGCATGAGCCATGATCTACAACACAAATATATTCAAAGTGGACTTAGACTATGTTCAAGATAATTAGAGTTTAACTTAATCAAATTACTCGCTAAACTCCCACTCAAAAAGTACATCTCTCTAGTCATTTGAGTGGTTCATGATCCACTTACACTAGCTCAAGTCCGATCATCACGTGAATTGAGCATAGTTTCAGTGGTAAGCATCCCCATGCTAATCATATCATCTATATGATTCATGATCGACCTTTCGGTCTCATGTGTTCCGAGGCCATGTCTGCACATGCTAGGCTCGTCAAGCTTAACCCCAGTGTTCCGCGTGCGCAACTGTTTTGCACCCGTTGTATGTGAACGTTGAGTCTATCATACCCGATCATCACCTGGTGTCTCGAAACGACGAACTGTAGCAACGGTACATAGTCGGGGAGAAACACAATTTCGTATTGAAATTTTAGTGAGAGATCACCTCATAATGCTACCGTCGTTCTAAGCAAAATAAGGTGCATAAAGGATTAGCATCACATGCAATTCATAAGTGACATGATATGGCCATCATCATGTGCTCCTTGATCTCCATCACCAAAGCACCGGCACGATCTTCTTGTCACCGGCGCCACACCATGATCATCCATCAACGTGTTGCCATCGGGGTTGTCGTGCTACTCATGCTATTACTACTAAAGCTACATCCTAGCAAAATAGTAAACGCATCTGCAAGCACAAACGTTAGTTATAAAGACAACCCTATGGCTCCTGCCGGTTGCCGTACCATCGACGTGCAAGTCGATATTATCTATTACAACATGATCATCTCATACATCCAATATATCACATCACATCGTTGGCCATATCACATCACAAGCATACCCTGCAAAAACAATTTAGACGTACTCTAACTTTGTTGTTTCATGTTTTACGTGGTGACCATTGGTATCTAGTAGGATCGCATCTTACTTACGCAAACACCACAACGGAGATATATGAGTTGCTATTTAACCTCATCCAAGGACCTCCTCGGTCAAATCCGATTCAACTAAAGTTGGAGAAACTGACACCCGCCAGTCATCTTTGAGCAACGGAGTTACTCGTAGCGATGAAACCAGTCTCTCGTAAGCGTACGAGTAATGTCTGTCCGAGCCGCTTCGATCCAACAATACCGCGGAATCAAGAAAAGACTAAGGAGGTCAGCAAAACGCACATCATCGCCCACAAAAACTTTTGTGTTCTACTCGAGAAGACATCTACGCATGAACCTAGCTCATGATGCCACTGTTGGGGAACGTCGCATGGGAAACAAAAATTTTCCTACGCGCATGAAGACCTATCATGGTGATTTCCATCTACGAGAGGGGATGTGTGATCTACGTACCCTTGTAGACGGTACAACAGAAGCGTTAGTGAACGCGGTTGATGTAGTGGAACGTCCTCACGTCCCTCGATCCGCCCCGCGAACCGTACCGCGATCAGTCCCACGATCTAGTGCCGAACGGACGGCACCTCCACGTTCAGCACACATACAGCTCGACGATGATCTCGGCCTTCTTGATCCAGCAAGAGAGATGGAGAGGTAGAATAGTTCTCCGGCAGCGTGACGGCGCTCCGGAGGTTGGTGATGATCTCGTCTCAGCAGGGCTCCGCCCGAGCTTCGCAGAAACGCGATCTTGAGGTAAAACCGTGGAGATATGTGGTCGGGCTGCCGTGGCAAAGTTGTGTCAAATCAGCCCTAAAACCTCCGTATATGTAGGGGGAAGAGGGGGAGCCTTGCCTTGGGGTCCAAGGACCCCTAAGGGCTTCGGCGGAGCCAAGGGGGGAGTTCTCCCCTTCCAAACCGAGTCCAACTAGGTTTGGAAGGAGGAGTCCTTCCCCCTTTTCCCACCTCCTCTTTTTTTTTCTCTCTTTGATTTTTCTTCCTATGGCGCATAGGGCTCTTTTGGGCTGTCCCACCAGCCCACTAAGGGTTGGTGCGCCACCCCCAATGCGTATCGGCTTCCCCGGGGTGGGTTGCCCCCCCGATGAACTCCCGGAACCCATTCGTCATTCCCGGTACATTCCCGGTAATTCCGAAAACCTTCCGGTAATCAAATGAGGTCATCCTATATATCAATCTTCGTTTCCAGACTATTCCGGGAACCCTCGTGACGTCCTGATCTCATCCGGGACTCCGAACAACATTCGGTAACCAACCATATAACTCAAATACGCGTAAAACAACGTCGAACCTTAAGTGTGCAGTCCCTGCGGGTTCGAGAACTATGTAGACATGACCCGAGAGACTCCTCGGTCAATATCCAATAGAGGGACCTGGATGCCCATATTGGATCCTACATATTCTACGAATATCTCATTGTTTGAACCTCAGTGCCAAGGATTCATATAATCCCGTATGTCATTCCCTTTGTCCTTCGGTATGTTACTTGCCTGAGATTCAATCGTCAGTATCCGTATACCTATTTCAATCTCGTTTACCGGCAAGTCTCTTTACTCGTTCCGTAATACAAGATCCCGCAACATACACTAAGTCACATTGCTTGCAAGGCTTGTGTGTGATGTTGTATTACCGAGTGGGCCCCGAGATACCTCTCCGTCACACGGAGTGACAAATACCAGTCTCGATCCATACTAACTCAACGAACACCTTCGGAGATACCTATAGAGCATCTTTATAGTCACCCAGTTAAGTTGCGACGTTTGATACACAAAGTACTCCTCCTGTGCTAGTGAGTTATATGATCTCATGGTCATAGGAACAAATACTTGACACGCAGAAAACAGTAGCAATAAAATGACACGATCAACATGCTACGTCTATTAGTTTGGGTCGAGTCCATCACGTGATTCTCCTAATGACGTGATCCAGTTATCAAGCAACAACACCTTGTTCATAATCAGAAGACACTGACTATCTTTGATCAACTGGCTAGCCAACTAGAGGCTTTCTAGGGACAGTGTTTTGTCTATGTATCCACACATGTATATAAGTCTTCATTCAATACAATTATAGCATGGATAATAAACGATTATCTTGATACAGGAATTATAATAATAACTATATGTATTATTGCCTCTAGGGCATAATTCCAACATTTCGTGCCATGCCTTGCTTGAGCATATCGGAGTTGTGTAGCCGTAGTTGTGGGGCGTAGAAAATGCTATGCGGCTGATTTTGGCAGATTGTAGTGTTTTCTTGTTTTGCTCGTAGATGTTGAACCGTAGCTCCGTTTTGATCGTGTCCTACATGAAACTTGCTTAGAATCTCGAGTAGTTTCGTTTTATCTTGCTGGTTGTATGTTTTGAAGTGCTCGTGACCACCGTTGCACACATATTGCATTCATGCCATCATATCTTGCGGTGCTTGTAACTTTTGATCCGTAGCTCCGTTGGACATGTTCTCTATGTGTAGATTGCTTGAAATGACGCGTAGAATCACGTGAACCTATTTGTTTTGCTGTTTAACTACTAATTAAATGTGTTAGTTCAGATCTGGATAGAATTGTAAATTAACATGTCAGGTCGTCTGGGAGATGCTATATGACATTTCCGACCTTATTTAAAATGTCTAGATAGGTAGTTTAATTCCCGCTTCACCTCTTGCATTTTAGACAACATTAATATTGCCGTGTAAATAACCGGGAGTGAACTAAATAATTAAACGTGGAGTTTCGTCAATATGCAACTTGTTGCATATTGAACTCCACTTAATGTGTAGTGTTTGATTGTGTGAATTGTCATGTCGTGACTTGCATGTATCAAGCTGCTCATGCATCATTTGTGTTGTGCATCGTGTGGTGAATCTTGTGTGTTGATTCTTGTTTCCGGTTTGCTTCGTCTCGATAGAGTTCCGCAAGTGTGACAGATTGTGAGGACCCGTTCGACTACGTCGGTTAGTCTGCTTCACAGAGTTCTTCTTCCAAGCGGGATCTCAGGCAAGATTACCATTTCGCCAGATACCATTACTATCATTGCCATGCTAGTTTTACTGTTGCTACCGTTTATGTCTCGTTGCCTACCACATGTTAAATATCAGCCTCTCAACAATGCCATGAATACCTTCAACCTGTTCGACCTAGCAAACCACTGATTGGCTATGTTACTGCTTGCTTAACCCTGTTGTTAGCGTTGCTAGTTGCAGGTGCAGTTGCTTCCATGTGAAAGCATGGGTTCCTTGTTATATCACCATATTAATTGCTATTGTAATTTAATGCACCTATATACTTGGTAAAAGGTGGAAGGCTCGGCCCTTTTCTAGCCTGGTGTTTTGTTCCACCTTTGCCCCCTTAGTTTCCGGCTACAGGTGTTATGTTCCATAAACGAGCGCTCCTAACATGATCAGGGTTCTTATGGGGACCCCATTGATAATTTGTTTTAGATTAAGGCTGGTCTGGCAAGGCCCAACATTGGTACTACATTTTCCTATCACCTAATAAAATTGCATAGGGACTTTCCGGACCCCGAGGATAATTTAATCAACCCCCGGGCCAGTGCTCCTCATGAGTGTTTGTCCAAAACAGAGCACCGTGCGGGGCCACCGCGAGGAAACTCGAGGTTTGGCACCCGTACGCTTCGCTTATCTATCGTGTCCTGAGAACGAGATACGCGGCTCCTATCGGGATCGTCGACACGCCGGGCGGCCTTGCTGGATTAGTTTTACCTTTGACGAGATGTCTTGTGCATCGGTATTCCGGTGAGGCTTTGGGTAATCTCAGAGTTGAGGTCTTCCACTAGGGAATCCGACGAGATCGCGAGCTTCGTGATTGAGGATTTCTATGCAGCTCGCGGTAATTTGTGATGGACTAGTTGGAGCACCCCTGCAGGGTTAAATCTTTTCGGAAAGCCGTGCCCGCGGTTATGTGGCAACGTGGAAACTTTGTTTAACACTGGTTCTAGATAACTTGAAGTTAACTTAATTAAAATATACCAACTGTGTGCGTAACCGTGACTGTCTCTTTCGTGAGTTCCTTCTCCGATCGAGGACACGGTGGGGTTATATCTGACGTAGGTAGGTGTTCAAGATCATTCATTTGATCATCAGTAGTTCACGTCCGTTATGCGTAGATCTTCCCCCTCTTATTTCTTGTACTCGTAAGTTTAGCCACCAAATATATGCTTAGCCGCTGCTGCAACCTCACCACTTAACCATACCTCACCCATTAAGCTTTGCTAGTCTTGATACCTATGGAAATGAGATTGTTGAGTCCCCTGTGGCTCATAGATTACTACAACACCAGTTGCAGGTACAGGTAAAGGTTACTTGACGCGAGCACGTTGATTTTTCATTTGGAGTTGCTTCTTCTTCTTCTTCATCATCGATCTAGGATGGGTTCCAGGCCGGCAGCCTGGGATAGCAAGGATGGACGTCGTTCTTATTTTCTCGTTTGTTTTCGTCCGTAGTCGGACCCTGCTCTTACTCTTGATGATTATCTAATGTACTGATGTGACTCTGATGTAGCTTGTGGCGAGTGTAAGCCAATTATATATATATATATATATATATATATATATATATATATCTCTTCTTTTCAGTACATGTACTCGTAACGATATCCATTCTTGCGGCACGACGAGATGCGCTTCTATCCCTGGCGAGGCCTTCGTGCCAAATTGAGGATAGGGTCGCATCTTGGGCGTGACAAGTTGGTATCAGAGTAGTACCGACCTAGGAGCCCCCTTGATTGATCGAACTTGGTCGAGTCGAGTCTAGTGAAAAAAATGCTTTGAGTCTAGTTATATATTGGAGAGTAGGATTCTTTTTTCTCCTCTTCTATGCTCTGGTGAGGACTCTTGACGTAATAATTTAATTCTACTCCTCTTCTCACTCAAACTTTTTTTAGGATCACGCGGATATTTTTGGAATCTATATGATGCTGATGTGACGGAGTTCTGTCTTGGTGCCTCCTATCTTCTTTAAGTTTCAGGGGAGTTGAGCTCGAGGGGATTCTTGACACATCGTCATCATTCAGATTTCTTAGTATCTCAGTACGAAGGATGTTCGTAATTGCTTCGATACTAGTAGTGGCGAGATAACCCCGATGTCCCCAGTACTGGTGCAGATTATTCGGGAGTACTGCCAAACTTTGTATCGTTGTGATCACGAGGGTCTGTTGTAGATGAAGGTCCGAGATGTTGGTTGTCTGTTGAAGGATGTGATACAGGTGACGGGTTAGTATAGGAGTTGTGTGATATTACTCCTTGTATCCATGTACCAGATTGCATGACCAGATATTTCGGGAATTCATAGGTGGGAATTCAAGTAGTTGCTTATAGGACAACCTTCCAACAAATCCTCACTCTTTGTTTTGTTGAACTATGGTAATTCGTGTTGCTTTGATGTCAAGTGGTGATTTCAGATCTTTGCTAAGAGGTGTTCTCATATTTTTATGAGAGTATTAATTCTTTTCCTCTATCAATTGTCTTATCAATTCCTTTCAACCGGAGTCATCGTATCAATTCCATTCAACCGGTGTGTTTCTCTCCAAGTGGATTCAATCCTCTCCAATTTGTCAAGAGCATTCTTTTATTCCGTCCGGAGTTCATCTCATCTGTCCCAAGTTGTCTTTGTGTTTTTTTCCCGCCCTCCCGCCCTTTTTCTCAGTGATTCAATTTTCATCCAAGAGTTTTCTTTCATGTGCTTCCGTTGTCTGTTCTTTCTCTCTTACCCGGTGAATTTAATTCAGTTGCCCGTGTCATCATATCCTTTTCATCCTTGTAATTCTTTCCTATGTTGGAAATTTTTATTAGTCTATATTCTTGTTGTCGTTTCTCTCTATTCTATCCGGAGCGTTGAAGTTATCTCAGAATTCTTGTTCTCAATTCTTTTAATTATTTCGAGGTTCCCAACCTCATCTAGTTCTCTTCATACCGGTGCAATATCTCTCGTTCTAGCAATCTTTTCTAACGGTGGTTTCTTGGAGTGGCCCCATAACCCATAGGTTTTTCCCAGGATCTTATATGTCTCTTCTAATCTTTCCGGAGATCTTTAATTCTTTTCAACTATGACGTAAGTATGAATTTCATCAGTCATATCCCTTCTCCAAGATCTATTGGAATTTAATTCTCATGTTGGCTCAACCTTTCATTCTTCTTTATTCCGGAGTGTCTCATTATTCTTGGTGGTGTTCTTCTCGTCATTTTCAGCTTTGAAGATTCGAAGGAGTGTTTCTCTCAATCTTGGTTCATTCTCTTGGAGATTAATCATTTCAGCTTGGTGCCATCATCTTAATTGTTACAATCATGAGTAATCCCTTTTCTTGCTATCCGGTGCATTTCTGAGTTGTTTTTATTCTCGATCCTCCGAAGGCCATCATTTGAGAAGATTCTTCGTTCTCAGCTTTCAGCTTTCATCCTCAATTTTTCTACATTGTTGTCTCTTCGTTCGTCTCTCGATTATCCGGTGCCTTGTTCAAGTTTTCTCTCAGGTGGCTCATGAGCTCTTCATTCTCATGTTTCTCCATTAATTCGTGGTGTTCCCATTCAATTGTGAATTCTTACCGGTGCTTCCTTCGTTTATACTTCATGTGGTGCATATCTATCTCTCTCTTCAAGATTCTTTCAAGAGGAATAAGTGATATGCTAAATCCGTTGCTTGTCATCAATTAAACTTGATGAAGGATAAGCATAACATAATTCTTATTCTTGTTCATAGTGATTTCAATTCTTCTTCCGGAGTGGCTCGTCATATCAATTCTTTTCTCAAGCGCTTATCTTGCTTTTCCGGAGTGTCAAGTTCTGTTAAGTATCTCTTTCTGAGCTTCATCTAAATTTTGGCAAGGTCATAATCTTATACTTTTCTACCTTCATATCTTTGCATCGTTCATTTGTATACGGAGGTCCTTCATGGTGGTTCATCAAGGTTTCTATGCATTCTCAAGTGTTCTTCAAGATTCTTGTTGGTGAACCTCAACTATCCTTTCTCTTGCATTTATATGTGCAGTTGTTCTTCCTTTATCCTTTGAGGTGGTGTTATAGCATTCTTGTTAGCGTAGGAGTCTCGAAGAGATCTTCTTTCAGGAATGAGATAATTAAACCCACCAATTCTATGATCATGAGATATTTCAACCCATGATTTCTTCATTGAGCTATCTTGGTTTGGATTTCACCTAAAGCTTTTCCTATGGATTGTTGCTATCATGGTGCTTATCATTAATCCAAGTTCTCAATGTATCCTCTTGGTGTACGAAATTGTTCATATCTTGTTTCTCCCTATCAACCCTTGTTTCTGTCAGTGGCTGGGTGTCACTTCATTAGTTTGAAAGATTTCCATAAGCCCACTACTATCTTATTCTTTTCGTTTTTGGTTTTCCAACTACTAAGTCAATTCTCTGTCCGGAGGCTCTTCAATTCTATTGTGATGATAGTTGTCATTCTTTTGTCTTCATTCTCTTCTTCCGTATGAGCTAGTTCCTATTGTGTTGTTCCGGAGGCATTGTGATGTCGCTCTTTTGGGTCTATTATGTTGTTCTACGAAGATCATGGTGTTCCCTTGCTCTATTTAGTTGTTTGTTATGAATATTGTCTAATTCTCTCCCCTTTTCAATTTTTTTGTCCTATTTTCCTACCGAAGTGCTGCCGAAATTTTCCGTGAATTCTTGCTTCTTTCTCATATCATTCCTCATATCTTTGCAACCTTCAAGGATCACTGGTTTCACTCGTTTGTCAAAGAAGCGACTAAGTTCTTACCTCTTGTTATTTCTCATCCTCTCCCCCTTTCATTCTTGGATCTCGGGGCGAGATCCTCTTGTAGTGTAGGAGAGTTGTGACAGTCCGATGCTGACGTTCCAGAAGATTCCCCTTTTCTTTCCGTTTTTGTCGTGTGTCTATTTTCTTTTGACGCATCATGATCGCATCATGCGCAGCATCTGCATTGCATCGGCATCTCCGTTGCCGCCAGTTTTCAAACTTGCATCCGGTAGTAGTTGCCGGTTCTCGTCGTTGTCCGTTCTGAGTCCGACCGCACTCGCACGCGCTCGCGGCATCGTCAAAACCCTCTTTTAAAAATGTGCGTAAACCTTTCTCTGATCGGGGTGAGATTTGACGTGCGGTGGTATTTTTATATAGGTAGGCCGCCTGTCAAGTTTCGACGCAATCGGAGTCCGTCTGGTACCCGAACGGTCGACCGTAGCGGCACCGTATCCGGTCTATCGTCGAACGTTTTTCGGTATTGTAAATCTCATTGCCGCGCCGCACCGTTTCCCTCTCACCTCCGCCTAGCCACTCTACACAGCCACCTTGACCCTCCCGCGTCCGTGACCATTCAATTGCGATCGTGTGGTCGAAATGGGGGCGGAAAACCCAAACCCTAGCTACCCCGGCTATAAAAGGAAGGTAGCCCTTACTAATTAGACAGCAATCCTCTCTCTCCCTCGTTTTCTGTGCCCAGCTGCCAGCCCCACCTCTCCACGCTCTGTCCTCCCACCTTGCAGCCTCTCTCCTCCCCTCCTCCCGCAGGCCCGCCAGGCCTAGATCGGGCCCGGCCGAGCCCATCGCGCCACCGCCTCTCTCTCTGCCCGCAAGTCGCCGCGCCCTCTCCCCATGGCTTCCTCTTCTCCCGAGCTCCCCGCGCCTCCTGCCCGCAGCCACGCGCCGCCGGCCTCCCGAGCGCCTCCCGCGGCCCTCTAGCACGCCGCCTCCGCCCCTCGCTGCCTCGCCGGAGCCGCAGCACCTCTACTGCCGGAGCTTGCTCCGCCGCCAGCCCATGCTCCGGCCTTGCCGCCCCGATCCGCACCGCCACCCCTCAACCTCCGGCCGCCAACCGTCGCCTGCCGCCGTTGGTCGCCGGATCCGGCCCCTCATCGCCGGTCGCCATGCCCCGCTGCAAGGTAGCAGCCGCCGCCGCCTCGGAGCCCCCGATCCAGATCGGATCGGGAGGAATCCCCGCTCCCCAGCCGACGTGCGCCAGCGCCTGGGCCGCGTGCCTCGGCCCGTCCACCCGCTCCTGGGCCGGCCTCCCGTCGCGCAGCGACCCAGGCTCAGCAGCAGCCCCCCCGACGCCCATCGCCAGAGCCGCCACTTCAGCCTCCCCGCCTAGGCCCGAGGCCCACCAAGGTGAGCAGCCCCGCTCCGTTAATCCCCGCCCGTGGCTATTTAATCTATGCTGCGCCATGCCCCTGTGTATCCCATTAGAATTAGATTCGCCCCGTTAGCTATTTAGATTTTCGGAGTTTAATTATAACTTCCAGAAAAATGACGATATTTAAAACGTTCGTAGATTTTAAACCGTAAGTCGGATCGAGGCAAGTTGTATATGTGTCTCGTGTAACTTTTCGAGTAGAACATGATTTTACAACTTGCATAATTATTTGACATAGTTTCACGTGCCAAACGCCTAGTTTAGCGTGCTGTCCCAATAGGGAAACGTCCCGTATTTATTTACCTTGCGGTCTGGATTGCTCGAGTGCCTTAGATAAAATGTCCATGTTTTAGGAATCATTTTTGCATGTATTTTAGAGCGGTCATTGGTATTTTTGTGTGTAGGGTTTGCCGGTAGTTTATTTTCCCGTGTATAGGTTATTTTTCTCGCATTTATATGTGGCTTTATTTTGTTGTGCAACCCACATATTTATATATGTTTCCGGGGTAGAAAAATCCCATGGATTTTTCTGTGCATTTAGTTTTAGCTTTTGAGAAAATTAGTTCGCGCGATATTTTGCCGTGATGCCCTTTTGTTTAATTCGTAGGATTTATTCCGTGCTTCGTTTGAAGGAGTTGTCAACTAGAGAATTGATCTTGGATGGTTTGACTAGCCCCTGGTAATTTTGGTTGCAATAGAAATGCATGTTTAGGTGTGATTTGCTTGCTCTCAAGTTGCTAGAAATAGTGCTGATTTGGACGCGTTGAAATATTTCTAAGTCTGGAATCTGTTATATTTTGTTGCTGTCTTGTCTTGCTTGTATCTTTTGATCTGTAGCTCTTTTGAGGTTGGTCCAATGGAGTTAGTTGTAGCCCTTGTGTTTCTCTAGCATGCTGTGAATTTTCATGCCATTTGTAGTCTTGTAGCTATAGGTTTTGCTGCTGTCAATATGGCTTCAGATCGAAAACTGCACTTTCATGAGGTGTAATTTTCACCAAGTCTGAAATAGTGTGTGAGATGCCATTTTGTTACTTCTTTCTCTAGTGATCCTTGCTTGCATGCTAGTTGTTGTTAGTTGTTTGTACTAGTGCTACTTGCCCTCTTTCGTGCCATGCCTTGCTTGAGCATATCGGAGTTGTGTAGCCGTAGTTGTGGGGCGTAGAAAATGCTATGTGGCTGATTATGGCAGATTGTAGTGTTTTCTTGTTTTGCTCGTAGATGTTGAACCATAGCTCCGTTTTGATCGTGTCCTACATGAAACTTGCTCAGAATATCGAGTAGTTTCATTTTATCTTGCTGGTTGTATGTTTTGAAGTGCTCGTGACCGCCGTTGCACACATATTGCAGTCATGCCATCATATCTTGCGGTGCTTATAACTTTTGATCCATAGCTCCGTTGGAGATGTTCTCTATGTGTAGATTGCTTGAAATGACGCGTAGAATCATGTGAACCTATTTGTTTTGCTGTTTAAAAACTAATTAAATGTGTTAGTTCAGATCTGGACAGAATTGTAAATTAACATGTGAGGTCGTCTCGGAGATGCTATATGACATTTCCGACCTCATTTAAAATGTCTAGATAGGTAGTTTAATTCCTGCTTCACCTTTTGCATTTTCGACAACATTAATATTGCCGTGTAAATAACCGGAGTGAACTAAATAATTAAACGTGGAGTTTCGTCAATATGCAACTTGTTGCATATTGAACTCCACTTAATGTGTAGTGTTTGATTGTGTGAATTGTCATGCCGTGACTTGCATGTATCAAGCTTCTCATGCATCATTTGTGTTGTGCATCGTGTGGTGAATCTCGTGTGTTGATTCTTGTTTCTGGTTTGCTTCGTCTCGATAGAGTTCCGCAAGCGTGCCGGATTGTGAGGACCCATTTGACTATGTCGGTTCGTCTGCTTCACGGAGTTCTTCTTCCAAGCGGGATCTCAGGCAAGATGACCATTACTATCATTGCCATGCTAGTTTTACCGTTGCTACCGTTTATGTCTCGTTGCCTACCACATGTTAAATATCAGCCTCTCAACAATGCCATGAATACCTTCAACCTGTTCGACCTAGCAAACCACTGATTGGCTATGTTACTGCTTGCTTAACCCTGTTGTTAGCGTTGCTAGTTGCAGGTGCAGTTGCTTCCATGTAAAAGCATGGGTTCCTTGTTATATCACCATATTAATTGCTATTGTAATTTAATGCACCTATATACTTGGTAAAAGGTGGAAGGCTCGGCCCTTTTCTAGCCTGGTGTTTTGTTTCACCTTTGCCCCCTTAGTTTCCGGCTACCGGTGTTATGTTCCATAAACGAGCGCTTCTAACACTATCGGGGTAGTTATGGGGACCCCCTTGATAATTCATTTTAGATTAAGGCTTGTCTGGCAAGGCCCAACATTGGTACTGCATTTGCCTATCACCTAATAAAATTGCATAAGGACTTTCCGGAGCCCGAGGATAATTTAATCAACCCCCGGGCCAGTGCTCCTCATGAGTGTTGGTCCATAACAGAGCACCGTGCAGGACCACCGCGAGGAAACTCGAGGTTTGGCACCCGTACGCTTCGCTTATCTGTCGTGTGCTGAGTACGAGATACGCGGCTCCTATCGGGATCGTCGACACGCCGGGCGGCCTTGCTGGATTAGTTTTACCTTCGACGAGATGTCTTGTGCATCGGGATTCCGGTGATGCTTTGGTTAATCTCAGAGTTCAGGTCTTCCACTAGGGAATCCGACGAGATCGCGAGCTTCGTGATTGAGGATTTCTATGCGGCTCGCGGTAATCTGTGATGGACTAGTTGGAGCACCCCTGCAGGGTTAAATATTTTTGGAAATCCGTGGCCGTGGTTATGTGGCAACGTGGAAACTTTGTTTAACACTGGTTCTTGATAACTTGAAGTTAACTTAATTAAAATATGACAACTGTGTGCGTAACCGTGACTGTCTCTTTCATGAGTTCCTTCTCCGATCGAGTACACGGTGGGGTTATATCTGACGTAGGTAGGTGTTCAGGATCATTCATTTGATCATCAGTAGTTCACGTCCGTTATGCGTAGATCTTCCCCCTCTTATTTCTTGTACTCGTAAGTTCAGCCACCAAATATATGCTTAGCCGCTACTGCAACCTCACACTTAACCATACCTCACCCATTAAGCTTTGCTAGTCTTGATATCTTTGGAAATGAGATTGCTGAGTCCCCTGTGGCTCACAGATTACTACAACACCAGTTGCAGGTACATGTAGAAGTTACCTGACGCGAGCGCGTTGATTGTTCATTTGGAGTTGCTTCTTCTTCTTCTTCTTCTTCTTCGATCTAGGATGGTTCCAGGCCGGCAGCCTGGGATAGCAAGGATGGACGTCGTTCTTATTTTCTCGTTTGTTTTCGTCCGTAGTCGGGCCCTGCTCTTACTCTTGATGATTATATAATGTACTGATGTGACTCTGATGTAGCTTGTGGTGAGTGTAAGCCAATTATATATATATATATATATATATATATATATATATATATATATATATCTTCTTTCAGTACATGTATTTGTAACGATATCCATTCTTGCGACACGACGAGATGCGCTTCTATCCCTGACGAGGCCTTCGTGCCAAATTGAGGATAGGGTCGCATCTTGGGCGTGACAGTTACATAACTTGTTTTTTGTTTTTTGTTTTTTGCTTTTGTTGGGCGGTAGCAGTCCACTTGTCACAGAGTGTATGCCACAAGTGGAGCATCATCAAAAAATATAAAACCAAGTGAGACATCACATCAACTGTAGGCGGTTGACCTTGTCCACCACAATGTGCTGGACAAAGATCGCCTCATAAACGTCTGTGGGCAGTTACCGCCACCCCTATGTTCATGGATATGCATGATGCTCGAAATCAGGATGGATACTACTGGTTGGCTTTGGCCCCATCTTGAGTTGTGCCAATCCGAACAGATAGTTCCGACCGCACTTTAATCATGAATTCATCAAACAAACCATCTGAAGGACATCAAGACACGATATATCAACGTCATTTTCCAATCTGTCCAACTACATTTATATGCTGGATATGGAAAATAATATGACATGTAATGGCAATCAATCAGTCAGTTGAAGTGGATCAGTCAAAAGATGAGCAGTAAAAAGGTGGTCTTCAAAGTTTCATGAAAAACAACTCAGCAAAGACCAAAGACTAAATCTTTGCTTGCTTTGTAGATATGGGATCGTTGATAAGAGCATCTCTACTAGACTCCGTATATAGCCAACCCGCAAAAGGCGTTTACAGTTTACAGAAAAAGGGTTTTGCGGGTCGGCGCGGGTGCGGACAGAGTCAGATCCCGTAGAATAGACCCGTAAAAAGGATATTCGGACACTACAAGAAATAAGGTCAATTATGACTCCCTATATTGGTCATTGATTCTTCATTGTTGTTGTTTATTGACTTTTTTTGACCAAATTTATAAGGTTAACAGTTGGCCGTCAAGAATGAACAAACTTGACATTTCTAATATTTTGGTCGTAGATCTCTATTGACCAAAATTTTGGTTTGATCATTACCCATTTGAGATGGCAACGTAGGAGCTGACGTGGCTCTGCTGACATGGCATTGCTAGTGATCAAATGGAATCATCATAAGTTTTACCGCCCAATTCAATAATCTAGTCGACATGGGCCTCCACCAATACTATTTTATTATTAAAAATGTCTAAATTGTTTAGGCTGATGCATTATTTTGCCAAAAGCATGTATATCTCAGGATTGGCCTATTAAAAAACAAGTACAAAAAAATAAAAGATTGCAAATTAGTTGTATATATTTCATTTCAGTAGCACATCACATGAATTACAACTTTTTCCGACACACAAGATGACCTATCATGGTGATGTCCATCTACGAGAGGAGATTTGATCTACGTACCCTTGTAGATCGCTAAGCGGGAAGCGTTAAGAAACGCGGTTGATGTAGTGGTACAACTTCGTGATTCAAATCACCTTCGTCCCACGATCCGTCTCACGATCCATTCCGATCTAGCGCCGAACGGACAACACCTCCGCGTTCAGCACACGTACAGCTCGATGACGATCTCGGCCTTCTTGATCCAGCAAGAGAGACGGAGAAGTAGATGAGTTCTCCGACAGCGTGACGGCGCTCCGGTGGTGGTGATGATCAACTCCTGCAGGGCTCCGCCCAAGCTCTGCAGAAATTCGATCTAGAGGTAAAACTATGTGGTATAGGTTTGAGTTGCACGTGGCAAAGTTATGTCTCAAAAGCCCTAAAACCACCAATATATATAAGAGGAGGGGAGGGGCTAGCCTTGGGGCTCAAGGAGCCCCTTGGTGCGTCGGCCGAAGGGAGGAGGTGGACTCCCACCCCAATTCGGTTTGGGGAAAGGAGTCCACTCCTTCCTTCCCACCTCCCTCTTTCCTTTCTTTTCTTTCCTTTGGTGTTTTTCCACTTGTGACGCCATGCCCCTATTGGGCTGGCCTCACCAGCCCACTAAGGGCTCGTGCGCCACCCTAGGGTCACTGGACTCACTCCCGGATGGGTGGGCCCCTTCCCGGTGAATACCCGGAACCCATTCGTCACTCCTGGTAAACTGCCGGTAATGCCCTAAACTTTCCGGTCACCAAATGAAACCATCCTATATATCAATCTTCATTTCTGGACCATTCCGGAAACCCTCGTGACGTCCGTGATCACATCCGGGACTCTGAACAACATTCGGTAACCACGCATATAACTCAACTATACTAAAACATCATCGAGCCTTAAGTGTGCAGACCTTGCGGTTTCAAGAACTATGTAGACATGACCCGAGACACTCCTCGGTCAATATCCAATAGTGGGACCTCGATGCCCATATTGGATCCTACATATTCTCCGAAGATCTTATCGGTTGAACCTGAGTGCCAAGGATTAATATAATCCTGTATGTCATTCCCTTTGTCCTTCGGTATGTTACTTGCCCGAGATTCGATCGTCGGTATCCTCATACCTATTTCAATCTCGTTAACGGCAAGTCTCTTTACTCGTTCCGTAATACAAGATCCCGTGACTTACACTTAGTCACATTGCTTGCAAGGCTTATTTGTGATGCTGTATTACCGAGTGGGCCCCTAGATACCTCTCCATCACACGGATTGACAAATCCGAGTCTTGATCCATACTAACTCAACGGACACCTTCAGAGATACCTGTAGAGCACCTTTATAGTCACCTAGTTACGTTGCGATGTTTGAAACACACAACGTATTCCTCCGGTGTCAGTGAGTTATATGATCTCATGGTCATAGGAATAAATACTTGACACGCAGAAAACAATAGCAACAAAATGACACGATCACATGCTACGTTTATAGTTTGGGTCTAGTCCATCAGTTGATTCTCCTAATGATGTGATCCAGTTATCAAGTGACAACACTTGCATATAGTCAGAAAACCTTGACTATCCTTGATCAACTGGCTAGCCAACTAGAGGCTTGCTAGGGACATTGTTTTGTCTATGTATCGACACATGTATCTATGTTTTCATTCAATACAATTATAGCCTGGATAATAAACGATTATCCTGAAACAGGAAATATAATAATAACTATTTTATCATTGCCTCTAGGGCATATTTCCAACAGTGTCCCACATGCACTAGAGACAATAATCTAGTCCTCACATCGCCATGCGATTTACATTGTAATAAATCTAACACCCATATAGTTTTGGTGTTGATCATGTTTTGCCCGTGGAAGAGGTTTAGTCAGCGGATCTGTTACATTTAGATCCATGTGCAATTTGCCAATATTTACGTCCTCTCCTTCGATGTAGCTGCGGATGAGGTTGAAGCGTCGTTTGATGTGCCTGGTCTTCTTGTGAAACCTTGGTTCCTTTGCTAAAGCAATGACACCAGTGTTGTCACAGAACAGAGTTATTGGATTTAGTGCGCTAGGCACAACTCCAAGATCCGTCATGAACTGCTTCATCCAGACACCCTCCTTAGCTGCCTCCGAGGCAGCCATGTACTCCGCTTCACATGTAGAATTTGCTACGATGCTTTGCTTGGAACTACACTAGCTTACCGCACCCCCATTAAGAATTAATACGTATCCGGTTTGAGACTTAGAGTCATCCGGATCAGTGTCGAAGCTTGCGTCGACGTAACCCTTTATGACGAGCTCTTCGTCACCTCCATAAACTAGAAACATTTCCTTAGTCCTTTTTAGGTACTTCAGAATATTCTTGACCGCCGTCGAGTGATCCTCTCCTGGATTACTTTGAAACCTTCCTGCCATACTTATGGCCAAGCTGACGGCTCGTCTAGTGCACATCATTGCATACATGATAGAACCTATGGCTGAAGCATAGGGGGCGGAACTCATTTGTTCTCTATCTTCCGCAGTTACTACTAGAAAAAAGGCTGTTAGTGGCGCACCTATTTTGGCTATTAAGTGCGCACTATAGGTGCGCCAGTATTATCACGCCACTACTAATAAATAGTAATGGTGCACCCCTTGTGCGCCATCGTTAATATACATAACAGTGGCGCACCACCTGGTGCGCCATTACTATCCAGACACTAATGGCGCACCACCTCGTGCGCCACTAAAGTGCAATTTGGTGCGCCACTACTATGAATACTAGGATTTTTTTTTCTTTTCTGATATCTGCACAGGTTACAAAATACATTATAGAACAGAATATAAACAACACAACATATAAACAACAGATTTATCGAATACAATAGAAGATTAGTCTCCGAATACAATTCATCATATTAGTCTCTGAATTGAAAATAACGAAAACAGTTAGAACATTACAAGTCTCGAGACTGCGAGTAGCGAGTTTGTCTTCGCATTACAAGTCGATATCTAAACTACCATCACATAGAAGAGGGTTGCGGTCATGATAAGCATTGATACGTCTAAAGGTATCTATAATTTTTGATGGTTTCATGCTATTATCTTGTCAAACTATGGATGTTTTGCATGTTTTTTATTTATTTTCTAGGACTAACTTATTAACTCAGTGCCAAGTGCGAGTTCCTGTTTTTCCATGTTTTTGACCCCTTTCAGAGGAGATTTTGAAACGGAGTCCAAACGGAAGAAAATCCCCGAAAAGATTTTTTTTGGAACGGAAGAAGATCGGAGAACTTGGGAGCCAAGCCAGAAGAGCCCCAGGGGCCCCACAAGCCTCCACCCCGCGGCCAAGGGGCGCCATCCAGGCTTGTGGTCCCCCCTGGAGGTCCCCTGACCTAGATCTTGCGCCTATAAATTCCCAAATATTCCCAAAAAAATCAAGAGATCATCACAATCGCTTTTCCACTGCAAGCTTCTGTCTCCACAAGATCCCATCTGGGGCACGTCCTGGTGCCCTGTCGGAGGGGGGATTCGGACACGGACGGCTTCTTCATCAACACCATGACCTCTCCGATGATGCGTGAGCAGTTCACCATAGACCTACGGGTCCATAGCTAGTAACTAGATGGCTTCTTCTTTGTCTTGGATCTTCAATACAAAGTTATCCATGATCTTTATGGAGATCTATCCGATGTAATATTCTTTTGCGGTGTGTTTGTCGAGATCCGAAGTTCACCATAGACCTACGGGTCCATAGCTAGTAACTAGATGGCTTCTTCTTTGTCTTGGATCTTCAATACAAAGTTATCCATGATCTTCATGGAGATCTATCCGATGTAATATTCTTTTGCGGTGTGTTTGTCGAGATCCGATGAATTGTGGATTTATGATCAGATTATCTATGAATCTTATTTGAGTTTCTTCTGATCTCTCTTATGCATGATTTCATATCCTTGTAATTCTCTTCGGGTTGTGGGTTTTGTTTGGCCAACCAGATCTATGATTCTTGCAATGGGAGAAGTGCTGGGTTTTGGGTTCATACAGTGCGGTGACCTCACCCAGTGACAGAAGGGGTAGCGAGGCACGCATCGTGTTGTTTCCATCAAGGGTAAAAAGATGGGGTTTTCATCATTGGATTGAGATTATCCCTCTACATCATGTCATATTGCTTAAAGCGTTACTCTGTTCGTCATGAACTCAATACACTAGATGCATGCTGGATAGCGGTCGATGTGTGGAGTAATCTCTACTATTGAAGCAGGATTTGCCTTCGTGATGGTTCAACCTCCGCGATGGTTCGACCTCCCAACGCTAACGCTTGCTACCCTCCCACCCACGTTCCACCACCGATTTTTATTCAACCCTTCAAAAACCAGTCGGTTTAATTAAAAAAATCTCTTTCTTCCTCTGCGATTGGAAAATCTGCTGACACCTCCCCCCGCACGACGCATCCAACTCCCAGCCCCCAACTTCCCCCACTCCATCGCTCCTGCCGCTCCCCTCCTCGCCGACCCTCATCTCAGCATGGCCAATCCATGCCTCTCGTCGCCCTTCTCGTCCGCCTCATGGCCACGGTGGCCACGGTCCTTGCCACGAACGGCGTTTCCCCGCCCTTAGTCCTCCACCAGCGACCTCATCAGCTCACAAAAAAGATCACATGTATGCATAATAGATTTCTCTCCAAACCCTAGATCGCGTCTGCCACCCTCCCCATTCGCCCCCTCCCCATCGCTCATCCTCTTGCACTCCAGAGGGGCCGCTGCCGGCGGTAGTGTCTTTGCTCCCCCGTCAACCTCGAGCGTCTCTGCTCCCCCGTCAACCTCCAGCGTCCCCATCGCCGAGAGCAGCGGTAGCTATGGACGAGCTCGAGCCGGGCGTGTGAGCGCAGCGTTGGCCATGGCCGAGCTCGAGCCTGGCCGCTCCTCCGTCGTCGTTCTCTCCGGCCCAAGCCACTACCTCTTCCTGCCTCCCTTCTGCCCGAGTCATGGAGGAGCAGCCACACGGATGGGGAGCAGCGAGGCGAGGTGGTCGTGGCTGGACGCGCGCTCGTCGATGCCACAGCAGGATAGGACACGCGCAGGAGGGAGGAGCGGGGCTTTCTTAGATGATGCAAGGTTATAGCTGTGAATATTTGAGAATAAGTCAGATTAGAACAACACTTGAGAAAATGCTTTCTTAGATAATGCAGAGTCATAGCTGTGAATATTTGCGAACAAGCCAGGTTAGAACAACACTTGATATAATGCTTAAATCTGGCCTCCTCGATCTTTCAAATAAATTCAGTTATAAAACAACACTTAATATAGTACTTGCACATGATTTTTGAAATTGAGTTTGGATGTTTCTTTTTTCATGAAATTTCTTCCCAAGAGATGCTCTGCATTATATGTTTCTACTATAGCATGATTCATACAGTTTGGTATTTATCGTATGACCTGAATGAAAATGTTGTAACATGTTTATGCTATGTTTTACATTTTATTTATAGTAGATATACATTAATGCAAAATTTGTTATTTAGTTTTGTGGGATATGTTTATTTGATGTAACAAAGTTTTGTGATCAAAAGTATGTGGTGGTATATTTCAGTCCCATGTGATCGTTCATGTGTATAGCCTCTAGGATGTCTTTCGATTGACTATCCATTGTATCCGGTACATTTTAGTCTGTGATCTATAATAAATTCATTTATCTTAATTGGCTACTTTGCCTCTGCTGATGGACATATGAGTCACATGTGCACCTCCTCAGTTAAGGCTTTAAAAGTAATCACATTTGGTTTCTTTTTCTTTCTGTACTTAGTTCTCGTCGGCGGGACGGTGCAAGGCGCAACTCCGACGTGGAGGCGTGGTGGATGTGCGGTGTAGGAGGCGACCTCTCTGGTTGGACGGTGTTCAGGCGCAACCCCGGCGCCCGCTGAGTACTGCCTTGGCAACAACCTCCCTCGGTGAGCTCCATCTTCCTCCTGCTCCTTTGCTTCGGCTATTGTCTGGGACATGGCCATGGCTATACTGATGCGGTGCTCGTCTGGTTGATGCTTTATGCCCTACTCATGCATCAGTTCCTTCTTGAGCTCTGTAGTTGTGGATCCTTGCAGGCTGTTATTCATGTTTAGTTGCTATCATAGGAGCTCATGTGATGCCCTGGTTTACATGTGAATGCCCTGGTCCTATAGCTATGCTCCTGGATTTGCTAAATTGGTTGATCAGTGGCGTTCGTGCTAGGGCTATGATGATTAACCATGGCTAGAATAAGTGTGCCTTTGAGTAATCGAGGCACCCGTGGGTATCAAGTTGGATCCTCCCTCTTGTCTCTATAATCCTTACTGATCATGTGATACTTATTGTTTTGTCCTTGGATGATCATTCTTCTTGAGTGATAACCAGGGCACCTCCACTGTATAAACAGATTGATCTGGTGATAAGAGATGACGGTGGGAGGTTATATGGTCAAGAAAAGACAAATCTGAGCCCATTATGCAGTCCATCCAGAAATTAGAACCGCAGGAGGCTACACGCGCTCTTAGCGATTTGGCGATTTCGTGCCGTTCTGTGCATTGGATCACGCGTGGAAACGATTTGGGACGCCGGATTGACACCCCGTGAACAGTTCCCGCACCCCATCTCATTTTGTTGACTCCTTTGAGAGCGCGTGTGTCTCGCTGCCGTGTGGTGTTACCCGCGTGTGGGCCGTGCCTGTCAGCGATCGTGGTTTGGCTGTTCTTATGTGCGTCCCGTCGGCGTTGGCGCGTTCCCAGCGCCGTGCCACCGCCTATGGTTTCATCGCCCCGTCGAGGGCATTTTGGACTTTTCATCTTTCGCCCCATGTGCGTGGTGGATGTTGGTTGGTCTGTGCGTCGATGGGGTGAGGGAGGGCGGGTCGGCTTGTCTCTTCGTGCTCCGAGTCGCCCCCTTCTTTCTGGACCTCCCCTCCTCCTCTTGTCGCCATCCCCGCCGATGCTTGTCCTTCCCGCCGTTCTTCACATGCCATTCCTCTCGCTCATGGATCGACTCTGTCTTTTATAACACCTGGTTCTTAGCGTGCTCCTTGTTTCTCTGGTTGTTTTGTAGTTGGGACGGTTTCGTGGCCTGCGGGGTGATGGTGATGAATCTGCTAAAATAAGCACGATGTGGGTTGTGGATACTAAATTAGAGCCCACCCTTACCTCTCTTGCAACCTGTTTAATTCAGCTTTATATTGGATGTTCTGCGCCTCAGATAGTCATTCTGACGAGTGATAACCAGGGCAGTTCGTTTACATTGTGATGGGTATGTCATGCAGCAAGAGATGTGAGTGTTAGGCTTGAAGATCAAAGACAAAACTGAGCCCTCTTTTCCCATGTTACAGCCTACAAATACAAGAAAAATTCATTATCTATTATTCAGTGTTCTTTTTTCTTTTTCTATTCCTCTATTGTGTTGACCCCCCTCTTCTTCTCTTCATCAATGCCAAGAGCCAGTAACCACTACCGTGGGACTGGGAGCACTCAACCACAGGTACCCACCCTCTTCACCCCCATTCGTCGCATCAAATCTATCATCTTGTTAGCCATCCTCCACCTCTTTTTCTCTCTCACACACACAACTGAACGGTGGAAGCTTCATGTGTTGTCCAGATCCTATTGACAACTTGCAGCTTGCCTTCATGTTTTAAATTTTGATCCACCAAGAACAAGCAAGTGGTTATAGGAACTTTTATTTGTTTCTGACCTGAAAGTTATGATGTAATTCTTGAATTAATTAGCGCTCTTTCTTGATGTTACACTGTGGGACTGAAAAACGAAATAGGAACTTTTATTTGGTTCTCACCTGAATGTTATGATGTAATTCTTGAATTAATTAGCGCTTGTTTCTTGATGTTACACTGTAGGACTGAAAAATGAAATAGTACGTGCTTCATCATGTGGTCCTGTAATTTTAATAATAGTTTTTCACTCGTTCTCAACAGAAATTCTTGCTTGAATCTTGCAATGGAGATAGTGTCAATAATGGAGTTGGAGTTTTTCTCTATTGTCTATGAAGGTAAGATACGTGAAATAACAACTGTTCACTCTCCAATAACAAGCATGTGCTTATAGAGATTTTTGTTTGTTGCTCACCTGAAAGTTATATGCAACTCTGTATTTTTTAAACTAACTAGACTGTCGGACTAATAATTGAATGTCTGTTTGTTCACATGTCTGAGATTTATGGGTTCAAATTCACACAAAACCCATATTATTGTTCCGTTGACATACACCACGGAGAAGACAACACAATAATTTTATTTTTATGTAATTGTTGACGTAAAACTGCTCAACTTTTTCGCTACCAACAGAAGACACGGGGATGACAGCGAATCATCGAGTAATAACCAAGATCAGCTAGATGTATCAACCTGCCTCATTGTGGCTGTGCGGAGACATTGATGATTATGAGTCTCTCATGTTACCATGAGTTCCACCTCGGTAAGGGTGCATGGATCGATTGATTCATAGTCGAGCCTCTCCTGCTTATCATAATTTTCATAACTGAGTGAACGGATGCGTGAATGTTTTGTTCCTTTTGGTAGGAGAATATTAGGCAAAGTAGTGGCTCAAACCGGCAGGATTAGGAGCTGAAGGAGTGAGTGGGTAAAGTCGATGAGTGAAAAGGCATCTTCACCAGCAGCAACTCCACCATCACATTTAGCAGCACTCGGGTAGAACCAAAAAAGAGCTTTATATAGATGGATATCTTCTAATCAACCTGTACTGTGTTTATTATAGTGCTATGCACAGAAAAAATATTTTCCCTAAGCATACTGCTCCTTTTATCAATTGTTTATGACTACATATGGATGGATGATTAAAGGCGATACTTTACTGGAAGAAATATAAGGGGATATTTCAACTTTATTATCTGCTTTGCCGGCTACCTGTTATATGTGTTTTTTCTTCTTGATTCTGAATTACCGAGTGGTCTCTAATCCACCATGAAACTTATCTTTATAAGTTGGCCTTAAGCCGATGGGCAGTATTTAGTACTGGTAAAAAAACTTTACGTTGTGATAGTCGTATGTCATTTGCACTATCAAGTATGCTGGGATGGTGAACTGTACCAGCTGGCTGCTCATGACATTTTTGTCAGGACTTGGTTCAGCTTCGTCTTGTGACTGCAAATTGTTTTTACTAGGCATTGTCCCATATGGTATAGATATGGCCGATGGCTTTAGTTCATTCAGAGATTTGCTTATATCAACACCAGTACACCAATATCCACTCACATCAATCACATTCTTTGTATGCTGCAAATTGACGGATGCATGACTTCTCACTGGGAAGTTTATCAACCCATAGATACAAAACTAGCTCAATTTCACACCATTACTGACTAATATTGAAATACAGATTAACAACATTGCAAGTATTTGGTTATCTCTCTATTTATGTGGAGCCCAATGTTTGGACACAAAGACGAAGATGGTCGAGGAGCGACTCCACAGACGCTTCTAAGGAAAGAAATGCGGTGAGTTACTGAGCAACAAGTTGATCTGTTGTGAGAGGTGCTACGCATAGGATGGACATAACAGGGGACACGGTCGAGCCCCATGTAGAGATCTGCTGCGTCTTACTTCATGCAAGTTTGATTATATGAGTGCGTTACTTTTTTGATGATATTATCATATTTGAAAGGAATGGGAAGCAGAACTCCTAATATTGATGCTTATTATTTTTTTATTTTGGTACTCCAATGAATAGACTTCCAAGCAGTTTCTTGGTCTGTCTTAGTCTATCTATCCTCAAAATTATTATTGTACTTGTATAATTTGCCACTGACGTATATTTCGGGCATACTACTCAGTTTTTATTTTGCATCACGAGATTTGTTTGTGCACGCTCCTGTGTATGTATTATAGTTTAGAAGAAAATATATATGTAGCTGGAAGTACAACAATAGCTAAAAACCTTGTTTTGAAGTGTCCATAAATATGAAATACTATAATATAAATTTATTTCAATACAAGATTTTTCCTTCTATGTATGCATCGCATGACAGATTCGGAATCTCCACTACTAAAGCAGGATCGAACGTCGTGATGGTTCGACCTGGCAGCGATGGTTCGACCTCTCGTTCGCTCCCCACCTCCTGCCGCTGGCACTTCCACCGATTTTTTTCCATCCCTCCATAAACCAGGCGATTAAATAAAGAAAAAACCGGTTCACTAAAAAATGCCCTAATTGTATCTCAACCCACGTACGAGATTCATCCAACAGCCCACAACCCACTCACGCACCTCCCACGTCCCCATCTCCCCCAACTCCCTTGCCCATCCGCCATGCAACCCCCCCCTCTCGCGTTGGCCTCGGCAGGGACGCCGGACCTATCCCGCTAGCAACTCCGCTACGGTGATGTCTCCATGTACAGAAGCAGCAGCATCGAACCCTCCCTCCACTCCCGTGCAAGCCGACCAGCGTCGCGCGTCCTCTCCTGCCAGCAGCGCCGCCATGAAGCAAACCTTGGACGCCGCGGAGCCTAGCCCGGTGTTCAACTCCCGGGAAAAACGCCAGCGCCTCGCCCTGAGCGCCGCCAGGCCGCCGTCGCCGACCAGCGCCGCTCCGCGCTCCCCACTCCGCCGCCTCCCCCTCGTGATTCCTCTTCACCATGATGAGAATATCAGGATCGGCACCGTGACCGCCGCGATAGAGATCGGGACAGGGACAGGGACGACAGGGAGAAAGACCAGCGGTGAAGATGGCGGAGAAGGTGCGAGAGAAGGAGCTGGAGGCGATCAGGGAGCAGTACCTCGGGGGATCCAAGGACAAGAATCCCAAGACGGTCGCCAAGCCGCGGGATAGGTTCCGCTTCGACTGGGCGAGCACGGACGACACCAGCCGCGTCGACGCCGCCAACAACCAGCCAGTGCATGGCACGCTGCTGCTCTACGGCCGCGGCTTCCTCGCCGGCATCGACCGGCACGAGCAGAAGAAGGCCGCGGCGGCCGCGCTCTAGAAGGACTACGGTGTCGGCGCCGCGGCGATGTACGACGCCCTGGACATGCACGTGGACAGGCACTGGACGGACAAGCGCGCCGACCAGATGAAGGAGCGCGACTGGCGGATCCTGCGCAAGGACTTCGGCATCTCCTACACGGGCTCCCGCGTGCCCCGGCCCATGCGGAGTTGGGCGGAGAGAAGGCTCGGCGCTGAGTTCCTCCGGTACGTCGACAGGTCCAGATACACAAACCCCACGCCGATCCAGATGGCCTCCGTGCCGCTCGGCCTCCAGCGGCGCGACGTCATCGGCGTCGCCCAAACCGGCTCCGGCAAGACCGCCGCCTTCGTGCTCCCCATGCTGGCCTACATCGCCGGCATGCCGCCCCCGACCAGCCACAGCGAGGCGGACGAGGGCCTGTACGAGCTCGTCCTGGCGCCGACACGGGAGCTGGCGTAGTAGATCGAGAGGGAGACGGTGAAGCTCGCGGCATGCCTAGGCATCAGGGTCGTGTCCATCGTGGGTGGCAAGGCGGACGGCCAGTCGGCGATCCAGAAGCAGGCGAGCATGCTCGAGCGGGTGTTCGAGGTCAAAGTCTCGACGCCGGGCAGGCTCCTCGACTGCCTGGAGAGCAGGTATGCCATGCTCAACCGGTGCAACTACGTGGTGCTCGACGAGGCCGACAGGATGATCGACATGGGGTTCGAGCCGAAGGTCGTCGGCGTGCTCGACGAGATGCCGCCGAGCCACCTGAAACCGGAGAACGCGGACGAGGAGCTGGACGAGGCGAGGACATACAGGACGACCCACATGTTCAGCGCCACCATGCCGCCGGCCTTGGAGCGGCTCGCCAGGAAGTACCTCCGGAACCCGGTGGCCGTCACGGTCGGCTTCGCTGGCAAGGCGGCGGACCTCATCGCCCAGAACATGGTCATGGTGAAGGTGCAAGAGAAGATGCCACGGCTGACGAGGATCCTCGCTGACCTCGGCAAGGACAGAAGGACGGCCATTGTGTTCTGCAACACGAAGAACTCTGTGGAGAAGCTGACCAACGATTTGGAAAATGCGGGGTTGAGCAGGGTGACGGCGCTGCACGGGGGGAAGTCGCAGGACGAGAGGAAGGCCAGGCTCGACGGGTTCAGGAACGGTAGGTTCAACGCGCTCGTGGCCACCGACCTGGCCGCCCGCGACATCGACGTCCCGGAGGTCGCTCACGTGATCAAGTACGAGATGCCCAGCTCGATCGATCTGTACACGCATCATATCGGGAGGACCGTACGTGCCGGGAAGAAGGGGCTCTCGACATCGTTTTTGACCATGGAGGACACTGACATTTTCTATGAACTTAAGCAGATGCTTGTGTAGAGCAATAGTCCCGTGTCGCCGGAGCTTGCGAGGCATGAGGCGTCAAGGTTCAAGCCAGGGTCTATTCCTGGTAGACCTCTGAGAAGAAATGGCACCGTGTATGCATACCACTGATCCAAGAGGAAGGAACCAAACGCGCATCTTCGTAACAACACGAGAAGAACTTCGACGAGAATGTTAGGGAGCCAGATGAGGTACACGCATTAATATTAATTAGAGCAATTTCAGTGTTATTCTTACATTGGAAAACCACGTTTCTTGTTTGTGGTAAATATATTTAGTGATGATTCGTATCTGAACTTATACTAATACACCCTGGATGTTATGATCAATCTTTGTCATGCCCAAATGTAGACCTTTGTCAGCTTTTGAAGTGTTTGATTATTTGATTTGATGTTCTATGCTCTAAATGCGCTTTTTTTACATGTAAGGAACTAACACATTAGTATTTCAGAACCATTTTTCTATCATTTTTGTAGGAGTCATCTGATGTACCTGATCTTCATTACCTTCAACAGTTTAGTCCTAAGAGGTGACATTTACTTTCCTATTCTTTTCTAATTTCATCTGTACTCCAGTTGTGGATGGCATTTATTTATGCTTGTTTTCTGTTATATATGATTTATTACTAAAGTCGGTGACATTTCAATATCAAGTTCAAAGAACCGCAAGTTGTCAAACATCTCTACTATTAAAGCAGGATCGAACGTCGTGATGGTTCGACCTCGCAGCGATGGTTCGACCTCTCATTCTCTCCCCACCTCCTTCCGCTGGCACTTCCATTGATTTTTTCCATCCCTCCATAGAACAGGCGATTAAATAAAGAAAAGAACCGGTTCACTAAAAAAAGGCCCTAATTGTATCTCAACACACGTACGAGATTCATCCAACAGCCACAACCCACTCACGCACCTCCCAGGTCCCCATCTCCCCCAACTCCCTTGCCCAGCCGCCATGCCCCCCTCTCGCGTTGGCCTCGGCAAGGACGCAGGACCCATCGCGCTGGCACCTCCGCGACGGTGATTTCTTCATGCCCCCACGGGAGACATATTAGCAGCTACGGGCGATGGGCATTGGCATCTACGCGCACCTCCCCGCCGTCACCGGCGACCGGGACGACTGCGCTAGCGAGCGCCGCGCGTTCGATGCCATCTCGCAGGACTCGGCGGCGCTGGCGGCGGCGGCCACGCACGCGTCCGCGCCCAATACGCCGACGTAGGCGGAGGTAGCCGGCGCGCCGCACCAACACCCTCTGCATCTTCCCCAAGTTCAGTTCGCCTCGAGCCCTAGCGATAACCCCTCGCCGCACCGTAGAGAGAGAGAGAGAGAGCCCCGCCGCCACGCCCCGCGAGTACGGCGAGATGGTGCTCGCCTAGGTCTGTACCCAATTATCATATGAGGGCCAATTATCTTTTTCCATGCTAGATTGGCAAACCAAGCACCTGCTCTTGAGTTTTGGTTACTTGGCAACATTTAATCGGGGCACTTGTCTTGTCATTTTCCCATTTTGAAAATGCTGATAGGAAATACTTTTCAATCTTTCAGATCTTCTGAACTGTTTAGAAGTATATACTTCAGGGAGGTACCAAGCGTCTACCTTTAACTGTCCCGTCCTTAGTCCGATTGCGTGGGGTTGCTCGGCGAGGTGGCTCTGAGCGAAAGCCTAGACGGCACGTCGTCTGTGGACGTCGTTTTTCACCTTGGTGGTTGTTGTGGACCCTCTCCTCGCCTAGTACCTTTGGACCATGGCCATTGGGCGAAATAGTAAGACTCCAAGGCGAGTCGGTTGACGGCGTCGTTCCCACGTCGCCACCCCCTTGGGATAGTATTATGGTTGTGATGGATAGGCCGCAGGGAGTTGACATTTGAGAAGAGCGTGGCAGATGGATTGGAGAACCGACGAGGTAACACAGATGGCGATAGCAGCACATCAGAGTTAACTTCATATTCCTCGTGGACTTTCAGGTTTGGCGTCGTTCCCACGTCGCTACCCCCTTGGGATAGTATTATGGTTGTGATGGATAGGCCGCAGGGAGCAGACATTTGAGAAGAGCGTGGCAGATGGATTGGAGAACCGACGAGGTAACACAGATGGCGATAGCAGCACATCAGAGTTAACTTCATATTCCTCGTTGACTTTCAGGCTTGGCTTCTTTCCCATCAGTTCAATACTTCCAATTGTTCCACGGTAACAATATTAGAGAAAAACATAATCCAGTGAGGTATGTACTTTGTTTCAATAATATATCTCAGATGTTGAAAGAAGATTAAATAAAAGAGGTAAGATGAATTGAAGAAAATAGGAGAGGCCTCCACCTGTACTAATCAGTTTGAATTGGCTTTTGAGAATCTCTAAAAGTGGAAACCATGTTGTTGATATATGTGTGATTGATAGTTTATGCGGTGCTGCACAAGTGTAAATATGTATGTTCTTGCCAAGAACAGAATCTTCACTAGTTTGACTTCAATAAAACAATATGGCAATAATTTAGCATCTTTTCACTGATTTTCGATATATGCCAATATATGAGCATCTTTTTTTCACAAGTTTTAAAAGGAATAATTCAAAATCTGCAGATGATCACTATAGTGTCAAATCCAATTTCTTTTGCCATCTTATGGGTGAAAATGCATGGTAAAAAGTGAAACATATTAGCGTTTCCTAACCTTTAAATTGATGCTTGTTATAATGTGCAGACTTCCAAATTGGGACAATTTAGATCATGATATGATTTGGAGAGTTGATGCATGATTGCAGATGGCTACCAAAATGGAAAAAAAACAATTGTCACCAATATAGAGGTATTTCACATGTGCAGGTTTGATTCATGATTGCAGGTGCATGTAGGATTCAATTTGTGCATGAAAAGTCTATATATGCATATCCAATAATTATTACTTCATTTTCAAATTCAAATGCGCACCTGTTGTGTGCATGACAAGTGCATGAATAAAATAGTATCATGTTGCGTGCACATTGTGCTTTTTTGAATAATGTGTCATATTTCAATTTTTGTGTTTGAATATTGATGTGTGTAGAACTACTTCTTGCAGTGAGTGAGCTAGACTGCATCACGTCTTCTCACACCCTACCACCGCCAGTCAAGTATCAAGATGGTTCTTGATCGTTATCGAGCTTGACGAGTACTTCCTCTCTCGCTGCTTCGCCGATCCAAGCCCCATTTTCGTGGGAGCTACTTTTTTTTTTGATAGATTGGAAAAGGAGATGCTTTGATAGGAGAAAAGGAACCCGAAGATCGAACGTGCATATCACAATAAACTTTCAGTGAAATGTTATTATGTACATTTCCGGTGTTAGATATTGAGAACCTGAAGAATATACACACACACACTTATATATTCCGTGTGATGGTAGTTTGTTGTCATAGTTTTCTGTTAACCAGGAATGTTGGCTCTTAGTGTCATGTTGAAACTTGGAGGTGATCGAATCATATGCTTTTTGGGTTGTATACTATATAATAGAAGATTTGAAAAGAGGGCTTACACACCATGGCAACAAAAAGGTGAAGGGAAAGAAATGGCAATGAGAAAAATATCGCTTTATCTTCTTACCAGGAGAGAGTGGTTGAAGAGACACGATAATTGCCTATGCAGGAAGAAGCATGAGGGAATAAAGATATAGAGAATGAATTTGTTATTATAGATATCAAAATCACATGATGTCATGTTTGAAAGACACTTTTAAATTAAAACAATTATTTAATAACAATGTGTTTCGTTGCTCCGTGGCAACGCACGGGCAGTAAACTAGTAGTAGTAGATGCAGAAAGTATCGGTCTACTTGTCTCAGACGTGATGCCTATATGCATGATCATTGCCTTAGATATCGTCATGACTTTGCGTGGTTCTATCAATTGCTCGACAATAATTTGTTCGCCCACCGTGATATTTTCTATTATGAGAGAAGCCTCTAGTGAACACTATGGCCCCCAGGGTCTACTCCACACCATATTTTCAGCCTTACACTTTTTACTTCGTTGCACTTTCCGCCTTCAGATCTCACTTTGCAAACAATCTTGAAGGGATTGACAACCCCTTTGAAGCGTTGGGTGCAAGCTTGTTTGTGTTTGCGCAGGTACTTTGGACTTGACGAGGCCCTCCTTCTGGATCGATACCTTGGTTCTCAAACTGAGGGAAATACTTACTGCTCCTGTGCTGCATCACCCTTTCCTCTTCAAAGGAAAAACCCACGCAAACCAGAGAAGTTACAAGAAGAATTCCTAAGCGCCAGGGAAGGACTTTTGTTGCCATAGCAGAAGAATTTCTGGCGCCGTTGCCGGGGAGGAAGATCAAGTCAAGAACTCATCCAAGTAGGTGTCGCAAACTCATCTCTTGCATTTACTTTGTTTGCCAGTTGCCTCTCGTTTTCCTCTCCCACACTTCACCAATTTGCCTTTTTTGTTCGCCTTTTCATTCGCCTTTTCGTTCGCCCTTTTTCTCGCCTGCTTTTTGTTTGCTTGTGTGCTTGCTTGCTTGCTGAAGTCACCATGAACGAAAACATCAAAATTTGTGACTTCTCGAATACTAATAATAATGATTTTATTAGTACTCCGATTGCTCCCGCCACTAGTGCGGAGTCATACGAAATCAATGCCGCTTTGCTGAATCTTGTTATGAAAGAGCAATTCTCTGGCCTTCCTAGTGAAGATGCCGCATCCCATCTCAATACCTTCATTGAGCTTTGCGATATGCAAAAGGAAAAAGATGTGGATAATGACGTGATTAAATTGAAGCTTTTGCCTTTCTCTTTGCGAGATCGCGCAAAAACTTGGTTTTCTTCTTTGCCCAAAAATAGTATCGATTCTTGGGATAAGTGCAAAGATGCTTATATATCCAAGTATTTTCCGCCGACTAAGATCATCTCTCTCCATAATGATATCATAAATTCCAAGCAACTGGATCATGAACATGTTGCACAAGCTTGGGAGAGAATGAAATTAATGATTAGAAATTGTACCGCTCATGGCTTGAGTCTTTGGATGATTATCCAAATCTTTTACGATGGCTTGAATTTCGCTTCTAGAAATATCTTGGACTCCGCCTCAGGTGGAACGTTCATGGAAATCACGTTAGGAAAAGCCACAAAGCTCTTAGACAACATCATGACGAACTACTCTCAGTGGCACACTGAAAGGTCGCCTACTGTAAACGCTATAGAAGAAATTAACTTGTTGAGTGCTAAGATGGATGAGTTAATGAATTTGGTTGCTAGTCGAAGTGGTCCTTTGGATCCTAGTGATATGCCTTTGTCTTCTTTCATTTAGAGGTGCAACGCTAGCTTGGATGTTAATTTTGTTGGTAGGAATAAGTTTGGCAACAACACCGCTTTTAGAGGAAACTTTGTTCCTAGGCCTTTTCCTAGGAACTCCTCTAATAACTTTGGCAACTCCTAGAACAATACTCATGGAAATTACAATAGATTACCCTCTGATCTAGAGAGTCATATCAAAGAGTTCATCAGCTCTCAAAAGATTTTCAATGCGTCCATACAGGAAAAACTACTCAAAATTGACGATTTGGCTAAGAGCGTTGATAGGATTTCTTGTGATGTTGATGCTTTGAAAGTTAGATGTGCTCCTCCCAAAATCAACATGGATGAAACTTTGAAACCTATGCATGTTTCCACGATTGAGAGCCAAGAAAGAACCGGCCAAATTTGTGCTAGACATGAATGGCTTAAAAAGGCGTGTTCTCGTGATGAGAATCACGAAGATCTTAAAGTGCTTGGTGTGACTCCCATTGAATCTTTGTTTTCTTGTGTAAAACCTAATGATTATGGGGCTGGATATGATTTCACTTTCGTTGAAAAGTGCCCCAATGATTCAGAGTCCATCTATCTTGATGCTAAAAGCATTAAAAGTAGAGTAGAAGACGTTAAAACTTTGAGTAGTAATGAAATTACTACTGTGGATTTCAACGAATGCAATTATGATAGCTTCTCCTTGATTGAATGAATTTCTTTGATGCAATCCATGTTGAACTCTCCACACGCTTATAGCCAAAACAAAGCCTTTACCGATCATATCGTCGAAGCTATGATAAAAGCTCTTGAAGAGAAACTTGAATTAGAAGTCTCTATCCCTAGAAAGCTTCATGATGAGTGGGAACCTACCATCAAAATCAAAATAAAAAACTATGAGTGCAATGCTTTGTGTGATTTGGGTGCTAGTGTTTCTGCGATTCCAAAGTCTTTATGTGATGTTCTGGGTTTTAATGAGATTGAAGAGTGTTCTCTTAATTTGCATCTTACTGATTCTACTATCAAGAAACCCATGGGAAGGATCAATGATGTTATTATTATTGCAAATAGGAATTATGTACCCGTGGATTTCATTGTGCTTGACATTGATTGCAATCCTACATGCCGTATTATTTTTATTAGACCTTTCCTAAGGACTATTGGTGTTATCATCGATATGAAGGAAGGGAATATTATATTTCAATTTCCTTTAAAGAAGGGCATGAAACACTTTCCTAGAAACAAAATAAGATTGCCTTATGAATCCATGATGAGGGTCACTTATGGTTCGAGCACCAAAGACGACGATACGTGATTCTATCGCTTCTATGCCTAGCTAAGGGCGTTAAACAATAGCGCTTGTTGGGAGGCAACCCAATGAATTTATCCTTTTCTTTCTGTTTTTTTGCGCCCACGCTTTCACAATTCTGTTGGAATTGTGTTTTTGGTGTTTCTTTTTGTGTTTGAGCCAAGAGAAATCTTTATGACTAGTCTTGGTAATGGTTGTTTGATCCTGCTCGAAAAAGACAGAAACTGTTCGCTCATGAGAAATTTTTTCATTTTTATTCAGAAAGACCTTTTGAGTTGATTCTTTTTGCTGCTGATTTATATTCTTTTTCCCCAGACCGTCGTAATTGTTCAGATTTTTTGAGGTACCATAAGTATACGAAGTATACAGATTGCTACAGACTGGTCTGTTTTTGACAGATTCTGTTTTTGTTGAGTTGGTTGCTTGTTTTGATCAAACAATGGTTAGTATCGGGGGTACTAGCCATGGAAAAGTGAGAATACAGTAGCCCATCATCAATATAGATGGAATTCAAGTTTGCTACAGTACCAAAAAAGTGGTAGTTTGTTTTCTTGTACTAATGTTATCACAATTTTCTGTTTAAGTTTTGTGTTGTGAAGTTTTCAAGTTTTGGGTGATGTTCTCATGGACAAAGAGATAAGGAGTGGAAAGAGTTCAAGCTTGGGGATGCTCAAGGCATCCCAACCAATTCAAGGACACCAAAAATCCTAAGCTTGGGGATTCCCCGGGAAGGCATCCCCTCTTTCATCTTCAATCCATCGGTAACATTACTTGGAGCTATATTTTTATTCACCACATGATATGTGTTTTGCTTGGAGCGTCTTGTATCTTAGGAGTCTTTTCTTTTTGTTGTGTTACAATCATCCTTGCTGCACACCTTTTTGAGAGAGAGAGACATGCACTCATCGTTATTTTGCTAGAATGCTCATAGTGCTTCACTTATATCTTTTGAGCTAGATACTTATGCTCATAGTGCTTCACTTATATCTTTTGAGCTAGATACTTTTGCTCATAGTGCTTCACTTATATCTTTTGAGCTAGATACTTGTTCTTTTGTTCTTCACTTGTATCTTTAGAGCACGGCGGTGCGTGATTTGGTAGTTGGATTATGCTATGAAAGTAGTCCCAAATGTGATAGGTGCCCAAAGAGGATGCGAAAACCTCCATCTTCATATGCATTGACTAGAAAGAGAAGTTTTGATTCCTCTCAATTAGTTTTGAGACGTGGATTCGATAATACTAAGAGTTATGTTAGTAGGGTGTTGTGAATCTAGAAATACTTGTGTTGAAGTTAGTGATTCCCGTAGCATGCACGTATGGTGAACCGCTATGTTAGGAAGCCGGAGCATAATTGATCTATTGATTGTCATCGTTTGTGTTGAGGTCGGGATCGCGCGATGGTTTACACCTACCAACCCTTCCCCTCGGAGTATGCGTTTAGCACTTTTTTTTGATTACTAATAAAAACTTTCGCAATAAGTATGTGAGTTCTTCATGACTAATGTGAGTCCATGGTATAGATGCACTTTCACCTTCCACCATTGCTAGCCTCTCTAGTGCCGCACAATTCTCGCTGGTGCACAAACCCACCAAATTCCTTCCTCAAAACAGCCACCATACCTACCAACTATGGCATTTTCATAGCCATTCCGAGATATATTGCCATGCAACTCCCACCGTTCCGTCTCATGGCTTGTGCCATCACTCACATATTGCCATTGCATGATCGTAAGATAGCTAGCGAGATGTTTCAACATCATACGCCATGCTAGATCGTTGCACATCCCGGTACACTGCCGGAGGCATTTCCTATGGAGTCATCATCATTGTGATCTTTGAGCTGTGAGTAAATAAAAGTGTGATGATCATCATTATTAGAGCATTGTCCCATGTGAGGAAATAAAAAAAAAAGCCAAAAAGCTCAAAAACAAAAAAAAGAGAAAAGAAAAGAAAAAAAAAGAGGCCTCAGAGCCCAAATAAAAAAATGAGAGAAAAAGATAGAAGGGACAATGCTACTATCTTTTTCCACACTTGTGCTTCATGTTTGCACCATGTTCTTCATGATTGAGAGCTTCTTGCTTTGTCACTACCATATGCTAGTGGGAATCTTAGTTTTCTAACTTGGATTGTATATTCCAATGATGGGCTTCCTCAAAATTGCCCTAGGTCTTCGTCAGCAAGCAAGTTGGACGCACACCCACTAGTTTTCCTCTTGAGCTTTCACAAACTTATAGCTCTAGTGCATCTCTTGTATGGCAATACCTACTCATTCACATTGATATCTATTAATGGGCATCTTCATAGCCTAGTGATATGCCGAGTCAGTCTGACCATCTCCTCCTTTTTTGTCTCACAACCACCACCACACTCTATTCCACCACTAGTGGAGAAAGGGGTATTAGAACCGGTTGGTAAGGGCCTTTGGACCCGAATACACATCCGGTGCTACGTATCCGGGACTAAAGCCCCCCCCCCTTTAGCACCGGTCTCTTACAAACCGGTGCTAAAGGCCTCCACGTGGGCGCCGAAGAGTGCGCGCAGGCGGAGGACCTTTAGAACCGGTTGGTAACACCAACCGGTCCTAATGCTTTTTTTTCTTTTTTTTTCCTTCTCTTTTCAGGGTTTCCGATTCCGTATTTCGGTGTTTCCGTGTTTCGTATTTTCAGGGTTTTCGTTTACGTGTTTCCGGTTCCGTATTTCCGTTTACGTCTTTCTGATTCCGTGTTTCCCATTCCGTGTGTCCGTGTTCCGTTTTTTACGAACACGGAATCGGAAACACGTAATCGGAAACACGTATCCGGAAACACCGATTCCGTGTTTGCGGTTAAGTGTTTTCCGATTCCGTGTTTGCGGTTAAATGTTGATGCACCAAATAAAAGTACATATATACATGGAACACGAAGTACTGGACCGATTATCATTACATAATTTGAAGTTCGTTTCCTATAGCTGTATACTTGCATAGAGAAGGGAGCTGGCTATTGGTTCATAGGATGGAAAAATTCTCCGCCTTCATCTATGACTTGCGTGAGGAGAAATCCTGCCAATTCCTCTGCAACTGACTTGCAACGTTGGATTGGTCTGAGCATTGCCCGCTTTCGTTGCATCTTTAAAAGAAGTAGATGAAAAGAATTAAGTTATGAACAAAACAAAACATAATTGATGGCAACATAAATAAAGTTGTGAAGATCCGGTTACGTACCTCTAGATTTCTGGAAGTACGGGATTTCTCATTGATAATCCTGTGAATGTACTCGCAAACGTAGTATCCACAATAATCAGTGCCCGGTGGTTGTTGCGGGACGCCCTATATACGAGAACGTAATTCAGTCAAATTAATAATAATCAAGAGAATGGTAATGGCATTGAAACCAGGGTACGTAATACTACTTACTTTGTTAATCTGAAAGTGGAGCTTGTCTGCCCATGTACCGGGTTCTTCCTTGATGAACATTTGCCAAACCCTGGCCGACAAAGAAAAATGAATACAAGAGTTAATTATTACTTACTTGATATCAGGAAATGAACGAAAAAGAGGCCGATGAACGAAAGAGGCCGATATATATATACCTTTGAAGCATCTGACGCGCACTCTTCCATGTGTCAGCGTCCCAGGTTAACGGGTCCTAGACTTCAACTTGTCCTTGATCGATTCTAATGATGAACAATATGAAGTGGGACCTGCGTGTAGCGACCCGACTCAACGAGTCAAGCCTCTGGTGTTTTTGTACCATCCCAAGATCATGCTGGTACACACACAATACATAATGTATATATTCAAGAGTGCAATCACACAGCTTTATTAATCGAAATCTCATAAAGAGTACTTTATTACAATAACAGAGTACCATAAAGTGGCTGAAGGTCAAACTCATGAGATTATCTAACGAAGACTAAGCGGAAGCATCAGGTAGACGAGTCCATCCGACTCCAAGGGCATGTCGCTGAGCGTAGAACCGTAGCCTCACTCCTGGTCGGAAAAGTACTCTGCAACATGATACGTTGCAGCCGTGTAGGTCAGCATATTGAATATGCTGGCAAATCATCAAGAGAGGGAGTAAAATAATAATCACTATCTCTACATGCATATTTGGCCGGTGGAGCTAAGTTTTTGCATAAAGCTAGTTTTATCCTACAACAAAAGGGTTTGAAAGCAAAATATTACTACATAGTTTGTTGTTAACGAGATGGTTCCGCCAACCAGTTCTCGTACCCGAATAGTTGTTAACACCCACATCATTATTAAGTTGTGTCGAGAGTTCAGGGGAAATTCAATGCCTTCGGCTCAAGTTGTCCATGACCGTGGACACGGCTAATCGATTAGGTTGAGTACTCTGCAGAGTTTTGCACACGTTCCCCACAAGATTTGATCGCCTCCGGGTTTGTCCTCGCACTTCAGGGTGTTTGAAGACCGGATGATCAAAACATGGTCTTTCAACGGGTCCCTCTGAATCCCTGACGGTGCCCATCCATTCCTACCGTTCGTCTACATCTGCTAGCACCGCCTGTCCAGAGTCGCCGCGTTGTCCAACCAAGCCAGAGCCCATAATGACTTGTGGCTGTGCAGGTAAGCCTTGAGTCTTGAAGTCTCCGTCCGTCCCTTTGAGCCTGGGTGAAGCTTTCCGCAGGATGACATGGCCTCTCCAGCATCCCGGGCATCCGCTGGGTTTTCCAGGGAGCCGATCAACCGTCCTTCACCCAGTGTTGCATTGCGTCCGAGGTCTTGAAAATCTTGTCTTAGTCCGGTCTTGATTATTATATCAACCTCGCATCACTCGTGGAATACACTCAACCGATAACCCGTCTACTAGAGCATAGCATATATAACATTGTCGTCCCGGGGCCATGTATCGGGGTGTTGGTGTTCCTACCACATGATACTACACCTATGAATAAAGTTTCCAAGTACCTAGGCAGCATGCAAATAGGGCAAAGAAGGTGATCTACTATGTATTGAAAACATAGGTAAAATAACATGATCAAAGATGACTTGCCTTGATGATAGTTGTCCTGCTCGAGCGTCTCTAAGTAACACGCTTCGCACTCCGGATGATCTACCGATACAAACACAAAGCACACCATAAGCAATTCAATCATGCCACGAGAAAAAATAACATCACATGCAATGATTGCCAAACGACTACGCAAAAGAATTTTATCGCGCGTCGGTAGGACAGAAACTTGTTTCTGTTGAAAACACTAGTAAAAATACTTGGAAAATTCTGCAAATTCTACCACAGTAAGGATTTATCACTAGAAAACAGTAGCAAAAAGAATCAACTCAATATCATTTTTCAAACTCCTGGAATAGGCAAAACAGTGTTTAAACTAAATCTGCTCTAACTTATATTTAAAAATTCCAAACACAGAAAAATTATATATTTTTAAAAACTACAGGACATTTGTGAGCTACTGGAAAATTAATCAATGTCATTGGACGTAGGGATAAAAAGTTGTGATCAAAACAAGATTGAAAGTTTCTGTTTTCGAAATCTGGACAGAAATTACGAAACTGCTAGTGCTAATGAGAGGCACACGTGGCAAGCTTCTAATGGTTGAGATGGAGTGCATGAAATAGAGAGAGAGAGGTTGCTACCTGCTGCTGGAGGTGTTGCACCGGCAAGAAAGGAGATGGCCGGCGAGGAAGGAGGGAGTAGCTCCGGGCGGTGGGGCGTCGGTCGGCGGCGGTGAGGTTTCTCCTCCGCGGGGAAGAGGCGGCGGTGGAGAGAGAGTTCGGGGAGGGCTCCTCCTCCGCGGCGAGGCCGAGGTGCAGCAGCTTTCGGGCTGCTGCCGCTGCTCGCGGCGGCGGCTAGGGCGGCGGTGGGGTGAGGCGCCGGCGGCGGCTTGTGGAGGCGGCGGTGGAGAGACGGCGGCTAGGGTTGGGGAGAGGTGACGGGGGGGGGGGTTATATAGGCTTAGGTGAGGGGAGTAGAAGGAAGGAGAGGGAGAACTTTGGGAAGGAGATCATGGGAGAGAAAATAGGAAAGAGAGGGAGAGGTGAACGTGGGGATTAAAAGGAAAAGGAGGGAGAGAAAGAAGGAAGGAGAGAAATAAGGAAAGGGGAGGGAGGACTCACGTGGGGAGGGAGTGCATGCATGGAAATTGCATGCGTGCATGCATGGGGGCTGGGCTGAGCCCTTGTGGCTCGGCCTCGCAGTTCTATTTTTTCTAAAACAAACTAACAGCAGCAAAAAAGAAAAGAAAAAAAACCAAAACAGTAAAATATATATATATATATATATATATATATATATATATATATATTCCTAGCTAACAAAAAGTAGGAACTAATATACATATATGCACTAGCACTTAGGAGGAAACAAAATAACATATACAACTAATATATATATATAATATATATATAGGAATCCTAGTTCCACCTATGCAACTTTTAAAAAAAAGTTTTATGCAATAGGTCACACAACTCAATCGAAAAACTCAACAAAAAAATACTTCGGAGTTTAGAAAATTTGCAAAACCAAAATGGTGACTTTAACTCACAGGGGAGAAGTCATATTATCTCCACTCCGATAAATTGCCCGCAGTCACATAACGATAAAATTTTTCAGAGGAACGCAATGATGCATAAAATATGGAATGCAAATGAATGATCTATTAACATCCGAATTTACGAAAATTGGGATGTTACAAACCTACCCACCTTAAGATGAATCTCGCCCTCGAGATTCGGGTTGGCTAGAAAATAGGTGCGGGTGGTCTCGACGAAGGTCCTCTTCTCGTTCCCAGGTGGCTTCTTCCTCGGTGTGGTGGCTCCACAACACCTTGCAGAACTTGATGATCTTGCTGCGGGTAACTCTGTTGGCGGTCTCGAGAATCCGGACGGGTTTCTCCTCATACGTCAGATCGTTGTCAAGCTGTATGGCCTCTAGGGGCACTGTATCTCTCAACGGAACATCGGCCATCTCAGCGTGGCATTTCTTCAACTGGGAAACATGGAAGACATCATGAACTCCGGACAATCCTTTCGGTATTTCCAGTTTGTATGCAACTTCGCCTCTACGTTCAAGAATTTTGTAGGGGCGAATGAAACGTGGTGCTAGTTTTCCTTTCACACCGAATCTCTTGATTCCTCGAAGTGGAGACACCCGAAGATATGCTCGGTCTCCCACTTCGTACGTTACTTCCTTGTGTTTGCTGTCGGCATAACTCTTCTGCCTGGACTGAGCTATCTTGAGTCGGTCACGAATAAGCTTGACCTTCTCTTCAGAATATCAGATGAGGTCGGGACCAAAAAGTTGTCGGTCTCCAACTCCATCCCACATCAACGGTGTTCTGTACCTCCTTCCGTATAGAGCTTCGAAAGGGGCCATCTTCAGACTGGTCTGGTAGCTGTTGTTGTATGAGAACTTGGCATACGGTAAATTGTCATCCCAACTAGACCCATAGTCTAGTGCGCAAGCTCTCAACATGTCCTCCAGAATCTGATTAACTCTCTCGGTCTGTCCATCTGTCTGCGGGTGAAATGTTGTGCTGAACTCCAATCTCGTTCCCAAGGTTTCGTGCAGTTGGTGCCAAAATTTTGATGTGAACTGAGTCCCTCTATCAGACACAATGCTCTTTGGTACTCCGTGCAGACATACGATCCTCGTCATATAAATCTTGGCCAGCTTGGCACTCGTGTAGGTAGTCTTCACCGGAATGAAGTGAGCTACCTTGGTCAAACGATCGACCACAACCCAAATAGAATCATAGCCAGAACGGGTCCGAGGTAATCCTGTGACGAAGTCCATACCAAGCTTTTCCCATTTCCATTCGGGTATTGGCAGAGGTTGGAGCAAACCTGCTGGCTTCTGATGCTCGGCTTTTACTCGCTGACAAACATCGCATATAGCTACGTACTCGGCAATGTCTTTCTTCAATCCTGTCCACCAGAAACTTTCTTTCAGATCCAGATACATCTTAGTGTTACCGGGGTGTATCGAGTACGGGGAATCATGGGCTTCCTGAAGTATCAACTTCCTGAGTTCGGGATCATTGGGCACATAGATGCGATCCTCAAACCATAAAGTTCCGTGTTCATCCTCACGAAAACCTTTAGCTTTCCCGTCTTCCATCTTCTGCTTAATCTCGGCTATCTCTTTGTCAGCTTTCTGTGCTTCCCGGATATTTACCGTCAAAGTAGACTGAATTTCCAAAGTGGCGACAAATCCTCTTGGAACTATCTCCAATTTGAGCTCTCGGAGATCATCGACTAACTCCTGGGGTAATCCTCCCGCTGTGAGCGTGTTCACATAACTCTTGCGGCTCAACACATCGGCTACAACATTTGCCTTGCCTGGGTGATAATGCAATCTCATGTCATAGTCCTTGATCAATTCTAGCCATCACATCTGTCTGAGGTTCAACTCCTTCTGCGTGAAGATATATTTCAGGCTCTTGTGATCAGTGTAAACATCACAACTATTTCCGATCAGGAAATGTCTCCAGGTCTTGAGGGCGTGCACTACGGCTGCTAGTTCCAAGTCATGTGTGGCATAATTCAACTCATGAGGTCTGAGTTGTCTGGATGCATAGGCAACAACATTGCCTTCTTGCATGAGCACTCCTCCGAGTCCTTGACGAGAAGCGTCACAGTAAACCTGGAAATCCTTCTGAATGTTCGGCAATATCAGCACTGGGGCTGTAACAAGACGTTTCTTCAGCTCTTGAAAACTGGTTTCACATTCCTCAGTCCAAACATACTTGGATTCCTTCTTCAATAACTCTGTCATGGGCTTGGCAATCTTTGAGAAATTCTCAATGAACCTCTGGTAATATCCGGCAAGTCCGAGGAATCTACGGATCTCCTTGACTGAAGTGGGTGCTACCCATTCGGTGACTGCTGCTACCTTGGCAGGGTCCACTGCTATTCCTTCTCCTGAGATGACGTGTCCGAGAAATCCGACTTCCTTCAACCAAAACTCACATTTGCTGAACTTTGCATATAACTTCTGCTCTCGAAGCTTCTCCAGAACTAAACGCAGATGTTCCTTGTGTTCCTCTTCGTTCTTGGAGAATATTAGTATGTCATCGATGAATACCACGACAAACTTGTCCAAGTACTCCATAAGTACCTTGTTCATCAGATTCATAAAATATGCCGGAGCATTAGTCAGTCCAAATGACATGACCGTGTACTCATACAAGCCGTACGGAGTGGTAAAGGCTGTCTTGGGTATATCCTGTTCACGAATCTTCAACTGATGATACCCGGATCGAAGATCGATCTTTGAGAATATGCGAGCTCCAACTAACAGATCAAACAGATCATTGATCATCGGCAAGGGGTACTTGTTCTTGATGGTCACATCGTTCAATGCACGATAATCGACAACCATTCTCAGGGACTTGTCCTTCTTTTCAACCAAGAGCACTGGGGCTCCCCAAGGTGAAGAACTTGGGCGAATATACCCTTTGTCCAATAACTCTTTAATTTGCTTCTTGATTTCTATCAAGTCATTTGCGGGCATCCGATAAGGTCTCTTGGATATCGGGGCTGTTTCGGGTAATAGCTCAATCAAGAACTCAATCTCTCTATCGGGTGGCATGCCCGGCAATTCCTCCGGAAATACATCTGGGTACTCCTGTACAATCGGTACTTCCTCCTGGACTACTCCCGTGAGAGAGTTTACTCGCTTACTCCGTGTCGGGCGCTGAGACACATACTTAATCCGCTTCTACTCGGGGGTGGCGAGCAAAATAGACTTAAGGGCACAATCGATATTCCCTTCATACTTGGCCAACCAATCCATGCCTAGAATTACATCCAATCCTAGGGACTCTAATACGATGAGGTCGGTGGGAAAATTATGGTTCCCGATGTTGAGACTCAAAGCATGGCATCCTATCCCAGCTGTCATCATGCCTCCTGGGGAACTGACCTTAATAGGTTGGCTGAGGGTTCTAGTTGGCAAACTATACTTTTCCACAACTACCCTTGATATGAATGAATGCGTTGGACTAGAATCAAAAAGTACCAATACTGGATGTGAATTTAGCAAAAACTTACCAACCACAGTATCGGGGTGATCATAGACCTCTTCCACATCAATGTGGTTCACCTGAGCTCGAGGAAAAGGATTGGGCTTCTTTGCTGCAGAGTTGCCATTGCCGTTGTCGTTGCCGTTTCCATTTCCCTGCTTGTTCTCGGGACAATCAGTGGCATAGTGTCCCTTCTTCTGACACTTGAAGGAAGTGATGTGGGTCAGATTCTTCTGAGCTGGAGCTGAATTCTGCTGAGTGCCAGTACCGCCATTCTTGAAGTTGCTGTTGTTGCGGTGATTCCCATTTCCTCCATGGTTGTGGCCTCCATGGTTGTGCACAGGGTGGTTATGCTGAACATGTCCACCAAACTTACCGGATCCAGTCCCGGTATTCCCTGAGTAGGGGGTGTAGCGAGGCTTCTGCTGAGTGCCGGAGTTGAACTTTCCAACCCCATACTTTCGCTTGCGGTTCTCCATTTGCTGATGTTTCCCCTCCAAGATGAGGGCCTTATCAACCAGCTCCTAGTAGTTGTTGAAGGTGGCTACCGTCAACTGAATGCTCAGCTCATCATTTAGTCCTTCCGAGAACTTTTCCTTCTTGGCCGCATCATCGGCCACATCTACAGGTGCATAACGGGCGAGCATGCTGAAATCATCAACGTACTGGGCCACAGTGCGACTCCCCTGGCGTAAGTTGCGAAACTCACGCTTCTTCAGACTCATTGCACCAGCTGAGACATGTGCGGTGCGGAAATCTTTCTTGAATTGCTCCCAAGTGACTCCAGCAATGGGATAAGTGGTGGTGTAGTTCTCCCACCAAGCAGCTGCAGGGCCTTCAAGTTGATGTGCGGCAAAACGCACCTTCTCAGCTTCAGAACAACCAGCGGTGATGAGTTCGCGCTCCATCTTGCGAAGCCAATCATCTGCCACAATGGGCTCAATGCTGCTGGAGAAAGTTGGAGGGTTCAACCTCAGAAAACGGGTAAGGTTGTCGGCCTGGGGTGGATGGTGGTTGTTGTTGTTCTGGTTCTGGATGATCAGCTGCATCAAGGCATTTTGTTGCTGGATCAACTGAGTGAGTTCTGGCGGAAAGTTGGACTCAGGGGCGCGTCTTGGAGGCATCTGATGTTTGTAGAGGGGTGAGATTAGCATAGAACAATGGTCTAGAGGAATTACACTACCCATATGAATGCAACACACAAATATCACACCACACATTTTATTCAATCATCACAAGGTTCACACGGGGATACAAAATCGATAATCCTAAACATCAGCCTAAAACGTAAAACGATAAAGTAAAATTGGTGGTCTAGTCTAAGTGTCGTCCTCAAAATAGCATAGTGTCGGGTCCTTCGGTGGAGCTTTCTTCATAGTCCTCGTCGTTGCTGATCACGGGGGCTACGTCTCCTTCGGGATGAAGGTTCTCGCCCATGTCCAGTTCCTCCTCGAGGTATGCAACTCGAGTCTTCAGCTTCTTGATCCGCTCCAGAAAATCCTTCACTTCCAGCTCATGCTCATAGTGGGCTTCCCGGGCTGCATCTTCAAGTTCAAGCTCGCGGAGTGACAGTTGCTTGATCTTCCTGGCGTCCTTGATCGCGTGATACTCCAGAGTTCCGCTGTGCTTCTCCAAGGTCTGGGCATAAGACAAGAGAGCGTCATTGGTCTTGTTTGAGATGATTACTCCGTCTTCATTTCTCCGGGATACAGCGAACAGGTCTGGAGAAATAGGGCAGCCTTTGTATTTATCCTTGATACGTCCGAGTGCACAATGGATCGCCATGTCCCTTCCGAGAATCCAGTTCGGTGCGATGAACTTGAAATCCATCGGCTCAGTGCGCGGCTCGAATGTCCTTCCGGGAATATGCACCTCGATCCTGTAGCGTGAATCCTCCGGGTAAGACGAAGTTGGCTTCCCTGTGATAGTCGGCAGAGCAATCCTCAAATCCTTGGTCATCTGCACCAGCTCTTTTCCGAACGGCATAGTGGTGTCGGGCTGGCAAAACTCCGTGAACATAACAGGGATGAAGGTGGCCATCTAAACATTGGAAAATCGGGGAGAAGTCAGAAATGATCAGAGGGGGAAATAGAAGATATAAGAGAAAATAGTTTTCTTCCTAAGGCTTTTCCAATCCTAAAGGTTACGTCCTAAGGTCAGCGTGTGCTTTGAATACCATTTCTGTAGCGACCCGACTCAACGAGTCAAGCCTCTGGTGTTTTTGTACCATCCCAAGATCATGCTGGTACACACACAGTACATAATGTATATATTCAAGAGTGCAATCACACAGCTTTATTTATCAAAATCTCATAAAGAGTACTTTATTACAATAACGGAGTACCATAAAGTGGCTGAAGGTCAAACTCATGAGATTATCTAACGAAGACTAAGCGGAAGCATCAGGTAGACGAGTCCATCCGACTCCAAGGGCATGTCGCTGAGCGTAGAACCGTAGCCTCACTCCTGGTCGGAAAAGTACTCTGCAACATGATACGTTGCAGCCGTGTAGGTCAGCATATTGAATATGCTGGCAAATCATCAAGAGAGGGAGTAAAATAATAATCACTATCTCTACATGCATATTTGGCCGGTGGAGCTAAGTTTTTGCATAAAGCTAGTTTTATCCTACAACAAAAGGGTTTGAAAGCAAAATATTACTACATAGTTTCTTGTTAACGAGATGGTTCCGCCAACCAGTTCTCGTACCCGAATAGTTGTTAACACCCACATCATTATTAAGTTGTGTCGAGAGTTCAGGGGAAATTCAATGCCTTCGGCTCAAGTTGTCCATGACCGTGGACACGGCTAATCGATTAGGTTGGGTACTCTGCAGAGTTTTGCACACGTTCCCCACAAGATTTGATCGCCTCCGGGTTTGTCCTCGCACTTCAGGGTGTTTGAAGACCGGATGATCAAAACATGGTCTTTCAACGGGTCCCTCTGAATCCCTGTCGGTGCCCATCCATTCCTACCGTTCGTCTACATCTGCTAGCACCGCCTGTCCAGAGTCGCCGCGTTGTCCAACCAAGCCAGAGCCCATAATGACTTGTGGCTGTGCAGGTAAGCCTTGAGTCTTGAAGTCTCCGTCCGTCCCTTTGAGCCTGGGTGAAGCTTTCCGCAGGATGACATGGCCTCTCCAGCATCCCGGGCATCCGCTGGGTTTTCCAGGGAGCCGATCAACCGTCCTTCACCCAGTGTTGCATTGCGTCCGAGGTCTTGAAAATCTTGTCTTAGTCCGGTCTTGATTATTATATCAACCTCGCATCACTCGTGGAATACACTCAACCGATAACCCGTCTACTAGAGCATAGCATATATAACATTGTCGTCCCGGGGCCAAGTATCGGGGTGTTGGTGTTCCTACCACATGATACTACACCTATGACTAAAGTTTCCAAGTACCTAGGCAGCATTCAAATAGGGCAAAGAAGGTGATCTACTATGCATTGAAAACATAGGTAAAATAACATGATCAAAGATGACTTGCCTTGATGATAGTTGTCATGCTCGAGCGTCTCTAAGTAACACGCTTCGCACTCCGGATGATCTACCGATACAAACACAAAGCACACCATAAGCAATTCAAACATGCCACAAGAAAAAATAACATCACATGCAATGATTGGCAAACGACTACGCAAAAGAATTTTATCGCGCGTCGGTAGGACAGAAACTTGTTTCTGTTGAAAACACTAGTAAAAATACTTGGAAAATTCTGCAAATTCTACCACAGTAAGGATTTATCACTAGAAAACAGTAGCAAAAAGAATCAACTCAATATCATTTTTCAAACTCCTGGAATAGGCAAAACAGTGTTTAAACTAAATCTGCTCTAACTTATATTTAAAAATTCCAAACACAGAAAAATTATATATTTTTAAAAACTACAGGACATTTGTGAGCTACTGGAAAATTAATCAATGTCATTGGACGTAGGGATAAAAAGTTGTGATCAAAACAAGATTGAAAGTTTCTGTTTTCGAAATCTGGACAGAAATTACGAAACTGCTAGTGCTAATGAGAGGCACACGTGGCAAGCTTCTAATGGATGAGATGGAGTGCATGAAATAGAGAGAGAGAGGTTGCTACCTGCTGCTGGAGGTGTTGCACCGGCAAGAAAGGAGATGGCCGGCGAGGAAGGAGGGAGTAGCTCCGGGCGGTGGGGCGTCGGTCGGCGGCGGTGAGGTTCCTCCTCCGCGGGGAAGAGGCGGCGGTGGAGAGAGAGTTCGGGGAGGGCTCCTCCTCCGCGGCGAGGCCGAGGTGCAGCAGCTTTCGGGCTGCTGCCGCTGCTCGCGGCGGCGGCTAGGGCGGCAGTGGGGTGAGGCGCCGGCGGCGGCTTGTGGAGGCGGCGGTGGAGAGACGGCGGCTAGGGTTGGGGAGAGGTGACGGTGGGGGGGGGGTTATATAGGCTTAGGGGAGGGGAGTAGAAGGAAGGAGAGGGAGAACTTTGGGAAGGAGATCATGGGAGAGAAAATAGGAAAGAGAGGGAGAGGTGAACGTGGGGATTAAAAGGAAAAGGAGGGAGAGAAAGAAGGAAGGAGAGAAATAAGGAAAGGGGAGGGAGGACTCACGTGGGGAGGGAGTGCATGCATGGAAATTGCATGCGTGCATGCATGGGGGCTGGGCTGAGCCCTTGTGGCTCGGCCTGGCAGTTCTATTTTTTTTAAACAAACTAACAGCAGCAAAAAAGAAAAGAAAGAAAACCAAAACAGTAAAATATATATATATATATATATATATATATATATATATATATATTCCTAGCTAACAAAAAGTAGGAACTAATATACATATATGCACTAGAACTTAGGAGGAAACAAAATAACATATACAACTAATATATATATATAATATATATAGGAATCCTAGTTCCACCTATGCAACTTTTAAAAAAAAGTTTTATGCAATAGGTCACACAACTCAATCGAAAAACTCAACAAAAAAAATACTTCGGAGTTTAGAAAATTTGCAAAACCAAAATGGTGACTTTAACTCACAGGGGAGAAGTCATATTATCTCCACTCCGATAAATTTCCCGCAGTCACATAACTATAAAAATTTTCAGAGGAACGCAATGATGCATAAAATATGGAATGCAAATGAATGATCTATTAACATCCGAATTTACGAAAATTGGGATGTTACACTGCGCACGTGTACACACGCAGTCATGCATAGTCATCAATTACACTTAACATCAGGTAAGCAAAATGGAATGTGTACAAGACAGTAACACTCACTTGAATCCATAGGGCCAAAGTATTTCTTTTTTGGTACTTTGTCGCTTCAAAAACCTTAGCAAATCACCCGGTGTATCCTTGTTGAACTTTTCTATTGTCTCTTGATGAAACGAATACGGGTCAATGAACCCAAAGTCCCAGATTCCTGCCAGCCTGCATTCACGAATCTTCATTCTGCATAGTAGCATACAAAAAGAATCTCTTGTGAGTGATAATTATACGAGCAATGAACGCGAGCTTAACTAAATAATTAAATTACACAAATAAATCACTTACAAACAGTAGCAGCTGACGATAGCTTTGTCGAGGGCACGTTGATTGTACATCTGGAAAAAATCATCGAACCCAACCTCCACACCGTACTCTCCGAAGTAGTGTTGATCCTGAACTGCCGCCATGATACAGTCTCTCTTTTGCCTTGCGGCCTCCAAGTACCAAACATGTAAATTCCATAGTTGGGTTGTTAGAGCACTAGGATTTTCGACCAGAGGGTGCTCGGGCTTATATTTATATACCACATCAGCAATAGCGTAACCTACGTCGCCCATGCGTGGACCGGACACTGAAGCTTGGTGAGATAACACCTTGAGCGGGGCAATTGACTGTGCTTCTTGTTGTTCGAGCTGGGGAACTTGTTTCCCGCATTTCGTCTGCTCCGCCTGCTTCATCTGCTCCGCCTGCTTCATCTGTGCGGTGTGCATCTTTTCAATGTACCGTTCATAGTCTGAAAGGGGCGGCGGTGGTGGCGGTTCAGGATAATGGAAGTTGTCGATGGTGCGCTCAATTTTCCACTTTGGTACGTTCTTCAGAGTTTCCTTCCAGATGTCTGGAGGGGGCTTCAGGGGAAACCGTGCGAACCATGCGTTGTTTTTGGCTTTCACGGCCTCGTCTAGTTCCTCCGGAGTCATCAGGCCTGGTAACTTCGGGGGAGTCTTGACTTTATTGGGTTTCCTTTCTCTCTTCTTCGGAGGAGTCCCGTTTCTTCTGAACTGCAGCTTCCGCTTTGCCGTACCCGTAGTGGGCGCATCCGTCGGCTCACTGGAGTGCACGGGCGATGGACTCTCGGCCTCGGGCTCCCAATCTTCGTTGTGGGGTGGACTTGGAGGTGCGTTGGGGGTGGACTTGGAGGTCGTGCATTCTCTGTACGAAAGTGAAAAAACTATTAAAAATAGGCTTACATGTGGTGCAACATTCAGTAATTGTTGGAGGTGGTGCATTTGTACCTGGAGGAGTCGGTGGCCTTGGCGCCGCGTTAGGAAACACGATGTGTTTCTTCTTCCACAAGATGATACCAAGCTCCATTTCTCCCAGTGTCTTCTCGCCTTCACCTCCAGGAATATCAAGCTCAATTGACTGGCATCCCGGCGTAATTGTTGACAACCCGACACGAGCATGGGATGCTGGAATCTGACCACCATGGTAGGTTGCTCCAGGTTGATTCGGTAAAGCATAGCCTGACGCCACCATGAAGGATATGTTCCCCATTGGCATATGTATCTCACAGTTTGTCTTCTCCGTGACATCATCCATGGGGTAGTGAGGCGCCAACGATTCGACTGCAGGACCGTCTTCTAGCTGCAGCTGCGTGGAACCCATGCTGCTTCTATGCTGAGATGGGACGGCATCTGCTACAGGATCATCTTCTAATTGCTGCTGATCAGCGTCAGGTGCAGGATCTTCTTCCTCCTCTTCAGTGGCAGGTACAGGGTGTCCCCCTTTCTTCAAGAGAAACGCCACCTTTTCTTCTAATGTCGATATCCGTTCCAGCGCCTTCCTCTTGCTTCTACCACGGCTTCTGTAAGTGCCAAGGTCCGCCGGAAACCCTTGGTTCCACGGGGTAGTGGCTCCAAAGCCTCGTGTTCGTCCCCACTTTTCGGGGTTCCCGAGTGCCTTCGTAAACTCGTCGTTCTCTCTATCGGGAACAAAAGTTCCTTTTCGAACAGCTTCTATTGCCTTTTCTAGATCTGATACGACTTGTGTTATTTTTTCCGACCATGGTCCCTCCGCAACAGTCATCCCAGTCTCAGCGTCCAACGTTGCCCCATGCAGGAACAACCAGAACTTGGACCTATCGGGCCAGTCATGTGTCTGTGGAATGATATTTCTTTTGAGAAGCGCATCTTCATAGCGTCTCCACCTAGGCAGGGCAGTCATGTAGCCACCTGACCCCAAAATATGGTGATATTTCTTCTTTTCGCATTCTCCGTATTTGTGGCTGATCGGGATGTAAAGAAACCCGATTTCTTGTGCGCCTTAAAATCAGGCCAAGCGTTTCTTATCTTCACTAGGTGCCCAGTGAAAACTGGATCTTCGTCCTTATATTTCTTCCACAAGTCTTTCTTCCACCTCTGGAATTGTGTGGCGATCTTCTTCAAAGCCCACTCCTCGACTTTCTTCTTCTTATCTTCCGCTACGCTGAAATTTAGCCAGACCGTGTCGCAAAGCACTCTTTTCAATCTGTCATCGACATAAGTAGCTCCAACGTTGGCGCCGGTCTTCAGCTTATTCCATTCTATTAAGTTGATCGGGACCAGGTCTCTTACAACAACTCCGCACTGATTTACAAATTTGCGATAAGTTTCTGGGGGTTCTAGTGGTTTGCCATCAGCAGCAACTTTATCGATCGAGTACCTTGCAGTATCTTTCAACCGTGCGGCCGGGCCTCGTTTCGACTTTGTCTCAGTACTTGCGCTAGCTGTTACGGAGGGCGCCTAAACGGGAAAATAATGATTCGTTAGTAAGTGCAATACAAATTAATTGTTGCGTCAACAGTGACTTGAGATATACATTGGTAGAGTTTGTTCCGGAGGGCACTTCTGCATCTACTATATCTTCTATATTCTCAGCTCCGTCACCGGAGTCGTTCAAAAATTGATTGCTAAATGCCTGTCCACCATCGTCATCATGATATATGGCCGTTGCATCTTCAAAAATCATCTGGCACATGTATCTTTCCTTCTCCGCCTCACCCATTCCCGCGAGCTGATCGCCGTGCTGATCATGTGGTTCTTGGGGATCCATAGCTCAACACCTGCTAGTAACAAGAATTTAACTTAGCAAAATTATTTACGGAAAAGTTTTACGGAATCGCCGGAAAGTTTTACGGAATCGTCGGAATCGTCGGAAACTTTCCCCAGCAAAACTAGTGAGAGGTTGGGGGGACATGACGAAAGGGTCCCTTGGCCAACACAGTTATATTTGTGTCAACATGATTTTGTTTACGAATGCTCGCAGATCTCCAACACGTCAGCACGATTTCCTATGCTTGCAACAACGTTCGCAGCTCAGAATTCAAATTAAAATGCCACTTGCAAGCATATTATTGTTGCTTGACAGATCATTTGTGAAGGCCAAAGAACCAAATACCAACATCGCATCTGCTCCAGTAAACTATTGATGTAACATCGCATACCAAATACCAAGATCGTGTCGGCGTACGAGACGTTCCCGTGGGAGAAGAAGATGAAGTCGCTGCTGCCGGTGCCGGAGTCGAGCCGGTTCCTGTCGCTGCTGCTGCTCCCCAAGGCCACGGGCGGCGAGGAGGCGACGGCGTGGGACGACGTGGGACGGCGAGGAGGCGACGGCGTGGGGCGGCGACGAGGCGACGGCGTGGGACGGCGAGGAGGCGACGGCGTGGAACGGCGTGGGACGGTGAGGAGGCGACGGCGTGGGGCAGCGAGGAGGCGACGGCGTGGGACGGCGACGGCGGCGAGGAGGCGACGGCGTGGGGCGGCGAGGAGGCGGCGTGGGCCGGCGAGGAGGCGGCCAGGAGGTCGACTCGGCGAGGAGAGAAGGAGAGAAGACGCGCGGGAAGGCGAGAAGCTGGCGGCACCAGAGAGGTCTAGGCTGTACAAGCCTTTAGCACCGGTTGGTGTTGACAACCGGTCCTAAAGACCCTTTAGCACCGGTTGTTAACACAAACTGGTACTAAAGGTCCAAAAATTGGGTGCGCGAGCGAACCCACCTTTAGGACCGGTTGTTGTTAAAAACCGGTCCTAAAGGTTTTTTTCCTTTTTCTTTTTTCCTTTTTTCTGTTTCCTGTTTTCTTTTTCTTTTTGTTTCCTTTTTCTTTTTCTTTTTGTTTCCTTTTTCTTTTTCCTGTTTCTTCTTTTATTTTTCTTTTTTGTTTCCCTTTTCTGTTTTCTTTTACATTTATTTATAAAATCAAAGTAGACTCAAAAAGCTTTTGTAAAATCAAATATTTATAAAAACATATTTATATTTTCTGATATTTTGTGTAAAAATTGTCTAAATGTCATTTAAAACAATAAAAAAAATAAAAAATAAGATATTTATCAAACTAATTTGAAAATATAAAGATACTTTTTTGTTTCCTTTTTCTTTTTCCTGTTTCTTCTTTTATTTTTTATTTTTTGTTTCCCTTTTCTGTTTTCTTTTACATTTATTTATAAAATCAAAGTAGACTCAAAAAATTGTAAAATCAAATATTTATAAAAACATATTTATATTTTCTCATATTTTGTGTAAAAATTGTCTAAATGTCATTTAATTGTCCAGAATAGACTCAAAAATTTTGTATAAACAAAAGCTTTTGTAAAATCTAATATTATAACAACATATTTATATTTTCTTATATTTTGGTTACAAATTGTCTAAATGTCATTTTAACACTTAAAAAATAAAAATGATATTTATCAAAATGGTCAAATTTAGTGGAAACTGGTCAAATTTTTTATATTTATCAAAATGGTCAACACAATTACATAAAAGGTCTAATACATTATTACACATCACCAACAACACCCCCTATCTATTTTTCTTCTTGCCTTTCTTCTGATTGCGCCGTAACCATTGAGTATCTTCATCATTTAACGGGATGCTTGGATCATCTTTGACTTTGAAGGGAGGAATTTCATCAAATTTATTGTAATCTTCTGACATGTCTGTCTTGTCCTCGACTCCCACGGCGTTTCTTTTCCCTGAAAGAACTATGTTGCGCGTTGGCTCATCGTCTGATGTATTCGCTTCCTTATCTTTTCTTTTTCTCGGTCTGCTAGACATGTACTTCACATAGAAAACCTGAGCCACATCATTGGCTAGGACGAATTGATCATTGCCGTACCCAAGATTCTTCTAATCCACTATTGTCATTCCGTACTTCGGGTCTACCTTCACGCCTGACAGGTTGAACCATTTGCACCAGAACAAAGGGACCTTAAAGGAAGGTCCGTAGTCAAGTTCCCATATCTGCTCTATGTAACCATAGTATGTGACCCTTTGCCCGTTGTCGTCTTTTGCATCAAACCGGACGCCACTGTTTTGGTTGGTGCTCTTTTTATCTTGGTCTGCCGTGTAAAATGTGTTACCATTTATCTCGTACCCTTTAAAGGTCAATACAGTCGAAGATGGTTGCTTGGCCAACAAGTATAGCTCATCTTAAACAATGTTGTCATTAATGAGACGTCTTTGCAACCAACCGCCGAAAGTCTTCGCGTGTTCTTTAGCAATGAAATCTTCAGGTTGCTCCGAGTATTCCGAGCGTAAAATATCCTTGTGTTCCTGGATATATGGAGCCGCCAAGCTGGAAGTAACTAGAACTATGTAGTGTGCTTGAGTGAAAGATTGCTCGTCCATACATGTTGTTGATTTCTTTCCTAGCGTGCCTTTTCCACGCAGTCTCCCCTCATGGCGCGACTGAGGAACACCGATCGGGTTCAGGTCAGGAATAAAGTCAACACAAAACTCAATGACCTCCTCTGTTCCATAGCCCTTGACCATGCTTCCTTCTGGCCTAGCATGGTTTTTAACATAATTCTTCAAGACTCCCGTTAACCTCTCAAAGGGGAACATATTGTGTAAGAATACAGGATCGAGAACGGAAATCTCTTGGACTAGGTGAACTATGAGGTGCGTCATAATATTGAAGAAGGTTGGTGGGAACACCAACTCGAAGCTGACAAGACATTGGACCATGTCCTTCTGTAAACTTGGTAGAGTTGCTGCATCGATTGTCTTCTGAGAAATTGCATTGAGGAATGCACATAGCTTCACAATGGGTACTCGCACGTTTTCTGGCAGAAGCCCCCTCAATGCAATCGGAAGTAACTAGGTCATGATCACGTGGCAGTCATGAGACTTTAGGTTTTGGAACTTTTTCTCTTCCAGGTTTAGTATTCCTTTTAGGTTCGACGAGTAGCCAGACGGGACCTTGATACTGCTCAGGACTTGGAAAAAGATCTCCTTCTCTTCCTTGGTAAGAGCGTAGCTGGCAGGACCTTTGAAATTCTCTGGATTCATCAGGTCGTCTCGTTCGTGCATACGTTGGTGGTGCAGCCGTGCTTTTGGTGTATCTCTCGACTTCTTCCCATGCACGCCCAATAAGTTTAGCAGGTTCACGCAAATATTTTTCGTCACGTGCATCACGTCGATCGCAGAGCGAACCTCTAGGAATTTCCAATAGGGTAGTTCCCAGAATATAGATTTCTTCTTCCACATGGCTACGTGGTTGTCCGCGTCATTCGGAACAGATTGTGCGCCAGGACCCTTACCAAAGATTACTTTTATATCTTTGACCATGTCATATATATCAGTACCTTTAGGGAGGGTTGTCTTCCTCCGTGTATCTGCCTCGCCTTTGAAATGCTTTCCTTTCTTTCTTACGGGATGCCTGTGTGGAAGAAATCGACGATGCCCCGGGTACACATTCTTGCCTATATGTATACTTTCAGTCTCGCCTAAACAGTGTGTGCATGCGTTGTATCCCTTGTTTGACTGTCCTGAGATGTTACTAAGAGTGGGCCAATCATTGATGGTTACAAACATCAACCCTCGTAGGTCAAATTCCTCCTATTTGTACTCGTCCCACACACGTACACCTTCGTCAGCCCACAACTCTAAAAGTTCATCAACCAGTGGCCTCAGGTACACATCAATGTTGTTGCCGGGTTGCGACGGGCCTGGGATAAGCACTGGCATCATAATGAACTTACGCTTCATGCATAACCAAGGAGGAAGGTTATAGATACATAGAGTCACGGGCCTGGTGCTAAGACTGCTACTCTGCTCCCCAAACGGATTCAGGCCATCTGTACTTAGACCAAACCTTAAGTTTCTTGGGTCACGTGCAAAGTCCTCGTACTTATCGTCAATTTTCTCCACTGCGACCCATCAGCGGGTTGTCTCAGCATATCGTCTTCCTTACAGTCTTCTTTGTGCCATCGCAGCAACTTGGCATGCTCTTTGTTTCGGAAAAAACGTTTCAACCATGGTATTATAGGAGCATGCCACATCACCTTGGCAGGAACCCTCTTCCTGGGGCGATCGTCGCCCTCAACATCACCAGGGTCATCTCGCCTGATCTTATGCCGAAATGCACCGCATACCGGGCAGGCATTTAAATTCTCGTGCTGACCGCGGTAGAGGATGCAGTCATTGATGCATGCATGTATCTTATGCACTTCCAATCCTAGAGGGCAGACAACCTTCTTTGCTTCGTACGTACTGCAGGGCAGCACGTTATCTCTTGGAAGCATCTTCTTCATTATTTTCAGCAGCTTTTCAAATCCCTTGTCAAATATTCCATTCTCTGCCTTCCATTGCAGCAATTCCAGGGTGGTGCCCAGATTTTTCTGGCCATCTTCGCAATTTGGGTACAACAATTTTTTGTGATCTTCTAACATGCGCTCCAACTTCAACCTCCCGTTTTCACTTGCGCAGTTTATCTGTTCTTCACGAATGACCTGACGAAGATCATCATCAGACTCATCAACAATGTCCTCAAGTTCAGGCTCGTCTTCCCCCATTTCAGTATCACCGTGTTCATCGAACATAGGATAGTTATCATTATCCTCTTCTTCTTCATTGTCTTCTATTACAACCCCTCTTTCTCCGTGCTTGGTCCAACAAAAATAACTGGGCATGAAGCCTTCTTGCAACAGGTGGGTGTGTATGGTTCTTGAGTTAGGGAAATTCCTCTTATTCTGGCATTTTTTACATGGACAAAAAATAAATCCATTCTGCCTGTTTTTCTCAGCCACATTGAGAAAACTATGCATGCCATTAAGGAATTCGGGACGACGTCGATCACTGTACATCCATTGCCGGTTCATCTGCATTATATAAATTTATCAAAAACCATTATGCTAAATCATCATGACTAAATTAGTTAATTAATACAAAAAGTTCATCACACGTTAAAACCAAAGTAGCGTAGTGACCATACATATATAGTTCTCATAAAAATACACACTGAAACCAACCATAAAAACTCTCTTTAATTAATGCATTTAAAAACAACAACAAATGCGATCAAAATCGCAACAAAGGTAACAATTGACCCGACGGCATAATGATACCAAGCCTCTTTACTAATTGCATATTTTCTAATCTTTCTAATCTTCAGGCGCATTGCGTCCATCTCGCTCTTGTGACCATCGACGACACCGGCAAGAACCTTTTCCAAGGTCATCTTCTCTCTTTCAGTTTTTTCCAACCTTTCTTCAGTTTTTTACAATCTTTCTTTCAGGCCAACATTTTCTTGTTCAACTAAGTGTAACTTCTCAACAATAGGGTCGATTGGCATTTCCGGTTCCACTACCTCCTAGATAAAAATATCTATGTCAAGTTGGTCGGCGTAATTAATTGTCATATAATCAGGAAATGAAAATATGTAGTTATAAAAGATAATATACCACATCCGAATCATAGACTGGACGAGGGCCAACGGGGACGGATATCAAAACCATGGCGCTATACATATAAAAAAAATCTTACACAATAAGAAAATTATATACAAGTAAATATGTAAATCATACAAATCAAAATTTGTTTTGGTAAATAAAAACAATAGGCTCACCAAGGTTGTGCCGGTGACGGGGCGATCGACGGCGGTGAGGAAGGGGACAAGGCGCGCGACACTAAAAAAAACCACAAATCATAATTAAATTTGAGCTCAAATTGCATATGTATACATAACAAATGATGAACTCTCTCTAGCTTAGGCATTTCATCAAACACCTAGCTAGCACAACAAAAATGAAATGAGCAAGAAAACGAGCAAAACTTGCAATGCCGGAAGAGGGAATGTTGATGCTAACCGTAGGACCGATGGGTGCCAACAATCTTGACAAATGGTGGAGAAAAATGGGGATGGATTAGAGCTCCCAAGAGGAAGGAGAGAGCAAAAATGGAGTTGAGCTCGAGCTGGAAAAAATGGAGCTAAGCTCGGAGTGGAATATAGGGGAGGGCTTTAGGACCGGTTTGTGTTAAAAACCGGTGCTAAAGGGTCAGACAGCGGGGCCCCGCAGTTGCTGCAAAAATGAGAAAAACTTTAGCACCGGTTTGTGATACAAACCGGTTCTAAAGGGTCTGTCCACTGGGCCCCCCTCCCTGCAGCAAACGGTCCAAAACCCTTTATGACCGGTTTGTGTTACAAACCGGTCCTAAAGGCCTTGTGGCCATTTGCTGCAGGGAGGGGGCCCAGCGGACAGACCCTTTAGAACCAGTTTATATCCAATCCGGGTCCAATGTGGTTGGCTCAATGCCCTGTTTTCTACTCCTATAGTGCTATATCCATGGCTCGCGCTCATGTATTGCGTGATAGTTTTAAAAGGTTTGAGAAAGTAAGAGTGCGAAAACAATTACTTGGCCAATTCCGGGGTTGTGCATGATTTACATTAGTTCTGTGAGGATGATGGAGCACAGCCAGACTATATGATTTTGTAGGGATAACTTTCTTTGGCCTTGTTATTTTGAAAGTTCATGATTACATTGCTAGTTTTCTTGAAGTATTACTATTTTCATGTCAATAGCAAACTATTGTTTTGAATCTTACGGATCTGAACATTCATGCCACGTGGAAGAAGTTGCAAAGGACAACTATGCTAGGTAGCATTCCACATCAAAAATTCGTTCTTTATAACTTCCCTACTCGAGGACGAGCAGTAGTTAAGCTTGGGGATGCTTGATACGTCTCCAACGTATCTATAATTTTTGATGGTTTCATGCTATTATCTTGTCAAACTTTGGATGTTTTGCATGCTTTTTATTTATTTTCTCGGACTAACTTATTAACTCAGTGCCAAGTGCCAGTTCCTATTTTTTCCATGTTTTTGACCCCTTTCAGAGGAGATTTTGAAACGGAGTCCAAATGGAAGAAAATCCCCGAAAAGATTCTTTTCGGAAGGGAAGAAGATCGGAGAACTTTTGAGCCAAGCCAGAAGAGCCCCAGGGGCCCCACAAGCTCCCACCCCGCGGCCAGGGGGCGCGCCATCCAGGCTTGTGGGGCCCCTGAAGGTCCCTTGACCTAAATCTTGCTCCTTTATATTCCCAAATATTCCCAAGAAAATCAAGAGATCATCGCAATCGCTTTTCCGCCGCCGCAAGCTTCTGTTTCCGCAAGATCCCATCTGGGGCACGTCCTGGTGCCCTGCCGGAGGGGGGATTCGGACACGGAGGGCTTCTTCATCAACACCATGACCTCTCCGATGTTGCGTGAGTAGTTCACCATAGATCTACGGGTCCATAGCTAGTAACTAGATGGCTTCTTCTCTCTCTTGGATCTTCAATACAAAGTTCTCCATGATCTTCATGGAGATCTATCCGATGTAATCTTCTTTTGCAGTCTGTTTGTTGAGATTCGATGAATTGTGGATTTATGAGCAGATTATCTATCAATATTATTTGAGTTTCTTCTAATCTCTCTTATGCATGATTTTATATCCTTGTAATTCTCTTCGAGTTGTGGGTTTTGTTTGGCCAACCAGATCTATGATTCTTGCAATGGGAGAAGTGCTTGGTTTTGGGTTCATACCGTGCGGTGACCTCACCCAGTGACAGAAAGGGTAGCGAGGCACGCATCGTGTTGTTGCCATCAAGGGTAAAAAGATGGGGTTTTCATCATTGGTTTGAGATTATCCCTCTACATCATGTCATCTTGCTTAAAGCGTTACTCTGTTCGTCATGAACTCAATACACTGGATGCATGCTGGATAGCGGTCGATGTGTGGAGTAATAGTAGTAGATGTAGAAAGTATCGGTCTAGTTGTCTCGGACGTGATGTGTAAGTGCATCTAGTGCCCCTTAGTGATTTTGGTGGTTTGAAGACTTATAGGTTAAGTATCTAATGTGTTCATGACTGTACACAGGATCTATAAGTCGCTGAGGAGTTTGAAATATCCGATGAATATCGACCCCTAAAAATGTATATCTTCGGTTGAAGAAATTGGTCTGAAGCTGAAGATTTGAATCGCAAAGAATTTGCGATGAAATTGATATTCCTCATGAAGATATTGAAATTGAGGAATTCGGTGTGTCCTGGAGAAAATCATTTTGAAGACTTTTAAGCATGAAGATTTACTCTTTCTGTTTTGTTTTCTTCACACTTGAGTAATAGGAACACCGTACTGTTAACGGGGGTCGAGGTAACACATTGGAATGAATTTCCTCATGATGCTCAACCCAAGCCTAATCCTACCAAAAGGCTCAAGTGAGGAATATGAGTGCCATGAGGACTCTCATAGTTGAGGGTTTCGACCGTTTCGATAGGCACGCCACATCATTGGTCTTATCCACACCAACGGTCATATTAGTTAAGGGCATTAATGTCAAATCATGTCGGGATGCTTCCAGGCTATAAATAGCCGCCCCCACTACCATTAGCTGGTTGGCTGCTCCATTAGAAACTGACACTCGTCATAAGAGCAACCCAAATTCCTCAAAGTCTTCGAGAGTAATTCATCAGTGAGGAAATACCCAATACAACAAACCACAAACCGAAAACCAAGTGATTGAGCATCACTGAAGAAGTTGTTCCTGTGTGGGACTGAAGCCTTTTACCTTTGAGGACTATGCATCCTCCAAACGGTTAGGCGTCATGGTCTAGTGCAATCCAGCAGTCAATTGTGGACCGTCGGGTGACCAAATTTGTGAGGGTTTGGAAGTCTGCCCTGAAGACTTACCATGAGTGTTGGGCGAGGACTGTGTGTTCTTAGCCCAAGGAGAATACGGTAGGGACTGTGTGTCCCAGGACTGTGTGTCTTTTGATTTCCATACCAAGTTGCTCCAAACCAGATGTACAACTTTCACAACAGTTGGAACTGGGTCATCAACTACTGTCTTCGGTGTGAAACGGGTTCTAATTCCTCAACTCTTTATATTCCTCAGATTATGTGTTGATGATTTTCACTGCCACTGTTTGAAGAATTTGCTAAAGACTTTCTCTAAAATTCCTCAACCCCAAATTCTTCACGCAAGTTAATCCTCATATGTTTTCTACGTGCCTGCTTAGTGCGCAATCAGTTTTCACATTCTTCATCCTGAAAAACTGTCGTAGTGAAACTTTGCACTCCTGATCATTTACTGTTTCCGCTGTAAGTTAGTCATCAGTGAGGAATTTCCTCAAAAGGAATTTCCTCAGTGATGAAATTCTAAAAATCTCCTATTCACCCCCCATCTAGTCGAGATAACGCACTTTCAATTGGTATCAGAGCAAGGTACTCCCTTGTTCTGTGTGATTTTGGTTTAACCACGTGGAGTTTTAGTTATGTCGACTGCATGCATGATTAAGGTTACTACAGCATGTCCTACTTTCGAAGGAAAGAACTTCCCTTCTGGAAGACCAAGATGCAGATGCATCTACAAGCTATTGACAATGATCTCTGGTATATTGTGGCACATGGTGTCCCCATCATCTCTGCTGCTGATGTGAAGAAATTCAAGCAACTTGATTCTCAAGCAAAGAATATCATCTGTGGCCATCTGAGCCCAGGCCAGTTTGGCAGAGTGAGTGCTTTGGGCTTAGCGACACTTATCTGGGAGAGACTGTGCAAAGTAAATGAACGAGTATCAACCCAGCGTGATTCTGGTATTGATGTTCTTCGCAATCTCTTCAATCGCTTCAAGAGGCTTGACAATGAAAGCTGCCAAGATACTTTTGATCGCCTCACTGACATATCAACTGAACTACAAGCACTGGGAGCTCGAGACATTACTGATCAGGAAGTTGTGAAGAAACTGCTAAGATCTTTCGATTCTTCATTTGATACTTTAGTTCTGATGATTCAAGAAAGACCAGACTACAAGATGCTTGATCCAGCTGATATACTCGAAAGACTCAATACTCATGAATTCCAGCAAGAAGAAAAGAAAGATCTATATGGACCAAGCTATTCTAGACCACATGCACTGAAGGCTGGAGCAATTTCCTCATCTGAAGAAGAAGACTCGGATGATAGCATTGGTGATCCTGAAGAATTTGGAGAGGAGCTTGCAATGCTCGTGAGGAAATTCCAGAGGTTTACACGACGTGGCCAATTCGGTAAATCTTCAAGAAGAGATATGAGGAAATCAGAATCTTCATTTGAGGACTACAAGAAAAGAACGTGCCACAAATGCAAGAAATCAGGTCACTACATTGCTAATTGTCCCCGTTGGGGAAAGGAATCAAAGAAGAATAAATACAAGGATGACAGTTCTGATGACTCGAAGAAAAAGAAGAAATCTTCAAAATCCACATCTTCAAAGCCCTCATCGCACAAGAAGACTAGTTTCAGAAAGGCTCGGGCAATTATTGGCAAGGAAATTGATTCCGAGGCAGAATCACAGGAATGTGATGAAGAGGAGGGTTTTGATGAAGACTCAGAATCCGGACAGGCTAGTCTTGCACTTGCAACTACTTTCGTCAGCAAGTCAATCTTCAACCTTGAAGAAGATGATAACACCATCCACACTGATGACTATGCTGATGACTTCGCTCCAACCTATTACTTCATGGAAAAAGGTTCAAAGGTACCGAATGATGCTTCCTCCTCTGATTCAAGTGACTGTGAACCTGATGATTATAAAAAACCCAGTTACAGTAAACTTGCTATCATTGCCACTAAACAACAAACTGCCCTGGAAAAGCTTCAGAAACTGCTAGATAGAAGCGATGACCTGTTGAATGATGAAATGAATCTTACCCAAATCCTCACTGAAGATGTGAAAAGTCTTCAGTCTAGATTTGATAATCTTCAAGATCGTCATGATACACTCCTCGCTGATCATGAGAAACTTTCCTATGAATTTATTCAAAGGAAGCTTGATCTAGCGAAGTTGAGGATTTCGCATGATGATCTTCGTATGGAAAATGATTGATTACTAGCTCAACAGATCAGCGCTGCTCAAGCTGAATTCATTCCTCCATGTCTTCAATGCATTGAACGTGAAACTGCTAATTCTTCACCAGAATCATCAAATGCTTCTATTGCTACAAATTGTTCAACTGCTCCTGTAGTGTCAAATTCCTCACTTGAGGAAAACACAAATGTCACTGATGAAAATGCAGGGCTGAAGGAATTGTATGTGACAGGCATATATAAAAGTCTCAAAGGACATCAAACCCTTTGTGATGTGCTCAAAAAGCAGATCTTGAACAGGAACCCGAGGAAAGAAGGAATTGCCTTTGAGAGGAAATTGAATGCTGATGGATCTTATTGGAAACCTGAGCAATATCCCAAAACCTCATGGGTTGCTGCAACTGGGCCTCCTTTTGATCCATCCAATCTAACTGGCTTTTCATGTGAATTATTCTATTCCTCAGATGAGTCATTTGACTCCAACTATAAATTGTTCAAAAATCAAGCTGGTGAAGTATTTGCTCGATATGTTGGAACTAACTGCAGGAATGGCCCTCCCGTGAGGAAAATCTGGGTTCCCAAAAGTTGTCTTGAAAATCTTCAGGTGAATGTCCTCATGACACCACCAATGAAGAATCTGAACTCCAGATTAAATTCCTCGGGAGGACCAAAGTCTTCAAGAGGATCAAAATCCTCAACTGGTCAAAACTATGCTCGTACCCGTGCTAATGCTTCTAAAATGCAGGGAAACTACAAGGAATATGAATATGAGCGTTACTCTTCAAATCCTCAAACCGGTTCTGCATATTCATATGAGTACTTTAACCCCCCTACTGCTAAGAGATGTGCATTAGCTTCAATGCCCCCTTTTTCATATGGTGCTCGCAGGATAATGAATGCTTTACCAACCCTTCAGATGTGGGTAGTGAAGAAATTGAACTAATCACTTCTGCAGGTCAGGTCTCTAGATGAAAATCATCCTCTAAAGAATTTGCTAGACACCTGAGGAAATGCTTGATAGGACGCAAGCTAATATTGATGAAATAGAAATATTTCACACGTCCTTATAATGCTGTTATGATGAAATTCCTATATGATGAAATTGATATCGTATTCTTCAGATCTGAAGCATATGAGATGGTAAGCTATACTAAATCATCTACAGGATGACAAACCCAAGAGTACTGAGTGGGTTCTTGATAGTGGCTGCACACATCACATGACTGGTGATAAAAGCTTGCAGATGAATATGCCACTAATTCCATCACCTCTGAAGCAAATCACATATGCTGACAAAGGTAAAAGCAAGGTATTGGGACTTGGCAAAGTGGCTATTTCCAAGGATAGGCATATGGACAAAGTGATGCTTGTTGAATCCCTTAGATTTAACCTCATGTCAGTCTCGATGCTTTGTGATCTTGATACGATTGTTATCTTTGGTAGATATAGATGTGTTGTGATCATGGAATCTGACAAATCCAAAGTCTTCGAAGGTGTCAGAAGAGGGGATTTGTACATTGTTGATTTCTCTACCGGTCCTCAACCAGCCACTTGCTTACTAGCAAAAACCTCAGAAGGGTGGCTGTGGCATCGAAGACTCGGTCATGCAGGCATGAGGAATTTGCACACGCTCGTGAAGAAGAAGCATATCATCGGTATCGAATCAGTCAAATTCCTCAAGGATCATCTCTGTGGTGCATGTGAATCTGGGAAAATGACCAGATCCAAGCATCCCTCGAAGAGTATCATGACCACTACTCGTCCATTCGAATTGCTTCACATGGATCTATTTGGACCTACTCACTATGCCACACTAACAAATGCAGCATCTTTATACGGCTTCGTCATAGTTGATGATTATTCCAGATATACATGGGTGCATATCATCTTATATAAAACTGAAGTGCAGGAAATCTTCAAACGATTTTCTTCAAGGGCCTCGACGAACTTCGGCATCAAGATCAAACATATCAAGAGTGATAATGGAACAGAGTTCAGAAACACTGGTCTTGATGATTATCTTGATGAACTTGGTATTACTCACGAATTATCTGCTCCTTATACTCCTCAACAGAATGGTGTCGTCGAAAGGAAGAACATGACTCTGGTTGAGATGGCAAGAACCATGCTTGAAGAATATCAGACTCCTCGTCGCATTTGGCCTTAAGCAATCAACACTGCATGCCATATCATCAACAGGGTATATCTTCACAAATTACTCAAGAAAACCTCATATGAACTCCTCACTGATAAGAAACCCAATGTAAGTTATTTCAAAAACTTCGGTGCAAAATGTTGGATTAGAGATCCTCACCATAGCTCAAAATTTGCACCTAAGGCACATGAGGGTTTTATGCTCGGTTATGGAAAGGACTCGCACACCTACAGAGTCTTCAACAACTATCACAACAAAGTTGTTGAGACTGTACATGTGCGGTTCGTTGAAACTAATGGCTCGCAAAGAGAGCAATTGCCTTCTGATCCAGATAAGTTGTCTCCTCAGGAAGCAATAAAGCTCAAACCTACTGAAGACATTGTTCCCACTGAGGAAAGTGATGAAGAAATCATCCCCATCACTCATGAAAATCAAGAAGGTGCTCCTGAGGAAATTGCTCCAGAACCAATTCTCAGCCCAGACGAAATCCTCAACCAGCTCATCCGAGGATTGCAAATGAAGTGGAACTTGACAAAACCTCAATGACATCAACGCACCAGGTCCTTTCACTCGATCAAAAGCTTCACACTTAGTTAACTTTTGTGGGCATTTCTCCTTTGTATCTATCACAAAACATTCAAAAGTTGATGAGGCTTTCCTGGAACCGGAGTGGATCCAAGCTATGCAAGACGAACTTCTTCAATTCAAGCTGAATGACGTATGGGAGATCGTCAAACGAGAAGATCCTTGCAAGCACAATATCATTGGAACCAAGTGGATTTTCCGAAACAAGCAAGATGAGGATGGTCAAGTGGTGAGGAATAAGGCACGACTTGTAGCCCAAGGCTACACCTAGGTTGAAGGAATAGATTTCGAGGAAACTTTTGCACCTGGTGCTAGACTTGAAGCTATTCGAATACTACTTGCTTATGCTAATCATCATAACATCATCTGATATCAAATGGATGTGAAAAGTGCATTCCTCAATGGTAAGCTTGAGAAAGAAGTATATGTTGCTCAGCCCCCAGGTTTTGAGGATCCAAAGAATCCAAACAAAGTCTTCAGACTCAAAAAGGCGCTCTATGGTCTCAAGCAAGCCCCTCGGGCATGGTATGATACATTGAAGGAATTCCTCATGAAGAAAGGCTTCAAACCTAGTTCACTCGATCCAACTCTTTTCACTAAATCCTATGATAATGAGCTATTTGTGTGCCAGATATATGTCGATGACATTATATTTGGCTATACTAACAAACGATACAGTGATGATTTTGCTTACATGATGAGTGAAGAATATCATATGTCTATGATGGGGGAGCTGAAATTCTTCTTAGGTCTTCAAATTCGTCAACAACGCAATGGAATCTTCATATCACAGGAGAAATACCTCAAGCATGTTCTGAGGAAATTCGACATGCATGAATGCAAAGGTGCCTAGACTCCAATGCCTACCAACAACCACCTATGCACTGACAAAAATGGCAAAGAATTCGATCAGCAGGTATATCGCTCTATGGTTGGCTCTTCATTGTATTTATGTGCATCTAGGCCAGATATAATGCTTAGTGTTTGCATGTGTGCACGTTTTCAAGCAAAACCGAAGGAATCACACCACAAGGCTGTGAAGCATATTCTTCGATACTTAGCTCACACACTAACACTAGGATTATGGTACCCCAAGGGCTCAAATCTTCATCTGGTAGGGTATTCTAATTCTGATTATGCTGGTGACAGTGTGGATCGCAAGTCAACCTCTGGCACATGCCACTTCCTCGGAAGATCACTAGTCTGCTGGTCCTCAAAGAAGCAGAACTGCGTATCACTCTCCACTGCCGAAGCTGAGTACATTGCTGCTGGTTCATCTGTGCTCAATTGCTATGGATGAAGCAAACCCTCAAGGACTACGGCATCAACATGAAGAATGTGCCTCTCTACTGCGACAATGAGAGTGCAATCAAGATTGCATACAACCCAGTACAGCACTCGAAGACCAAGCACATCCAGATTCGTCATCATTTTCTTCGGGACCATGTCCTCAAGGGCAATATCCTCATCGACCATGTGAAGACTGATGATCAACTGGCAGATATCTTCACTAAGCCATTGGATGACAGAAGGTTTTGCAAGTTGCGGTGTGAGTTAAATATCTTAGAATCTTCAAATGTTTTGTAAAAACATGCACACATCCTAACACTTATGCAAAATTGATGACTTAGATGTGCAACACACGATGAATCGATTTTCTTCAACTGATGAAGAATATCACTCTGAGTGTGAAGAAATCAACGAAGAATTTGATTCTTAGGGCCCTACGACAATTGTACGCGGCGTCTGTAATCAACATTCTTATATGGTGGGTCACGCCACCGCCCAACGTGAAATTCCTCAAGTTGAATTTCTTCAAAGTTTCATTTCTTCAAAATTTGATTTTCTTCAAACATCGTTTTTCTTCAAAACTGAAATTCATCATGACGCTTTATCACAAAATCCTCAAGTTATTCAAATCCTCAAAATCACTTGATGATTTTCGTTTACCTAGATAGACTGTGATTTCAAGTCCACAACAGCATTCACTTATAGCTATTTCTTCAATTTGATATTTCATCTAAGTGAATGTGATCGGACCCTACTTTCCCTCTATGCTATTCTCATCCAGTCTATTCAATTCTTCATATGCGTTCTACTTGAAACTTTGTTCAAAATCCTCACTGCATCCTTGTCAGCTGATGATTTTGTAACAAAATCCTCAAATCTTCAAAAATGTTTTTAATGAACAGTAACTGAACCCCACTTTCCTCGTTCGGATAACCACGATCTCCACCACTTCTCTCGTGAGCTACACGTGTCCTGCGAAGACGTAGTGGCAGGGGCTATTTGGTCTGATTTCCTCGCGCCAATAGTTACCGCCTGGATATCAATATGTCCCCATCTCCCTCGGTAAAATCTTCTTCGTTCCATCGCTCTCCTGCTACAGCAAAGCTCCGAACCCTAGCGCCACCGCAGGAAGTCTCGACGCCGGCGAAGAAGAGCTTCACTGCCTCGACTTTTATGTCGCCGAAACCACGCCGCAGTCGGACCATCCTCGTCCGCCGCCACCGTAGACGTCATCTGTTGCCGAGTTAGGGCGCATTGGACACGCACCGAAAGAGATTCTCCTGCTACTCTTCTCTGTTCTTCGTGCGCACCATCTAGGGTAAATAAAAACCCTATTTTTACAGCAAGTTTGATCTACTATTTTACCTCTGGGATGTGAAATCTTTTTTTCCTCAAGAATCCATCCGTTTCTTATTCCTCAAACACGGCCTATAACCAAACTATTGATCAAACTCACTACGCAACTAAGTTTTTCACGAGATTCCTTAGTTGTGCGAATTTTCGGATCTGTAGAACTCTGGAACCCAAGAACAATATGCTTAGGCAAATTCCTCAACCACTAGTCCAATTCCTCAACTGTATTTTTTTCATTTATTTCAAATCTAAGAACGCATATGACCTCTCCAAATTCCTCGCAACTATACTTTGTTCACGGGTACACACATGTCAGCTGATGAATCTCTCGGTTCTCATCAAATTAACTCATTTGCAGCATTTCTTGAAGAAAATCTTCAATTCTCATCAGAATCCTCAAGAGTTCAATCTCATCAGCAAAATCCTCAGCTGAAGAAAATGGAGGATGACAGGAAGCAAAAGGGAGGCAAGAACTTGAGTAGAATACTGCCGCAGATATCCCTGAGGATATATACCTGGATTACTGCACTCCTGATGAAAATGAAACTATGCCCAAGAGAAAGATTCAGCTTCAGAACATAGAACGCCGATGAGCTAAGGAGTGGAAGGAGTACATATTCGTCACTCCCAAATATGCGAAGAAATTTGCTCCGAAGCCTCCTGGCAATCGGGCTCCACTTGAGGAGTATCAAGCAGCAGATCGCTCAAGCCTCAAAACACTTGATGATTATCCTGATGAAAAGGAAAAACACTTGGCAAAGCTCAAGAAGCAGACAGAGGCTGCTGTGAGGAAGTTGAACGAATCATCTGCTGCTGCTTCAACTGCCGCTACTTCCTCAGCTGCTAGGACTTCTCGTATGGCAATTCCTCAACAAAAGTATGTGCCACCAAAACCAAAGGCTTCAAAGCCTTAAGAGAAAACAACTCCAGCATCAGCACCAAAACCATCAACGCCAAAACCCTCAGCACCAAAATCCTCAGCACCACCACATGCTTCAAAACCTGAACAGAAGCCGGTAGTGAAGCCACTGCCCGCTACCTCCAGCTCCTCACTCCCAGCTGCAACAAGCTCGGAGAGAAAGTCTTCACCAACTCCTCTAAAGACTAAGGTGACTGCTGGGAGAGGAACAAGACCCAGCCCAAGCAAAATCATCACGGTCCCTTCTGCATCAGAAGGTAGTGATGAATTTGATGATGAAACTCTACAAGCAATGATCAGAAACAAGCAAGAGAGGGTAGCTCAAGCTTCTGGCAGCTCGATTCCTCTAGCCGTGGACCAAAAAGTCCTCCTCGACTACATCAATATCTGGTATGAGGACCCCAACACTCCACTTGATGATTTGAAACTTCCCCCAGGCATCAGCCACATGGTGGCCACATTCATCAACGAGGCCAAGTAGAAGGACAAGCAAGCCAAAGAGGCCAAGGTTGCTAAGCTCAAGAAGGAGAAATTCCTCAAGCAGAATCTCCTCAACCTGACGCCTGATGACCTGGTGTCAACACATGCAGAGTTGAAGACTTTGACAGATCATTACTCCAAGCTTTCTGACCGCCAAAGTCTCAAAAGCAGTTTCATCTAACTTGCTACTGACGCTGTTAACAACTACAACAAGAAAGCTGCCCCTCTAGTACCAACTCCTCAGCCTCTGATTGAAGAACCAGCTGATGAAACTGCTCATGCTGAGGAAATCCCTCAAGGAAGCCGTGTGGATGAACTGGCAATTGAGGAAATCACCACGGAAAATCCAGTTGATGAATTTGCTTCAAAGCCAGCTGATAAATCTGTTCCAGCTGCTGCTTCGAAGCCAGCTAATGCCTATGCTCTAGCTGATTCCTCAAAGCCAGCTGATGAATCTGCTGAGAAAACACCTTCACCAAAAGCTTCAAAGGTGAAGAAGATGACTCCGTCTGCATCAGACGTGAAAAAGACAAGGGCTGCTGAAAAGGAAGCAAAGAAGAGAAAAGCCTCTTCAGCAGAAGAACACACTGAGGCCAAGCGCCTCAAAGCACTTGAAGAAAATGCTCCACCCGATCCTGTGCCTCTTAACAACACTCCATCTTATGAAATGGTTACCTTCGCAAGCGAAGACCAGGAGCAAGGGCCAGATGAGGAAATGAAGGATGCTGAATCTGAGGAACATACTGACGAAGAAATTCACATTGACGACAGTCCTCAGCCTTCCATTCCTCATGTAGAAACTGCACAAGGACCAGCTGCACCAGCTGATGAATCTGGCCCCGTCACCAAACAAGCTGAGGAAGAACAAAGTGAAAATCCTCAAGCTGATGACAGTCATAGTCCTGAGAAAAATCCTCAACCTGAGGATCAGGCTGACCCAAGTCCTCCTCCTGAGCAAGATCCTCAAGCTGAGGCTCAGGATGAACCCATTCCTCCTCCGGAGCAAAACCCTCAACAGGATGCTCTAGTTGACGACACTCCTCAGCTTGAAGCTCAACCAGACCCCATTCCTCAGCCTGAAGCACAACCAGAGCATGTTCCTCAGCCTGAAGCTCAAGCTGATAAAATTCCTCACCCTGAGGACCATGCTGAGGAAAATGCACCAGACCCAGACAATGCATTCGTCGTCCTCAACCCAGAGTCTGCAATAGTTGTATCCCCTCAGGTCCAACAGCAAAACCTTCAGCCCATGCAGCGTCAGCCGTTCTCCAAGCGGCTAAAGTTTCAAAAGGAGTCCTTCTTTGAAGAACACATGTTCTTCATCGGAGAAAATCCCTATGACAAGCCTCGCATCAGGCATCTGAAGTTTTGGACGAGGAAACAGCTCAATTACTATGCCTCTGTGCTGTGTGGAAGAATCAAGATTTTCCAGCATGCTCCAATCCTCAACGTCCTTCATGAGCTGGACTCCTCCCTATGTGCTCAGATATCTCTGATTGGAACAGTGAGCTCATTCTTCAATTTTATGCAACTCTTCACATATCAGGAGATCCCACAGACATCAACACATGGGTGTTTGACTGGATGACGCAAACAACACACTACAAGGCTCCTGCCATTGAGCTACTCCGTGAACTACCAGTGTCCATTCCCTCAGAGCAGGACGTGAAGCTTTATGATGAACTTGAGCTGCCTAACAAGATGATGGAAGTCCTCACGAAGCCTTTGGCTAAGGGGAAACCACCAAGAACGACTTTCCTCATCCATGAGCTCAAATATGAACTTGTGCCGATCAAGGGCCATGATGATGAAGAAGATGTCGTAGGCATCATGAAGAATATCCTCTTCAACATCATCCATGGTATTCCTATCAACATCCATGATTTCTTCTGGAGGACTTTGGCCGACAATGCAATGTGTCCTTTTGACCACAAGATATATGCTCCATGGATCATGAGATTCATCAGAACAAGGTGAGGCATCAGTTATCACGCTGATTTCAATAACCATGTTGGTTATATGCCCCCTATCAGGGTAAACAAGAAGACTTTCGAGCCTGTTGAAGGAAAAGGCAAGTCTATCATTGAAGAAGGTCGTAGGCCCCTTGATGGTCAGTTCAGAGAGCCCGAAGCATATTCTTCATGGGATGACAGTGAGACTCATCCTCCAAGTCCTGTTGCTCCTCGTGTGTTGAATACCAGAGAGCTTCTTCTCAGTCTTCACCAGAAGGTGGATCGGAATCACAAGTTGGTCAAACGCCAGTTCGGCGCCATTGTGAAAACCCTCAATGAAACGCAGAATGCTGTGAAGCTTAACCATCATTATCTTCATGAAGTTTTCGATCGCACCTGGGCCACACTTGCTCATCTGAAGACTTCGGCAGAACTTGAAGAATTGGAGTTTGTGCGAGACTTTGACTGGTCGTGGCCACCCAAGAAGAAATTCAGGCCAATTCCAGTTCTAGACCTTGAGGACAGTTCTTTTTCTTCATTCCGCACTGCTGAATCTGATGAAGAACAACAAGACACTGCCAACGGTCCAAGTAAGAAGACTGCTCCCAAGAATCCTCATGCGTCTTCATCAACTACCAAGGAGTGAAAGTCTTCACGGGCGTTAATCCTCAGTTTGTCCCTTTTTGTCACTTGATGACAAAGGGGGAGAAACATGAGAGTTAGTCTTCACGCGGGATATTTTGGGGCTTATGAACTATATTTAAGTTACAAACTCTTGGCTCTTCTAAAGTATATATGTAATGAGTTGTAACTCAAGCCCGATGGTACTCTGACGCTTTTGAACGTTTTTCTTCGCATGCTTATTCCTCAAAATTTTAATGCACACATGCTGGAATTCGTCAGATACCATTTGTCATCATGCATCTTCAATTTCTTCATACTATATGTCATATGTATGCATGATTTACAAGACTCAGGGGGGAGATCTCCATGATATAAATCATCAATGTGCATTTGCTGTGAAAAGCAAAATCCTCAAGATATGCAGATCTTCAAGGGGAGCCTATCTGAATCTTGATTTCAAATTCCTCAAATGAATACTTACACTTCATATTTTTATCCCTGTTGAAGACTTAACCTAATTGTCATCAACCACCAAAAGGGGGAGATTGTAAGTGCATCTAGTGCCCCTTAGTGATTTTGGTGGTTTGAAGACTTATAGGTTAAGTATCTAATGTGTTCATGAGTGTACACATGATCTATAAGTCAATGAGGAGTTTGAAATATCCGATGAATATCGACCCCTAAAATGTATATCTTCGGTTGAAGAAATTGGTCTGAAGCTGAAGATTTGAATCACGAAGAATTTGCGATGAAATTGATATTCCTCATGAAGATATTGAAATTGAGGAATTCCGGGTGTCCTGAAGAAAATCATTTTGAAGACTTTGAAGCATGAAGATTTACTCTTTCTGTTTTGTTTTCTTCACACTTGAGTAATAGGAACATCGTACTGTTAAAGGGGGTCGAGGTAACACATTGGAATGAATTTCCTCATGATGCTCAACCCAAGCCTAATCCTACCAAAAGCCTCAAGTGAGGAATATGAGTGACATGAGGACTCTCACAGTTGAGGGTTCCAACCGTTCGATAGCCACGCCACATCATTGGTATTATCCACACCAACGGTCATATTAGTTAAGGGCATTAATGTCAAATCATGTCGGGATTCTCCCAGGCTATGAATAGCCGCCCCCCACAACCGTTAGCTGGTTGGCTGCTCCGTTAGAAACTAACACTTGTCATAAGAGCAACCCAAATTTCTTAGAGTCTTCGAGAGTAATTCATTAGTGAGGAAATACCCCATACACCAAACCACAAACCGAAAACCAAGTGATTGAGCATCAGTGAAGAAGTTGTTCCTATGTGGGACTGAAGCCTTTTACCTTTGAGGACTGTGCATCCTCCAGACGGTTAGGCGTCATGGTCTAGAGCAATCCAGCAGTCAATTGTGGATCGCCAGGTGACCAAGTTTGTGAGGGTTTGGAAGTCTGCCCTGAAGACTTACCACGAGTATTGGGCGAGGACTGTGTGTTCTTAGCCCAAGGAGAATACGGTAGGGACTGTGTGTCCCGGGACTGTGTGCCTTTCGATTTCAATACCAAGCCGCTCCAAACCAGATGTACATCTGTCATAGCAGTTGGAACTGGGTCATCAACTACTGTCTTCGCTGTGAAACGGGTTCTAATTCCTCAACTCTTTATATTCCTCAGATTATGTGTTGTTGATTTTCACCGTCATTATTTGAAGAATTAGCTGAAGACTTTCTCTGAAATTCCTCAACCCCAAATTCTTCAGGCAAGTTAATCCTCATCTGTTTTCTGCGTGCCTGCTTACTGCGCAATCAATTTTCACATTCTTCATCCTGAAAAACTGCTGTATTGAAACTTTGCACTCGTGATCCTTTACTGTTTCCGCTGTAAGTTAGTCATCAGTGAGGAATTTCCTCAAAAGGAATTTCGTCAGTGATGAAATTCTAGAAATCTCCTATTCACCCCCTCTAGTCGATATAACGCACTTTCATGATGCCTATATGCATGATCATTGCCTTAGATATCGTCATGAGTTTGCGCGGTTCTATCAATTGCTCGAATGTAATTTGGTCACCCACCGTGATATTTGCTATTATGAGAGAAGCCTCTGGTGAACACTACGGCCCCCAGGGTCTACTCCACACCATATTTTTAGCCTTACACTTTTTACTTCGTTGCACTTTCTGCCTTCAGATCTCACTTTGCAAACAATCTTGAAGGGATTGACAACCCCTTTGAAGCGTTGGGTGGAAGCTTGTTTGTGTTTGCACATGTACTTTGGACTTGACGAGGTCCTCCTTCTGGATCGATACCTTGGTTCTCAAACTGAGGGAAATACTTACTGCTCCTGTGCTGCATCACCGTTTCCTCTTCAAGGGAAAAACCGATGCAAAACAGAGAAGTAATAAGAAGAATTCCTAAGCGCCAGGGAAGGACTTTTCTTGCCTTAGGAAGCATCATCGCGATGAAACTGATCTTCATCCAGTTCCTCCTCTGATCCCTCCTCTCTTCCGCTAGATAGCGCGCATATCTAGCTTCCACCTCTGCCCTGGTGTACCCCTTTTTAACTGTTACCGCTGAAATGGTGAACCTGTCTCTGACACTCTTCCCAGTCGTCGTAGACTCCAGGAATCTCACCCTTGTACACGACATACGATGGCATCTCTATGCACTAGACAAACAAAACGTTAGTAGCAATTCACAGATAATACATAAGCAATATATAAGTATGCAACAAAAGGATCGGAAGAGAAAAGAAACACATTAATAGCACGATTCATGGTCCTACAAATAAATAGCATCGACTACATATAGGTTGAACGACTGTCCAAACTAAAGAGACATACAAGTTCATTAAAGTTTAATTACAACATGAGCTAATCGATATTTCAGAACTACATATCATCAGTACTTTCGACTCGACTCAGGGGCCGAAGCGTGGATGAAGCCGGCGTCTTTCGTGATGGTCATGAATGTGCGGTGGTTGTCAGCCTGCATTTGTAGCGTTGTGTCAATTTCACTGTTGGATGGTTGACAGTTTAGGTAGAACTGCCCCGATCTAGGAAGGACATCTTTGATAGATGATTTCCGCAAAATCCGACTGGATGTGAAAGAGTTCTTGTCTGATGTCCTCGTCCTGGATTGCCGACAAGCGTGCAACCCATTCTTTGAGATCATTTGGTAGCATACGGTGATGCTGGTCCCGTACGATCGCCCGCATGTGATGGAGGGCGTAGTAGGCATCCTTCTGACTGCCAGGCGGCTGCTTGACGCAGGGGAACGTCGTTACGTGGGTGAACATGTGCTTGACATACATAACAATTGGCCTCTTGAAGGTGCCTCTAGATTTGGCGTAGCCGGGGAGGACATCATCAAGAACTTTCTTGATATTTGTGTAGTTTACTTCGATTGACGGTCCGAGTCGAAATACGTGGCCATGGAATATTTCGGGCTTAAGAGGATGAGTGTGCAATGTGTGTCACTACACAAAACACGGAATGTTAGGAAAAAGAGAACGACCGGAATCTAAGAAATCATATGTTACGGGGCGATGAGGGGATGACTTACTCGGAAAATTAAGGCATGAGGAAGTTATCCTTATCTGCGTGCGCCAGAATGACGCCTTCGAGGTATGAACTCACGACTTGCCGGTCCCCAGCGCCGCCCATTAGGTTGGCACGCATGTAGAAGGGGTCGACTATCACGATGTCCGGGGTCTTGTCTCTAATGATCCGCATCTCCATACTGAGCGAAAATAGTCGAATGAAGGTGTAGTGCGGTGGATAAAGGTTAAGCATAGCGAAGATGTCATCAAACCACAGGACGATCATATGCCCGATGGTGCTATCGACAAAATCCTTGCCCTCTAGCACCTTGGCCACGAAAACCGGGTATGTCACATCATTCTTGGAGAGACGCCGCTTCTCCATATAAAGAACAACGTCATGCAGACTCCGCATAGCACCGGTTGCAGCATTGAGAAAATTAGTCGGTAGCATCGGCCTACCCGCCACATGCACCCTGCTCTCAATATCCGTAGATATTGGTGGCCTGTCCTGATCACAGATCGTACTCGGTGCCGGCTGGCTCGCATCCTTGTTATTTTTTCTTTTCCGTCCCTTTTGCTTCTTCTGATGTAATGGGATCGAGTTCTACTCCGAGACCACCTTCTTGAGTGTGTTGGGGCTGATAATATTTCGCACCTCAGCTATTTGAGTCTCGGTGAAGGCGGCAGCTCGAGGCGTCTCCTGAGAACTGAACAGACGACGCCTGTTGAAATTGGGTTTCTCCGTGGTACCAGCTAGATCACCATCGTCTTTTGCAGGGTTGGGTTCTTGAGAAGGAGGCCTGAACAATTCTTCACCGTACCCATGTTCGTTGATGTACTTATCGACGTTGGAAAATGTATCATCATCGTCGTCCGGATCCTGTGCCATATGCATGTTCGGATCAGCTAACGGCGGTAGCGTTGCGGCGGTCTTGCCACGGCTTGGCGCCGACATGACTGGCGGTGTTGTCTGTGGGGTGGTGTCCCCTGCCCCCAAACGAATCTGTCTCTTCGGCCAAAGCAAGGACCAGTTTAAGCAGGCGTTGAGGGTCACCATGATACGTCTCCGTCATATCTACTTTTCCGAACTCTTCTGCTTTATTTTGGACTCGAATTTGCATGATTTGAATGGAACTAACCCGGACTAACGCTGTTTTCAGCAGAATTGCCATGGTTTTTATTTTGCGCAGAAATAAAAGTTCTCAGAATGACTTCAAAATTTACGGAGAATTTTTCGGGAATTTATGAAATATACTGGCGCAAGAATCAGCGGAGGGAGTGGAGCTGTGAGCCCACAAGCCCACCAGGCGCGGACCCCCCTGGCCGTGCCTTGCAGGCTTGTGGGGCCCATAAAGCTCCACCGCCTCCAAATCCAGCTCTATTTAGTCTGTCTCGCCCGGAAAAAATCAAGGAGATGAGTTCATCTCGTTTTACGATACGGAGGCGCTGCCACCTCCTGTTCTTCATGTGGAGGGCGGATCTGGAGTCTATTCTGGGCTCCGGAGAGGGGAGATCATCGCCATCGTCATCACCAACCTTCCTTCATCGCCAATTCGATGATGCTCTTCACCGTTCGTGAGTAATCAAATCGTAGGCTTGCTGGACGGTGATGGGTTGGATGAGATCTCTCATGTAGTCGAGTTAGTTTTGACGGGGATTGATCCCTAGTATCCACTATGTTCTGAGATTGATGTTGCTACTACTTTGCCATGCTTAATGCTTGTCACTAGGGCCCGAGTGCCATGATTTCAGATCTGAACCTATTATGTTGTCGCCAATATATGTGTGTTTTAGATCCTATCTTGCAAGTTGTAGTCACCTACAATGTGTTATGACCCGGCAACCCCGGAGTGACAATAGCCGGAACCACTCCCGGAGACGACCATAGTATGAGGAGTTCATGTATTCACCAAGGGTTAATGCGTTGGTCCGGTTCTTTATTAAAAGGAGAACCTTAATATCCCGTAGTTTCCATTAGGACCCCGCTGGCACGGGAGGAATGGACAATAGATGTCATGCAAGTTCTTTTCCCTAAGCACGTATGACTACATACGGAATACATGCCTACATTGGATTGACGAACTGGAGCTTGTTACTTATCTCTCCGTGTTATAACTGTTACATGATGAATAGAGTCCGGCATAATCATCCATCACCGATCCAATGCCTACGAGTTATTCCTACTGGTCCTTGCTACGTTACTTTGCTGCTACTGCTGTCACTGCTGCTACTATTACTCTGTTGCTACTACTGTTACTTTGCTGCTACTAGTTACTGTTGCTACTGCTGCTATCATACTACCTTGCTACTCATACTTTGCTGCAGATACTAAATCTTTCAGGTGTGGTTGAATTGATAACTCAACTTCTAATACTTGAGAATATTCTTTTGCTTCCCCTTGAGTCGAATTAATAAATTTGGGTTGAATACTCTACCCTCGAAAACTGTTGTGATCCCCTATACTTGTGGGTTATCAACACCTTTTTCTGGCGCCGTTGCCGGGGAGGCACATCTATATTCTCTGAGTCACTTGGGATTTACGTCTGCTGGTCACTATGAGGAATCCGATAGATCCAAGAACTAAAGTCTTGCCCTCAACTACGAGGACAGGTGACGAACTGGCATCTAGCTCTGCACTTGATTCACCTTCAGTTATGAGTAAGTTTGCGACACCACCTCCTGCTAGAAATCTTGATATGTCGCCTGTGCTTGATGATGTTACTTCTGCTGCCCATGATGCTTATGATGATGCTAAGATTGATACTGCTTTGCCTGATGATGCTATGCTTGATACTGCTTTGCCACTCGGTGCATTCCTTGATGCACAAATTGCTAGAGTTGCTGCTAGATGTGATGATACTTCTGAAACTGTTAATACTTCTGAAACTGTTAATACTATTGAAATAGAACCTGCTATTTTGCCTCCTAGAGCTACCTCTCCTAGATGTGAATTGCCTGATATGTCTGAGCGTTATGTTATGGAGGGAGAGATAGCTGAGGATTTTCTTGCGTGTAAGGATAGCTATGATGTTGAGAAACTACTGCTCAAGTGGAAAGAAAAATCTCTGAACGCTAGGATGAAATATGACCCAAAGTTTGCTACTTCGCCTATCTTTGTGACCCATAAGGATTATGAATTTTCTGTCGACCCTGAGTTAATCACTCTGGTCAAATCTGATCCTTTTCACGGTTATGAGTCGGAAACGGTTGTAGCCCATCTTACCAAACTGCACGATACAGCCACCCTATTCACTAGTGAGGAAAAGATCCGCCACTACTATAGCCTTAAGCTGTTTCCTTTCTCGCTAAAGGGTGATGCTAAGACTTGGTTCACTTCTCTTGCTCCTGGTTGTGTGCGTAGCCCCTAGGACATGGACTACTACTTCTCTGAGAAATATTTCCCCGCCCATAAGAAGCAAGCTGCCTTGCAGGAAATATACAACTTTGCTCAAGCTGAAGAAGAGAGTCTCCCACAAGCTTGGGGGAGGCTCGTCCAGCTACTGAATGCTTTGCCTGATCACCCTCTTGAGAAGAATGAAATACTTGATATCTTCTATAATGGACTTACCGATGCTTCCAGAGACCACCTAGATAGTTGTGCTGGTTGTGTTTTTAGGGAACGAACCGTAAAACATGCTGAGATCCTATTGAATAACATCTTGTGCAATGTGAATGCTTGGACTATTCCCGAACCACCTCCTAAGCCAACTCGGAAGAAAAGAGGTATTCTATTCCTTAGTCCTGAGGATATGCAAGAAGCTAAGAAATCTATGCGAAAGAAAGGCATTAAATCTGCAGATGTCAAAAATCTACCACCTATCAAAGAGATCCATGGTCTCGATAACCCGATACAGGTAGTAGAAGTAAATTCTCTGCGTAGGTTTGATGAGAGTGATATTCATTTTGATAAACTTGCTATCTTATGCCTGGATGAATTTGATAACTTTGTTGCCAAACAACAAAGTTTCAATGATTATGTTAGCAGACAATTGGAACATAATGCTCGTATGCTTAGTCATGTAAGTGCTTGTGTGGACAGAAATGGCAATGATCCTATGATTCTGAGTAAACATGCCTCTATGGTTACTACTCAAGTAGAACAAGTACTTAAGGCTCAGAATGACTTGCTCAATGAGTTGAATGACAATTCTATTAGAGTCGTCACTAGAGGCGGTAGAATGACTCATGAACCTTTGTATCCCGAGGGTCATCCTAAGAGAATTGAACAAGATTCTCAAGGAGTTAACACTGATGCACCTAGTCATCCTGGGAAGAAGAAGAAATATGATAGGGATCTGCACGCTAGCAACCCTATTGTTGCTACCCCTGCGAGTCCAAATTATGTCTCTGTCTCTGATGCTGAAACACAATCTGGTAAAGAACATGAGCCTAATGACAATATCAATAGTGATGTTCATGTTGATGCTCAACCTAGCAATGATAAGGATGTGGAGATTGAACCTGTTGATCTTGATAACCCACAGCCTAAGAATAGAAGATACGATAAGAATGAATTCGCTGATAGGAAGCACGGTAAAGTAAGGGAACCATGGATTCAGAAACCCATGCCCTTTCCTCCTAAATCATCCAAGAAAAAGGATGATGATGATTTTGAGCAATTCGTTGAAATGATCAGACGTGTCTTTCTGCATATGCGTTTGACAGATATGCTCAAAATGTCTCCGTATGCTAAGCACATGAAAGATATTGTGACTAATAAGAGGAGGATACCTGAGGTTGATATTTCCACCATGCTTGCTAATTATACCTTCAAGGGTTGAACTCCTAAGAAACTAGGTGATCCCGGAGTGCCCACTATACCTTGCTCCATTAAAGGCAACTACGTTAGAACTGCTTTATGCGATCTTGGAGCCGGTGTTAGTGTTATGCCTCTTTCTCTTTATCGTAGACTTGAACTAGATAAGTTGACACCCACTGAAATCTCTCTACAAATGGCCGACAAATCAAATGCTTTCCCTATCGGAATTTGTGAGGATGTGCGTGTTGTGATTGCTAATGTCACTATCTTAACAGACTTTGTTATTCTGGATATTCCTGAGGACGATGCCATGGTTGTCATCCTCGGAAGACCCTTTCTAAACACTACAGGGGCTGTTGTAGATTGCAACAAAGGCAATGTCACTTTCCATGTCAACGGTAATGAGCATACGGTGCACTTTTTGAAAAAACAATATCGAGTACATTGCATCAATGCTATCAAAAAGACTTCACTGATTCTTATTGGGAGCTTTGAATGCCCTATTCCTCCTCTTAAGATGAAGTATGATTTTCTTGTTGGGGAGATTCACATCCCCATTGAGGTGACCTAGTGACTATTCAAAAATTCTCCGTTCTCTTTTGCGATTCAAAAAAGTTTGTCAAGGAGACTTGATCAACCTCACTGACGGATTTCTTTCGATGACCATGAGATGGATGAATCGAGGAGTCACAAACCTATGTTCCAAGCTTTCAGCTTTGGTTGCTTAGAAGAAAAATGATAGATTTAATTTAGTTTTCCCTGTTTTCTGTTTTAGCGTCCCGTAGAAAAGTACCCCGAAAATAACAGTTCTCCGAGTGCCGTGAAAATCAAGTATGATTTTTGCTGGAATTTTTGAAAAATACTGAGACGAAGAGCTAGTCTGGGGACTGCACCAGTGGGCCACAAGCCCTGGAGGTGCGGGCACCCCCCTGGCCGTGCCTACCTGGCTTGTGGGGCCCACGTGCACCCCCTCCACTCATTCTAGCTCCCATCTGCTTCTCCTACCTCCATCAAAAATCATTTTGCAGCTCAAACCCGTGTTCTTGATCCTCCTGCTGGGATTTTTGATCTCTTTGCTCAAAGCACCATTCTCCGAACTGTTTTGGGGAAATTACTCATTGGTAAGTGACTCCTCCATTGGTCAAATTAGTTTCTGCTCTAGTGCCTTATACTTCACGTAATTTTGCTGCCTTGATGACCATGTTCTTGAGCTTTGCATGCTAATTTTAGCTGGTCCCAAGTAGTTTTGATGCGTAATATGGCCTCTATGCACTTGTGGGAGTAGTTTCTACGAGTTTAGTTGAGCCTTGTTCACTTTTCCTTTGGGTCACTGAAAATTTCAGAAAAGGAAGATGTTCTGGAGAAACTAACATGGTGGTTCGTCAAGCAAGAGAGGTCCCCGTCTCGCGATCTGGGAGCCCAATCCTTACCAACCAAGGGACGCGCGGGTACAACCATGTGAATGGACTTCTGATGAATTCATGATTGAGGCATGTTTCAAAGACGATTTTGATGCACTTGTTCACAACGTCGTACTTGAAGAATTCATCTCCGATAAATGTGAACAATATGTTGCTCTCACTACCTCTTTTGTTCGTAGATTCAAATTTTCAGTTGGCCGTCACACATCTGTACTGTTTGATCACTATGACAAATCGTATACCATGGATTTAGAGGATTTCAAAAGAATTTGCAAGATACCTATCTGGGGTAGTCTCAATGATCCTCCTAAGTCTTTGGTTAGAGATTTTTTCTCTCGTATAACTGTCCGAGAAACTAGAGATATTACACAGGCTACCATGGGGAGCATTCATTTTCCTGCCTTGCATTATTTTTCCCTCTTCATAGGCATATGCATTAATGGCAAGATTGAGCATTGTCACCTCTGCGCACCCGACCTTAGTATTCTTAAGAGCGCAGTAACGGGTGATAGAAGTTTCAACATGGGAGCTATAATAGCAAGGAGGCTGAATAATAACACTAATGAAGGGGATTTCTTTGGTGGGATCTATGCCACTCGCATAGCAAATTTTCTTGGAGTACCCATCCGCGAAGGAGATCCCCCGCTCCATAGAGCTTTCCTTGACCGCGTCGCTTTGACACGCTACCAGTTCCTTGAGAGGGATGATGAATCCCTCTTGTACCGTTTAACATTTAACCGGCAGAGTGTTTTCCATATTACCCTTCCTGCTCCTGCCTTCTTTGACTTTTAGGTAAAACGGAGATATTACATAACTGGAGGAGAGGTACAGGACTATGAGAGGGAGGCAAAGGCTGCTCGTCTCCGTGAGGCAGCTATTCACGCAGTGGCTGCAGCTCTCCTGTATAACCCCCATTATGATTTTGGGTATTGCCCGGACCATCCTTGGGAGTAGACCAACTTACGCCAAAAGCCTAAGCTTGAGGGAGTACGTGTTTCTCACCGACTTTATATTCTTGCTTACACTTTCACTTTGTCAGTCGGTGTTCACACTTTGCCACTATATCATCCATGCTAGTTTATTTTCTTTTTCTTGTTTTCTTTTCGTGTGTCTGTCTAGTTTGAGAAAACCAAAAAGATTTTCTTGTTCTTCTTTTGCTTGTTGGGAGCTTTCCCGTGTAAATAGTTTTCTTTTTCTTTGGGTCAAGGTAGAAGACCATGGTTACAATGTTTAGTGGCTCTCGCATGCATATCTGTTTATCTGTTACAGAGCCATATTACTTTGTCTTCTCCTTTGTGTTTGCCTGCAGATTCCAGTGTAGTCCAATGCACGAGCACTCTTATCATTGTTCACATCGTTCGGTCGTGCAAGTGAAAGGCAATAATGACGATATATGATGAAGTGACTGAGCCTGGAAAAGCTGGTATGAACTCGATCTATTTTGTTTTTGTAAATATGACTAGCTCCTCGTTCCTGATTCAGCTTTGTTGTGAGAGAAACATGTTTGCAATGACAACTTAGAGATCATAGTTGTTGATGCCCTGCTTAATTAGCTAGGATCTTATAATGGTTTGTCTTGGATGCCCACATGAATGTTGAGATGACTGTGTTGTAGTATGATAGGATGGTATCATCCTTTGAATGATTCAAGTGGCTTGACTTGGCGCATGTTCACGCATGTAGTTGAAACAAAATCAACATAGCCTCTATGATATTCATGTTCATGGTGCTTTATGTCCTACTCATGCTTGCACTCAATGTTGGTTAATCTCAATGCATTTTGATAACTATTGTCGCTCTCTAGTTGGTCGCTTCCCAGTCTTTTGCTAGCCTTCACTTGTACTAAGCGGGAATACTGCTTGTGCATCCATTTCCATAAAGCCAAAGTTGTTCCATATGAGTCCACCATACCTACCTATATGCGGTATATACCTGCCGTTCCAAGTAAATTTGCATGTGCCACTCTCTAAACCATCAAGAAATAATTTGTTTTGCATGCCCGAACTGCTCATTTGGTGACAAGGGGCTATCAGTATCTTCCATGCTAGGCGTGTTATCCTCGATATGTGTTTATTCACTATCATTCATGATAAAGGGGCCGGTAATTGGAATGCCTAGTTCCATGCTCAAATCGAAAAGATAATTGCAAACAACAGTCCCCGTGGATTAATGTTGGTATTGACGGCACCCGAGTATTCGGATATTCATGGAGTGTGATTGATTGGTGGTGGGGAGTCAAAACTTTACTTTTCTGTTTGGGAACCGCCTATATCATGTGTAGCGTGGAAGATAGTGAGAACTCTTGGTCATTGCGTTGACAATGAAAGCATGCTACCCGAAATTATTATCTCCGTTTTTAAAAGCTTGAGCTTTGGCACCTCTGCAAATCAATGCTTCCCTCTGCGAAGGGCCTGTCTATTTATGTCCCTGTTGAGTCATCCTCCTCTTATAAAAGCACCAATTAGAGAGCACCTCTGTCATTTTTATGCTTCGCTTTTAACTGTGTTGAGTATGATTGTGACTGGACCTTCTTTGCCATGAATTACAATGTTTAGTCAGCCCTTGGTATTTGAAGGTGCTCTGCATTTATGTTTTGCGGTCTCAGAAAGAGCTAGCGAGATACCATCTGTTCATACAGCTTCATGATTGTTTTGATTGAAGTGTTGACGTTTGAGACTTATTATTATTTGCTCGCTAGTTGATTATGCCATTGATATGAGTTTATCGTGAGACCTAGATGTCATTTGCTTATGTGGTTTGCTTGTGATCTTGCTGAAATTATGGTTATGAGTTAGACATAGTTGCAGAAACAAGATCAAACAGTGTTCGTCAAAGTTTTTCTTTTGTCTCTTTTAGTTTGTCAACTGAATTGCTTGAGGACAAGCAAGGCCTTAAGCTTGGGGGAGTTCATACGTCTCCGTCGTATCTACTTTTTCGAACTCTTTTGCCCTTGTTTTGGACTCTAGTTTGCTTGATTTGAATGGAACTAACCCGGACTAACACTGTTTTCAGCAATATTGCCATGGTGTTATTTTTGTGCAGAAATAAAAGTTCTCAGAATGACCTGAAAATGTATGGAGAATTTTTTTGCAATTTATGAAAAATACTGGCGCAAGAATCAACAGAGGGAGTGGAGCTGTGAGCCCACAAGCCCACCAGGTGCGGGCCCCCCTGGCCACGCCTGGCAGGCTTGTGGGCCCCACAAAGCTCCACCGCCTCCAAATCCAGCTCTATTTAGTCCGTCTCGCCCGAAAAAAAATCAAGGAGAAGAGTTCATCGCGTTTTACGATACGGAGGCGCCGCCACCTCCTGTTCTTCATCTGGAGGGCAGATCTGGAGTCCGTTCTGGGCTCCGGAGAGGGGAGATCGTCGCCATCGTCATCACCAACCTTCCTTCATCGCCAATTCGATGATGCTCTTCACCGTTCGTGACTAATCAAATCGTAGGCTTGCTGGATGGTGATGGGTTGGATGAGATCTATCATGTAATCGACTTAGTTTTGACGGGGATTGATCCCTAGTATCCACTATGTTGTGAGATTGATGTTGCTACTACTTTGCCATGCTTAATGCCTGTCACTAGGGCCCGAGTGCCATGATTTCAGATCTGAACCTATTATGTTGTCGCCAATATATGTGTGTTTTAGATCCTATCTTGCATGTTGTAGTCACCTACTCTGTGTTATGACCCCGCAACCGCGGAGTGACAATAGCCGCAACCACTCCCTGAGATGACCATATTATGAGGAGTTCATGTATTCACCAAGTGTTAATGTGTTGGTCCGATTCTTTATTAAAAGGAGAACCTTAATATCCTGTAGCTTCCATTAGGACCCCGCTGCCACGGGAGGGATGGACAATAGATTTTATGCAAGTTCTTTTCCCTAAGCACGTATGACTACATATGGAATACATGCCTACATTAGATTGACGAACTGGAGCTAGGTCCTTATCTCTCCGTGTTATAACTGTTACATGATGAATAGCATCCGGCATAATCATCCATCACCAATCCAATGCCTACGAGTTTTTCCTACTAGTCCTTGCTACGTTACTTTGCTGCTACTTCTGTCACCCCTGCTAGTGTTACTCTGTTGCTATTGCTGTTACTTTGCTGCTACTGTTTACTGTTGCTACTGCTGCAATGATACTACCTTGCTACTGATACTTTGCTGCAGATACTAAATCTTTCAGGTGTGGTTGAATCGACAACTCAACTACTAATACTTGAGAATATTCTTTCGCTTCCTCTTGAGTCGTATCAATAAATTTGGGTTGAATACTCTACCCTCGAAAACTGTTGCGATCCCCTATACTTGTGGGTCATCACATCACATCATCTTCGTCGGCCCGAGGGGGTCGATACGGAGGTAACAAGTCGTTGCAGCCCTGTGATACGTCTCAAACGTATATATAATTTTTGATGGTTTCACGCTGTTATCTTGCCTTCTTTGTATGTTTTATGTACCTTTTTATATCTTTTTGGGACTAACTTATTAATTCAGTGCCAAGTGCCAGTTCCTGTTTTTTCCGTGTTTTTGACTCTTTTCAGATCTGATTTTGGAATGGAGTCAAACGGAAGAAAAACCCCGAAATGATTTTTCCCGAACGGAAGAAGTCCAGCACTACTGGAATCCAGAAATTTGCCGTCAGCCAGTTCTTTACCGTCTGCTGGGTGACGGCAAAGAACCTCTTTGCCATCAGTTGACACAATACAGACGGCAAAGAACTGACACATGGCAAAAATACTATTTGCCATGTGTGGTTCCTTTGCCGTCTGCCAGCAGACGGCAAAGAGCCCCAGGGCAGACGGCAAAGGGGACGCGTGGGTCCCATGCCTGCCGTGTCTGAAATCCGGGGGCCTTTGTCGTCCGCGACCTTTGCCGTCTGCCATACGGCCCTTTGCCGTCTGCCATACGGCCCTTTGCCGTCGGGGGGCGGACGGCAGAGGGGCAGCCCTATAACGGCCGTTACCCCCCCTCGCTCACTGTCTCTCTCTCTCTCTCTCACCCCGACCACTCTCTCTCTCCACGGCGGCGACCCCCTCCCAGCGGCGAGCCCACCCCCCCCCCCCCCCCCGGCGAGCCCACCCCCCCCCCCCCCGGCGACCCCTCCCCGTGGGATCCCCTCCCCGAGAGGGCACCTCCCCTGCGGCGCGCCCCCTGTCGCCGCCGCCCCCTGCCGCTGCGGCCCCCTGCCGCGCGCCCGCGCCACCTGCCATCGCCGCCCCCTGCCGCCGCCGCCCTCTGCTGCGCGCCACCTGCCGTCACCGCCCCCTGCCGCCGACGCCCCCTGCGGCGAGCCCCCAGCCGCGCGCCCCCTGCCGCCGCCGCCCCCTGCCGGTGAGTTTTTTCTGTTTTTCTTTTTAAAAAAGTTAATTACTTTAGTTAGTTTATTAGGTTAGTTTTTTTTATTATATATAGGGTAATTTAGTTAGTTTATTTGGTTAGATTATTAGGCTAATTAGGTTAGTTAGTTAGGTTAGAAGAAAAAAAGCAGAAGGAAAAAAAGCAGGAGAAGAAGAAGAAGAAGAAGAAGAAGAGGAGGAGGAGGAGGAGAAAAAAGAAGAAGAAGAAGAAGAAGAAGGAGAAGAGGAGAGGAGGAGGAGAAAGAGGAGGAGAAAGAAGAAGAAGAAGAAGAAGAAGAAGAAGAAGAAGAAGAAGAATAGAAGGAGAAAAAGAGGAGGGGGAGTAGGAGGAGAAAAAAGAAGAAGAAGAAGAAGAAGAAGAAGAAGAAGAAGAAGAAGAAGAAAAAGAGGAGAGAGGAGAAGAAGAAAGAAGAGGAAAAGGGAACCCCGGCACCCCGAAACTGACCCTCGACCCCCGACCCCTGACGCCCGACGCCACTGACCGCCGACCCCCGACCCCCGACCCCTGACGCCCGACGCCACTGACCCCCGACCCCCGACCCCCGACGCCACTGACCCCCGACGCCACTAACCCTCGACCCCCGACGCCACTGCCCCCGACCCAGACCCTCGGCCCACGACTCCAGACCCCCGACGCTCGACGCCACCAACCCCCGACCCCCGACGCCACTGACACCCGACGTCACTGACCCTGGACCCCCGACGCCACTGACCCCCCACAACCAACGCCACTAACCCCCCGACCCCCGATGCCACCGACCCTCGACGACACTGACTCCCGACGCCACTAAGCCCCGACCCCCGACACCTCTTCTGCCTTATTTTGAACGAGAAGGTGCTTTTCTGCCTTCCAGAGGCCCACGGGGTCATAGTTTTGTAAATTATGAGTTAGGTCACATATTTTCCGATCATGTTAATTGTAAAAACATCGTATTTGTGTTGATCGGGTGAATTTCAATGTGCAGTTGTTCGACGACCTCCACGTGCGTTGGACGAGCTCCGCCCTTGCGTTTGTTGGTGAGCACAAATGACTTCTCCTCCTACCCCCTTAATTTGCTCTGTCCCGGTCTTCGTGCCGATGAAACTTGCTAGCTATAGGTTTCTTCAATCATGAGTATGCGTGACCAGTATGCGTCTCCCGTTCGAAAGGGCGACATCTATAAATATGCATTTCTTTGCATATTTATAACCGCCATCCTTTCGAATTGTCCAACATTATCCATGGACAGCCCGAGTATGTGTAGATTGGGTTTGTTTTCCCGTATGCTGTGCTCCGGATCCGATGCGGAATTTCGTCAGTGCCTCCCCTGTTGTTCTCCGGGTACACATCCTCTTTGCTTATTGCCGAGACGTGTATCAGGAGAACAGCGGGGAGGTGCTGCCGAAATTCTGCGTCGCATCTGGAGCAGAGCATGGGAAAACGAACCCAGTCTACACATACTCGGGTGGGATTAGGACCTATCTTTACCTATTAGCGTGTAGGTTGCATGGACGTAATAAAACTGACAAACTTGATTAGCGTATGAATATAGATGATGAATTAAGTATTTATTTCTTGTGCCCCCATAGGTAGCTAGGCAACATGAGTGATCGTGCTTGGATGTACACTGGTCACCCTAGTCAGAAAGACATGACCCATGAATGGTTAACAAAAACCAGGGGGTTTGTGAGAGCCGCATTTGCAAATGGCCTGCAAAAAACATGGTGCCCCTGTCCCAACTGCGACAACTGGAAAAAGCAGACAGAGTTTGAAATGGGTAAACACTTGCAGAAGTGGGGTTTTACGCCTAATTATACGGTGTGGACTTTTCATGGTGAGTTTGACCAACGTGCCAGAGCTGAGGTGATTCGTCGTTGCACCGACGAGCATGGTACCAGGATTGAAGACAGGGTGCAAGACTTTGATGATGCTCGGGATTCGGATGATGAGATGGAGGAATCTGGAAAGGCCTTCTATGAAATGCTGGAGTCTTCAAAACGTCCTCTCCACGAGCAGACTGAGCTTTGTCAGCTGGATGCCATCGCGCAAGTAATGGCTCTGAAGCCTCAATTCAACCTAGGCAGAGAATGCTACGACGCGATGATGACGATATTTGAACGCTTTCTACCCAAAGGCCATGTACTGCCTGCAAACCTGTACCAGTCAGAGAAAATCCTCCGTGTACTTAAGATGCCCTATGAGAAGATACATGCCTGTGAGAATGGATGTGCCTTATTTAGGCTTGAGTATGCGGCCTTGAACTATTGCCCCATTTGCAATTCTTCCAGGTATATTGTGGTAGACAACGGCATGGGTGAGAAGAATCAGACCAAAATCCCCATTAGTGTTCTTCGATATCTGCCAATCGTACCAAGACTTCAACGTGTTTTCATGGTCGAAGAGACGGCCAGACAGATGACATGGCACAAATTGGGCAAAAGAACCGAACTAGATGCGGATGGGAACAAGATGCTGGTACACACTTCAGATGGTTTTGCGTGGAGGCACTTCGATGCATTACATAAGGATAAATCGGAAGATCCAAGGGAACCTAGAGTTGCCATCAGCACGGATGGGTTCAATGTGTATGGTATGACGGCAGCACAATACAGTTGTTGGCCTGTATTTGTCATTCCACTAAATTTGCCACCCGGAGAGATTATGAAAAGAAAGAACATTTTCCTGACGTTGATAATTCCAGGGCCCAACTATCCGGGGAAGAATATGAATGTGTACATGCAGCCGCTTAAGGATGAGTTGCAAGAAGCCTGGGATAATGGGATCAAGACCTACGACGCGGCTACCAAAACAAATTTCAAAATGCATGTGTGGTACATGTACTCGACGCATGATTATCCGGCGTTTGCGCTATTCGCTGGCTGGTGTGTGCATGGAAGGTTCCCGTGCACCACATGCAAGGCAGCTCTTCAGTTCCGTTGGCTGCAGGCTGGTCGCAAGTATTCTTGCTTCGACATGCATAGACAATTCCTGGATCCTGACCATAAGTTCAGAAAAGACAAGAAGAATTTCATCAAAGGTAGAGTTGTCAAAAACACTGCACCAGCTGCGTTGACAGGCCAACAGACCCTTGATCAGTTAAACGCTCTCGAGCCCGATCCTTTGCGTCCAGGATACTTCAAAGGGTATAATACGGAACACGCCTGGACTCACAAGTCATGCTTATGGGATCTCCCTTACTTCAAAGACCTCCTTTGCCCACACAACATTGACGTGATGCACACTGAAAAGAATATTGCAGAGGCCATTTTTGGTACATTGTTCGGCATAGAGGGGAAGTCAAAAGATAATCCTAAGGCTAGAATCGACCTGGAGGCTCTATGTGATAGACCGTTGCAAAACTTGCGACAACGGAAAGGAAAGAAAAGCATAGCGAAGCCAAAGGCATGGTTCAATCTTGAAAGGCTATTGTGGGTGAAAATGCGGTTGATGTTCCCCGATGGGTATGCTGCGAATCTAAAGAGGGGAGCGAGTCTTGAGAAATTGAAAATATTTGGGCTCAAGAGTCATGATTGGCACATATGGATTGAGCGGGTAATTCCGGTGATGTTGCGTGGCTTTATCCCTGAGGATGAATGGCTAGTACTGGCAGAGCTGAGCTATTTCTTCCGTTCTCTTTGTGCGAAAGAATTATCGCCTGGCGTGCTAGATGAAATGGAAGAGTTGGCGCCGGAGTTGGTCTCCAAATTAGAAAAGATCTTTCCACCGGGCTTCTTTAATCCAATGCAACATTTGATTTTGCATCTCCCGACCGAGGCAAGAATGGGGGGCCCGTTCAAAATCGATGGTGCTACTCAACTGAGAGGATGCAGAAGACGCTTCGAGCTAAGTGTAAAAATAAACGTAGAATTGAAGCATCGATGGCCGAGGCATTCATTACTGAGGAGGCGGCAAACTTCGTGACAGCACACTACGAAGCCAAAAATTATCATTTGCATAACCCGAAGCCTCGGTACAATGATGGCGATCGAGAAAAAGTTCGATCCAACCTCAGTCTATTCAAAGGTAAGCTCGCACCATCCGGTGCTTCGAAAGGGAAATCGTTGGATGTCGAAGAATGGCGGACCATTTCATTGTATATCTTCACCAACCTAACAAAAGTGCGGCCGTACATCGAGTAAGTTCTCGGTAATTTATTGTTCCGCAACTTCTAATTGCTTTGGACCACTCTTATTCCCGGATATTTGATATAGTCGATACGTCGCCGAATTCTCGGATGGAGCGGTCATCGAAAAGTATTCCGTCGAAGAGTATGAGCTTCTCGCAAAGCATGGAGGCGACTATCCTAGTTTCATCTCTTGGTTCAAACAAAGGGTAATTAATTACCATTAAGGGCCCATTTGACTTATTGGTCTAATTTGCGGCTAATGCATCCATTCTTTCGTATTATACTTGTAGGCTGATGCAGAGTCTATGGACGCCGAGTTGAGACAAGTCGCTAATGGTTTTGACTATAAGGTCCGTTCATTTGACAAATACAACATCAACGGGTATCACTTTCGTACCTTTGGCAAAGAGCTATCTATGCCCGACCTAAAGACTACAAATTGTTCTGTCTCTGCTATCGGCGAAGGAGACACCGAGTATTATGGAAGGGTTGAAGCAATTTATGAACTTCTATTCTATGGTGAAAACCCACCGACCGTCGTAGTCTTCAAATGTTATTGGTTTGAGCCGAGGGAGACTAGAAGGACTCATGAACATATAGGACTAGTCGAAATCAACCAAAACACCCACTTAGATGTTCCCGATGTCTATATTACGGCTCAACAGGCGACACAAGTTTTCTATCTACCGTGGGCCTGCCAAACTGATCCAAATCTCAAAGGTTGGGATGTCGTTTATGAAGTGCCACCACATTTTAGACCACCTACCCTCAATGAAGAGGATTACGAACCTCACATTAACCCAGACACATATGAAGGAGAATTCTTCCAAGAAACACGTATGTCCAAGAAACGTTTCAAGAACCGCTCTACTTCACCCCAGAACATTGAAGTAGACAGCGACAGTGAATCCGTCTTAACCCCTGAGCCCGAAGAGGAAGAGCTGGAAGAAGAAGAGGTTACTGCTGCGGATGACCTGTCACTTCTTGACCGATTACATAATGGTGGCCTTCCACATGTTCTTCTAGATAGTGATGATGATGATGCATTTATTGATGATAGTGATGATCATGATGCATTTATTGACCCCGAAGCATATATAGACGAGGACGATTGTTATTAGTTCATGTCAGGTATTCAACTATTATACTATATATAAATTTTGAGTTCATGTTAGGTATTCAATTTTTATTAGTCATGTTGGTATTTATGTTGTACTAATTTCATTTACTCTTTGTCATGACAGGTGTTGAAAGATGGTGGGAAAGGGTCGAAAGCATGCCGCGGCTGCTTCTTCGTCGGCGGGTGATGGGATGGGTACTTCCATTCCTGCCTCGCCTCTTCGGAGAGTGTTGCTCTCTACTATGCAAGGAGCGGCCCCCTGAGAGGAGGTCGACCACCCGCGAAGCCGAGAGGCACTAAAGGTACACGTTGTATTCATGTTGGTATTTATGTTGTACTCATGTTGCATGCATATTGGTATTTATATACATTTTATTACTCATGTTGGTATTTATGTTGTACTAAAGGTACACGTGGCCGCGGGAGAGGTAGGGCTACACGGTCTCCGCCACCACCCCAAGCTGATTCACCTGAGCACAGGAGGACTTCTAGGGTGGATTCGTCTTAGGTGGAGGCTACACGGTCTCCGGTTCACGAGCCTCGGGTCGACGAGCCTCAGGTCGACGAGCCTTTGACCCACGAGACTCGTGTCCCAGAGGCTTCCTTCCACACGACTGCGGAGCACAGCAGGGATGAGGGTACGTCCCAAGAGACCCCGTGGGATCCCTGGCCAGAGCTAACTGGCCATGCTGGTAGCGACGAGGAGCTGGGTGAGGGGGATACCGTCTACCAGCGTGGTAGTTCGGGGCTCCCGCTCGTGCCATCGACCCCCGAGCAGAGGTGCTCGATTAGGCCAAATGGGGACAAGTAAGTTAATTTACTCTTATTTAACCTTTTGCCTTCGCGTTTTCTCAAATATCTAATGTTTTGGCTTTAATTTGTCATACTGTAGGGGTTGGATTGTTGCCAAGGGTGTCTGCAAGCCCAACAACGTCCTCGGTGTTCTTTGCCGTCAAAACTTCCCAGGGTTTGTTACGTTGCCCGGTCGGGAGCGATAGGTAGGGATGACCTGGGAGCACTACTTGGGTGCCCCGGCCCCGCCGGAGGTGGAGATCGACGGTGTTTTGTGTGCCACGAGGGCGGACATGGTGATCCGAAAGTTCTGGGTAATTTCTCTTACACACAATTATAAATTAACCATAGCTATTTATTGTACTAATCGGTGTTGTCTCGTTTGCAGACCTTCTACAGGTGTGAGGAGGGATACGAGGACGACGCGGCAAAGGTTATCGAAACCGAATGTCGCCGCCTACTTCAAAACTTCCGGCACGAGGCTCGGGTGCAGGCTGTTCGAGACTACTATGCCACGCGGCGTATTAGGATTGATAAGGCGAAGTGTCGTGATGCTAAGATGGAGAAGGAGAATTACATGAAGGTAATTACATATTATTAAGGCTTTGTAGTTAGTTTCCTTGATTTGGTTCTTACGCACTCAAATTTCTCTTTATTAACTTAGGTGCCCCCTAGATGGTGTGTGGATAAGATGGATTGTTGGGAGGCCTTGGTGGACCAGTGGTGCTCCGAAACGTGGGAGACCAGCCACAACAACGCCAAGGAGAGGCGTGGCAAAATGGTTGGCGTGCCACACCATCAAGGGAGCGTCAACTTAATCCAATTTGGCGAGAACTGGGTATGTGGTTTGCTTCATGCCTCATGCAATTCATTCTTAATGCTATCTTGAGCCCTTTACCAATACAATTTTCTGCTCTCTCTCTTTTAGGCGCGTCACAATAAGACGGAGGCGCCACAGATGTACGACCTGTATGCGATGGCCCATACTGCCTCGTACAAGAAGGTCAAGGCATTCTGTGAGTCTGACCTCGAGCATCCAGAAAACTTCACCAACATCTCCTCCCACGACAAGCTCGTGAAGTACAGAGATCACGGGAAGGCGAGGAAAGGGGAGGACTTTAACCCGAGCGAGGGGCCTATTGATCCAGAGCTGGTGATGATAGCTGGCAACGGGAGGCCCCATGCCTCGACCGCCATTGGAGACGGCCTTATACGTTGTCCTAGCACTCTCCGGCAGATAAAGGCACGCCAAACGAGCTCTTGTCCGGAGATAACACGTCGTCCACGGCTAGTCGAGCTCGCCATCGAGGTTAGTTTAATAGACTTAACTATCTTTCCGCATTATGTTGTGCGTTGGAACCAATATGATTACATTGCTAACAATGAGTTGTGTTGCAAGCTGCTATTCAGAAAGAGAGAGCGGCAATGCAGGCGGCTATGGCGGAGAAGGATAAGGAAATTAGGGAGCTGGAGGAGAGGACGAATGCATTGGTGGAGGCGGAGAGGGCACAGAATGAAGCGTCTACCAGGGCCATATACGAGCTCTTCGTGGTAAGTTTCTTCTTCATGTTATTTCAAATCTTGCATTTGAATGTCCGTTTCATTAATAAATAAAAAGTTTGACTTGTCGAAACCAAATGTACAGTCTATGTGCGAGAAGAACGGCCAAGTCCCTCCGCCGATGCCAGTCATTAACATGGCGGGGACGGTGAGTTTCATTTCAGTGGAGTGATCTTAAGAGTGTCCTCATGCTAACTACACATTGCAAACGATGTTTGGTGCAGAATATGTCCCGAAACGCATCGCACGACCCTTCTACAGTCGAGCCTTCTCCAGGGCAGCCTTCTCCAGGTGAAACAAGCCAGAGCCACCGTGCTTCACCCTAACTTAGGTATGTTATTTCTAGTGTTTTAATAAAAAAATAGCTAGACTTCCATCTAATGACATAATTAGCTTAGTTAGCTCCAAAATAGCTAGACTTCCATCTAATGACATAATTAGCTTAGTTAGCTTTGCCGTCTGCCCCCACATGGCAAAGGGGGGGAGGCAGACGGCAAAGAGGGAATCTGCCCCCTCTCTCTCCCCTCTTTGCCGTCTGCCCCCACATGGCAAAGGGGGGGAGGCAGACGGCAAAGAGGGAATCTGCCCCCTCTCTCTCCCCTCTTTGCCGTCTGCCCCCACATGGCAAAGGGGGGGAGGCATACGACAAAGAGAGGAGGCATGCCGTTAACACTTAACAGGGACGTTGCAATATATGCCGTCCCACTTATTTTTCCGTCTGCCCCCTCATGGCAAAGATTCTTTGCCGTCCGCTTTGTGAAAGCAGACAGCAAAGAGCCCCTTCACCGGATTTTTTTTACCGTCTAGTTTGCCGTGAGGGGGCAGACGGCAAAGCCTTTTCCGTCCGTGGTTGCCCCCTTTGCCGTCCGCCTTGGCGGACGACAAATTTCTGAATTTCAGTAGTGCAGGGGGCTTTTGGGCCAGGCCAGGTGGGCTCCAGGGATCCCACAAGCCCCCACTCCGCCACCAGGGGGAGGCGGCGGTGGGCAGGCTTGTGGCATCCCTGGCAGCCCCTCACCTAGATCTTTGGCCTATAAATTCCCAAATATTCCGCAAAAAATCAGGGGAGCCTCGAAAATACTTTTCTACCGCCGGCAGCTTCCGTTTCCGCGAGATCTCATCTGGAGACCCTTCCCGGCATCCTGCCGGAGGGGACTTTGGAGTTGGAGGGCTTCTTCATCATCATCATCGCCCCTCCAATGACTCGTGAGTAGTTCACTTCAGACCTACGGGTCCGTAGTTAGTAGCCAGATGGCTTCTTCTCTCTCTTGGATCTTCAATACAAAGTTCTCCATGATCTTCACGGAGATCTATCCGATGTAATCTTCTTTGGCGGTGTGTTTGTCGAGATCCGATGAATTGTGGACTTGTGATCACATTATCTATGATATATATTTGAGTCTTTGCTGATTTCTTATATGCATGATTTGATATCCTTGTAAGTCTCTCCGAGTCTTGGGTTTTGTTTGGCCAACTAGATCAATGATTCTTGCAATGGGAGAAGTGCTTGGTTTTGGGTTCTGCCATGTGGTGACCTTTCCCACTGACAGTAGGGGCAGCAAGGCACACATCAAGCAATTGCCATCAAGGGTAAAAAGATGGGGTTTTAATCATTATTTTGAGATTATCCCTCTACATCATGTCATCTTGCTTATGGCATTACTCTGTTCTTATGGACTTAATACGCTAGATGCATGCCGGATAGCGGTCGACGTGTGGAGTAATAGTAGTAGATGCAAAAAGTATCGGTCTACTTGTTTCAGATGTGATGCCTATAGAAATAATCATTGCATAGATATCGTCACGACTCTGCATAGTTCTATCAATTGCTCGACAGTAATGTGTTCACCCACCGTCTACTTGCTTTTATGAGAGAAGCCACTAGTAAACACTACGACCCCCGGGTCTATTCACATCCATCGTTTACATCTTTGCTTTCACTTTGCTTTGTTACGTTGTTGCTTTCAGTTCTCACTTGGAAAACAATCTATAAGGGATTGACAACCCCTTCATAGCGTTGGGTGCAAGATTTTGTGTTTGTGCAGGATCTTGAGATACTCTTCCGCCGGATTGATACCTTGGTTCTCAACTGAGGGCAATACTTACCGTCGTTGTGCTACATCACCCTTTCCGCTTCGAGGGAACACCAACGCAAGGCTCCAAGGACATGGGGGAAATCCTTTTCATACTTGCCTAGGAAGTCCCTTAAGGCGTAGCCATAGCTGAATGATTCCTGGTGCCGTCGACACAACTATTTCTGGCGCCATTGCAAGGGATACAGAACAAACATCAGAAGTATTTATGGCGCCATTGCCGGGGAGGAGAAATGAAGATCTATCCAAGTAGGTCTCACAAACTCTTCTCTTGCATTTACTTTTGTTGCCAGTTTCCTCTCGTTTTCCTCTCCCCCACTTCACATTTGTCGTTTTCATTCGCCTTTCGCCTTCGCCGTTTTCTTTTGCCTTTTTGCTGTCTTCTTTTGCCCGTTTCACTCTCTCTCTTCCTTCTCGTTTGTGTGTGATATAGTCCATCAATGGCTAGACCCACCACCCCAAACGACACCCCTGAAAATGAAGTTCTCAATTTCAGGCAGAATGAGGAAGAAAATTTGAAGGACACTTGGTACAGGATTTGCAATGCTCAAAGTAGATCTACTCGTAAGCAATCCACTACCGTCCTCCTTCGCAGTTTCTATGTTGGAATTTCTCCTTGGAATAGGTATATCCTTGATACCATTGTAGGCGGGAACTTTTTGGGGAGCCATAATGTCGACTCCTATAGAGCTATCATTAATTTGGTAGGCTCACCCCCGCTCATGGTTAATGGAACTATCTTGACCTTGGAACACGTGATGCAAAGGCTTGACGCTATTGAAAACAAAATTGCCACAGTTGAACTTATTGAGGGTTTGGATAGAAAGATCCACAATCAAATTACTTAGTACGGATCCAAAGTGGGAAACTTTTTGTAAAATTTAAAGGAGAAGGAACTTATAGTTAATGATTCCTCTAGAATTGGGAAACTAGAAGATGTCATAACCAACTTGGGTTCCGCTTTTGCTGCTGTGCAAAATACTCCAAATCTTACTCTCAAAAAGACCGTCAAGCATGTTTTTGTTCCTAGAGCTAGTGGTGAGTCATCTAATAAATATGAAAATCTTAAGATGATAAATGATCACGCTACCTATGGTTTGAGCACCAAAGATGACTATACGTGATTCCATCACTTTCGCCTAGCTAAGGGCGTTAAACAAAAGCGCTTGTTGGGAGGCAACCCAACGAATCTATCCTTTTTCTTTCTGTTTTGTGTTTTCCACACTTTTATAATTCTGTTACAATTGTGTTTTTTGTGTTTCTTTTTGCGTTTATGCCAAGCAAAATCGTTATGATTAGTCTTGAGGATGATCGTTTGGTCATGGTGGAAAAGACAGAAACTTTCTACTCACGAAACGAGTTTTCGTATTTTTTCTGTAAGAGATTTTGAGTTGATTCTTTTTGCTGCTAATTCCTACTCAAATTCATTAGACTGTCGTAATTTTTCAGAATTTTGTCAGTACAAGAGGTATATGAAACATACAGATTGCTACAGACTGGTCTGCTGTTAACAGATTCTGTTTTTGTTGTGTTGGTTGCTTATTTTGATGAAACTATGGATAGTAACGGGGGATATTAGCCATGGAAGAATGAAAGTACAGTAACCCAACATCAGCACAAGTATAATTTAAGTTTGCTACAGTACCTAAGTAAGTGGTGGTTTGCTTTCTTGTACTAATGCTATCACGAGTTTCTGTTTAAGTTTCGTGTTGTGAAGTTTTCAAGTTTTGGGTGAAGTTCTTATGGACAAAAAGATAAAGAGTGGAAAGAGCTCAAGCTTGGGGATGCCCAAGGCACCCCAAGAGATTTAAGGATGCCGTAAAAGCCTAAGCTTGGGGATGCCCCGGGAAGGCATCCCCTCTCTCGTCTTCAATCCATCGGTAACGTTACTTGGGGCTATATTTTCATTCACCACATGTTATGTGTTTTTGCTTGGAGCGTCTTGTATCGTAGGAGTCTTTTATTTTTTTGTGTCCCAATCATCCTTGCTGCACACCTAGAGAGAGAGACATGCACACACCGTGATTTTTTCGAGCTTCACTTATATGTTTTGGTAGACAATTCAGCTCACATGTGCTTCACTTATATCTTTTGAGCTAGATACTTTTGCTCTATATGCTTCACTTATATCTTTTAGAGCACAGCGGTGCGTGGCTTGGTAGTGGATCTATGTTTTTAAAGTAGTCTCAAAAGGGTTAGTTATCCAAAGGGATACGAAAACTTCCACCTTCATGTGCATTGAATAGTTAGAGAAGTTTGATTCATCTCAATTAGTTTTGAGTTGTGGTTATGGTAATTTTGAAGTCATGCTATTAAGGTGTTGTGGATCTAGAAATACTTGTGTTGAAGTTAGTGATTCCCGTAGCATGCACGTATGGTGAACCGCTATGTGATGAAATCTAAGCATGATTAGTCTATTGATTGTCATCCTTTGCGTGGCGGTCGGGATCGCGCGATGGTTTATACCTACCAACCCTTCCCCTAGGAGTATGCGTTGAATGCTTTGTTTCGATTACTAATAAAACTTTTGCAACAATTATATGAGTTCTTCATGACTAATGTTGAGTCCATGGTTTAGATGCACTTTAACCTTCCACCATCACTATCTTCTTAGTGTCGTGCAACTCTTGCCGGTGCACAAAACCCACCATTAGCCTCCCTCAAAACAGCCACCATACCTACCTACTATGGCTTTTTCAAAGTCATTTCGAGAAATATTGCCATGCAACTACCACCATGATATTTTCCACCACGTCTACATTGCCTTTGCGCGATTTTAAGATAGCTAGCATGATGTTTCCATTGATGTTTATGCCATGCTAGATCATTGCCACGGTACACTACCGAAGGCATTCCATATAGAGTCATAGTTGCTCTAAGTTTTGAGTCGAAAGTGTGATGATCATCATTATTGGCGAATTGTCCCATGTTAGGAAATAAAAGAGGCCAAAGAATCCCATAAAAAAGAGGCCAAAGAGCCCACCAAAATAAATAAATAAAAATGAGAGAAAAAGAGAGAAGGGACAATGCTACCACTTTTTCCACACTTGTGCATTTTGACCACCATGATCTTCATGATTGAGAGTCTCTCGTTTTGTCACCACCATATAGCTAGTGGGAAATTCTCATTATATAACTTGGCTTGTATATTCATATGATAGGCTTCCTCAAAATTGCCTTAGGTCTTCGTGAGCAAGCAAGTTGGATGCACACCCACTAGTTTTCTTTAAGAGCTTTCACATAATTGTAGCTCTAGTGCATCATTTGTATGGCAATCCCTACTCATTCACATTGATATCTATTGATGAGCATCTCCACCGTTCATTGATATGCCTAGTTAATGTGACTATCTTCTCCTTTTTGTCTTGCAACCCCCACCACATTCCACACCATCTATAGTGCTATAACCATGGCTCATGGTCATGTATTGCGTGAGAGTTGAAAATGATTGAGAAAGTAAAGGTGTGAAACAGTTACTTGGCCAATACCGGGGTTGTGCATGATTTAAATTCGTTGTGCAATGATGATAGAGCATAGCCAGACATATGCTTTTGTATGGATAACTTTCTTTTGGCCTTGTTATTTTGAAAGTTCATGATTACTTTGCTAGTTTGCTTGAATTATTATTGTTTCCATGTCAATAGAAAACTATTGTTTTGAATCTAATGGATCTAAACATTCACGTTACATAAGAGGAATTACAAAGGACACCTATGCTAGGTAGCATGAAAGCATCAAAAATTCATTCTTCTCACTTTCATACTCGAGGACGAGCAGGAGTTAAGCTTGGGGATGCTTGATACGTCTCAAACGTATCTATAATTTTTGATGGTTTCACGTTGTTATCTTGCCTTCTTTGTATGTTTTATGTACCTTTTTATATCTTTTTGGGACTAACTTATTAATTCAGTGCCAACTGCCAGTTCCTGTTTTTCCGTGTTTTGGACTCTTTTCAGATCTGATTTTCGAACGGAGTCCAAACGGAAGAAAAACCCCGAAATGATTTTTTCCCGAACGGAAGGAGTCCAGGGGACTTTTGGGGCAAGCCAAGTGGGCTCCAAGGAGCCCACAAGCCCCCACTCCCCCACCAGGGGTGAGGCGGCGATGGGCAGGTTTGTGACCTCCCTGGCCGCCCCCCGACCTAGACCTTTGGCCTATAAATTCCCAAATATTCCGCAAAAAATCAGGGGAGCCTCGAAAATACTTTTCCGTCGCCGCAAGCTTCCGTTCCCGCGAGATCTCATCTGGAGACCCTTCCCGACACCCTGCCGGAGGAGACTTTGGAGTTGGAGGGCTTCTTCATCATCATCATCGCCCCTCCAATGACTCGTGAGTAGTTCACTTCAAACCTATAGGTCCGTAGTTAGTAGCTAGATGGCTTCTTCTCTCTATTGGATCTTCAATACAAAGTTCTCCATGATCTTCATGGAGATCTATCCGATGTAATCTTCTTTGGCGATGTGTTTTGTCGAGATCCGATGAATTGTGGACTTGTGATCAGATTATCTATGATATATATTTGAGTCTTTGCTGATTTCTTATATGCATGATTTGATATCCTTGTAAGTCTCTCCGAGTCTTGGGTTTTGTTTGGCCAACTAGATCTATGATTCTTGCAATGGGACAAGTGCTTGGTTTTGGGTTCTGCCATGTGGTGACCTTTCCCAGTCACAGTAGGGGTAGCAAGGCACACATAAAGCAGTTGCCATCAAGGGTAAAAAGATGGGGTTTTTATCATTGGTTTGAGATTATCGCTCTACATCATGTCATCTTGCTTAAGGCGTGACTCTGTTCTTATGGACTTAATACACTAGATGCATGCTGGATAGCGGTCGACGTGTGGAGTAATAGTAGTAGATGTAGAAAGTATCGGTCTACTTGTTTCAGACGTGATGCCTATAAAAATAATGATTGCATAGATATCCTCACGACTCTGCATAGTTCTATCAATTGCTCGACAGTAATTTGTTCACCCACCGTCTACTTGCTTTTATGAGAGAACCCACCAGTAAACATTACGGCCCCCGGGTCTATTCACATCCATCGTTTACATCTCCGCTTTTCCTTTGCTTTGTTACTTCGTTGCTTTCAGTTCTCACTTGGCAACCAATCTACAAGGGATTGACAACCCCTTCATAGCGTTGGGTGCAAGCTTTTGTGTTTGTGCAGGATCTTGAGATACTCTTCCGCCAGATTGATACCTTGGTTCTCAAACTGAGGGAAATACTTACCCTCGCTGTGCTACATCACCCTTTCCGCTTCGAGGGAACACCAACGCAAGGCTCCAAGGACACGGGGGAAATCCTTTGCATACTTGCCTAGGAAGTCCCTTAAGGCGTAGCCGTAGCTGAAGGATTCCTGGTGCCGTCGACAAAACTATTTCTGGCGCCATTGCAAGGGATACACAAACATCATAAGTATTTCTGGCGCCGTTGCCGGGGAGGAGAAATCAAGATCTATCCAAGTAGGTCTCACAAACTCTTCTCTTGCATTTACTTTTGTTGCCAATTGCCTCTCGTTTTCCTCTCCCCCACTTCTCATTTGTCGTTTTCATTCGCCTTTCTCCTTTGCCGTTTTCTTTTGTGTTTTTGCTGTCTTCTTTTGCCCGTTTCAGTCTCTCTCTTCCTTCTTGTTTGTTTGTGAGATAGTCCATCAATGGCTAGACCCACCACTCCAAACGACACCCCTGAAAATGAAGTTCTCAATTTCACATAGAATGAGGAAGAAAATTTGAAGGACGCTTGGTACAGGATTTGCAATGCTCAAAGTAGATCTACTCGTGACCGTGATGGCGTCGAGCTCGGCTAATGTCGAGGCACCGCCAACGGTGGGCGTGCAAGTGACGGAGGGGCCGCTTGCTGCCGAGGTGCCGGCCGACATATTCTTCCCACAAACCGGTGCATTAAGCTCCGATACCGGCGCCAACGCCGGAGGCACCTCGAATGTCGCCTCCGTCGGAGACACCGATGCCAGCACGTTGTGCGAGTTGCTGCTCGTGAAGCTGGGAATCGGGGGCGGCTCCTGTTGGCCGCCCGCAATACACCCCCGCAGCCCCTCAAGCAAGGAAGGCATAATGGCGGTGATAGTCGCTCCCAGTTGGTCTCGCACTTGCTCTTGGACTATCTCCGGAATCCGCACCACTAGTGGCTTGAGTTCTTTATGTTGGAAATATGCCCTAGAGGCAATAATAAAATGGTTATTATCATATTTCCTTGTTCATGATAATCTTCTATTGTTCATGCTATAATTGTATTAACAGGAAACAGTAATACATGTGTGAATAAATATATCACAATGTGTCCCTAGCAAGACTCTAGTTGGCTAGCTAGTTAGTCAATAGATGATCATGGTTTCCTGGTCATGGGCATTAGATGTCATTGATAACGGGATCACATCATTGGGAGAATGATGTGATGGAAAAGACCCAGTCCTAAGCATAGCACTAGATCGTATTGTTCGTATGCTAAAGCTTTTCTAATGTCAAGTGTCTTTTCCTTCGACCGTGAGATTGTGCAAATCCCGGATACCGTAGGAGTCCTTTGGGTGTATCAAACGTCACAATGTAACTGGTGACCATAAAGGCGCACGACGGGTACCTCTGAAAGTGTCTCTTGGGTTGGTACGAATCGAGATCGGGATTTGTCACTCCGCGTGACGGAGAGGTAACTCTGGGCCCACTCGGTAGAACATCATCATGAGCTCAATGTGAATACTGAGTTAGTCAAATGATGACGTGCTACGGAACGAGTAAAGAGACTTACCGGTAACAAGATTGAACAAGGTATAGGTATACCGACGATCGAATCTCGGGAAAGTTCTATACCGACAGACAAAGGGAATTGTTTACGGGATTGATTGAATCCTTGACATCGTGGTTCGTATGATGAGATCATCAGGGAGCAAGTGGGAGCCACCATGGGTATCCAGACCCCGCTGATGGTTATTGGCCGGAGAGGTGGCTCGGTCATGTCTGCCTGTCTCACGAACCCGTAGGGTCTACACACTTAAGGTTCGATGACGCTAGAGTTATAGGGAATTGTTATATGAGGTTACCGAAGGAAGTTCAGAGTCCCGGATGAGATCCCGGACGTCCCGAGGAGCTCCGGAATGGCCTGGAGGTAAAGATTGATATATAGGATGGATGGGTTTGGACGCCGGAAATGTTTCGGGTACCACCAGCAATGTGTCAGGACCACCGGAAGGGTTCTGGAGGCCCACCGGGAGGGGCCACAAGCCCCGAAGGGCTACATGGGCCAAGCGCTGGAGAGAACCAGCCCCTAGGTGGGCTGGTGCGCCCCACACCCAGCCCATGCGCACCAGAGAGGGAGGGAGGGGAAACCCTAGGCACAGGGGAGGCCCAAGGCCCACCAAGGGCGCCGCCCCCCCTTTCCCTGCCCTGGCAGCCGACCCCTCTCCCATCTGGGCTGCCGCACCACCTAGGGTGGAAACCCTAGGGGTGGCGCACCCCCTCCCCTCCTCCTATAAATAGTGGGGGTTTTGGGGCTGTTGGAGACACAGTTTTCCCTCTCCCACGGCGCAGTCGTGCCCCCCTTCTTCCTCCTCTCCCACGGTGCTTGGCGAAGCCCTGCCGGGAGACCTCGTCTCTCCATGGACACCACGCCGTCATGCTGCCGGAGATCTTCCCCAACCTCTCCCTCCTCCTTGCTGGATCAAGGTGCGGGAGACGTCACCGGGCTGCACGTGTGTTGTACGCGGAGGTGCCGTGGTTCGGCACTAGATCAGAATCACACCGCGATCTGAATCGCCGCGAGTACGACTCCATCAACCGCGTTCTAGCAACGCTTCCGCTTAGAGATCTTCAAAGGTATGAAGATGCACTCACCCCTCTCTCGTTGCTGGTCTCTCCATAGGAAGATCTGAATATGCGTAGGAATTTTTTTGAATTTATGCTACGTTACCCAATAGTGGCATCCGAGCCAGGTTTTCTATGTGTAGATTCTATGCACGAGTAGAACACAAAAGGTTGTGGGCGATGATTTGTCAATTGCTTGCCGCTACTAGTCTTATTCTTTTCCGGCAGTATTGTGGGATGAAGCGGCCCGGACCGACCTTACACGTACGCTTACGTGAGACTGGTTCTACCGACAGACATGCACACCGTGCATGAAGGTGGCTAGCGGGTGTCGGTCTCTCCCACTCTATTCGGATTGGATTTGATGAAAAGGGTCCTTATGAAGGGTACATAGCTTTGGCATATCATCGTTGTGGCTGTCATGTAGGTAAGAAGGCATTCTTGCTAGAAACCCAAATCAGCCACGTAAAACTTGCAACAACAATTAGGGGACGTCTAACTTGTTTTTGCAGGGTTTGACATGTGATGTGATATGGCCAAAGTTCTGATGTTGCATGTATGATGTATGAGATGATCATGTTATTGTAATAGGTTTCACGACTTGCATGTCGATGAGTATGACAACCGGCAGGAGCAATAGGAGTTGTCTTAATTTATTGTATGAGATGCAACGCCATGTGCTTACTACTTTTACTTCATTGCTAACGGTTAGCTATAGTAGTAGTGATAGTAGTAGTTGGCGTGACGACTTCACGGAGACACGATGATGGAGATCATGATGATGGAGATCATAGTGTCATCCGATGACGATGATGATCATGTGATGCCTGAAGATGGAGATCGAAAGAGCAAAGATCGAACGTATTCCGCTAAGTGCGCACTGTTGCGAAGGATCGTTGTCTCGAAGCACCACGTGATGATCGGGTGTGATAGATTCTAACGTTCGCATACAACGGGTGTAAGCCAGATTTACACACGCGAAACACCTAGGTTGACTCGACGAGATTAGCATGTACAGACATGACCTCGAATACAAGAGACCGAAAGGTCGAACATGAGTCATATGGTTGAATACGATCAGCATGAAGTTGCTCACCATGGTGACTAGTCCGTCTCACGTGATGATCGGACACGAGTTAGTCAACATGGATCATCTATCACTTAGATGACTAGAGGGATGTCGATTTAAGTGGGAGTTCATACTTAATTTGATTAAATGAACTTAATTGTCATGAACTTAGTCTAAAAGTTGTCTTTCTAAATATTGTAGATGGCCAACGTCAACCTCAATTTCAACGCATGCCTGGAGAAAAACAAGCTGAAAGATGATGGTAGCAACTATGCGGACTGGGTTCGCAACTTGAAGCTCATCCTTGAAGCAGCTAAAAAGGCTTATGTCCTTGATGCGCCGCTAGGTGACCCTCCCGCTCCCGCAGCAGCCCAGGACATTCTGAACGTCTGGCAAACATGGAGTGATGAATACTCTCTGGTTAGGTGTGGCATGTTATACAGTTTGGAAACGGGGCTCCAAAGGCGTTTTTAGCAACACAGTGCATATGAGATGTTCCAAGAGCTGAAGCTAGTTTTTCAAGCTCATGCCTGTGTCGAGAGATATGAAGTCTCCGACAAGTTCTTTAGCTGTAAGATGGAGGAGAACAGTTCTGTCAGTGAGCACATACTCAAAATGTCTGGGTTACACGGTCGTCTGACTTCACTTGGAGTCGAACTTCCGGATGATGCTATAATTGACAGAATCCTCCAGTCTGTCCCACCAAGCTACAAAGGTTTCGTGCTGAACTACAACATGCAAGGGATGGAGAAGACCATTTCCGAGTTGTACTCGATGCTCAAGTCTGCAGAAGTAGAAATCAAGAAAGAGCATCAAGTGTTGATGGTCAACAAGACCATTAGTTTCAAGAAGGGCAAGGGTAAGAAGAACTTCAAGAAAGACGGCAAAGCCGTTGCCGCACCCGGTAAGCCAGATGCCGGGAAGAAGAAAAGGAATGTACCCTAGCCTGAGACTAAGTGCTTCTATTGCAAGGGAAAAGGTCACTGGAAGCAGAACTGCCCCAAATACTTAGCGGACAAGAAGCCGACAACGTTAAAGGTATATGTGATATACATGTTATTGATGTGTACCTTACCAGCGCTCGTAGTAGCTCCTGGGTATTTGATACCGGTGTTGTTGCTCACATTTGCAACTCAAAGCAGGAACTGCGGAATAAACGGAGACTAGCAAGGATGAGGTGACGATGCGCGTCGGGAATGACTCCAAGGTCGATGTGATCGCCGTTGGCACGCTACCTCTACATCTACCATCGGGATTAGTTTTAAACCTTAATAATTGTTATTTAGTACCAGCTTTGAGCATGAATATTGTATCAGGGTCTTGCTTAATGCGAGATGGATACTCATTTAAGTCAGAGAATAATGGTTGTTCTATTTATATGAGTGATATGTTTTATGGTCATGCTCCGCTGGTGAATGGTTTGTTCTTGATGAATCTCGATCGTGATGTTATGCATATTCATAGTGTGAGTACCAAAAGATGTAAAGTTGATAATGATAGTCCCACATACTTGTGGCACTACCGCCTTGGTCATATCGGCGTGAAGCGCATGAAGAAGCTCCATACTGATGGACTATTAGAGTCTCTTGACTTTGAATCATTTGACACATGCGAACCGTGCCTCATGGGCAAGATGACTAAGACTCCATTCTCAAGAATAATGGAGAGAGCAATCGACTTATTGGAAATAATACATACTCATGTGTGTGGTCCAATGAACGTTGAAGCTCGCGGTGGCTATCGTTATGTTCTCACTCTCACCGATGATCTGAGTAGGTATGGGTATATCTACTTGATGAAGCACAAATCTGAGACGTTTGAAAGGTTCAAGGAATTTCAGAGTGAGGTCGAGAATCAACGTGACAGAAAAATTAAGTGTATACGATCTGATCGTGGAGGAGAATATTTGAGTCACGAGTTTGGCACAGACCTAAGGAAGTGTGGAATCGTTTCACAACTGACGCCACCTGGCACACCGCAACGCAACGGAGTGTCTGAACGTCACAATCGCACTTTATTAGATATAGTACAATCTATAATGTCTCTTACCGACTTACCGCTATCATTTTGGGGATACACATTAGAAACTGCAGCATTCACTTTAAATAGGGCACCGTCTAAATCCGTTGAGACGACACCGTATGAACTATGGTTCGGTAAGAAACCTAAGTTGTCGTTTCTTAAAGTTTGGGGCTGCGATGCTTATGTGAAGAAACTTCAACCAGAAAAGCTCGAACCCAAAGCGGAGAAATGCGTATTCATAGGATACCCTAAGGAAACTATTGGGTATACCTTCTATCTTAGATCCGAAGGTAAGATCTTTGTTGCCAAGAACGGATCCTTTCTACAGAAAGAGTTTCTCTCGAAAGAAGTAAGTGGGAGGAAGGTAGAACTTGATGAGGTAATTACACCCCCTCTCGAACAGGATAGTAGCGCAGTGCGGGAAGTTGTTCCTGTGGCGCCTACACCAAGTGAAGAGGAAGTTAATGATAATGATCATGAAGCTTCGGATCAAGTTACTACTGAACCGCGAAGGTCCACGAGGGCACGCTCCGCACCAGAGTGGTACGGCAACCCTGTGATGGAAATCATGTTGTTAGACAACGGTGAACCTTCGAACTATGAAGAAGCGAAGGCGGGCCCAGATTCCAACAAATGGCTTGAAGCTATGAAATCCGAGATAGGATCCATGTATGAGAACAAAGTATGGACTTTGGTGGACTTGCCCGATGACCGGCGAGGCATAGAAAATAAATGGATCTTCAAGAAGAAGACTGATGCAAACGGTAATGTAACCGTTTATAAAGCTCGACTTGTTGCTAAGTGTTTTCGACAAATTCAAGGAATTGACTACGAAGAGACTTTCTCTCCCGTAGCAAAGCTGAAATCAGTCCGAATCATGTTAGCAATTGCCGCCTTTTATGATTATGAAATTTGGCAAATGGACGTCAAAACAGTGTTCCTTAACGGGAACCTTAAGGAAGAGTTGTATATGATGCAACCAGAAGGTTTTGTCGACCCTGAGGGTGCTAACAAAGTATGCAAGCTCCAGTGCTCCATCTATGGGTTGGTGCAAGCATCTCGGAGTTGGAACATTCGCTTTAATGAGGTGATTAAAGCGTTTGGGTTCATACAGGTTTACGGAGAAGCCTGTCTGTACAAGAAAGTGAGTGGGAGCTCTGTAGCTTTCCTCATACTGTATGTGGATGACATATTATTGATGGGGAATAATATAGAGATGTTGGAGAGCATAAAGGCCTATTTGAACAAGAGTTTTTCAATGAAGGATCTTGGATATGCTGCATACATATTAGGCATCAAGATCTATAGAGATAGATCGATACGCCTCATAGGTCTTTCGCAAAGTACATACCTTGACAAGATATTGAAGAAGTTCAATACGGAAAACTGAAATAAAGGGTTCTTGCCAGTTTTGCAAGGTATGAGATTGAGTAAGACTCAGTCGCCGACCACGGCAGAAGATGGAGAGAAGATGAGTTCTGCCCCCTACGCTTCAGCCGTAGGCTCTCTTATGTATGTCATGCTGTGTACCAGACCTGATATAAACCTTGCCATAAGTTTGGTAGGGAGGTACCAAAGTGATCCCGGTATGGAACACTAGACGGCGGTCAAGAATATCCTTAAGTACCTGAAAAGGACTAAGGAAATGTTTCTCGTTTATGGAGGTGACGAAGAGCTCGTCGTAAAGGGTTACGTCGATGCTAGCTTCGACACAGATCCGGATGACTCTAAGTCACAGACCGTATACGTATATGTTTTGAATGGTGGGTCAGTGAGCTGGTGCAGCAGCAAGCAAGAAGTCGTGGCAGCATCTACATGTGAAGCGGAGTACATAGCTGCTTCAGAAGCGGCTCATGAAGGAATTTGGATGAAGGAGCTCATCACCGACCTTGGATTGGTTCCAAGCGCGTCGGGTCCAATGACACTCTTCTATGATAACACTTGGGCCATTGCCATAGCCAAGGAGCCTAGGTTTCACTAGAAGACGAAGCTCATCAAACGCCGCTACAACTCCATCCAGGACCATGTCCAGAGTGGAGTAATAGAGATTTGTAAAGTACACACGGATCTGAATGTTGGAGACCCGTTGACTAAACCTCTTCCACGAGCAAAACATGATCAACACCATAATGCTATGGGTGTTCGATACATCACAATGTAACTAGATTATTGACTCTAGTGCAAGTGGGAGACTGTTGGAAATATGCCCTAGAGGCAATAATAAAATGGTTATTATTATATTCATGATAATCGTCTATTGTTCATGCTATAATTGTATTAACAGGAAACAGTAATACATCTGTGAAAAAATAGATCACAATGTGTCCCTAGCAAGCCTCTAGTTGGCTAGCTCGTTAGTCAATAGATGATCATGGTTTCCTGGTCATGGGCATTAGATGTCATTGATAACGGGATCACATCATTGGGAGAATGATGTGATGGACAAGACCCAATCCTAAGCACATCACTAGATCGTATTGTTCGTATGCTAAAGCTTTTCTAATGTCAAGTGTCTTTTCCTTCGACCGTGAGATTGTGCAACTCCCGGATACCATAGGAGTGCTTTGGGTGTATCAAACGTCACAACATAACTGGGTGACTATAAAGGTGCACTACGGGTACCTCTGAAAGTGTTTGTTGGGTTGGTACGAATCGAGATCGGGATTTGTCACTCCGCCTAACGGAGAGGTAACTCTGGGCCCACTCGGTAGAACATCATCATGATCTCAATGTGACTAAGGAGTTAGTCACACGATGACGTGCTACGGAGTGATTAAAGAGACTTACCGGTAACGAGATTGAATAAGGTATAGGTATACCGACGATCGAATCTCGGGCAAGTTCTATACCGACAGACAAAGAGAATTGTATACGGGATTGATTGAATCCTTGAAATCGTGGTTCATCCAATGAGATCGTCGTGGAGCAAGTGGGAGCCACTATGGGTATACAAACCCAGCGGATGGTTATTGGCCAGAGAGGTGTCTCGGTCATGTCTGCCTGTCTCCCGAACCCGTAGGGTCTACACACTTAAGCTTCGAGGTTACAGGGTTATAGGGAATTGTTATACGAGGTTGCCGAAGGAAGTTCGGAGTCTCGGATGAGATCCCGGACGTCACGAGGAGCTCCAGAATGGTCCGGAGATAAAGATTGATATATAGGATGGATGGGTTTGGACGCCGGAAATGTTTCGGGCACCACCGGCAAAGTGTCGGGAGCATCGGAAGGGTTCCGGAGGCCCACCGGGAGGGGCCACAGGCCCCGGAGGGCTACATGGGCCAAGTGCGGGAGAGAACCAGCCCCTAGGTGGGCTGGTGCACCCCCCACACTCAGCTCATGCGCACCAGAGAGGGAGGGAGGGGAAACCCTAGGCGCAGGGGAGGCCCAAGGCCCACCTAGGGCGCTGCCCCCCCTTTCCCTGCCCTGGCCTCCGCCTCTCTCGCTCAACTGGGTTGCCGCACCACCTAGGGTGGGAACCCTAGGGGTGGCGCACCCCCTCCCCTCCTCCTATAAATAGTGGGGGTTTTGGGGCTGTTGGAGACACAGTTTTCCTGCTCCCACGGCGCAACCGTGCCCCCCTTCTTCCTCCTCTCCCACGGTGCTTGGCGAAGCCCTGCCGGGAGACCTCGTCTCTCCATCGACACCACGTCGTCGTGCTTCCAGAGATCTTCCCCAACCTCTCCCTCTTCGTTACTGTATCAAGGTGCGGGAGACATCACCGGGCTGCACGCGTGTTGAACGCGGAAGTGTCGTGGCACTCTCGTTCAACCGCGATCTGAATCGCCGCGAGTACGACTCCATCAACCGCGTTCTAGCAACCCTTCCTCTTAGCGATCTTCAAAGGTATGAAGATGCACTCACCCCTCTCTCGTTGCTGGTCTCTCCATAGGAAGATCTGAATATGCGTAGGAATTTTTTTGAATTTATGTTACGTTACCCAACACTTTACACTCGCGCTCCTGGCTTTCTGAGCTAGTCTTTCTCTCCTTTCGCCCAACCTTATAGTATTCCGAACATTTCGTGGACAAGCCTTCGCCAGCCACCCAACCAGCTGACGACGGCTTACTGAGCTTATCCTTGGGTTTCATTACATTCAATGCCCTATTTAAAGTGGTGTCCCAAGCGGCAGACGAGGAGCTGTGAGACCCCGTGATACGTCCATTTTGCATCATGTTTTCATGTTCATATTTATTGCTTCTAGGGTTGTTATATTACTTGTGGTACCATATTTATGCCTTTTTCTCTCTTATTTTGCAAGGATTATTTGAAGAGGGAGAATTCAAGCAGCTAGAATTTTGGACTTGAAAAGGAGCAAAGCCTAGTCCACTATTCTGCACATCTCCAAATGCCCTGAAAATTTACGTGGACTTTTTTTGGAATATATTAAAAATATTGGGTGAAAGAACTACCGGAGGGGGGCCACCAGGGCCCCACAAGCTTGCCCACCGCCACCACCATCCCTAGTGGCGCAGGGCAAGCTTGTCGGTTGCCTGAAGGCCCACTAGCCCCCCTCTTTTGCTATATGAAGCGTCCTTGTCTGGAAAAAAAATCAATCGGGAGCTTTTTCGTGGTTTCGCCGCCGCTACGAGGCGGAACTTGAGCAAATCCAATCTAGAGCTCCGGCAGGACGATCCTGTCGGGGAAACTTCCCTCCCTAAGGGGGAAATCGTCGCCATCGTCATCACCAACAATCCTCTCATCGGAAGGGAGGCATCTTCATCAACATCTTCATCAGCACCATCTCCTCTCCAATCCATAGTTCATCTCTTGTAACCAATCTTCGTCTCGCAACTCTGATTGGTACTTGTAAGGTTGCTAGTAGTGTTGATTACTCTTTGTAGTTGATGCTAGTTGGATTATTTGGTGGAAGAGTTTATGCTCAGATCCTTGATGATATTCATTACACGTCTGGTCATGATTATGATTATGTCTTGTGAGTAGTTACTTTTGTTCCTGAGGACATGGGATAAGTTATGATATTCGTTCGGTATTTTGATATGATGTATGTTGTTTTTCCTCTAGTGGTGTTATGTGAACGTCGACTACATAACACTTCACCATATTTGGGCCTAGAGGAAGGCATTGGGAAGTAGTAAGTAAATGATGGGTTGCTGGAGTGACAGAAGCTTAAACCCCAGTCTATGCGTTGCTTCGTGAGGGGCTGATTTGGATCCACTAGTTTAATGCTATGGTTAGACCTTGTCTTAATTCTTCTTTTGTAGTTGCGAATGCGTGCGAGAGAGGTTAATCATAAGTGAGATGCTTGTCCAAGTAAGGGCAGTACCCAAGCGCCGGTCCACCCACATATCAAACTATCAAAGTAACGAACGCGAATCATATGAACATGATGAAACTAGCATGATAGAAATTCCCGTGTGTCCTCGGGAGCGTTTTTCCTCCTATAAGACTTTGTTCAGGCTTGTCCCTTGCTACAAAAGGGATTGGGCAACTTGCTGCACCGTTACAACTACTTGTTACTTGTTACTCTTTGCTTGCTACATTTCACCTCGCTACACAATCACTTGTTACCGCTACTTTCAGTGCTTGTAGTTATTACCTTGCTGAAGTCCGTTTATCAGAGCCTTCTTCTCCTCGTTGGGTTCGACACTCTTACTTATCGAAAGGACTACGATTGATCCCCTATACTTGTGGGTCATCAAGACTCTTTTCTGGCGCCGTTGCCGGGGAGTGAAGCGCCTTTGGTAAGTGGAAATTGGTAAGGAAACATCTATATATTGTGCTGTAATTTATTGTCACTTGTCACTATGGAAACTCTTCCTTTGAGGAGTTTGTTCAGGGTATCTTCACCACGAATGGAAGCACGAGGAGTTGCTCCTCAACCTGAGGTACCTACTGAAAATATCTTTTATGAAATTCCTTTGGGTATGCTTGAGAAACTGTTGGCTAATCCTTTCACAGGAGATGGATCTTCACATCCAGACTTTCATCTAATCTATGTAGATGAAGTTTATGGTTTATTTAAGTTTGCAGGTTTGCCTGAGGATAAGGTAAAGAAGAAAGTATTTCCTTTATCTTTGAAGGATAAGGCGTTGACATGGTATAGGCTATGTGATGATGCTGGATCATGGGGCTACAATCGGTTGAAATTGGAATTTCATCAAAAGTTCTATCCTATGCATTTAGTACATCATGATCGGAACTTTATTTATAACTTTTCGCCTCGTGACAGGGAAAGCATAGCTCAAGTTTGGGGGAGTCTCAAATCAATGCTACATTCATTCCCCAATCATGAGCTCTCGAGAGAAATCATCACTCAAAACTTTTATGCTCGGCTTTGTCATGAAGATCGTACCAAGCTTGACACTTCTTGTGCTGGTTCTTTTATGAAGAAGGATGTTGATCACAAGTGGAATTTATTGGAGAGAATCAAATGCAACTCTAAAGATTGGGAGCTGGAGGAAGGTAAGTACTCAGGTATGAATTTCCAGTTTGATTGCGTTAAATCTTTTGTTGAGACAAACACTTCTAGAGATTTTAGCGCTAAGTATGGACTTGACTCTGAGATAGTAGCTTCTCTATGTGAATCTTTTGCTGCTCATGTTGATCTTCCCAAAGAGAAGTGGTTTAAATATCATCCTCCTGTAGAAAGCAACATAGACAAAACCAATCTAGTTGAGGAGAAAATCATAGCTTTTAGTGATCCTGTTGTTCCTTGTGCTTACACTGAGAAACCACCATACCCTGTTAGGATGAAGGATTATTCTAAAGCTCCAACTGTGATACGTAGGGTTTACATTAGACCACTTGCACCCCCTGAGGAGATTAGAGTTGAACCTAGTTTTGCTATTATCAAAGATCTCTTAGCCGAAGACATAGATGGGCATGTTATCAAATTCTGTGAGGACTCCGCTAGAATTGCTAAACCTCACGCGAAGGACAAACACAGACCTGTAGTTGGCCTCCCCGTTGTTTCTGTTAAGATAGGAGATCACTGTTACCATGGTTTATGTAATATGGGAGCTAGTGTTAGAGAAATACCCCGTTCTCTCTTTGATTAAATCAAAGATGAGATGGCACCTGCTGAGTTAGAACCCATTGATGTCATTATTACGCTAGCTAATAGAGACACTATATGCCCTCTGGGAATTGTGAGAGACGTAGAAGTCCTGTGTGGTAAGACAAAGTATCCTACTGATTTCCTCGTCCTTGGTACTGCACAAGATAGCTTTTGTCCCATCATATTTGGTAGACCCTTTCTCAACACTGTCAATGCTCACATTGATTGCTTTAAGCAGACTGTCACAGTAAGTTTCGAGGGTGTGTCTCATGAATTTAACTTCTCCATGTTTGGTAGACAAACCCATGAAAGAGATTCGTCTGGTAGAGATGAAATCATTGCTCTTGCCTCGATTGCCGTACCTCCTACGGATCCTTTAGAGAAATTTCTGCTTGAGAATGAAAATGATATGCATATGGAGGAGACAGATGAGATAGATAGAATTGTCTTAGAACAACATCCTATTCTCAAGAATAATCTGCCTCTTGAACTACATGGGGATCCTTCCCCACCAAAGGGTGATCCTGTGTTCGAGCTTAAACAGTTGCCTGATACTCTTAAGTATGCCTATCTTGATGATAAGGAGATATATCCTGTCATTATTAGTGCTCTCCTCTAAGAGCGCGAAGAGAAGAAGTTACTAAAAACTCTGAGGAAGCACTGCGCTGCTATTGGATATACTCTTGATGATCCTAAGGGTATTAGTCCTACTCTATGTCAGCACAAGATTAAAACCGATCCTGACTTTAAACCAGTTGCTGATCATCAAAGGAGATTAAATCCTAAGATGAAAGAGGTCATTAGAAAAGAAATATTAAAGCTTCTGGAAGCAGGAATCATTTATCATGTTGCTCATAGTGATTGGGTAAGTCCAGTACATTGCGTACCTAAGAAGGGAGGTATCACCGTCGTTCCTAATGATAAGGATGAACTAATCCCACAAAGGATTATTACCGGCTATAGAATGTTGATAGACTTCCGAAAACTGAACAAGGCAACCAGGAAAGATCATTATCCTTTGTTGTTCATCGACCAAATGCTAGAAAGGCTATCAAAGCACACACACTTCTGCTTTCTAGACGGTTATTCAGGTTTCTCGCAAATACCTGTTGCACAATCTGATCAAAAGAAAACCACTTTCACCTACCCTTTTGGTACCTTTGCCTATAGACGTATGCCTTTTGGCTTATGTAATGCACCTGCCACCTTCCAAAGATGTATGGTGGCTACATTCTCTGACTTTTGTGAAAAGATTGTCGAGGTTTTCATGGATGACTTCTCTGTTTACGGGTCTTCCTTTGATGATTGCCTCAGCAACCTTGATCGAGTCTTACAGAGATGCGAAGAAACCAACCTCGTCTTGAATTGGGAGAAGTGCCACTTTATGGTTAATGAAGGTATCGTCTTAGGACACAAAATCTCTGAAAGAGGCATTGAAGTTGATAAGGCTAAGGTTGATGCAATTGAGAAAATACCTTGCCCCACAGATATCAGAGGTATACGAAGTTTCTTAGGTCATGCTGGTTCCTATAGAAGGTTCATTAAATACTTCTCTAAGATCTATAGGCCTCTTACCAACCTCTTGCAGAAGGATGTTCCTTTTGTTTTTTGATGAGGATTGTGAGGAAGCCTTTGAAATACTTAAGAAGGCTTTGATAACCACACCTATTGAGCAACCACCTGACTGGAACTTGCCCTTTAAAATCATGTGTGATGCTAGTGATTATGTTGTTGGTGTTGTTCTAGGACAAAGAGTTGACAAGAAGTTGAATGTCATTCACTACGCTAGTAAAACTCTAGACAGTGCCCAAAGAAACTATGCCACTACGGAGAAGGAATTTTTAGCAGTCGTGTTTGCATGTGAAAAGTTTAGATCTTATATAGTTGACTCCAAAGTCACTATTCACTCTGATCATGTTGCTATTAAGTACCTTATGCAGAAGAAGGACGCTAAGCCTAGGCTGATCAGATGGGTTCTCCTGCAACAGGAATTTGATTTGCACGTCGTTGACCGAAAGGGTGCTGATAACCTTGTAGCAGATAACTTGTCTAGGCTAGAGAATGTCCTTGATGACCCACTACCAATTGATGACAGCTTTCCTGATGAGCAATTAAGTGTCATCCGCACTTCACTTAGTGCATCGTGGTATGCCGATTATGCAAACTATATCGTAGCCCAATACATACCACCCAGTTTCACCTATCAACAAAAGAAGAAATTCTTCTTTGATTTGAGACGCTACTTTTGGGATGATCCTCACATTTATAAGGAAGGAGTAGATGGTGTTATTAGACGTTGTGTGCCTGAACATGAACAGGGACAGATCCTGCAGAAGTGTCATTCCGAAGCCTACGGAGGACACCATGCTGGAGATAGAACTGCCCATAAGGTATTGCAATCAGGTTTCTATTGGCCAACTCTCTTTAAGGATACCCGTAAGTTTGTCTTGTCTTGCGAAGAATGCCAAAGGATAGGGAACATCAGTAAGCGTCAAGAGATGCCTATGAACTATTCACTTGTCACTGAACCATTTGATGTCTGGGGCTTTGATTATATGGGAGCCTTCCCGAGTTCCAATGGGTACACTCATATCTTAGTTGCTGTGGATTACGTTACTAAGTGGGTAGAAGCTATCCCCACTAAAATGTTGATCACCACACCTCTATTAAGATGCTTAAAGAAGTCATATTCCCAAGATTTGGAGTCCCTAGATACTTGATGACTGATGGCGATTCACACTTCATTCATGGTGTTTTCCGCAAGATGCTAGCTAAGTATGATGTCAACAATTTAGCTGCATCTCCTTATCATCATTAGTCTAGTGGTCAAGTGGAATTGAGTAATAGGGAGATCAAGTTGATCCTACAAAAGACCGTCAATAGATCTCGAAAGAACTGGTCTAGCAAATTTGACGATGCACTATCGGCTTATAGGACTGCTTATAAGAATCCCCTAGGCATGTCACCGTATAAAATGGTTTATGGTAAGGCCTGTCATTTACCTCTTGAGCTGGAACACAAAGCTGATTGGGCAATCAAAGAGCTCAACTTTGATTTCAAACTTGCCGGTGAGAAGCGGTTGTTTGATATCAGCTCGTTGGATGAATGGAGAGGCCAGGCATATGAGAAGGCCATGTTGTTAAGGAAAAGGTTAAGAGATGGCACGACAAATGAATACAGAAATGAGAGTTCAATGTAGGTGATTATGTCTTGCTATACAATTCTTGTTTGAGATTTCTTGCAGGCAAGCTTCTCTCTAAATGGGAAGATCCCTATGTTGTCGAGGAAGTATATCGTTCCGGTGCCATCAAAATCAATAACACGGAAGGAAATTTTCCTAGAGTGGTAAATGGGCAAAGAATCAAGCATTACATCCCTGGTACTCCCATAAATGTTGAGATCAATATCATCAATGTCATAACTCTAGATGATTACATAACGGATGTTTATCAGCCTGTTTCAGACCTTGAAAAGGAAGATGTATCTGTTTCGGCAAGAAATTGGACTCCGATATTTTTCAAATAGAAAATTTCCTCAGTTTTGGAATTTTTGGAAAATTAGAAAAATAAAAAGCAGTCCAGAGAGCGAACGAGGCAGCCACAAGGGCCCACTCCGCCACCACCCCCCTGGTGGCGGTGGGCAAGCTTGTGGGCACCTCGTGTGCCTCCCGGACTCCGTTTTCTTGCGGAGGACTCCTTCTGGCCGAGAAAAAAAATCAAATTATAGTTGCCCGAAGGTTTTGATCTCCGTATCGCGCAGTTTTCCTCTGTTTTCGTTTCGAGCTTGTTGTCTGCCGCAGATTTAGGTCAAGATGTCTTCTCAAGATTCAGAAGAAGAGATCTATGTGGCTGATGATCGTGCTAACTCTAGGATTAATGGGGACTTGGAACCATATGGCTGGACCACTTATGAGGAAGAGGACTATGAGCCCAAAGGGAAGGAGCAAACAAGTTCCGATGAAGAGGAGGCTCCTCTACCTCAACCTACAAACACCCATGTGGAGTTCAAGAAGTCAAGCCTCCCTGACCATAGGAAGAAGCCTAAGACCTTGTTTATCCCTTCTCGTTTCTTGCACGAGAGTAAGCAGGAGCTTTGCCATAGAGTTTTGAATCTCGAGGAGGAAAATGACGATCTAAGTGAGCAAAACTTTTTGCTCAAGTGGAAATTAGACAAGCTCAAGACTGCTCCAACAACACCACAATCACCACCAAAGGAAGGCAACTAAGCATTGGTATGGGCAATCCCCTTGGCTTCTGCCAAGCTTGGGGGAGTTGCCCTGGTATCGTATACCCTTTATATCTTTTGCTTTTACCTTTGTTTTAGTTCTTTCCTTTTCAGTTTTTATTTCTTCTTTTAGAGGAATAAGTCTTTAGTTTTTAGTTTGACTCTTTTTCTTTTGTCTCTCCCCCGTTGTATACGAGCTTACGAGCTTTATAATAAAGATTGTCTTAGTCAAGGGCTTTGCTTTGTTCCATGATCAAAAGTATGAAAAGAAAGTTAGCATGAAAGATCATGAGACGATCTTATGGAAAGTGATAACTTCACTTCTGACAAGTATGATGATTGAAACTTGTTGAGAATAAACCAACATAGACATTAGTCATTGTTGCAAATAGTAAAAAGTAATAAGGAAAGAGAGGTTCACATATAGATATATCATCTTAGACACTTTTTACAATTGTGTGCACTCACCAAACTATTACATGCCTAGGAGTAGATGTTGGACAAGGAAGACAACATAATGAATTGTATTTGCTTGGTTCCAAACAATGTCATATGATTAGAGATCCCTTAGCATGTGACAATTGCTTCCACCTCATATTAGCCAAAACTCCCGCACCAAGTAGACATACTACTTGTGCATCCATAAACCTCCAACCAGTTTTGCCATGAGAGTCCACCATAACTACCTATGGATTGAATAAAATCCTTCAAGTAAGTTGTCATCGGTGCAAGCAATAAAAATTGCTCTCTAATATGTATGATCTATTAGTGTGTGGAAAATAAGCTTTGTACGAACCTGTGATGAGGAAGACATAAAAGCGACATACTACATAATAAAGTTCTTTGTCACAGGAGGCAATATAAAGTGACGTTCCTCCGCACTAAGAGGACACGCATCCAAACCTCAAAAGCGCATGACAACCTCTGCTTATCTTTGCGAAGGGCCTATCTTGTACCTTTACTTTTTACTCGTGTAAGATTCATGGTGATCTTCACCAATTCCCTTTTTGTCTTTGTCTTGGCTACCGTCACATGCTTGGGAAAGATCTATATTCATATATCAACTCGGAGTTGAGTACTTATGCTTTATTGTTGTTGACATTATCCTTGAGGTAAATGGTTGGGAGGCAAAACTATAAGCCCCTATCTTCCTCTGTGTCCAGCTGAAACTTTGACACCATGAGTACCACGTGAGTTGTAGAAATTGTGGAAAACAAAAGAGATGATTGAGTATGTGGGTTTGCCTTACAAGCTCTTACTTGACTCTTTCTGATGTTGTGTTAAATTGCAACTGCCTCAATGACTATGGACTTTTGTTGGTCACTTCTCGGTAAGGTTTGTGCTTCATGCTTTACTTTGTGAAGAAATTGTTACTTTCCCATAAGAATATTTATGATATATTGCTGTTCTATGTGTGAGCATGATGCCCTTATGTCCGTATTATGTTTTCTTGACACCTTTGTCCCTCAACATGTGGACATGTTTATGGAACTTGGTTTTCGCTTGAGGACAAGCGAGGTCTATGCTTGGGGGAGTTGATACGTCCATTTTGCATCATGCTTTCATGTTGATATTTATTGCTTCTTGGGCTGTTATATTACTTGTGGTACCATTTTTATGCCTTATTTCTCTTATTTTTCAAGGATTATTTGAAGAGGGAGAATTCAAGTAGCTGGAATTCTGGACTGGAAAAGGAGAAAATCCTAGTCCACTATTCTGCACATCTCCAAATGCCCTGAAAATTTACGTCGATTTTTTCTGAAATATATTAAAAATACTGGGTGAAAGGACTACCATAGGGGGACCACCAGGGCCCCACAAGCTTGCCCACCGCCACCACCCCCCTGGTGGCGCAGGGCAGGCTTCTGGGCTGCCTGAAGGCCCACTAGGGCCCCTCTTTTGCTATATGAAGCGTCCTGGTCTGGAAAAAATCAATCGGGAGCTTATTCGTGGTTTTGCCGCCGCCACGAGGCGGAACTTGAGCATATCCAATCTAGAGCTCCGGCAGGATGATCCTGCCGGGGAAACTTCCCTCCCGGAGGGGGAAATCGTCGCCATCGTCATCACCAACACTCCTCTCGTCGGAGGGGAGGCATCTTCATCAACATCTTCATCAGCACCATCTCCTCTCCAATCCCTAGTTCATCTCTTGTAACCAATCTTCGTCTCGCAACACCGATTGGTACTTGTAAGGTTGCTAGTAGTGTTGATTACTCTTTGTAGTTGATGCTAGTTGGATTATTTGGTGGAAGAGTTTATGCTCAGATCCTTGATGCTATTCATTACACCTCTGGTCATGATTATGATTACGTCTTGTGAGTAGTTACTTTTGTTCCTGAGGACATGGGATAAGTCATGCTGATAATACTCATGTGAATTTGATATTCGTTCGGTATTTTGATATGTTGTATGTTGTTTTTCGTCTAGTGGTGTTATGTGAACGTCGACTACATAACACTTCACCATATTTGGGCTTAGAGGAAGGCATTGTGAATTAGTAAGTAGATTATGGGTTGCTGGAGTGACAGAAGCTTAAACCCCAGTCTATGCATTGCTTTCTGAGGGGCTGATTTGGATCCACTAGTTTAATGCTAGGGTTAGAGGTTGCGGATGCTTGCGAGAGAGGTTAATCATAAGTGGGATGCTTGTACAAGTAAGGGCAGTACCCAAGTGTCGGTCCACCCACATATCAAACTATCAAAGTAACGAACGCGAATCATATGAACATGATGAAACTAGCATGACAGAAATCCCCGTGTGTCCTCGGGAGCGTTTTTCCTCCTATAAGACTTTGTTCAGTCTTGTCCCTTGCTACAAAAGGGATTGGTCCACTTGCTGCACCGTTGCTACTACTTGTTACTTGTTACTCTTTGCTTGCTACATTTCACCTCGCTACACAATCACTTGTTACCGCTACTTTCAGTGCTTGCAGTTATTACCTTGCTGAAATCCGTTTATCAGAGCCTTCTGCTCCTAGTTGGGTTCGACACTCTTACTTATCGAAAGGACTACAATTGATCCCCTATACTTGTGGGTCATCACCACGCGCTACTGCTTTCAGTTTCCTGCGGAAGGAACGTGAACCATTTAGAAATTTGGCTTCATTAATTAGAATGAAACCATATGGAGCTAATTACACGGGGGTGTATTCCTTACCAGAACACGCTCAAGCTCCTTCACCTTCGGATCCGTGGTAAGCTCCTTTGTTACCGGGTCCACCTAGTACTGGGTCCTGACATAGTTCGTGGTTTGCTTTTCATGGTATTTATCGAAGAGGGGCGTTAGGCCTTGCTCGGCACGCTCCGCGTCCTCCTTGTCCCATTTAGGTTCTGCCACTCTGTAACCGCCGGGACCAAGTTTGTGGACCCCTAAGTTCAAGTCCCGCATATATTTCCCCCCACTAAATTGATTTCGTGGATGCGTTGCACTCGCACTTGATCTTGATCTCCAAGTAGTCAGCTTCGCTGATCGAAGGATTTGTCTCCTTGATCTTCTCATAACTATCACCTCTTAAAATCTTTCTCTTCACCGAGGCTCTCCAAGTAGCCAGGGTCGTGCTCATCTTCGTGAGGGCGACACTGTTCACCTTCATCCCTGAGAGGCTTCTGTTTGCGACGTCACCGGGGAACTTGTATCGTTCGTGCAGCTTCGTGAAGAGGAGGTTGCGCAAATTCGCTCAGCCTTGATGCCTTAGGTTCTCGGTGTTGATCGAGACAGTGCTCCGGAGAATGCACCCGAGTTGTCCCGCGTACCCACCGACTAATTCTTTCGGCGCCGTTGGATGCCCACTGGAGGACACTTCAGTAAATTCCTCCTTGACGGTGCCGAGCACGTTCGAGCGCCGGTCGTTCCGTTGCTTCTTGGGTTGGTTGCCATCTGTGCATTCGCTGCCATCATTAGTGGTGGCATCCCTGGTGGCACCATTAGTTGTGTCATCCCCGGGGGTTGTGTAGTCGGGATCGGTGTCTTCCACGGCGTCCTCATAGCGGTGAGGTTCTTCCTCCAGCTCCTGGGACAGCTCCCATAATGGCTTGCCCGAACCGCCGGCCTCATCGTTGTTGGCCATGTTCGCTCTGAATAGGAAAAAATGCTACTAGAGTTATTGGATGAATCAGGGTAGTATCTAGTCTTCTCAGATTTAGAGGAAAACTAAGAATAAAACATGTAAATTGATATGATGAAGATGAAGATTTGGGAGCAGGGTTTAGGTTAGAGTGATGAGAGTGGTGTTCATTTCCTAACTCGCTCCCTTCTCCATTATTTGGGCTTAGGAGACATGGGGACAAACAGATGTGCGAGTTTGCACTCATACTTGGCTTGGAGAACATAAGGGTAGATGGTCTTGTGTCTACAATTATCAATTAGCAGGAAAGGCAAATGGACGTTGAATTCCCTTCTTTTTGAAAAATGGACGCTTAGAAATATTTGCTTCGTAGAAATAACCTTGTCTCTAAATGTTGATTAATTTTTGTTTCGGTTGAGAATCGGGCACCTTCTAGGTCAAGAAAATTGGGCATGACCTTTGCTAATTTCCTTGACCTAGGAGTGCCACATTCTCAATCGAAACGGAAATTAATCAACATTTTAGGAGAAAGGGGTAACCTTGAGAACACAAGCAGTAAGTTCAAAAGGTGATACCCACTGAAATAAGCAGTAAGCTCATTATATATAGATGATAACCACCAGATGATACCCACCAAAATGATAACAGTGTGCAGTACATTTTTACCTAGGCTACTGAACAAATAATTACGGAATGAGCGAGACAGGAAGCAAGGCCGCCTTTCGGAACAAAAACACAAAATAAAAAGGCAAAACAGAACAGGCATCCACCTCCTTGACAGCAGTTGTAGACCAAACTATGGTCTTTGCACTTTGCACCAGATTCCCTGTCCAACACACATTATAATTAGGATCAGGAAGGTACATACCATAAGAAACATGTCTTCTTGCATATAATATATGTAAATGTCACTCACAGAAAACACAACACATCCTGTAATATCAGATGATAAATTGCCAACATTTTGTTTCATAACAGAACAAATTGAGATTACCGTAAGAAAACATAACAGTGAATTTCTAGGATCTGTTTCACGTTGCGGTCAATTCTGATGATCATGTTTACCTAACAAAATTTGCCTATTTTACGGTTTGGCTAATAAAGCTTCTCTTTGTTTTTATTTTCCCACAACTAATTATGAAGCTAGTTCCGCGCAACACAATGCAAGCTTAGCAAACACAAACTGAACCTTAGGAAATATTGTCAACTACCAGTGGCAACCAGAGACCAAGTTATAACTTACCTAGACCTAAAATCAGTGATTCCTCGGAAAATTTGGTGAACATTTGTGCAAACAGAAAAAAAGTCCGTCCCTTTGTTTCTCAACTTAGATCTTAAAATCGGGCCCTTGTCTAGTAGCTCCATTGGATATTTTAGAAGAAAAAGACGCCAAGGCTGAATTAAAGGTAAAATGGTTATTGGTTCCATAAGTCTAAGCCCCTCGTCATTTTTAAAACAAACAGTATGTTGTGTATCAATCCTGACACTAGCAAATCCCTTATGAATCAACACAATCATTCAATTCCTTCACATATGTGTAAAACCTGTGAACAAAGCATGGGATGCAACGGAAGCACGAGTCGACCAGCAAGAAAAAGAAACCAATCCTCTTTTCAAAAAACAAAACTAATCCTATCCTCCCTGAGAGATCTCTGTGAACAAAGTACATGATGCCAGCTTTTAGTGCACCCCTCTACTATAATCTTCTCTACTCAACTCCTTCAAGAAAACATTCAACATGCGTTTGTAATTTTTGATACCTCTGGCATTCTCTGTGCTGCCATGATTGATGAACGGGTTGAAAGTTTCTCTCGCAAAAAAAATAAAAAAAGTTACATACATACAACTACTGAGTCCTTGCAATTTTACATTGCCTCGTCGCAACATGTGATGCCTCTTCCGTGTCTTTCTATGCAACCCCTTTCCCTTATTTATTTTCATGACCTTTTATGTTCATACCACACTAGTAATTTACAGTTTGTTTTTCAAGGAGCCTTCTAAAACATGAGAAGAAACAAACAAGCACACCAAAAAAATAAGAAAAAAAACTACTGCCTAACTGAAGCATGCATGCATCCGTCAGTTGGTATATACAAGAGAATCATTACTTGCATCAGATGCACATAACAACCATTACTTGCATAATAAAAACACATCCACAATCAAGACCCTAACCACTAATCCCCCAAAACAAAAATAAAAAATCTTGGTAACCAAGGCTTCTCTCGGCACAGCACAAGAGGAGATGTCCACCACAAACAGCTTATTTCAGACAACCAAAGACGACAATCAGAAGTACTCCAAGCCATAACAACAACAGCTAAGCCCTTTCAATTCATATTCTTCTATTCCTATCCTCATCTGTACATACATCCGTCTACACAGCAGCTTAATACAACACCATCATCAATCCACGTGGCACGGGGGGAGGGGGTACAAAGCAAGCACTAGTAGCTACTACTGCAGTAGTCATAACCATCAAGCAACAATCTTCTTTTCATCTTAGTATACAGGCTTTAGCAAAAATGTTAAAAAAGTGGCCACTCAAGATATTACCATGTACTAGTACTTATCAGGAGAAATTCATTAGGCTCTTTCGGAATTATAAAGTTGGCATAACAAAATTAAGTCTAAAGAGTCCTCCTGGTAAAACGAGCAGGGGGAGACGCCGGGAGCCGCCGCCGTCGATGCTCGGGCGGCATGGCCGGATGTGGAGGAAGGCGAGGAAGGAATAGGAGAGTTATTACCTAAGGGAAGTCCTTCGTCGTTGTCGGAAGCATCAAGTCCGTCCACTCGTGCGTCGTCACCCCGTCGCCTCGATCTCTGCCGGTGTGACTAGGGGTAGTGGCTTGGAGGGCGGCGGCAGTGGCTGACGAGGGGGCCGCGGCGGTGGCAGCAAACCCTAACCGGCGCTGGATCGAGGGAGGGGGGATGGGAGGGAGGGAGGGGTGTGGTTGGAGTGGAGATGCGGGGGAGAGGCGAGTGAGGAGAGGGAAGAAGGGGATAGTACGGGGGAGGGTTAGCAACAGCGCACCATTTAGGGGTGCGCCATAAGTGGCATATCAGTGGCGCACCTTTTAGTGGTGCGCCATAAATAGGGAGGGATAGCAATGGCGCACCTTCTCCTCGTGCGCCATTCTAACTTTTTTTTTGGATTTTTAGTTGCATGTAATAATTTTGGTTATCACTTTTTAGTTGCATGTAATAATTCTGTAACAATATGATCTTGTTCTCATGATGATCTTGTTTTTGGTTATCACTTTTGGATTTTTAGTTGCATGTAATAACTAAAACTATTACTAATTTTGGATTTCTAGTTGCATGTAATAATTTTGGTACATATTGCATGATGATCTTTTTCTCATGATGATCTTTTTTTTGCATTAATTTTAGTGTTCTAGAACTTATCCATATACTTTTGAAAAGGTTTCTGCATGCACATGACTTAATAACCAAAAGTAATGGAATAGCCCAATGGTTTACACCTAACCCATCCATAAAGCTCACGGAGAGACACATTTACAAAAAATGATGTCATGTGGTGATATCACATTGTGCAAAGATTTAGAATTAGATGACATGGTTGAAATCAAGTGACTTGAAATAACAGTCATCAAAGATTGCGCTTACCGCTGACACACACATGCGGCCGACACGTCGTGATTCGATCTAAGCTATCTGTTCACAATGATCTTCTTGCCCTTCTTTCACGCAATTGAATAATTTAGCCCCGGAACCCCTTGAATTCTTCTCTTGAACGGACGTCCTTTAGGTAGGGTGGTCGTGCTTCTTCTTGTGGTGTGTGCTACTTCATTGTCGTCGTCATGTTCCATCTTCGGGTCGCCGTAGTTGTCGAAGTCTTGCTCCTTCGCGACTCCATCCATTCCGATGATGTTCCTTTGGCCTCTCCTCACGACAACACGACTGGGCTTTGACGGGTCGGTAATGAACAAGCATTGGTCCACTTGGCAAGCCAGTACCCATGGCTCATTTTTTGCGGTGACTTTTGCGCCCGCGGTCTTAGATTTTGCTTCGTGTATAACCGTGGTGGTGAAATACCGGTCTTCTTTTAGGACGCTCTTGGCCCATCTGACACGGAACATCAGAACCTTCTCTACAGCGTAGCTCAGTTCCCAGATCTCCTTGATCCTTCCGTAGTATTTGTCCTTGTCGTTACTGGTGTAGGATTCCATCGTTACCCTGGAGTTCTGATAATCGCTCTTCATGTCCTTTTCCTCGGTGTAGAATGTGTAGCCGTTGATATCGTACGCCTCATAGGTCATCAGGTTGTGCTCGGCCCCCTGTGACAAGGCGAATATGAGTTTTTCATCCGTGGAAGATTCCTCATGTAAAGGGTACGACAGAAGCATGTCCTTGAACCAACGCGTGAAATATGAGTTGTGCTCTTTGATTGTATTTCCGTCCGTCCTCTGTTGGCCTCAGTCATTGTACGTCTTCTCAATAAAAAATTTGTGCTCTACCACCCAAGGATCGACCACATCTATGTGTTGTACGCGACTAGGTTTGCTCTTTCAAAGTCGGTGAGTCGACTCTTGAAGTCGACATGCATTTCACGGCGACCCTCGTGGTGACCCCATCCAGCGAGCCTACCGAGGTGCCTGTTGACAGGTGCTACCTCTTGATCTTGCGTTGGTTTTTCACTTGAAGAGGAAAGGGTGATGCACCACAGCACAAGTAAGTTTTTCCCTGAGTTTGAGAACCAAGGTATCAATCCAGTAGGAGTATCAAAGCAAGTCTCCAAAGTACCTGCGCAAAAACAAGCAAACGTGCACCCAACGCTACAAAGGGGTTGTCAATCCCTTCATGGTTAACTCCAAGGTGAGATTTGAAGGTGGAAAGTGCAACAAAGTAAAAGTGTAAAGCTGAAAATATGATGTGAAGTAGACCCGGGGGCGATAGTGTTCACTAGAGGCTTCTCTCAAGATAGCAAATATTACGGTGGGTGAACGAATTAATGTCGAGCAATTGATAGAACCGCGCAAAGTCATGACGATATCTAAGGCAATCATACATATAGGCATCACGTCCGAGACAAGTAGAACGATATTGTCTGCATCTACTACTATTACTCCACACATCGACTGCTATCCAGCTTGCATCTAGTGTATTAAGTTCATAACAAACGGAGGAACGCCTTAAGCAAGATGACATGATGTAGAGGGATAAATTCATGCAATAGATATAAACCCCATCTTTTTACCCTTGATGGCAACAACACGATGCGTGCCTCGCTACCCCTTCTGTCACTGGGTGAGGACACCGCACGATATGAACCCAAAACCAAGCACTTCTCGCATTGCAATAATTATAGATCAAGTTGGCCAAACGAAACCCACAACTCGAAGAGAATTACAAGGATATGAAATCATGCATATAAGAGATCAGAGGACACTCAAATAACATTCATAGATAATCTGATCATGAATCCACAATTCATCGGATCTCGACAAACACACCGCAAAATAAGATTACATCGGATAGATCTCCATGAAGATCATGGAGAACTTTGTATTGAAGATCCAAGAGAGAGAAGAAGCCATCTAGCTACTAGCTATGGACCCGAAGGTCTGTCATGAACTACTCACGCATCATCGGAGAGGCAATGGTGTTGATGGAGAAGCCCTCCGTGTCTGAATCGCCCCTCCGGCAAGGCACCATAACGTGCCCCAGATGGGATCTTGCAGAGACAGAATCTTGAGGCGGTGGAAAAGTATTTTCGTGGCTCTCTCCCATGGTTTCAGATATTTAGGGAATTTATTGGCGGAAGAACTAGGGCAGGGGAGCCACAGGGGGCCCACAAGCTTGCTAGGCCTGCCCCCTAGGCCGGGCCTGGGTGGCTTGTGACCTCCTCCGAGGTCCCCCTGCCTTGCTCTCAAGTCTCCTGCGTGTCTTCTGTTATGGAAAAAATAATTCCGCACGTTTTATTCCGTTTGGACTCCGTTTAATATTCTCCTATGAAAAAGGTCAAAAACACGGAAAAAACAGGAACTGGCACTAGGCACTGAGTTAATAGGTTAGTCCCAAAAAAGATATAAAAAAGCATATTCATGCATACAAAACATCCAAAAATGACAAGATAATAGCATGGAACCATCAAAAATTATAGGTACGTTGGAGATGTATCAAGCATCCCCAAGCTTAACTCCTGCTCGTCCTCGAGTAGGGAAGTGATAAAGACTAAATTTTTGATGTGGAATGCTACCTAACATACTTGTCCTTTGTAACTTCTTTCATGTGACATGAATGTTCAGATCCGTAATATTCTAAACAATAGTTTTCTATAGACATGAAAACAATAATACTTCAAGTAAACTAGGAAGGTAACCATGAACTTTCGAAATAACAAGGCCAAAGAAAGTTATCCCTACAAAATCATATAGTCTGGCTATGCTCCATCATCCCCACACAACGAATTTAAATCATGCACAAACCTGGTATTGGCCAAGTAATTGTTTTCGCATTCTTACTTTCTCAAACTTTTTCAACTCTCACGCAATACATGAGCGTGAGCCATGGATATAGCACTATAGGTGGAATAGAGTGTGGTGGAGGTTGTGAGGCAAAAAGCAGGAGATGGTCACATTGACTTGGCGTATTAATGAGCTATGGAGATGCCCATCCATAGATATCAATGTGAATGAGTAGGGATTACCATGCAACGGATGCACGAGAGCTATAAGTGTATGAAAGCTCAAAAGGAGAACTAGTGGGTGTGCACCCAACTTGCTTGCTCACGAAGACCTAGGGCAATTTGAGGAAGCCCATCATTGGAATATACAAGCCAAGTTATATACAAGCCAAGTGTCAAAACAAGAGACTCTCAATCATGAAGAACATGGTGCTATTTTTGAAGCACAAGTGTGGAAAAAGATAGTAGCATTGGCCCTTCTCTCTTTTTCTCTCTTTCTTTTTTTCTCTTTTTTTTGTTTGGGCTCTATGGCCTCTTTTTTTCATTTTTTTGGTGGGCATCTTTGGCCTATTTTTTTTATTTCCTCACATGGGACAATGCTCTAATAATGATGATCATCACACTTTTATTTACTCACAACTCAACACTTAGAGCAATGATGACTTTATAGGAAATGCCTCCGGCAGTGTACCGGGATGTGCAACGATCTAGCTTAGCATATGACGTTGAAACATCTCGCTAGCTATCTTACAAATCATGCAATGGTAATATGAAAGTGACGACACAAGTCATGAGACGGAACGGTGGGAGTTGCATGGCAATATATCTCGGAATTGCTATGGAAATGCCATAATAGGTAGGTATGGTGGCTGTTTTGAGGAAGGTATATGGTGGGTTTGTGCACTGGCGAAAATTGCGCGGCACTAGAGAGGCTACTAATGGTGGAAGGTGAAAGCGCATCTATACCATGGACTCACATTAGTCATGAAGAACTCATATACTTATTGCGGAAGTTTTATTAGTAATCGAAACAAAGTGCTAAACGCATACTCCTAGGGGAAGGGTTGGTAGGTGTTAACCATCACGCGATCCTGACCGCCACACAAAGGATGACAATCAATAAATCAATTATGTTCTGACTTCCTAACATAGCGGTTCACCATACGTGCATGCTACGGGAATCACTAACTTCAACACAAGTATTTCTAGATTCACAACACCCTACTAACATAAATCTAATATTACCAAATCCATGTCTCAAAACTAATTGAGAGGAATCAAACTTCTCTTTACTAATCAATGCACATGAATATGGAAGTTTTTATTATATCCTCTGTGGATGCCTATCACCTTTAGGACTACTTTCATAGCACAAGCCAATTACCAAGTTGCCCCGAGAGAGCACTCTCAAAAAGATATATGTGAAGATCAAGAGTTCTTATTTATCCAAAATATGACACCGCCGTGCTCTAAAAAGATCTAAGTGAAGCACTAGAGCAAAGTTATCTAGCTCAAAAGATATGAGTGAAGCACATGCGAGCTAAATTGCCTAACTCAAAAGATATAAGCGAAGCTCAATGAGTATTCTAGCAAAATCATGATGAGTGCGTGTCTCTCTCAAAAAGGTGTGCAGCAAGGATGATTGTGACACAACAAAAAGAAAATACTCCTATAATACATGATGCTCCAAGCAAAACACATATCATGTGGTGAATAAAAATATAGCTCCAAGTAACGTTACCGATGGATTGAAGATGAAAGAGGGGATGCCTTCCCGGGGCATCCCCAAGATTAGGCTTTTTGGTGTCCTTGAATTTGGCTTGGGATACCTTGAGCATCCCCAAGCTTGAGCTCTTTCCACTCTTTATCCCATTGTCCATGAGAACATCACCCAAAACATGAAAACTTCACAACACAAAACTTAAACAGAAACTCATGATATCATTAGCATAAGAATACAAACTACCAACTCTTTAGGTACTGTAGAAAACTTGATTTCTATTTATACTGATGTTAGATTACTGTATTATCACTTTTCCATGGCTAGTACCCCCCGATATTATCCATAGTTTCATCAAAATAACAATCAACACAACAAAAACAGAATCTGTCAAAAACAGACCAGTCTGTAGCAATCTGTATACTTCGTATACTTATAATATCTCAAAAATTCTGAACAATTATGACAATTTGGGAAATTGGCATATCAACCAGTAGAAAAAGGAATCAACTCAAAATCTCTTTCTGGATAGGAAATAAAAATAATTTCGTGAGCGCAAAGTTTCCGTCTTTTCCAGCAAGATCAAACAACAATCACCCAAACTAGTAATAAAGGTTTTACTTGGCTCAAACCCAAAAAGAAACACAAAAAACACAATCATAACAGAATTATGATGGTTTGGACACAAAAAAACAGAAAGCAAAAATAAAGATAAATTCATTGGGTTGCCTCCCAACAAGCGCTATTGTTTAACGCCCTTAGCTAGGCATAAGGCGATAGAATCAAGTATCGTCGGCTTTGGTACTCAAACCATAAGTAGGGTGAACACTTATCATTTTAAGATCTTCATCTCTCTTACCAGATGGTTCACCACTGTTTTTAGGAAGAAAGACAAACTTGGTGGCCTTATTGTGGGCGCAATTTGGAGTGTTCTGAACAGCAGCAAAAGCGGAACCCAAGTTGGTTATAACATCCTCTAGTTTGCCAATTCTAGCGGAATCATGACCTAGTTTTTCGTTAATTGTGGGTTCCCTCTCCTTTGAATTTTTCAAAGTCATTCCCACCTTGGATCCATACTGAGTGATTTGATTGTGGATCTTTTTATCCAAATTTTCAATGAGTTCAATCGTCGCAACTTTATTTTCAATGATATCCAGCCTACGCATCACATGCTCCAAAGTTAAGGTAGTTCCATTAACCATGAGTGGGGGTGAGCCTACAAAATTTATTAAGGCACCGTAAGAATCAACGCTATGGCTACCCAAGAAATTTTCACCTACATTGTGTCAAGAACATACCTATTCCAAGGGGAAATTCCCACATAAAAGTTGCGAAGCAGAACGGTAGTGGATTGCTTACGAGTAGATCTATTCTGAGCATTGCAAATTCTATACCAAGCATCCTTTAAATTTTCTCCCTCATTCTGTTTGAAATTAAGAACTTCGCTCTCGGGGGTATCGTTCAAAGCGATAGGACTAGCCATAACGATAGGTAGACTATCCCACACAAGCAAACAGAAAGCAAGCGAAAGAAAAGGGCGAACGAAAAAGGCAAATATTTTTGTAATTTTTGTTTTTCAGAAGTGGGGGAGAGGAAAACGAGAGGAAAAAAGGTAAATGCAAGAGATGAGTTTGTGACACTTACTTGGATAAGCTTCACGTAGAATAGTCCCCGGTGTCAGAAATTGACACGTTGGAGGAAGACAATTCTTGACTTGATACTCCCCGACAACGGCGCTAGAAATTCTTCTTGCTACCTCTTGAGCTTGCGTTGGTTTTTCTCTTGAAGAGGAAAGGGTGATGCAGCACAGCAGCAGTAAGTATTTCCCTCAGTTTGAGAACCAAGGTATCAATCCAGTAGGAGTATCAAGGCAAGTCTCCAAAGTACCTGTGCAAAAACAAGCAAACTTGCACCCAACGCTACAAAGGGGTTTTCAATCCCTTCACGGTTAACTGCAAGGTGAGATTTGAAGGTGGAAAGTGCAACAAAGTAAAAGTGTAAAGCTGAAAATATGATGTCAAGTAGACCCGGGGGCCATAGTGTTCAATAGAGGCTTCTCTCAAGATACCAAATATTACGGTGGGTGAAGGAATTACTGTCGAGCAATTGATAGAACCGCGCAAAGTCATAACAATATCTAAGGCAATGATCATACATATAGGTATCACGTCCGAGATAAGTAGACCGATACTGTCTGCATCTACTACTATTACTCCACATATCGATCGCTATCCAGCATGCATCTAGTGTATTAAGTTCATAACAAACGGAGTAAGGCCTTAAGCAAGATGACATGATGTAGAGGGATAAATTCATGCAATAGATATAAACCCATGTTTTTACCCTTGATGGCAACAACACGATCCGTCCCTTTCTACCCCTTCTGTCACTGGGTGAGGACACCGCGCGGTATGAACCCAAAACCAACCACTTCTCCCATTGTAAGAATTATAGATCAAGTTGGCCAAACGAAACTGATGACCCACAAGTATAGGGGATCTATCATAGTCCTTTCAATAAGTAAGTGTGTCGAACCAAACGAGGAGCAGAAGGATCTGACAAGTGGTTTTTAGCAAGGTAACATCTGCAAGCACTGAAATTATCGGTAACAAGTAGTTGTGTGGTGAGATGATTCGTAGCAAGTAGCAAGTAACAAAAGTAGCAACGGTGCAGCAAAGTGGCCCAATCCCTTTTGTAGCAAGGGACAAGCCTGGACAAAGTCTTATAGGAGGAAAAACGCTCCCGAGGACACACGGTAATTTCTGTCACGCTAGTTTTCATCATGTTCATATGATTCGCGTTCGTTACTTTGATAGTTTGATATGTGGGTGAACCGGCGCTTGGGTACTGCCCTTACTTGGACAAGCATCCCACTTATGATTAACCCCTCTCGCAAGCATCCGCAACTACAAAAGAAGAATTAAGACAAAGTCTAACCATAGCATTAAACTAGTGGATCCAAATCAGCCCCTTACAAAGCAACACATAAACTAGGGTTTAATCTTCTGTCACTCTAGCAACCCATCATCTACTTACTACTTCGCAATGCCTTCCTCTAGGCCAAAATAATGGTGAAGTGTTATGTAGTCGATGTTCACATAACACCACTAGAGGAAAAACAACATACAAGATATCAAAATATTGAACGAATACCAAATTCACATGACTATTATTAGCATGACTTATCCCGTGTCCTCACGAAAAAAAGTAGCTACTCACAAAGCATAGTCATATTCATGACCAGAGAGGTAATGAGTAGCATCAAGGATCTGAACATAAACTCTTCCACCATGTAATCCAACTAGCATCAACTACAAGGAGTAATTAACACTACTAGCAACCTTACATGTACCAATCGGAGTCGCGAGACGGAGATTGGATACAAGTGATGAACTAGGGTTTGGAGATGAGATGGTGATGATGAAGATGTTGATGGTGAAGAGTCCCCTCCGTTGAGCGGAGTGTTGGTGATGATGATGGCGATGATTTCCACCTCCGGGAGGGAAGTTTCCCCGACAGGATCGTCCTGCCGGAGCTCTAGATTGGTTCTGCTTAAGTTCCACCTCGTGGCGGCGGCGAATTCTCCGAAAAGCCTCCTCCTGATTTTTTTCCGGATGAAACCCTTCTAGTAGCAAAAGGGGGAGCCAGAGGGGCAGCTGGGTGCCCACAAGCCCCCTAGGCGCGACCCGGGGGGTGGTCGCGCCTAGCAGGCTTGTGGCCACCTGCTGGCGCCCCTCTGGCACTTCTTCGGCCCAGTATTTTTTATAAATCCCGAAAAAATCATCGTTGATTTTCACGGCTTTTGGAGTTGCGCAGAATAGGCATCTCAGACTTGCTCCTTTTTCAGGCCAGAATTCCAGCTGCCGGCATTCTCCCTCTTCATGTAAACCTTGCAAAATAAGAGAGAAAAGGCATAAGTATTGTACCGTGAAGTGAAATAACAGCCCAAGAAGCGATAAATATCAACATAAAAGCATGATGAAAAATGGACGTATCAACTCCCCCAAGCTTAGACCTCGCTTGTCTTCAAGCGAAAGCCGAGCTCAATAAATATGCCCACATGTTTAGGGAGAGAGGTGTCGACAAAACAAGATACGAACATGCATGCATCATGATCATGATCAGAACAACAATACCAACATATAATCTCTCATGCTAAAGTGACAATTCCTTCAGAAAGTAAAGCATGGATCAAGAACCTTAACGAGAAGTAACAACCGATAGCCTTTAGTCACTCAAGCAATTGCAATTTATCACAACATCAGAAAGAGTCAAATAAGAGCTTGTAAAGCAAATCCACATACTCAATCATCTTTTCGTTCTCTACAATTGCTACAACTCACGTGGTACTCATTAGATCAAAGTTTCAGCTAGACACAGAGAAAGATAGGGGCTTATAGTTTCGCCTCCCAACCATTTACCTCAAGGGTAAAGTCAACAATAATAATTCGTGAATACTTACTTCCAAGTTGACATATGAATATAGATCTTTCCCAAGCATATGACGTTAGCCAAGATAAAGGTGAAACAAGGAATTGGTGAAGATCACCATGACTCTTTCGAGGGAAAAAAGTAAAGGTACAAGATAGGCCCTTCGCAGAGGGAAGTAGAGGTTGTCATGCGCTTTTGAGGTTTGGATGCGTGTCCTCTTAGTGTGCAGGAACACCACTTTATATTGCCCCCTGTGATGAAGAACTTTATTATGCAGTCTGTTGCTTTTATGTCTTCCTCATCACAGGTTCGTACAAAGCTTATTTTCCACACACTAAAAGATCATACATATTAGAGAGCAATTTGCATTGCTTGCACCGATGAAAACTTACTTGAGGGATCTTATTCAATCCATAGGTAGGTATGGTGGACAGTCATGGCGAAACTGGATTGAAGGTTTATGGATGCACAAGTAGTACCTCTACTTGGTGCGGGAGTTTTGGCTAATATGAGGTGGAAGCAATCGTCACATGCTAAGGGATCTCTAGTCATATAACATTGTTCGGAACCAAGCAAACACAATTCATTATGTTTTCTTCCTTGTCCAACATCTACTTCTTGGCATGCAATAGTTTATTGAGTGTTCACAATCATAGATGGTGTCAAAGATGATATATTTATATGTGAACCTCTCCTTCTTTATCACTTCCTATTAATTGAAACAATGACCAAGGTCTACGTTTGTCTACCCTCAACAAGTTTCAATCATCATTCTTTTTATATGTGAAGCCATCACTTCCCATAAGATCATTACATGATCTTTCATGCTTTTGTTCTTTTCTCAATCTATTGATCATGGCATGAGGCAAAGCCCTTCAACTAAGACACTGTCTTTATTATATGGCTCACGAGCTCGAATACATCGGGGGTGACACAAAGCAAAACTCAAAACTAAAACACTAAGACTTTTAATCTACTAGAGAAAGAGAAAATTGAAAAGGAATAAACTAAAACAAAGGTAAAGTCAAAAAATGTGATGGTGATACGATACCGGGGCAACTCCCCCAAGCTTGGCATAAGCCAAGGGGATTGCCATACCCATGATCAGTTGTCTTCCTTTGGAGGTGATGGTGGTGGAGTTGTTTTGTCCTTTGATTCCAAGAGGGTCATCAATATTTGATTTATACCTTGGAGATCTGTGATATGTTTCTCCAGCAAAACAACTTCACGAGTGAGATAAGTATTGCGAGCACGAGTTGTTTCACAAAACCTCAAGAGTTCAATCAAGGATGGAGACAGTAGGTGGAGGTAGGGTTGGAGGAAATCCACTTCTTCAACTTCTTCCTTGTTGAACGCAGATTGTACTTCGTCCCACGCCTGATTCTTCTCCTTAGCTTTGCCCTTGGTTTCTTTAGGTAGCCTTTCCTTGGCCTCCATGACCTCCATTCTTTTCAGATCAACATTTACATCTCCATAGACTTGAGGGAGATTGTTCTGCGTGATACAGGGGTCAGACCTTTCGGGAGAATATATAATGATTTTTTCCAGACCAGAAGGAGTACTCTGCACGAAAACGGAGCCCGGGAGGCACACGAGGTGGCCACTAGCCCCCCAGGCGCCACCAGGGGGTGGGCCCGCGCCTGGCAGGCTTGTCGCCTCCTCGCACGCTCTCGTGACTACTTCTGATTTTTGTATTTTTTCAAATATTCCAAAACGGAGAAAAATTCCTACTGAAAAAGTTTTGGAGTCTGTTTTCTTACCGAATCACATACCTCTTCGTTTTCGGAGTCTGAAATAGGCTGATAAATATCCCTTAGGTATTCTTCCGGAGTTATGGTATTGATAATATTGCTTTCAACATTTATGGGAGTACCTGAGATATAATGCTTGATTCTCTTCCCATTTACCACTCTCGGACAATAACCTTCCGTGTTGTTGATCTTGATAGCACTGGAAAAATATACTTCCTCAACAATATAGGGACCTTCCCATTTAGAGAGAAGCTTGCCTGCAAAAAATATTAAACGAGAATTATATAGCAAGACATAATCACCTACATTGAACTCACATTTTTGTATCCTCTTATCATGCCACCTCTTAACCTTCTCTTTGAACAACTTGGCATTCTCATATGCCCGAGTTCTCCATTCATCAAGTGAGCTAATATCAAGTAACCTCTTCTCACCAGCTAGTTTGAAATCAAAGTTGAGCTCTTTGATTGCCCAATAAGCTTTATGCTCTAGCTCAAGAGGTAAATGACATGCTTTACCGTACACCATTTTGTACGGTGACATGCCCATGGGATTCTTATAGGCAGTTCTATAAGCCCACAGTGCATCATCGAGCTTCTTAGACCAATTCTTTCTAGACCTCTTGACAGTCTTTTGCAGAATTAGTTTAATCTTTCTATTACTTAGCTCTACTTGACCACTGGACAGAGGGTGATGGGGAGACGCAATTCTATGGTTGACACCGTGCTTAGCAAGCGTTTTACGGAAAGCACCATGAATGATTTGTGAACCACCATCGGTCATTAGATATCTAGGGACTCCAAATATGAAAATAACTTCTTTAAGCATCCTGATAGAGGTGTTGTGATCAGCACTACTAGTGGGGATAGCTTCTACCCACTTAGTGACGTAATCAACAGCAACTAGGATATGAGTATACCCGTTGGATTTTGGAAAAGGTCCCATATAATCAAAGCCCCAAACATCAAATGGTTCAATGACAAGTGAATAGTTCATAGGCATTTCCTAACGTTTACCGATATTACCTTTTTTTGACATTCGTCACAAGACAAGACAAACTTACGGGCATCCTTAAAGAGAGTGGGCCAATAGAAACGTGATTGCAATACCTTGTGTGCAGTTCTATCTCCCGCATGGTGTCCTCCGTAGGCCTCGGAGTGACACTTCTATAGGATCTGTCCCTGTTCATGTTCAGGTACACAACGTCTAATAACACCATCTACTCCTTCCTTATGAAGGTGAGTATCATCCCAAAAGTAATGTCTCAAGTCAAAGAAGAATTTCTTCTTTTGCTGGTATGTGAAACTAGGTGGTATATATTTGGCAACAATATATTTTGCATAATCAGCATACCACGATGCACTACGTGAAGCATTGATGACATTCAATTTCTCATCAGGAAACCTATCATCAATAGGTTGTGGGTCATCAAGAACGTTCTGCAACCTAGACAAGTTATCTGTTACGAGGTTATCAGCACCCTTCCTGTTGACAACATGCAAATCAAATTATTGGAGCAAGAGAACCCATCTGATAAGTCTAGGTTTAGCGTCTTTATTCTCCATGAGGTACTTCATAGCAGCGTGATCAGTGTGAATAGTGACTTTGGAATAAACAATGTAAGACCCGAACTTTTCACATGCAAACACGACTGCTAAAAATTCCTTCTCCGTAGTAGCATAGTTTCTTTAGGCACTGTATAGAGTTTTACTAGCATAGTGAATAACATTCAACTTCTTATCAACTCTTTGCCCTAGGACAGCACCAACAGCATAATCACTAGCATCACACATGATCTCAAAAGGTAGGTTCCAATCAAGTGGTTGAACAATAGGTGCTGTTATGAAAGCCTTCTTAAGTATTTCGAAGGCTTCCTCACAATCATCGTCAAAAACAAAAGGAATATCCTTTTGCAAGAGATTGGTAAGAGGCCTAGATATCTTAGAGAAGTCTTTAATGAACCTCCTATAGAAACCAACATGACCAAGGAAACTTCTTATACCCTTGATATCTGTGGGGTATGGCATTTTCTCGATTGCATCAACCTTAGCCTTATCGACTTCAATACCTCTTTCAGAAATTTTATGTCCAAAGACGATGCCTTCATTAACCATCAAGTGGCACTTCTCCCAATTCAAGACAAGATTGGTATCTTTACACCTCTACAAGACTCGATTAAGGTTGCTGAGGCAATCAACAAAAGAAGATCCGTCAACGGAGAAGTCATCCATTAAAACCTCGACAATCTTTTCACAAAAGATAGAGAATATAGCAATCATACATCTTTGAAAGGCGGCAGGTGCATTACATAAGCCACAAGGCATACGTCTATAAGAAAAGGTACCGAAAGGGAAGGTGAAAGGGTTTTCTCCTGATCAGATTGTGCAACAGGTATTTGGGAGAAACCAGAATAACCGTCTAGAAAGCAGAAGTGTGTGTGTTTAGACAGTCTTTCTAGCATTTGGTCGATAAAAGGTAAAGGGTAATGATCTTTCCTAGTGGCTTTATTCAATTTCGTAAAGTCGATCACCATCCTATTGCCAGTAATAATCGTCTGTGGGATCAATTCATCCTTATAATTAGGAACGACGGTAATGCCTCCCTTCTTAGGGACACAATGCATAGACTCACCCAATCGCTATGAGCAACATGACACATAATACCCGCTTCCAGGAGCTTTAGTAATTCTTTTCTTACTACCTCTTTCATCTTAGGATTCAATCTCCTTTGATGATCAACAACTGGTTTGGAATCAGGATCAGTTTTGATTTTGTGCTGGCATAGAGTGGGACTAATGCCCTTAAGATCATCCAGAGTATATCCAATAACAGCACAGTGCTTCCTCAGAGTTTTTAGTAACTTCTTTTCTTCATGCTCTGAGAGGCTAGCACTAATAATAACAGGATATATGTCTTTTTCATCAAGATAAGCATACTTAAGAGTATCTGGCAACTGTTTAAGCCCGAAAATAGGATCACCCTTTGGTGGGGGTGGATCCCCAAGCAGTTTAAGAGGCAAATTATTCTTAAGGATAGGATATTGTTCTAAGACAACTCTATCTATTTCATCCCTTTCATCCATATACATATCATTTTCATGCTCAAGCAAGTATTGCTCTAAGGGATCAGTAGGAGGCACGGCAATAGAAGCTAAGGAAATAGTTTCATCCTTACTAGGCAACTCTTTTTCATGAAGTTGTCTACCAAACTTGGAGAAATTGAACTCATGTGACACGCCTTCAAAGCCAACTGTGATAGTTTGCTTCTCAGAGTCAATATGAGCATTGACGGTATTAAGAAAAGGTCTGCCAAATATGATGGACAAAAGCTATCTTGGGTGGTAGCAAGAACGAGGAAATCAACAGGATACTTCATTTTACCACACAAGACTTCAACATCCCTAACAATTCCCACAGGGAAGATAGTATCTCTATTGGCAAGCTGAATAGTGACATCAATAGGCTCTATCTCAATAGGTGAAATCTCGTCCTTGATTTCATCATATAAGGATTGAGGTATTGCACTAACCCTAGCACCCACATCACATAAACCATGATAACAATGATCTCCTATCTTAACAGAAACAATAGGCGTGCCAACAACACACCTATGTTTGTCTCTAGCATGAGGTTTAGCAATTCTAGCAGCATCTTCACAGAAGTGAATATTATGTCCCTCAATATCGTCGGAGAGAAGATCTTTGATAATAGCAATGCGAGGTTCAACTCTAATTTGCTCAGGGGGTGTAGGTGTTCTAATGTAGCCTCTACGTATCACAGTTGAAGCTTTAGAATGATCCTTCATCCTAACAGGGAAAGGTGGCTTCTCAATGTAAGCACTTGGAACAATAGGATCATTATAGGCAATGACTCTCTCTTCAACTGGATTGGGTTTAACTAAATTGACTTCTAAAGGAGGATGATATTTAAACCACTTCTCTTTGGGGAGATCAATATGAGCAGCAAATGATTCACACAATGAAGCTACTATCTCACAGTCAAGTCCATACTTAGCGCTAAAATCACAAAAAGTATTTGTTTCAACACAGCATTTAACGCAATCAAACTTGAAATTCATACCTGACTCCTTACCTTCTTCAAGCTCCCAGTCTTCAGAGTTGCATTTAATTCTCTCCAATAAATTCCATCTGAAGTCAATATCTCTCTTCATAAAAGAACCGGTACAAGAAGTGTCAAGCATTGTGCGATCATCATGAGAAAGCGGAGCATAGAAGTTCTGAATGATAATTTCTCTCGAGAGCTCATGATTGGGGCATGAATATAACATTGATTGAAGTCTACCCCAAGCTTGAGCGATGCTTTCTCTGTCACGAGGCGAAAAATTATAAATATAATTCCGATCACGATGTACTAAATGCATAGGATAAAACTTTTGATGAAATTCCAATTTCAACCGATTGTAGTCCCATGATCCAGTATCATCACATAGCCTATACCATGTCAACGCCTTATCCTTCAAAGATAAGGGAAAGACCTTCTTCTTGACCTCATCCTCGGGCAAGCCTGCAAGCTTAAATAAACCACAAACTTCATCTACATAGATTAGATGCAAGTCTGGATGTGATGTTCCATCTCCTGCAAAAGGATTAGCCAACAGTTTCTCAAGTATACCCGAAGTAGGTGCACCAGGTTGAGGAGAAACTCTTTGTGCTTCCGTTCGAGGTGAAGATACCCCGAAAAATCCCCTCAATGGATTAGTATCCATAGAGACAAGTGACAATAAATTTCAATACACTATATCAATGTTTCCTTACCATGTTTCACTTACCAAAGGTGCTTCACTCCCCGTCAACGAGGCTAGAAAAGAGTCTTGATGACCCACAAGTACAGGGGATCTATCTTAGTCCTTTTGATAAGTAAGAGTGTCAAACCCAACGAGGAGCAGAAGGATCTGACAAGTGGTTTTCAGCAAGGTAAAATATGCAAGCACTGAAATTATCGGTAACAAGTAGTTGTGTGGTGAGAAGATTCGTAGCAAGTAGCAAGTAACAAAAGTAGCAACGATGCATAAAAGTCGCCCAATCCCTTTTATATCAAGGGACAAGCCTGGACAAAGTCTTATAGGATGAAAAACGCTCCCGAGGACACACGGGAATTTCTGTCATGCTAGTTTTCATCATGTTCATATGTTTCGCGTTCTATACTTGATAGTTTGATATGTGGGTGGACCGGCGCTTGGGTATTGCCCTTACTTGGACAAGCATCCCACTTATGATTAACCCCTCTCGCAAGCATCCGCAACTACGAAAGAGGAATTAAGACAAAGTCTAACCATAGCATTAAACTAGTCGATCCAAATCAGCCCCTTACAAAGCAACGGAGAAACTAGGGTTTAAGATTCTATCACTCTAGCAACCCATAATCTACTTACTACTTCCCAATTCCTTCCTCTAGGCCCAAATAATGGTGAAGTGTTATGTAGTCAACGTTCACATAACACCACTAGAGGAAAACAACATACAACACATCAAAATATCGAACGAATACCAAATTCACATGACTATTATTACCATGACTTATCCCATCTCCTCAGGAACAAAAGTAACTACTCACAAAGCATAATCATATTCATGACCAGAGAGGTAATGAGTAGCATCAAGGATCTGAACATAAACTCTTCCACCAAGTAATCCAACTAGCATCAACTACAAGGAGTAATTAACACTACTAGCAACCTTACAAGTACCAATCGGAGTCGCGAGACGGAGATTGCTTACAAGTGATGAACTAGGGTTTGGAGATGAAATGGTGCTGATGAAGATGTTGATGGTGACGAGTCCCCTCCGATGAGAGGAGAGTTGGTGATAACGATGGCGGCAATTTCCCCCTCCGGGAGGGAAGTTTCCCCGGCAGGATCGTCCTACCGGAGCTCTAGATTGGTTCTGCTCAAGTCCCGCCTCGTGGCGGTGGCGAATCCTCCGAAAAGCCTCCTCCTGATTTTTTCCGGACGAAACCCTTCTTGTAGCAAAAGGGGGAGTCAGAGGGCCAGCTGGGTACCCACAAGCCCGCTAGGCGCGACCAGGGGGGTGGCCACGCCTAGCAGGCTTGTGGCCACCTGCTGGCGCCCCTCTGGCACTTCTTCAGCCCAGTATTTTTTATAAATCCCGAAAATATCATCGTTGATTTTCACGGCTTTTGGAGTTGCACAGAATCGGCATCTCAGACTTTTCAAGCCAGAATTCCAGTTGCCAGCATTCTCCCTCTTCATGTAAACCTTGCAAAATAAGAGAGAAAAGGCATAAGTATTGTACCGTGAAGTGAAATAACAGCCCAAGAAGCAACAAATATCAACATAAAAGCTTGATGGAAAATGGACGTATCAGAAACCCACAACTCAAAGAGAATTACAAGGATACGAAATCATGCATATAAGAGATCAGAGGAAACTCAAATAACATTCATAGATAATCTGATCATAAATCCAAAATTCATCAAATCTCGACAAACACACCGCAAAAGAAGATAACATCGGATATATCTCCATGAAAATCATGGAGAACTTTGTATTGAAGATCCAAGAGAGAGAAGAAGCCATCTAGCTACTAGCTATGGACCCGAAGGTCTGTGGTGAACTACTCACGCATCATCGGAGAGGAAATGGTGTTGATAGAGAATCCCTCCGTGTCTGAATCCCCCCTCCCATAGGCCACCAGAACGTGCCCCATATGGGATCTTGCAGAGACAGAAGCTTGTGGCGGAGGAAAAGTATTTTCATGGCTCTCTCCCTTGGTTTCAGCTTTTTAGGGAATTTATAGGCGGAAGAACTAGGGCAGGGGAGCCATAGGGGGCCCACAAGCCTGCTAGCCCCCCCTACGCCGGGACTGGGTGGCTCGTGACCACCTCCGAGGTCCCCTGCCTTGGTTCTCAAGTCTCCTGCGTGTCTTCTATTATGAAAAAATCATTCCGCATGTTTTATTCCGTTTGGACTGCGTTTAATATTCTCCTCTGATAAAAGGTCAAAAACACGGAAAAAACAGGAACTGACACTTTGAACTGAGTTAATAGGTTAGTCCCAAAAAGATATAAAAAAGCATATTCATGCATACAAAACATCCAAAGATGACAAGATAATAGCATGGAACCATCAAAAATTATAGATACGTTGGAGACGTATCAATAGGCAGACCAACGGGGTTCTCGATGCATAGATAATTCGTGCAGAAGGAGATGCACTCTTCGGTCAGAAAGCCCTGGGCTATGCTTCCATCTGGATGTGCCCTGTTGCAAACCTATCCTTTGATGACACCATTCATCCTTTCGAACGGCATCATGTTGTGCAGGAACGTCGGCCCGAGTTGGATGATATCCTCCACGATATGGACCAGCACATGCACCATAACATCGAAGAATGCGGGCGGGAAGTACATCTCAAGCTCGCATAGTATCACCACAATATCTTCCTGTAGCCTTCTGAGTTGCCTCACGCCAACTGATTTTCGAGAGATGACGTCGAAAAAGTTGCATAGGCCAAATAGCGTTTCACGGACGTGCTCGTCCATGATCCCATGGATTGGAACTGGAAGTATCTGCATCAGCAGCACGTGATAGTCGTGAGACTTCATCCCGCTGAACTTCTGCTTCGCTGAGTCTAGGTATCTGCTTATCTTCCCGGCGTAACCGTAAGGAAGTTTTACTAATACGAGGCAGGTGAAAAACTGCTTGATCTCCTTCTGACTTAGAGTGAAGCACGCGAGAGGGTAGTCATATTCGATCTTCTTGGCCTTTTTGCCTTTGCGACGACTTCCCACGTCCTTTGCCTCATCATCATCCTGATCATCATTAGGGAGTTTTGCGTGAAGCTCCTCCCTGATGCCCATTGATTGCAAGTCTGCCCTTGCTTTCGGCCCATCTTTGGTCCTCTCTGGCATGTTGAGCAGGGTACCAAGCAGACTCTCGCACATGTTCTTCGTGCTATGCATGATATCAAGGCTGTGAGGCACACGGAGGATCTTCCAGTATGGCAAGTCCCAGAAAACAGACCTCGTTTTCCATACCTTCAGCATCGGCTTTGGCGCCTTTCGCTTTTTTCCCGGCGGTGGGCACTCTTTCCAATTTTTAACAGCTCGTCTATTTCCTCGCCGCTCCTCGTACGTGGAGGTCTTCGGGGTTCGGTTTCACCATCGAACAGATCCTTGCATTTTCTCCATGCGTCATCGTCGCGAAGCCACCTTCGATGTCCCATGAACACTGTTTTCCAAGACCCGTAATCTCTATCTAGTTGGCGATACGTTGTGTCATCCATGCACCTGATGCATGCAAAAAATCCGTGCACTACCTGCCCCGCGACATATTGATGGCCCACAAGTATAGGGAATCAATCGTAGTCCTTTCGATAAGTAAGAGTGTCGAACCCAACGAGGAGCAGAATAGGTATCTCAAACTTGCTCCACTTTCAGGCCAGAATTCCAGCTGCCGGCATTCTCCCTCTTCATGTAAACCTTGCAAAATAAGAGAGAAAAGGCATAAGTATTGTACCGTGAAGTAAAATAACAGCCCAAGAAGCGATAAATATCAACATAAAAGCATGGTGCAAAATGGACGTATCAACTCCCCCAAGCTTAGACCTCGCTTGTCCTCAAGAGAAATCCTAGCTCAATAAATATGTCCACATGTTTAGGGAGAGAGGTGTCGAAAAAACAAGATACGAACATGCATGCATCATGATCATGATCAGAACAGCCATACCAACATATAATCTCTCATGCTAAAGTGATAATTCCATCACAAAGTAAAGCATGGTTTAAGAACCTAACCGAGAAGTAACAACCGATAGCCTTTAGTCATTAAAGCAATTGGAATTTATCACAACATCAGAAAGAGTCAAATAAGAGCTTGTAAAGCAAATCCACATACTCAATCATCTTTTCGTTCTCTACAATTGCTACAACTCACGTGGTACTCATGAGATCAAGTTTCAGCTGGACACACAGAAAGATAGGGGCTTACAGTTTTGCCTCCCAACTGCTTACCTCAAGGGTAATGTCAACAATAATAATTCATGAATACTTACCTCCAAGTTGACATATGAATATAGATCTTTCCCAAGCATACGACGGTAGCCAAGATAAAGGCGAAACAAGGAATTGGTGAAGATCACCATGACTCTTTCAAGGGAAAAAAGTAAAGGTACAAGATAGGCCCTTCGCAGAGGGAAGCAGAGGTTGTCATGCGCTTTTGAGGTTTGGATGTGTGTCCTCTTAGTGCGGAGGAACGTCACTTTATATTGCCTCCTGTGATAAAGAACTTTATTATGCAGTCTATCGCTTTTATGTCTTCCTCATCACAGGTTCGTACAAAGCTTATTTTCCACACACTAATAGATCATACATATTAGAGAGCAATTTTTATTGCTTGCACCGATGACAACTTACTTGAATGATCTTATTCAATCCATAGGTAGGTATGGTGGACTCACATGGCAAAACTGGGTTGATGGTTTATGGATGCACAAGTAGTATCTCTACTTAGTGCGGGAGGTTTGGCTAATGTAAGGTGGAAGCAATCGTCACATGCTAAGGGATCTCTAATCATATAACCTTGTTCGGAGCCAAGCCAACACAATTCATTATGTTGTATTCCTTGTCCAACATCTACTTCTAGGCATGCAATAGTTTAGTGAGTGTTCACAATCATAGAGGGTGTCAAAGATGATATATTTATATGTGAACCTCTCCTTCCTTATCACTTCCTATTAATTGCAACCATGACCAAGGTCTACATGTGTCTACCCACAACAAGTTTCAATCATCATTCTTTTTATATGTGAAGCCATCACGTCCCATAAGATCATTACATGATCTTTCATGCTTTTGTTCTTTTCTCAATCTATTGATCATGGCAAGAGGCAAAGCCCTTCAACTAAGACACTCTTTATTATATGGCTCACGAGCTCGAATACATCGGGGGTGACACAAAGCAAAACTCAAGACTAAAACACTAAGACCTTTAATCTACTAGAGAAAAAGAAAACTGAAAAGGAAAACTAAAGCAAAGGTTAAGGCAAAACATGTGATGGTGATACGATACCGGGGCAACTCCCCCAAGCTTGGCACAAGCCAAGGGGATTGCCCATACCCATGCTTAGTTGTCTTCCTTTGGTGGTGAGGGTGGAGGAGTTGTTGCAACGTAGGCTTGATCCTCCGTCTTCCAAGGCATAGGTTCTCCATCATGGAAAGATGAACGAGTCTCCGGAATCCTCAAATCTGCAACCAATCGTATTGATTTAAATCTATACTCATACTCACAATTTTGGTTCTGCAGGTCATAGATCTGGGCCTGGAGTTGATCAATCCTGTCATAGAGCCTGGAGAGGTGCTTCGCAATGTCATTGGCATCAATCCTGTGCTTGTTGGTGAACTCTGTGATCATCATATGGTTGGCGTTCAGTCCACGCTGCACCATCCCCTGGCACTTGAAGACTTGTTGCTCCATTGCTTCCAGCCTCCTCTCCATGCTTCCGGTCTTCTTGGGCCCCTCCACATCACGGATGTGCAACATCCCCTCACGCATCTCGATAGATTGAGGGTGTTGCAGCACTCCCGTGAGGTAGGGATTAATGACCTTGTCGAAGATCTTGTCCTTCGAAGCTTTTGGGGAAGTCATAACGATCTAGATCTGCAACAGAAACAGGCTCGAAATGAGAAACAGAGGAAATATGCGTGATACAGGGGTCAGACCAAACGGGGGAATATATATTGATTTTTTCCAAACCAGAAGGAGTACTCCGCACGAAAACAGAGTCCGGGAGGCGCACGAGGCACACGGGGTGGGCCCGCGCCGGGCAGGCTTCTCGCCTCCTCGCGCACTTTCCAGACTGCTTCCATTTTTTGTATTTTTCAAATATTATAAAACGGAGAAAAATTCCTACTACAAAAGTTTTGGACTCTGTTTTCTTACCGAATCACATACCTCTTCGTTTTCGAAATCTGAAAAAGGCTGATAAATGTCCCTTAGGTATTCTTCCAGAGTTATGGTATTGATGATATTGCTTTCAACATTTATGGGAGTACCTGAGATATAATGCTTGATTCTCTGCCCATTTACAACTCTCGGACAATTACCTTTCGTGTTGTTGATCTTGATAGCACCGGAACGATATACTTCCTCAACAACATAGGGACCTTCCCATTTAGAGAGAAGCTTGCCTGCAAAGAATCTTAAACGAGAGTTATATAGCAAGACATAATCACCTATATTGAACTCACGCTTTTGTATTCTCTTATCATGCCACCTCTTAACCTTCTCTTTGAACAACTTGGCATTCTCATATGCCTGAGTTCTCCATTCATCAAGCGAGCTAATATAAAATAAGCTCTTCTCACGGGCAAGTTTGAAATCAAAGTTGAGCTCTTTGATTGCCCAATAAGCTTTATGCTCTAGCTCAAGAGGTAAGGACATGCTTTCCCATACACCATTTTATATGGAGACATGCCCATGGGATTCTTATAGGCAGTCCTATAAGCCCACAGTGCATCATCGAGCTTCTTAGACCAATTCTTTCTAGACCTGTTGACAGTCTTTTGCAGAATTAGTGTAATTTCTCTATTGCTTAGCTTTACTTGACCACTGGACTGAGGGTGATAGGGAGACGCAATTCTATGGTTGACATCGTACTTGGCAAGCATTTTACGAAAAGCACCATCAATGAAATGTGAACCACCATGGGTCATTAGATATCTAGGGACTCCAAATCTAGGGAAGATAACTGATGACCCACAAGTATAGGGGATCAATCGTAGTCCTTTCGATAAGTAAGAGTGTCGAACCCAACGAGGAGCAGAAGGATCTGACAAGTGGTTTTCAGCAAGGAAATATCTGCAAGCACTGAAATTGTCGGTAACAAGTGATTGTGTGGTGAGATGATTCGTAGCGAGCAACAAGTAACAAAAGTAGCAACGGTGCAGCAAAGTGGCCCAATCCCTTTTGTAGAAAGGGAGAATCCTAGACAAAGTATTATAGGAGGAAAAACGCTCCCGAGGACACACGGGAATTTCTGTCATGCTAGTTTCATCATGTTCATATGATTCACGTTCGTTACTTTGATAGTTTGATATGTGGGTGGACCGGCGCTTGGGTACTGCCCTTACTTGGACAAGCATCCCACTTATGATTAACCCCTCTCTCAAGCATCCGCAACTACGAAAGAAGAATTAAGACAAAGTCTAACCATAGCAATAAATTAGTGGATCCAAATCAGCCCCTTACGAAGCAACGCATAAACTAGGGTTTAAGCTTTTGTCACTCTAGCAACCCATCATCTACTCACTACTTCCCAATGCCTTCCTCTAGGCCCAAATAATGGTGAAGTGTTATGTAGTCGACGTTCACATAACACCACTAGAGGAAAAACAACATAAAACATAACAAATTACCGAACGAATACCAAATTCACATGACTACTATTAGCATGACTTATCCCATGTCCTCGGGAACAAAAGTAACTACTCACAAAGCATAATCGTATCCATGACCAGATAGGTAATGAGTAGCATCAAGGATCTAAACATAAACTCTTCCACCAAGTAATACAACTAGCATCAACTACAAAGAGTAATCAACACTACTAGCAACCTTACAAGTACCAATCAGAGTCGCGAGATGGAGATTGGTTACAAGTGATGAACTAGGGTTTGGAGATGAGATGGTGCTGATGAAGATGTTGATGGTGACGAGTCCCCTCCGATGAGAGGAGTGTTGGTGATGACGATGGCGAAGATTTCCCCCTCCGGGAGGGAAGTTTCCCCGGCAGGATCGTCCTGCTGGAGCTCTATATTGGTTCTGCTCAAGTTCCGCCTTGTGGCGGCGGCGAATCCATGAAAAATCTTCTCCTAGATTTTTTCCTGGACGAAACCCTTCATATAACAAAAGAGGGGGGGGCAGTGGGCCAGTGGGCTGCCCACAAGCCCCCAAGGCACGGCATGGGGGGTGGTCGCGCCGTGCAGGCTTGTGGGCACCCCCTGGTGCCCCTTTGGCACTTCTTCGGCTTAGTGATGTCAGCTGTGCTTCCCTACCAACGGCGCCAGGAATAGTCATGACGACGGCACCATGAATCCTTCTGCTGCGGCTACACCTTAAGGGACTTCCTAGGCAAATATGCAAAGAATTTCCCCCGTTGCCTTGGAGCCTTGCGTTCGTGTTCCCTCGAAGCGGAAAGGGTGATGTAGCACAACGGTGGTAAGTAGTTCCCTCAGTTTGAGAACCAAGGTATCAATCCCGTGGAGGAGTATCACAAGATCCTGCACAAACACAAAAGCTTGCTCCCAACACTATGAAGGGGTTGGCAATCCCTTATAGATTGTTCGCCAAGTGAGAACTGAAAGCAACAAAGTAACAAAGCAAAGTGAAATCGGAGGTGTAAACGATGGATGTGAATAGACCCGCGGGCCGTAGTGTTTACTAATGGCTTCTCTCATGAAAGCAAGTAGACGGTGGGTGAACAAATTACTGTCGAGCAATTGATAAAACCGCGCAAAGTCGTGATGATATCTATGGAAATGATTATATCTATAGGCATCATCTTGTTACCCTTGATGGCAACTACTTAATGTGTGCCTTGTTGCCCCTACTGTCACTGGGAAAGGTCACCACATGGTAGAACCCAAAACCAAGCACTTCTCCCATTGCAAGAATCATAGATCTAGTTGGCCAAACAAAACCCAAGACTCGGAGAGACTTACAAGGATATCAAATCATGCATATAAGAAATCAGCAAAGACTCAAATATATATCATAGATAATCTGATCAGAAATCCACAATTCATTGGATCTGAAGAAACACATTGCCAAAGAAGATTACATCGGATAGATCTCCATGAAGATCATGGAGAACTTTGTATTGAAGATCCAAGAGAGAGAAGAAGCCATCTAGCTACTAACTACGGACCCGTAGGTCTGAAGTGAACTACTCACGAGTCATTGGAGGGGCGATGATGATGATGATGAAGCCCTCCAACTCCAAAGTCCCCTCCGGCTGGGTGCCGGGAAGGGTATCCAGATGAGATCTCGCTGAAACGGAAGCTTGCGGCAGCGGAAAAGTATTTTCGAGGCTCCCCTAATTTTTTGCTGTATTTTAAGGAATATATAGGCCAAGGATCTAGGTCAGGGGGCGGACAGGGAGGCCACAAGCCCTGCCGCCGCCTCCCCCTGGTGGCAGAGTGGGGGCTTGTGGGCTCCCAGGAGCGCTCCTGGCTTGGCCCACAGGCCCCCTGATCTTCTTCCTTTCGGGAAAAAAATCATTTCGGGGATTTTATTCTGTTTGGACTCCGTTCCAAAATCAGATCTGAAAAGAGCCAAAAGCACAGAAAAAACAGGAACTGGCACTTGGCACTTAATTAATAAGTTAGTCCGAAAAAAGATATAAAAGGTACATAAAACATCCAAAGATGACAACATAACAGCGTGAAACCATGAAAAATTATAGAAACGTTTGAGACATATCACTCAGTATTTTTGATAAATTGGGAAAAAAATTCCTCATTGATTTTTACGGTGTTTGGAGTTGCACAGAATAAGTATCTCAACTTTGTTCCACTTTCAGGCTAGAATTCCAGTTGCCGGCATTCTCCCTCTTCATGTAGACCTTGCAAAATAAGAGAGGAAAGGCATAAGAATTGTACCGTGAAGTGATATAACAGCCAAAGAAACAATAAATATCAACATGAAAACATGATGCAAAATGGACGTATCAACTCCCCCAAGCTTAGACCTTGCTTGTCCTCAAGCGAAAGCCTAGCTCATTAAATATGTCCACATGTTTAGGGAGAGAGGTGTCGACAAAACAAGATACGAACATGCATGCATCGTGATCAAGATCAGAACAACAATACCAACATATAATCTCTCATGCTAAAGTGATAATTCCTTCACAAAGTAAAGCATGGATCAAGAACCTTACCGAGAAGTAACAACCGATAGACTTTAGTGATTGAAGCAATTGCAATTTATCACAACATCAGAAAGAGTCAAATAAGAGCTGGTAAAGCAAATCCACATACTCAATCATTCTTTCATTCTCTACTATTGCTACAACTCACGTGGTACTCATGAGATCAAAGTTTGAGCTGGACACAGAAAAAGATAGGGGCTTGCAGTTTTGCCGCCCAACTTCTTACCTCAAGGGAAATGTCAACAATAATAATTCATGAATGCCTACCTCCAAGTTGACATATGAATATAGATCTTTCCCAAGCATATGACGTTAGCCAAGATAAAGGCGAAATAGGGAATTGGTGAAGATCACAATGACTCTTTCAATGGCAAAAAGTAAAGGTACAAGATAGGCCCTTCGCAGAGGGAAGCAGAGGTTGTCATGCTCTTTTGAGGTTTGGATGCGTGTCCTATTATTGCGAAGGAATGTCACTTTAAATTGCCTCATGTGATAAAGAACGTTATTATGCAGTCTTTCGCTTTTATGTCTTCGTCATCACAGGTTCGTATAAAGCTTTTTTTCCACACACTAATAGATCATACATATTAGAGAGCAATTTTTATTGCTTGCACCGATGACAACATACTTGAGGGATCTTATTCAATCCATAGGTAGGTATGGTGGACACTCATGGCAAAACTGGTTTGAAGATGTATGGATGCACAAGTAGTATCTCTACTTGGTGCGGGAGTTTTGGCTAATTTGAGGTCGAAGCAATCGTCACATGCTAAGGGATCTCTAATCATATAACATTGTTCAGAGCCAAGCAAACACAATGCACTACGTTGTCTTCCTTGTCCAACATCTACTTCTAGGCATGCAATAGTTTCGTGAGTGTTCACAATCATAGATGGTGTCAGAGATGATATATTTATATGTGAACCTCTCCTTATTTATCACTTCCTATTAATTGCAACAATGACCAAGGTCTACGTGTGCCTACCCTCAACAAGTTTCAATCCTCACTCTTTTTATATGTGAAGCCAACACTTCCCATAAGATCATTACATGATCTTTCATGCTTTTGTTCTATTCTCACTCTTTTGTTCATGGCAAGAGGCAAAGCCCTTCAACTAAGACACTCTTTATTATATGGCTCACGAGAAAGAATACATCGAGGGTGATACAAAGAAAAACTTAAAACTAAAACACTAAAACATTTAAACTACTAGAGAAAAAGAAAACTAAAAAGGAAAACTAGAACAAAGGTAAAGGCAAAACATGTGATGGTGATACGATACCGGGTCAACTCCCCCAAGCTTGGTACAAGCCAAGGGGCTTGCCCATACCAATGCTTAGTTGTCTTCCTTTGGTGGTGATGGTGGAGTTGTTGCGACATGAGTTTGATCTTCCGTATTCCAAGGCATAGGTGCTCCATCATGGAAAGATGAACGAGTCTCCGGAATCCTGAAATCTGCAGCCAACCTTATTGATTTAAATATATACTCATACTCACAGTTTTGCTTCTGTCGGTCATAGATATGGCCCTGGAGTTGATCAACCCTTTCATAGAGCCTGGAGAGATACTTCCCAATGTGATTAGCATCAATCATGTGCTTGTTGGTGAACTCCGTGATCATCATGTGGTTGGTGTTGAGTCCATGCTCCACCATCCCTTGGCACTTGAAGACTTGTTGCTCCATTGCTTTGAGCCTCGTCTCCACGCTTCCGGTCTTCTTAGGCCCTTCAACATCATGGATTTGCAACATCCCCTCACGCATCTCAATAGATTGAGGGTGTTGCAGCACTTCCGTGAGGTAGGGATTGATGACCTTCTCGAAGATCTTGTCCTTCGGAGCTTTTGGGGAAGTTATAGCGATCTAGGTATGCAACAGAAACAGGCTCCAAACAAAAAACAGAGGAAATCTGCGTGATGCAGGGGTCAGACCAAACGGAAGTATATATAATGATTTTTTCCACACCAGAAGGAGTACCCCGCACGAAGATGGAGTCCGGGAGGCACACGAGGTGGCCACATGCCCTCACGGCGTGGCTAGGGGGTGGGCCCGCGCCGTCCAGGCTTGTTGCCTCTTCGCGCACTTTCCGGAGTACTTCCATTTTTTGTGTTTTTTGAAATATTCCAAAACAGAGAAAATTTCCTACTGGAAAAGTTTTGGACTCTGTTTTCTTACCGAATCACATACCTCTTCATTTTCAAAGTCTGAAACAGGCTGATAAATGTCCCTTAGGTATTCTTCCGGAGTTATGGTATTGATCATATTGCTTTCAACATTTCTGGGAGTACCTGAGATATAATGCTTGATTCTATGCCCATTTACCACTCTCGGACAATTACCTTCCCTGTTGTTGATCTTGATAGCACCGGAACGATATACTTCCTCAACAACATAGGGACCTTCCCATTTAGAGAGAAGCTTGCCTGCAAAGAATCTTAAACGAGAGTTATATAGCAAGACATAATCACCTACATTGAACTCACGCTTTTGCATCCTCTTATCATGCCACCTCTTAACCTTCTCTTTGAACAGCTTGGCATTCTCATATGCCTGAGTTCTCCACTCATCAAGCGAGCTAATATCAAATAACCTCTTCTCACCGGCAAGTTTGAAATCAAAGTTGAGCTCTTTGATTGCCCAATAAGCTTTATGCTCTCGCTCAAGAGGTAAATGACATGCTTTTCCGTACACCATTTTGTACGGAGACATACCCAGGGGATTCTTATAGGCAGTTCTATAAGCCCACAGTGCATCATCGAGCTTCTTAGACCAATTCTTTCTAGACCTGTTGACAGTCTTTTGCAGAATCAGTTTAATCTCTCTGTTGCTTAGCTCTACTTGACCATTGGACTGAGGGTGGTAGGGAGATGCAATTCTATGGTTGACATCATACTTAGCAAGCGTTTTACGGAAATCACCATGAATGAAGTGTGAACCACCGTCGGTCATTAGATATCTAGGGACTCCAAATCTAGGGAAGATAACTTCTTTCATCATCTTGATAGAGGTGTTGTGATCAGCACTACTAGTGGGGATAGCTTCTACTCACTTAGTGACGTAATCAACAGCAACTAAGATATGCGTATACCAGTTGGATTTAGGAAAAGGTCCCATAAAATGAAAGCCCCAAACATCAAATGGTTCAATGACAAGTGAATAGTTCATAGGCATTTCCTGACGATTGCTAATATTACCTATTCTTTAACGTTCGTCACAAGACAAGACAAACTTATGGGCATCCTTGAAGAGAGTGGGCCCATAGAAACCTGATTGCAATACCTTGTGTGCAGTTCTATCTCCCGCATGGTGTCCTTCGTAGGCCTTGGAGTGACACTTCTGTAGGATCTCTCCCTGTTCATGTTCAGGTACACAACATCTAATAACACCATCTATTCCTTCCTTATAAAGGTGAGGCTCATCCCAAAAGTAATGTCTCAAGTCAAAGAAGAATTTCTTTCTTTTGCAGGTACGTGAAACTAGGTGGTATGTATTTGGCAACGATATTGTTTGCATAATCGGCATACCACGGTGCACTACGTGAAGCATTGATGACATTCAGTTGCTCATCGGGAAAGCTATCATCAATAGGTTGTGGGTCGTCAAGAACGTTCTCCAACCTAGACAAGTTATCTGCTACGGGGTTATCAGCACCCTTTCTCTCGACAACGTGCAAATCAAATTCTTGTAGCAAGAGAACCCATCTGATAAGTCTAGGTTTAGCGTCTTTCTTCTCCATAAGGTACTTAATAGCAGCATGATCAGTGTGAATAATGACTTTGGAATCAACTATGTAAGACCTGAACTTTTCACATGCAAACACGACTGCTAAAAACTCCTTCTCCGTAGTGGCATAGTTTCTTTGGGCAATGTCTAGAGTTTTACTAGCATAGTGAATAACATTCAACTTCTTATCAACTCTTTGCCCTAGAACAGCACCAACAGCATAATCGCTAGCATCACACATGATTTCAAAATGTAAGTTCCAATCAGGTGGTTGAACAATAGGTGCATTCATCAAAGCCCTCTTATGTATTTCGAAGGCTTCCTCACAATCATCGTCAAACACAAAAGGAATATTCTTTTGCAAGAGTTTGCTAAGAGGCCTAGAAATCTTAGAGAAGTCTTTAATGAACCTTCTATAGAAACCAGCATGACCAACGAAACTTCTTATACCTTTGATATATGTGGGGTATGGCATTTTCTCAATTGCATCAACCTTAGTCTTATCGACTTCAATACCTCTTTCAGAAATTTTATGTCCTAAGACGATGCCTTCATTAACCATAAAGTGGCACTTCTCCCAATTCAAGACAAGATTGGTGTCTTTACATCTCTGCAAGACTCGATCAAGGTTACTGAGGCAATCATCAAAGGAAGACCCATAAATGGAGAAGTCCTCCATGAAAACCTCGACAATCTTTTCATAAAAGTCAGAGAATATAGCCGTCATAAATCTTTGAAAGGTGGCAGGTGCATTACATAAGCCAAAAGGCATACGTCTCTAAGCAAAGGTACCGAAAGGGCATGTGAAAGTGGTTTTCTCCTGATCAGATTGTGCAACTAGTATTTGGGAGAACCCAGAGTAACCGTCTAGAAGCACAAGTGTGTGTGCTGGACAACCTTTCTAGCATTTGTCGAGAAAAGGCAAAGGGTAATGATCTTTCCTAGTGGGTTTATTCAATTTCCTAAAATTGATCACCATCCTATAGCCAGTAATAATCCTCTGTGGGATCAATTCATCCTTATCATTAGGGACAATGGTAATGCCTCCATTCTTAGGGACACAATGCACCGGACTCACCCAATCGCTATGAGCAACATGACAGATGATACCCGCTTCCAGGAGCTTTAGTATTTCTTTTCACACTACTTATTTCATCTTAGGATTCAGCCTCCTTTGATGATCAGCAACTGGTTTGAAATCAAGATCACTTTTAATCTTGTGCTGGCATAGGCTAGGACTAATGCCCTTAAGATCATCAAGAATGTATCCAATAGCAGCACGGTGCTTCCTCTTAGTTTTTGGTAATTTCTTTTCTTCTTGCTCTGAGAGGCTAGCACTAATAATGACAGGATATATCTCTTTTTCATCAAGATAGGCATACTTAAGAGTATCAGGCAACTGTTTAAGCTCGAACGCAGGATCACCCTTTGGTGGGGGTGGATCCCCAAGCAGTTCAACATGCAAGTTATTCTTAAGGATAGGATATTGTTCTAAGACAAGTCTATCTATCTCATCCCTTTCATGATCAAGCAAGTATTGCTCTAAGGTATCAGTAGGAGGCACGGCAATAGAAGCTAAGGCAATAGTTTCATCCCTACTAGGCAACTCCTTTTCATGAGGTTGTCTACAAACTTAGAGAAATTGAACTCATGTGACACACCTTCAAAGCCAACAGTGACAGTTTGCTTCTCACAATCAATATGAGCATTGACAGTATAGAGGAAGGATCTGCCAAATATGATGGGACAAAAGCTATCTTGTGCGGTAGAAAGAACGAGGAAATTAGCAGGATACTTCATTTTACCACACAAGACTTCAACATCCCTAAGAATTCCTACACGTCAGATAGTATCCCTATTGGCAAGCTGAATAGTGACACCAATAGGCTCTATCTCAATAGGTGCAATCTCATCTTTGTTTCATCATATAAGGGTTGTTGTATTGCACTAACACTAGCCCCCACGTCACATAAGCCATGACAAGAATGATCTCCTATCTTAACAGAAACCACACGCATGCCAACAATAGGCCTATGTTTGTCTCTAGCGTGAGGTTTAGAAATTCTAGTAGCATCTTCACAGAAGTGAATATTATGTCCCTCAACTTCTTCAGACATAAGATCTTTGATAATAGCAATGCTAGGTTCAACTCTAATTTGCTCAGGGGGTGTAGGTGTTCTAATATAGCATCTACGTATCATAGTTGAAGCTTTAGAATGATCCTATCCTAACAGAGAAAGGTGGTTTCTCAATGTAAGCACTAGGAACAACAGGATCATTATAGGCAATGACTTTCTCTTCAACTGGAGTGGGTTTAACTACATTGACTTATAAAGGAGGATGATATTTAAACCACTTCTCTTTGGGGAGATCAATATGAGCAGCAACGGATTCACACAATGAAGCTACTATCTCAGAATCAAGTCCATACTTAGCGCTAAAATCACTAAAAGCATTTGACTCAACAAAGGATTTAACGCAATCAAACGTGACATTCATACCTGACTCCTTACCTTCTTCAAGCTCCCAATCTTCAGAGTTGCGTTTAATTCTCTCCAATAAATACCATTTGAAGTCAATATCTCTCTTCATAAAAGAACCGGTACAAGAAGTGTCAAGCATGGTGCAATCATCATGAGAAAGCCGAGCATAGAAGTTCTGAATGATAATTTATCTCGAGAGCTCATGATTGGGGCATGAATATAACATTGATTTAAGCCTCCCTAAAGCTTGAGCGATGCTTTCTCTATCACAAGGCCAAAAAATTTAAATATAATTCCGATCACGATGTACTAAATGCATAGGATAAAACTTTTGATGAAATTCCAATTTCAACCGATTGTAGTCCCATGATCCAGTATCATCACATGGCCTATACCTTGTCAACACCTTATCCTTCAAAGATAAAGGAAATACCTTCTTCTTGACCTGATCCTCGGGCACACCTGCAAGCTTAAATAAACCACAACCTTCTTCTACATAGATTAGATGCAAGTTTGGATGTGATGTTCCATCTCGTGTGAAAGGATAAGCCAGCAGTTTCTCAAGCATACCCGAAGGGAATTGGAAGCAAATATTTTCAGTAGGTGCAGCAGGTTGAGGATCAACTCTTCATGCTTCCGTACAAGGTGAAGATACCCCGAACAAGCCCCTCAAAGGATTAGTATCCATAGTGACAAGTGACAATAAATTACAGCACACTATAAGAATGTTTCCTTACATAGTTCCACTTACCAAATGCGCTTCACTCCACGGCAATAGCGCCTGAAAAGAGTCTTGATGATCCACAAGTATAGGGGATCAATCGTAGTCCTTTCGATAAGTAAGAGTGTCGAACCCAACGAGGAGCAGAAGGATTTGACAAGTGGTTTTCCGCAAGGAAATATCTGCAAGCACTGAAATTGTCGGTAACAACTGATTGTGTGGTGAGATGATTCATAGTGAGCAACAAGTAACAAAAGTAGCAACGGTGCAGCAAGGTGGCCCAATCCCTTTTGTAGCAAGGGAGAAGCCTGGACAAAGTCTTATAGGAGGAAAAACGCTCCCGAGGACACACGGGAATTTGTGTCATGATAGTTTCATCATGTTCATATGATTCGCATTCGTTACTTTGATAGTTTGATATGTGGGTGGACCAGCGCTTGGGTACTGCCCTTACTTGGACAGGCATCCCACTTATGATTAACCCCTCTCGCAAGCATCCGCAACTACGAAAGAAGAATTAAGACAAAGTCTAACCATAGCATTAAACCAGTGGATCCAAATCAGCCCCTTATGAAGCAACACATAAACTAGGGTTTAAGCTTCTGTCACTTTAGCAACCCATCATCTACTTACTACTTCCCAATGCCTTCCTCTAGGCCCAAATAATGGTGGTTTTGTAGTCGACATTCACATAACACCACTAGAGGAAAAACAAAATACAACATATCAAATTACCGAACAAATACCAAATTTACATGACTACTATTAGCATGACTTATCCCATGTCCTCAGGATCAAAAGTTACTTCTCAAAAAGCATAATCATATCCATGACCAGAGAGGTAATGAGTAGCATCAAGGATCTGAACATAAACTCTTCCACCAAGTAATCCAACTAGCATCAACTACTAAGAGTAATCAACACTACTAGCAACCTTACAAGTACCAATCGAAGTCGCGAGACGGAGATTGGTTACAAGTGATGAACTAGGGTTTGGAGATGAGATGGTGGTGATGAAGATGTTGATGGTGATGAGTCCCCTCTGATGAGAGGAGTGTTGGTGATGATGATGGCGATGATTTGCCCCTCGGGGAGGGAAGTTTCCCCGGTAGGATCGTCCTGCCGGAGCTCTAGATTGGTTCTGCTCAAGTTCCACCTCGTGGCGGCGGCGAATCCACGAAAAAGCTCCTCCTTGATTTTTTTCCTGGACGAAACCCTTCATATAGCAAAAGAGGGGGGCAAGTGGGCCAGTGGGCTACCCACAAGCCCCCATGGCGCGACCTGGGGGGGTCGCCGCACCGTGTAGGCTTGTGGGCACCCCCTGGTGCCCCTCTGGCACTTCTTTGGCCCAGTATTTTTGATAAATCGGGAAAAAATTCCTCGTTGATTTTTACGGTGTTTGGAGTTGCGCAGAATAGGTATCTCAACTTTGCTCCACTTTCAGGCTAGAATTCCAGTTGCCGACATTCTCCCTCTTCATGTAAACCTTGCAAAATAAGAGAGAAAAGGCATAAGAATTGTACCGTGAAGTGAAATAACAACCAAAGAAGCGATAAATATCAATATGAAAACATGATGTAAAATGGACGTATCAATAACTTCTTTAAGCATCCTGATAGAAGTGTTGTGATCAGCACTACTAGTGGGGATAGCTTCTACCCACTTAGTAACGTAATCAATAGCAACTAGGATATGAGTATACCCGTTGGATTTTGGAAAAGGTCCCATATGATCGAAGCCCCAAACATCAAATGGTTCAGTGACAAGTTTATAGTTCATAGGCAGTTCCCGACGTTTACCGATATTACCTACTCTTTGACATTCGTCACAAGACAAGACAAACTTACGGGCATCCTTGAAGAGAGTGGGCCAATAGAAACCTGATTGCAATACCTTGTGTGCAGTTCTATCTCCCGCACGGTGTACTCCATAGGCCTCGGAGTGACACTTCTGTAGGATCTGTCCCTGTTCATGTTCAGGTACACAATGTCTAATAACACCATCTACTCCTTCCTTGTAAAGGTGAGGATCATCCCAAAAGTAATGTCTCAAGTCAAAGAATAATTTCTTCTTTTGCTGGTATGTGAAACTAGGTGGTATAGATTTGGCAACGATATAGTTTGCATAATCAGCATACCACGGTGCACTACGTGAAGCATTGATGACATTCAATTGCTCATCGGGAAAGCTATCATCAATAGGTTGTGGGTCATCAAGAACGTTCTCCAACATAGACAAGTTATCTGCTATGGGGTTATCAGCACCCTTTCTGTCAACAACGTGCAAATCTAATTCTTGTAGCAAGAGAACCCATCTAATAAGTCAAGGTATAGCGTCCTTCTTCTCCCTGAGGTACTTAATGACAGCGTGATCTGTGTGAATAGTGACTTTGGAATCAACTATGTAAGACCTGAACTTTTCACATGCAAACACGACTGCTCAATACTCCTTCTCTGTAGTAGCATAGTTTCTTTGGGCACTGTCTAGAGTTTTACTAGCATAGTGAATAATATTCAACTTCTTGTCAACTCTTTTCCCTAGAACAGCACCAACAGCATAATCACTAGTATCACACATGATTTCAAATGGCAAGTTCCAATCAGGTGGTTGAACAATAGGTGCAGCTATCAAAGCCCTCTTAAGTACTTCGAAGGCTTCCTCACAATCATCGTCAAAAACAAAAGGAATATCCTTTTGCAAGAGATTGGTATGAGGCCTAGAAATCTTAGAGAAGTCTATAATGAACCTTCTATAGAAATCGGCATGACCATGGAAACTTCTTATACCTTTGATATCTGTGGGGTATGGCATTTTCTCGATTGCATCAACCTTAGACTTATCGACTTCAATACCTCTTTCAGAAATTTTATGTCCTAAGATGATGCCTTCATTAACCATAAAGTGGCACTTCTCCCAATTCAAGACAAGATTGGTGTCTTTACATCTCTGCAAGATTCGATCAAGGTTGCTGAGGCAATCATCAAAGGAAGACCCGTAAACAGAGAAGTCATCCATGAAAACCTCGACAATATTTTCACAAAAGTCAAATAATATAGCCATCATACATCTTTGAAAGGTGGCAGGTGCATTACATAAGCCAAAAGGAATACGTCTATAAGCAAAGGTACCGAAAGGGCAGGTGAAAGTGGTTTTCTCCTGGTCAGATTGTGCAACTGGTATATGGCAGAAACCGGAGTAACCGTCCAGAAAGTAGATGCGTGTGTGTTTAGACCGTCTTTCTAGCATTTGGTCGATAAAAGGAAAAGGGTAACGATCTTTCCTAGTTGCTTTATTCAATTTCCTAAAATCGATCACCATCCTATAGCCAGTAATAATCCTCTGTGGGATCAATTCATCCTTATCATTAGGGACAACAGTAATGCCTCCCTTCTTAGGGACGCAATGCACCGGACTCACCCAATCACTATGAGCAACAGGATAGATGATACCTGCTTCCAGGAGCTTTAGTATTTCTTTTCTCATTACTTCTTTCATCTTAGGATTTATTCTCCTTTGATGATCAGCAACTGGTTTGAAATCAGGATCAGTTTTAATCTTGTGCCGGCATAGAGTAGGACTAATGCCCTTAAGATCATCAAGAGTATATCCAATAGCAGCACAGTGTTTCCTCAGAGTTTTTAGTAACTTATTTTCTTCATGCTCTGAGAGGCTAGCACTAATAATAACAGGATATATCTCTTTTTCATCAAGATAGGCATACTTAAGAGTATCAGGCAACTCTTTATGATCGAACACAGGATGACCCTTTGGTGGGTGTGGATCTCCAAGCAGTTCAACAGGGAAGTTATTCTTAAGGATAGGATATTGTTCCAAGACAACTCTATCTATTTCATCCCTTTCATCCATATGCATATCATTTTCGTGCTCAAGCAAGTATTGCTCTAAGGGATCAGTAGGAGGTACGGCAGTAGAAGCTAAGGCAATAGTTTCATCCTTACTAGGAAACTCCTTTTCATGAGGTTGTCTACCAAACTTAGAGAAATTGAACTCATGTGACACACCTTCAAAGCCAACAGTGACAGATTTCTTCTCACATTCAATATGAGCATTGACGGTATTGAGAAAAGGTCTACCAAATATTATGGGACAAAAGCTATCTTGTGCGGTAGCAAGTACGAGGAAATCAGCTGGATACTTCGTTTTAACACACAAGACTTCAACATCCCTAACAATTCCCACAGGGCAGATAGTATCTCTATTGGCACGCTAAATAGTGAAATCAATAGGCTCTATCTCAACAGGTGCAATCTTATCTTTGATTTCATCATATAAGGTTTGAGGTATAGCACTAACATTAGCACCCACGTCACATAATCCATGATAACAATGATCTCCTATCTTAACAGAAACAACAGGCATGCCAACAACAGGCCTATGCTTGTCTCTAGCGTGAGGTTTAGCAATTCTAGCAGCATCTTCACAGAAGTGAATATTATGTCCCTCAACATCTTCGTATAGAAGATCTTTGATAATAGCAATGCTAGGTTCAACTCTAATTTGCTCAGGGGGTGTGGTTGTTCTAATGTAGCCTCTATGTATCACAGTTGAACTACAACAGGATTGGTTTAACTACATTGACTTCTAAAGGAGGATGATATTTAAACCACTTCTCTTTGGGGAGATCAATATGAGCAGCAAAGGATTCACACAGTTAAGCTACTATCGCAGAGTCAAGTCCATACTTAGCGCTAAAGTCACAAAAAGTATTTGTCTCAACAAAGGATTTAACGCAATCAAACGTGAAATTCATACCTGACTCCTTACCTTCTTCAAGCTCCCAATCTTCAGAGTTGCATTTAATTCTCTCCAATAAATTCCATTTGAAGTCAATATCTCTCTTCTTAAAAGAACCGGTACAATAAGTGTCAAGCATGGTGCGATCATCATGATAAAGTCGAGCATAGAAGTTCTGAATGATAATTTCTCTCGAGAGCTCATGATTGGGGCATGAATATAACATTGATTTAAGCCTCCCCCAAGCTTGAGCGATGCTTTCTCTGTCACGAGGCCAAAAATTATAAATGTAATTCCGATCACGATGTACTAAAGATAAAGGAAATACCCTCTTCTTGACCTCATCCTCGGGCAAACCTGCAAGCTTAAATAAACCACAAACTTCATCTACATAGATTAGATGCAAGTCTGGATGTGATGTTCCATCTCCTGTAAACGGATTAGCCAGCAGTTTCTCAAGCATAGCCTTAGGAAATTCAAAGCAAATATTTTCAGTAGGTGCACCAGGTTGAGGAGCAACTATTTGTGCTTCCGTTCGAGATGAAGATACCCCTAACAAGCCCCTCAAAGGATTAGTATCCATAGTGACAAGTGACAATAAATTTCAGCACACTATATGAATGTTTCCTTACCAAGTTCCACTTACCAAAGGCGCTTCACTCCCCGGCAATGGCGCCAGAAAAGAGTCTTGAGGACCCACAAGTATAGGGGATCAATCATAGTTCTTTCGATAAGTAAGAGTGTCGAACCCAACGAGGAGTAGAAGGATCTGACAAGAGGTTTTCAGCAACGAAATATCTGCAAGCGCTGAAATTATCGGTAACAAGTGATTGTGTGGTGAAATGATTCGTAGCGAGAAACAAGTAACAAAAGTAGCAACGGTGAAGCAAAGTGGCCCAATCACTTTTGTAGCAAGAGACAAGCCTGGACAAAGCCTTATAGGAGGAAAAACGCTCCCGAGGACACACGGGAATATCTGTCATGCTAGTTTTCATCATGTTCTTATGATTCGCGTTCGTTACTTTGATAGTTTGATATGTGGGTGAACCAGCGGTTGGGTACTGCCCTTACTTGGACAAGCATCCCACTTATGATTAACCCCTCTCGCAAGCATCCGCAACTACGAAAGAAGAATTAAGACAAAGTCTAACCATAGCATTAAACTAGTGGATCCAAATCAGCCCCTTACGAAGCAACGCATAAACTTGGGTTTAAGCTTCTGTCACTCTAGCAACCCATCGTCTACTTACTACTTCCCAATGCCTTCCTCTAGGCCCAAATAATAGTGAAGTGCTATGTAGTCGACGTTCACATAACACCACTAGAGGAAAAAGAACATACAACACATCAAAATATCGAACGAATACCAAATTCACGTGACTACTAGTAGCATGACTTATCCCATGTCCTCGGGAACAAAAGTAACTACTCACAAAGAATAATCAAATTCATGACCAGAGAGGTAATGAGTAGCATCAGGGATCTGAACATAAACTCTTCCACCAAATAATCCAACTAGCATCAACTACAAAGACTAATTAACACTACTAGCAACCTTACAAGTACCAATCGGAGTCGGGAGACAAAGATTGGTTACAAGATATGAACTAGGGTTTGGAGATGAGATGGTGCTGATGAAGATGTTGTAGGTGACGAGTCCCCTCCGATGAGAGGAGTGTTGGTGATGACGATGGCGACGATTTCCCCCTCCGGGAGGGATGTTTCCCCGACAGCATCGTCCTGCGGGAGCTCTAGATTTGTTCTTCTCAAGTTTCGTCTCGTGGCAGTGGCGAATCTACGAAAAAGCCCCTCCCTGATTTTTTTCCCAGACGAAACCCTTCATATAGCAGAAAAAGGGGGCCAGTGGGCCAGCAGGCTACCCACAAGCCCCCTTGGCACAGCCAGGGGGTGGCCGCGCCAAGCAGGCTTGTGGCCACCTGCTGGCGCCCCTCTGGCCTTCTTCAGCCCAGTATTTTTTATAAATCCGGAAAAAAATCCTCGTTGATTTTTACGGCGTTTGGAATTGCGCAGAATAGGTATCTCAAACTTGCTCCACTTTCAGGCCAGAATTCCATCTGCCCGCATACTCCCTCTTCATGTAAACCTTGCAAAATAAGAGAGAAAAGGGATAAGTATTGTACCGTGAAGTGAAATAACAGCCCAAGAAGCGATAAATATCAACATAAAAGCATGGTGCAAAATGGACGTATCACATATCCGTAACCGAGATAGTCCCGCACCGTCGTGAGCAGTGCGGCTCTCATAGGGAAATATTGTTTCGCTGCGGCGTCCCATGGATTGGCTGGCATTTTCCACAACGTGTCTAGCTCCTCTTTCAACAGCCCAGATACAGATTGATGTCGTTCCCTGGTTGTTTCGGCCCTTCAATTAGCATACACATGTGAATGTACTTCCTCTTCATGCACATCCAGGGGGGGAGGTTGTAAATCCACACAAACATAGGCCAGGTGCTATATGTGCTTCTGTGGCTGCCAAACGGATTGACTCCATCGGTGCTCGCGCCCAGCATGATGTTCGTTTGATCGTCCCCAAATTCTGGGTGTTCGAAGTTCAACACTTTCCAGTGGCTCGTATCCTTAGGGTGACTCAGCATCTTGTCTTTTTTATTTATCTCTGGATCATTTCCGTCATCTTCTCGCTCCTTCTCCTCCCTATCCGTGTGCTAACACAGAAGCTCTTCTAGCTTAAGGTCCGTGAAATACCGTTGCAGACGAGGAGTGATCGGAAAGTACCACACCACTTTTCGAGGAGCTTTCTTCCTCTTCTTGTATCGAGTGACGCCGCACACATGACATATGGTAGACTCCGTGTGCTCGTCCCGATAAATGATGCAATCATTCATGCACACATGGTATTTCACGTGTGGTAAATCCAGAGGACACAAAATTTTCTTCGCCTCCTCGAAACTGGTGGGGCACTACTTGTTCCCCATGGGAAGACGTTCGTGCCAGAATGACATGTTCTCGTCGAAGCATGTGTCGGTCATTTTGTGTTTTACCTTCATCTCCAAAGCCATGAGCGTTACTTTCAGGCGGGTATCCTCGGTCCTGCATCCTTCATACAATGGAGTAACTGCTTCTATCTCCAGTTGATCCAGCTTGGCTTTCTCTCCGGCAATAGCTCTTGCGTTACCCGTCTGCTTGAGAAGCAACTCTTGAATATGAGGGTCCTGCACCCAGCCCATCAATGGTCCATCGTCGTCTGCTCCGGCATCTTCATCTTCATGATCATGCCCTTCGTCTTGATCTTTCTCATCATCATGTCCGGCATCTTCTACATAAAGAAAGCTTTCCCCTTACTTACCTATCAAAAAAGGAAATTTAACCACTTAATTTAGGTTAATATATGGTGCAAATGAGGTGAGGAGGAGTAGGCAGCCAAGACCAACAAGGTTGGTAAAGTTGGAGAGAATGAAGTGGGGGGAAGTGAGTGTGAAGTGGGCTGTCAAAAATATCTACTGCTCTCAGGTTACCAATGGAGCACCTCTAAATAGTGCGCCATTAGTAACCAGGGTTACTAATGGCGCACCTGGTAAGAATGCGCCATTACTACTTTTGAAAAAAAAATCTGAAAAAAAATTGTTAGTAGTGGTGCACCGTGGATGTGGTGAGCCATTACTAGTTAAAACTAGTAATGGCGCACTCCCCTTGGTGCGCCACTGCTAAGTCTAGGAAGGGTGTGGGACCAGGACTAAAGCTAGTAATGGCGCACCACACAACAGGTGCGCCATTAGTAATATGGATAATAATGGCGCACCTATATCTGGTGCGCCACTGCTATATAGCAGTGGCGCACCACATACATGGTGCGCCATTAATGTCCATATTAGCTATAGCCCTTTTTCGAGTAGTGGTTGCTGGGCACTGAGTCTTACTCAATTTTATACCTTGTAACACTGGCAAGAAGCCCTTCTTGGACTGTTCCATTTTGAACTTCTTCATAACTTTATCAAGGTATGTGATTTGTGAAACTCCTATCAGGCGTCTCGATCTATCCCTATATATCTTAATACCTAGAATGTAAGCAGCTTCTCCTAGGTCCTTCATAGAGAAAAATTTATTCAAGTAATCCTTTACGCTCTCCAAAAACTCCACATTGTTTCCAATCAGCAATATGTCATCCACATATAATATTAGAAATGCAACAGAGCTCCCACTCACTTTCTTGTAAATACAAGATTCTCCAACCACTTGTATAAACCCAAATGCTTTGATCACCTTATCAAAGCGTTTATTCCAACTCCGAGATGCTTGCACCAGTCCATAAATGGTTCGCTGGAGCTTGCATACTTTGTTAGCATTATTTGGATCGACAAAACCTTCGGGTTGCATCATATACAACTATTCCTTAAGAAAACCGTTAAGGAACGCCATTTTGACATCCATCTGCCAGATTTCATAATCGAAAAATGCAGCTATTGCTAACATGATTCGAACGGACTTAAGCATCGCCATCGGTGAGAACGGCTCATCGTAGTAAACTCCTTGAACTTGTGAAAAACCCTTTGCCACAAGTCGAGCTTTATAAACGGTCACATTACCGTTCGCCTCCGTCTTCTTCTTAAAGATCCATTTGTTCTGAATAGCCTTGCGGCCTTCAGGTAATACTTCCAAAGTCCACACTTAGTTTTCATACATAGATCCTATCTCGGACTTCATGGCCTCCAAACATTTGTTGGAATCCGGGCCCACCATTGCTTCTTCATAATTCTAAGGTTCATTGTTGTCTAACAACATGATTGATAAGACAGGATTACCGTAACACTCAGGAGTAGTACGTGATCTTGTCGACGTGCGAGGTCCGATAGGAACTTGATCCGAAGTTTCATGATCATCATCATTAACTTCCTCCTCGACCGGCGTTGCTTCGACAGAGGTTTCCCCTGCCCTGCGCCACCATCTAGAGGGATTAGGCGTTCGACAACCTCATCAAGTTCTATCTTCCTCCCACTCAATTCTTTCGAGAGAAACTCCTTCTCAAGAAAAGCTCCGTTCTTAGCAACAAACACATTTCCCTCGGCTTTGAGATAGAAGGTGTTCCCAACTGTCTCCTTTGGGTAACCTATGAAGACACACTTTTCCGCTTTGGGTTCCAGCTTTTCAAGATGAAGCTTTTTGACATAAGCATCACATCCCAAAGCTTTAAGAAATGAAAATTTTGGTCTTTTGCCATACCACAGTTCGTATGGTATCGTCTCAATGGATTTTGATGGTGCCCTATTTAAAGCGAATGCAGCTGTCTCTAATGCATAACCCCAAATCGATAACGGCAAATTGGTAAGAGACATCATAGATCGCACCATTTCTTACAAAGTACGATTACGACGTTCGGATACACCATTACGCAGTGATGTTCTAGGTGGTGTCAACTGTGAAACAATTCCACATCGTTTTAAGTGAGCACCAAACTCGAAACTCAGATATTCACCCCCACGATCAGAACGTAGGTACTTGGTCTTCTTTTTACGATGATTTTCAACTTCACTCTGAAATTTCTTGAACTTCTCAAACGTTTCAGACGTGTTCTTCATCAAGTAGATATATCCATACCTACTCAAATCGTCAGTGAAGGTGTGAAAATAACGATATCCGCTGCGCGCCTCCAATCTTATTGGACCGCACACATCGGTATGTGTGATTTCCAACAAGTCACTTGCATGCTCCATTGTTCCGGAGAACGGAGTCTTAGTTCTCTTGCCCATGAGGCATGGTTCGCACGTGTCAAGTGATTCAAAATCAAGTGACTCCAAACGCCCATCGGAATGGAGTTTCTTCATGCGCTTTACACCAATATGACCTAAGCGGCAGTGCCACAAAAACATGGCGCTATCATTGTTAACTCTACATCTTTTGGTCTCAATGTTATGTATATGTGTAACATCGCTATCAAGATTCAATATGAACATTCCTCTCACATTGGGGGCATGACCATAAAACATATTACTTGTAGAAATAGAACAACCATTATTCTCTGACTTAAACGAGTAACCGTCTCGCAATAAACAAGATCCAAATATAATGTTCATGCTTAACGCAGGCACTAAATAACCATTATTTAAGTTCATAACTAATCCTGATGGTAACTGAAGTGACACTGTGCCGACGGTGATTGCATCAACCTTGGAACCATTTCCCACGCGTATCGTCACTTCATCCTTCGCCAGCCTTCATTTATTCCGCAGTTCCTGCTTCGAGTTGCAAATATGAGCAACAGAACCGGTGTCAAATACCCAGGCACTACTACGAGAGTTGCTTAAGTACACATCAATAACATGTATATCAAATATACATGATTTTTCCTTGGCCGCCTTCTTATCAGCCAAATACTTGGGGCAGTTGCGCTTTGATACGTCTCCAATGTATCTATAATTTTTGATGGTTCCATGCTATTATCTTGTCAAACTTTGGATGTTTTGTATGCCTTTTATATCTTTTTTGGGACTAACTTATTAACTCAGTGCCAAGTGCCAGTTCCTGTTTTTTCAGTGTTTTTTACCCTTTTCAGAGGAGGATTTTAAACGGTGTCCAAACGGAATAAAACTTCTGAAAAGATTGTTTTCCGGAATAGAAGATACGCGCGAGACTTGAGAACCAAGGCATGGGCCAGCAGGAGACCCCACAAGCCCCCTAGGCGCGGCCAGGGGGCCCGCACCTAGCAAGCTTGTGGGGCCCCTGTGGCTCGTCTACCCTACCTCTTCCGCCTATAAATTCAGAAAAATTCCAAAACTGCGAGAGACATCCACGAAAATACTTCTCCATCGCCGCAAGCTTCTGTCTCCGCAAGATCCCATCTGGGGCACGTTCTGGTGCCCTGTCGGAGGGGTGATTCGGATACGGAGGGCTTCTTCATCAACACCATGACCTCTCCGATGATGTGTGAGTAGTTCACCATAGACCTTCGGGTCCATAGCTAGTAGCTAGATGGCTTCTTCTCTCTCTTGGATCTTCAATACAAAGTTCCTCATGATCTTCATGGAGATCTATCTGAATAGTCTTCTTTTGCGGTGTGTTTGTCGAGATCAAATGAATTGTGGATTTCAGATTATCTATGAATCTTATTTGAGTTTCTTCTGATCTCTTATATGCATGATTTCGTATCCTTGTAATTCTCTTTGAGTTGTGGGTTTTGTTTGGCCAACTTGATCTATGATTCTTGCAATGGGAGAAGTGCTTGGTTTTGGGTTCATACCGTGCGGTGACCTCACCCAGTGACAGAAGGGGTAGCGAGGCACGCATCGTGTTGTTGCCATCAAGGGTAAAAAGATGGGGTTTTCATCATTGGTTTGAGTTTATCCCGCTACATCATGTCATCTTGCTTAAAGCGTTACTCTGTTCGTCATGGACTCAATACAATAGATGCATGCTGGATAGCGGTCGATGTGTGGAGTAATATTAGTAGATGCAGAAAGTATCAGTCTACTTGTCTCGGATGTGATGCCTATATGTATGATCATTGCCTTAGATATCGTCATGACTTTGCGCGGTTCTATCAATTGCTCGATAGTAATTTGTTCACCCACCGTATTATTTTCTATTTTGAGAGAAGCCTCTAGTGAACACTATGGCCCCCCGGGTCTATTTCACACCATATTTTCAGCCTTACAATTTTACTTCGTTGCACTTTCCGCCTTCATATCTCACTTTGCAATCAATCTTGAAGGGATTGACAACCCCTTTATAGCGTTGGGTGCAAGCTCTTTTGTGTTTGCGCACGTACTCTGGACTTGGCGCGATTCTACTACTCGATTGATACCTTGGTTCTCAAACGGAGGGAAATACTTACTGCTCCTGTGCTGCATCGCCCTTTCCTCTTCAAGGCAAAAACCAACGCAAGCTCAAGAGGCAGCAGAAGGATTTCTGTCGCGGGAGCAGAAGAATTTCTGGCACCGTTGTCAGGGAGGATCAAGTCCAGAACTCATCCAAGTAAGTGTCGCAAACTCATCTCTTGCATTTACTTTTTTGCCTCTCGTTTTCCTCTCCCCCACTTCTTAAAAACAAAAATTTACCAAAATATTTGCCTTTTTGGTTTGCCTTTTTCGTTCGCCCTTTTCTCTCGCTTACTTTCTATTCGCTTGTGTGCTTCTTTGCTTACTGAAGTCACCATGACTGAAAACACCAAACTTTGTGACTTCTCGAATACTAATAATAATGATTTTATTAGTAGTCCGATTGCTCCCGCCACTAGTGCGGAATCATACGAAATCAATGCTACTTTGCTGAATCTTGTTATGAAAGAGCAATTTTCCGGCCTTCCTAGTGAGGATGCCGCATCCCATCTTAATACCTTCATTGAGCTTTGAGATATGCAAAAGAAGAAAGATGTGGATAATGATGTGATTAAAATGAAGCTTTTTCGTTTCTCGTTGCGAGGTCAAGCAAAAACTTGGTGTTCGTCTTTGCCCAAAAATAGTATTGATTCTTGGAATAAGTGCAAAGATACTTATATATCCAAGTATTTTCGTCAGCTAAGTTTATCTCTCTTCGTAATGATATTATGAATTTTAAGCAACTTGATCATGAACATGTTGAACAATCTTGGGAGAGAATGAAATTGATGATTAGAAATTGTCCCGCACATGGCTTGAGTCTTTGGATGATTATACAAATATTTTACGCTGGCTTGAATTTCGCTTCTAGAAATATCTTATACTCCGCCTCAGGTGGAACGTTCATGGAAATCATGTTAGGAGAAGCCACAAAACTCCTAGACAATATCATGAAAAACTACTCTCAGTGGCACACTGAAAGGTCACCTACTAGTAAGAAGGTACATGCTATAGAAGAAATTAACTCGTAGAGTGCTAAGATGGATGAGTTAATGAATTTGGTTGCTAGTAGAATTGCTCCTTTAGATTCTAATGACTTGCCCTTGTCTTCCTTGATTGAGAGTAGCAACGCTAGCTTGGACGTTAATTTTGTTGGTAGGAATAATTTTGGCAACAACAATGCTTTTAGAGGAAACTATGTTCCTAGGCCTTTTTCTAGTAACCCCTCTAATAATTTTGGCAACTCCTACAACAATACTGATGGAAATCACAATAGATTACCCTATGATCTAGAGAGTAATATCAGAGAGTTTATCAACTCGCAAAAGATTTTCAATACGTCCATAGAGGAAAAACTACTCAAAATTGACGATTTGACTAGGACCGTTGATAGAATGTCTAGTGATATTGATGCTTTGAAAGTTAGATGTGATCCTCCCCAGATCAATATGGATGAAACTTTGAAAGCTATGCGTGTTTCCATGAGTGAGAGCAAAGAAAGAACCGCCCAAATTCGTGCTAGACATGAATGGCTTAAAAGGGCGTGTTCTCGTGATAAGAATCACGAAGATCTTAAAGTGCTTGGTGTGACTCGCATTGAATCTTTGTTTTCTTGTGTCAAACCTAATGATGATGGGGCCGGATATGAATCCACTTTGGTTGAAAAATGCCCCAATGATTCGGAGTCCATCTATCTTGATGCTAAAAGCATTAAACATGGAGTAGAAGATATTAAAACCTTGAGTAGTAATGAAACTACTGATACGTCTCCGTCGTATCTACTTTTCCGAACTCTTTTGCCCTTGTTTTGGACTCTAATTTGCATGATTTGAATGGAACTAACCCGTACTAACGTTGTTTTCAGCAGAATTGCCATGGTGTTGTTTTTGTGCAGAAATAAAAGTTCTCGGAATGACCTGAAAATTTACGGAGAATTTTTGTGGAATTTATGAAAAATACTGGCGCAAGAATCAGCGGAGGACATGGAGCTGTGAGCCCACAAGCCCACCAGGCGCGGGCACCCCTGGCTGCGCCTGGCAGGCTTGTGGGGCCCACAAAGCTCCACCGCCTCCAAATCCAGCACTATTTAGTCTGTTTCATCCGGAAAGAAAATCAAGGAGAAGAGTTCATCGCATTTTACGATACGGAGGCGCTGCCACCTCCTGTTCTTCATCTGGAGGGCAGATTTGGAGTCCGTTCTGGGCTCTGGAGAGGGGAGTTCGTCACCATCGTCATCATCAACCTTCCTTCATCGCCAATTCCATGATGCTCTTCACCGTTCGTGAGTAATCTCATCGTAGGCTTGCTGAACGGTGATGGGTTGGATGAGATCTATCATGTGATCGAGTTAGTTTTGACGGGATTGATCCCTAGTATCCACTATGTTCTGAGATTGATGTTGCTACTACTTTGCCATGCTTAATGCTTGTCACTAGGGCCCGAGTGCCATGATTTCAGATCTGAACCTATTATGTTCTCGCTAATATATGTGTGTTCTTGATCCTATCTTGCAAGTTGTAGTCACCTACTATGTGTTATGACCCGGCAACCTTGGAGTGACAATAGCCGGAACCACTCCCGGAGATGAACATAGTATGAGGAGTTCATGTATTCACCAAGTGTTAATGCGTTGGTCCGGTTCTTTATTAAAAGGAGAACCTTAATATCCCATAGTTTCCACTGGGACCCCGCTACCACTGGAGGGATGGACAATTGATTTCATGCAAGTTCTATTCCCTAAGCACGTATGCCTACATTAGATTGACTAACTGGAGCTAGTTACATATCTCTCCATGTTATAACTGTTAGATGATGAATAGCATCCGGCATAATCATCCATCACTGATCCAATGCCTACGAGTTTTTCCTACCGGTCCTTGCTACGTTACTTTGCCGCTACTGCTGTCACTGCTTCTACTATTACTCTCTTGCTACTATTGTTACTTTGTTGCTACTGCTGTCACTTTGCTGCTACTAGTTACCGTTGCTACTGCTGCTATCATACTACCTTGCTATTGATACTTTGTTGCAGATACTAAATCTTTCAGGTGTGGTTGAATTGTTACTCAACAGCTAATCCTTGAGAATATTCATTGGCTTCCCCTTGAGTCGAATCAATAAATTTGGGTTGAATACTCTACCCTCGAAAACTGTTGTGATCCCCTATACTTGTGGGTTATTAAGACCTCATTCTGGCGCCGTTGCCGGGGAAGCAAAGCTATATTCTCCGAGTCACTTGGGATTTACGTCTACTGGTCACTATGAGGAATCCGATAGATCCAAGAACTAAAGTCTTGCCCTCAACTACGAGGACAGGTAAGGAACTGCCATCTAGCTATGCACTTGATTCACCTTCAGTTATGAGTAAGTTTGAGACACCACCTCCTACTAGAAATCTTGATATGTCGCCTGTGCTTGATGATGCTACTTCTGCTGCCCATGATGCTTATGATGATGCTATGCTTGATACTACTTTGCTTGATGATGCTATGCTTGATACTGCTTTGCCTGATGATGCTATGCTTGATACTGCTTTGCCACTAGGTGCATTCCTTGATGCCCAAATTGCTAGAGTTGTTGCTAGATGTGAGATACTTCTGACACTGCTGATACTAGTGAAGTAAAACCTGCTATTTTGCCTACTAGAACTAGCTCTCCTAGAAATGAATTGCCTGTTATGCCTGAGCGTTATGTTATGGAGGGAGAGATAGCTGGGGACTTTCTTGCGTGTAAGGATAGCTATGATGTTGAGAAATTACTGCTCAAGTGGAAAGAAAAATCTTTGAATGCTAGGATGGAATATGACCCGAAGTTTGCTACTTCGCCTATCTTTGTGACCGATAAGGATTATGAATTCTCTGTCGACCCTGAGTTAGTCACTCTGGTCGAATCTGGTCCTTTACACGGTTATGAGTCTGAAATGGTTGTAGCCCATCTTACCAAACTGCACGATATAGCCACCCTATTCACTAGTGAGGAAAAGATCCGCCACTACTATATCCTCAAGCTGTTTCCTTTCTCGCTAAAGGATGATGCTAAGACTTGGTTCACTTCTCTTGATCCTGGTTGTGTGTGTAGCCCCCGGGATATGGTCTTCTACTTCTCTAAAAAATATTTCCCTGCCCATAAAAAATATACAACTTTGCTCAAGCTAAAGAAGAGAGTCTCCCACAAGCTTGGGGGAGGCTCGTCCAGCTGCTGAATGCTTTGCCTGATCACCCTCTTGAGAAGAATGAAATACTTGATATCTTCTATAATGGACTTACCGATGCTTCTAGAGACCACCTAGATAGTTGTGCTGGTTGTGTTTTTAGGGAACGAACTGTAGAACAAGCTGAGATCTTATTGAATAATATTTTGTGCAACGAGAATACTTGGACTATTCCCGAACCACCTCCAAAGCCAACTCCAAATAAAAGAGGTATTCTATTCCTCAGTCCTGAAGATATGCAAGAAGCTAAGAAATCTATGAAAGAGGAAGGCATTAAATCTGAAGATGTCAAAAATCTACGACCTATCGAAGAGATCCATGGTCTTGATAACCCGATACAGGTAGTAGAGGTAAATTCTCTGCGTAGGTTTGATGAGAGTGATATTCCTTTTGATAAACCTGCTAGCCTATTCCTGGATGAATTCGATAACTTTGTTGCCAAACAACATAGTTTCAATGATTATGTTAGCAGACAATTGGAACAGAATGCTCGTATGCTTAGTCATTTGAGTGCTTATGTGGACAGAAATGTCAATGATCTTAAGCTTCTGAGTAAACATGCCTCTATGGTTACTACTCAGGTAGAACAAGTACTTAAGGATCAAAATGACTTGCTCAATGACTTGAATGAAAATTCTGTTAGAGTCGTCACTAGAGGCGGTAGAATGACTCAGGAACCTTTGTATCCTGAGGGTCATCCTAGGAGAATTGAACAAGATTCTCAAGGAGTTAGCACTGATGCACCTAGTCATCCTAGAAAGAAGAAGAAAGATGATAGGAACCTGCACGCTAGCAACCCAGTTGCTCATACACGTGAGAGTCCAAACGATGTCTCTGCCTCAGATGTTGAAACACTATCTGGTGATGAACATGAGCCTAATGAAAATATCAATAGTGATGTTCATGTTGATTCTCAACCTAGCAACGATAAGGATGTGGAGATTGAACCTGTTGATCTTGATAACCCACAGCCTAAGAATAAGATAAGAATGACTTCGCTACTAGGAAGCATGGTAAAGAAAGGGAACCATGGGTCCAGAAACCCATGCCCTTTCCTCCCAAACCATCCAAGAAAAGGATGATGAGGATTTTGAGCGATTTGTTGAAATGATTAGACATGTCTTTCTGCAAATGCGTTTGACAAATATGATCAAAATGTCTCTGTATGCTAAGTACATGAAAGATATTGTGACTAATAAGAGGAGGATACCAGAGGTTGAGATTTCCACCATGCTCGCTAATTATACCTTCAAGGGTGGAACTCCTAAGAAACTAGGTGATCCCGGTGTGCCCACTATACCTTGCTCCATTAAAGGAAACTACGTTAGAACTGCTTTAGGCTACCTTGGAGCCGGTGCTAGTGTTATGCCTCTCTCTCTTTATCGTAGGCTTGAACTGGATAAGTTGACACCCACTGAAATCTCTCTGCAAATGGCCGACAAATCAACTGCTTTCCCTATCGGCATTTGCGAGCATGTGCATGTTGTGGTTGCGAACGTCACTATCTTAACAGACTTAGTTATTCTGGATATTCCCGAAGACGATGCCATGGCGGTCATCCTTGGAAGATGATACGTCTCTGTCGTATCTACTTATCCGAACTTTTTTGCCCTTGTTTTGGACTCTAATTTGCATGATTTGAATGGAACTAACCCGGACTCACGCTATTTTCAACAGAATTGCCTTGGTGTTGTTTTTGTGCAGAAATGAAAGTTCTCGGAATGTCCTGAAAATTTACAGAGATTTTTTCTGGAATAAAAGAAAAATACCTACGCAAAGATCCACCGGAGGGGGCGTCCGAGTGGGCCACAAGCCCCTGTGCCGCGACCACCCTCTATGGCCGCACCGTGAGGTCTTGTGGGGCCCACGTGGCACCACCGCCCCCAAACTCACCTCTATATCTTCCGTTTGGCCTGGAAAAAAAATCAGAGAGAATGTTTCATCGCGTTTTCCGATACGAAGGCGCCGCCACATCCTCTTCTTCATCTGGAGGGCAGATCTGGAGTCCGTTTTGGGCTCCGGAGAGGGGAAATCGTCGCCATCGTCATCATCAACCTTCCTTCATCGCCAATTCCATGATGCTCTTCATCGTTCGTGAGTAATCTCATCGTAGGCTTGCTGGACGGTGATGAGTTGGATGAGATCTGTCATGTAATCGAGTTAGTTCTTGACGGGGATTGATCCCTAGTATCCACTATGTTCTAGATTGATGTTTCTACTACTTGGTTATGCTTAATGCTTGTCACTAGGACCCGAGTGCCATGATTTCAGATCTGAACCTATTTTGTTGTCACCAATATATGTGTGTTTTAGATCCTATCTTGCAAGTTGTAGTCACCTACTATGTGTTATTACCCGGCAACCCCGGAGTGACAATAGCCGGAACCACTCCCGGAGATGACCATAGTATGAGGAGTTCATGTATTCATCGGGTGTTAATGCATTGGTCCGGTTCTTTATTAAAAGGTGAACCTTAATATCCCGTAGTTTCCATTAGGACCCCGCTGCCACAGGAGGGATGGACAATAGATGTCATGCAAGTTATTTTGCCTAAGCACGTATGACTACATATGGAATACATGCCTACATTAGATTGATGAACGGGAGCTAGCCACATACCTCTCCGTGTTATAGCTGTTACATGATGAATCACATACTTCACACTCATCCATCACCGATCCACTGCCTACGAGTATTTTACTACTGGTCCTTGCTACGTTACTTTGCCTAGGATTGTCCCTTGCTACAAGAGGGATTGGGCCACTTTGATGGTGCTGTCACTTTGCTGCTGTTACTTGTTACTTTGCTGCTGCTACTACTATTGTTCCTTGCTACTCCGTTGTTACTTGTTGAAAGACTTCGTCGGCACTAACATCCCGTCAACAAGGCTTTTTCTCGCGCCGTTGTCGGTGATTGTCAAAGCTTTTTCTGGCACTATTGCTTTCGTACTATCTTGCTACTAATACTTTGCTTGCAGACACTAATCTTTCAGGTGTGGTTGAATTGACAACTCAGCTGCTAATACTTGAGAATATTCTTTAGCTTCCCCTTGTGAGCGAATTAATAAATTTGGGTTGAATACTCTACCCTCGAAAACTACTGCGATCCCATACGTTTGTGGGACATCAAGGCTTTTTCTACCGTCGTTGCCGGGGAAGCACAACTGTATTCTCTGAGTCACTTGGGATTGACGTCTGCTGATCACTATGAGGAATCGAGAAGATCCAAGAACTAAAATCTTTCCTTCCACTACGAGGCGAGGTAAGGAATTGCCATCTAGCTCTGCTCTTGATTCACCTTCAGTTTTGAGTAAGTTTGCGACTTCGCCTCCTGCTAGAAATCTTGATATGTCGCCTGTGCTTGATGACGCTACTTCTGATGTCCACGATGCTATGCTTGATACTATGCCTGATGATGCTATGCTTGATACTATGCCTCATGATGCTATGCTAGATACTATGCCTGCTATGCCTGATACTACTTTTCCACTTGGTGCCCTTGATGCACTTATTGCTAGAGCTGCTGCTAGATGTGATGATACTTCTGAAACTGCTGATACTATTGAAGTAGAACCTGCTACTATGCCTGAATTGCCTGTTATGCCTGATACGCGCTATGTTATGGAGGGAGAGATAGCTGAGGATTTTCTTGTGTGAAACGATAGCTATGATGTTGAGAAACTTCTACGCAAGTGGAAAGAAAAATCTATGAACGCTAGGATGAAATACGACCCGAAGTTTGCCACTTCACCTATCTTTGTGACCGATACGGATTATGAATTCTCTGTCGACCCTGAGTTAATCAGTCTTGCCGAATCTGATACTTTTCACTGTTATGAGACTGAATCGGTTGTATCCCATCTTACCACGCTGCACGATATAGCCACCCTATTCACAAGTGAGGAAAAGATCCGCCACTACTATATGCTCAAGTTGTTTCCTTTCTCGCTAAAGTATGATGCTAAGACCTGGTTCACTTCTCTTGATCCTGGTTGTGTGCGTAGCCCCAAGGATATGGTCTACTACTTCTATGAAAAATATTTCCATGCCCACAAGAAGCAAGCTGCCTTGCAGGAAATATACAACTTTGCTCAAGCTGAAGAAGAGAGTCTCCCACAAGCTTGGGGGAGGATCATGTAGCTACTGAATGCTTTGCCTGATCACCCTCTTGAGAAGAACGAGATACTTGATATCTTCAATAATGGACTTACCGATGCTTCCAAAGTCCACCTAGATAGTTGTGCCGGTGGTGTTTTTAGGGAACGAACCATAGAACAAGCTGATATTCTATTGAATAACATCTTGTGCAATGAGAATGCTTGGACTATTCCCGAACCATCTCCTAAGCCAACTCCGAAGAAAAGAGGGATTCTATTCCTCGGTCCCGAAGATATGCAAGAAGCCAAAAATCTATGTGAGAGAAAGGCATTAAATCTGAAGATGTCAAAAATCTACCACCGATCGAAGAGATCCATGGTCTCGATAACCCGATACAGGTAGTAGAAGTAAATTATCTACGTAGGTTTGATGAGAGTGATGTTCCTTTTGATAAACCTGCTAGCTTATGCATGGTGGAATTTGATAACTTTGTTGCCAAACAACAGAGTTTCAATGATTATGTTAGCAGACAATTGGAAAAGAATGCTCGTATGCTTAGTCATTTAAGTGCTTGTGTGGACAGAAACGTCAATGATCTTAAGCTTCTGAGTAAGCATGCCTCTATAGTTACTACTCAGGTAGAACAAGTACTTCAAGCTCAGAATGACTTGCTCAACGAGTTGAATGACAATTCCGTCAGAGTCGTCACTAGAGGCGGTAGAATGACCCAGGAACCTTTGTATCCTGAGGGCCATCCTAAGAGAATTGAACACGAGTCTCAAGGAGTAAGCACTCATGCACCTAGTCATCCTAGAAAGAAGAAGAAAGATGATAGGAACCTGCACGCTAGCAACCCTTTTGCTGCTACCCCTGAGAGTCCAAACGATGCCTATGTCTCTGATGCTGAAACACAATCTGGTGATGAACATGAGCCTAATGATAATAACAATAGTGATGTTCATGAAGATGCTCAACCTAGCAATGAAAAGGATGCGGAGATTGAACCTAGTGTTGATATTGATAACCCACAGCCTAAGAATAGAAGATACAATAAGAATGTCTTCACTGCTAGGAAGCATGGTAAAGAAAGGGAGCCATGGGTTCAGAAACCTATGCCCTTTCCTCCCAAACCATCCAAGAAAAAGGATGATGAGGATTTTGAGCGCTTCGTTGAGATGATCAGACTGTCTTTCTGCAGATACGTTTGACAGATATGCTCAAAATGTCTCTGTATGCTAAGTAAATGAAAGATATTGTGACTAATAAGAGGAGGATACCTGATCTTGAGATCTCCGCCATGCTTGCCAATTACACTTTCAAGGGTGGAACTCCTAAGAAACAAGGTGATCCCAGTGTGCCCACTATACCTTGCTCCATTAAAGGGAACTACATTAGAACTGCGTTATGCGACCTTGGAGCCGGTGTTAGTGTTATGCATCTCTCTCTTTATCGTAGACTTGAACTGGATAAGTTGACACCCACTAAAATCTCTCTGCAAATGGCCGACAAATCAACTGCTTTCCCTATCGGCATTTGCGAGGATATGACTATTGTGGTTGCTAACACCACTATCTTAACACACTTTGTTATCTTGGATATTCCCAAGGACGATGCCATGGCTGTCATCCTAGGAAGACCCTTTTTAAACACTGCAGGGACTGTTATAGATTGCAACAAAGACAATGTCACTTTCCATGTCAACGGTAATGAGCATACGGTGCACTTTCTGAAGAAACAATATCGAGTACATTGCATCAATGCTATCAAAAAGACTTCATCGATTCTTATTGGGAGCTTTGAATGCCCTATTCCTCGTGTAAATATGAAGTATGATTTGCTTGTTGGGGAGATACACATCCCCATTGAGGTGACTTAGTGACTATTCAAAAATTCTCCGTTTTCTTTTGCGATTCGAGAAAGTTTTGTCGAGGGGATTTGATCAACCCCATTGACGGATTTCTTTCGATGACCATGAGATGGATGAATCGAGGAGTCACAAACCTCTGTTGCAAGATTTCACCTTAGGTTGCTTAGAAGGAAAATGATAGATTTAGTTTAGTTTTCCCTGTTTTCTTTCTTAGCGTCCGGTAGAAAAATACCCCGAAAATAAAAGTTCTCCGAACGCTATGAAAATCTAGTATGATTTTTTCTGAAATATTTGAAACATACTAGGACAAAGAGTCTGTCTGGGGGCCACACCAGTGGGCCGCCCTAGGGGCGCGGGCACCCCCCTGGCCACGCCACCTAGGATTGTGGGGCCCACAAGCTCCCCCTCCACTCATTCTTGCCCTCATTTGGTTCTCCTACCTCCAGAAAAAAATTGTTTCGCAGCTCAAACCCGTGTTCTTGCTCCTCTTGCTGGGATTTTCGATCTCTTTGCTCAAATCACCGTTCTCCGAACTGTTTTGGGGAAATTACTCCTTGGTAAGTGACTCCTCCATTGGTCCAATTAGTTTTTGCTCTAGTGCCTTATACTCCGCGTATTTTTGCTGCCTTGGTGACCATGTTCTTGAGCTTTGTTTGCTGATTCTAGATGGTCCCAAGTAGTTTTGATGCGTAATATGTTCTCTAGGCACTTGTGGGAGTAGTTCCTACAAGTTTAGTTGAACCTTGTTCACCTTTCCTTTGGGTCACTGAAAATTTCAAAAAAGCGATATGTTCAAAGAGAAACTATCATGGTGGTTCCTCAAGCAAGAGAGGTCCCCGTCTTGCGATTCGGGAGCCTGATCCTTACCAACCTAGGGACGCGCAGGTACAACCATGTGAATGGCCTTCTGATGAATTTATGATTGAGGCATGTTTCAAAGATGAGATTGATGCATTTGTTCGCAAGGTCGGACTCGAAGAATTCATGTCCGATAAATGTGAACAGTATGTTGCTCTCCCTGCTTCTTTTGTTCATAGATTCAAATTTTCACCTGGCCGTGAGCCATCGGTACTGTTTGATCTCTATGATAAATCGTATACCATGGATTTAGAGGATTTAAGTGGAATTTCAAAATACCTATTTGGGGTAATCTCAATGATCCTCCTAAATCTTCGGTTGGAGATTTTTGCGCTATTATTACGGTTGGAGAAACTAGAGACATTCCGCAAGCTACCATGGGGAGTATTCATTTTCCTGCCTTGCATTACTTTGCCCTCTTCATAGGCAGATGCATTAATGGCAAGATTGAGCATTGTCACCTCTGCGCACCCGACCTTAGTATCCTTAAGAACACAGTGACAGGTGACAAAAGCTTCAACATGGGAGCTATTATAGCAAGGAGGCTGAATAAGATGCTATTGATGGGGATTTCTTTGGTGGCATCTATGCCACTCGCATAGAAAACTTTCTTGGAGTACCCATCCGCACAGGACATCCCCCGCTCCATACAGCTTTCCTTGATCGCGCCGCTTTGACACGCTACTAGTTCCTTCAGAGGGATGATGAATCCCTCCTATACCGATTGATATTTAACCGGCAGCGTGTTTTCCATATTACCATTCCTGCTCCTGCTTTCTTTGACTTTCAGGTAAAACAGAGATATTACAAAACCAGAGGAGAGGCAGACGAGTATGAGAGGGAGTCGACGGCTGCTCGTCTCTGTGAGGCAGCTATTCAGGCAGTGGCTGCAGTGCTCCCGTATAACCCCGATTATGATTTTTGGGTTTCGCCAGGACTGTCCTTTGGAGTAGACCAAGTTAGGCCAAAAGCCTAAGCTTGGGGGAGTACGTGTTCTCACCGACTTTACATTCTTGCTTATGCTTTCACTTTGTTAGTCGGTGTTCACACTTTGCCACTGTGTCATCCATGCTAGTTTATTTCCTTTTTCTCGTTTTCTTTCCGTGTGTCTGTCTAGTTTGAGAAACCCGAAAAGATTTTCTTTTTCTTCTTTTGCTTGTTGGGAGCTTTCCCGTGTAGATAGTTTTCTTTTTCTTTGGGTTAAGGTAGAAGATATTGGTTACAATGTTTAGTGGCTCTTGCATGCATACTTGTTTAGCTTTCAAAGAGCCATATTACTTTGTCTTCTCCTTTGTGTTTGCTTGCAGGTTCCAATGTAGTCCAATGCACGAGCATGCTTATTATTGTTCACATCGTTTGGTCGTGCAAGTGAAAGGCAATAATGACGACATATGATGAAGTGACTGAGCCTGGAAAAGCTGGTATGAACTCGATCTATTTTGTTTTTGTAAATATGACTAGCTCACTGTTCCTAGTTCAGCTTTGTTGTGAGATAAACATGTTTGCAATAACAACTTAGAGATCATAGCTGCTTATGCCATGCTTACTTATCTAGGATCTTATAATGGTTTGTCTTGGTTGCCAACATGAATATTGAGATGACTATGATGTAGTATGATAGGATGGTATACTCCTTTGAATGTTTCAAGTGGCTTGACTTGGCGCACGTTCACGCATGTAGTTGAAACAAAATCAACATAGCCTCTATGATATTCATGTTCATGGTGATTTATGTCCTACTCATGCTTGCACTCAATGTTAGTTACTCTCAATGCATTTTGATGATTATTGTCGCTCTCTAGTTGGTCGCTTCCCAGTATTTTGCTAGCCTTCACTTGTACTAAGCAGGAATACTGCTTGTGCATCCACTTCCATAAACCCAAAGTTGTGCCATATGAGTCCACCATACCTACCTATGTGCGGTATCTACCTGCCGTTCCAAGTAAATCTGCATGTGCCACTCTCTAAATCTTCAAGAAATAATCTGTTTTGCATGCCCGAACCGCTCATCTGGTGACAGGGGGCTATTGGTATCTTCCATGCTAGGCGTGTTATCCTCGATATGTGTTTATTCACTATCATTCATGAGAAAGGGGCCGGTAATTGGAATTCCCAGTTCCATGCTCAAATCGAAAAGATAATTGCAAACAAAACTCCCCCAGGATTGATGTTGGTATGGACGGTACCCGAGGATTCGGCTAGCCAGGGAGTGTGATTGATTGGTGGTGAGGGAGTCAAAACTTTACTTTTTTGTTTGGGAACCGCCTATAGCATGCGTAGCGTGGAAGATATTGAGAACTCTCACTCATTGCCTTCACAATGAAACCATGCCACACAACATTATTATCTCTGTTTCCAAAGCTTGAGCTCTGGCACCTCTACAAATCAATGCTTCCCTCTGCGAAGGGCCTGTCTACAAAAGCACCAATTAGAGATCACCTCTATCATTTTTATGCTTTGCTTTTAACTGTGTTGAGTATGACTATGACTGGACCTTCATTGCCATGAATTACAATGTTTAGTCAGCCCTTGGTCTTTTAAGGTGCTCTGCATTTATGTTTTGCGGTCTCAGAAAGAGCTAGCGAGATACCATCTATTCGTACTGCTTCATGTTGTTTTGATTGAAGTGTTGACACTTGAGGCTTATTATTATTTTCTCGCTAGTTGATTATGCCATTGATATGAGTTTACCGTGAGACCTAGATGTCATTTGCTTATGTGGTTTGCTTGTGATGTTGCTGAAATTCTGGTTATGAGTTAGACATAGTTGCAACAACAAGATCAAACAGAGCTTGACAAAGTTTTTCTTTTGTCTCTCTCAGTTTGTCAACTGAGTTTCTTGAGGACAAGCAATGCTTTAAGCTTGGGGGAGTTGATACGTCTCCATCGTATCTACTTTTCCGAACTCTTTTGCTCTTGTTTTGGACTCTAATTTGCATGATTTGAATGGAACTAACCCGGACTGACGTTGTTTTCAGCAGAATTGCCTTGGTGTTGTTTTTGTGAAGAAATTAAAGTTCTCGGAACGTCCTGAAAATTTACGGAGATTTTTTCTGGAATAAAAGAAAAATACATGCGCAAAGATCCACCGGAGGGGGCGTGCGAGTGGGCCACAAGACCCTGGGCCGCGACCACCCCCTATAGTCGCGCCGTGAGGGCTTGTGTTGCCCACGTGGCACCACCGCCCCCAAACTCACCTCTATATCTTCCATTTCGCCTAGAAAAAATCTGAGAGAAGGTTTCATCGTGTTTTGCGATACGGAGGCGCCGCCACATCCTGTTCTTCCTATGAAGGGCGGATCTGGAATCCGTTTCAGGCTCCGGAGAGGGGAAATCGTCGCCATCGTCATCATAAAGCTTTCTCCATCGACAATTCCATGATTCTCTTCATCGTTCATGAGTAATCTCATCGTAGGCTTGCTGGACGGTGATGAGTTGGATGAGATCTATCATGTAATCGAGTTAGTTCTTGACGGGGATTGATCCCTAGTATCCACTATGTTCTAGATTGATGTTGCTACTACTTGGCTATGCTTAGTGCTTGTCACTTGGGCCCGAGTGCCACGATTTCAGATCTAAACATATTATGTTGTCGCTAATATATGTGTGTTTTAGATCCTATCTTGCAAGTTGTAGTCACGTACTATGTGTTATGACCCGGCAACCCCGGAGTGACAATAGCCGGAACCACTCCCGGAGATGACCATAGTATGAGGAGTTCATGTATTCACTGCGTGTTAATGCGTTGGTCCGGTTCTTTATTAAAAGGAGAACCTTAATATCCCATACTTTCCATTAGGACCCCTCTGCCACAGGAGGGATGGACAATAGATGGCATGCAAGTTCTTTTCCCTAAGCACGTATGACTACATACGGAATACATGCCTACATTAGATTGATGAACGGGAGCTAGCCACATATCTCTCCGTGTTATAGCTGTCACATGATGAATCACATCCATCACACTCATCCATCACCGATCCACTGCCTACGAGTCTTTTACTACTGGTCCTCGCTACGTTACTTTGCCTAGGCTTGTCCCTTGCTACAAGAGAGATTGGGCCACTTTGCTGCTGCTGTCACTTCGTTGCTGTTACTTGTTACTTTGCTGCTATTGCTACTACTGTTCCTTGCTACTCCGATGTTACTTGTTGAAAGACTTTGTTGGCGCTAACATCCCGTCAACAAGGCTTTTTCTGGCGCCGTTGCCGGTGATTGTCAAAGCTTTTTCTGGCACCATTGCTTTCATACTACCTTGCTACTGATACTTAGCTTGCAGACACTAATTTTTCACGTGTGGTTGAATTGACAACTCGGCTGCTAATACTTGAGAATATTCTTTAGCTTCCCCTTGTGAGCGAATCAATAAATTTAGTTTGAATAGAAGACCCTTTTTAAACACTGCAGGGGCTGTTATAGATTGCAACAAAGGCAATGTCACTTTCCATGTCAACAGTAATGAGCATACGGTGCACTTTCGAAGAAACAATATCGAGTACATTGCATCAATGCTATCGAAAAGACTTCATCGATTCTTATTGGGAGCTTTGAATGCCCTATACCTCCTGTTAAGATGAACTATGATTTGCTAATTGGGGAGATTCACATCCCCATTGAGGTAACCTAGTGACTATTCGAAAATTCTCCGTCTTCTTTTGCGATTCAAAAAGGTTTGTCGAGGAGACTTGATCAACCTCATTGACGGATTTCTTTCGATGACCATGAGATGGATGAATCGAGGAGTCAAACCTCTGTTCCAAGCTTTCAACTTCGTTTGCTTAGAAAAAAATAATACGTTTAGTTTAGTTTTCCTTGTTTTCTGTTTTAGCGTCCCGTAGAAAAGTACCCCGAAAATAAAAGTTCTCCGAACGCCGTGAAAATCAAGTATGATTTTTTCTGGAATTTTTGAAAAATACTGAGACGAAGAGCTAGTCTGGGGGCCGCACTAGTGGGCCACAAGCCCTGGAGGCGCGGGCACCCCCCTGGCCGCGCCTACCAGGCTTGTGGGGCCCACGTGCACCCCCTCCACTAATTTAGCTCCCATCTGCTTCTCCTACCTCCAGAAAAAATCGTTTCGCAGCTCAAACCCGTGTTCTTGCTCCTCTTGCTGGGATTTTCGATCTCCTTGCTCAAAGCACCATTCTCCGAACTGTTTTGGGGAAATTATTCCTTGGTAAGTGACTCCTCCATTGGTCCAATTAGTTTTTGCTCTAGTGCCTTATACTTCTCGTATTTTTGCTGCCTTGGTGACCATGTTCTTGAGCTTTTCATGCTAATTTTAGCTGGTCCCAAGTGGTTTTGATGCGTAATATGGCCTCTAGGCACTTGTTGGAGTAGTTTCTACAAGTTTAGTTGAGCCATGTTCACCTTTCCTTAGAGTCACTGAAAATTTCAGAAAAGGAATATGTTCAGGAGAAACTATCATGGTGGTTCCTCAAGCAAGAGAGGTCCACGTCTTGCGATTCGGGAGCCCGATCCTTACCAACCAAGGGATGCACAGGTACAACCATGTGAATGGCCTTCTGATGAATACATGTTTGAGGCAGGTTTCAAAGACGAGTTTTATGCACTTGCTCACAAGTCGGACTCGAAGAATTCATCTCCGATAAATGTGAACAGTATGTTGCTCTCACTGCCTCTTTTGTTCGTAGATTCAAATTTTCAGTTGGTCGTGACACATCTGTACTGTTTGATCTCTATGAAAAATCGTATACCATGGATTTAGAGGATTTCAATAGAATTTGCAAGATACCTATCTGGGGTAGTCTCAATGATCCTCCTAAGTCTTCGGTTAGAGATTTTTTCTCTGGTATAACTGTTGGATAAACTAGAGATATTATGCAGGCTACCATGGGGAGCATTCATTTTCCTGCCTTGCATTACTTTGCCCTCTTCATAGGCAGATGCATTAATGGCAAGATTGAGCATTGTCACCTCTGCGCACCCGACCTTAGTATCCTTAAGAGCGTAGTAACGGGTGATAGAAGTTTCAACATAGGACCTATAATAGCAAGGAGGCTGAATAATAATGAAAGGGATTTGTTTGGTGGGATCTATGCCACGTGGATAGCAAATTTTCTTGGAGTACCCATCCGCGAAGGAGATCCCCCGCTCCATACAGCTTTCCTTGACCGCGTCGCTTTATCACGCTACCAGTTCCTTGAGAGGGACGATGAATCCCTCCTATACCGTTTAATATTTAACCGGCAGCGTGTTTTCCATATTACCCTTCCTGCTCCTGCCTTCTTTGACTTTCAGGTTAAACGAAGATATTACATAACCAGAGGAGAGGCAAAGGAGTATGAGAGGGAGGCAAAGGAGTATGAGAGGGAGGCAAAGGCTGCTCGTCTCCGTGAGGCAGCTATTCAGGCAGTGGCTGCAGCGCTCCCGTATAACCCCCATTATGATTTTGGGTGTCGCCCGGACTATCCTTGGGAGTAGACCAACTTAGGCCAAAAGCCTAAGCTTGGGGGAGTACGTGTTCTCACCGACTTTATATGCTTGCTTATGCTTTCACTTTTTTTTGGTGTTCACACTTTTCCACTGTATCATCCATGCTAGTTTATTTCTTTTTCTCGTTTTCTATTTGTGTGTCTATCTAGTTTGAGAAAACCCAAAAAGATTTTCTTTTTCTTCTTTTGCTTGTTGGGAGCTTTCCCGTGTAAATACTTTTCTTTTTCTTTGGGTCAAGGTAGAAGACCATGGTTACAATGTTTAGTTGCTCTCGCATGCATATCTGTTTATCTGTTATAGAGCCATATTATTTTGTCTTCTCCTTTGTGTTTGCCTGCAGATTCCAGCGTATTCCAATGCACGAGCATGCTTATTATTGTTCATATCATTCGGTCGTGCAAGTGAAAGGCAATAATGACGATATATGATGAAGTAACTGAGCCTGGAAAAGCTGGTATGAACTCGATCTATTTTGTTTTTGTAAATATCACTAGCTCATCGTTCCTAGTTCACCTTTGTTGTGAGAGAAACATGTTTGCAATGACAACTTAGAGATCATAGTTCCTGATGCCATGCTTAACTAGCTAAGAGCTTATAATGGTTTGTCTTGGATGCCAACATGAATTTTGAGATGACTATGATGTAGTATGATAGGATCGTATCCTACTTTGAATGATTTAAGTGGCTTGACTTGGCGCATGTTCGCGCATCTAGTTGAAACAAAATCAACATAGCCTCTATGATATTCATGTTCATGGTGATTTATGTCCTACTCATGCTTGCACTTAATATTGGTTAATCTCAATGCATTTTGATGATTGTTGTCGCTCTCTAGTTGGTCGCTTCCCAGCCTTTTGCCATCCTTCACTTGTATTAAGCGGGAATACTGCTTGTGCATCCAGTTCCATAAACCCAAAGTTGTTCCATATGAGTCCACCATACCTACCTATATGCAGTATCTACCCGCCGTTCCAAGTAAATTTGCATGTGCAACTCTCTAAACCTTCAAGAAATAATCTATTATGCTTGCCCGAACCGCTCATGTGGTGACAGGGGGTTATCTGTATCTTCCATGCCAGGCGTGTTATCCTCGATATGTGTTTATTCACATCATTCACAAGAAAGGGGTCGGTAATTGGAATGCCCAATTCCATGCTCAAATCGAAAAGATAATTGCAACCAAAACTCCCCCTGGATTGATGTTGGTATGGACGGCACCCGAGGATTCGGCTAGCCGTGGAGTGTGACTGATCGGTGGTGGGGGAGTCAAAACTTTACTTTTCTATTTGGGAACTTCCTATAGCATGTGTAGCGTGGAACATGGTGAGAACTCTTGGTCATCGCATTAACAATGAAAGCATGCCACCCGAAATTATTATCTCTATTTTCAAAGCTTGAGCTCTGGGGCCTCTGCAAATCAATGCATCCCTCTGCGAAGGGCCTATCTATTTATGTTCCTGTTGAGTCATCCTCTTCTTATAAAAGCACCAATTAGAGAGCACCTTTGTCATTTTTATGCTTTGCTTTTAACTGTGTTGAGTATGATTGTGACTGGATCTTCTTTGCCATGAATTACAATGTTTAGTCAACCCTTGGTCTTTGAAGGTGCTCTGCATTTATGTTTTGCGGTCTCAGAAAGAGCTAGCGAGATACCATCTGTTCGTACTGCTTCATGATTGTTTTGATTGAAGTGTTGACGTTTGAGACTTATTATTATTCGCTCGCTAGTTGATTGTGCCATTGTTATGAGTTTATCGTGAGACCTAGATGTCATTTGCTTATGTGGTTAGCTTGTGATCTTGCTGAAATTATGGTTATGAGTTAGACATAGTTGCAATAACAAGATCAAACAGAGTTCGTCAAAGTTTTTCTTTTGTCTCTTTCAGTTTGTCAACTGAATTGCTTGAGGACAAGCAAGGCTTTAAGCTTGGGGAGTTGATACGTCTCCGTCGTATCTACTTTTCCGAACTCTTTTGCCCTTGTTTTGGACTCTAATTTGCATGATTTGAATGGAACTAACCCGGACTAACGTTGTTTTCAGCAGAATTGCCATGGTGTTGTTTTTGCGCAGAAATAAAAGTTCTCGGAATGATCTGAAAATTTACGAAGAATTTTTCTGGAATTTATGAAAAATACTAGCGCAAGAATCAGCGCAGGACGTGGAGCTGTGAGCCGACAAGCCCACCACGCGCGGGCCCCCCTGGCCGCGCCTGTCAGGCTTGTGGGGCCCACAAAGCTCCACCGCCTCGAAATCCAGCTCTATTCAGTCCGTTTCGTCCGGAAAAAATCAAGGAGAAGAGTTCATCGCGTTTTACGATACGGAGGCGCCACCACTGATACGTCTCCATCGTATCTACTTTTCCAAACTCTTTTTCCCTTGTTTTGGACTCTAATTTGCATGATTTGAATGGAACTAACCCGGACTGACGTTGTTTTCAGCAGAACTGCCATGGTGTTGTTTTTGTGCAGAAAAGAAAGTTCTCGGAACGTCCTAAAAATTTACGGAGAATATTTCTGGAAAATATGAAAAATAACTACGCAAAGATCCACCGGAGGGGACGGGCCAGTGGGCCACAAGCCCTGTAGCCGCGGCCTCCCCCCTAGTCGCGGCTACTACGCTTGTGGGGCCCACGTGGCTCTGCCGCCTCCAATACCAGCGCTATTTATTCCCTTTCGTCCCGGAAAAAATCAGGAGAGAAGAGTTCATCGCATTTCACGATCCAGAGGCGCCGCCACATCCCGTTCTTGCCCTGGAGGGCAGATCTGGAGTCCGTTTTGGGCTCCGGATGAAGGAGATCGTCGCCATCGTCATCATCAACCTTATTCCCTCTCCAATTCCATGAAGCTCTTCATCGTTCGTGAGTAATCTATTCGTAGGCTCTGAGTAATCTATTCGTAGGCTCACTGGGCGGTGATGAGTAAGATGAGATCTATCATGTAATCGAGTTAGTTTTGATGGGGATTGATCCCTAGTATCCACTATGTTCTGAGATTGATGTTGCTACTACTTTGCCATGCTTAATGCTTGTCACTAGGGCCCGAGTGCCATGATTTCAGATCTGAAATTATTATGCTGTCACCAATATATGTGTTTTTTAGATCCGATCTTGCAAGTTGTAGTTACCTACTATGTTAATGATCCGTCAACCCCGGAGTGACAATAACCGAAACCACTCCCGGTGATGACATAAGTTTGAGGAGTTCATGTGTTCACCAAGTGCTAATGCGTTGGTCCGGTTCTTTATTAAAAGGAGAACCTTAATATCTCGTACTATCCATTTGGACCCCGCTTCCACGGGAGGGATGGACAATAGATGTCATGCAAGTTCTTTTCCCTAAGCATGAATGACTACACATGGAATGCATGCCTACATCACATTGACGAACGGGAGCTAGCCACATATATCTCCGTGTTATAACTGTTGCATGATGAATGTCATCCAACAAATCACCGATCCATTGCCGAGTTTGTCCTCCTGCTGCTGCTACTACTGTTCCTTGCTACAGCTGCTACTTTCTACTGCTGTCACTACTGTTGTTCCTTGCCACTGCTGTTACTCGTTACACTGCTACTACCTGCTACAATACTTTTCTGGCGCCATTGATACTTCAGTTAGGAATAATCTGTCGTCAACAGATTCTTTCCTAGCACCGTTGCTATCATACTACCTTTGTTGCTTATATCCTGCTTGCAGATACTAATCTTTCAGGTGTGGTTGAGCCAACAACTCAACTGCTAATACTGGAGAATATCCTATCACTCCCATCGTGTCGAACCAACAAATTTGGGTTGAATACTCTACCCTCGAAAACTGTCACGATCCCACACGCTGGTGGGCTATTGCAAGACAATTGCTAATTGTTGAGCAACTGGAAGCAGCTCTTTTCTGGCGTCGTTGTCGGGGAGGATAGCTATATTCTCTGAGTCACTTGGGATTTATATCTGCTGATCACTATGAAGAATCTGAAAGATCCAAGAACCAAAGTCTTGCCCTCAACTATGAGGGGAGGCAAGGAACTGCCATCTAGCTCTACACTTGATTCACCTTCCGCTATGAGTAAGTTTGCGACACCACCTCCTCCTAGAAATCTTGATATGGCGCCTATGCCTGATATTGCTAGAGATGCTATGCCTGATACTGCTAGAGATGATATGTCTGATACTGCTAGAGATGCTATGCCTGATACTGCTAGAGATGCTATGCATGATACTGCTATACATGATGTTATGCTTGATACTGCCTTGCCTGATGATGGTAGAGATGCTACTATGCTTGATGAAACTATGATTGATACTACTAGAGATACTACTTTGCCTGATATGCCACTAGGGGTATTCCTTGATGCTCATATTGCTAGAGTTACTGCCAATGCTCGTGATGCTTCGGAAACTGCCGATACTATTGAGATAGAACCTGCTTTTTCTCCTGCTAGATCTAGCTGTCCTAGATATGAATTGCCTGATATACCTGAGGGTTATGTTATGGAGGGAGAGATAGCTGAGGATTTTCTTGCGTGTAAGGATGCCTATGACGCTGAGAAATTACTTCTCAAGTGGAAGGAAAAATCTCTGAAAGCTAGTATGAAATACGACCCGAAGTTTGCCACTTCACCTATCTTTATCACCGATGAGGATTATGAATTCTCTGTCGACCCTGCGATAATCTCTCTAGTCGAATCTGATCCTTTCCATGGTTATGAGTCTGAGACGGTCGTAGCCCATCTTACCAAACTACACGATATAGCCACCCTTTTCACTAGTGAGGAGAAGATCCCCTAGTACTATATCCTTAAGCTGTTTCCTTTCTCTCTAAAGGATGACGCTAAAGCCTGGTTCACTTCTCTTGCTCTTGGATGTGTGAGTAGTCCCCAGGATATGGTCTATTACTTCTTTGACAAATATTTCCCAGCCGATAAGAAGCAAGATCCCTTCCAGGAACTATACAACTTTGCTCAACTCAAAGAAGAGAGTCTCCCACAAGCTTGGGGGAGGCTCATCCAGCTACAGAATGCTTTGCCTCATCACCCTCTTAAGAAGAACGAGATACTTAATATCTTCTATAACGGACTTACCGATGCTTCTAGAGACCACCAAGATAGTTGTGTCGGTTGTGTTTTTAGGGAACGAACTGTAGAACAAGCTGAGATCCTACTGAATAACATCTTGATCAACGATAATGCTTGGACTATTCCCGAACCACCTCCTAAGCCAACTCCTAAGAAAAGAGGTATCCTATTCCTCAGTCCCGAAGATATGCAAGAAGCCAAGATATCTATGCAAGAGAAAGGCATTAGATCTGAAGAAGTCAAAAATCTACCGCCTATGGAAGAGATCCATGGTCTCGATAACCCGATACAAGTAGTAGAGGTGAATTCTCTACATAGATTCAATGAGAGTGGTATTCCTTTTGAAAAACCTGCTAGCCTGTGCTTTGATGAATTTGACAACTTTGTTGCCAAACAATAGAGTTTCAATGATTATGTTAGAAGACAATTGGAACAAAGTACTTGTATGCTTAGTCATTTAAGTGCTTGTGTAGACAGAAATGTCAATGATCTGAAGCTTCTGAGTAAACATGCCTCTATGATTACTACTCAAGTAGAACAAGTACTTAAAGCTCAGAATGACTTGCTCAATGAATTAAATGACAACTCTCTCAGAGTCATTACTAGAGGAGGCAAAATGACTCAGGAACCTTTGTATCCTGAAGGCCATCCTAAGAGAATACATCAAGATTCTCAAGGAATTAATGCTGATACATCCAGTCATCCTAAGAATAAGAAGAAGGATGATAGAAACGTACATGTCAGTTCACCAAATACTGTCACACCTGAAGAACCAAATGATATTTTTGCGTCTGATGCAGAAACACAATCTGGTGATGAACATGAACCCGGTGACAATATGGATAGCGATGTTTATAATAATGCTCAACCTAGCAATGATAAGGATGTGGAGATTGAACCAACGGTTAATCCTGATAACCCACAACCTAAGAGATACGATAAGAATGACTTCACTGCTAGGAAGCATGGTAAAGAAAGGGAGCCATGGGTTCAGAGACCTATGCCCTTTCCTCCTAAGTCATCCAAGAAAAAGGATGATGAGGATTTTGAGCGCTTTATTGAAATGTTGAGACCCGTCTTTCTGTAGATGCGGTTAATTGATATGCTCAAAATGTCTCCATATGCCAAGTACATGAAAGATATCGTGACTAATAAATGGAAGATACCAGATCTTGAGATCTCCACCATGCTCGCCAATTACACTTTCAAAGGTGGAACTCCTAAGAAACTTGGTGATCCTGGAGTGCCCACTATACCTTGCTCCATTAAAGGAAACTATGTAAGAACTGCCTTATGTGACCTTGGAGCCGGTGTTAGTGTTATGCCTCTCTCTCTTTATCGTAGACTTGAACTGGAATAGTTGACACCCACTGAAATTTCTCTGCAAATGGCCGACAAATCAACTGCTTTCCCTATCGGCATTTGCAAGGATGTGCCTGTTGTGGTTGCTAATGTTACTATCTTGACGGACTTTGTTATCCTGGATATTCCTGAGGATGATGCCATGGCGATCATTCTTGGAAGACCGTTCTTAAACACCGCAAGGGCTATTATAGATTGCAGCAAAGGCAATGTCACCTTCCATGTCAACGGTAATGAGCATACAGTGCACCTTCCGAAGAAACGATATCAAGTACATTGCATCAATGCTATCGAAAAAACTTCATCGATTCTTATTGGGAGCTTTGAATGCCCTATTCCTCGTGTTAAGATGAAGTATGATTTGCTTGTTGGGGAGATTCATGTCCCCATTGAGGTGACTTAGTGGCTATTCGACAATTCTCTGTTTCCTTTTGTGATTCAAAAAAGTTTTGTCATGAGGATTTGATCAACCCCATTGACGGATTTCTTTCGATGACCATGAAATGGATGAATCAAAGAGTCAGATACCTCTGTTTTAAGCTCTCACTTGTTGTTGCTTAGAAGAAAAATGATAGATTTAGTTTAGTTTTTCCTGTTTTTTGTTTTAGCGTCCCGAAGAAAAGTACCCCGAAAATAGAAGTTCTCTGATGGTCCTGAAAATCAAATATGATTTTTTCTGTATTTTTTGAAAAATACTGGGACTGAGAGCTCGCCTGGGGGCCACACGAGTGGGCCACAAGCCCTGTAACCGCGGCCTCCCCCCTGGCCGCGGTTACCAAGCTTGTGGGGCCCACAAGGACCCCATCCACTCATCCCAGCTCCCATCCTCTTCTTCTACCTCCAGAAAAAATCGTTTTGCAGCTCAAACTCGTGTTCTTGCTCATTTGGCTGTGATTTTTGATCTCCTTGCTAAAAGCACCATTCTCCGAACCGTTTTGGGGAAATTACTCCTTGGTAAGTGACTCCTCCTTTGGTCCAATTAGTTTCTACTCTAGTGCTTTATCCTTCACGTATTCTTGCTACCTTGGTGACCCTGTTTTTGAGCTTGAAATGTTGATTTTAGCTGGTCCCAAGTAGTTTTAACACGTGATACGGTCTCTAGGCACTAGTAGGAGTTGTTGCTACAAGGTGTGGTTGGTCTTTATTCACTTTTCTCTTGAACTTCAAAAATTTCAGCAACAAGAAATTATGTTCAGGAGGAAGTTTCATGGTGGTTCCTCAAGTAAGAAGGGTCCCCGTCTTTCTATTTGGGAGCCCGATCCTTATCAACTAAGGGACGCACCGGTACAACCATGTGAATGGCCTTCCGATGAGTTCATAATCGAAGCAGGCTTCAAGGATGAGTTTGATACACTTGTCCGCAATGCCGGGTTAGAAGAATTCCTCTCAAATAAATGTGAACAGTATGCTATGCTCACTGCCTCTTTCGTGCATAGATTTAAATTTTCAGTTGGCCGTGACTCATCCATACTATTTGATCTGTATGATAAATCCTACACCGTGGATTTGGAGGATTTCAATAGGATTTGCAAGATACCCGATGGGGTAGTCTTAATGATCCTGCTAAGTCTTGGGTTAGAGATTTTGTCTCTAGTATAACTGTTGGAGAAACTAGAGACATCACGCAAGCTACCATAGGAAGCATTCATTTCCCTGCTTTGCACTACTTTGCCCTCTTCATAGGTACATGCATTAATGGCAACATTTAACATTGTCACCTATGTGCATCCGACCTTAGTATCCTTAACAGCATAGTAACAGGTGACAGGAGCTTCAACATGGCAGCTATAATAGCAAGGAGGCTGAATAATAATGCCATTAATGGGGATTTCTTTGTTGGGATTTATGCTACGCGCTTAGAAAATTTTCTTGGAGTACCCATCCGTTCAGGAGACCCCCCTCTCCGTACAGCCTACCTTGACCGTGTCGCTCTGACACGCTATCAGATTCTCAAGAGGGATGAGGAATCCCTCGTTTATCGGTTAGTATTTAACCGACAGTGTGCTTTTCATATTACGCTTCCTGCTCCTGCCTTCTTTGACTTTCAGGTTAAACGAAGATATTACATAACCATTGGAGAAGCAGAGGAGTATGAGAGGGATGCTAAGTCTTCTTGTCTCCACGAAGCAGCTATTCATGCAGTGGCTGCAGCGCTCCCGTACAACCCACATTATGATTTTGGGTATCACCCGGACCAACCTTGGGAGTAGACCAAGCTAGGCCAAAAGCCTAAGCTTGGGGGAGTACGTGTTTGCACCAACTTTATATTCATGCTTATGCTTTCACTTTGTTAGTCGGTGTTTATTTTCCATGCTAGTTTCTTTTTGTTTTCTTGTTTTGTGTCCTTTTGAGAAAACCCAAAAAGTTTTTCCTTTCTTCTTTTGCTTGTTGGGAGCTTTCCCATGTAAATAGTTATCTTTTTCTTTGAGTCGAGGTAGAAGTCCATGGTTACAATGTTTAGTGGCTCTCGCATGCATACATGTTCATTTGTTAAAGAGCCATATTACTTTGTCTTCTCCTTTGTGTTTGCCTGCGGATTCAGCTTAGTCCAATGCACGAGCACTCTTATTATTGTTCACATTGTTCGATCTTGCAAGTGAAAGGAAATAGTGCTGATATATGATGAAGGGACTGAGACTGGAAAAGCTGGTATGGACTCTATCTATTTTGTTTTTTTAAATATGACTAGCTTGTCGTCCCAGATTCACCTTTGTTGAGAGAGAACCATGTTTGCAATGACAACTTAGAGATCATAGTTTCTGATGCCATGCTTAATTAGCTAGGAGCTTATAATAGTTTGTCTTGAATGACAACATAGATTTTGAGATGACTATGATGTAGTATGATAGGATGCTATTCTCCTTTGAATGATTCAAGTGGCTTGACTTGGCGCATGTTCATGCATGTAGTTGAAACAAAATCAACATAGCCTCTATGATGTTCCTGTTCATGGTGATTTATATCCTGCTCATGCTTGCACTTAATGTTAGTCAAACTCATTGCATCTTGATGAATGTTGTCGCTCTCTAGTTTGTCGATTCCCAGTCTTTTGCTAGCCTTCACTTGTACTAAGCGGAATACTGCTTGTGCATTCACTTCCATAAACCCAAAAGTTTTTCCATGAGAGTCCACCATACCTACCTATTTGCGGTATCTACCTGCAGTTCCATGTAAATTTGCATGTGACACTCTTTAAACCTACAAGAAATAATCTATTTTGCATGCCCGAACCACTCATGTGGTGACAGGGGGCTATTGGTATCTTCCATGTTAGCCGTGTTATCCTCGACATGTGTTTATTCACTGTCATTCACGAGAAAGGGGTCGTTAATTGGAATGCCCAGTTCCACGCTTAAATCGAACACATATCTTTAAAACAAGACCCCCCCCCCCCCCCCGGATTGATGTTAGTATGGACGGTACCCGAGGATTCGGCTAGCCGTGGAGTGTGATTGATTGGTGGTGGGGGAGTTCAAACTTTACTTTTATATTTGGGAACCGCCTATCGCATGAGTGGCATGGAATATATTGAGAACTCTTTGTCATTGCTTTGACAATGAAAGCATGCCACCCAAAATTATTATCTCTGTTTTCAAAGCTTGAGCTCTCGCACCTCTGCAAATCAATGCTTCCCTCTGCGAAGGGCCTGTCTATTTATTTTCCTGTTGAGTCATCCTATTCTTATATAAGCACCAATTAGAGAGCACCTCTGTCATTCTTATGCTTTGGTTTTGATTGATATTAAGTATGACTATGATTGGATCTTCGTTGCTATGAATTACAATGTTTAGTCAGCCCTTGGTCTTTGAAAGTGCTTTGCATTTATGTTTTGCGGTCTCAGAAAGAGCTAGTGAGATACCACCTATTCATATTGCTTCATGCTTGTTTTGATTGAATTGTTGGTATCTGAAACTCATTAGTATTTGCTCGCTAGTTGATTATGCCATGATATTAGTTTACCGTGAGACCTATGTGTCACTTGCTTATGTGGTTAACTTGTGGTCTTGCTGAAATTCTGGTTATGAGTTAGACATAGTTGCAACAACAAGATCAAACAGAGTTTGTCAAAGTTTTTCTTTCTCTTTCAGTTTGTCAACTGAGTTGCTTGAGGACAAGCAAGGTTTTCCAAACTCTTTTTCCCTTGTTTTGGACTCTAATTTGCATGATTTGAATGGAACTAACCCGGACTGACGCTATTTTCAGCAGAACTACCATGGTGTTGTTTTTGTGCAGAAATGGAAGCTCTCGGAACGTCCTGAAAATTTACGGAGAATATTTCTAGAAAATATGAAAAATACTTGCGCAAAGAACCACCGGAGGGGACGGGCCTGTGGGCCACAAGCCCTATAGCCGCGGCCTCCCCCCTCGCCGCGGCTACCAGGCTTATGGGGCCCACGTGGCTCTGCCGCCCCCAATTCCAGCGGTATTTATTCCATTTCGTCCCGGAAAAAATCAGGAGAGAAGAGTTCATCGCGTTTCACAATCCAGAGGCGCCGCCACATCCCGTTCTTGCCCTGGAGGGAAGATCTGGAGTCCGTTTTGGGCTCCGGATCAAGGAGATCGTCGCCATCGCCATCATCAACCTTCTTCCCTCTCCAATTCCATGAAGCTCTTCATCGTTCGTGAGTAATCTATTCGTAGGCTCGTTGGGCGGTGATGAGTAGGATGAGATCTATCATGTAATCGAGTTAGTTTTGACGGGGATTGATCCCTAGTATCCACTATGTTCTGAGATTGATGTTGCTACTACTTTGCCATGCTTAATGCTTGTCACTAGGGCCCGAGTGCCATGATTTCATATCTGAAATTATTATGTTGTCACCAATATATGTGTGTTTTAGATCCGATCTTGCAAGTTGTAGTTACCTACTTTGTGTTATGATCCGGCAACCCCGGAGTGACAATAACCGGAACCACTCCCGGTGATGACCAACTCACCGATCCATTGCCTATGAGTTTGTCCTGCTGCTGCTGCCACTACTGTTGCGACTACTGTTACTTGGTACTACTGCTACTTGCTACTGCTATCTCTAATGTTGTTCCTTGCCACTACTGTTACTCGTTACACTGCTACTACCTACTACAATACTTTTCTGGAGCCATTGATACTTCAGGTAGGAATAATCTGCCGTTAACAGATTCTTTCCTAGCATCGTTGCTATCATACTACCTTTGCTGCTTATATCATGCTTGCAGATACTAATCTTTCAGGTGTGGTTGAGCCGACAACTCAACTGCTAATACTGGAGAATATCCTTTCACTCCCATCGTGTCGAACCAACAAATTTGGGTTGAATACTCTACCCTCAAAAATTGACGCGATCCCACACGCCTGTGGGCCATTGCAAGACAATTGCTAATTGTTGAGGAACTGGAAGCAGCCACCTCATGTTCTTCATCTGGAGGGCAGATCTGGAGTCAGTTCTGGGCTTCGGAGAGGGGAGATTGCCACCATCGTCATCATCAACCTTCCTTCATCGCCAATTCCATAATGCTCTTCACCGTTCGTGAGTAATCTCATCGTAGCCTTGCTGGACTGTGATGGGTTGGATGAGATCTATCATGTAATCGAGTTAGTTTTGACGGGGAATGATCCGTAGTATCCACTATGTTCTGAGATTGATGTTGCTACTACTTTTCCATGCTTAATGCTTGTCACTAGGGCCCGAGTGCCATGATTTCACATATGAACCTATTATGTTCTCGCCAATATATGTGTGTTCTTGATCCTATCTTGCAAGTTGTAGTCACCTACTAAGTGTTATGACCCGGCAACCCCGGAGTGACAATAGCCGGAACCACTCCCGAAGATGACCATAGTATGAGGAGTTCATGTATTCACCAAGTGTTAATGCGTTGGTCCGGTTCTTTATTAAAAGGAGAACCTTAATATCCCTTAGTTTACATTAGGACCCTGCTGCCACGGGAGGGATGGACAATAGATTTCATGCAAGTTCTTTTCCCTAAGCACGTATGACTACATATGGAATACATCCCTACATTAGATTGACGAACTGGAGCTAGTTACATATCTTCCGTGTTATAACTGTTACATGATGAATAGCATCCGGCATAATCATCCATCACCGATCCAATGCCTACGAGTTTTTCCTACTGGTCCTTGCTACGTTACTTGGCCGCTACTGTTGTCACTGCTCCTACTGTTAATCTGTTGCTACTACAGTTACTTTGCTGCTACTGATGTCACTTTGCTGCTATTAGTTACCGTTGCAACTGCTGCTATCATACTACCTTGCTACTGATATTTTGCTGCAGATACTAAATCTTTCAGGTGTGGTTGAATTGACAACTCAACTACTAATACTTGAGAATATTCTTTGGCTTCCCCTTGAGTCGAATCAACAAATTTGAGTTGAATACTCTACCCTCGAAAACTGTTGCGATCCCCTATACTTGTGGGTTATCAACTACTACTTTGGATTTCAAGGAATTCAATTATGATAGTTGCTCCTTGATTGAATGCATTTCCTTGATGCAATCCATGCTAAACTCTCCACACGCTTATAGCCAAAACAAGGCCTTTACCGATCATATTGTCGATGCTATGATAAAATCTCTTGAAGAGAAACTTGAATTGGAAGTTTCTATCCCTAGAAAGCTTCATGATGAGTGGGAACCTACTATCAAAATCAAAATCAAAAACTATGAATGCAATGTTTTGTGTGATTTGGGTGCTAGTGTTTCCGCGATTCCAAAGTCTTTATGTGATGTTTTGGGTTTTAATGGGATTGAGGAGCGTTCTCTTAATTTGCATCTTGCGGATTCTACTGTCAAGAAACCCATGTGAAGGATCAATGATGTTCTTATTATTGCAAATAGGAACTATGTACCCGTGGATTTCATTGTGCTTGACATTGATTGCAATCCTACATGCCCTATTATTCTTGGTAGACCTTTCCTAAGGACTATCGGTGCTATCATCGATATGAAGGAAGGCAATAATAGATTTCAATTTCCTTTAAACAAGGGCATGGAGCCTTTTCCTAGAAATAAAATAAGATTTCCTTATGAATCTATGATGAGGGCTACTTATGGTTTGAGCACCAAAGACGACGATACGTGATTTTATCGCCTTATGCCTAGCTAAGGGCGTTCAACAATAGCGCTTGTTGGGAGGCAGCCCAATGAATTTATCTTTTTCTTTCTATTTTGTTGCATCCACACCATCATAATTCTGTTATGATTGTGCCTTTTGTGTTTATTTTTGTGTTTGAGCCAAGCAAAACCTTTATGACTAGTCTTGGTGATGGTTGTTTGAACCTGCTGGAAAAAGACAGAAACTTTTCGCTCACGAGATTATTTTTCATTTTTATTCAGAAAGATATTTTGAGTTGATTCTTTTTGCTGCTGGTTGACATGCTTTTTTCCCAGGCAGTCGTAATTGTTCTGAATTTTTTAGGTACAGAAGTATACGAAGTATACAGATTGCTACAGACTGGTCTGTTTTTGACAAATTCCATTTTTGTTTTGATGAAACTATGGATAGTATAGGGGGGTACTAGCCATGGAAAAGTGAGAATACAGTAATCTAACACCAATATAAATATAAATCAAGATTGCTACAGTAACTAAAGAGGTGGTAGTTTGTTTTCTTGAGCTAATGATATCACGAGTTTCTGTTTAAGTTTTGTGTTGTGAAGTTTTCAAGTTTTGGGTGATGTTCTCATGGACAAAGGGATAAAGAGTGAAAAGAGCTCAAGCTAGGGGATGCCCAAGGTATCCCAAGCCAAATTCAAGGACACCAAAAAGCCTAAGCTTGGGGATGCCCGGGAAGGCATCCCCTCTTTTGTCTTCAATCCATCGGTAACATTACTTGGAGCTATATTTTGATTCACCACATGATTTGTGTTTTGCTTGGAGCGTCTTGTATCGTAGGAATCTTTTCTTTTTGTTGTGTCACAATCATCCTTCCTGCACACATTTTGAGAGATACATGCACTCATCATGAATTTTCTAGAATGTTCATCGTGCTTCACTTATATCTTTTGAGCTAGATAATTTTGCTCTATGTGCTTCACTTAGATCTTTTAGAGCACAGTCGTGCGTGACTTGGTAGTTGGTTTGTCCTATGAAAGTAGTCCCAAAGGTGATAGGTACCCAAAGAGGATACAAAAAACTTCCGTCTTCATGTGCATTGAGTAGAAAGAGAAGTCTGATTCCTCTCAATTAGGTTTGAGACGTGGATTTGGTAATATTAAGAGTTATGTTAGTATGGTGTTGTAAATCTAGAAATACTTGTGTTGAAGTTAGTGATTCCCGTAACATGCACGTATGGTGAACCGCTATGTTAGGAAGTCGGAGCATAATTAATCTATTGATTGTCATCCTTTGTGTTGCGGTCGGGATCGCGCGATGGTTAACACCTACCAACCCTTCCCCTAGGAGTATGCGTTTAGCACTTTGTTTCGATTACTAATAAAAACTTTCGCAACAAGTATGTGAGTTCTTCATGACTAATGTGAGTCCATGGTATAGATGCACTTTCACCTTCCACTATTGCTAGCCTCTCTAGTACCGCGCAATTTTCGCCGGTGCACAAACTCACCATATGCCTTCCTCAAAACAGCCACCATACCTACCTACTATGGCATTTTCATAGCCATTCCAAGATATATTGCCATGCAACTCCCACCGTTCCGTCTCATGACTTGTGCCATCACTCTCATATTTCCATTGCATGATCGTAAGATAGCTAGTGAGATGTTTCAACGTCATACGCCAAGCTAGATCGTTGCACATCTCGGTACACTGCCGGAGGCATTTCCTATAGAGTCATCATCATTCTAAGCTTTGAGCTGTGAGTAAATAAAAGTGTGATGATCATCATTATTAGAGCATTGTCCCATGTGAGGAAATAGAAAAAAAGAGGCCAAAGTTGTCCACAACAACAAAAAAGAGCCCAAAGAGCCCAAATAAAAAAAGAGAAAAAGAGAGAAGGGACAATGCTACTATCTTTTTCCACAATTGTGCTTCATAATAGCACCATGTTCTTCATGATTGAGAGCCTCTTGTTTTGTCACCACCATATTCTAGTGGGAATTTTCATTATATAACTTGGCTTGTATATTCCAAGGCTGGGCTTCCTCAAATTGCCCTAGGTCTTCGTGAGCAAGCAAGTTGGATGCACACCCACTAGTTCTCCTTTTGAGCTTTCACACACTTATAACTCTAGTGCATCCTTTGTATGGCAATCCCTACTCATTCACATTGAAATCTATTAATGGGTATCTCCATAGCCCTTTAATATGCCGAGTTAATGTGACCATCTCCTCCTTTTTGTCTCACAACCACCACCACACTCTATTAAACCTATAGCGCTATATCCATGGCTCAAGCTGATGTATTGCTTGAGAGTTGAAAAAGGTTTGAGAAAGTAAGAGTGCGAAAACAATTACTTGGCCAATACCGGGGTTGTGCATGATTTAAATTAGTTGTGTGGGGATGATGGAGCATAGCCACACTATATGATTTTGTAGGGATAACTTTCTTTGGCCTTGTTATTTCAAAAGTTCATGATTACCTTGCTAGTTTGCTTGAAGTATTATTGTTTTCATGTCAATAGCAAACTATTGTTTTGAATCTTACAGATCTGAACATTCATGTCACATGAAAGAAGTTACAAAGGACAACTATGCTAGGTAGCATTCCACATCAAAAATTCAGTGTTTATCACTTCCCTACTCGAGGACGAGTAGGAGTTAAGCTTGGGGGTGCTTGATACGTCTCCAACGTATCTATAATTTTTGATGGTTCCATGCTATTATCTTGTCAAACTTTGGATGTTTTGTATGCCTTTTATATCTTTTTTGGGACTAACTTATTAACTCAGTGTCAAGTGCCAGTTCCTGTTTTTTCCGTGTTTTTGACCCTTTTCAGGGGAGGATTTTAAACGGTGTCCAAACGGAATAAAACTTCCGAAAAGATTTTTTCCGGAACAGAAGATACGCACGAGACTTGAGAACCAAGGCAGGGGCCACCAGGGGACCCCACAAGCCCCCTAAGCGCGGACAGGGGGGCCCACGCCTAGCAGTCTTGTGGGCCCCCTGTGACTCGTCTGCCCTACCTCTTCCACGTATAAATTCAGAAAAAATCCAAAACTGCGAGAGAGATCAACGAAAATACTTTTCCGCCGCCGCAAGCGTCTGTCTCCGCAAGATCCCATCTGGACACGTTCTGGTGCCCTGCCGGAGGGGGCATTCGAATACGGAGGGCTTCTTCATCAACACCATGACCTCTCTGATGATGCGTGAGTAGTTCACCATAGACCTACGGGTCCATAGCTAGTAGCTAGATGGCTTCTTCTCTCACTTGGATCTTCAATACAAAGTTCTCCATGATCTTCATGGAGATCTATCCGATGTAATCTTCTTTTGCGGTGTGTTTGTCGAGATCCGATGAATTGTGGATTTATGATCAGATTATCTACGAATCTTATTTGAGTTTCTTTTGATCTCTTATATGCATGATTTCATATCCTTGTAATTCTCTTCGAGTTGTGGGTTTTGTTTGGCCAACTTGATCTATGATTCTTGCAATGGTAGAAGTGCTTGGTTTTGGGTTCATACCGTGCGGTGACCTTACCCAGTGACAGAAGGGGTACCGAGGCACACATCGTGTTGTTGCCATCAAGGGTAAAAAGATGGGGTTTTCATCATTGGTTTGAGTTTATCCCTCTACATCATGTCATCTTGCTGAAAGCATTACTCTGTTTTTCATGAACTCAATACACTAGATGCATGCTGGATAGCGGTCGATGTGTGGAGTAATAGTAGTAGATGCAGAGAGTATCGGTCTACTTGTCTCGGACGTGATGCCTATATGTATGATCATTGCCTTAGATATCGTCATGACTTTGCGCGGTTTTATCAATTGCTCGAGAGTAATTTCTTCACCCATCATATTATTTGCTATTTTGAGAGAAGCCTCTAGTGAACACTATGGCCCCTGGGTCTACTTCACACCATATTTTCAGCCTTACAATTTTACTTCGTTGCACTTTCCGCATTTAGATCTCACTTTGCAATCAATCTTGAAGGGATTGACAACCCCTTTATAGCGTTGGGTGCAAGCTCTTTTGTGTTTGCGCAGGTACTCTGGACTTGGCGTGATTCTCCTACTGGATTGATACCTTGGTTCTCAAACTGACAGAAATACTTATTGCTCCTGTGCTCCATCGCCCTTTCCTCTTCAAGGGAAAAACCAACGCAAGCTCAAGAGGCAGCAGAAGGATTTATGTCGCCGTAGCACGCTTCCAGTGACCCATTCCCTTGCAATAATAACACTCTGTTTCAGGCTTAGGTCCAGCCTTGGGTTTCTTCGTCGGATTGGCAACAGGCTTGCCGCTCTTCTTGGAGTTACCCTGTTTGCCTTTGCCGTATCTCTTGAAACCAGTGGTCTTATTGACCATCAACACTTGATGCTTTTTCCGGAGTTCTGACTCTGCGACTTTCAGCATCGCGAATAACTCGCCGGTGACTTGTTCATCCCTTGCATGTTATAGTTCAACACAAAGCTCTTATAGCTAGGTGACAGTGACTGAAGAAATCTCTCAGTGATAGCCTCTTGCGGGAGTTCAATCCCCAGCTCAGCTAGACGGTTTGAGTACCCAGACATTTTGAGCACATGTTCACTGACAGACGAATTCTCCTCCATCTTGCAAGCATAGAATTTATCGGAGGTCTCATACCTATTGATCCGGGTGTTCATCTGAAAGATAAACTTCAACTACTGGAACATCTCATATGCTCCATGACGCTCAAAGCGACGTTGAAGTCCCGGTTCCAAGCCATACAAGACTGCACATTGAACTACTAAGTAGTCCTCCTTACGTGTTAACCAGGCGTTCAAAACATCTTGGCTAGACGTAGCGGGTGCTTCATCTCCTAGCGCAGCATTAAGGACATAATCCTTCTTCCCAGCTTGTAGGAGCATCTTTAGATTACGAGCCCAGTCTACAAAGTTGCTTCCATCATCTTTCAACTTAGCTTTCTCTAGGAACGTATTAAAATTCAGGGTTGCTACTGCGTGAGCCATTGATCTACAACACAAATATTGCAAAGTGGACTTAGACTATGTTTAAGATAATTAGAGTTTAACTAATCAAATTAGTAATAAACTCCCACTCAAAAAGTACATCTCTCTAGTCATTTGAGTGGTACATGATCCAAATTCACTAACTCAAGTCCGGTCATCACGTGAGTTGAGAATAGTTTCAGTGATAAGCATCTCTATGCTAATCATATCAACTATACGATTCATGCTTGACCTTTCGGTCTCATGTGTTCCGAGGCCATGTCTGGACATGCTAGGCTCGTCATGTTTAACCCGAGTGTTCGGCATGTGCAACTGTTTTGCACCCGTTGTATGTGAATGTTGAGTCTGTCACACCCGATCATCACGTGGTGTCTCGAAACGACGAACTGTCGCAACGGTGCACAGTCGGGGAGAACACAATTTCATCTTGAAATTTTAGTGAGAGATCACCTTATCATTCTACCGTCGTTCTAAGAAAAATAAGGTGCATAAAAGGATTAACTTCTCATGCAATTCATAAGTGACACGATATGGCCATCATCTTGTGCTTCTTGATCTCCATCACCCAAGCACCGGCATGATCTTCTTGTCACCGGCGCCACACCATGATCTCCATCATCGTGCCGCCATCGAGGTTGTCGTGCTATCTATGCTATTACTACTAAAGCTAAGACCTAGAAATATAGTAAAGGCATCTGCAAACACAAACGTTAGTTTAAAGACAACTCTATGGCTCCTGCCGGTTGCCGTAGCATCGACGTGCAAGTCGATATTAACTATTACAACATGATCATCTCATACATCCAATATATCACATCACGTCATTGACCATATCATATCACAAGCATACCCTGCAAAAACAAGTTAGACGTCCTCTAATTTTTTGTTGCATGTTTTACGTGGCTGCTATGGGTATCTAGTATGATGGCATCTTACTTACGCAAAAACCACAACGGAGATGTGCAAATTTCTATTTAACCTCTCTCCAAGGACTACCTCGGTCAAAACCAATTCAACTAAAATTGAAGAAACAGGCACCCGCCAGTCATCTTTATGCAACAAGTTGCATGTTAGTCGATGAAACCAGTCTCTCGTAAGCTTACGAGTAATGTCGGTCCAGGCGCTTCAATCCAACAATACCGCCAAATCAAGAGAAGACTAAGGAGGGCAGCAAATCGAACATCGACGTCGACAAAACCTTTTGTGTTCTACTCGAGATAACATCTACGCATGAACCTAGCTTTGATACCATTGTTGGGGAACGTTGCATGGGAAACAAAAATTTCCTACGCACACGAAGACCTATCATGGTGATGTCCATCTACGAGATGAGATTAGATCTATGTAACCTTGTAGATCGCTAACTGGGAAGCGTTAAGAAACACGATTGATGTAGTGGTACAGCTTCGTGATTCAAATCACCGTCGTCCCTCGATCCATCCCACGATCCATTCCGATCTAGAGCCGAATGGATGACACCTCCGCGTTCAGCACACGTACAGCTCGATGACGATCTCGGCCTTCTTGATCCAGCAAGAGAGACAGAAAAATATATGAGTTCTCCGGCAGCGTGAAGGTGCTCCGGTGGTGGTGATGATCTACGACTGCAGGGCTTCGCCCGAGCTCCGCAGAAATCCGATCTAGAGGTAAAACTACGTGGTATAGGTTTGAGTTGCACGTGGCAAAGTTGTGTCTCAAAAGCCCTAAAACCACCAGTATATATAGGAGGAAGGGAGGGGCTAGCCTTGGGGCTCAAGGAGCCCCTTGGTGCGCCGGCCGAAGGGAGGAGGTGGACTCCCACCCCAATTCGGTTTGGGGGAAGGAGTCCACTCCTTCCTTCCCACCTCCCTCTTTCCTTTTTTTCCTTTGGTGTTTTTCCACTTGTGGCGCCAAGACCCTATTGGGCTGGCCTCACCAGCCCACTAAGGGCTGGTGCGCCACCCTAGGGTCACTGGACTCACTCCCGGGTGGGTGGGCCCCTCCCGGTGAATACCCGGAACCCATTCGTTACTCCCGGTACACTATAGATAATGCGCGAAACTTTCCGGTGACCAAATGAAACCATCCTATATATCAATCTTCGTTTCCGGACCATTCCGGAAACCCTCGTGATGTCTGTGATCTCATCCGGGACTATAAACAGCATTCGGTAACTACACATATAACTCAACTATACTAAAACATCATCGAACCTTTCGTGTGCAGACCCTGCGGGTTCGAGAACTATGTAGACATCACCCAAGACACTCCTCGGTCAATATCCAATAGCGTGACCTGGATGCCCATATTGGATCCTACACATTCTCCGAAGATCTTATCGGTTGAACCTCAGTGCCAAGGATTCATATAATCCCGTATGTCATTCCCTTTGTCCTTCGGTATGTTACTTGTCCGAGATTCGATCGTCGGTATCCGCATACCTATTTCAATCTCGTTACCGGCAAGTCTTTTTACTCGTTTCGTAATACAAGATCCCGTGACTTACACTTAGTCACATTGCTTGCAAGGCTTATTTGTGATGTTGTATTACCGAGTGGGCCCCGAGATACCTCTCCGTCACACGGAGTGACAAATCTCAGTCTTGATCCATAGTAACTGACACCTTCGGAGATACCTGTAGAGCACCTTTATAGTCACCCATTACATTGCGACGTTTGATACACACAAGGTATTCCTCCGGTGTCAGTAAGTTATATGATCTCATGGTCATAGGAATAAATACTTGACACGTAGAAAATAATAGCAACAAAATGACAGGATCACATGCCACGTTTATAGTTTGGGTCTAGTCCATCACATGATTCTCCTAATGATGTGGCCCAGTTATCAAGTGACAACACTTGCATATAGTCAGAAAACCTTGACTATCCTTGATCAACTGGCTAGCCAACTAAAGGCTTGCTAGGGACATTGTTTTGTCTATGTATCCACACATGTATCTATGTTTTCATTCAATACAATTATAGCATGGATAATAAGCGATTATCTTGAAACAGGAAATATAATAATAACTATTTTATCATTGCCTCTCAGGCATATTTCCAACACTCATGTCCTGTCCTCTACTTCTTCTGGGTGCGTCAGATCATCCTGGTAATTCAAATAATCAAACATAAGAAAACATACAAAATAATCAAATATTATAATTTACAAGTAATAAATAAATTAGAACTATTTCATCCTCCAACAGTGGATTGAATGTCAAGGAGTTTTCTTATTTTTTTGCAATTGAATATTAGTGATTTTATATCTATTTGGGAGCTCGACGATTATATGCTAATCAGTAAAGAGCTACATGAGTTCATTCAGGAGTCCACCATTAATTCTCCATGGATGCAGCTATGTACATAGACACAAACAGACCAGATGTGTTCATGGTGGGATTCGGCCGTAAGCCATCGAGGGAACTAAGAGGACTGGTGGCAGGCGTGATCCTGAACATACAACAACTTCGACAACCTCAAGGGCGAGGAGATGGTGGACAGCTGGACCACGATGGATGTGCTCCTTGGAAAACTCAAGGTAGTTTCTCGCAGTACTCACGTACGGAGAAGGATACACGAAAAAAATTCACAGCAGACTGCTGGATCTGTTCTACATGGAGACGGGCATGTACGGGCAAATCGCTTCATCTACTCTGCGGAAACACACACACACGCACACGCACGTAGACACGATTTGTTTACCATGCTGGTAACATGCCTGATCGTGCAAGCGTAGGTGCATGTAGTCTACATACGATCGGAAAGAACTTGGTTGATTCAATGGTGTGCTCTCAACGGTAAGGTAATCCAGTAAAATATGACCAGGTCTGCACAAACATGCAATGTAAGAATATTTACTGCAGTTTTTTGCGTAAAGTGGTTTGAATTATTTGCTTATGGCATACATGTACATGAAACACACGGTTCACTAGAAGCTGTTTCCAGGGATATACATGTATCCTCTTGCTTGCTGAGATCAAACATTTCAACTTTTATGTACTAAATGAGGAATTTTGATACATATATTTCTTTACATCTGAAATAATTTTTAAGCTATGATAGCACAAAGTAAACAATTAATAATATTTGTAAGATTTGTACGATTTATTTTTTTCTACTAATCAAATTCCAATGTGGGCGGAATAGTTGTCTAGTAAAATTTATAGGACAACTGATAGCATATGTTCAATTAATGGTTCGTGGTTTTCACTGAGGTAGGCCGATGCCAATTTCATGTATTCTGTTTCCCTGCATATTTAATATGTTCTTACACCTTTTCTATCAATCTACTGTTGCTCTTGAGTGTATCAGTTTCAAACTATTTCTATGTTGATCTTCAATGGATATGGTAACAGTGGCGGATATACTTACTGGTATGTAAATGTTACTTCACACAACCATTCTTCTATTTGTTTATTAGTGTATTGTACTGTGGCAGCTTAATACGCTAAATCATGGACTATCAATACATGTGTGAGGAGCCATGAAGCTTGCTGACGTAGTACAACTAGCCTTTTTTCACATACAAGTATTATATCGACCTAGCTACTTCTATATAATTTATGAATGATATTAAACACATCTATTTATATATCAATTTCACCTACTATATCTAGCATTTGTTCTATTTTTATAATTTTATAATCCAAGAACTGAGATTCTTTTTTTATACAAATGTTGGTTGATATACTTGGTCATGCATGTCCTTTCTAATCGACATTTAAAGTGTATGATGTATGTTGCAAAGATTCTCACCGGTTACTCTATAATTTTTGGACCAAAGCATATATTGTCCTTTTCCAAATTAATAAAATGTTTACTTTCGATCAACATCTCATTATGATAAGAAATGCTTTTTAACCTTTTAGTTTTTTCTTTTTTGTATTTTTTTTGTACTTATTCTGTTATATGCTATCATAAGCAAAAACGAATCAATACTCATATGCAGGTTTATGTATGTAGTCACATTGAGTTTTATATATTAAAATTATGATGATTATAATTGTGTCCGTGCGAATGCACAGGTCGACGACTAGTATGAACTAATGTGTCTACATATATAAATAGATGAAGTTCGTGAACATCATATCACTAGTGAGGACAGGGCCTATAGCCCCGGCCCGTAAGGGGCTTTAGTCCCGGTTCAGCAACCGGGACTAAAGGGGCGGGACTAAAGGCCTAACCTTTTCGTCCCGGCCCTCTTACATGCCGGGACTAAAGGTGCTCCACGTGGACGCCTCGTAGCGCCCCAGGGGAAGGCCCTTTAGTCCCGGCTCTTTACACGGACCGGGCCTCAAGATTTTCAGATTTTGCTGGGTTTTGGCTTTTTTTTAGAATGAAATTATTTTTGGGTTTTAGGGTTTTAGGGTTTAGGTGTTCATGAGATTAACGTGATGCCTCGTTTTGTGTTCGGAAATTAGTTTTCATATAATTTAAAATAGAAATAATTATGCATATATATATATATAAGATTAACTCATCTTACAAGCGATCATATACAATTATATGGAGATCTGAATTATCGGGACTAGAGCCCGTCTATTCGATTACATGGACGAACATGAGTAATGGCCCTTAGCTACACTAAATCGTCCTTTGTCTTCTATAGCTTCCGTCCTCAGAAATCCCGCAAGCTCCTCTGCAACAGCAATCGCGCATTGCTCTGGTAGGACCTTTGTCCTCATGGCCTCGTGCTATATAAGAAGAGGAGATGAATATGAAAATCAATCATGATAACAAAGAATGACGGGTAAAAATAGAGGTATGAATGTTCATTGCTTACGTCGATTCTGTGCTCCTTCAACTCAGAGGTAAACGTGCGAATGGTCTCGCAAACATAGTATCCGCATAGATGCGTTCCCCGTGGCTGCTGGTCGCACTTTACGAGAATGGAATATATATAATCAAAATAATAATCTAGCATCATAAATGTATTGAAAATTAATAGAAGTATATCATACTACTACTTACCTGAGCCGCTCTAAAGGTCAGCTTCTCAGGAAAGTTACCGGGAGTCACGCACTTGAACCGATTCCAAACCCTGTCTGACAAGGATAATGATTTGCTAAGTTTTTCATTAGTTGATATATCATAAAATCATCGAAAGAGACCAATAGAGCGCAAGAATGTTTAAAATTACACTTGGAGCATGTCCTGCAGGCTTTGGAACTGTTCCAAGGGTCTCGATAATGGGTCGAAGGCATCAACTCTACCCTTATCAATTTGAATGTCCAACAAAATCCAATGGAAGCTGCACCTGTATATATATATATATATATATATATGTGTGTGTGTGTGTGTGTGTGTGTGTGTGTGTGTGTGAGTAACTTATCAATTACACTTATAAGTGAATGGACACAACAGAGTAAAGACCCTCACCTGAAGTTGTATGGAAATAGTATGTGGTCACAGAAATTTTGATCTCTTAGAAACCTTAGAAGGTTTTCCTCCGTCTCCTTGGGATAATTAGTTAGCGCTGCTATATGTATTTTATCTAGATCAATAAACCCAATATTTATGATGCTCTTACTTTTACACTCCAGAATCTTCATTCTGCATAATAGAGTACAAGTTATATATAGACAATGAATTGAAATAACTAAACAAGTTATATGTAGACAACGAATTGAAAAACTTACAGACAATAGCAACTCATAAGCGATTTGTCGAGGGCGTCGCCATTGTACATCTGGAAGAGTTCATCAAAGTCGATATGGATTTCTCCGGAGCGGCCGTAGTACTCCTGTGGGACACTCAGCACGATCATCGTTCTCCCATTCTTTGATTCACTTAAGTACCATTTATGCAAGTAACGCATATTTGTTGGGAGATCATCTTTGCTGACCAAAGGCTCTCCCATGACAAACTGTGGCTTAGGGGCTACCACAGCCTTGGGTATCCTGTCGTCTTGGGAATTAGCCAGCAAATTTTCAACCGAGATACCACATTCATCCGCCAACTCCTTTGCGTTTTCAAAATCTTGCCCCTGCACCGGAGGGGGAACATTCTCGGTTAACACCTTGAGGGGTGGGATCGATTGTTTGGCCTGTTGTCCAAGCTGAGGAACGTCTGATTTTTTTCTTGCTTGTAGTTGAACTTGATCTGCTCCCACTTGCACTTTCATGTGACTTGCTCTTTTTCACTTCCTTCTGCAATGTGCGTGTATAGTCATCAGGCTTATAGTGTAAGTCATATTGTGATGGAGTGGTTATGAAGTCTTTTGCCCATGCTATGTTCTTCTCGGTGTATTTCGGGCGGGGCTCGGGTTCCTTCCTTTTCATCTGCGCCTCATGTTGTTCCTTTGCTATCCTGGCGTTTTCCTCGGGGGTACGATCATAAGGTCTGATAGGAAGATTAGCATGAGGTACCTTTGGGAGGGGCGACAGTTTGCGCTTTGGGGAGCTCCGTCGCTTAGAAATCATCAACGAAGCGTTCTTGCTGGCACGCTTCCGCTTAGTATCATGTGCGGGCGGGGGCGAAGACGGACGACCCAAGTCCGGCGGCGGTGCTCGAGATGGACTCGTGTTCTGCTGGCCGACGTCATGTGGAGGGCTTGGAGGTAATGGAGGTATAGGTGACCTGCGACGACTCGGAGGCGGTGTTGTCCTTGTGGTTGAGCTTGGAAGCTTGATGTAGTTCTTGTCCCATAGGATGACTCCACCCAGTACTTCTCCGAGTGTCCTCTCATCTTCGGGTCCATCTATGTCGAGCTCCATATCATTAAACCCCGTCATGATTTCATCCACCCCGACTTTAGCAAAGCCAGCTGGAATCTCACGGCCATGCCAGCGTGCATCAGGGCCAGAAGGTAAAGCTTGTCCGACGGCCACCTTCATGGATATGTTCTTGAATTTCTGATGGAGTTCACATGATGTTGACTCCTTGATTCCATCCACGGGGTAGCCGGGACCACCCTCTATCATTCTTCGTTCATCGTCGGGCGGGGCCTCAGATTCAGCCACGCTACTTTTCCGCTTAGATGGGGCGCCGGTAATATCAGCTGCAGGATCTTCCTGGTGCGGTACTCCTCTAAGCTCATCAATCTGCTTCTATTGCTCGTTAATCCTAGCAAGCAACTGGTTGAACTTGTCATTCTCCTCATCCTGCTGCCGCTTCTTTCCTCTCTCTCGGCTTATGTAAGTGTCTTGGTCTCTGGCAAACCCAAGCCACCACGGATAAGAAGGACCGAAGCCTCGCGTTCGTCCTCCATGTTCGTCATTGCCGAGGACCAGTGTGAGCAAATCTTTCTCTCTATCTGCAGTGAACTTTCTTCTTCCCTCCTTAATTTCTTTCACTATCCTTTTCCAATTCTCCCTGGGTATCCTAAGATTGTCATTGCACATGAGGTCCCCTGTTGTTTCATCGTACGACCCATCATGCGCAAGGAACCAATTTCTTGCTCTCAATTCCCAATCATCACGGAGTGGTTTAGGTACGACGCCCTTATCTATCAGATCTTGCTCTTTCTTATCCCACTTTGGGATGGCAGTCTCATAGCCCCCTGGCCCCAGCTTGTGGTGATATATCTTCTTGTCGGCATTTATCTTGTTCTTTTCTGATAATGCGTGGGCATCTTCTGACTCCTTGTACTCTTGAAATGCCTTCCAGTGATTCGCCTGCTTGGCTAGATACCTATCGAATACTGGCACTTTCTGTGTCTTCAGATAGTTTTTCCATAGCTTCTTCTTCCAGCTACGGAACAGTTCGGCCATCTTCTTCAGAGTCCACTGCTTGACTTTGGCCCTCAGTTTATCTGCGGCGTCTTCATTCTCACATTCTGGCAGGTTGAAATGTGACATGAGATCATTCCAAAGATTATCTTTGTACCTTTCGGCGACATAGTCACTATCGGCTGCCCCTTTGCGCTTGTTCCACTCCCGAACGCTGATCGGGACGTGATCCCTAACGAGAACTCCGCATTGCTTCTTGAATGTGTCAGCAACATTCTTAGGAAGCTTGGGTTCGCCTGTAGGAAATAACACCTCAAATGTGTAATGCGTCCGTGCATCCAACTTTCTAGTCGGGCCTCGTTTCGTAGTTTTGCTCGATGTCGAGGCCTAAGAGGGAGAAACATTTGTCAAATGAATGTATATGTATACAATATAGAGCTATCTCCAATATTTTTCACATATTACAAGTGATTGTCGAACTTCATATGTATACCTCGCCGGACTTCTCCTCTTCACCGGCTTCTCCATTAGTGGAGCTATCACCTTCTCCGTCATTGGACCTATCTCCTGCCCCATCGGCTTCATCTTTGTGGCGCTCGACCTCCATTCCAACGTCCTGGCTTAGATATAACGACGGAGATTCAGCTGGTTCAACGTCGGGGCCGTCTTTGATTATATCTTTCAGAATTTCTTCCTCTTCGAGGTTCCTGATATGTGGATCCATAGTTCTGCAAAAAACGGATTCTCTTAACCTTTGTACCAAAAACCAAAGTAGGATTACTTTTCCAATTTGAGACTCCTAGATTTCTGCATAGTATTCAAAGTAGGAGTAAATTTCCAATTTGAGCATTCACTAAGAAAAACCAAATCGTAAAATAAAGTAGTATTCAAATTAGCATGCATTCAATTATAAGCTAATACATCATCACTTTTGTCCGTACATCGTCGAATATTATCGTTAATACTCCTCAAATACTATCATACATATAGCATCACTAATACATCTAGAACCGTAGCGCCCGACGGGTATCGGCACGGGAGGTGGACACCCAAAGAGAAGGAACCATCACAGGATCATAGCTCCAGTGAGATCCCCGAAGAACCTGCCAGGTATGCTCGAACCTGCCCTCCAACGCAACCATGTAGCGACGGACGTGCTCATCCTCCTCGCTGACACGGTGACGTACCACCTCCGCGGTGTCCGGAAGCCTCGGCACCCTCACTGGCCCACGCGACCGCCACCAAACAAGGATCGGGTCAACGACGGGCTGGCTCCTCACCAACCTACGCCCCCGGAAGGTAGCACCTCCCAATACCAGCCGGGCGGAGCCCAGTCCCGGACAGGGCCCCTCTCATCAAGCAGGTGTCCTCCGCCGAGTCGATGATGAGGATGCGGGATAGGCATCGTAAAATGAACTAAAAAAATAAACTAGTTCTATTAATTTTCTTGCTAAAAATAAACTATTAACACTTAAGCATATACAATAGCAAAATTAAACTATTAACACTTATTTTCATTTTTCTTCTCCTCCTCTTCTTTCTTCTCTTCTCCTCCTCTTCTTTTCTTCTCTTCTCCTCCTCTTCTTTTCTTCTTTTCTTATACACTATACACTGTATACACTATAGCAAAATTCCTCCTCTCCTTATACACTATACACTTAAGCATATACACTATACAATATACATTTTTTCTTCTTTTCTTCTCCTCCTCTTCTTATTTTCATTTTTCCTAATCTTATTTTCTTATTTTTGTTCATATTTCTTCTTCTTGTAACCCTAACCTAATTCTAAATATTACTAACCCTAATAATCTAGCACAAACCTAATAACAATAGGAATTAAATGACACAAAAATATTTTCTTTTTCTTCTTTTCTTCTCCTTTTTCTTCCTTTCTTCTCCTTTTTCTTCTTCTCTTCTCCTTTTTCTTCTTTTCTTCTATACTGGCCGGAGTGTTGGGGAGGAGGGGGCGGGGGGCTTACTGGCCGGAGTGTTGGCAAGGAGGACGGCGCGGAGGACGGCGCGACGGCGAGGAGGACGGCGCGGCGGCGAGGAGGACGGCGAGGAGGACGGCGCGGCGGCAAGGAGGACGGCGCGGCGGCAAGGAGGACGGCGCGGCGGCGAGGAGGACGGTTTCACTACAACTAAAGAGAAACTTACCTTTAGGATTCATATAGCACATATGCAATGGAACCTAGAGATAGATTATGAACCTACTGCTGCAATAAGGAAACATGTTTCACTACAACTATTTGAAGGGAACCAACTATGATAGAAACAAATAAACTTATACGTGGAATTCACTATGATAGATTATGGACATTATGCATAATATGCAAACAAAAGAAAGCTTGTTAACTAGTAAATACAAACTACAAACTAAGTCTTATCGGATTGACAAAATTCGATCCAATGTGAATTATAAATGAACACAAATAAATCAAATGTACTCCACACATACTACACTACTAAATAAAATGTACTACACTACTAAATCAAATGTACAAATACACAAAATCAAATGTACTACACTACTAAATCAAATGTACTACACTACTAAATCAAATATACTACACTACTAAATCAAATGTATTCCACACATACTACACTACTAAATCAAATGTACAAATACACAAAATCTACTACGCTACTTAATCAGATACACAAATACACAAAATCCATGTGAACGTGGGAGTAGTGACCCTAGGGGAGGGATTATCTTGGATCAAAGAAATCCTCAAAACTTACTTCGCCCATTGGAAGATCAAGACATGGGTTGCGAAGCATATTTGGATGACGGCGACACCACGTTGATCGGCCGTGTACTCCAGATCAAGCCTGAAGAACTTCTCATGATCCGGTGCGTGGTTAAACCATCGTTCCTTCAACTGTTGAAGGAAAAACGGCACCTCCGTGCTCAGGTTCGTGTACACGACAAGGAGCTTTGTCGCGCCATGCGCGACCACCTCACGAAAGATAGTTGGCATGGTGGAAGAAGAGAAGGGAAGAAGAGAGGAGAAGAACAGAGAGGGCGACGCGAGAGAGAAGAAGAACAGAGAGGGCGACGCGAGAGAGAAGAAGAACAGAGAAATGGCGACTGTACGCTTCGGTTCGTGCTTTTTATCGCCCGAAACGACGCGGGATGCAAACCGTTTGGGCCATTAATCCCGGGTTGAGCCACCAACCGGGACTAAAGAGGTATACCAAACGGTTGCCACCACTACGGCAGGCCACGTGTTAGGCTTTTAGTCCCGAGTTCAACCACCAACCGGGACTAAAGAGGTATGCCAAACAGTTGCCACCACTAAGGCAGGCCTTGTGTTAGTCTTATAGTCCCGTGTTCAACCACCAACCGGGACTAAAGAGGTATGCCAACGGTCGCCCCACTACGGCAGGCCACGTGTTAGTCCTTTAGTCCCGGGTTGAGCCACCAACCGAGACTAAAGAGGTATACCAACCGCCGCCACAACCACGGCATGCCACGTGTTAGGCCTTTAGTCCCGGGTTGAGCCACCAACCGGGACTAAAGGGGGATACGAACGGTTGCCACCACCACCGCCCGCCGCATAGCTCTTTAGTCCCGGTTTGGGACACGAACCGGGACTAAAGGCTCCTTACGGGCCGGGACTAAAGCCTCGAGGGAGCCATTGAGAATTGGGGCGACGTGGCCGGGCCTTTAGTCCCGGCCCAGAGGCACTCCGGGACTAAATGGTCCAGGCCAAAGGCCCGTTTTCTACTAGTGTATATTTCATACCGTCCTGATGGTGACTTATAATATTTCCTACATTTATGGTATGTTCGGTTATTATTCTCAAAGATGGTAGCATTATTTATCAGATAAATATAGGGTTTGTGGTCGGTGGCGTATATACATGAACATAAAGGAGGCTGAAGTTGTGGAAGTCAAATATACTTGCCACGACTGTAGAGTGAGGTGCCATGGGGCAGGTACTTGAAGGCCGCCGCCACCCAATACCCACTCATGCCCAAGCCTTCTTTCTTCTCGTCCTCTTCCTCTGTCCAATACGGATAAAATATATCCACCTGTAGCAACTAATTAGCTAAGGCATCGTATTTACACATCCAAATTTGTAATGTGGGCCAAAATAATTAACATATACTTGACAAATAACAGAAAATGGTTGAGAGGTGAAAACCTTTTGTTTCGCATCTTGTTCTCTAATGTTGTCTCTTATATTATCCCATGAGATGCTCCATGCAATCATCTCCTTGCACCTGCAAGGCATAAGCGGTTATAAGACAACTAATTTACCAAAGTTTGTTATAAGACAACTACTAAAAATTTGTTATGCTTTTGTTACTGGCATCAGGAGCCTTCCCATTTGCTTTATGTTTCTGGTTTGTCTGCGGCCTTCCATCTGCTGGTTGTGTTTGTTTCACCCGGGGACTTCCAATAATCACAAATCAGACCATAAGTAAACAGGGAGAAGCACTATAACCATGAAGAAAGTTTGTGTTTTTCTCGTACCTGATAAATAAATGTGGTAGATTCACAGGAATCCCTCCCTTTGACACGCACATGAGCAGATAGATAGATAGATAGGTGTGCTCTAGCATGCTAGAACCTCTCCTCTCCTATCTGCATGCAAGAAAGTTTCAATTTTTATATATCAAGCAGTAAAACAAACATAGGATGTAGCAAGCACACAAAAACTGACAGTTCGTTATATATCAAGCCTCTCTCAACAAATTTATTTTTTTCATAAATAAAACACACATAGTTGAGAAGGTGTTCGCACACACAGCAGAAAGAACTTGAAGCAAAACATGGTGCAGGTTCATTGAACAGATTATACATCCAACGACTGAATCTGATTTTGTGCATTAATTTGCATGTGTAGGCACACATTCATGTATTATGGCACTAGTACCAGCAAAACCATGCAATGCTTGGGCCTTGGACCACGGTCCACTCCTCCCACCTACCAGGAACACAATGGCAAGGCATCCACTGCCTGATTATCAACAAATCGACCAAGATGATGTGCTTACCTGCCTTAGAAAGAAAAGAAAATGAACTTGGATTTGATACAAGAAGAGGGCCTCCAATCCCAATCAAACCATCCCCACGGAGAAATTTGATCTGACGACAAGGAGAAATTTGGGCCAACCAGCCATCCCCAAGCTAGCTACTTGCCTAGGACAAATTACCAAGATATCACGAACCGCGAGAAAGAAAATCCATAGCATGGTCACCTTGGGAGCGGAGTGGCAGGCGATTTGGTTGGTGAGGAGGAGATGGGTCGTCGTTGTCGTCGTCTCCCGAGCGAGCAGACTCCTCCTCTCCCGGTGTCGTCGACGTTGATGTTGACGCATCAAGCAGCTAGCCGGGCATCCCCCGAGCGCAAGCGCCTGCCGTCGAGGTTGACGCCATTGGGGGTCAGCCTCGCGGATCCGCGGAAGCCTCGCCTTCGACACGCTGACGGTTGTGTCTACGCGCGCGAGGGGATGGGTATCCACTGGCACCAAGGAGGAAGGTGGGGATCGGTCGCCGGGGTGGGTGGACGCGTCGGCGGAAGCAGCGCCGACTACGGTTCTTGCCTGGACGGACCAAGAGAAAGTGAGGAGGGGATGGGCTGGGCTCTTTGGGCCATTTCCTTGATTCATTATTAGGTGGGTTACGCAGGGAAGTAAAACCCATCCAGCCTGTAACTTGGTTAATTCCAAAGGGAAGTAAAAATATTTCGTTTGAACTCCTCCGCGGGTCCGCCAAAACCAAAATATTGCGCGCCCCTCCTCAGCCTTTCCCGTGGCGGGAAGTATTTCGGCATTATTTGGCCTTTGCGGGAAGGAAACACTACAAGAAATTTGTTGATCCATGACGGAATTCAGATGACATTCCTCAATCCATCACACATACCGTCACCGATTAGTAAGCCGTGATTGGGTCGGAGGACAGCAGACCCTTGATGATGGATGACCGGATACCGCCACGGAAACCATCATGAATCGAAGAACTGTGCTTAGTCGGGCCTAGCAATTTTTCGTATACACCGTTGAAACCGTCATGGATTGTCGTCCTGCTGATGTCGCGTATATGCCCCTTCTTTGGCCCATATGTTTTTCTCAAAAAAAAATTGGGAGGATCCCCAATTTTCAGATCGAGGTTGTCACTGCGGCACCGCCAGTGCCACCGACGACTGCCCCGGCGAGGGTTGTCAGGTCCGGCGGGGTGGTCTCTCTCGGCATCATCTTCAAGATCCCGTTGGCCTCCCTCCTCGCCGCCGCCCGCCCTTGCTACGCCGACGAACCAGCCTCCGCGCGCCCGCCATTGTCGTGCCCACGATCCAGCCGCCGCCCGCCATTGCCGCACGGACCAGCTAGCCGCCGCCCTCCATTGATGCACGAGACATTCCCCGGTTCTTCTCCACATCAACGTGGGCCAGGAACGAGCGGTATGTCTCTATAGGGAAATCATCTCTATCCTTCAGATTTTCTAGCATCAGCAAACTTGTATTGTATACAAGTTATTCCTTTCTTTAGATTTTCTGTTGCAGGATGCACTCAGATTTGCTAGCATCAAACTTGCAGTTTATGAGAACGCACTATGATTTTCTCTTGCCATGGTTGTTGCCTGCCTTAGCCCTGAATGAATGGATATGATCAGACATGTTTGTCTTGAACACTGATTTTTTTCTCTTATGACAAATACCACAGTTTGTATTTTGTAAACATTACTAAACTATTTTAACCACCAAATACGAAAACATCAATATATAAATACGAATGAATGCCTAAAAGGGGGAATAAGTACCACACTAGAGGGAGTTGTCCAGAATTTGATCCTACCTTAAATCCTTAATACTTGTGACTACCTGACTACATGGCTACAGCCAGCTCCCTCTATTCTAACTTGTTGCTATTTTATTTATCTAGCCATTAAAAGTCTCCACTTATGGTTGTATGTTATTTGTAGTCATGTCTCTTCAGTGATGATATATCTTTACTTCTTTTTCTGCAATGCAGATGGATAGATGTTGGATTCATCGCACATTCTTTTCCCGTGAGTACATAAAAGGTGTCAAAGAATTTATGAACTTCATTCAAGGGAAATTCAGCGAGGATGATAAAATACTCTGCCCATGTAGAAATTGCCTTAATCATAAATACCAGCATGAGACTGTTGTGAACACACATATATTGACGTATGGCATGGAAAGTACATACACTCGCTGGATATATCATGGAGAAGACTTTGATGTTCATGTGATTGAAGATCCTATTAATGTGCATGACACCGCCGATGGTAACAATAGCGCTGATCGATTTGAGGAGATGCTTGGAGACCTACGCACAGCAGTAGAACAAGCTGAAAGTGAATCTGAAAATCCTTCTGAGCATGAGTCTTTTTTCAAGAATGTGATTAAAGCGGCAAAGTGTCACACCCTGTTTTTCACCCCAAGTATTCTATGTTGCAAAAATCAGAGCTTGTTAAAACTTTTTCAAATGATGTTGTGAGTGCAATGTGAACCCTTGTTTGAGTGTGTGCTTGTTTGTTTGATGACTCAAATCTATGAAAACTTATTATTTTGCTCTCCTCAAAAACCCTTTCTCCTTTATATGAAGATCACCTTCATCATGTTGGGATACACTACTAGCTCATGAAGCCAAGTGGCACTTCCAACCAAAGTTGGTGATCTGATCCAAATATTATTTTCATTCATTAAAAACATTAATTGGTGATTTAAAATATTATTTTCCTATTTTATATCTATGTCTGTTTCTAAGGCCAGTAATGATATTCCCACAAGGAAAATTGCTTTCCTGCCTTAGAAAATTCTGAGTAAATTCATGGAAGCTCAGAAGGACATATATTTTCCATATATAAGATTTCCAACCCTATTTTATATAAATATTATTTGAGTAAAACCCTGAAAACCATTTCTATCTGTTTTAGCTTTTTGAGATGTTTCCAAAGGAAATTATCTCAATAAAATCCCATAAAATTACAGGAGCCCTTCCAAGCCATATTAGGTGCTCACCTAAAATCTCACCTTGATCCAAGGTGGGGAAGTGCACCTAATGAGCCCAAAACCCTCTCTGTCCAGAGTAGAGTTGGAACAACTCTACATTGCAAAGTTTCTCCAATGGAGCTGAAACTTTGCAGAGGTGTTTAACACCCCAAATGAGGACTCCACACCAAAGATGGGATTTGTGAGACTCTGTTTGGCCACACTCCCTTTGTAAAGGACAGTACTGGTCATTTTGAGACATTTTCAAGTTTACAAAGCCAAACTTGTTCAATGGAGCTCAGATTTGGTGGAACCCCATGTTTTTACCCCAAGACCAAACCTATTAAGTTTCATTTACAGTGGTGGAGTAGAAGCACCCCAAGTCACTGTCGAACACCTACTGACAGGAAGGTAAAAACCCTCCTAGCCAGTGTTTTACCCAATGCCAAGGCCCCAAACTTGGTGGGTTAGAGCACCAGAACACCTTGAGCACCCAGTCAATCAGCCCCTCCCCAACTCCAAGCACAAGTGACAAGAACTCCAACTTGAGCTGCAGGGCAGTACTGCCAACACTAGTGTGCCTTGCTCCCTTGACCAGCTCGAGCTCCCACTAAACCTCAACGGCTAGGCAGACTCCCAGCAACACTCAGGACATGGAGGACACGTCCCAAGTGCCCCAGAGCGAGCCATCATGCCGTGGCATGCCAGAACTGCGCTCTCGGCGCGCTGCAGAGAGCCACCAGCAAGGGGATGACGCTCCGGCCGGTCCCAACCTCCCCAGTTATGTCCAAACGCTCCCCCGACAACCATTCAGTGCAAAGCTACCCCAGGGACACTCTCCCCCTCAGGCAAGAGCTCAGGGGACGCATGCCCGTGCGCGCCCGACGCGGCCGAGCATGCACGGTCGCTGCGGCTCAACCCCACTCGCTTTCCCTCTACGGCCGTTGCACCAGGATGTCCTAAACCACGTCCCGAACCCGTGGTTTCGCGGCCAGCACCTCACTGTGCTTGCACGCACGCCACGGTGAGTCAGCGGCGCACCCGAGTCGGGTCACCGTCGATGGCCTATAAATAGGTCCCTCGGCGCCCCAGCACCCTCCAAGCAGCTTCAGCACAACCAGTAGACACTCCCTAGCCACCCAATCGAGCTCGCAGAGCCCCGGTGCTCGAGATCCACCGAGGCCCCACCGCCTCGGAGCTCCGGTCGATCTCCGGCTACACGTCGGCTCCTGCGCTGCTCGACCTCCCATTACACTCCCCTTGAAACCAAGAACATTTCCCCTAACTTTCCCGAGCGAATCCGTACCTCTAGCCCCTAGTTCAACACCAACTCGAAACCCTTCCGCCACGGGCACCTCGTCGCCGGTGACCCAGACCACCTCCGGTGACGACTCGACCACGAGCAGGTAGGCGGAGGCACGAGGGACCCGTTCCCGTTCTTAGTTTGGCCCGAGAACGACGGCAGCCTCGCCGGCGTCCATCTCCACCTCTCTGGCTCGACGTAGGAGAAGGACCCGACAGGTGGAGCCCACGTGTCGGTGTCCTCGGGCAGCCAGCGCGCGCAGCCGCTGACGCTGACCCCAGGGACCCGCAGGTCAGGTTTGAACCTGGCCCGCGCGCGCCTGGTGGCCAGGCCTGCTGGCTGGGCCGGCTGGATCTGTTCCCTGGCCTTTTCCTTTTATTTTAATCCAATAACCTAAATGATTTTTATAAAAAGATTTAGCCAGTAGAAAAATATAATTCTTCCACCAGTAATTTTCTAAAAATGAGTAGTATTTGATTCTGCAATAGTTGGCATTTAACAAAAATAGAAACTATTTTGATATAACAAAATGATATTAAAAAGCACTTGTTTGCTTCTGTTTGCTTTTAAATAAATACGCTTAGCTAATAAAACTATAGGAAACATTTTCCGAAATAATAAACTGAATTTATTCAAGCCTTGCAACATTTTTAAAAGCACTTTGTGATCTGTTTTAGTGAGAGGTAGTATTTATTTATTCCTTTCTCGACGGTTGAGCTACCGAGTGACGGAGGATCCGGAGCGAAAGACCTCGAAGACCCCGTATACCTAGCTGACCAAGGCAAGCAGCCCTTTTGCCATGACTTAAGTATATAAAATGATGCATGCTAGTATAGCAAGTATTTTCCGTTGCATGTGATCACGATGCCGGTTCATCATTGATGTGATGGTACCGAAGGCTTCTTCGAAGCACTTGCATTGATAGTAATGATATTCACATGGCTCCTCGGAGCACAAACATGATGAGCTGACCCTACCATCTACGAGGATCATGCTACTGTCATGTGGACTAGTAAAGTAAGATCATTGCATTAAGCTTGACCCTACCCTTTATACCATGTTGACAAGTAATAATAGAGCACATTATCTTAAGCATGATGATGAGTTAAATAAAGAGTTTATGAAAACCCCGTCGGGTGCCACTAATGCTCGAGGGTGATGATGAGTTGGTGATCACTTTTGGTGAAGTGATGCACCGGTGATTTTGTGTGAGTATGGTTTCGGAAATGGGATTAGATTTATGATGTGTCGACCGCCCCAACCTTACCAATACGGCCACGATACCCCTTTATGGGACGGGGCTTTGTTGATTACTCTAGTCGGTACTAGCAAAGAGCCACATTACTAGTGGCGGGAGTGATCGATGTCACTCTCGTGATGGGGTCGTGCCAGGTAGGACGACTGTGCCATTATTATGAGTTCCAGGCACACCGTTGGTCCCCGCATGGTTGATACAGTCTAGAGTCGGTGCTCGTAAGACGTACAACATGTGGGCTGGGTACCAATCGAGTGGACCTCTTTGTCTAGTATCGTCAGGGGAAAGATGATGATCGGGTACTTACCTCGGGTATATGTGATATACCGCGAGTCGTGGGTGACACGGAAGTTTCCTGTTTCTCGTGGATCTAGCGTACTACCTCTGCAGAGTGTAAACTATTCGAATAGCCGTTTCCACGGTCAAGGACAGTTGGGTGGTGCTGCTTAAACTACGTCCAGTGTTTCCGCATAAACCAAGTGTGTGTGTGTGTGGTGTTAAAAAGGTGTTGTTATGATAATCACAATAATATGATCAAGTTCGGTGACTTGACATATAGGGTAAACCAGGATGGTTTAGCCCTCATTGATACCTTGAGGTTATGACAAGTCCGATGACTTGGCATACAGGGTGAACCCGGTGTGTTCAACCCTTGTCAGATATGTCAATATCTGTAACCTGTTCTTCAAAAGTAATTCTTTAACTTGTTGCATATACCTGATCATGCCACCACATTGCATTCCACTAAAGATACATGTTACTGTTATTCCTTACCATATATATTCATATCATGGGCTGTTTGCGAGTACATTCAAAGTACTCATTGGCTTGCCACTGGTTATGTTATTGACCAGACATGGAAGGACCAGAGTTTGGCGATGAGTACGCCGTTGGAGACGAACCTGCGATCTAGGACGCTTCCAAGTCAGAATGCCTGTCGGTGTAGGCTTGATGACATGGGCACCGCTCAGCCCTTACGAGTTTCCACTACTCGATGTATCCGTTTAATTGGCTTTAGGCCTTGCTCTTGAACCCGACCTTCTGGTCGTTCGATGTAATAATTTCGGTACTTGGATGTCAGACTCTATTATTCACTATCTTTGTTCAGTGAACATTGATCTTTGGGGTCACTGGGCACGGCGAACTCGACTTGCTAGTCGGGGTCCCCACAGAACTGGTATCAGAGCCATCCTGACTATAGGAAGCCTTAGATAGCATGGACGTTAACCGAGAACGTTAAAACGCCAGCCTTGCACAAGACTCTTGCACATACAACCTTCTGACTTCTCTCCTATGCCTTGTAGATGGCTGCCGTACCTGAGACGCTTCTGGAGACCGGCTTTCCACTACTCCTGGTGGATTGTCTCGAGAAGTGCCACGTACGACGCACGCCCATCTTCCTCTACCACGAGAACTGGGTCAACGCCGACACCAAGGAATATCACGTGGACGTGATAGTGAAGGCTAATGACTCCCCGTCTAGTTGGTTCTTCGAAGGACCACAGATGGGAGAGCTGATGTTGGCAGTAGAGGTAGCTGCACGAGAGGCGCTCGTGCATCTCCGTAGCATCCTCCCTGAAATGGCAAATGAGCCTGTCACTCGTCACCTACCTTTCATTAAGGAAGGAGTGGATGGGAGTTGGACACTCACCCCAGCCACGGAGGATGGAATGCCATTAAGGTTTCAGACCTACTTCACTCTCTCGTCAGACACCCTGACGCACTTCCTGGTCAAGGAATCAGTAAAGCTTCGCCAAGAGCTGCACCTAGTCAAGGGCCTGCTCCACACTGAGAAGATGCAGAACCGCAAAGTAAAGAAGGCAAGCGCACCTGAAGGGAGGACAGCTATTGCCACTAGGGGTGGTGTGTTACCCATCCAGGTAGTCCCTCTTCGGAGTCGCCGCCTGACAACGGAAGAGTACACTGAGATCTTCGCCGCCTCGCCCAAGAGAAGCCGTGATGTGCGAATTCTTTCTTCCACTCCTATAAAGGAAGAAGATGTTGATGAAGATGAGGATCCTGTTGAATCCGCCTTTGAGACCGAGTAGTCCCCCGCGTAGGATTTAGCGTAGGCAGTTAAGAGTACCCGAGCATAGGGTATCCATGTATTCGTTTTTAATTTGCGTATGTGTGCTTGATGTAAGTCACCTATTGCCTTAGGCAGCCTGTAAGTGACTACATCACCTAGTTGTTATGAATGCAATTTCCAGTTTATCAAAAACTTTGATTTTGAAAACTCGGCACATACAAGTGTTGGACCCCCTCTTACTAGGAACGAATCCTTGTATTCCCGAGCAAGGTGGCATTTTGACCTGTCTGTTTCTATGACAGGATGGTGAACGCAACCCGCAATAGCACCTTCAGCAACCCCGGTGCCGGCTCCTCAGGGACGCCGCAGGGAAACGAAGGAGAAGCTCACGCTGGAGGTCACCACGAGCAGCCTAGAGACCTTCCGCCACCACCTCCTCCTGAGAACTTGATGATGGCTCAGTTCCTTCAAGCTCTTCGGGAGGAGCGTCAAGCCAGCAATGCCGCTATTCAGTAGCTGACTCAAGTCCTAGTGGACAACCCCTCGCGGAATGGGAATGGCGGTGGTCGCTCTACCCTTTCTGAGTTCATGCGGACTACGCCCCCCATATTCACGGAGTCGACTGAACCCCTAGACGCCGATGACTGGATTCGCACCATTGAAGACCTCCTTGCGCTGGTCAAGTGCACCGATGATCATGAGAAGGTCCTTTATGCTTCTCACTGCCTCGGAGGCACCGCCAGGGCATGGTGGGATGGATTCCAGATCATGCGGATGGGGCAAGTCAACACGTGGGAGATGTTCAAGGAAGGATTTCACGCGGCTCACATTCCACCTCGACTGATGACCATTAAGAAGCGGGAATTCCGAGCCTTGAGGCAGGGCAGTGGAACTGTTAAGGAGTACCTGCAGAAGTTTAACCTCTTGTCGAGAGACGCGCCTGAAGATGTTAACACTGGGGCCGCTAAGGTGGAACGCTTCATGGAAGGGTTACAGCAGTCCCTGCAATACCAGCTGGTGGTTTGCGACTGCCAGACTTTCAGCGAGCTGGTTAACAAGGCGCTTATGCTGGAAGACAAGCGTCGTGCGATGGACGACACCCGCAAGCGCAAACTGATAGGTAGTGGAGGACCCGGTAACGCAAGACCAAGACCATGGCAGTCAGCACCTGCAAGACCCAACTTTCAGCAGCAGCAATACAAGTATCCATTGTTCCGCCAGAATAATCAGCCTCAGCAGCAAGCCAAGCCAGTAGTCAACCCGTCGAACCACGGTGGAGTCAAGACCAACCCTCCGGGGCAAGTCACCTGCTTTGGCAGTGGTCAGACTGGGCACTATTCCAGGCAGTGCCCCAACAAGAAGCCCGACGCACCGCGTCCCAATGCACCCAACCCCGGTCAAGGTGCGCCAGGAAGGAACCAGGCCCCCCGCAACCAACAGTTCAGTGGCAGGGGCCGGATCAATCACATCACTGCAGAAGAAGCACAGGAAGACCCGGACTGCATTCTGGGTACGTTCCTCGTCAACTCAACTCCAGCAACAGTGTTGTTTGATTGTGGTGCCTCGCATTCTTTTGTTACTCAAGGGTTTGTGGAAAAGTGCAGTTTAAAACCCACTTTACTCCGTGGGCAGATGGCAATTCAAACCCCGGGAGAAGTATTGAGGACCAACCTAGGGTGTAGAAGGGTCGAGATAGTTATCAATGGGACGAGTTTCTTGGCAGACCTCATTGTACTTAAAGCGCAAGGTGTAGAAGTAATCCTCGGCATGGATTGGTTGGCCAAGCACCAGAGTCTTTTGAACTGTGCCAACAGGGCCATCACCATGATAAGAAACCAAGGGGTCAAGGTCAAGTTTGTCTCCGAGCCAGTATCGGCTCACGCACCTCGAGTCAACAGTCTATCCGAGGTAGAGCTTGATCGAGTGCCTATAGTCTGTGAATACCCACACGTCTTTCCTGACGAGCTACCCGGAATGCCTCCTGACCGAGACATCGAGTTCATTATTGAGCTCATGCCCGGATCAAGGCCTATATATAAAAAGCCTTACAGGATGGGTTCCGAAGAGTTGGCAGAGCTGAAGAAGCAGCTGGATGAGCAACTCAGGAAAGGGTTCATCCTTCCGAGCGCATCACCTCGGGGATCACCTGTTCTATTTGTTTCAAAGAAGGATGGTACCATTCGACTCTGCGTCGACTACCGTTCCCTTAATGAAGTCACAATTAAGAACAAGTACCCGCTCCCCAAGATCGAAGACCTGTTTGACCAGTTAAACGGGGCCAGGGTATTTTCCAAGATCGATCTTCGATCAGGATACTACCAGTTGAAGATCCGACCCGAAGATATACCCAAGACTGCATTCGTGACCCGGTACGGTCTATATGAATGCACTGTCATGCCTTTCGGTTTGATAAATGCCCCAGCCTACTTCATGTACCTCATGAACAAGGTCTTCGTGGAATATTTGGACAAGTTTGTCGTCGTGTTCATCGATGACATATTAATATTCTCCAAGTCCAAAGAAGAGCATGAGCAACACCTGAGGCTAGTTCTGGGAAAGCTTTGAGAGCACCAACTTTATGCCAAATTCAGCAAGTGTCAGTTCTGGCTGAACGAAGTTGGATTTCTGGGTCATACCCTGACATCACGCGGTTTGGCCGTAGATCAGTCCAAGATTACTACAGTGACCAACTGGGAATCACCAAAGGACGTGAAGGATGTCAGGAGTTTCCCCGGGCTCGCGGGATACTACCGCAAGTTTGTCGAAGGATTCTCCAGCATCGCTCGACCTATTACTCAGCTCTTGAAGAAAGGCCGGAAGTTCGAGTGGACACCGGCGTGTGAAGCAAGCTTCCACGAGTTGAAGAAGAGGCTAACTACCGCCCCGGTATTGGCTACCCCAGACATCAACAAGGAATTCGTGATATATTGTGATGCCTCTGGTACCGGGCTCGGTGGAGTCCTGATGCAAGATGGCAGGGTCGTGGCGTACTTGTCACGGCAACTGCGACCGCATGAGGAGAACTACGCCACCCATGATCTAGAGCTAGCAGCTGTAGTGCATGCTCTGAAGACGTGGCGACATTACCTTCTGGGAAAGCGATGTGAGATATATACAGACCACAAAAGTCTGAAATATATCTTCACTCAAAGGGAGCTGAATATGAGACAGCGGAGATGGCTTGAGTTGATCAAGGATTATGACCTCAGCATTCAATACCATCCCGGCAAGGCGAACGTGGTAGCCGATGCCTTGAGCCGGAAGGCGGGCTCCTTGAACGTCACGCTCAAGGAAAGGTTACCCGTCTTGTATGAAGAGATGGAGGGCTTCGGACTTGAGATAGTCGAACCAGGGTACCTGGCCAACCTCGAAGTCAAGCCTACTCTGGCAGACAACATCAAGAAAGCCAGAAGGGGCACAAGAGTATCTAAGGCCTCAAGAGGAAGGTGCGAGAAGGCAAAGCCCCAGGATTCTCGATTGATGAGCAAGGAGTACTGTGGTACGGGAAGCGCTTATGCGTACCTAACAAGGCCGAACTTAAGGACTTGATCCTACAAGAGGCACATGACACACCGTACTCTATCCATCCAGGTGGTACCAAGATGTACCAAGACATCCAAGAACGATTCTGGTGGCATGGCATGAAGAGGGAAATTGGCTCCTATGTCACTAAATGCGATGTATGTCAGCGAGTCAAGGCTGAACACCAGCGACCTGCTGGATTACTGCAACCTCTTCAAGTGCCGGCATGGAAGTGGGAAAAAGTCGGCATGGACTTCATCACCGGGTTGCCCCGGTCAAATAAGGGTCATAACTCCATTTGGGTCATAGTTGATCATTTGACCAAGGTGGCCCATTTCATCCCCGTTAACACCACTTACGATGGCAGCCAGCTGGCCAGTCTGTACATTCATCGAGTGGTGAGTCTCCATGGAGTTCCCAAAGAGATCGTGTCCGACCGCGGCACGCAATTCACCTCAAGATTCTGGAAGAAGTTTCAAGAAGCTCTCGGAACGAAACTCTCCTTCAGTACGGCTTTCCACCCGCAAACGGGCGGACAGACCGAGAGGGTAAACCAGATACTTGAGGACATGCTCCGCGCTTGTGTTTTGGCCCATGGTGCCAAGTGGGAAGACTGCCTGCCGTTTGCTGAGTTTTCTTACAACAACACCTACCAGTCCAGTCTTCAGATGGCCCCATTCGAAGCATTATATGGGCGGAAGTGCCGCACCCCGCTCAATTGGTCCGAAACCGGTGAAGGATTAGTTTTCGTACCAGAATCACTGCAGGAAGCAGGGGACAAGGTTCAACTTGTCCGAGAAAACTTGGAGGCAGCTAAGTCAAGGCAGAAGAGCTATGCGGACCCTCGCCGCAGAAATGTGGAGTTTGTTCCCGGAGACCAGGTGTACTTGCGAGTCACGCCTCTCAAGGGGACCAAGCGTTTCCACGTCAAAGGGAAGCTAGCTCCAAGGTTCATTGGACCCTTCAAGATCACGGCAAGGCACGGGGAAGTAGCTTATCAGTTGGAGCTACCTCCTGAGCTTTCGGGTGTGCACAACGTGTTCCAAGTGTCACAGCTCCGGAAGTGTTTGCAAGTGCTGAACCGTCCCGATCTTTACAAGGATATTGATCATCAAGCTATTGACCTTCAACCGGATCTTACCTACCGCGAGAGACCGATCCGCATTTTGAATGAAGCCGAGCGTTGCACCAGAAGCCGCACCATCAAGTTTTTCAAGGTTCAGTGGAGCAACCATACCGATGCAGAAGCCACATGGGAACGTGAAGACTATCTCCGATCAGAATTTCCCGAGTTGTTTAACGCTTAGATTAGGAATCTCGGGGACGAGATTCTTGTAAGAGGGATAGGTCTGTCACACCCTGTTTTTCACCCCAAGTATTCTATGTTGCAAAAATCAGAGCTTGTTAAAACTTTTTCAAATAATGTTGTGAGTGCAATGTGAACCCTTGTTTGAGTGTGTGCTTGTTTGTTTGATGACTCAAATCTATGAAAACTTATTATTTTGCTCTCCTCAAAAACCCTTTCTCCTTTATATGAAGATCACCTTCATCATGTTGGGATACACTACTAGCTCATGAAGCCAAGTGGCACTTCCAACCAAAGTTGGTGATCTGATCCAAATATTATTTTCATTCATTAAAAACATTAATGGGTGATTTAAAATATTATTTTCCTATTTTATATCTATGTCTGTTTCTAAGGCCAGTAATGATATTCCCACAAGGAAAATTGCTTTCCTGCCTTAGAAAATTCTGAGTAAATTCATGGAAGCTCAGAAGGACATATATTTTCCATATATAAGATTTTCAACCCTATTTTATATTAATATTATTTGAGTAAAACCCTGAAAACCATTTCTGTCTGTTTTAGCTTTTTGAGATGTTTCCAAAGGAAATTATCTCAATAAAATCCCATAAAATTACAGGAGCCCTTCCAAGCCATATTAGGTGCTCACCTAAAATCTCACCTTGATCCAAGGTGGGGAAGTGCACCTAATGAGCCCAAAACCCTCTCTGTCCAGAGTAGAGTTGGAACAACTCTACATTGCAAAGTTTCTCCAATGGAGCTGAAACTTTGCAGAGGTGTTTAACACCCCAAATGAGGACTCCACACCAAAGATGGGATTTGTGAGACTCTGTTTGTCCACACTCCCTTTGTAAAGGACAGTACTGGTCATTTTGAGACATTTTCAAGTTTACAAAGCCAAACTTGTTCAATGGAGCTCAGATTTGGTGGAACCCCATGTTTTTACCCCAAGACCAAACCTGTTAAGTTTCATTTACAGTGGTGGAGTGGAAGCACCCCAAGTCACTTTCGAACACCTACTGACAGGAAGGTAAAAACCCTCCTAGCCACTGTTTTACCCAATGCCAAGGCCCCAAACTTGGTGGGTTAGAGCACCAGAACACCCTGAGCACCCAGTCAATCAGCCCCTCCCCAACTCCAAGCACAAGTGACAAGAACTCCAATTTGAGCTGCAGGGCAGTACTGGCAACACTAGTGTTCCTTGCTCCCTTGACCAGCTCGAGCTCCCACTAAACCTCAACGGATAGGCACACTCCCAGCAACACTCAGGACATGGAGGACACGTCCCAATTGCCCCAGAGCGAGCCAGCATGCCGTGGCATGCCAAAACTGCGCTCTGGGCGCGCTGTAGAGAGCCACCAGCAAGGGGACGACGCTCCGGCCGGTCCCAACCTCCCCAGTTATGTCCAAACGCTCCCCCGACAACCATTCAGTGCAAAGCTACCCCAGGGACCCTCTCGCCCTCGCACAAGAGCTCAGGCGACGTGTGCCCGTGCGCGCCCGACGCGGCCGAGCATGAACGGTCGATGCGGCTCGACCCCACTCACTTTCCCTCTGTGGCCGTTGCACCAGGAGGTCCTAAACCACGTCCCGAACCCGTGGTTTCGCGGCCAGCACCTCACTGTGCTCGCACGAGCGCCACGGTGAGTCACTGGCGCGCCCGAGTCGGGTCACCGTCGATGGTCCATAAATAGGTCCCCCCGGCGCCCCAGCACCCTCCAAGCAGCTTCATCACAACCAGTAGACACTCCCTAGCCACCCAATCGAGCTCGCAGAGCCCCGGTGCTCGAGATCGACCGAGGCCCCTCCGCCTCGGAGCTCCGGTCGATCTCCGGCTACACGTCGGCTCCTGCGCTGCCCGACCTTCCATTACACTCCCCTGGACACCAGGAACATTTCCCCTAACTTTCCCGAGCGAATCCGTACCCCTAGCCCCTAGTTCAACACCAACCCGAAACCCTTCCGCCACGGGCACCTCGTCGTCGGCGACCCAGACCACCTCCGGTGACGTCCCGACCACGGGCAGGTAGGCGGAGGCACGAGGGACCGTTCCCGTTCTTAGCTTGGCCTGAGGAGGACGGCAGCCTCGCCGGCGTCCATCTCCACCTCTCTGGCTGGAGGTAGGAGAAGGACCAGACAGGTGGAGCCCACCTGTCGGTGTCGTAGGGCAGCCAGCGCGCGCAGCCGCTGATGCTGACCCCACGGGCCCGCAGGTCAGGTTTGAACCTGGCCCGCGCGCGTGGTGGCCAGGCCTGCTGGCTGGGCCGGCTGGATCTGTTCCCTGGCCTTTTCCTTTTATTTTAATCCAGTAACCTAAATGATTTTTATAAAAAGATTTAGCGAGTAGAAAAATATAATTCTTCCACCAGTAATTTTCTAAAAAGGAGTAGTATTTGATTCTGCAATAGTTGGCATTTAACAAAAACAGAAACTATTTTGATATAATAAAATGATATTTAAAAGCACTTGTTTGCTTCTGTTTGCTTTTAAATAAATATGCTTAGCTAATAAAACTATAGGAAACATTTTCCAAAATAATAAACTGAATTTATTCAAGCCTTGCAACATTTTTAGAAGTCGTCATCATCATCGGACCACTAACCCATCTTCAGGAAAGAGATCCGCATCATCCTTGCCAATCCAAACATCCGTCCACGTCACCACGGCGCTCAATGGCACCACCGCCCTGCGCTCATTCGTCCAGATGCGAAAACTCAAGGAGATCTGTCGTGCGTAGCACTTGCCAACCAGGCATGACTCAGTGTAGCATCTATCGGCCAGGCATGACTTGACAGCTCCACCGAAATTCCGTGCAAGACGAAGCCGCTCCACCTCCTGCCTCAGTCTGCTAGCGCTGCTCCACAAACGATGCTTTCAAGAGAGAAACGGCACCGCAGTACCGCCATCGTCCGATCTGAAAGACCAGATCCTAGGGTTTCCCTCGAAGCAGTGCCCACCACCAGCAACCGTCCAGGACCCACACAGTGCCCACCACCACTCAGCCCCCAAGACGACGCCTTCAGAAAGGTCATGGCGTCAAGGACACCGCCGTCACCCACCGAAGTTAGGGTTTTCACACGAGAGACAAGAAGGGGAAGCAGAGGAGTATATGTAGACCGACGTCTCCAAGAAAAGAAAATGACACCCTTCAGCATCATGGTCGGCGCGGCCGGCCTGGATAGATAGAAGGCCAAAAATGTTCATGTTCAACCTGAGTGCCGAGATGGTGACTTAGGCAAACAGTCTCATAGCATCGCGAGGTGCTGGGAGCCCACAGTGGGTAGCCGTTGCTGGTTGCAAACTTTGCATGCTAGTCTTCCCAGCTGTCGATGGATATTGGACGGATCGTTGCCAATAATACAACGTTGCGTGCCGGGTGAAATACTACTGGTCAGTATCATATCATATCTTAATTTGTGGTCCGTCTTTCCTTTTTCGTGGCTGCTAAAAATAATTTTGTGTCGACTACGAACATGGAATACTCCTACTCCTACCAGCCTAGTCGAGCCTAACAGAAGATAATGATTCTAGGGTCGGAGTACTCGTGTCGTTGTGGATACATTGCTTTATTGTAACTAGCGGGTCAATGTAAAATAATTCAAGAAATATTAAAGGACGATACTTTCTTTGAAAAACAGTACTATGGTGCTGGTGATGATTTGTCCAGCGACTAAAGTTGCCATTCCTAAGAGCATATCCATCCGGACCTTGCAAATCCGGCCCCTCAAACGCCCGTGGACGGACACTAGCCGATCACGCCTTAAATAATTAATTCTACAACCGGACATATTATATTAAAATCCTCAAATCCATAAAAAACATGCAAGATATGAAATATATGTACTACGTATAACGTATTTGTTCCTCGTTGGAGATGTTGACGATCTCCGTGCCCCCCAGCGGATAAATGGCCGCCTGTGTGCCCCCTCCGGCAACTCCGTTGTGGCCTCCTCTGCCTCGATCTCCACCTCCAGCTCGTTGAAGAGGGTGTCGGCCTCCGCCTGCCTCCGTCGGATGAGCCGACGGTTGGCCTCCACCTCGGCCTCATCCTGGATGAAATCCAGGATGGTCTGCTACTCCGCCATCTCATCTGATTGGGCGACGGTGAACTCCGCCTCCGCCTTCGCCATGCTCAACCCGGGAGCCTCCTCCTCTGGGTCGTCCTCCTTAATGACATCCGGCTGCTCCTCATCCTCCTCCTTCTGCTGCTCCTCCTGTTCCTCCTCACCCTCCTTCATGACCGGCGAGTCCGGAGAGAGACCAGCGACGCGGGCGGCGCAGTGACCCTGGATCTCCGCCTAGATTTGCAGGCGTCGCTCCGGGGTGAGCTGCGCGTAGGTGGTGATGAGTCACCGGACTATCCCGACGGAGAGGGGACTGCAAGAGGAGGCGGACGGGCTCGGGTGGCGGCAGAGAAAAGGAGGAGGCGGATGAGCTAGGTCTGGGGGCGCCAGCCGGCTTAAATAGCCGGGTCCGACCTCGGGCCGGGAGCCGGAGCGGCGCCACGCGGCGTTCACACCGCGTCGACGGTCGAGGCGCCCATCTGACCGTCGGATTTCCCGGCGAGTCCTCGTGAGGCCAAGCCGTCAAGCCAACCTGACGGGCATGCCCGGGTGCCGGTCTGCCCAGGCCTTTGAGGCCGATTTGAGTGGCCCGTCTGAATCTCAATTTCGTGACCGGACAGTGATCATGCAGCCTGCCCGGGCATTTGAAGAGGGTTTGAGGGGTCCGGTTCTAGATGCCCTAATGCCTCCAATTTCAACCTCCCACTTAACTAAGATGGATATGGATAATCATAAAGTGACGTCGATCAAAATAATGGTTAGTCTTCTACCATGGTAGGCACAATATGGGGTCGATGCTCTTTGGCTATATATCACTATTTTTCTTGAGGGTGGTCTCTGAAGCTTTAATTTGTTATCTACTTTTTGATTCTCTGCTTGTTATTGTACCACACATAGCTTTAGTTATAGCAAGACAAAGTTTCAGGACTTGTTGGTGACTCATGCTATTACTTGCCTTAGGTAAGGAAAACTTTATCAAATTAAAAGTCAAAACACAAACATGAACTGTCCATGGACACGTTTGGACATCTCCACGGACATGTTTGGACATGTCTACGAACAACAATAGGGGAGCCAGCCATCAACCTCTATGCATCAAAAGTTTGCCATGTTTTCTTTTTTATATCTGGAACATTGAAAATAATAGAAAGATGACACAAATTTTCCACAATCATGTAGTGCACATATTTCAATGCAATAATATTTAAAACATTAATATTACATTTGAAAGCGCATGATGTTCAACAATTTTTTTAGATTCATCAATCCAAAATTCAACTATACTCCTCAAAAACGGCATTCATCTCAAGCTTGAACTCGTAAAGCATAAAGGGGCATGCTCTCTGTGCATTATTTATCCAACCATCGATAACCACACTTACTTGTTCAGATCGTCACTGATCAAGTGGCAGGTATAACCGTAATTTTGTTTAGAAGTAATGTGATCATGACAAGAAGTTCTGGTGATGGAAACAGAGAGCTCAAGGAGGTAGTCTCAAAATTAATGACACCCCTGTGCTTTTCTCTTTTTTATTTTGAAAAGGAGGATAAACCCCGACCTCTACATCTGAACAATGCATGGAGATATTTTATTAATTATTAACAAAGACCATATAAAATAATACATCAGTTAACGTGAAGCCGTCATCTAGACAACACTTGTTGCTACTCCTATCCCCTTGATGAAGGTGTGCTGAATATCCAGACCGAATACCTAACGGACATATCGCGTCAAACCCTAACATCTATAGATGGATGCCCCAGCCTAGCCACACACCGGGACTAGGTCCCATGCCGGTCCGGCGCACTCTCAGAGGCTGCCACTGCCATCTTCCGCCGGTCCATCTCTAGAGCAGGAACTGGCGCATCGACCTTGCCTGGCCTGTCGTCGATGCCACCACGGCGCCAGACAACTCCACCATCATCATGCATGTATCCGTCCACACATGCCCGTTGCTGAACCTACGCAGCGCCATGCCACGGGGATACTCCGTCGGCCTTGCGATGAATGCGACACCGCTCCTTCGCTTGTCCCGTCCAACCAGCATTTGCTCCAAAACGATGGCCCCCGAAGAGACAACGGCATCAAAGGTGCCACCATCGTCCGGTCCGGCAAATCCAGATCTAGGGTTTCCCCCGGAGCTTCATTTGAGTGGGGTACCACGATCTGTAACAACGACGCCTCGAGAAGGGAACGACGTCATAGACACCGCCATCATTCGTCATGACCCAAGTCGGCACGATTTTCACCGGAAGTCATGTCACCCTAAACTCGCAGCTGGGTGGAACCGAACGAAGCCTCGCTGTAGAGACGAGGGTCGTCGTCGGCATGCCGATAGAGAGCCTCCAACCGCCCCTCGCCGGTCCTCCTCGTGCCACCGGCCGGCCAAGGACAAACAAAGACGGATCTGGACAGGACGCTAGATCCATGGTCGTCGAAGCCATCCATGTGCACGCAGTTGCCACACTGTTGGCCATGGAGACTCCAATAGCCGCCACGCGGCAGGGGGCCACCCTCCCTGTCGCCCGTGTTGTCTGCAACCCCTTGGATTCAGATCGGGCCAAATCCTGATCCATATTGGCAACGGTGCACGCACGCCCCTCCGCAGCGAGGTACTCCAGTCCGCCGCCCTCCCGCACCCCAACGCCGCAGGAGCACTGAGCACCGTCGTCCTCGACGCGCCTCACGCCGGCGCGCCGCCCTGCCATAGCACCCCCGAACGAGGAGGAAAAAGGCCCCGCCACCGTGACGTGAGCCATGCGTTGCCCGGCCACGCCTTCTGGCGGCGGCGAGGGAGGAGTACGGGGAAGAGGGGGCCCTGCGGGTGCGACACGGGAGCCCTCCCTGTCACCTACGGGTGCGATGAGGGAGGGTCAACGAGGGAGCGACAGATCAGCTATCACCAAATCTGTGTTTGTGTGAGTAGATAATTGGTTGGTGTAGGTTTTCTGTCTCAACTAATATTGAGTAGAAAATGGTGATGCATGATTATTTAACGTATCAAACTATCAGTCTCAATATGTGATACGCATGTATATATAAACAGAGTATGAGATACTAAATTTATGTCATTCGACTTTATATGTTCGCAAAAACTTAGAGGATCTCAAATTTGTGGGAGTACTCTAGATTATTTTGTGGTTTGCCTTTCCTTTTTCGTGGCTACTAAAAATACATTTTCTGTTGACGTGGCTGGAGTATATATACTACTACGTGAAATACTTCTATTCAGTGGCGGAGTCAGGATTGATGCAAGTCCCGGGCCTAATTTTTTTCCACCATGACTGAAAAACTAAACGTCAATAAGCCTATAGCTACCACAAAAGATACCCATAGAAAATATGGCTCAATTGCACAAATTGTTTTGTAGTTTAAACTCAATGATTCATGACAGAGCAAAAATAGATAAAAACATGGTAAAAATCAGAAAGACATTATTGTGTGTTACAAAAAAGTACCAAATCAATTGTTTGTTTCATTAGTGCCTCCAATTACCTCATCAACAGTGGAAGAAGCGCCAACGCAATGGATACATTAAATGAAAATTTTCATAACTGAAGGCATAAACATAAAATGAGATAGTTATCCTTGATACAAATATGAAATGATAGGCATACCCTGTTCCGGACATGGGTGAGAAGAAAATCTCTCCATCTTCTTTTTCTACAATATGTGAACAGAAATTGACAATTACATCAATTTGAGTCCAACAATACCATGGATACATCATTGAATAAATTTACAAATTATTTTAATTCAAAAATACCATGGTCAGGCACTAGCAGTGGCACTCAAGCAGAGAGGAGACCGGTGCCGAGCTTGCAGCGCGGTGGCCAGGAGTGCACGAGCAAATAGAGCACACGAGCAGACGGGAAGGGACTAAACAAGAGGGCAGTGGCCAGAAGCAGGACGGCGCTACAACGACAACCTGGACGAGGAGTGGAGGACGACGGCGGCCGGTAGAGGCGGCGGAGCAAGCGCTGGATCATGTGCATGCGTTCTGCATGAGAATTAGGTCGTGGGGTAGATCGTGCGTCGTACATACATGCGTGGATGCTCGATCGGTGATGAGCTGGTGGTGATAGATTTCATTGAAACATCCCATCAGGTTTTGGACCTCCTTCTTTTTACTGATTAGCACCCCGGGCCTGTAGAAAAACCTATATAGGTAATAGCTAGATCTTTTTTCCACGCCCCGGGCCTAGGCCCTAGGTGCCCGAGGCCCAGCTCGGCCCCGCTTCTACTAGTCTAGTCTAGTCAAGGTTAGCTGTAGTCGTGGTTGATACCTTACTCTCTTGTAAAATACAATTAGGGCATTTCCCACATTAATCTACAAATTTGCTCCAGCATCCGTTCACAAACCGAGGAAGACCCGTCACCGGTAATTCAATGCTACCCGTATACATTTCAAGCCGGGTTCCGACTTAGCAGACAAAATTCATGCAAAGCGGACAAAATTCATGCAAACCGGTTGGTATTCATTAAAATTTGGAAAAAAATATAACACAAATCATTTATGCATAGCATGCAAGTAGAAAAATATTCCACCAGACGTGTACCTTTAAGAAAGCCGGATAGTAAATAAGAAAGCCGGATAGTACCTTTAAGAAAATACTAGTACATCTCAGTTGCAGGGTGTACCTCGTAGGTGCACACATGTGGGTGTCTGTCTAGCCACAGCTGGTGCGTGTACCCACTCTAGCCAAAAACAGCGCTATTGATTAGCTCCGGGACTCCGGCCCTCGTCAAGTATTGTGTGTGTGTGGCTACCTACGCACTTTCATCCACCGATCCATCATGGAGCACGAGTACGCCGACGTAGTATTGTTGTCCCGCAAAAACAGTGAAGTACGAGGCGTGGTAGCATTATACTGTATGTGGTATATTCCAGCATATATAAAAAGTGGTATTTTCTTCGTCACTGTTTAGAAGATATGATTAAGTATATATGCATTTTCATTATATATAAGGTTTAGAACACATTACTTTTACTTGTAGTAGTAAGTAAACAATGCACTTGCATGAACGTCAAGCCGTTCTGAGTAAACAATAAAACTTAAGAAGAAAAAATCAGTTGGATGGCAGAGGCTGCACGCCATGGTCAGTTAAGTGCTACACTGTAGATAGTGTTACTGGCCGCAAAGCATGCAGCTCCTGGGACTAGCACTTGTACGTGACAGGAGGAGAGATAGACATGACAGTGTAATATAGCGTCTCTTTGTCGGACGTCATGTAAAAAGATATGAATTTCTTTCGCGTATAGTTTATTTTATGAATTAGTTACGTCATTAGATCAAATTCGTTCATTTTGCCATCGGGATTCGGGGACTAGCACTTGTATGAGACAGGGGAGAGATAGACAGGACAGTCGTGGTGGGTGAATGGCAGGTGGGGCACGGCCCTTTACCCGGCAGGTACGGTACAATACGATGCGTGGAGAGCAGAGCAGAAATAGGTGTTGTTGCCTTTTCCATGGCATGTTTGGTTCGATCCGGCGCTGTGGAAGAAAACGAAAGCATCGTTCTCACTCATCAACCAGCCAGCAACATCTATCCCCGACACGATGCAACTACAGGGTCAAGTGGCGCACAACTTGCATGGATCATATGAATACCCGATGCGACGATGCAACGCAATGCAGCCAGCCTTTTTGGAGCCGGACATGCCGATAATTTTGTTGTGTGTGTGTGTGATGGGTTGGAGGCGCGGATGGCCTGCCAACGTAGGCTGGCGCTTCCTCGGGAAGCCAGAGGAGTGAGTGGCATGATAGCGAAGTTGCATGGGCGCGACGTTCACATATACGCTCGCTTAGGAATAATGGGTTGCAAGGCCTCTGTGCTTCAACTAGTTAGTATGTAGGCCGGCGTAAAATTGAACGTCGCGGGTGTTCTCTCGGATCTCTTCAGTTTCGATCATCTCAATAAGGTTAGCGATCCCGGGTAATTTGTCGTATATAATGCAAAGTAGTTTGTTGGTGAGCGCATATCAGAGTGAAATTATGGATGCCCCAAACTGCTTTACTTGGTGTTAGAAACTTCGACTGCTATAAGGATGTCCAAGACATATGCGTCCCAAAGCATCACCAAGAATTGCACCGGCATGGGCAAACAAAAATACTAGCCTGAGGAACATCACAAGCAAGCCTCACCCTATCGATTCTGCTCTTCAATGTGTTGGATCTTTGAACGAGCTTAGGCAACTTGTTTGCGTACACTAGGATGCAGAAGTTCTACAACATCTAGAGGAATACAATCGATATGTCAATGAGAACTTATTTGTGAAAGTGTCATCCCTCATGCCTCCAAATCCTACTATATCATGATTCCCTCGATATTACAATGGAGTTGGGCATTGACAAAAATAGTGTCGGTCAAAAATAATTGTGAGTCTTCTCATGCAGTGGCCACAACATGGGGTCCATGCTCTTTGTGGTTAGCTTATATCACCATCTCTATGTGCCCGATTTTTTACACTTTAATTTGTCATCCACCTTTGGATTCGTTACATTTGTTATTGTACCATGTAGGACTTTAATTGTGCCAATAATTTAGGTTTCACCAACTCATACAAAGGTCATGGCTTTTTAGACCAATGCCATCAATTGTGTTAGGTAAATTGCTAGAAAAGCACTTCCTTATTTATACTACACTGGTAGAAAAAGAGGCTTCCGTCCAGCCCCATAAGTCGCGACACTGTAGGAACCGCGACTAATGATTTCTTTAGTCGCGGTTCGGCAGACGAACCGCGACCAAAGGCCTGGGCCAGGGCGCTCGGTGGCCAGCTGGTGCACGTGAGGGGCTTTAGTCGCGGTTGGCCAGGCCAACCGCGACTAAAGGTGCCCAAAGGCCTTTAGTCGCGGTTTGCCATGCCAACCGCGACTAAATCTCCTCCCCTATAGATACCACTTCAGCACACTCACTTAGCCATTTGGTGCCACTTCTCTTCACAAGCTTCACAAGGGGGTGTAGGTTTGCTTTTGGTTCCTCTTATGCACACAAGGTGTTTGATGAAATGCCCCAAGAGCGTGAAACAAACATGATATGAAGTGTTGGAGCCACACTTGAGGTTCCTCGTTTATTTTTTCCTCCTCGATCGCGGTTAGCAACTTGAACCTTTCATGCATGTGTGTCATTGATAAAATATGCATGTGTGTTGTTCATTGTTTAATTTCTATTGTTTATAGCTAGTTAGTTTAACAAATGCATGATGGTTAATTATATATTTTATATTATAATAATGCAGATGAATCGGCAATGGATGTACGGTAACCGACTCTCCCGCGAGTTCACTACGGGTTTGAAAGATTTCCTCGTAGTGGCTAATGCGAACAAGCAGAAGGGTTTTGTTATCTGTCCATGTGTTGACTGTAAGAATCAGAAGGGTTACTCTTCCTCAAGAGAAGTTCACCTGCACCTGCTTCGGCACGGTTTCATGCCAAGCTATAATTGTTGGACCAAGCATGGAGAAAGAGGGGTTATAATGGAAGAAGATGAAGAAGGGGATGATTTCATGGATGAAAGCTATATTGCTCATTTCGGTGATACTTTCATGGAGGATGCTGAAGGTGAAGGGGAAGGTGAAGGGGAAGGTGAAGGTGAAGAAGATGCACGTGATGAGACCGTTGATGATCTTGGTCGGACCATTGCTGATGCACGGAGACGCTGCGAAACTGAAAAGGAGAGGGAGAATTTGGATCGCATGTTAGAGGATCACAGAAAGTCGTTGTACCCCGGATGCGATGATGGTCTGAAAAAGCTGGGCTGCACACTGGATTTGCTGAAATGGAAGGCACAGGCAGGTGTAGCTGACTCGGCATTTGAAAACTTGCTGAAAATGTTGAAGAATATGTTTCCAAAGAATAACGAGTTGCCCGCCAGTACGTACGAAGCAAAGAAGGTTGTCTGCCCTCTAGGTTTAGAGGTTCTGAAGATACATGCATGCATCAACGACTGCATCCTCTACCGCGGTGAATACGAGAATTTGAATGAATGCCCGGTATGCACTGCATTGCGTTATAAGATCAGAGGCGATGACCCTGGTGACGATGTTGAGGGCGAGAAACCCAGGAAGAGGGTTCCTGCCAAGGTGATGTGGTATGCTCCTATAATACCACGGTTGAAACGTCTGTTCAGGAACAAAGAGCATGCCAAGTTGTTGCGATGGCACAAAGAGGACCGTAAGTCGGACGGGGAGTTGAGACACACCGCAGATGGAACGCAATGGAGAAAGATCGACAGAGAGTTCAAAGATTTTGCAGCTGACGCAAGGAACATAAGATTTGGTCTAAGTACAGATGGCATGAATCCTTTTGGCGAGCAGAGCTCCAGCCATAGCACCTGGCCCGTGACTCTATGCATCTACAACCTTCCTCCTTGGTTGTGCATGAAGCGGAAGTTCATTATGATGCCAGTGCTCATCCAAGGTCCGAAGCAACCCGGCAACGACATCGATGTGTACCTAAGGCCATTAGTTGATGAACTTTTACAGCTGTGGGGCAGACCTGGTGTCCGTGTGTGGGATGAGCACAAAGAAGAGGAATTTGACCTACGAGCGTTGCTTTTCGTAACCATCAACGATTGGCCTGCTCTTAGTAACCTTTCGGGACTGTCAAATAAGGGATACAATGCATGCACGCACTGCTTACATGAGACTGAAAGTGTACATTTGCCAAATTGTAAGAAGAACGTGTATCTTGGGCATCGTCGATTTCTTCCGAAAATTCATCCAGTAAGAAAGAAAGGCAAGCATTACAACGGCAAGGCAGATCACCGGCCGAAGCCTGCGGAACGCACTGGTGCTGAGGTATTTGATATGGTCAAGGATTTGAAAGTCATCTTTGGAAAGGGTCCTGGCGGACAATCAGTTCCGAAGGGAGCTGACGGGCACGCAGCCATGTGGAAGAAGAAATCTATATTCTGGGAGCTAGAATATTGGAAAGTCCTAGAAGTCCGCTCTGCAATCGACGTGATGCACGTTACGAAGAATATTTGTGTGAACCTCCTAAGCTTCTTGGGCGTGTATGGGAAGACAAATGATACAAAGGAAGCACGGCAGGACCAGCAACGTTTGAAAGACCCTGATGACCGGCATCCGGAATGGTTTCAAGGTCGTGCCAGCTACGCTCTGACCAAAGAAGAGAAGGTCATCTTTTTTGAATGCCTGAGCAGTATGAAGGTCCCGTCTGGATTCTCGTCCAATATAAAGGGAATAATAAACATGGCGGAGAAAAAGTTCCAAAACCTGAAGTCTCACGACTGCCACGTGATTATGACGCAATTGCTTCCGATTGCTTTGAGGGGGCTCCTGCCGCAAAATGTTCGAGTAGCCATTGTGAAGCTATGTGCATTCCTCAATGCAATCTCTCAGAAGGTAATCAATCCAGAAGTTCTACCACGGTTACAGAACGATGTGATCCAATGTCTTGTCAGTTTCGAGTTGGTGTTCCCGCCATCCTTCTTCAATATTATGACGCACCTCCTGGTTCACCTAGTCGAAGAGATTTTCGTTCTCGGTCCTGTATTTCTACACAATATGTTCCCCTTCGAGAGGTTCATGGGAGTATTAAAGAAATATGTTCGTAACCGTGCTAGGCCAGAAGGAAGCATCGCCAAGGGCTATGGAAATGAGGAGGTAATTGAGTTTTGTGTTGACTTTGTTCCTGACCTTAAGCCGATTGGTCTTCCTCGATCGCGGCACGAGGGGAGACTAAGTGGAAAAGGCACGATCGGAAGGAAATCAACGATATGTATGGACGGCCATTCTCTGACTGAAGCACACCACACTGTACTGACCAATTCCAGCTTGGTGGCTCCGTACTTTGAGAAACACAAGAATATTTTACGCTCGGACAACCCGGGGAAGCCTGAATCCTGGATTAGGAAGGCCCACATGGAGACTTTCGGCAGTTGGTTGAGAAAACATTTAATGAATGACAATGATGTTGTAGATCAGCTGTACATGTTGGCCAAGACACCATCTTCGACTATAACGACTTTCCAAGGGTACGAGATAAATGGGAATACATTTTACACGATCGCCCAAGATAAAAAGAGCACCAACCAAAACAGTGGTGTCCGCTTTGATGCAGCAACCGAGAATGGGAAAGAGGTCACATATTATGGTTACATAGAGGAGATATGGGAACTTGACTATGGACCCTCCTTTAAGGTCCCTTTGTTCCGGTGCAAATGGTTCAAGCTAACAGGAGGTGGGGTAAAGGTGGACCAGCAATACGGAATGACAATGGTGGATTTCAACAATCTTGGTTACCTTGACGAACCATTCGTCCTAGCGAAAGATGTCGCTCAGGTTTTCTATGTGAAGGACATGAGTAGCAAACCGAGGAAACGGAAAGATAAGAAAACGATCAGTACATCATGCGATGATCCAAAGCGCCACATTGTTCTTTCAGGGAAAAGAAACATCGTGGGAGTGGAGGACAAGACAGACATGTCAGAAGATTATAATATGTTTGCTGAAATTCCGCCCTTCAAAGTGAACACCGACCCAAGCATTAAGTTAAATGATGAGGATGCTCCATGGATACGGCACAATCGTAAGCAAGCAGGGACACAAGGGAAGAAATGATGTGTAATAATTTATTGTACCAAACTTTGTTGAATGGATCATGTGAATTATATTACCCGTGATGTGTTTGGTGTCCATTTTCGAATGATTCGAGATACCACTGATGATACATGAAATTTGGAGTGATTTAGTCATACTCCTGCCTAGGCGTATAATATGCATACTCGTAGTCTTCATAGCCGCCGTCGTCGTTGTACTGGTAGTCGTCGCCTTCTAAGTTGCCGCCGTCGTCATCGCTGCTGTCGTCGCTGTCGTCGGGCGGCGCTCGTGGCTCGAACTGAGGGTAGCGCAGGCGGGGGATATCGCCGGCCGTGATGTAGTCCATGACGCTCTGCAGAGTCCGGCCGTACCACCATAGCCGACGGCCGGCCTCGTGGAAGTTCCCAGGAGGCAGACCGTCCTCCTCATACCTGGCGAGCGCCCTCTCACGCCGATTAATGAAGAAGGCGTCCCAAGTATGCTGGTTATCGGGATGCCAGCGGGGATTCATCCGCTGCTCCGGCGTGAGGTCGAGGTAGTAGTGGTTCGTGATGGCCGCCCGGCGCGCAGTACCCTGAGGGACGGGAGGGACCGGCACGCCGCCGGCGCTTAGGCTCCAGCCGGTGGGGACGCGGTAGCCCGGTGGACAAGGGTAGTTCGAGGCGCAAAGCTCCTCCACCTGCTGGTAGGTTAGAGTGGGTGCGGTGGAAGCCATGAGAGAGTGATGAGAGATTGTAGAGATGTGATAATGCTGGCCAAGCCGGGCTACATATATGTAGTGAGAAATGGCGGGAAAAATGGGAGCGGGAAGACAGGAGGCGGGAAGAAAGTGGCGGGAAGAAAGAGGCGGGAAGACAGGGAAGAAATGGCGGGAAGAAGAGGAATCCAGAGCTGGTCATCTAACCTTTAGTCCCGGCTGGTTGGTGCAACCGGGACTAAATGTGGTTTTTGTGTCATCTAAGAAAACTGTCGGTGGGATAAGGACGTTTGGGTAAGCTTTAGTCCCAGCTGGAGGGTGCAACCGTGATTAAAGCTGTCGGAAGGATAAGGACGCGTGGGTAGCGCACGACGCCCTGTCGGAGGAACAAGACAAAGCAGAAGCGGCGCCGTGCCTATAAAAGGAGCATCGATACGCGGGAAGATAGAGGCGTCAAGAAATGCCTATAACATTTTGAATTGAATTAGTTTTATTTTTCTTAATTTTTTGATATATTATTTGTATTTTTAACATTTTGAATTGAATTAGTTTTATTTTTCTTAATTTTTTGATATAATTTTTGTGTTTTTAACATATTGAATTGAATTAGTTTTATTTTTCTGAATTTTTTGATATATTATTTGTATTTTTAAGATATTGAAAAAGAAAAGTATTTTGAAAAATACCTTTAGTCGCGGTTGGCCAGACCAACCGCGACTAAAGGTCGTTGCGCGCGGGAACGAAAAAACCCTTTAGTCGCGGTTGGTTTTGCCAACCGCGACTAAAGTTTACCTTTAGTCGCGGGTCGCCTCCCCAACCGCGACTAAAGGGGGGGCGCGGGAACGCAAAAACCCGCCAAAAACCCTCCCCTTTAGTCGCGGTTGGGGAGGCGACCCGCGACTAAAGGTAAACTTTAGTCGCGGGTCGCCTCCCCAACCGCGACTAAAGGGGGGGGCTATAAATACAAGGGCCTGCCGCCGTCTTCTCCGATTCTCGTCTTCTCCGATTCTCTGCCGCGCGCGCCGAAGGCCTACCGCCGTCGCCCTCGCCCTCAACGCCGCCCGCCGTCGCCCTCGCCCACCGCGCGCGCGCCGCCTCGCTCGCCCGCCCTCAACGACGACGGCCGGCCTCGGTACTGCCGCCTCGCTCGCCCGCCCTCGCCGCCTCGCTCGCCCGCCCAACGCCGCAAATTTCTACAGAGTTTACAGAGTATAAACTTTGTATATACAATTCCAAACATATACAATACAAAAATATAACTGATGGTGTATCCAATGACATGCATTTCGTAAGTTAATGGACATAATTTGTGTGTAAACAAGGTCAAAGTTTGTGATTTTTGACTTTTGAAAAAAATCTATACATACTACATTATGGAATGGATGGAGTATAAATTTTCTTGACATGGATTGTTTAAGTTGTAGGAATAAATCCCATATGGTATAGTTTTTTCATTGATGTTTATTTTTTTATCGGGACAATAACTCCAATAACATAAACTTCCTTAAAGACTTTCACACAATCCATGTTTGTTTTAATGAATGTCCTCAACAACCATACACTGCACTACCACCAATTTATATGCCGTGTTCTCTGCATGCTTCAGACTCACTGAGTTTTGACACATCTGAGAAACCACCTGTTAGCAAAAGAGGGAAAGCACTATGCAAGAACAAAGAAAAAGAAGTAAAGAAAGGGAGGTCATCACTTCATCTTGAGAATAGAAGACGTCGGGAAGAAAACATATTGTCGAGCCCTATGATTTCTCGATGCACCTGCACAGTCCCGGGTCTTATACTCGTGTGGTTAGTACACACGGCAGTGATGAGAAAAAAAGTATGGTCTAAAACGTATAATCATTTGAATTTACATAAAAAATGACTTAGTTTAACAAAAACGGTAAAATAACTTAGGGTAAGAATTAGTTTAACAAAAAAGGTAAAATAACTCCCTCTCCGTGACGCCGTCGTCTGCCGCCCCGTCTCGCGCTCTACCGCGACACCCTCTCCCACCCCTTCCTCGCCCCCTCCTTTTGCCACCGCCCTTTCGCCACCGCCACCGCCACCGCCCCCCTTCTTCACTTAATTAATTTGTTTTTACTACATGTTTTCAGGACTGACATAATGGCGGACGATAGAGCTGACCCGATTATGGACAACTATGATCCGGACGGTGAAGCACATATGTTCGGCATCATAAACGGCGATATTCTATATGTGCCGACCGGAGAAGAAGAAGATGATATCTCTTCTTATCTGAACCTTCACGGTGAAGATGAAGGGCGCCGTCAGCAAGATGATGCCGAACAAACGTCGATAAACGACGATCTTCAAATGGAAGTAGCAACCACCTCCGGCGCCGAGGTATATATATACATTGAGCCTCTGGTGATACAAACTAACTGATTTGAATAAATATGTGTGTACTAACGCGCGCGACTCTCTTTCTTATTTTAGCCCTCGGCCGGATCGTCGAAACAATCGAGTACGTCGTCAAAGCGTGGCGCAACCAAGACGATGAAACAAGGAGAAACATGCACCATCGAGGTTGTCGACAGTGCAACCGGCAGGCCGCTGGAGCCCCACAAGAACGCCACCAAGTTTGTCAGCCAATGCGGACCGTTGTTAGAGACAACGTCTCGATCACCGTCCAGGAGTGGAATGAGCCAAAGAAGGCACGAATTGCTGGTTTCACTTTTGTCGATAAGAGAACAAAAAAAGATTGCTTCAAGAAGCTTATGGAACATTTCGTTCTACCTCCGGAATACAACAAATTCGATGAGGAGGGTAACAAGATTGAGGAAAACAAGGAGAGGAGGAGGCTAGTCAAACAGTTCGCTCTTCATAAGATGGCCGACGCATTCCGGAAATTCAAGCAAAATCTAGCCCATGACTTTGTCAAGCAGAACAAGACTTCGGATTTCAAAGGACAATATGAGAAACTGAAACATGATTGGCCAGAATTTGTGAAGCAAAAGAAATCGGAGCAGTTCATTCAAATATCGAAAAGAAATAAGGAAAATGCGGCTAAGAAGGAGTACAATCATATTATGGGGCCAGGAGGGTATCGCATTTGGGTGCCTAGGTTGGAGAAGATGGAGAACGAGCTGAGGGCGCGAGGAATCCGTCCAGGTACGGAGGGATGGGACCAAAGGGCCAAAAGTTGGTGGTACGGGCATGGGGGAACGCTGAACCCGGAGACAGGGGAGTGTGTTTACCGGGGCAAATTAATTAAACCCACCCAAGCCCTTATTGACGCAATGAGGGATGCTCAAGAGGGGAAGATCAAGTTCAACAGAGAGAACGACGCGCTGACAAAAGCCCTCGGGAATCCTGAACACGGAGGACGTGTACGAGGCATGGGGAACATTCCGTGGAAAATAGGGTTCCCCCAGAACGATGACCCGTACGGTTACAGAAGCCGTAAGAGAAAGATGGATCGGGAAGCAGATGTTGTGGCGCGGTTGGCATCGGAAATGGATGTGATGAAGAAAACCGTGAGTGTACTATTAGCCGAAAGAGATGTAGCTCGGGCGCAGCATGAAGATCATCCAGCGGATCTCGGAAGCCAGCAGCGGAGAAGCAGCGTGGCTTCCACGGAGGCCCCACCAGCTGGTGCAGATGCACCGACGATCGAAATTACTGCACCGGAGCCTCTGGTGGTCGAAATTACTGCACCGGAGCCTCCTCGCTACCCCGTGGACGATATAAAAGAGATGAAAGAATGTCATCTGTATTATCCTATTGGGAACATGTCCATGAAGGTAGCCATCGGCAGTGCTTTACCATGTTTACCTGGAGCACTCCACCACAACAACCCCATTCAAGATGGCTATGCTCGTGTCACGGTGGAGGACATAGTCCAAGGGTTTGAGGACCTGGAGATTGACATTGCTACACCTGAAGGGGAGAAAAGACTTGGAGATGTCAAGCGCCATTTCATTCTATGGCAAAAGAAGTTTATCAAGTTTCCAGGTGAGGCGCCAAGGACAACAAGTCCACCCCCCTACGGTGGTGGTGGTGGCGGTGGCGGTGGTGGTGGTGGTGGTGGTGGTGGCGGTTCACCTACACCTCCGTCACGTCAGCCGACGCCCCCCAGTCCACAACGTCCGGCGGGTGATCAGACGCCGCCCCCCAGTCCTCGTCCGGCGGGTGATCAGACGCCACCCCCCAATCCACCTCCGGCAAAGAAGCAGAAGCAGTCCTGGATTATTAACCCGGACCCTTATGTACCTAAGACCACAAAGGTACCGGAGCCATCACTGAAGCCTCTCCCCACAAGGCCTTGGGAACGTAGTGCCGAGGAAACTGCCGCGAGGGCGGCTGCTGATCATGAGAAATGGAAGGCGGACTGCAAGAAGAAAAGAGAGCCCGAGCCCAAGCCAGTATTTTCTGATGAGCAAAAGAAGTGGGCTAAGTCATTTTTGAGCACACCGTCCCAAGCCGCGAAGAATCTGCCTGACGACTATGCACGTGAACTTCGTAGGCAGGCATTCATGTTGAAGGAGAAGAAAGAGCGGGCGGAGAACCAGGAGAACAAAGCCTTAGAGGAGGCCGAGAAAACGGAATTAGAAAGTAAAAAAAGCGGGAAACGAGTTGCCCAGCTCGGGGAACAAAGTAAACAATCGATTGCCCCGCTTATAGTGAAAGCCGCCGGTCCGGATGACCCCGATATCATAGCAGCTGCGGCAGCACATGGATTGACTGTAACGAGTGCCAGAGAACAAGCGCCCAACTTAGGTATTACTCTTCGTGAAATGTTAGGCCTTGATGAGGCGCCAGTGAAGGAGGTAGTAATTACATATGTGAAGAATGGGCCTCTCGTCGAGCCTGCGCAGGAAGAGGATCTACCTCCACAAATGAAAGGTGTGCTGAAATGGTACAAGGGTTACATAAAAAATAAAAACGCCAAAGATTATATTTATGCGGAAGTTAGATATGAGCATCACTTCAAACATTACTATGTACAAATTCATCTGAGTGAATTGTTCCAGCTTTTCAATCTGCGCGAGCTCGACAAATCTATCATCAGTTGCTACGTTCTGTAAGTGATTTATTTATACCCCATCTCGTTCATATTGCCTGCACTATATATATGTCGTAACTATATTGTTGTGTCCGCTATTATACATGCAGAATGAAGATTAAGGAATGCAGAGTAAGGAACATCCATGATGTTGGGTTCATTGACCCACACATCGTTAATGGATATGTGTTGGAGCATCACCCCGCCGACATGGAGGCAGACCTGTGGCAGTTTCTTACAAAGCAGGAACTCAAAAGTGATATTCTATTTCCTTACCATTTTGGGTGAGTGTTTCTGTCTTGAGCACATTCTCTTTTGTTTACTCCATGCATGGTATGTGGCCGGCTAATCGATGAGTTATGCATGACGTACTGTGCATGTATCGTGTCCGCAGGTTCCACTGGATTCTGCTAGTAATTAAATTTGACACCTCAGAATGTCTCGTCCACGACTCTCTGAATATGGATCCAAAGCTTTGGGGCGGCATGAGAAGAATGCTGCAGAAGTAATTATTTTCATTCATTTGCGCTCTATATCGATCGGCCTATTTCGTTCATTTCCTAATATCAAGTAACTAATAACTCTCTTGTTCATTTAATTTTCTTTGCCTCGTAGGGTTTGGAGACGGTTCGTAGATACAAAGGTCGGTGAATTCAAAAAAGAGCTAGAATTCAAAAGGTCAAAGGCTAAGAATGGTGGGGATATTCAGCCAGCGGGGACCAATCTATGTGGATACTATGTCTGTGAGATGATCCGGAGATACACCTCTGAGCGGGTTCCGAGTGATACCAATGCTCAGCGGAATAACCTCCGGGTGATGCTTAGTCCAGAAGCTCGCTTCCGACCACTTCAAGAGGAACTAGCTGGATGGTTCAGGAGGGAAGTCCTCCATCGTAAAGGAGAACACCATTACGAGGACGTAGAACTTTATATGCATTAAATTATGTATGGAAACTTGTTCAAAATTGTATATGGTCATCCGATGATATTGAATATATATTGTATATTCCTCTTGAATTCTTTTTGGTTCTAATTTCAAATTTGTTTGAAATTGTACATTCATATGCATGTATGTAGTACCGTAGAATATGTGAAACTCCTTCAAAATTAAAATAAAGCACAAAAGAAATAAAACAATACAAATTAAACAGAAAACAGGTTTAGGGGGGGGGGGCTAAACCCTGTGGCGGCCTTTAGTCGCGGTTGGCCAGAACAACCGCGACTAAAGGTCCTTCGCCCCGACGGCCGCCTGGCGCCCACGTGGACGGGCCTTTAGTTGCGGTTCTTAAGCAACCGCGACTAAAGGGGGGGCCTTTAGTCGCGCCTATTTGGTCGCGGTTGCGCAACCGCGACTAATGGCAGTTGCGAACCGCGACCAAAGGCCCTTTTTCCACCAGTGCTAGTAGCTAATATTGTTAAGGATTCTCAAGACATGTACTCGTCGGAGCATCAACCTCGAGCACCACATGCACCACGCATGCACCTTTTCCCGTGTGTGGTTAGTGTGCTCTATCAGGTGAAGTATCTAGATGGTACACAATTTTTGTGCACTAAGTAATGAACATTATAGCACACCTTTTCACGTGTGTCATCAGCGTGATCCATTTGTAGCGGATGTTGTATGTAGATGGTATGCTATTTTCATGAACTAAGTAATGAAGATTATAATATTATACGATGCTCTATCACTAGTGGGGATGGGGCCTTTACCCCGGCCCGTAAGGGGCTTTAGTCCCGGTTCACCAACCGGGACTAAAGGGCCGGGACTAAAGGCTTAACCTTTCGTCCCGGCCCTCTTACAAGCCGGGACTAAAGGTGCTCCACGTGGGCGCCTCGTAGCGCCCCAGGGGCAGACTCTTTAGTCCCGGTTCGTTACACGGACCGGGACTAAAGATTTTTAGATTTTGCTGGGTTTTGGGTTTTTTTTTGAAAGAAATTATTTTGGATTTTAGGGTTTTAGGGTTTAGGTGTTCGGGAGATTAACATGATGCCTCGTTTGGTGTTCGGGAATTAGTTTTCATATATTTTAAATATAAATAATTATGCATATATATATATATATATATATATATATAAAAGATTAACTTATCTTACAAGCGATCATATATATACAATTATATGGAGATCTGAATTATCGGGACTAGAGCCCGTCTATTCGATTACATGGACGAACATCAGTAATGGCCCCTAGCTACACTAAATCATCCTTTGTCTTCTATAGCTTCCGTCCTCAGAAATCCCGCAAGCTCCTCTGCAACAGCAATCGCGCGTTGCTCTGGTAGGACCTTCGTCCTCATGGCTGTGTGCTATATAAGAAGAGGAGATGAATATGAATATCAATCATGATAACAAAGAATGACGGGTAAAAATAGAGGTGTGAATGTTCATTGCTTACGTCGAATCTGTGATCCTTGTGCTCAGAGGTAAACGTGCGAATGGTCTCGCAAACATAGTATCCGCATAGATGCGTTCCCCGTGGCTGTTGGTCGCACTTTACGAGAATAGAATATATATAATCAAAATAATAATCTAGCACCATAAATGTATTGAAAATAGAAGTATATCATACTACTACCTACCTGAGCCGCTCTAAAGGTCAGCTTCTCAGGAAAGTTACCGGGAGTCACGCACTTGAACCGCTTCCAAACCCTGCCCGACAAGGATAATGATTTGCTAAGTTTTTCATTAATTGATATATCAGAAAATCATCGAAAGAGACCGATAGAGCGCAAGAATGATTGAAATTACCCTTGGAGCATGTCCTGCAGGCTTTAGAACTGTTCCAAGGGTCTCGATAATGGGTCGAAGGCATCAACCCTTCCCTTATCAATTTGAATGTCCAACAGAATCCAATGGAAGCTGCACATGTGTGTATATATATATATATATATATATATATATATATATATGTGTGTGTGTGTGTGTGTGTGTGTGTCAGTAAATTATCAATTACACTTATAAGTGAATGGACACAACAGAGTAAAGACCCTCACCTGAAGTTGTATGGAAACAGTATGTGGTCACAGAAATTTTGATATGTTAGAAACCTTAGAAGGTTTTCCTCCGTCTCCTTGGGATAATCAGTTAGCGTCGCTATATGTATTTTATCTGGGTCAATAAACCCAATATTTAGGATGCCCTTACTTTTACAATCCAGAATCTTCATTCTGCATAATAGAGTACAAGTTATATATAGACAATGAATTGAAATAACTAAACAAGTTATATGTAGACAATGAATTGAAAAACTTACAGACAATAGCAACTCATAAGCGACTTGTCGAGGGCATCGCCATTGTACATCTGGAAGAGTTCATCAAAGTCGATATGGATTTGTTCGGGGCGGCCGTGGTACTCCTGTGGGACACTCAGCACGATCATCGTTCTCCCATTCTTTGATTCACTTAAGTACCATTGATGCAAGTAACGCATATTTGTTGGGAGATCATCTTTGCTGACCAAAGGCTCACCCATGACAAACTGTGGCTTAGGGGCTATCACAGCCTTGGGTATCCTGTTGTCTTGGGAAGCCAGCAAATCTTCAACCGAGACACCACATTCAGCCGCCAACTCCTTTGCTATTTCAAAAGCTAGCCCCTGCACGGGAGGGGGAACATTCTCGGTTAACACCTTGAGGGGTGGGATCGACATATTTGGCCTGTTGTCCAAGCTGAGGAACGTCTGATTTTTTCTTGCTTGTAGTTGAACTTGATTTGCTCCCACTTGCACTTGCACGTGATCTGCTCTTTTTCACTTCCTTCTGCAATGTGCGTGTATAGTCATCAGGCTTATGGTGTAAGTCATACTGTGATGGAAGGGTCGTGAAGTATTTTGCAAATTCTATTTGCTTCTCGGTGTATTCCGGGCGGGGCTCGGGTTCCTTCTTTTTCATCTGCGCATCATGATGTTCCTTTGCTATCCTGGCGTTTTCCTCGAGGGTACGATCATAAGGTCTGATAGGAAGATTAGCATGACGTACCTTTGGGAGGGGCGACAGTTTGCGCTTTGGGGAGCTCCGTGGCTTAGGAATCATCGGCGGAGCGTTCTTGGTGGCACGCTCCCGCTTTGTATCCGGAGCGGGCGGCGGCAGAGACGGACGACCCAAGTCCGGCGGCGGTGATCGAGATGGACTCGTGTTGTGTTGGCCGACGTCATGTGGAGGGCTTGGAGGTAATGGAGGTGTAGGTGACCTGCGACGACTCGGAGGCGGTTTTGTCCTTGGGGCCGAGCCTGGAAGCTTGATGTAGTTCTTGTCCCATAGGATGACTCCACCCAGTAATTCTCCGAGTGTCCTCTCATCTTCGGGTCCAGCTATGTCGAGCTCCATATCACGAAACCCCGTCAGGATTTCATCCACCCTGACTTTAGCAAAGCCAGCTGGAATCTCACGGCCATGCCAGCGTGCATCAGGGCCAGAAGGTAAAGCTTGTCCAACGGCCACCTTCATGGATATGTTCTTGAATTTATGATGGAGTTCACATGATGTTGACTCCTTGATTCCATCCACGGGGTAGCCGGGATCGCCCTCTATCATTCTTTGTGCATCGTCGGGCGGGGCCTCAGATTCAGCCACGCTGCTTTTCCGCTTAGATGGGGCGCCGGTACTATCAAGTGCAGGATCTTCCTGGCGCGGTACTCCTCTAAGCTCATCAATCTACTTCTGTTGCTCGTTAATCCTGGCAAGCAAATGGTTGAACTTGTCATTCTCCTCATCCTGCTGCCGCTGCTTTGCTCTCTCTCAGCTTCTGTAAGTGTCTTGGTCTCTGGCAAACCCAAGCCACCACGGGTAAGCAGGACCGAAGCCTCGCGTTCGTCCTCCATGTTCGTCATTGCCAAGGACCAGTGTGAGCAAATATTTATCTCTATCTGCAGTGAACTTTCTTTTTCCCTCCTTAATTTCTTTCACTATCCTTTTCCAATTCTCCCTGGGTATCCTAAGACCGTCATTGCAGATGAGGTCCCCTGTTTTTTTGTCGTACGACCCACCATGCGCAAGGAACCAATTTCTTGCTCTCAATTCCCACTCATCACGGAGTGGTTCAGGTACGATGCCTTTATCTAGCAGATCTTGCTCTTTCTTATCCCACTTTGGGATGACAGTCTCATAGCCCCCTGGCCCCAGCTTGTGGTGATATTTCTTCTTGTCGGCAATTATCTTGTTCTTTTCTGATAATGCCTGGGCATCTTCTGACTCCTTGTACTCTTGAAATGCCTTCTAGTGATTCGCCTGCTTGGCTAGATACCCCTCGAATACTGGCACTTTATTTGTCTTCAGATAGTTTTTCCATAGCTTCTTCTTCGAGCTACGGAACAGTTCGACCATCTTCTTTAGAGTCCTCTGCTTGACTTTGGCCCTCAGTTTGTGTGCGGCGTCTTCATTCTCACATTCTGGCAGGTTGAAATGTGACATGAGATCATTCCAAAGATTATCTTTGTACCTTTCGGCGACATAGTCACTATCGGCAGCCCCCTTGCGCTTGTTCCACTCCTGAACGCTGATCGGGACGTGAACCCTAACGAGAACTCCGCATTGCTTCTTGAATGTGTCAGCAACATTCTTTGGAAGCTTGGGTTCGCCCGTAGGCATTATCACCTCAAAGGTGTAATGCGTCCGTGCATCCAACTTTCTAGTCGGGCCTCGTTTCGTAGCTTTGCTCGATGTGGAGGCCTAAGAGGGAGAAACATTCGTCAAATGAATGTATATGTCTACAATATAGAGCTATCTCCAATATTTTTCACATATTACAAGTGATTGTCGAACTTCATATGTATACCTCGCCGGACTTTATTATTTCTTCACCGGCTTCTCCACCGGCTTCTCCATCAGTGGAGCTATCACCTTCTCCGCCATTGGACCTATCTCCTGCCCCATCGGCTTCATCTTCGTGTCGCTCGACGTCCATTCCATATCCGGAGTCGTTTAGATATGACAACGGAGATTCAGCTGGTTCAACGTCGGGGCCGTCTTTGATTATATCTTCGAGAAGTTCTTCCTCTTCGAGGTTCCTGATATGTGGATCCATAGTTCTGCAAAAAATGGACATTTTATTAACTAATAAACTAACAAACTATATAAGAGGGGTTCGAAACTTCGATGTGTCGATTTATATAGGAGGACCTTTAGTCCCGGGTCTTGGCTAGAATCTAAACTCTAAAATACCAGCCGGGCGGAGCCTAGTCCCGGACACTTAAGCATATACAATAGAAAAATTAAACTAGTTCTATTAATTTTCTTGCTAAAAATAAACTATTAACACTTAAGCATATACAATAGCAAAATTAAACTATTAACACTTAAGCATATACAATAGCAAAATTAAGCAATAATCTAAGAAACACTATTAACACTTAAGCATATACACTATACAATAGCAAAATTAAATGACAAAAAAATATTTCTTCTTCTTGTAACCCTAAACTAATTTTTCCTTTTCTTCTATTTCTCCTCTTCTTCTACTTCTTCTTCTACTTCTACTTATCCTCTTCTTCTACTACTTCTCCTCTCCTCTTCTTCTATTTTTCCTCTTCTTCTCCTCTCCTCCTCTTCTTATTCTCCTTTTTCTTCTTTTCTTCTCCTCCTCTTCTTATTTTCCTTTTTCCTAATTCTACATATTACTAACCCTAATAATCTAGCACAAACCTAATAACAATAGGAATTAAATGACAAAAAAAATATTTTTCTTCTTTTCTTCCTTTCTTCTCCTTTTTCTTCCTTTCTTCCCTTTTTCTTCTTTTCTTCTCCTTTTTCTTCTTTTCTTCTCCTTCCCTTTTTCTTCCTTTCTTCTCCTTTTTCTTCCTTTCTTCTCCTTTTTCTTCCTTTCTTCCCTTTTTCTTCTTTTCTTCTCCTTTTTCTTCCTTTCTTCTCCTTTTTCTTCCTTTCTTCCCTTTTTCTTCTTTTCTTATCCTTTTTCTTCTTTTCTTCTCCTTCTCTTTTTCTTCCTTTCTTCTCCTTTTTCTTCCTTTCTTCTCCTTTTTCTTCCTTTCTTCTCCTTTTTCTTCTTCTCCTTCCCTTTTTCTTCCTTTCTTCTCCTTTTTCTTCCTTTCTTCTCCTTTTTCTTCTTTTCTTCTACTGGCCGGAGTGTTGGGGAGGAGGGGGTGTGGGGCTTACCGACCAGAGGTGTCGACGGCGCGCGGCGAGGAGGACGGCGGCGCGCGGCGAGGAGGGCGGCGCGCGGCGAGGAGGACGGCGGCGGCAAGCAGGACGACGGCGACAGCGAGGAGGACGGCAGGCGGCGGCGAGCAGGACGGCGGGCAGTCTGGCGGCGTCGTCGAGTTCGTTGCTGTGCCGCGCCGGGCAGGAGAACGAGAGGAAGAAGAAGAGAAATGGACGATTTGGGTTCGATATTTTCTAACTCCCACTTATACAGGTGGATCTTTAGTCCCGGTTCAGGGCTCGATCCGGGACTAAAGACCCCTTTAGTCCTGGGTGGAGCCATGACCCGGGACTGAAGGCCCTTTTTCGGCAGACCAAAAGGCGGGAAGCAGGGGCCTTTAGTCCCGAGGCATGGCTCGAACCGGGACTAAAGACACCCTTTAGTCCTGGGTGGAGCCACGACCCGGGACTAAAGGCCCTTTTTCGGCAGACCAGAAGGCGGGAAGCAGGGGCCTTTAGTCCCGGGGCGTGGCAAGAACCGGGACTAAAGTGTTGCCTATATAAACCCTCGCCCCTGCCCATCATATCCCCTGTTTTTTGGTTGTTGAAGTGTGACCATGCCATGCTCTTGCCACTCTAGTTCATGCACATGACGTGTTCGATGAAATGCCCGAGCCACTCTACTTAAGCTTTCTCCTCTCCAAGCTCGACCTCCAAGCTCCATTTTCCTTAATATTTGTATAGGTTTGGCCGTGCACCAACTGCACAACTGTTTTAAAAGGTTAGCTACTTCATTCTTTCATTTGTCACTGCTAGTGTAGCTCATTTCAAATGCTCAAATTAACTTCTTAGAGTCTGCACATGCGTAGGGTGTCATCCCGTGCCTGTCCTCACCATTGTCGATCGCCCCGTGCCGATCTCGTCGCGAGCACCACCGTGGTGAGCCTCTTGTTCTTATCTTCTTTTTAAAATAAAAAAATCTTACTTGTATGATTTAGATACATACTTGTATAAATTACTCACTTTCATTATTTTTTGTTATTATATAGTGCGATCGTTTTGGTATCCGCCTCCGTCGGTCCTCGTCTTGTCTATGATTCGGATGTGGTATATATTATCTTTTATAACTATTTGTTTTATTTAGTGTTTATGACAATTATGACGACCAACGTGACATATATTTTTTTAATCTAGGAGGTATTTGAACCGGAAATTCCAACCCATATAAAAATTCTTGTCGAGAAATTAAATTTGGTTGAAAAAGAAAACAAATACTTGAAGAAAAAATTGAAAATAATTGAGGATAAGAATATGGAACTGGAGTTGCATGTTGCCGATGTCATCGATGATCGCAAGATGAAGATCGATGCGATGCGGTTGAAGATGGATGCAATGCGCTTGAGGATGGATGAAATGCGCTTGAAGATTAGGAATATTAGAAAATATGCCATTGATAAAGAGGCTTGGTATCATTATGCTGTTGGGTCAATTGTTACCTTAGTTGCGATTTTGATCGCGTTTGTTGTTGCATTTAAATTTTTTACATAGTTGTATGTTGTTTTATGAGAGAACTTTATGTATTTATTTTTTGCAATAATAACATTTGATCACTATTGTTCTTTGGCTTTAATGTGATGATGAACTTGTATTAATTTGGTCATATGTTCTCCAATGGTTTTTTGATATATTTAATTTCATAATAGAGATGAATCGCCAATGATAATATTTAATTTCATAATATGGTTTTTTGAACTCCATACTTTTTGACTTCATTTGGTATATTTCATGCATTTACTTATTTTTTTTGAGCTAGTTGACCCTGAAATTGAAAAGCACTACAAATGAACTCTGAAAATGTTGAAAGTTGGCATGCTATCATCATTTCACCCACATACCATGTGTTAAAAAGTTGAGAGGGCTACGACAAAAACAGGATGCACTTCGTGTACAAAACGGACAATCTCTCTCGAAGTATCAGGGTTTCGAACGAGAACTCATCTCTTACAAAGGGATTTCATTTTTTTGAACTTATTTGAACTCCATACTTTTTGTGTGTTCAAAATGAACCATTCAAAGGCACATCACAAAATTTCAACAATTTCTGACTTCATTTGGTATATTTCGTGCATTTACTTTTTTTTGAGCTAGTTGACCCTGAAATTGAAAAGCACTACAAATGAACTCTGAAAATGTTGAAAGTTGGCATGCTATCATCATTTCACCCACATAGCATGTGTTAAAAAGTTGAGAGGGCTACGACAAAAACTGGATGCACTTCGTGTATAAAACGGACAATCTCTCTCGAAGTATCAGGGTTTCGAACGAGAACTCATCTCTTACATGGATACTATGAAAATGAAAAGTGTTTGAAATTTAGTACATTCCATACATGCATTACATAAAAGGTTTAATACATTATTACATTATTGCACCAATATTCCTATCTATTATTTCTGTTTTCTTCTGGGTCGTAGCCATGGAGAATCTTCATCATTCAGTAGGATGCTTGGGTCAGTTTTCACTTTGAAGGGCGGAATTTCATGAAACTTATTATAATCTTCTGACATGTTTGTCTTGTCATCTACTCCCACGATGTTTCTTTTCCCTTAAAGAACTATGTGGCGTTTTGGCTCATCGGACGATATCTTCTTTTGCTGATTTCTTTTTCCCGTTTTTGTAGACATGTCCTTCACATAGAAAACCTGAGCGACATCATTGGCTAGGACAAATGGTTCGTCCATGTACGCAAGATTGTTGAGATCCACTGTTGTCATGCCGTACTTTTGGTCTACAACTACCCCGCCTCCTGTCAGCTTCACCCATTTGCACCGAAACAAAGGGATCTTAAAAGTAGGTCCATAGTCAAGTTCCCATATCTCCTCTATGTACCCGTAATATGTTTCCAAACAGTGCCCATTCTTGTCTGTTGCATCAAAGCGGTCACCACTATTTTGGTTGGTGCTCTTTTTATCTTGGGCAACCGTGTAAAATGTATTCCCATTTATCTCATACCCTTGGAAAGTACATATAGTCGAAGATGGTGGCCTGGCCAAACAGTAAAGCTCATCTCCAACGGTGTCGTCATTCATGAGATGTGTCTGCAACCAACTGTCGAAAGTCTTCTCGTGTTCCCCTTTAATCCAAGAGTCAGCCTTCCCTGGGTTTTCGGAGCGTAGAATATTCTTGTGTCTCACGATATACGGAGCCACCACGGTGGAATTGTGTAGAACTGTGTAGTGTGCTTGAGAGAAAGAATGCCCGTCCATACATACTTTTGCTTTCCTTCCTAGTGTGACTTTTTCTGTTAGCCTACCCTCATACCGAGATTCAGGAACACCAATCGGCTTAAGGTCAGGAAGAAAGTCCACACAAAACTCAATGACCTCCTCTGTTCCATAGCCCTTGGAGATGCTTCCTTCTGGCCTAGCACGGTTACGAACATATTTCTTTAAGACTCCCATGAACCTCTCGAAGGGGAACATATTGTGTAGAAACACAGGACCGAGAATTCTAATCTCTTCGACTAGGTGAACTAGGAGGTGTGTCATTATATTGAAGAAGGATGGCGGGAACAACAACTCAAAGCTGACCAGACATTGGACCACATCAATCTGTAACCCTGATAGACTTTCTCGATCGATTACCTTTTGAGAAATTGCATTGAGGAATGCACATACCTTCACAATTGCCAGGCGAACATTTTTCGGTAGAATTCCCCTAAATGCAACCGGAAGCAATTGCGTCATAAGCACGTGGCAGTCATGAGACTTTAGGTTTTGGCATTTTTTGTCTTTCATATTTACAATTCCCTTTATATTTGACGAGAAGCCAGTCGGGACCTTCATACTGAAAAGGACTTCAAAGAAGATTTCCTTCTCTTCCTTAGTAAGAGCGTAGCTGGCACGCCCTTGAAACTGCCCTGGATGCATGCCATCTCTTCCTTTATGACGTTCCTCGTCCTCCCGTGCTTCCGGTGTATCTTTTGACTTCCCATACAAGCCCAGGAAGCCTAGAATATTCACGCAGAGATTCTTCATCAGGTGCATCACGTCGATTGCCGAGCGGACCTCATGGACTTCCCAGTAGGGTAGCTCCCAAAATATAGATTTCTTCTTCCACATGGGTACGCGCTTATCAGGGCCGTTAGGAACAGGTTGGCTGCCAGGACCCTTTCCAAAGATTACTTTTAAATCTTTGACCATATCAAATACTTCAGCACCAGTACGGATGACAAGGTTCCCCCGGGGTTCTGCCTTGCCATTGAAATGCTTGCCTTTTTTCTTTAAGGGATGCTTGGGCGGAAGAAAACGACGATTGTACGGATACACATTCTTCCTACATTTGTCCAGATATATACTTTCTGTCTAATCCAAACAGTGCGTTCATGCATTGTATCCCTTGTTTGACTGTCCTGAAATGTTACTAAGAGCATGCCAATCATTGATAGTTATGAAAAGCAATGCTTGAAGGTCAAATTCCTCTTGTTTGTGCTCGTCCCACACACGTACACCTGGTTCGGCCCACAGCTGTAAAAGTTCATCAACTAATGGCCTTAGGTACACATCAATATCGTTGCCGGGTTGCTTTGGACCTTGGATAAGCACTAGCATCATAATGAACTTCCGCTTCATGCACAACCAAGGAGGAAGGTTGTAGATACATAGAGTAGGGCCAGGTGCTGTGACTGCAACTCTGCTCCCCAAAAGGATTCATGCCATCTGTACTCAGACCTAACCATAAGTTCCTTGCATCAGCTGCAAATCTCGGGAACTCTCTCTCAATTTTTCCCCACTGCCGACCATCAGCGGTGTGCCTCAACTTATCGTCTTTCATATGATCTTCCATGTGCCATCGCAACAACTTCGCATGGTCTTTATTTCTGAACAGACGTTTCAACCGTGGTATTATAGGAGCATACCACATCACCTTGGCAGGAACCCTCTTCCTGGGTGGCTTGCCCTCAATATCACCAGGGTCATCTTTTCTGATCTTATACCGCAATGCAGTGCATACAGGGCATTTATCCATATTCTCGTACTTCTCACCGCGGTAGAGGATGCAGTCATTAGGGCATGCATGTATCTTCTACACGTCTAATCCTAGAGGGCAGACAAGCTTCTTTGCTTTGTACGTGATGGCAGGCAATTCGTTCTTTCTTGGAAGCATCTTCTTCATCAGTACCAGCAACTTTTCGAATGATGAGTCAGTCACACCGGTCTCTGCCTTCCACTTCAGCAATTCCAGTGTGCTACCCAGCTTCTTCTGGCCATCTTCACAAGTTGGGTACAACAATTTGTTGTGGTCCTGTAACATCTGCTCGAACTGCAACCTCTCCTTTTCTGTGTCGCAACCTCGCCGTGCATCAGAAATGACCCGGCCAAGATCATCAACGGGCTCACCTGGTTCCCGTTCTTCATCCTGATCTTCTTCTTCATTGTCTTCCATTGCGGTATCAGCATACTCAGGGAACATAGATCGGTAGTTGTCATCATCGTTCTCTTCTTCTTCATCGTCGTCTTCCATCATAACCCCTCTTTCTCCGTGCTTGGTCCAAACATTATAGCCCGACATAAAACCGGACCGAAGCAGGTGGCTCTGAATGACTCTTGAGGAAGTGTAATCCTTCTCATTCCGACATTCAACACATGGACAAAACATATAGCCACCACCATGCTTGTTCGCATCGGCTGCATCTCGAAAAGAATGCACGCCTTCTCTGTAAGCGGCTGTGCGTCGATCACCGTACATCCATGAATGGCTCATCTGTGTTATACGACAGTATATCAAATACAATCACGATCCTAAAAATTAGTACCGCACGGTCTAAACGAGGAAATATAGTTGCCAACCTTTTAGAATAAGTAGAAATAAAGAGGAAGAGGTTTAAGCGTGGCTCAGGCATCTCATATCGTAGTTGTGTTCGGTGAACTAAAGCGGCATCGCTCTAACACACATTTCAACAAATACCTCTAGTGCATCAAAAAAAGTGGAGAGCTAGCACCCACCCACAATCCTCCATCCAAGAAAAATGCAAGGAAGAGGGGAGAGGGGGGCTGTGCTATATATAGGCAGAGGACTTTAGTCCCGGTTTGAGACACAAACCGGGACTAAAGGTGGCGCACATGCGGGCTGCCCACCGCGTAGCCCTTTAGCCCGGTTTGGGACACGAACCGGGACTAAAGGCTCCTTACGGGCCGGGACTAAAGCCTCGAGGGAGGCATTGAGAATTGGGGCGACGTGGCCGGGCCTTTAGTCCCGACCCAGAGGCAGGCCGGGACTAAAGGTCCCGGCCAAAGGCCTGCTTTCCACTAGTGTATGTTGATCAATAATTTTGACGAGACATTCAAAATGGGAAGAGGTGGGCATAGGACAGTGTACATATGACTATTATCAAACCAACAACTGTTTGCTATCAAGAATTCAAAATATATTGCATGAAACGAGATTTATGGTTTCACAAATGAGGTAGCCTTCCTCTCTCCGATAAACTATCATAACTGTGATGTTGCCTTAAGAGTGAAGTTCCTTGGAGAGAGAGCCTACATAAACCTGTAAAAAATGCACGTCTCATGTGCTTCATGCTTTAGTTCCTCCCTCGTGTACGGAGGCGAGATTTTGCCTAGAGATTGCCTTAAACAATTTTGTGGTAGAACTTTCTATCAAATAGCTACGCTTCGTCGCTATGATGAACACATCATCATGGCAAAAAGAAAGAGCTTGTTCTTGGCAATGGTGTTCGTAGCAATTTCCAGCTTGGCTCACCTCCGGCGGCGAGTGGAGTCGAAAAACAACCTATAAATTCATAGTAGGAAGAAAAAGTCAGGAATCAAGTTTTACCAATGCAGAACATTGTCCTTATGATGCATCCTTCATCGTGTGCGGTACATAACGAAACATTTTCATGAGTCATTTGGATAGAGAGCTTGAATATTAATCACTTCGAAGGAATTTTCCATCAAGTGTGATTCCGTTCTGCATGTTTTTCCTCTCTACCACCGTTGGGAGTTGTCGGGGCATAGTACATGAATTATCCAATGACTATGAATCTTCCTTTTGAGTAGTGTATCTAGAACACTGAGAATTTTGTCAGTTTCGAATACAACAATCAAAATTTCTAGTTTTTTTAGTTTGCATAAGATCTAAATATGCCAATGTTGCTAGTCGAGGATGATCCACACCTTGTGTGTAACAAGATGCTATTTGATGATGTGGCATGTATAAAAACCATATTTACCTTATTAGGTTTTTGTTTCTTCTCTTTTTTGAAATGAAATTTTATATTTTATCATGTGCGAAATTGTACCAATTTTTTTGTTAACAAGAGGATACCCTACGCATTCCTATTACACTCTCCAAGCGCGAATGCGAGGCCGCCTGCTCGCCCATGCCACGTTCCCAATTTACTATGTCAAAGTAAATAAGAAAAGCGAATGGCAGAAGAAAATGCGTCCGGGATAACGCCTCCATTGGATAAAATTTATTTCCTTGCCTTCCCCATGAAGCCAACCGCCTCATCCTCTTTCCATCCTGACGTGTCAACTCGACAGCCCCGCTCCCTCGCCGCCGCACGCTGGTCCTCTGTGCGTCGCCTCCTCTTCCTCCACGACACCTCCGCGTACGCACAGATGACAGCTACTGGAAGCACCTCCGTCCTCATCGTCACCTCCACTAGTTCCACGATCTGGCCACGCCACCGGGAAAAAGCTGTTTGCCGGCACTGCCTCATCTCTCTCTCTCTCTATCCCTCTCCCTCTCACTCTCTCTCCCTCTCCCTCTCCCACTCTCTCTCCCTCTCTCTCCCTCTCTCTCTCCCTCTCCCTCTCTCCCTCCCTCTCCCTCTCTCCCTCTCTGGCTCTTGCAGGAACAAAGAGTTTTGAAGCCGGTGTCGTCTTGACCAAGGATTGTCATGATGAACATTCATTGATGGCACTGCCTCCTCGTCCATATCATGCCGAGGTAGAGCTACCACTTCCTCCCACATATTCTCGATATTTATTTTGATTTATTACCCCTTGGGTTATATTCTCTGAGATCAATTCATCCCCATGTTTCAGTAATTCCCCTTTCCCCTCTCCCTATTCCTAGATTGTTAGACGTGTTATTAGGTTAGTTAGTGGTTTTTTCCTTTATCCTAGGATGACATCATTGTTTACTAAGATGAATTAAGCAGGCTGGAGATGACACTACGTATTATTTGCCCATCACATGTTTGTTGTAATGTTATACTTAAAGTGAGGTTTCTTTCCTACTTTGGATATTTCTGCTATCTATTTTCTATGGATGTGGCATGTTACTTAGGATGATAAAGTGCCTTTGGTTAAAATTTGGAGTTCATCTCCAAAATTTAAGGATGGTAGATTGTCCGTGCTTAGGTCCTATTCTTTGTTTGGTTTCTTCTTGCCTCTAATGCATCTTCAAATTTTGTTTCTTGGGCTATTTTGGCTCCTTGTTGGGTATTTCGATTCTTGGATTTTTTTTAGCTTTTCTTCTTCTTTGCTTCAGATTCACCTGATTGAGTATTCTTTCTGTATCACCTAATTTGTTTTGGAGGTACCTATCTTTGGTGTTGATTGTCGCCTCACATTTCTATCAGAGCTTTGGTTAATAGCAGATATCTTGGGAGTTCAGGTAACTGCTTTGCCCCCAACCCCATTTCTTTTATTTAGGTTTTTGATGCTATGGACGTATTGTTTGGTGTCGCTTGGATTCCGACCTTTTTCGAATCTACATCCCAATATCGGTGCACTTCTTCAAAAAGAAATTCTTCTTCTGCCACCTACCCTATCCGGTTATGATCATGGGGGTGTTAATCATTGTGATGATCATATGTTGGCTAATCCTCTTAACAGTGCCGATGAGTTTCCTCATGATGTTGTAGAAAACAGCAGCCAAAACGGTGCAAAAATCACATCAAATGATCTTCATCACATGTGTCGCGGCATGGGGAGCATATCTCCCTCGGGATCTGCACGTGACCCCAGTAGTGAATCTGCGTCAGGCGCGACAAGCGCGGTCGGTCCGACAAGCGCGGTTGATCGGACGAGCACCAGCAAGCCGCCGCTTGCCACGCGGTAGTTCTTTGTGGAATTCAGAAGCTATTTTGTATTTTGCTCCCTAGTTCTACATACGAACTCCGATTTTGACTTTCTTGGACTCGTTTGATTGTTAAGGAAAATTTCGATGCGTCAGTTACCTTCGATCTTCATTTTGGACACTTTGATAAATTTCAAATCATCAAATCTGTAATCAGAAATTCAGGTCATACAAGTTTTTTGGTCTCTGCATTTGTGATACTTTTTTCCTTTAGGAAGTAATTGACTTTTTGCTAAGAGTTCATCATTGTAAGATCTAAAGTTGAGATCTCAATTTAAAGCATCGGTTAATAACTAGCAGTAAAATAATTTGACATCATGAGATTCTTCTATTCTCGGTTTGCCATTAGTTTGAAGGCCATGCCATCTTATTAATCTCATGATCGAAGATCGCCTCAATACACAAGCTGCTCGTGTACCGAAGCTCCGTTGTTGTATTTTGTAGTTTAGCTTACTCCATCAATGGAAATTGTTGCAATATGATTTTAACAGTATCAGTTAGACTAATGGATTGACTTAGATAATGATCCCAACATTTACTAAGTCCCGGTACTGTTTAGCTAGCTAGGTTACTATTAAACTTTCATGTACTATTATAGGTGATTTTTTCCTTTTGCAAGGTGCAACTGCGAGTGCATAACAGACTAACATATTTAAATTGTTAAAATTGAACTAATGAAATCGTAATGTGTATTAATCACTGGGGTGGGTTAAACTCAATCGAGAAGAACACCAAACTGTCAATGCCATCAGTGATCGGCTGGCTCATTTCAAAAATTTATTTTACTATGTATGCTTGCATTTATTTTATCTTACGAAATAGAAGTAGTACATCGCCAGAAGTGTTGAACAACCATAAGAGTGGACCACTACTCTAAGTGTTGTTAGCTGAATGTGCACATCCTATGTGTTTGAACTGATGATGTAGTAAGAAATGTAGAACTTTCTCATGATCCACATGACAGAACCATGTTCATAGGAACACAGAAGTGGTGCATCCATCTACCTCCTTTCTTTATAGTACTAAGGATAATATTTACCCTACCAAAAGAAAATAGTTCGTTACATTGTTAATATCAGTTGCTTCGTTGATTAGCACAATACAGTATAGTTCAGAGAGCCATGTAGTATTTGTTTATTCAGTGGAGACACTTGATACGTGCAGATTCAGAAAACAACAATTGATAGATAGGGACGAGCCTTGCATATTTATGAAAGAAAATCTCTCTCTAGCCTCAATTTTCCTTTTTGTAGTATGCACCTTTCAGTTTCTTTTTAAGCACCACATTTAATTATATCTAGCTAATATCGCTGGTCTACCCATTGCCTCATGTATACCCTTTGATGTAAACATCTTTCAGAATACTCTGTTTTGGTGACTCAAGAAAGAAAGAAACCCAAGAGCTCTTGATATTTATGAGAAATCGTATGATGAATACCTGATATATTACATATTGCATGTATCTGTTACATCCTGATTGTAATATCAGCCACTGGTCACACACACAGGTTGTTTTCTGTCTCTGTATTATCACATTGATGGACTGGTATAACTGTCGTGGGTATAAGTCTGACAGTACATGTGTAGGGTACGAAAGGATGGGTAGAGCCTTAGCTACGGCGAGGATGTATGAGTTCAGGCCCCTCTACGGTGGAGGTAAAAGCCCTATGTCTCAGTGCTCTTGGGAGCTTAGTGTCGAGTGGAATATAGGATTACAGTAAATGCCAACCCCTGCACCAGTGGGGAAGGGCGGCTTATATAGAGTGCGGTGCCCTTCATAATGGCCCGGTGGACAGGGGTGGAATAGTGGCGAGTAAATGCCTATGTTATAGGTAATGTACACCTTAAATGTTAATAATGGTGTATGAAAACGTATGACCGTTGCCCTCCTGGGAGGTTACGATGTACAGAGTGGAATCCAGTCGGTACGTTAAATACGCTCCGAGTGCTCGTCATCGACTGGATGATGGGGGAGTCCTTAGTTTAGTCGGAACTCTCTAAGGGCCTTGTCCTCTATGAAGGGTAGTCTTTGGGTAGGACCTATAGGGCAGGCCTATGACCCTATCCTGGGAGTATAACCCCATCATTAGTCCCCGAATGGATCGGGGTTGGAACGACGAAGTGATGTCTGGAGTATGGATCCGACTGGTATGGATGTGACTTCGGCGTTGTTTGCCTCGATCCATTTTATCCTTTCGACCAGTGATCCGAGTGAATATACCAATGAAACGAACCGTCAGGGCCCGAGTGCTTCTGCGGAATCTTTCGATGACACTGGTCAAACTGACAGCGGCGGATTTTCCGGGATCCTCAAATTTCGGTTGCCGCGCGCTCAGCGGGGATGACGACATCGCCATCGAGTAGGTTTTGCCGACTCGATTACCGCGCCTTTATCTTCTCCACTAACATCGCAGCAGCCGGTCGGGGAGATAAGATTTCGGGTCCACCTATTAGTGACCCAGTCGGGAGCTTATTTAAGCCTCTCCGGCGGGATTTCTTGTTGCGCTGCTCATCTTCCTCGCATTAACCCCGCTCCTCCCGCAGCTCTCTGCACGCCCCAAGACTCCTCTTTCCTCTCCTCCTCTGTGGACTTGTTGCCTTTGCCATGACGAAGGGGCAGACCAGCAAACTCGAGTCGCAGAAGAAGAAGAAGAAGGGGGCGGCCCCTGCTCAGCGGCGATAGCGGGCACTGTCGGTGGGTTGGATCCAGGGGGATTCCCCCCCCCCCTCCACGGTGACGGAGAACGACTTGCTGGAGCTGGTGGAGCACGGCATGATCGTCAACAAGTCGTGGAGGCTGTCGGAGGGCGAGACAGAGCCGGCGCCGAAGGAGGGGGAGCGCGTTCTGCTGCTCAGCCATGTGTTCAGGGGCTTCTCCTTGCCTCCCCACCCCTTCTTCTGAGGTATCATGACTTACTTCGGGGCGCACCTCCATCATTTTCCTCTGAACGCAATAGCCCACCTTGCCGCATTCGTCACCCTTTGCGAGTGCTTTATTGGATGTCCCCCCCACTGGGGGCTCTTTAAGTACGTCTTCTCCGCTAGGTCCCAAACCGTCAAAAAGCTTAGCCAGTCGGATGATAAGACCCATCTCCTCCAGCTCTACGGGGGTTTAGGCTTCCAGAAGAAAACAAAGAGTAGCTACCCCCCTCTCCAGTTGTCCGAGTCAGTTAGGAACTGGCAATCGACCTGGTTCTATTGCCAGGACATTGCTTGTCCGAATGCTTCGAGTGGGTTGCCACCTTTTAGCCTAGACCGTCCGGGCCCTCCTAGGCAGCTTGCGCTCTCAAAGGGGGAAAGGATCCAGATCCAGCCTTTGGTCGACGCACTGATAGCCGTCGTCCGTAAGGGAGTCACCGGCACGGACCTGCTGGACACTTTTCTGGGTCGGCGCATCCAGCCGCTGCAAGCCCGACACCACGCCATGTGGCACTACGCGGGGCCTTCGGATTCCACTCGGTCTCAGCCAGAGTGTGTGACCGGGGAGACTATGAGAGCGTGGGTCCGCGGCATCACAAGCGCATGCGACAACCCTGAAGGAGCCCGGCGGGTGAAGCCCTTCCGCGTCGATAATCCTCCTCCGAATGAGGTGGGCACATCTTGTCGAGTGCTTTTAATCTTCTTAGATTTATCGCTTTTCTTGTCCCGCCGCCTAACGTTGCCGACTGTGTTTTGTGCAGGAGTGGACCAACTGGTATTCTGCCGTATCGAACGGGAATCCAGCCGAGGAAGAGGAGGGCAGCAAGGAGGGTAGCGTGGATAGCGTCGAGTATGTCTCCGATAGTGGGGAGACGGAGGAGGAGACGGAAGAGGAGGAGGAGGAGGAGGTTGGGGAGCAGAGCTCGCCACCTCCACCATCAGAGCATCGAACTAGGCGCCGTCACGATCCCGCGGTTCCGCCGGCTCCTCCAGCGGCCCCGAGTGCTCCGCCAGCCCCTCCCGTGGCTCCGAGTGCTCGGAGTGTGAAGAGGACCAGGGACGCTGCTGCCGAGCCCACGGACCAGCCGTCCAAGGTGGCCAAACCTAGTGGGCCTAAGCCTCGGAAAGCTTTGCCTCAGATGAGGATCGTTGTTCCAGTCGCCTCAGCGTAAGTGTCTTGTTCTCCCATCTTCCTTCAGTATATGATTGAACTCATGCTTATCCGTCGAGTGGATTTCACTCAACAGAGCTGCTACCTCCGCCACCTCTCTGCCGTGCCAGGACGATGATCCCATGGACACGGATAACGCTGCCACGTCCCAGCAAGGTACGTTGTCACGACTCCGAGAGTTTGTATTATTGTTTCGCGAGTGCTGTCTTTAATCTTGCCCTTTTTCTGTAATTCCATATTGTTCAGTCGGGCTTCCTTCCGAGGTGATCCATCTGGAGGACGACGACCAAAGGGGGTCAGGGCCAGCTTTGGCACCTATCCTTGAGGTTGTCCCATCTGCTGCTGCTCCCACCATGAACGTGCCGCCGACCGAGACGGTGCCGCCGACTGAGACGGTGCCCCTCGCGGCGGAACCGACTGGAGCAGAGATCGGGATGCCCAAGGAGTCTTCTGTCGCGCCGGGTCCGTCAACCATTCAATATGACGCCCGACATCTCCCGGAAGACCAGGTGGGGGCCGCCAAGGACGCCATGGTGCAGGTGGAGCTGATGGTGGGTGACGCCAAGGGAGCGTATGACTCCATCGCGTCTTTGTACAAGAAAAGCTTGGAACTCCGGGACGATATCCGAGTACCTGCGCTAGTAAGTGTTTACTTTCCTCTTGTTACCCACTGGGGGTTTAAGTGATATACTCGGATAAAGTACGATTATTTTGCCGTGGGTTCACTCCGAGTGAACCCAGTGGGTGTAGTCCCCGAGACTTGTGTCGAGTGCTTGCACCGGCAGTTGTCTTTATATGTATTTCCCGTTATCTGAACAGATCAGAGTTCATGTGCCCGAATAGTACCAGTGGGGGCAATCGAAGTGCACCCACTGGGTGTAGTCCCCGAGAGTAGTGTTACTCAGGTCGGGTAATAGCATTCTCATGGATTTGTCTATTTGTCATGGAGCACAATAGGGCCGACCTGTTCGAGCTTCATGCCAATGGGGTCACTCTTAGTGAACTGTAATGCCCCAAGTGTAGGACTTTCCCTTTTTGTAACCTTCCATGTGGGACCACCTTGACTTTGTCATGAGAGTTTCTATGCATGTATGAATTCATGTGTCACCTTCTATTCTTCTTTTGCATGCATGCATCCATGCCATACCATCCTTGCCATACCTTATGATTCTATGTCCTGTTATGGTTGCATGTGATCTTGCTAGCTGTGATGTTGTGGTATTGTAATATCTTGTGTGATGCATGTGATGTTTGTGTGTGAAGTGTAGGAGAGAGTGCTATGTAATTTCAAAGCTCCTTGCTATTTCAAACCCTTTTCCCTCCTTTTATCTCATGTTCAAAATTCTATCTTCCCAAAAGTTGTTCTAAAATGTCTTGTGATTAGAGTTTATTGTGGTTATGATGATGTGTGTATTTGCTGTTTTGTTCCTTGATTTTAAAGGTGCAAATAAACCCAAAACAGTAAATTAATTACTGTTTTGCATTTATTCCAAATGGCTCCAAATAATGTTTTCCTATTTTATTCTATTAGGACATAATTCCTTATGGCCAGGGGCATTTTTGCTTTGATTTTTACCCCAACAGAACTGCTAGTGGATCTAAATCCTAGCTGTGTTTATTTTTAAAAAGATTCAAATCCCTCTCAGCCCTCTCCTCTATCTGACGCCAGTGGCAATCAAACCATCGCGGCCCAGCCCACTTCTTCCCAGCTCACGCGCGCGGGCGTCGTCCTCCTCCCCTTTCCAGCGAGGCAGGCGGCCCCACAAGTCAGCCTCTCTTCTTCCCCCCTCTGTTCCACCGGAGAGAGCACGCACGCTGGCCACCGCTGCGCGTCCCTCGCTTCCCCTTTCGCCCTATAAAAGCCCTTGGTGTCCGTGCCTTGGCTAGGGTTTCCCCTTCCGCCGCCGCTCCACCCAGATCCCTCCTCCCTCCTTTCTCTCTCGTTGCGGTAAGGTAAGCCGACGGATCCGCCATGGCCGACGGGTGAAGGAGATCACCGTCGTCGTTGTGGTACCGTCTCCTCCACGTCGAGGGGTCCAGGAGCACGCGGGCCTCTCCACGGGCTCGTTCCCGCCGCTAGATCGACGTCCCCGACTCTGCATCATCTTCCTCCCGGAGGCCCTTCTTCTCCGACGAGCTCCGCCGCTGCACGTCCTTCTTCCTGCTACTTCCTCTTCGGTCGCTCCTTCTTCGTCCCGTACGTAAGCCAACACTTCTCCTCCTTCCTTCCCGTGTTGATTAGTGCACCGTAGTAGTAGTTTCGTTGCGCGCGTGGCTCTGTCGCCGGAGCCGCTGGTCACCGTCGTCACGCTGGTGTAGCGCCCCTCGGTAGTAGATAGGTTCAGGAATGGGTTCAGGTGGATGTGGGCTTCCTCTCCTCCACGAGCCGGAGTTGAATTCGACTCGCAGCGCCGGCGAGACACCTCCCCTGTTCCGGTCAGTCGCTTGTAGCAGATGAGCAGGGGGTGTCCTCTTCTGTTTTGCAGCGTATATAAGTTCAGACGTCGATCTGTAGTGCAGTGGTAGCGCGTGTTGTGCCTGATGAGAGGGCGCGCGTTCGATCCCCCCCTCGGCCCTCTTTTGTTTTGGTGATTTTATTGCACAGTGACCACAGTAACAGATTACTCTGTTATTTCCTCCACCCTGTCGGCAAAGTGACAGTGGTGTGGTGGACTGGTGCTGTTGCTGGACACCAGAGGCTCTGGGTTCGATTCCCAGGAGCCCCTGTTTCATTTTTTTTGTTTTTTTGTCTTTTCTTTTACTGCCTATTTTTTCTGTTTTGCTAACTCTTAGACATAGTGGTGTTTTAGTTCTTTCCTGCTAGTATAGTTAGGTGCAGATTTCTTTGTGTGTGTGTTTTGCACACTAGTGAGTGATAGATGGTGTTTGCTAGCCTTGTGAACTTATGATGTTTGCACTTTTGTGGTGTGAAGATACCCTTGGTAGAAGATGGTGTTAATTGTCTTGGTTACTTGTAAGTGGTGTGCCTTAAGGAGTGAAAGTTTGTACTAGTTAAGCATGTGTAGCCCTATCTTATGAGCTTGAGATGGGCCATGTTGTGTTTGTAGTTTATTTGCATGTTTAGATTTTGTGGAGTGTGATTATGGGTGTGGATGCCTCCCCCCTCACCACATGTATTGGGTGTGTATGTGATGCACTAGGTGGCTAGCTATGATAAGCATGTGTAGGTGGAGCTTACTAGTTAAGCATGGGTAGATTCTTGTGGGGGTGCACCTTGAGGGTGACATGACTCCAAGGGTGTTCCTTGTGGTGCATGTGAGAGTGTGTACCATCACATGCCCATATGTGAGGTTGTGCATACTCTCTTGTTAGCATAGGAGTTATATTTTGTTGTGCTTGATGCTAGTGATAGTGTGGTATATGTGTTGGTGTTGTTGATGTGCATGACACAAACATGGGGTTCAAACCCCCTTGTCACTTTGTCATTGTGCACATGAAACTCAACCTATGTAATTGTCATCTTAGAAGAATACCTTTATGGAGTTGCATTTACAGTTTTGTTGAAAGTTTGTTCCTTGATTCCATGGTATAGGTGGAGTCCAAGGGCATGGGTTTTTGTGTGTTAATAGTAGGGGTATGTGCTCAACGCCATAGTGATGTCAATGACCTCTTGGTGTTGTGTGTGTGCAAACTATGCCTAGACAAAGTGGGCATGTGGCTGGAAAGTTCCAGATTTTTGAACTCTGAAAATTTCACTAAGTCTGGGATGCTGGAAACATTTTCTTCCCCTGTAGATGAGGATGTGCTGGTCATTCTGTTGAGAACTGGCCTTAGTTCAGTGCTAGTATTTTGAACCTAATATGTTTGTGAAGCTTCCTGTCAATTTTAAAATCATTTGGAGTCCAGTAGCTTGTGTTTTGATTGCTGTCAAAAAGCTTCAGAACAGAAACAGAAACTCAGGTGCAGGAATTTTCACAAAGTCCTTGAGACCTGATGGTTTTGGGAAAGTTTGTGGCCTTGTATCTTCTAGAGTTTAATTCCTTTTGCTGTGATTCTTGCTGGTGCTTGTAGTGTTCTTGGTTGGCAACAGCCGCATATATTATTTGTCATGTTTGAAGACCTGTAGCTATGTTGCATGTTGCTCCCAAACAGCTAAGATGGAGAATCTGGCAGATTATGTAGTTTTGCCATTTTGTTCAAAGTATGTGCTTAATTGATGTTGTGGTGTTCTACCTTGATCCATTTCATTCATGTTGGGTTATTACATGTCTTGGCTACCTGGGAATACCAGATTTGTGCCAATTGTGTGTGTGGTGTTGAATCTTTCACGTAGAGCTTCATATCTTGTTTCGTTGATTCCCGTTGATCCGTAGCTCCGTTTGCAATGTTCTTTATATGGATTTGCACCGTTTTTACGAGCCGCATCTGTTCATGTCATTCTCATGCATGTCAAAATAGTTTAGTGCAAAGTTCTGTCCAGAAACTTGCTGTAGTTTATTTTGCTTGTGCTAGTGATAGAAATAGTGGTGCATGCTCAACTTTCATCTCATGCATCATGTGATTGTTGCATCTTGTGGTGCTGCTGTTCATTGGCTGTTATTCTTATGTTCGGTAGCACCGGGAGCGGAGAACGAATACGTGGAGTCAGGAGAGTACGTGCAGAACGATCCAGAACCATTCCAAGCTGAGGATATCACAGGCAAGATGATATGACCTTGATTCCATCTCTAGACTTGTTATGAAAGTTCGTTTCCATGTCATATTTCTCGCTGCCTACCACTGAATTTAAATTGCCTCTTCATATGCCATGAGCCCAAACACCGTACTCTTTCCTAGCAAACTTGTATGGCTAGGTAGGCTTGCTCAGCTACTAATGTTAGCATTGTTAGTTGCAGGTGTTTTAAACTCATGTGATGACATGAGCTTGATATCATTATATTAAATTCTGTTATTTATTTAATGCACCTATATACTTGGTAAATGACGGGAGGCCTAGCCTTTTGCCGGGTGCTTTGTTCCGTTATTGCCGCCTTAGTTACCGGTTACCGGTGTTTGATTCCATAATGATCGCTCCTAACACGTTCGGGGTTGTTATGGGGACCCCCTTGATAAATCGCGTAGTGTTAAGGCTTGTCCGGCAGGACCCAACTTTGGTGTTAATTTGCTAATAACTTAATAATAATCTGCATAGGGAGTAGCTACCCCGAGGTTTCTTAATCAACAGCCCGGGCCAGTGCTCCTCATGAGTGTTGGTCCAAACTGGTCTGCCTGCGGGGCCACCACAAGGAAACTTGAGGTTTGGTACCTGTAGCTAGTTCCATCCGGCGTGTCCTGAGACTGAGATACGCGGCTCTTATCGGGGTCGTCGACACGTCGGGAGGTCCTGCTAGCCTTGTCTTACCTTAGCGGTATATCTTGCGTATAGGAATCCCAGTGAAGCTTTTGTTTCACCCAGAGTTGAGGTTTTCCTCTAAGGAATCCGACGAGATCACGAGATTCGTGATAGAGGATGCCTTTGCGGCCTGTGTTCGTTTGTGATGGACTAGTTGGAGCACCCCTGCAGGGTTTAATCTTTCGGAAAGCCGTGCCCGCGGTTATGTGGCAACTTGGAATATTTTGTTAACATCCGGTATTAGAGAACTTAAACATAAACTAATAAAACTGCCAACTGTGTGCGTAACCGTGACTGTCCCTTCGAAGATCTCTCTTCGATCGGGAACACGGTGGGGTTATGAATGCCGTAGGTAGGTGTTCAGGATCACTTACTGATCAAGTAATCCCGACCGTTAGCGTAGACCACCTTCACTTCTCTCTTGCTTAAGTTAGCCGCTTATTCAATCATAGGATGCAGCAGCCTGATACACTTCATCCCTTCCTTACCCAATAACATGACTAGTTTTGGAACCATGGTCTTAGATTGCTGAGTCCCCGTGGCTCACAGATTCCTCCGAAACTCCCAGCAGGTACAGGTACCCCAGAGGCAGATGATCCCGATGGCACCCAGCTGGCGTGGTAGTACGACGAGGAGACAGACCGCCTCTACGTGAACTATCCCGAGGACTGAGGCGTGGTCGTGATCGTGGGCCTGCAGTAGGGTAGCATAGCATTTTCCATGTTTTGTAGTCCGTAGCGGAACTACCTTGATTGTATATGTGCTGTACTCTGAGTTATTAATAAGAACACAGTTGAATCCCGAATTGTCTACTTGAATTATTATATTGTGCTATGTTACTTGCTTGCGAAACGCTTAGATGCACTTCTTTCCTATTCGGGGGCCTCGACCCCCAGATCGGAAAGGACCGCATCTTGGTCATTTTAAGTTGGTAATCAGAGCCTTACAACCATAGGAGCCTTAGTGTGATCGTATTTGGCCGAGTCGAGTCTAGAAAATGTTTTGAGTCGTAGTTATATCGGAGAGTAGGTTTCTTTTTCTCCTCTTCTTTGCTCTGGTGAGGCTTCCGTCTTAGGAAATCTTTAACTCTACTCCTTTTCTCGCTCAAAAAAAATTTTAGGATCACGCGGGTATTTGTGAAATCTATATGATTTTGATGTGACGGAATCATGTCCTGGTGCCTCTTATCTGCTCTAAGTATCACGGGAGTTGAGCTCCAGGAATTATCGCGCACATCGCCATCATTCAGATTTCTGAGTATCTAAGAACGGAGGGTGTTCGTTACTGCTTCAATACGGGTAGTGGTGAGATAACCCCGATGTCCCCAGTACTGGTGTAGATTGTTCGGGGGTACTACCACACTTTGTATCGTTGTGATCACGAGGATCTGTTGTAGACGAAGGTCCGAGATGCTGGTCGTGTGTTGAAGGATGTGATACAGGTGACGGGTTAGTTTAGGAGTTGTGTGAAATACTCCTTGTATCCCTGTGCCTGATTGCATGATCAGTTATTTCGGGAATTCATAGGTGGGATATCTAGTAGTATCTTATAGGACTATCTTCCTACAAACGCTTGATTGAGGTTTGGGGAAATCTTGATCATATGTTTGTTCCGAGCAGTTTAGCTCACACTTGTTTGCAGTGGCCCTTATCGGAATTTTGTCGTCAGTTACTTTGAGGATGCACTCTTGCTATGTTGTTCGAGTGCTATGCTAAATTCTATTCAGATATTCTGTCTTTTGATTCAGCAATATCTTCAATTATTCGGTGGTCTAATATGTTGTCCATCTTCAGAATGGCTCCACCAACTCGTCAGACCCCAGCGCGTGAGGATATGCCGCCTCCACCTCCTCCTCCTCCGCCGCCGCCTCCTCCTCCTGCACAGGCCTGGCAGGCGATGATGGCAGCTACCATTGCAAACACTCAGATGCTGTTGCAGTTGATCCAGGAGAGAGCCAATCATCAGCAGGGCAATTTCCAGCAGGGTGGCAATCACTTCGCCAGTCTGAGTCAGTTCCTGTCAAACCAGCCTAAGACGTTCACTTCTTGCGACCAGCCGTTTGATGCGGAAGATTGGATCCGTGATATGTACAAGCATTTTGAGTGTAGCAATGTGCGTCCAGAGGACTATGTCAAGTTTGCAACATTTCAGTTGAAGGGGCAGGCTTCTATTTGGTGGCAGCAGCTTAAGGACTCCAGAGGTGGCAGGGTGATGACTTGGGATGAGTTTTGTCGTGACTTCAGGTCCCACTACATCCCTTCCAGTTTTGTTGAGGAGATGTGTGAGAAGTTCAGGCGTTTGAAGCAGGGCAGCAATTCTGTGTACAAGTACAATGTTGAGTTCCACGAGCTGGCCCGTTACGCGCTGCAGGATGTTCCGGATCAGAAGAGCAAGATATACCAGTTCAGGGGTGGCTTGAAGGAGGATTTGCAGTTAGCACTTGCCTTGCACGATCCTGAGGAGTTTGACAAATTCTACAACTTAGCTCTCAGAGCAGAGGCAGCCTTGCTCACGGTGGAGAACTCCAAGAAACGTTTCAGAGATTCCAGCTCTTCCTCGACTCAGGTGGTTCAGAAGCAACAAAGGTTTTGGGTTTCTCCTCCTCCTCCTCGGCACTCTCAGCAGCCGAAGCACTCAGGTGGACGTGGTTCTTCCCGCCCACCCAACCCTAGCTTCCAGCAGAGATATCAGCATCAGAAGCAAGGGCCTCCTCAGATTCAGTTCCGGCAGCCAGCAGATGTCACTTGTCACAAATGTGGGCAGAAGGGTCACTATGCCAACAAATGCACTTCTCAGCTCCGTCTACCGCCTCCTCCTCCAGGAAAACCTCCTAGCAACGCTCTTGTGAAGTTCAACCCCAGATCAGCTCGAGTCAACATGGTGAATGCAGCTGAGGCAGAAAATTCATCAGATGTGATCATGGGTAACCTCCCCGTCAATGGTATTCCTGCTAAAGTCTTGTTTGATTCTGGTGCTTCGCATTCCTTCATGTCTTACCGCTTTGCATTTCGTAATAATTTTGTGACCGATTTCCTTCCCAAGTCATTGCAAGTTGTGTCTCCCGGTATGCGCATGAGCTCTCAGTTGTTCGTCCCACATGTTTCTGTCAAAATGGACAATTATGCTTTTTGACATCTCCTATTGTCTTGGGCAAGTCCGACATTGATTTGATCCTTGGTATGCACTGGTTGGCCATGAACAAGGCATCAATTGATTGTGAAGCTAAAGAAGTGAAACTTACCCACTCTTCGGAGGATGTGATAATATTCGCGGCGCGCGATGACACAATCCGCTTGTTCTCTTTGAATGAAAAGGGTGAGATCAATCCCATTGAGCAAGTTCCAGTAGTCTGCGAATATCAAGACGTGTTTCCTGAAGAGCTGCTAGGGATGCCTCCGCACCGTGAAGTGGAGTTCGTCATTGAGCTTGAGCCAGGCATAGAGCCAGTGTGCAAGCGGCCGTACAAGCTGGGTCCAGAAGAGTTGAAGGAACTCAAGAAGCAACTCGATGAGCAGGAGCGTTTGGGTTTGATCAGACCAAGGTCGTCTCCGTGGGGATGTAGTGTTCTGTTTGTCAAGAAGAAGGATGGTACGGACCGGTTGTGTGTCGATTACCGTCCATTGAACAAGAAGACAATCAAGAACAAATACCCACTTCCGAACATAAATGAGTTGTTCGAGCAGCTGAAAGGTGCTAAAGTATTCTCCAAGCTTGATCTCAGAATGGGCTATCATCAGATTTGCATTCGCGAGGAAGACATTTGTCTTCCGAAGACGGCATTCAGGACCAGTTTTGGCTCGTATGAGTATACGGTCATGTCTTTTGGTCTGGCTAATGCTCCTCCGACTTTTTGCCGATTGATGAACTATATTTTCTCGCCATTCAAGAATGAGTTTGTCTTGCTCTATCTCGACGACATTCTGGTCTTTTCTGAGGATGAGGAAGAACATGAGAAACATCTCAGGTTGGTGCTTGATAAACTGAGAGAATACAAGCTGTATGCCAAGTTTTCCAAGTGCGAGTTCTGGCTGAAAGAAGTGGTTTATCTCGGGCATATTATCTCTGCCGAGGGCATTAAGGTTGACCCGTCCAAGGTTCAAGCCATTGTTGAATGGGAACCTCCGCAGAATGTGAAGCAGCTTCGAAGCTTTCTCGGTCTTGCCGGATATTGCAGAAGATTCGTTGAGAACTTCTCCAAAATCGCCAAGCCGCTCTCTAGTCTTCTTCAGAAGGGTGTCAAGTATGTGTGGTCTCCAGAGTGTCAGCTGGCTTTCGATACACTCAAAGAGAAGCTTATCTCCACTCCGGTATTGGCTCCTCCGGATGATTCCAAGCCGTACCAGGTCTTTTGCGATGCTTCTCTCCAGGGTTTCGGTGCAGTCTTGATGCAAGATAGGAAGGTGGTTGCTTATACCTCCAGGCAGCTGAAGTCTGCGGAGAAGAACTATCATGTGCACGATCTCGAGCTAGCAGCTGTTGTGCACGCCTTGATGACTTGGAGACATCTCTTGTTGGAACGTAAGGTTGAAGTTTTCACCGATCACAAGAGCCTCAAGTATATCTTCACTCAGCCTAACATGAATCTTCGGCAAACACGTTGGGTGGAAATGCTCCAGGATTTTAATCTGAGTGTTGAGTACATGCCAGGCAAGGCAAATGTTGTGGCAGATGCATTGAGCAGGAAGGCATATTGCAACAGTCTGATTCTGCAACCTCTCCAGCCGGGTCTTTCTGAGTCTTTCAGGAAGCTCAATCTTCAGCTGGTTCCTCAGGGTTTTCTTGCGAACCTTCAGATCTCTCCTACCTTGGAGGATCAGGTCAGAGCAGCTCAGCTACTTGATACTATGGTGAAGAAGGTCAAGATTGGTGTGGGAAAGAGTCTTCCCAAGTATAAGTGTTTCACTGTTGATGCCAAGGACACTTTGTTTTTCGAGGACCGTCTTGTCATCCCGAAAGGTGATCTCAGGAAGGTGATCATGGAAGAAGCTCATAATTCTCTGCTTTCTATTCATCCTGGAAGTTCCAAGATGGACCATGACTTGAAGTAGACTTTCTGGTGGACCCGTATGAAGCGTGAAATTGCACAATTCGTTAATGAGTGTGATGTATGTCGAAGGGTGAAAGCAGAACATCAAAGACCAGCGGGCCTCTTGCAGCCTTTGCCGATTCCCGAGTGGAAGTTCGATCACATTGAGATGGACTTCGTCACAGGGTTTCCGAAGTCCAAGAAGGGCAATGACGCTATCTTCGTCGTCATCGACAAATTGAGTAAAGTGGCGCATTTCCTTCCAGTCAAGGAGTCCATTTCAGCAGCTCAGCTGGCAGAGTTGTACACCTCGAGGGTTGTCTCGTTGCACGGTGTACCTATGATGATCTCATCAGATCACGGAAGTATCTTCACTTCCAAGTTCTGGGACTCTTTTCAGTCTGCTATGGGCACGAAGATCCGCTTCAGCACAGCGTTCCATCCTCAGACTAGTGGTCAAGTGGAGAGAGTGAATCAAGTTCTTGAGGACATGCTGAGAGCCTGTGTTATCTCTTTCTGCATGAAGTGGGAAGATTGTCTGCCTTTCGCGGAGTTCTCGTATAACAACAGTTATCAAGCTAGTTCTGGTAAGGCTCCGTTTGAAATTCTCTATGGCAGGAAGTGCCATACTCCGCTCAACTGGTCCCAGACAGGCGAGCGTCAGATCCTTGGCAATGATATGATAGAAGAAGCTGAGGAGATGTGTCGGATCATTCGCGACAACCTCAGAGCAGCTCAGTCCCGTCAGAAGAGCTATTACGATAGCAAGCACCGTGACATGTCGTATGAGCTTGATGATTTTGTCTATCTCAAGGTGTCGCCTATGAAGGGTATGCAGCGTTTTGGCATCAAAGGCAAGCTTGCGCCTCGTTTCGTTGGTCCGTTCAGAGTGGTTGGCAAGAGGGGCGACCTCGCGTACCAGCTCGAGCTTCCGTCAACCTTTGCAAATGTCCATGATGTGTTCCATGTTTCTCAGCTCCGGAGGTGTTTCAAGAACCCGAGCGCACTGTGCATCTTCAAGATATCGATCTTCAGCCTGACCTTTCTTATCGTGAGCATCCAGTTGCGGTTCTCGAGGCGACTGAGCACAAGACCCGTAACAAGACTGTCAAGTTTCTCAAAGTGCAGTGGTCACACCATTCCGATAAAGAGGCTACGTGGGAACGCGAGGATCACCTCCGTTCCGAATTTCCCGATTTCTTTCAGTCTTAGATCTCGAGGTCGAGATCTTCTTCGTAGTGTGGGAGAGTTTGTAATGCCCCAAGTGTAGGACTTTTCCTTTTTGTAACCTTCCATGTGGGACCACCTTGACTTTGTCATGAGAGTTTCTATGCATGTATGAATTCATGTGTCACCTTCTATTCTTCTTTTGCATGCATGCATCCATGCCATACCATCCTTGCCATACCTTATGATTCTATGTCATGTTATGATTGCATGTGATCTTGCTAGGTGTGATGTTGTGGTATTGTAATATCTTGTGTGATGCATGTGATGTTGGTGTGTGAAGTGTAGGAGAGAGTGCTATGTAATTTTAAAGCTCCTTGCTATTTCAAACCCTTTTCCCTCCTTTTATCTCATGTTCAAAATTCTATCTTCCCAAAAGTTGTTCTAAAATGTCTTGTGATTAGAGTTTATTGTGGTTATGATGATGTGTGTATTTGCTGTTTTGTTCCTTGATTTTAAAGGTGCAAATAAACCCAAAACGGTAAATTAATTACTGTTTTGCATTTATTCCAAATGGCTCCAAATATTGTTTTCCTATTTTATTCTATTAGGCCATAATTCCTTATGGCCAGGGGCATTTTTGCTTTGATTTTTACCCCAACAGAAGTGCTAGTGGATTTAAATCCTAGCTGTGTTTATTTTCAAAAAGATTCAAATCCCTCTCAGCCCTCTCCTCTATCTGACGCCAGTGGCAATCAAACCATCGCGGCCCAGCCCACTTCTTCCCAGCTCACGCGTGCGGGCGTCGTCCTCCTCCCCTTTCCAGCGAGGCAGGCGGCCCCACAAGTCAGCCTCTCTTCTTACCCCCTCTGTTCCACCGGAGAGAGCACGCACGCTGGCCACCGCTGCGCGTCCCTCGCTTCCCCTTTCGCCCTATAAAAGCCCTTGGCGTCTGTGCCTTGGCTAGGGTTTCCCCTTCCGCTGCCGCTCCACCCAGATCCCTCCTCCCTCCTTTCTCTCTTGTCGCGGTAAGGTAAGCCGACGGATCCGCCATGGCCGACGGCTGAAGGAGATCACCGTCGTCGCTGTGGTACCGTCTCCTCCACGTCGAGGGGTCCAGGAGCATGCGGGCCTCTCCACGGGCTCGTTCCCGCCGCTAGATCGACGTCCCCGACTCTGCATCATCTTCCTCCCGGAGGCCCTTCTTCTCCGACGAGCTCCGCCGCTGCACGTCCTTCTTCCTGCTACTTCCTCTTCGGCCGCTCCTTCTTCGTCCCGTACGTAAGCCAGCACTTCTCCTCCTTCCTTCCCGTGTTGATTAGTCCATCGTAGCAGTAGTTTCGTTGCGCGCGTGGCTCTGTCGCCGGAGCCGCTGGTCACCGTCGTCACGCCGGTGTAGCACCCCTCGGTAGTAGATAGGTTCAGGAATGGGTTCAGGTGGATGTGGGCTTCCTCCCCTCCACGAGCCGGAGTTGAATTCGACTCGCAGCGCCGGCGAGACACCTCCCCTGTTCCGGTCAGTCGCCGGTAGCAGATGAGCAGGGGGTGTCCTCTTCTGTTTTGCAGCGTATATAAGTTCAGACGTCGATCTGTAGTGCAGTGGTAGCGCGTGTTGTGCCTGATAAGAGGGCGCGGGTTCGATCCCCCCTCGGCCCTCTTTATTTTTGGTGATTTTATTGCACAGTGACCACAGTAACAGATTACTCTGCTATTTCCTCCAGCCTGTCGACAAAGAGACAGTGGTGTGGTGGATTGGTGCTGTTGCTGGACAGCAGAGGCTCTAGGTTCGATACCCAGGAGCCCCTGTTTCTTTTTTTTTGTCTTTTCTTTTACTGCCTATTTTTTCTGTTTTGCTAACTCTTAGACATAGTGGTGTTTTAGTTCTTTCCTGCTAGTATAGTTAGGTGCAGATTCCTTTGTGTGTGTGTTTTGCACACTAGTGAGTGATAGATGGTGTTTGCTAGCCTTGTGAACTTATGATGTTTGCACTTTTGTGGTGTGAAGATACCCTTGGTAGAAGATGGTGTTAATTGTCTTGGTTACTTGTAAGTGGTGTGCCTTAAGGAGTGAAAGTTTGTACTAGTTAAGCATGTGTAGCCCTATCTTATGAGCTTGAGATGGGCCATGTTGTGTTTGTAGTTTATTTGCATGTTCAGATTTTGTGGAGTGTGATTATGGGTGTGGATGCCTCCCCCCTCACCACATGTATTGGGTGTGTATGTGATGCACTAGTTGGCTAGCTATGATAAGCATGTGTAGGTGGAGCTTACTAGTTAAGCATGGGTAGATTCTTGTGGGGGTGCACCTTGAGGGTGACATGACTCCAAGGGTGTTACTTGTGGTGCATGTGAGAGTGTGTACCATCACATGCCCATATGTGAGGGTGTGCATACTCTCTTGTTAGCATAGGAGTTATATTTTGTTGTGCTTGATGCTAGTGATAGTGTGGTATATGTGTTGGTGTTGTTGATGTGCATGACACAAACATGGGGTTCACACCCCCATGTCACTTTCTCATTGTGCACATGAAACTCAACCTATGTAATTGTCATCTTAGAAGAATACCTTTATGGAGTTGCATTTACAGTTTTGTTGAAAGTTTGTTCCTTGATTCCATGGTATAGGTGGAGTCCAAGGGCATGGGTTTTTGTGTGTTAATAGTAGGGGTTTGTGCTCAACACCATAGTGATGTCAATGACCTCTTGGTGTTGTGTGTGTGCAAACTATGCCTAGACAAAGTGGGCATGTGGCTGGAAAATTCCAGATTTTTGAACTCTGAAAATTTCATGAAGTCTGGGATGCTGGAAACATTTTTTTCCCTGTAGATGAGGATGTGCTGGTCATTCTGTTGAGAACTGGCCTTAGTTCAGTGCTAGTATTTTGAACCTGATATGTTTGTGAAGCTTCCTGTAAATTTTAAAATCATTTGGAGTCCAGTAGATTGTGTTTTGATTATTGTCAAAAAGCTTCAGAACAGAAACAGAAACTCAGGTGCAGGAATTTTCACCAAGTCCCTGAGACCTGATGGTTTTGGGAAAGTTTGTGGCCTTGTATCTTCTAGAGTTTAATTACTTTTGCTGTGATTCTTGATGGTGCTTGTAGTGTTCTTGGTTGGCAACAGCCACATATATTATTTGTCATGTTTGAAGACCTGTAGCTATGTTGCATGTTGCTCCCAAACAGCTAAGATGCAGAATCTTGCAGATTATGTAGTTTTGCCATTTTGTTCAAAGTATGTGCTTAATTGATGTTGTGGTGTTCTACCTTGCTCCATTTCATTCATGTTGGGTTATTACATGTCTTGGCTACCTGGGAATACCAGATTTGTGCCAATTGTGTGTGTGGTGTTGAATCTTTCACGTAGAGCTTCATATCTTGTTTCGTTGATTCCCGTTGATCCGTAGCTCCGTTTGCAATGTTCTTTATATGGATTTGCACCGTTTTTACGAGCCGCATCTGTTAATGTCATTCTCATGCATGTCAAAATAGTTTAGTGCAAAGTTCTGTCCAGAAACTTGTTGTAGTTTATTTTGCTTGTGCTAGTGATAGAAATAGTGGTGCATGCTCAACTTTCATCTCATGCATCATGTGATTGTTGCATCTTGTGGTGCTGCTGTTCATTGGCTGTTATTCTTATGTTGGGTAGCACTGGGAGTGGAGAACAAATATGTGGACTCAGGAGAGTACGTGCAGAACGATCCAGAACCATTCCAAGCTGAGGATATCACACGCAAGATGATATGACCTTGATTCCATCTCTAGACATGTTATGATAGTTCGTTTCCATGTCATATTGCTCGCTGCCTACCACTGAATTTAAATTGCCTCTTCATATGCCATGAGCCCAAACACCGTACTCTTTCCTAGCAAACTTGTATGGCTAGGTAGGCTTGCTCAGCTACTAATGTTAGCATTGTTAGTTGCAGGTGTTTTAAACTCATGTGATGACATGAGCTTGATATCATTATATTAAATTCTGTTATTTATTTAATGCACCTATATACTTGGTAAATGACGGGAGGCCTAGCCTTTTGCCGGGTGCTTTCTTCTGTTATTGCCGCCTTAGTTACCGGTTACCGGTGTTTGATTCCATAATGATCGCTCCTAACACGTTCGGGGTTGTTATGGGGACCCCCTTGATAAATCGCGTAGTGTTAAGGCTTGTCCGGCAGGACCCAACTTTGGTGTTAATTTGCTAATAAATTAATAATAATCTGCATAGGGAGTAGCTACCCCGAGGTTTCTTAATCAACAACCCGGGCCAGTGCTCCTCATGAGTGTTGGTCCAAACTGGTCTGCCTGCGGGGCCACCACAAGGAAACTTGAGGTTTGGTACCTGTAGCTAGTTCCATCCGGCGTGTCCTGAGACTGAGATACGCGGCTCTTATCGGGGTCGTCGACACGTCGGGAGGTCCTGCTAGCCTTGTCTTACCTTAGCGGTACATCTTGCGTATAGGAATCCCAGTGAAGCTTTGGTTTCACCCAGAGTTGAGGTTTTCCTCTAAGGAATCCGACGAGATCACGAGATTCGTGATAGAGGATGCCTTTGCGGCCTGTGTTCGTTTGTGATGGACTAGTTGGAGCACCCCTGCAGGGTTTAATCTTTCGGAAAGTCGTGCCCGCGGTTATGTGGCAACTTGGAATATTTTGTTAACATCCGGTATTAGAGAACTTAAACATAAACTAATAAAACTGCCAACTGTGTGCGTAACCGTGACTGTCCATTCGAAGATCTCTCTTCGATCGGGAACACGGTGGGGTTATGAATGTCGTAGGTAGGTGTTCAGGATCACTTACTGATCAAGTAATCCCGACCGTTAGCGTAGACCACCTTCACTTCTCTCTTGCGTAAGTTAGCCACTTATTCAATCATAGGATGCAGCGGCCTGATACACTTCATCCCTTCCTTACCCAATAACATGACTAGTTCTGGCACCAAGGTCTTAGATTGCTGAGTCCCCGTGGCTCACGGATTCCTCCAAAACTCCCAGCAGGTACAGGTACCCCAGAGGCAGATGATCCCGACGGCACCCAGCTGGCGTGGCAGTACGACGAGGAGACAGACCGCCTCTACGTGAACTATCCCGAGGACTGAGGCGTGGTCGTGATCGTGGGACTGCAGCAGGGTAGCATAGCATTTTCCATGTTTTGTAGTCCGTAGCGGAACTACCTTGATTGTATATGTGATGTACTCTGAGTTATTAATAAGAACACAGTTGAATCCCGAATTGTCTACTTGAATTATTATATTGTGCTATGTTACTTGCTTGCGAAACTCTTAGATGCGCTTCTTTCCTATTCGGGGGCCTCGACCCCCAGATCAGAAAGGACCGCATCTTGGTCGTTATATGAACCCACTTGGTGTAGTCCCCGAGACCGCTGTCGATTGCTTGCATCGGCGGGGGTCTAAAGAACTTTGATTGTTTTGTCATATGTGTCGATACTTATTCCTTGTTGAATGTGTGTGATCTTCCCTTTGTGCTTATTTGGCAGAAGACTTGCGAAATGGGATCCGCGTACAATGCTCTGAAGGCTGAGAACATTCAGCTTGCTGCGGACTTGGAGGCGGCTGTGAATGACCTGGCTGGTGTGAAGGAGGCTCTTGCTGACCGAGTGAAGTCTTTGGAGGAGTCTCGGGAGACCAACAAGGCATTTGTAGCCGAAGTTGAAAAATTGAAGAGTCAAAGATCCGAATGGATGGGCCAGCTGAAGTTGATGAACACTCGGTGCATGGCGCAGGAGAAGTACGTCAGCGACCGAGCAAGGAAGATGGTTGCACTGCTTGTTGGTATGTTTTTGCCGAGCGCTTCTTGACTTTGGAGTTCACTTTGCGCTTACCTTCTGCTTGTCTTTTCTTTGCACACTTCTGCCGGGACGTTGAGGCTGAAGCAGCCGACATTGAACAGTCGGTTGTTTCGAACGTTCCACTCGGCGCATATTCGCCTTAGCAGGGTGGGACCTTTCGTTGGCCGCCTGAGAGAAGTCATCGGCCGGATCGACAAGGAGCTGTTGCCTGAAGACGATTCCCGGCAAGAAATAGATGGGTTGATGACTCGGCTCGAGGACGTCCCGAGCAGAGTGCACGCATGGAAGAAGTCCGCCGCTCGTTGTGGTGCGGACGTGGCGCTATCTCTGGTCCGAGTACACTGCAAGGAATATCGTGAAGAAAAGCTGAAGACGTTGCAGGTCGCCAACACCAAGAAGCTTCGATTCAAAGATTTCATGGAGTCCTTCCTGGACACAGCCACTCGCATTGCAGACGGAATCGACCTTGACACCTTTGTGGAGCCTACCAGTCCCATTGACGCTTGAAAAACTTTATGGCGAACGCACATTTACCTCAGTATGCCGAGTGGTATCTGTATCAAACTTTGGCCACTGTTGTTGGCCGTCACATTCGTGGTTCCAGCATTGAATTCAAATCGAAAATTTTGCTCTTCTTTCGCTAAGTTTTTTTTACACGATTTTGGCTCGTGGTTTTTGTTTGGCGTTTCTTGGTGAAGCCAATGGCAAACATGCGGAGCATGTAGCTGTCAGTTGTCCTCACATCCACATGAGCCTCAATGAGGGTCTGCCAAGTCTCAGAGTGCGCACTCGGAGCGGGCTTTTACTTAGGCGACTCTGGGTCGTGGCTAAGTCTCCGAGTGCGACTTTTAGTGCACACTCGGAATGAGTTGTTACTCATGTAGTTGCCAGTTGTCTTCACATCCACATGAGCCTCAATGAGGGTCTGCTAAGCCTCCGAGTGGATCTCGAGTATACACTCGGAGGAAGCTTTTTACTTAGGCGACTCTGAGTCACAGCTAGGTCCTCGAGTGCGACTTTTCATGCACACTCGGAATGAGTTGTTACTCATGTAGTTGTCAGTTGTCTTCACATCCACATGAGCCTCAATGAGGGTCTGCTAAGCCTCTGAGTGTATCTCGAGTATACATTCGGAGGAAGCTTTTTTACTTAGGCGACTCTGAGTCGCAGCTAAGTCCCCGAGTGCGACTTCTCGTGCACACTCGGAATGAGTTGTTACTCATGTAGTTGTCAGTTGTCTTCACATCCACATGAGCCTCAATGAGGGTCTGCTAAGCCTCCGAGTGGATCTCGAGTGTACACTCGGAGGAAGCTTTTTACTTAGGTGACTCTGAGTCGCAGCTAAGTCCCCGAGTGCGACTTTTCGTGCACACTCGGAATGAGTTGTTACTCATGTAGTTGTCAGTTGTCTTCACATCCACATGAGCCTCAATCAGGGTCTGCTAAGCCTCTGAGTGCATCTCGAGTATACATTCAGAGGAAGCTTTTTACTTAGGCGACTCTGAGTCGCAGCAAAGTCCCCGAGTGCGACTTCTCGTGCACACTCGGAATGAGTTGTTACTCATGTAGTTGTCAGTTGTCTTCACATCCACATGAGCATCAATGAGGGTCTGCTAAGCCTCTGAGTGCATCTTGAGTATACATTCGGAGGAAGCTTTGTACTTAGGCGACTCTGGGTCGCAGCTAAGTCCCCGAGTGCGACTTTTCGTGCACACTCGGAGCGAGTTTGTACTTAGGCGACTCTGGGTCGCAGCAAAGTCTCCGAGTGCAACTTTTAGTGCACACTCGGAGCGAGTTTGTACTTAGGCGACTCTGGGTCGCAGCTAAGTCCCCGAGTGCGAATTTTAGTGCACACTCGGAGAGAGTTTGTACTTAGGCGACTCTAGGTCGCAGCTAAGTTCCCGAGTGCGGCTTTTAGTGCGCACTCGGAGAGAGTTTGTACTTAGGCGACTCTGGGTCGCAGCTAAGTCTCTCAGTGCGACTTTTAGTGCACACTCGGAGAGAGTTTGTACTTAGGCGACTCTGGGTCGTAGCTAAGTCCCCGGGTGTGACTTTTAGTGCACACTCGGAGTGAGTTTGTGCTTAGGCGACTCTGGGTCGCAGCTAAGTCCCCGGGTGCGACTTTTAGTGCACACTCGGAGTGAGTTTATACTTAGGCGACTCTGGGTCGCAGCTAAGTCTCCGAGTGCGACTTTTAGTGCACACTCGGAGAGAGTTTGTACTTAGGCGACTCTGGGTCGCAGCTAAGTCTCCGAGTGCGACTTTTAGTTCACACTCGGAGAGAGTTTGTACTTAGGCGACTCTGGGTCGCAGCTAAGTCTCCGAGTGCGACTTTTAGTGCACACTCAGAGAGAGTTTGTACTTAGACGACTCTGGGTCGCAGCTAAGTCTCCGAGTGCGAATTTTAGTGCACACTTGGAGTGAGTTTGTACTTAGGCGACTCTGGGTCGCAGCTAAGTCTCCGTGTGCGACTTTTAGTGCACACTCGGAGATTTTTTACTTAGGCGACTCTGGGTCGCAGCTAAGTCCCCGAGTGCGACTTTTAGTGCACACTCGGAGTTAGTTTTTTAGACCGGAGTCTGCAAACGCGGAAGAATTTTGAATTGGCAAGAAATCAATCTGCTTTATATTACTTCAATGATACTTGTTCTTTACATTGTCTCCGTCGGCGTTCATGTGTAGAAGCGCTTCAGGAGATCTCCATTACATGCTCGCGGCTTGTCCGTTTCCCTGTCGAGGTTGTAAAGTCGATACGCTCCATTGTTCAGCACCTTGGAGATGATGAAGGGTCCTTCCCAGGCAGGAGCCAACTTGTGTGGTCTCTGCTGATCCACTCGAAGCACCAGGTCGCCTGCTTGGAATGTACGACTCCTGGCGTGCCGCGCGTGAAATTGCCGGAGATCTTGTTGATAAATTGTTGAGCGAGTCAATGCCATCTCGCGCTCTTCTTCTAGAAGATCCACTCCGTCTTGCCTAGCTTGCTCTGCTTCGGCTTCGGAGAAGAGTTCGACTCGTGGAGAGTTGTGAAGCAAGTCACTCGAAGGACCGCCTCTGCTCCATAAACGAGGAACAACGGGGATCGCCCTGTAGATCTATTCGGAGTTATGTGGAGGCCCCACAGCACCGAAGGCAGTTCGTGACCCATGCGCCGGCGGCATGTCCAACTTCTCGCAGGAGTCGAGGCTTCAACCCTTGAAGAATAAGTCCATTCGCCCGCTCTGCTTTCCCGTTTGTTTGGGGATGTGCCACGGATGCAAAATCCACTCGGATTCCTTGGCCTGTGCAAAAGCCTTTGAACCTGTCCGAGTCGAAGTTTGTGCCGTTGTCGGTGATTATGCTGTGCGGAACCCCGTATCTGGAGATGATGTCTCTGATAAATTTGATGGTCGTAAGGGTGTCAAGCTTCTTGATGGGCTTGGCTTCAATCCACTTGGTGAACTTGTCGACTGCTACCAGCAGATGAGTGAATCCTCCTTGGCCTGTTCTGAATGGTCCAACTGTATCTAATCCCCACACGGCGAATGGCTAGACGAGAGGAATTGTCTTTAGCGCAGACGTTGGCTTGTGGGACTTGTTCGAATAGAACTGACAGCCTTCACAACGGTCGACCATATCCTTTGCCATTTCATTCGCCTGCAACCAAAAGAAATTAGCTCTGAAAGCTTTGGCGACGATTGCCCTTGAGGAGGCATGATGGCCGCAGGTTCCCGAGTGAATTTCTTCCAAGATTAACTGTCCCTCCTCAGGGGAGATGCACCGCTGAAGGACGCCTGAAACACTTTCCCTGTACAACTGGCCATCAATGACGGTGAAGGACTTCGATTTGCGGACGATCTGCCTAGCTTGGACTTCATATTCTGGTAACTCTTGCCTCAGGATGTACGCAATGAACGGCACAGTCCATTCGGGGATGAGAGCAAGAATCTCCATGATCAAGTCAGCCATAGCAGGGACCTCGACTTCAGTCGGATCTGTTGAGCTCTTCGGTTGTATTGGTTCCTCTGTAAAATGATCTTCTTTTACTGAGGGGAGGTGTAGGTGCTCGAGGCAGACATCACTCGGGACCGGTCTCCGAGTGGATCCAAGTTTCGCCAATTCATCTGCCGCTTGGTTTTTCAGTCGGGGAACATGGTGAAGTTCCAGACCTTCAAACTTCCTCTCGAGCTTCCTTACTGCGTTGCAGTATGTAGTCATGGTGGGGTTCCTTACATCCCACTCCTTCATCACTTGATTAACCACCAAATCTGAGTCGCCATACACCATCAGGCGACGGACGCCGAGTTTGATGGCCATGCGCAATCCGTAAAGGAGAGCTTCGTACTCTTCCTCGTTGTTGGAAGAATCAAAATGTATCTGCAACACATACTTGAGTTTATCACCTTTGGGAGATATGATCACTACGCCAGCGCCGGAGCCATTCAACATCTTGGACCCATCGAAGAACATGGTCCAATGAGCCGAGTAGATGTGAGTCGGTTGCTGTTGTTCTACCCATTCTTCTATGAAGTCAGCCAGAGCTTGAGACTTTATAGCCTTCTTGGCTTCGAACTTGATGTCGCAGTATAACATCTCCATTGCCCACTTCGCCACTCGGCCTGATGCGTCCCGATTGTGGAGGATTTCCGACAACGGAGCATCAGATATGACAGACACCGAGTGGTCTTGGAAATAATGAGCCACCTTCTTTGCAGTCATGTAGATCCCATAAATAAGCTTTTGATAATGGGTATACCTCTGCTTGGAAGGAGTGAGGACTTCGGAGACATAATATACTGGCCGCTGAACCTTGTACGCTTTGCCTTCTTCTTCACGTTCGACTGTGAGAACAGTGCTGACGACTTGATTTGTAGCCGCGCTGTACAGAAGAAGGAGTTCTTTACTGAGCGGGGCAGTAAGTACCCGCTGGGTGGAAAGCAGGGCTTTGAGGTCGTCGAATGCAATTTGGGCTTCGTCTGTCCACTCGAAAGTATCTGATTTCTTCATGAGTCGGTACAGAGGTAACGCCTTCTCGCCGAGTCGAGCAATAAACCTGCTCAAAGCCGCTAGGCAACCTGTGAGCCTTTGAACATCATGTATTCTGACCGGCCGCTCCATTCGGACGATGTTCCCGATCTTTTCGGGGTTGACATCGATCCCTCGTTCGGAAACGAAGAAACCGAGTAACTTCCCGCTGGGAACGCCGAATGAACACTTGGCTGGGTTGAGCTTGATATCGTACCTACATAGGTTGGCGAATGTTTCTGCCAAGTCAGTCAGCAGGTCGGAACCTTTCCGTGACTTGACTATGATATCGTCCATATATGCCTCCACATTTCGACCGATCTGGTCAAGGAGGCATTTTTGGATCACGCGCATAAAAGTTGCTCCTGCATTCTTCAAACCGAATGGCATAGTGATGTAGCAGAAACACCCGAATGGGGTGATGCAGGCTGTTTTTAATTCATCCGGACCATACAGACGGATCTGATGATAGCCCGAATAGGCATCAAGGAATGATAAACGCTCGCAGCCCGCAGTCGAATAAACAATTTGATCAATGCGGGGGAGTGGGAAATGATCTTTCGGGCAGACCTTATTGAGATGCTTGAAATCGATGCACATACGCAGAGACTTGTCCTTCTTGGGCACCATGACAACATTGGCGAGCCACTCGGAGTGGTGTACCTCGCGAATGAAGTTGGCCGCCAAAAGTTTAGCCACCTCCTCTCCGATTGCCTTCCTTTTGTGTGCGGCGGACCGACGCAGGCGTTCTCGGACGGGCCAAGAAGAAGGATCCACATGCAGTCGGTGCTCAGCCAACTCCCTGGGTACACCTGGCATGTCAGTGGGCTTCCATGCGAAAATGTCCCAGTTCTCACGGAGGAATTGGATGAGCTCGGCTTCCTATTTGGGATCAAGGGTGGTGGAGATGTTCGTCGGGGCAGCGGCGTCGTCCGTCGGGTGGATGCTGACTTTCTTTGTGTCTCCCGCCAACTGGAATGTGGACTCCAAAGCTGGCTTCTTCGAACGCATCAAGTCAGCGGGGTCTGCTGTCTTCTTGTACTCATCCAGCTCGAGGATAGCCATCTGCTGATCGGCAATCCTCGACCCCTGCTGCAGACACTCCTCGGCCCGCTGCCGATTGCCTATGACCGTGATCACACCTTTGGGGCCCAGCATCTTCAGCTTCAAATACACGTAACATGGACGGGGCATGAAACGCGCATACGCCGGACGGCCCAGAATCGCATGGTATGCACTCCAGAAGTCCACCACCTCGAATGTCAGCTTTTCCTTGCGGAAGTTCTTGTTGGAGCCGAAAACGACGTTCAACGCGATCTGGCCGAGTGACTTGGCCTTTCGTCCTAGGACGACTCTGTGGAACTGCATGCTGCTCTCGCTAAGTTTGGACATCGGAATGCCCATCCCCTTGAGAGTGTCAGCGTACATGACGTTCAAGCCGCTGCCGCCGTCCATGAGGACTTTGCGCAGTCGGACTCCTTCCACCACCGGGTCGATGACCAGAGCTTGCCTCCGTGGGGTGGGCACGTGTGCTGGATGGTCCGACTGATCAAAGGTGATCACAGTCTGAGACCATTTGAGGAACGTGGGGTTCGTTGGGGTTGCCATGTTCACCTCCCTGTTCACCAGCTTCAGTCGACTCTTGCTTTCCACGTCAGCAAAAATCATCAATATTGCATGGACTTGGGGGAACGGATCCTCCTTGTCCTCATCATCCTGCTCGTTGTCCTTTTCACTCGGCTGCCCTTTGCTGAATCCTTGGATCCGGAGGCGACACTGCCGAGTGGTATGCTTCGGAAATATGGTATTGCCTTCTTCGTCCATCTTCGTGTGTATTGGACACGGCTGATCCAGGACGGAGTTTCCGAATTGTTTCTTCTTGGGGGTATACTGAGCTTTCCCCTTGCCCTTGAACTTGGCATTCGTAACGGCTGCTGCCTCTGCCTGCGGAGTGGATGGAGCTTTCTGCTTGTGCTTCCGATTGCTGTTCCCATCTCCGTCGGCGACTGCCTTATGCTTGCCGCTACGTATGCGGTCCTCTTCTTCGCCATTTGCGTAGCGTGCGACTATCTCCATCATCTTGCTCATGGAGATGTCGCCTGTCCGACCGAACTTCAGGTACAGATCTCTGTACCGCACGCCTGCCTTGAAGGCGCAGACTGTTTGGTGCTCTGTGACGTTCTCCACCGTGTGGTAGAGGGTCGTCGAGCGCTGGATGAAATTGCGCAGGGGCTTGTTCTGCTTCTGGACACAGTGTTGGAGCTCCACGAGACCAGCAGGGCGCTTGCACGTACCCTCGAAGGTCTTGATGAAGACTCGGGACAGATCTGCCCAGCTGTAGATGCTTGACGGAGCTAAGTGGTTCAGCCAAGCTCGCGCCGAGCCGTCGAGCATCAGGGGGAGATGTTTCATGGCGACTTGGTCATCTCCGCCACCGATCTGGACTACCACTCTGTAGTCATCCAACCAAGTTTCTGGCTTGGACTCTCTTGTGAACTTGCTGATTCCCGTCGCCAATCGGAAGTTGGGAGGGATGTCAGCTGAGCGGATGGCCCGACTGAAGCACTCGAGACCAGAAACGACGGTCCTGCCTCCACTCGGACGGTCTCTATCATGACCATAACGGTGGGCTCGACTTCTGTCGACCTTCTTCTGGGCGATGTACCCTCTTGCGTCGGGCCTTGGATCATACGCGTCACCGACTGAACGCCGATCATCGTGATGCCGGGGCCCGTAAAGCCCACCCCGCGGAGGGGTGCACGAACGGCGACGATCTTCGGGATTCCTGGAACGGCTGCCCCCTCTACGTCGCTGATGAGAGTCGGGGCTGAAAACCGACCGATGTGTGTTCGCGTGAACAAAACTATTGTGGATCCTGTTGTGCGACTGGGAGACCGCCGAATTTTGCTGCTGCGCTGTATGCAACAGGGCAAGGATCTGCTCGATCCCTCTACCAACCTCTGAATCAGTCGGTTGGAGGGAATCGGTTATCTTGGCAGCGGCAGCCAGGTTGAGGACGGGTGTGTGGAACACCTCGACGTTGCTCTGGCGAGTGCGTCGACTGGCAGAACGGTGGTGTTGACGATGAGCGCCGGATGATTCGCCGACCTCATGCTCGTTCCGACCAGTTCGGAGGGGACTTTCATGGGAATCGGCCATGAGAACTTCGGATGCAGGCCCGTGACCCAAGTACTCGGAAGGTAGCTCAGTCGGAACTGAGTCCAAGCACTGGGATGGCGGCGCGACCACAACCGACTCGAGGACCGCCACTTGAGAGGACGCGTTCTGTCGCGCCTCGGCGTGTCGTACCCAACGCTGGAGCCGCGGACGGCGGGACCGCTTGTTGCGACGCATGACGGGGGCGAAGATCGACACCGGGGCCGATTGCTGGAGAAGAAGGACGCCGCGGGAACCGGCACGGAAGTGCGTAGCCCCACGACTGGGGAGCGCCTCGACATCGAGGGGCGCATCCCGAAGCCATGCCGAATCGTCGATGATGAAGGAGAGTGCGCCGAAGAGGATCTCATGACCCATGCACAAATCTCCGCCGGACGACATGATGAAAAGATGAAGTCGCAAACTCGCCGGAAGTCGCTTAGACGCCTGCCCCATGGTGGGCGCCAACTGTCGTGGGTATAAGTCTGACAGTAGATGTGTATGGTACGAAAGGATGGGCAGAGCCTTAGCTACGGCGAGGATGTATGAGTTCAGGCCCCTCTACGGTGGAGGTAAAAGCCCTACGTCTCAGTGCTCTTGGGAGCTTAGTGTCGAGTGGAATATAGGATTATAGTAAATGCCAACCCCTGCACCAGTGGGGAAGGGCGGCTTATATAGAGTGCGCTGCCCTTCATAATGGCCCGGTGGACAGGGGTGGAATAGTGGCGATTAAATGCCTACTTTACAGGTAACGTACGCCTTAAATGTTAATAATGATGTATGAAAACGTATGACCGTTGCCCTCCTGGGAGGTTACGATGTACAGAGTGGAATCCAGTCGGTACGTTAAATACGCTCCGAGTGCTCGTCACCGACTGGATGGTGGGGGAGTCCTTAGTTCAGTCGGAACTGTCTAAGGGCCTTGTCCTCTATGAAGGGTAGTCTTTGGATAGGACCTATAGGGCAGGCCTCTCACCCTACCCTGGGACTATAACCCCATCAATAACCATATAAGGTATATGCAAATCTGCACACATCTTGACATATCTGCATACATCAATGACTAATATTGCCATTTTCCCATTCTCTTGCTGATGTTTACGTTGCGTCTCAAGACAGTCAATGCCATGTTTTCATTGTACTAGAAAAACTGATTGTCCTGATCAGTTTTATTCATACCCGTATCCTGAAGATAAAGACAAAATAATCCGGTTCCCAACATTCAAATTTCGTAATCCAAGCTAAGTAGTTAAACACTTTGAGTTGTTCCCCTTAAAGTTACATTATGTGCCATTTAATCTAACCGTTACGATCAAATTGTCTCCAGGGTTAGGTACCAGATCGTATTTTAATACGAGGAAATCATGAGCAGGCAGATCAGACAAATGAGGGACCTTCCTCAAGTTGGATATTTCTTAGTAGTGTTACGATAGTTGTCATTTATTCTTTGAACTCATGCATTGCTACAGGTTTATGGAGTGTATGATGAGTGTCTTCGTAAATACGGCTCGGTGAATGTGTGGACATGTTGCACAGAAATATTCGACTATTCAAGGTAATATTTCTATGTTGCTTTTATATTGCATGTGGTAATGCTATGATGCTGCTACTTTATTTCTTTGAATTAAAATCCTAATATACAAGAGCTGATGTATTTGTTATTTTCAGTTTGTCTGCACTTATCGAGAACAAAATCTTCAATGTCCATGGAGTCCTTTCCCTTGCTATTACGACACCGGATCAGGTAAATTACTCTCCAGTGTTATATTTTGTAGTTCACGCATTCGATTTCTATTATATTATTATCATGTGCGCCCAACAGATCAGAATAATAGAACGCAAGCAGAAAGGTGCCTCATGATGGTGTGTGTGACCGTCTTTGATCTGATCCAGAGGGTGTTGTAGATGGGTGGGTATTAAGTCCTCGATTTACTATTGGATCACCATTTTGTTTGCAAAAGAAATTTTGGCATAAAAAAATGCCGGTTTTATGCATGTCAAAAAACAAACATTTTTGCAAGGAAAACTAAATAGAAATGTAGTTTGTTTACCAGATTGCGTGCACTTCTATTTGCAATATGATTGAAGATGCAAAGAAGGATCAGATTTCACCTCGTGTAACGACACTGATCAAGATGTACACTGGCAGGAAGAAGATCCGGAAGAACAAGGGCGTCGAGCCCTCCGAATTCAAGGCTACCGTCGCGCATGTGAGTTTCTATCTTGCGCCCCTCTCGCCTCTGCCTTTTTGCCATTCATGTGTTTCGTTTTTGTATTTGAAACTACTCTTTCGTTTTGTTTTGTCAAGGTTTCACATGTTTGTGTTGTTTAATATCTCTGTAGGTTTTATTTCACTTGGAGAAAGGCAATCAGGAGCTCAAGGGTGACCTTAAGGACATGTACATCAACACTGCAATGTAAGTAGATAAGCCAGATGGATGTTGTTGGAAACAGGAGGGCCGTGTTGATCTATGTGTCGTACCGTCTGCGCAAGGCCTTCAGGAAGATCCATGACGGATTCTTTTGCTCTTTACGTTATCCACTCTTCCTGTTCTAGACCAAATAGATCAGATTTATTTGTTGATTAGTTTTTAGGCATCTGCATAGTTGTGATGTTCATGGTTGTTGATTTCAGTCCGTAGTAACCAGTTCTTGCCTCTTGTTAGTGTTTTCCATACAATTTTATATGCATGTGTTGACTAGGGGAAAGGTTGTCTGTGTCTTCGACGAGTCATCCATCTTGTAAGATTGTCACCTCTCTGCTAATATAGACCTATGAGCTTCCTCTACTTTATGAGTGAACACTTTGCTGCTGCAGTTTTCAACAATCGTCACACCAGTTAACCAGCACTTCCCTGTACATGTATTGCTAGCTTGCTCTGTTTTATGTCTGAACGTTGCAGCTGTATTAAATGTATTTTTAGCAACTGACGCTCATGTGGACTGCACACAAATGTTAACAACTAAAACAACTAGATTAGTGCGCAAACTCACGGCTCTTAAGGCGCGCCCCACTAGTGAGAATTGATTGTGATATGGTTCAACGAGATTTGGTAGCATGGACCACCTGTATTTAGATTAATGATATAAGCACTATAACTAAAAATCATATGATTGATTATAGCTATATTATCGTATAGTTGTAAATTATAAGTAGCATAATAGTTCTTTCAAGCATGATTGCATGTTGGGGTGAATCTGTTTTAGTACATGGTTACGTGTTGAGATGACATATTTACAGTTGCACATCTTGAATTTTGCTTTTGTTTTGGCAGTAGCGATCCACTTGTCACACAATGCATGCCACAAGTGGAGCATCTCATCAAAATCAAGGGAGACATCACTTCAGCTATAGGCGGTCGACGTCGTCCACCACAATCTGCGGGACAAAGATTGCTTCAGAAACGTCGCCCTCAGCACTTACCGCCGCCCCCATGTTCATGGATATGCTTCAAGCTCGAAAGCAAGCTGGATACTACTGGTTGGCCTTGGCCCCATCTTGAGTTGTTCCAATCCCAGCAGCTACCTGCGACCGCACTTCAATCACCAATTCATCATGCAACCCATTAGGAGGACATGAAGATACGATGTATCAACGTCGTTTGCCAACCTTTCCAACTACAATTATATGCTGGGGATAGATAATAATATGACATGTAATAGCAATCAATCAGTGAAAGCGGTAGTAAGTAGAGGTGGATCAGTCAAAAGATAAGCAGTAAAAAGGTGGTCTTCAAAGTTTCACGGAAAACACCTCAGCAAAGTCCAAATGTTTTGTTGCTTTGCAGATACGGATCCTGGATAAGATTCATGTCTGCACAAAGATGTATTCAGAATTCACATGCATAGATAGAAGGCCAAAGAAAGGTTCATGTTCAACCTCAGTGCCTGTAGATGTTAATCATGTTGCTCATGTAGGATTAGGAAAGAAAGCCAAACCGAGTCCTAGTAGTATTATGATTCCTAGTCCTAGTCTATTTCCATAGTCCCTTGTGGACGTGTATAAAAGACACCCTAGGGGTGTTGATTGTAACACCAGAAAAACGAAAAGCAATACAAAGCAAAGGCTCGACACGGGCCTTTAGCCATCAAATCCATCGATCAGTTTTATTCGTGTCGCTAGTTACGCAAGTTCCGTCAAGTAGCCGGCCGAAGCAAGAATCGCGTAGGCACGCCTGTACAGCTGCATACGCACGTTCAAAAGCCAACAATTGGTATCTAGAGCCTCGACGATCTACGATCTACGATGACGGACAGCGACGCTGAGTCGGTCAAGTCCGGCAGCGGCGGTGCCAAGGCGAACAAGAACGGCGACAAGGTGAAGAAGGGCGTCAAGTCAGCAACCAGTGGTGGAGGAACGAGCGGCGCTAACGTCCAGGCGCATCGCAACATCCCCATCCAGTACCCGATGCTCACCGACGCCAACTACGGCGTGTGGGCGGTGAAGATGAAGATTATTCTCCGAACCCTTCGAGTGTGGCAGGCAATCACGGACGACGACGTCGATGACGAGTCCGAAGAAGGTGCCATGGCCGCCATAGCCCAGTCCGTGCCGGATTCCGTGCTAATGACATTGGCGGAGTTCGAGACGGCAAGAGAGGCGTGGAACGCACTCAAGGAGATGAGGATAGGAGAAGATCGCGTCACCAAGGCTCGGGCACAAGTGCTGAAGCGCCAATTTCACAAGTTGCAGATGGAGGAAACTGAATCGGTGAATGACTATGCCATGCGTCTTACTACTTTGGTGGGAGAGATCCGCGCGCTTGGTGCAAAGCTCGAGGAGACCGAGATTGTGGAGAAATTTTTCAGTTCAGTGACTGACAAATTCACGTACATCATCGGCACGCTCGAGCAGCTTTACGGCATCGATGACATGACCATAACGGAGGCGATTGGACGCCTGCGGACGTGGGAAGAGAATGCTCGTGGCTGTCGAAAAGGCAACGGAGGAGGTAGTGACCAACTCATGTACTCGCGTACAGATTGGGAGTCCCCAAGTAGCAAAGGAAGGCGTGATGGCAACGAAGGCTCAAGCAACGCAACGCGCGGCGGACAAACCGGAGAAGGCAAAGGAAAAGGCCAACCACAAGGTCGTGGTAAGGCAGACCGATCTAAAGGGCGGAAGCAACGGAACTTGGATATGTCCGAGGTCAAGTGCTATAACTGCAACGAGATGGGTCACTTTGCAAAGAATTGTCCGGAGCCTGACAAGCGGGAGATCAAGGCAAATTTGGCAAAGGAGGAAGACGAAGGTCCAGGTCTTCTGATGGCCGAAGTTTGTGATCTCGCTGAAACAGTGGTTGTGAAACCAAGCCAGAAGGTGCTACTTCATGAGAAGAATGTGACACCTAAGTTATCCGGGGATCACAACGTGTCGTGGTATCTCGACACGGGTGCCAGTAACCACATGACGGGATGCAAGGAGAAATTTCTCGAGCTGGAATATGATGTTGAAGGCTCGGTCAAGTTTGGTGATGGTTCAAATGTGGAGATTTGTGGGCAAGGATCTGTCCTCTTCGAGGGTCTCACAGGCGAACATCGCATACTCACCGGAGTGTACTACATCCCACGGCTTCGCAACAACATCATCTCTATCGGGAAACTTGACGAGAATGGATGCAAGGTGGATATCGAGAACGGAGTGATGACGATCTTCGACAACCTCCGGAACGTGCTAACTCGTGTTAGTCGCACACGGAACAGGCTCTATATCCTCAACCTTGATCAATCTCAACCGGAGTGTTGGCTCGCCAAGAGTGATGATGATTCGTGGTTATGGCATGCTAGATTTGGACATGTTAACTTCTACGCCTTGAAGAAGATGTCAAAGATGGAGATGGTATCAGGGATGCCAGTTATCGACCATGTTGATCGAGTATGTGACGGGTGCTTGGTTGGAAAACAGCACCGCAGGCCGTTCCCTGCTCAGTCTACCTACCGTGCAAGTGATGCACTCGAGCTGCTCCATGGTGATCTATGTGGCCCTATCACCCCGGCAACTCACGGAGGAAAGAAGTACTTCTTCCTTGTGGTAGATGACTACTCGAGATATATGTGGGTCGTTCTCCTACGGTCTAAAGATGAGGCGTTTGAAGCATTCAAGAAGCTGAAGGCTGCAACAGAGATGGAACACAAGCTGAAGGTTCGCGCTCTACGGACAGATCGCGGCGGAGAGTTTACGTCGAATGAGTTCAACGACTACTGCGAGAAGATTGGCATAAAGAGGTTCCTCACGGCACCTTACACGCCGCAGCAGAATGGGGTCGTTGAAAGGCGCAATCGAACCGTCGTTGACATGGCAAGGAGTTTACTCAAGAGCAAGAACCTGCCGGGGACTTTTTGGGGAGAAGCTGTCTCGACGGCGGTCTATCTTCTCAACCGGGCTCCAACGAAGGCGGTGGTCGGCAAGACTCCGTATGAAGCAATTTACGGACGTAAGCCGAATGTGTCTCATCTACGGACATTCGGGTGCGTGGCACATGTGAAGACGGCGGAGCCGCACCTCTCAAAGCTTGCCGATCGTAGCACCAAGATGGTGTTCATCGGATACGAGAGCAGTTCTGGCACCAAGGCATACCGTTTCTACGATCCACAAACCAAGCGTCTACGGATTTCACGCGACGTCGTGTTTGAAGAAAACCAAGCGTGGAATTGGAGCGGCGCAGCCGACGATGCTCCAAGCAGTAACATATTTGCAGTTGAATTTCCAACTGATGATGATGCAGGGGAGGATGTCCAGGTGATTGGCAAGAGGCCCAACCAAGGTGACCACAATGGTAGTGATCATCATGGTGCCGACACCGACGACGACGCGCATAGGTCGCAAGGAGATAGCGACAACGCCGCGCACGACACAGGCGGAGATCTCGACGACAACATCGACAACGAGGCGCATAGTGACGAAGACAATCAAGATGATGGTCACGGTCACGACGACTACACCGACGACACGGATGTCGATGACACAGCAAGGTCTCAGCCGTCTTCCTCAAGTGCATCCACACCGACACAATTTGTGTCGCCTCCTTCGCAAGCCACAACGGACTCCTCAGGGCCTCGTCGCTACAAGACCCTCAAGAAAGTCTACAAGTACACAAAGCCAGTTACGCTCGAGTACTCCGGACTATGTCTGTTCGGAGTTGAGGAGCCGGCGAACTTCGTAGAGGCGAGAAAAAGTCCTAGCTGGACGCACGCCATGGATGAGGAGATGAAGGCAATTGAGAGCAATGGCACGTGGACTTTGGTAACCCGACCTCCAAACCAAAAGATGATAGGTTTGAAGTGGGTTTACAAGTTAAAGAAGGACACGGAGGGTGCCATTGTGAAGTACAAGGCAAGACTCGTTGCAAAGGGCTATGTTCAACGTCAAGGAGTTGACTATGATGAGGTCTTTGCACGGGTTGCTCGAATCGAGACGGTGAGAGTGCTCCTAGCTTTGGCAGCACAAGAGGATTGGAAGGTTCATCATATGGATGTTAAATCCGCTTTCCTCAACGGCGATCTCACAGAAGAAGTGTACGTGGAACAACCCCTCGGCTACGAGAAGAAAGGCGAAGAAGGGAAAGTTTACAAGCTCAAGAAGGCACTTTACGGGTTGAAGCAAGCGCCAAGAGCTTGGAACTCAAAGTTAGACCGAAGTCTGGTCTCGCTCGGGTTCAAGAGATGTCCCCTCGAGCACGCGGTCTATACAAAGAACTCCAAAGGCTCAAACCTGCTAGTTGGAGTTTATGTCGACGATCTGATTATCACCGGAGATAGCGTACAAGAAATTGAACGTTTCAAGGCGCAAATGAAGAACAAGTTTAGCATGAGTGATCTGGGATTACTCAGCTATTACTTGGGCATCGAAGTGAAGCAAAGCTCCGGAGAGATTTCCCTATGTCAATCGGCTTATGCGATCAAGTTATTGGAAAAGTGTGGCATGTCAGATTGCTACGCGACACAAGTTCCAATGGACCAACGTCACAAGTTGAGAAAGCGTAGCTCAAATCCGCCGGTGGACACCACAATGTATCGAAGCGTTGTGGGCAGCCTAAGATATTTGGTGCATACCCGACCTGACTTGGCTTATTCAGTCGGGATCGTGAGTCGTTTCATGGAGAATCCGACAACCGAGCACATGAGCGCGGTCAATCAAATCTTGCGCTATGTGAAAGGCACCATTAATCTTGGTTGCACGTACAGAAAGGGAAAGGAAGGATTGATCCTTCGTGGATATTCAGATAGCGACATGGCAGGTGATGTTGATGACCGAAAGAGCACAACGGGCATGGTTTTCTACCTTGGCCCGAATCCGATTAGCTGGAATTCTCAGAAGCAAAAGGTGGTGGCACTGTCTTCATGCGAGGCAGAATACATAGCGGCAAGCACGGCGGCTTGTCAAGCAGTGTGGCTGAGAAGACTCCTAGCTATTATTGCAAAGCGGGAGGTGCAGAAGGTGTCACTGAAGATCGATAACCAAGCTGCAATCTCGTTGTGCAAAAATCCGGTTCATCACGAAAGGAGCAAGCACATAGATACCCGGTTCCACCATATCCGGGAGTGCATTGAAGAAGGGTTGATCGAGGTTCAACATGTGAACACGAAAGACCAACTTGCCGATATTTTCACCAAGTCCCTCGGTCGACAGAAGTTCATCGAGATGAGGAGGAAAGTCGGAGTGCAAGAAGTGAAGTCAAGCAACAAGATTAAGGAGGTGAATGTAGATGTTAATCATGTTGCTCATGTAGGATTAGGAAAGAAAGCCAAACCGAGTCCTAGTAGTATTAGGATTCCTAGTCCTAGTCTATTTCCATAGTCCCTTGTGGACGTGTATAAAAGACACCCTAGGGGTGTTGATTGTAACACCAGAAAAACGAAAAGCAATACAAAGCAAAGGCTCGACACGGGCCTTTAGCCATCAAATCCATCGATCAGTTTTATTCGTGTCGCTAGTTACGCAAGTTCCGTCAAGTAGCCGGCCGAAGCAAGAATCGCGTAGGCACGCCTGTACAGCTGCATACGCACGTTCAAAAGCCAACAGTGCCGAGACGGTACTTGAACAGGCAGACTGTCACCGAGAGGTGCGCAGTGGGTAGCCATTGCTGTTTGCAAATTTGCATGCTAGTCTTCCGAGACGTCCATGTATTTTGGACGGATCGTTGCGTGCGGGTTGAAATACTAAAGATAATTTTCATGGCTGCCAAAAGCATCTACATCCGGACCCCTTAAACCCTCCTTAAACTTTCAGACACGCCACCCGGTCATAAAAAATCGATCCAGACAAGCCTTTCAAACCGTCCTCAAATTCTCGGGCTGACTGATACTCCAATTTCCAGCCCAAATATGGGGCGGATATGGAGGAGCCCGAGCACACCCGCCACGTCGGACTGACGGCTTGGCCCCATGCGGCCTCGTCAGGAAACCCGTCGGTCCGACGGACGCATCGACCATCGGTGCGGTGTGAACACCGCGTGACGCCGCTGGGGGAGGGGGGTCAGGGCTTGCTATTTAAGCCTTCTGGCGCCCCCAACCCTAGCACATCCACCTCCTACCTCTCTCCGCCGTCACCCGAGCACTTTCCTCTCCGAGCTCGTCAGCCATGCCACCACCACGCCGGCATTACACGCTCTAGCATCGTCTCTTCCTCCTTCAGTAGGTCCGAATCCGAAGGGCAGCGGGGCTACCTCTGGAACCGGAGGTGGATTTCGAGGAGGGGTAGGAGCCCGAGGAAGAACCACAGGCGCCGTAGTAGGAGCCGGATGAGGAGCCACCGATGATGGTCGATCTGTGGCTGGAGCAGCTGGCCACCCTCAATACCATCTGCTCTGAGTCGGCTGCGGTGGCCAGACGTCGGATGGAGAAAGCGCGGGCGGCTGAGGAGGTGATGCATGAGACTCAGGAGGTGGTGCACGAGGCGGCGCATGCGGCAGAGGAGGCGCAGGCCGCGCACGAGGCGGCGCAGGACATCTCCGACAAGGAAGAAGCTTAGTACAGTAGTAATTAGTACCTAGGAAGCTCACCAAGGGCCTAGGTGGACGAATACCCAGAACCCGCGGAACCCACCACTGACTTAAATTGATCAAGCCCATCAAGCCCCGGCCACCAGATTTTTCAAACGCAACGCACGAAGGCATTGGATCTCATTCGTTGACTTCGCCGCCTGCATCGCCACCTCCGACGCCGGCTGCCGCCGTTGTTTCTTGTTTTGAACGACTTTCCAAGCTGAAGAACCCATGAAATCAGAAAGTGTTAGTTTAGGAAGACTGACCTTAGGTAACGGGCCAACCCTTGGCCGGACCATCGTCGTCGCCTTTCTTTGATGCCCTGCTGGTACTCCTCCGGCCTTATTTTCCTTTCGCGGGACGAGATCAATGGGAGGTGACAATGGCGAAGACGACACCGGCGTAAAGATCATCGTTGGCTCGTTCGCGAACGAAATCTCCAGTATCGGCCCACGAACTGCCTTCGCTCTTGCCGCACAATCGGCGTGGCACTGGTCAAATCGACAACTTCTATCGGCAAGGTCGACTCTTCTACCATCGGAATCGGACCCGGACCATAACAGAGTATATATCGATCTTGAGCATACCCCCATCCTCGCTCCTTTCTTCCTCCTGCAAGTACCTCCCCGCAAGAATGCTTCCATCACTATCCCGGATGGTGACCCACCTTGATGGAGAGGAAAGCTGGATGTATCCATCACATTGAGATCCCCGCAGAATCTCGTCGGTGGATGCAAACCAAGCTCCCCACCGTCCCGTCGTGGCCACGAGCCTCGCCTCAGTGTTCGCCGATGTTCCAGACGGATCTGGATTTGCGGGGACTCCATCCGACCCCGATGGTAGCATGGGTAGTAGGGACGGTGGCGCATGGGTCGCCCCCCGAGTCACCTCTTTCGTTTGTGAATCAGGCAGATGGGGCTGCCCCCCCCCCCCCGGTCATCAATCCTCCATAAAAAATGGGCTCCTCGGAACCCTGTGCCTTCTTCCCCAGAGAGACAAGTGGATTCCCCGTCCTTTCTCTTACCTGCTTCATTGTACCTAGCTTGTTGATTTAAAATAATTCAAGAAATATTAAAGCAGGAGACTTCCTTTAAAAAATATTAGTATGGTACTCCCTTTGTAAACTAATATAAAAGCATTTAGAACACTGCTTTAGTATCGAGAAGCATTCTTTCATGCCTTCTTGTATCGAGAAGCATTGCACACTACTTTTGTATCGAAACTAATATTAGTATGGTACTCCCTACGTAAGCTTTCTTTCCAGCCTTCTTGTATCGAGAAGCATTGCACACTAGACACCTAGTTTTTTCGCATGCGCCCCCCGATAAATGATGCAATCATTGGTGCATGCGTGATATCTAATGTGCGGTAGATCAAGATGGCAAACGATTTTCTTGGCCTCATCGACACTAGTAGGGCACAGGTTCCCCGCGGGAAGAACTTTACTATGTAGATACTTCAAATGCTAATTGAGGCTTTTGTTCGTCCATTTGTTTTTGGCCTTCGTCTTTAGAAGTTCGAGCATGAACCTCAACCGGGTAACCTCGGGATCGCAACCGTCATATAATGGAGTCTTCGAGTCTACTTCAAGTTGCGCCAGCTTGGCCTTCTGTCTAGAAGCAACTCTGTTGCTAGTCGTACTCTTGCGAAGGAGGTCTCGAACATGAGGGTCCTGCACGACTAAACTTAGTAGTGTCAAAGTCTGTGGCATGTTCGTCGCCTCTTCTCCGCCATGTCCGTACTTTGCTTCTTCGCCGTGTCCAGAATCTTCTCCGCCGCCATGTCCAGACTCTTCCCCGCCTCCGTGTACAGACTCTTCCCGCCGCCATGTTCGGACTCTTCACCGCCGTCGTGTCCAGCTCCATCGTCTTCGTGTCAATCGGTCATCTCTTCGTCTAGTCCCATGTCGTTATTCCCAGCCATGTGGACGTCCTCATCATCATCTTCACTTATCCATAGATTATAGTCATCCATGAAACCATTGATCAGGAAGTGGGCCTTCAAACTTCCACCATCAAAAGGGTCCAAAATTACTCCTTCTTTGCATTTTGTACACGGAAATCTAATCCCAGTTCATTTATTTCCATACATGTCCATCACCGCGGATTGCAAGTATCGCTCCACCTTCCTTCCACTCACCTTCATGACTGCAATGTATAACAAGAAAAAGGGTTATAAACAAAATGCATGCATATAAAAATTTGGCTTGACCTTGCCTAAAAATATGACATATCGAGTTTGCTCGAAATTCGCCGAAACGGAATTAAATCGACATTTCGGCAAAACATAAGCAACTCACGGGGCATGTCGCTGATGACCCACAAGTGTAGGGTATCTATCGTAGCCTTTTCGATAAGTAAGAGTGTCAAACCCAACGATGAGCAGAAGGTATTGACAAGTGATCTTGAGCAAGGAATAACTGCAAGTACTGAAAGATAACTTTTTATGGGTTTTCTAGTATAAGCAACAACGAAATAACTGCAAGTAAAGTAAATCGTGCTCAGGTGCAGCAAGTGACCCAATCCTTTTAAACACAAACACTAGTAGCAAAAACCTTATAGGCAGGACCTTAGTAGTAGCGCTGAAAAAATAAAAACGTTGCTGCTAATTAGCAGTAGCGCTGATCCGGTCAAGCGCTACTACTAACACCTTAGCAGTAGCGCTACTACTATGTGGGATCACACGATGCCACGGACGGTAGCTGCAGTAGCAACGTTGCCCAAAATCCAGCACTACTGCTAAGTGTTTAGCGGTAGCGCTTTGTTTTGCAGCACCACTGCTCCTAGTGCGCCACTTAGTAGTGGCGTTGCGCAAAATGCAGCGCTACTGCTAATTTTAACACCCCTCGTGGACCGTCTTTTTTAGTTTTGCAGAAAATAAAAAAAATGATAAAATCTTCAAAAAATAAAATCCTTTGAGATGTAGTTAGGTTTTAGTGCCTAGTTGGTATCCAAATTTTTAAATATGAATTTTGACCATTTTTCCAAACTTTTGAAAAAAAATGTAAAACGGCCATAACTTTTGCATACGACGTCGAAAAAAAGTTTAATATATCAAAAAAAACTAGAGAAAATTTGGGACTCTATTTCACCTAAGCTTGCCAAGTGAACTTTTCTCAGATGCTCAAAATTCCAAATGTAAAAAAAGTTATGACAAAAAGAAGTTTCTTCAAGAAGAAAAAAATATACTTATTTTATTTTCAATTTAAATTCAATATTATTATTACTTAGTTTGTTTATTTTAATAATTATTTTGATTTCAACAATTGAATCATGTGACATCAAGACCTAAGGGTTAATAGAATTGATAGCTTACTATTGTGAGGAAAACAACAAGTGCGGTCTTGAAAACTAGGGGCAATAGAACCATGAAGTTAAACGTGCTCGGGTTGAAGCACTGACAGGATAGGTGACCGGCCGGGAAGTTAGACGATTTAGAGATTAAATTGTCAAATAATTCAAAGATTTGAAATAAAAATTAGAATAAAACATAAAAACAAATCAAAACATATTCAAAAGTTTTCTCAGATTTGAAAATAAAAACATAGTTATCAGTAGCGCTGGACAGGGAAGCGCTACTGCTAACATTACTTACGAGTAGCACTGCCCATACGAGCGCTACTACTAAAGTTTAGCTGTAGCGCGATAGCAGTAGCGCTTGGCCCGGCGCTAGTGCTATGCAAAATTCAAGCGCTACTACTAGGGTTTTCCCTAGTAGTGAAAGGATAAGCTGAGGGACTAAACTTACAAAGACTAAGGCGTTCGTGAGGACACACGGGAAAGATAGTCAAGTGCTTTCGCCATAATCTGTCTAGTACTATGTTTTGTATTGATAAGTGTTATGTGGGTGGATCTTAACTAGTGCACCGTCTAGGCTCAGACAAGTACACTCTTATGATTAATCCCTCTTGCAAGTATCCGCAAATACAAGAGAGAAATTAAGGCAAAGCCTAACAATAGCAATAAGCTTTAGGATCCAATACTCCCTCATGCAAATGTATGCAAACTGGGGTTCAGGTTTCTATCACTCAGGCAACCCACCATAAGCATTCTTTATACATGATGCATTCCCCTAGGTCCTTAAAAAGGCGAAGTGTTATGTAGTCGACGTTCACATAACACAACTAGAAGAATAACACCATAACTTAAATATCAATCAACACATATTACTTCAACATCATATGACTACTAACATATAGACTTTTTCCATGTCCTCAAGAACTAGTGGAACTACTCACAAGACATAAAAGAGATCATGATCAGAGGTGATGAAAATATGATTAACAATCTGGCATCCTCCAACAAAACTCAATAGCATTCACCACAAAAGAGTAATGAACACCGGTAGAGTAGAGGGGATGAATAGTGCAAGGTACAACTCTGATTGCAATGATGAAGTAGATAGGATGAAGATGGAGATGGTGCTGGTGTTGGTGATGATGGTGATGATGATCTCAATGATGCCCGTGACGATGGTGATGACGATGAGGACGATCTCCCCTTCCGGGAGGAGTTCTCTCCGGGGGAATCTGCCAGCCGGAAAGTTCTTTTCTTCTCTCTAGGTTTCCGCCATGGAGTGGCGGCGGAATCGCGAAACTCTTATGTTTCCATAAATTTTAGGTCAAGAGGGACATATAGGACAAAGGAGATCACCGGAGGCTGGGACCATCACCCAGGCGGCCTCCTGGCGCGACCTAGGGGGGCGCCAGCAGGTCGCCTAGGTGACCTGTGGCCCCCCTCCGACTCTTCTTTTGCCTGTCTTCGGGGCCTCTTCAGAAACTTCTTCCCTCAAAATTTTAGTGCAATTGGAGATGTTCTAATATTGCAACTCTCCGTGCTATTTTCTCCGTTGAATCCTGCGTGTGCTGTTTCGGCACCGCAAAATTGTAAACTGTGTAAAATAAGCCTAAACACTATAAGCACATCATCATAAAGTGAAATATATCAATGAATAGAGACAAATTATGATACAAAATAGTGATGCATTTTAGACGTATCAACTCCCCCAAGCTTAGACTTTGCTTGTCCCCAAGCGAATACTGAGCTCGGTAAACCTGTCCACAAGTTTAGAGAGTGAAGTGTCGATAAATAAGAATACAGACAAGAAGAATCATAATTTATCTACTAAACTCAACCATCCTCAACAACAATCTCAACTCATAAGGCCCTTATGAAAGAGTAGTATCAATTACAATCAAAAGTAGAGCTAAGAAAACTCAACAAACCATTGCAAACATGTCCTTGGTCAAAGAACAACTAATAACTTTTAACTTTTGCTCTTCCTCTTATATTTTGATGAGATCAATGGAAGCTTTTTGAAAGAACATGTTATCAGTCAAGAAGTGAAAATGCTAACACTAAGGAATATGTTCGCTTTAGCTAGGCTTAACAAACAACTCACTTATCTTAATGATAATGTCAACAAAGGTGTGATATGACAATTCTCAATGAAACAATATAAATGCATGCATCTTGGTCAACGTAAAGTGTCTTCTCTTTTCAGGATTGAGAGAAGTGAGTTTACTGACTCAACATAAAAGTAAAAGATTGGCCCTTCGCGGAGGGAAGTAGGGAAAACTCATGTGCTAGAGCTTTTTAGAGAACAACAAGATTGTAAAACAAGATTTTGAGAGGTGCATGATTTGTCAATGAATGCTAGTAGGTAGCCCAATACTTCTAATGTTGGACAAGTTTTGAGGAACGGCTCACAAAGTGGGGACGATCACATCCCCTTAGTCTCCTTTTTTTATCACTACCAAAGTTTTTTTATTTCTCATCAACAAAGTGTGAAGGAGGCTTTGTTTGTTGTTATTATCTTTTACGAGCTGGGCGTGCTCATGCCAGTCCCTCCTCGTATTAGGGGTTCGCAGATAACATGCAAACCCAAGATAAAACTTGTCCAGTATGAGAAGATCATGAACTATCTACTATTTCCTCATGAGCTAAAACAGAGGCACAAAACAGGGTGTAATATTTGAAGGTTTAAAGATAGCACATAAGTAATATACTTTAGGAGTGGCGGTGAAATATCACGTATAGGGAGATATGGTGGACTCTTGGGAAGGTTGAGGTTTCATGGTATGGATGCACAAGGAGTATTCCCGCTTAGTGCAAGGGTTGGCTAGCAAAGGCTTTTGAGAGCAGCCAAATAATGTTGACTTGGATGCAAAGCAATATAAAGTTTAACATAAAGAATTGGCATAAAACATCAAGTTGTCTTCCTTGTCAGCGTAACACTTCAAGCATAAGAACATAAAGGTTTTGGCTATGTCGCTACTAGAAAAACTCATGCTTGTTGTTATGACCAATGCTATGTTTGCCAAGATTAAATGAAGTTTTCAAAGCCATACCTGATGTGTAAGATCAATACTCCCATAATAATTAGCATATAAGATCGATTGCAAGAAGAGGATACCAAGTGCAGCAAAGAATCCTATAGACTTCTCATTAATATTCCATCATAAACAATGCACGCTCACGGATACAACTTTCCACAAAGGAGTGATAGACCTCAATGCAAACACCTATTTCATTAGAGAACTTCCCTAGACATGATATTCCACTAAACTTGACCAAAAGAGGTAAAAGACAAAAATAAAGATATCGGGCACTCCCCCAAGCTTGGAACAAGCTAAGGGAATGCCATTACCCATGAAGATTTCACTCTTCATCCTACTTGTTGTTCTTCAATTCCGCTATTATGCACCGAAGGGCTTTGTTTTGAGCTTCCAATATGGCCACCTGTACTTTAAGAAAACGGAAGTCTTCATAGAATTGGTTAGTGATTCTGTAAGCTTCGGATATAGTAGATGACACAGGTGGAGCTCCTGGCGGAGGTGCAGTTTCTGAAAGGTTCAGAGAAAGATCATGCTGAGGGTTAATAAACCCCACGAGGATGGGGTTGTTGGAGTTGGATCCTCATGAAGAAGGATCTCCTTCTTGCTGGGCGGTGATCATCTTGACTTTCTCTCTCACGAAGCACTCCATCTCCGTTTGTCCTGCGGCTATCTCTTCATTGGTAGGCCATCCGGTAACCTTCCCTTGGTTGATATCCTGCTGTACACGGCGGAGACGGCGACCTGTGTAGTCTTCCCCACTTGAGTCGCAAGAAGACATCTCGAACAATGGCTTCTTAGCCTGGCAGAAAAAGATCGAAAGAGAAAGCGCATGGAATCACAAGATACAAAGCTGTGACGATCCGGGAAAATATATAGGAAAAATTTCTGCACCAAAAGGAAGGTAACGAGCCAAAGTGGAGTCAGAGACGGGCTTCAGGTTGTCCAGGCGGCCTCCTCGCGCGGCCAGGGCCTAGCCCGCGCCAACAGGTCGCCAGCGTGACCTGGAGGTCCTCTCTGGCTCCGCTTCGGCTCTAAATTTTCCTAATTTTGCAAAAATGCAGAATACGGAACTTTTATTGATGTTCGCGAAGTTTCCTTACCGTATTTCATACCTTTTCTTATTCTGCTTTTTCCGGTGTCTGATACAGTGTTGCAATATGTTCTTCGTGAGTGCCTACCTGTATCACATCCACCTCTAGATTGATGGGGTCTCTAGCCATGTAATGCTTGAGTCTTTGCCCATTCACAACATGTTGTTTTGTGCCTTCAAAACTATTAATCTTGATTGCACCGGAGCGGTAGACTTCTTCGATATGGTACTGTCCTTCCCACTTGGAAATTAGTTTACCTAGAGAAAACCTGAAACGAGATATATACAACAAAACTTTGTCACCAAAATTAAATTCACGTTTCAAAATTCTCTTGTGATGCCACTTCTTTACCTTTTCTTTGAAAACTTTTGCGCTCTCATAAGCTTCACTTCTCCATTCATCAAGAGAAGTCAAGTTCATGGGACGCTTTTCAGCAGCAAGCTTTGGATCAACATTAAGCTCTCTAACATCCCAGAAAGCTTTGTGTTCTAACTCTAGAGGTAGATGGCATGCCTTGCCATAAACCATCTTATACGAAGGCATCCCCATGGGATTTTTGTAAGCAGTTCTATATGCACACAAGGCATCTCCTAGCTTATTGGACTAGTCCTTTCTAGAACTGTTCACTGTATTTTGCAAGATCAACTTGATCTCTCTATTTGTGAACTCAACTTGCCCACTTGTTTGCGGGTGGTAGGGTGAAGCAATTCTATGATTAACATCATATTTGGCTAGAGCCTTCCTAAAAGCATAGTTGATAAAATGTGATCCTCCGTCGGTCATTAGGTACCTAGGAACACCAAACCTGCGGAAGATTACATCCTTGAGCATTTTCAAAGATGTCTTAAGCACTTTCAGTGGGGATTGCTTCAACCCACTTGGTCACATAATATACAGCTACTAAGATGTGAGTGTATTTGTGTGAAGGAGGTAATGGACCCATAAAATCAAAACCCCAGCAATCAAATGGCTCAATGACTAGCGAATAATTCATAGGCATCTCATTCCTCCTACTAATATTACCAACTCTCTCGCACTTATCACATGATAAAACGTAGTTTCTAGCATCTTTAAAGAGAGTAAGCCAATAAAAACCTGATTGGAGAACCTTGTGTGCGGTCCTCTCACCGACATGATATCCTCCATAAGGACTTCTATGACATTGTCTCAAGATATCATTCTGCTCATGCTCCGGTATGCATCTCCTCACAATCCCATCTTCACCTTCTCTAAAAAGATGTGGGTCATCCCAAAAGTGATACCTCAAGTCGTGGAAGAACTTCTTCCGCTGCTGAAATTTTAAACCTGGAGGCAAAAACTTTGCAACAATAAAATTAGCATAATGTGCATACCTTGGATCTGAATTAGATTTCGCCTGCAAAATAGCTAACTGTTCATCAGGAAAACTATCGTTAACCGGAATAGGATCATGTGGTATGTCCTTCATCCTGGAAAGGTTGTCTGCTACAGGGTTGTCTGCTCCTTTCCTATCAACAATCTGCAAATCAAATTCTTGAAGAAGAAGGACCCATCTGATAAGCCTTGGTTTGGCATCCTTCTTTTCCATAACATACTTAATAGCAGCATGATCAGTGTGGATGATAACTTTAGAATCAAGAATGTAAGGCCTAAACTTATCACAAGCAAACACTACCGCTAAAAATTCTTTCTCAGTAGTAGCATAATTCTTTTGAGTAGTGTCAAGGGTTTTGCTATCATAATGGATAACATTCAGTTTCTTATCAACCATTTGTCCTAACACTGCTCCAACAGCAAAATCACTAGCATCACACATGATTTCAAAAGGCAAATTCCAATCAGGTGGTTGGACTATAGGGGCGGTTATCAAGGCTTTCTTAAGAACTTCGAAGGCTTCCTTACAATATTCATCAAACACAAAAGGAATATCCTTCTGGAGAAGATTAGTAACGGGTTTCAAAGTTTTAGAAAAGTCTTTGATAAATCTCCTATAGAAACCAGCATGACCAAGGCAACTACGAATACCTGTGATGTCCCTTGGATAAGTCATTCTCTCGATTGCTTCAACCTTTGCCATGTCCACCTCGATTCCTTTTTCAGAAATCCTGTGGCCAAGAACAATTCCCTCATTGACCATGAAGTGGCACTTATCCCAGTTGAGTACCAAGTTCGTCTCCTCGCATCTCTGCAAAACTTTATTAAGGTTGTGGAGAAAATGGTCAAAAGAGGTTCCATAGACGGAGAAATCGTCCATGAAGACCTCCACAATTTCCTCAGAAAAACATGAAAGATAGCGGACATACACCTTTGAAAAGTAGCAGGAGCATTGCATAAACCAAAAGGCATACATCTATAAGCATAAGTACCAAAGGGACAAATAAAAGTGGTCTTTTCTTTATCGACAGTATTAACATGAATTTGAGAGAAGCTGGAGGACCCATCAAGATAGCAAAAGTGAGTGTTTTTGGATAATCTTTCGAGCATTTGGTCGATGAACGACAGCGGGTAGTGGTCCTTCCTCGTTGCCTTGTTAAGCTTCCTGTAACTAATACACATTCTATATTCAATAATAATTCTTTGAGGTATTAGTTCATTCTTATCATTAGGAACCATAGTCGTACCTCCTTTCTGGGGAACACAATATACTGGACTTACCCACCTACTATCAGTTATAGGGTATAGATAATACCTGCGGCCAGAAGCTTGAGGATTTCGGTCCTCACAACATTCTTCATCTTCGGGTTTAACCGTCGTTGATGATCAACCACCGGTTTAGCATCAGGCTCAAGATTCACTACAAGAAATATGTCAACTAACGACCTTCAATATTGGTCACCGAATGGTCATTGATTTCCATTTGCGACCTTTTTACGACCAAAAACAAACGGTCAAAAGCTGAGGGTCTCTAATGAACTATAATGACCTTTTTGCTGGATTGGTCGTAGGATTTTACGACCAAACGAAAGCATTGAAATTATTTTGGTCACTAGCAATCTGCCCACGCCACGTCGGATCTCACATGGCAAGCTGACGTGGCATAGAATCAGCTCGGTCCAATTCGATGTTTTAAATGGGCCGAGCCCATTAATCCAGCCCATTTAATGTTTTTTCTCTTTATTTTGCTTAGCTGCATGGGCCTGGCCCAATAATCCCCAACATTTTAGCCTTTTTAATTTTGGGTTGTGGCCTTTTACTTTCTATTGATTTTCTTTTTTAGCCATTTTATTTTTGTACTGGTCCCACTAGTCAGATTGGTCCCACATTTCACCCTGATCTCAAAATCAGCCCCACATATCAGAAATTTCAAAATATGTCAAACAACCATTATAACTTGAACCCCTTTGCCAGGTTACCATTTCCGGGGTATTCAAATCACATACACATTCATTATTTTGAACAATCCAAAGAGCAAATGGAATTCGTCCAAAACAATAATACATTAGTCTATTACAATCGTTACATTATACTACAGTACTACAGCCCAAATAAGCCTACTATTGCCTACAATTACAATACATAATATGCTACTCTTTGCTGATATGCTTCGCAGCTTCGGACTTGGATTCGCATTTCACCTGTGCAAAAAATAAGAATGAACATATATGAATAAGAATGAACATATAAGAATAAAAATGCTACTACTACACATCTTAGACTCGGAGTAAACAGAAGCAATCAAGATTCAAATTTAAAGATACGGTATGTGATAGAAATGTTCATAGTTGAAGCTACAAAAATGTTCTAAGAAAATGCCAAAGACACATAACAGTACAGAACTGTACATCACTTATTATCTGAATTGCAATGTTACATCTAAAAGGCAGACAATTAAATGCTAGTAGTGCGCACGGCCTTAATCATGCAGCAGAACTGAACATAGAAAAATTATCATCACTTTAAGTAAAGCAGCCGACTACTATATCATACAACCATCAGAAATGGTTTGATAGCACAAAACAGATCGCATATGATTGTGCAAAGGCATGTACACACAAAAAGGTGCTTGTTTAGGTGGGAATAATTTGAGTTGCAGAAATGGTTCAGATAAAAATAACAGAAACCAACATCACGGTGAAACAAGTGACCAAGCCAGGCTGATCCGAAACTGATGGTACAACTTTGTTTTGGCAGCGGAGAGAAGCTGAAGGCCATTTTCATAAAACAACGGGTGGAGCCTTATCGAACAGAGCAGTTGTAAGACAGAAATGGTGGTCTTTCAGCAGCAAAATGGAAGTCAACCTTCCAGCAGACTACACAGTGCCCGCTTAAACAAAAGCAAACATGGCTTCGATACAACATTAATATGTATCCTGTTAGCACAAACAGCACTGCATTCCGCAACTGAACCACTGATACTAGGTGCCAAGACTGTTCACAGCAATAATAGCATGAACACGCTGTACCGGTGCTACAGCAATACTAGCTTAAGGAATGTTATATGTAAAGGTTAAAGAACACACTATCGGAGAGAAACAACATGGCAAGATGCTATTGGAGAGAAATAACTTGCTAAATTGAGCTCTTACGAGTGTAGGAGGGGGTGGATGGATATTATGCTCAGGTGTGAACCATGTTGTTCTGGTGACGCAAAAAGCATGCCTAGCAAGTTCGATACAAGAGATAGTACATAGTACACAGGATGTGGTGCGTTATACCTCATCACTACCCTCATCATCATCGTCGTAATTTATCTCCGACTTGGACTTGTCGGATTCCTCCTCATCTTCCTCCTCTACCTCCTTGGAAGCGTCCTTCTTTGGGGCAGCAACAGTGCTCTAAACAAACAAATTCAGTTGTGCAAACTGTGCTGCAACTGTGTCCATTCTGCAACAGATCTACCAAGCTCCTTGTTTAGGATAGAGACCTTGTTTTCTGAGGGAAGTTCCTTGACGCTTGATATGTCTGAACCTAGAAAGCACATTGGGGAAATGAGGAATGAACTGCAAGTACAAGCATCGTGAACACAAGGGGAGGGAAATCAGGGAAGAGGGCCAGTGGCATTACCCTTGCTGCCCATCTGGTTGAGGAACGGGAGCAGCTGCCGGTAGCCGAAGGAGGACAGATCGCGCACGAGCTTGGATCGCGTGCCATGGCCTCAGCCTCCTACATCTCGAGGATGTCTCCTTCTGGAACGACACGCCGAACTTCCTCTCCACACCTGCAACCACGTAACGATCATCAGTAATCCGACACGACACTCGGCGAACGAACTAAGAACCAGACAACAAAACCATGCTTACAGTCGGCGAGGTCTTGCCGGAGCTGGCCCTCCCGGGTGAGGGCCATCATGATCTGGGGCACGCCGAGCGGGAGGGCGTCGCCGCGGTCGACCTGCCAGAAGTGGACGGTCTTGCCATAGGTCCTGGCCACCTTCTCGAGGTCGCGGCGCTCGACGACGCCGGGCACGACGCGCATGAAGAGCACGCCGCCCCTGACCTCGAACTCGTGGGTGTGCCACAGCGGCTTCTCCTCGTCGGGCAGCGTGAGGAACAGCTCCTCGACGATGATGTACTCGAGGCCGATGAGGCGCGCGTCGGCGTCGGGCCCGTCGAAGATGAGGCACTACCGCACGTCCTCGTTGAGGTGTGCGCAGAAGTGGTGCGCCTCCACCTGCCGCGTCATGTTGTCCCCGTAGAAGTGGAACGCGCACAGGTGCTGGTGGATCTGGTTGATAGCCATGGAGGGGTGGTGGACGGGGTGGGGAGGCAGGTCCTGGTTGAGGTGCGCGCAGAAGTGGTGGATCTGGTTGATAGCCAAGAAGGAGGACACGGAGGCAGGTCGGGCAAGCGGTGGGGAGGGGAGAGGGTGGGGGCGGCGGCCATGACCGACGACGACGGCGACAAGGTGTGAGGGAGCAGGCGGGGCGGTGGGTGGCGGCGCCGATGTGGGGAAGGGATTGGATCGGGGAGCTGGAGAGGAAGGAGCTCGGGAGGAAGGGAGGGAGGAGGAAGAAAGGAGGCGGGGAGGTGGATGAAAGATGCGAGAAGGACAAACCTAGGTTTCGTCTACAGGGTAGAGGGCTGCCGTTGGATCCAGGATCATCCAACGGTCCTTGATGCATGATCCGCGTGAGATCTTCATGGACCAATCAGAACGGTCCTTGATGCAGGATTATCATCAAAACGTAAAATATCATCACAACGTGAGAGTCTCTACAAAAGAAATTCACAACGTTATGGTCACACATCATTTTATGTTTGACGCGTAATTAGAGTGTCACTTAGTACACTTCGTACACCAGAGGATGCTTTTCCTACAAAAGAAATTCACTTTATGTCGCCAATCTTACCAATCTTGGCAAAAATGAAGGATGATATCAACTCGAACTTGCGGAAAGATACAGAGAGAAGAGAAAGCTTGGACTCGGGTTAGACGAAGCAACTTTATATAGGGAAGACCTTAGACGAAGCAACTTTATCGTGTGTGAAGATTCATGGTTTTCAAGCCAAATGATCAATCTTGTGACCACAATCATGATATAGTTTGTTGAAACGATCTAATATTATGCACAAGGGTGCATATTGGAATGGCAAACAATATTGATTAAGGAAGTTTTCATTTTACTTGTATAAAAAATTCATTTTTCATTTTTCAAGTGTCCGAAATTAGTTTTTTTGTAAAGGATCTACCATATATTTGTTTCAAAATTGTACCAATTCATTTTTCTAAATACTAGGTCATATTTAATGTATAATTGACAAAATGGATGGGTGTTAAAATCTTTTATCCACCTCTAGTGAAAAAGACAAATTGCCGCCGATTCAGGAGGAAGCGGTTCAAATTTGAACTAGAGGTGCCTCATAGTTTTCTCATGATTTTTTCTTAAAATAATTTTTAGGTAAATAAATATCTATTTAATCATAGATCCAACAAAAAATTGGCAAGATTCAACCCCTAGCTATGAACGGTCATGCCCGCCGTTTCGACCGCATTTTCAAACGGGCATAAAAAATTAAAAAACAAATCAAAAAAATGGAAAACCTTCGCGTTGTGTCATAATATGTGAACAAGATACCAGGAAGAACAATAAACTTGTAATACGGTGATTATTATAAAAAAGTATTCTCAGAAATGGGTTATCGTGTGTGAAGGTTCACGGCTATCAAGCCAAATGATCAATCTTATGGCCACATTCATGGCATACTTTGTTGAAATGATCTAATATTATGCACAAGGGTGCATATTGGAATGTCAAACAATGTTGATTAAGAAAGTTTTTCATTTTCTTTGTATGAAAAATTAATTTTCCATTTTTCAAGTGCCCGAAATGAGTTTTTTTATGAAGGACCTACCATATATTTGTTTTAAAATTATACCAAATCATTTAAAAAAAATACTAGGACATATTTAATGCACAAGTCAAAAGATTTTATCCACTTCTCGTGAAAAAGACAAATTGTCGCACATTCAGTAGGAAGGGGTTAAATTTGAACTAGAGGTGCCTTATACTTTTTTCATGATTTTTTCCTAAAATCATTTTTAGGTAAAGAAGTATCGGTTTAATCAGAGATCCAACAAAATTTTGGCAAGATTCAACCCCTAGTTATGAACGGTCATGCGTGAAATTTCGATCGCATTTTGAAACGGGTATAACAAAAATTTTAAAAAATGTAAAACCTTCGCATTGTGTCATAATATGTGACCAAGTTATCAGGAAAAATAATAAACTTGTAATACGGTGATTACTTTAAAAAAGTGTTCTCAAAAATGGGCTATCGTGTGTGAAGATTCATGGCTTTCAAGCCAAATGATCAATCTTATGACCACATTCATCACATAGTTTGTTGAAACGATATAATATTATGCACGAGGGTGCATATTGGAATGGCAAACAATGTTGATTAAGGAAATTTTCATTTTCCTTGTATGAAAAATTCATTTTTCAAGTGCCCGAAATGAGTTTTTTTAAGGATCTACCATATATTTGTTTCAAAATTGTACCAAATCATTTTTAAAAATACTAGACCATATTTAATGTACAATTGACAAAATGGTTGCGTGTTAAAATCTTTTATCCATCTCTAGTGAAAAAGACAAATTGTCGCCGATTCAGAGGAAGCGGTTCAAATTTGAACTAGAGGTGCCTAATAGTTTTCTCATAATTTTTTCCTAAAATTATTTTTAGGTAAAGAAGTATCTATTTAATCATAGATCCAACAAAATTTTGGCAAGATTCAACCCCTAGCTATGAACGGTCATGCCCGTCGTTTCCACCGCATTTTGAAACGGGCATAACAAAATAAAAAAATCTAAAAAATGGAAAACTTTCGCGTTGTATCATAATATGTGACCAAGTTACCAGGAAAAATAATAAACTTGTTATACGGTGATTATTATAAAAAAAGTGTTCTTAGAAATAGGCTATCATGTGTGAAGATTCATGGCTATCAAACCAAATGATCAATCTTATGGCCACATTCATGACGTAGTTTGTTGAAACTATCTAATATTATGCAAAAGGGTGCATATTGGAATGGCAAACAATGTTGATTAAGAAAGTTTTCATTTTCCTTATATGAAAAATTCATTTTCAATTTTTCAAGTGCCCGAAATGAGTTTTTTGTGAAGGACCTACCATATATTTGTTTCAAAATTATACCAAATCGTTTTTACAAAATACTAGGACATATTTAATGCACAATTGATCAAATGTTCGGGTGTCAAAAGATTTTATCCACCTCTCGTGAAAAAGACAAATTGCCGCACATTAAGGAGGAATTGGGTCAAATTTGAACTAGATGTGCCTCATACTTTTTTCATGATTTTTTCCTAAAATCATTTTTAGGTAAAGAAGTATCGGTTTAATCAGAGATCCAACAAAATTTTGGCAAGATTCAACCCCTAGTTATGAACGGTCATGCGTGACGTTTCGACCGCATTTTAAAACGGGCATAACAAATTTAAAAAAAAATCAAAAAATGCAAAACCTTCGCGTTGTGTCATAATATGTGACCAAGTTACCAGGAAAAATAATAAACTTGTAATACGGTGATTACTTTAAAAAAGTGTTCTCGAAAATGGGCTATCGTGTGTCAAGATTCATGGCTTTCAAGCCAAATGATCAATCTTATGGTCACATTCATGACATAGTTTGTTGAAACGATCTAATATTATGCACAAGGGTGCATATTGGAATGGAAGATTAAGGTTTTTTTTTTCATTTCCTTTTATGAAAAAATTATTTTCCATTTTTCAAGTGCCCGAAATGAGTTTTTTTAAGGATCTACCATATATTTTGTTTCAAAATTGTACCAAATCATTTTTCTAAAATACTAGGCCATATTTAATGTACAATTGACAAAATGGTTGGGTGTTAAAATCTTTTATCCACCTCTAGGGAAAAAGACAAATTGCCGCCGATTCAGTAGGAAGCGCGGCAAATTTGAACTAGAGGTGCCTCATAGTTTTCTCATGACTTTTTCTAAAATCATTTTTAGGTAAAGAAGTATCTCTTTAATCATAGATTCAACAAAATTTTGGCTAGATTCAACCGTTAGCTATGAACGGTCATGCCCGCCGTTTCGACCGCATTTTGCAACGGGCATAACAAATTAAAAAAATCAAAAAATGCAAAACCTTCGCGTTGTGTCATAATATGTGACCAAGTTATTAGAAAAATAATAATCTTATAATACGGTGATTATTATATAAAAAAAAGTGTTCTCAGAAATGGGCCATCGTGTGTGAAGATTAATGGCTTTCAAGCCAAATGAGCAATCTTATGGCCATATTCATGACATAATTTGTTGAAACGATATAATATTATGCACAAGGGTGCATATTGGAATTGCAAACAATATTGATTAAGGAAGTTTTCATTTTCTTTGTATGAAAAATTTATTTTACATTTTTCAAGTTTTCGAAATGAGTTTTTTTGTGAAGGATCTACCATATATTTGTTTCAAAATTGGACTGCATCATTTTTCTAAAATAGTAGGTCATATTTAATGTACAATTAACAAAATAGTTGGGTGTTAAAAGATTTTATCCATCTCTAGTGAAAAAGACAAATTGTCGCCGATTCAAGAGGAAGCGGGTCAAATTTGAACTGCAGCTATATTATAATTTGCTCTTTATTTTTCTTGAAAATCATTTATAGGCACATAAGTATATATTTAATAAGAATTACATGGTGTGGTGGCTTGACGCCGAGGTTTGGATGGTGGTCGAGGGGCCCAACTCGAGAGCGCGTGAACTTGCATGCGAGCCACGTGGTCACCGCGTTACCGTTGCGTTGCCATGCATTTTGGGTGGAATAGGCATGTCTGGTGGGTTAGACACTCCCTTGGTAGGTGTCAGGAAGAAGAATACAATAGAAGAATCTCATGAGGAGACCGAACTAAGCTCAAACATGAATTAGCAGCCAAGTGTTTGATTAGCGGTGCGGGTAATGCACGTAGACAATGGGCCTAATTTTTTGCTGAGCATGATCATCTACTAAGGAGACTTTGTTGCCAAAATTTTAGCTCAAATGGATGAAACTAGGTGACACTTGCTTTGCAAAGTACCACACTATGCAGAAATATGGATGTTGAAGCTCGGATCAAATGAATCAATGGATTGAGCTGAAATTTGGTGTATGATGTTAATTAGGGCATATGAAGGCACTGTAAAAAATGTATACCATTTGGACATGCCAAAGTGACACTTACTTCACAATGTGTCAACCTGGACAGAAAATGGTAATTGAAACTCGGCTCACATAGATGATTGGATTGAGCTGAAATTTAGAGGAGGATAATAATTTGGGCACATTAAGGCACTATAAAAAATTCATAAAATTTGGATAAACAAAAATTGTACTTCCTTCACAATGCTCTCTACTGAACAGAATATTGGGAAAAATATTGAGGGAAACTGGCTGAATTAAACGAGCTAAAATTTGGTGGAGTGAGGTTGTATGGCTAGTTTTATTACATTGTAAATTTTCATCAACTATAAAGCAATATAAAATGTAGTTGCTTCACAAACTAAAAATATTACCAGAAACAAAGATTGGATGATGAGCTCACATGGATTGTTAGATGGGGCTAAAATTTTGTGGAGAGCTATGTTTTGGGCACATACAAGATGTGGAAAAAATTCAACTCATGAGGATATTCCTATCTAGTACTTCCTTCACAACCTGTAAGCTGAACACAAACTTTGGAAATTTGCTGAGAAAGATTTACTAGGCAAATGGTTACGAAAGTTTTCATGACGCAATGATTTGGGTACGAAAGAGTGCCTAAAAATGTGAGGGTCATCAAAGAAATAGAAATAACACTTTCTTCACAAAGTGCTATTCTGAAAAGAATAGGAAAATGAATATTGCTAAATTATTTTCGAACTATGGAAGGAAGGGTTTTCACATATTTGAGGAATATATGATCCAAAGTATTTATGAGACTTTTTCGAGAATTTTTGGAATGACAGAATAGTAGGTTGCTTCACAAACTAGGAAACAAATAACACATGGACATGACACGTATGCAAAACTGATGATGTGGCACCTAGTCATACCTATGACCATATATATTGGTCGTAATTAGCTACAAATTAGGCAGCGAAACAGGGATATCTGCTTTACGACCTTTTCCAGTAAGGAAGTTACGACGTTTCTGATGAAAAAGGTCGTTCGTTTTTGAGGTTAGGACCCCTCCAGACAGCTTACGACCAATTGTTCTCAAATGGTCATAGATTTACGACCAATTCTGCGAGTGTCACTGACAAAAGGTCGGTAGTTGACATATTTCTTGTAGTGATTGATAGTATGGTGACAAATAGATGGACTAATCCCCTTAAGATCATCAAGGGTATAGCCAATAGCGCCTCGGTGTTTACGAAGGACTTCCAATAATCGCTCTTCCTCATATCCTGAAAGTTTAGAATTGATAATAACAGGATATACTTTCTTTTCATCTAAATAAGCTTACTTGAGTGTACTGGGAAGAGGTTTAAGATCAAACACCGGGTCTTCTTTTCGTTTTGATAAAATTCCCAAAGGCTCAACCGAAAGGTGGTGCTTGAGGATAGCAGGTCGTCTCAAGAATATGTCATCTAGCTCATTACTTTCCTGCATATGCATATCATTCTCGTGGTTTTCCATAAATTGTTGCAAAGGATCATTAGGAGGAATAGCAATAGAAGCAATCTCTTCAATAATTTTATCGCTACTAAGAAGATCAGTACCACAAGTTTGCTTCGAGAATTTAGAAAAGTTAAATTCATATGGCTGACCATTAAATTCAATAGATACTTTTCATTTCTTGGAATCTATAATAGCTCCACAAGTTTTGAGAAAAGGCTACCAAAGATAATAGGGAAAAAACTATCTTGCACTGAACCAAGTACTAGAAAGTCGATAGGATATTTTACCTTTTCACATAAAGCTTCAACATCTCGCACAATTCCAATAGGAGACATAGTTTCTTTGTTTGCAAGATGAATAGTAACATCAACTTCTCCAATTTCACATGGTAGAATCTCATTCATAATCTCTTGATAAAGTGAAAAAGGAATAGCACTGGATCCCAAATCACATAGCCCATAATAATTATGATCTCCTATTTTAACAGATACAACTGGAGTACCTGAAATTGGGCCTTTATTCTTGGGTGTAACAAGGTTAGTGGAAACAACACAAAAATTTATATTAGAATCCTCAATATTACTAGTAACAAGATCCTTGACTAATGCAACCTGAGGATCTACTTTAATCAGGTCCTCATGCTCATCACTCGTTCTTTCACTTTTATTCAGGATGCCTGTGACAAAAGAATGCACCCTCATCCTTGCGGGAAAAGGGGTTTTTTCATATTCAACTTCAGGCAAGATAGGGTCAACAACATTAATATCAACATGTAATTCCTTAAAAGGTTTATGGTTTAGATCCTCCTTCTCAGAAGAGTCAATATGAGATTCAAAGTCTTTGCAAAAATCAAATAGAAGCTGGGAATCAAGACCAATCTTAGCACAAAAGGTATTGCAATAATCAGTTTTCACATAGCTCTCAATGTAATCACGCTCATAATTTATAATGGGTTCAACACCTTTATCGATCTCCCAGTCTCCAGTGTTCTTCTGGATCCTTTCAATAAGATCCCACTTAGCTTCATTGCTTTTGTTGGAGAATGCTCCACTAGAGGAAGCATCAAGCATCTCTTTATCTTAACGAGAAAGTCTTGCATAAAAATTTGTGAGAATAATTTCTTTGGCGAGCTCATGATTAGGACATTTTAGCATTAAGGATTTCAATCTCCCCCAAGCTTGAGCGATGCTTTCTCACTCACGAGACCAAAAGTTATAAATATAATTCATGTCTCGATGTAATTCATGAAGAGGATAAAACTTTGCATAAAAGAGAGGCATAAGATCTTGCCAATTTAGTAAATGACAGTCATCAAGAAGCCTATACCAAATCAAAGCCTTATCTTTTAATGATATAGAAAATAGCTTTCTCATAACAAACTCCATCGATATACCTGCAAGCTTAAATAAGGAGCATAATTGTGAAATATATAGTAAGTGTTCACCAGGATGTCTATCTCCTGCATATCGATTACCCAAGACACAATCAATAATACCAGTTGGTATTTTAAAGGGCACAATTTCAGTAGGTGGGGGAGGCTTGTCCACCACAATAGCGTTGGGGCGGTTCCCCACGAGCAAGAAACCTAGAGCAGAGTGGTCCATAGGGACAAAAAGTGGGAACAGTAAAACAAAAACAGCACGTACAGTGTAAATATTTCCTTACCAAATTCACTTACCAATAGCGCTCTACTCCCCGGCAACGGTGCCAGAAAATGGTCTTGATGACCCACAACTGTAGGGGATCTATCGTAGCCTTTTCGATAAGTAAGAGTGTCGAACCCAACGAGGAGCAGAAGGTATTGACAAGTGATCTTGAGAAAGGAATAACTGCAAGTAATGAAAGGTAACTTTTTAAGGGTTTTCTAGTATAAGCAACAAGGAAATAACTGTAAGTAAAGTAAATCGTGCCGGGGTGCAGCAAGTGGCCCAGTCCTTTTAAACACAAAGGATAAGCCGAGGGACTAAACTTATAAATACTAAGGCGTTCCTGCGGGAAAGATAGTCAAGTGCTTTCGCCATACTCTGTTTAGTACTATGTTTTGTATTGATAAGTGTTATGTGGGTGGATCTTAACTAGTATACCGTCTAGGCTAAGACAAGTACACTCTTATGATTAATTCCTCTTGCAAGAATCCTCAAATACAAGAGAGAAATTAAGGCAAAGCCTAACCATAGAAATAACCTTTAGGATCCAATACTCCCTCAGGCAAAAGTATGCAAACTGGGGTTCAGGTTTCTGTCACTCCGGCAACCCACCATAAGCATTCTTTATACACGATGCATTCCCCTAGGTCCTTAAAAAGGCAAATTGTTATGTAGTCGACGTTGATGACCCACAAATATAGGGGATCTATCGTAGTCCTTTTGATAAGTAAGAGTGTCGAACCCAACGAGGAGCAGAAGGATCTGACAAGTGGTTTTTAGCAAGGTAATATCTACAAGCACTGGAATTATCGGTAACAAGTAGTTGTGTGGTGAGATGATTCATAGCAAGTAGAAAGTAACAAAAGTAATAACAGTGCAGCAAAGTGGCCCAATCCTTTTTGTAGCAAGGGACAAGCCTGGACAAAGTCTTATAGGAAGTAAAACGCTCCCGAGGACACATGGGAAAATCTATCAAGCTAGTTTTCATCACGTTCATATGATTCGCGTTCGCTACATTCATAGTTTGATATGTGGGTGGACCGGCGCTTGGGTAATTCCCTTACTTGGACAAGCATCCCACTTATGATTAACCCCTCTCGCAAGCATCCGCAACTACGAAAGAAGAATTAATACAAAGTCTAACCATAGCAATAAACTAGTGGATCCAAATCAGCCCCTTGCGAAGCAACACATAAATTAGGGTTTAAGCTTCTGTCACTCTAGCAACCCATCATCTACTTAATACTTACCAATGCATTCCTCTATGCCCAAATAATGGTGAAGTGTTATGTAGTCGACGTTCACATAACATCACTAGAGGAAAAACAACATACAACACATCAAAATATCGAACGAATACCAAATTCACGTGACTACTTATAGCATGACTTATCCCATGTCCTTAGGAACAAAAGTAACTACTCACAAAGCATAATCATATTCATGACCAGATAGGTAATGAGTAGCATCAAAGATCTGAACATAAACTCTTCCACCAACTAATCCAACTAGCATCAACTACAAAGAGTAATTAACAGTACTAGCAACCGTACAAGTACCAATCGGAGTCGCGAGACGGAGATTCGTTACAAGAGATGAACTAGGGTTTGGAGATGAGATGGTGCTGATGAAGATGTTGATGGTGATGAGTCCCCTCCGATGAGAGGAGTGTTGGTGATGACTATGGCGACGATTTCCCCCTCCGGGAGGGAAGTTTCCCCAACAGGATCATCCTGCCGGAGCTCTAGATTGGTTATGCTCAAGTTCCGCCTCGTGGCGGCGGAGAATCCTCCAAAAAGCCTCCTCCTGATTTTTTCTGGAACAAAACCCTTCTTGTAGCAAAAGGGGGGAGCCAGAGGGCCAAGTGGGAGCCCACAAGCCCCCTAGGCGCGGCCAGGGGGGAGGCCGCGCCTAGCAGGCTTGTGGCCTCCTGCTGGCGCCCCTGTGGTACTTCTTCGGCCCAGTATTTTTTATAAATCTCAAAAAAATCCTCGTTGATTTTCACGGCTTTTGGAGTTGCGCAGAATAGGTATCTCAAACTTGCTCCTTTTTCTGGCCAGAATTCCAGCTGCCGGCATTCTCCCTCTTCATGTAAACCTTGCAAATTAAGAGAGAAAAGGCATAAGTATTGTACTGTGAAGTGTAATAACAGCCCAAAAAGCGATAAATATCAACATGAAAGCATGATGCAAAATGGACGTATCAACTCCACCAAGCTTAGACCTTGCTTGTCCTCAAGCCAAAGCCGAGATCAATAAATATGCCCACATGTTTAGGGAGAGAGGTGTCGACAAAACAAAATACGAACATGCAGGCATCATGATCATAGTCAGAACAGCAATACCAACATATAATCTCTCATGCTAAAGTGATAATTCCTTCACAAAGTAAAGTATGGATCAAGAACCTTACCGAGAATTAACAACCGATAGCGTTTAGTCATTGAAGCAATTGCAATTTATTACAAATCGGAAAGAGTGAAATAAGAGCTTGTAAAGCAAATCCATATACTTAATCATCTTTTCATCCTCTACAATTGCTACAACTCACGTGGTACTCATGAGATCAAATTTTCAGATGGACACAAAGAAAGATAGGGGCTTATAGTTTCGCCTCCCAACCATTTACCTCAAGGGTAATGTCAACAACAATAATTCATGAATACTTACCTCCAAGTTGACATATGAATATAGATCTTTCCCTAGCATATGATGTTAGCCAAGATAAAGGCGAAATAAGGAATTGGTGAAGATCACCATGACTCTTTCAAGGGAAAAAAGTAAAAGTACAAGATAGGCCCTTCGCAGAGGGAAGCAGAGGTTGTCATGCGCTTTTGAGGTTTGGATGTGTGTCCTCTTAGTGTGGAGGAACGTCACTTTATATTGCCTCCTGTGATAAAGAACTTTATTATGCAGTCTATCGCTTTTATGTCTTCCTCATCACAGGTTCGTACAAAGCTTATTTTACACACACTAAAAGATCGTACATATTAGGGAGAAATTTTATTACTTGCACCGATGACAACTTACTTGAGGGATCTTATTCAATCCATAGGTAGGTATGGTGAAATCTCATGGCAAAACTGGGTTGAAGGTTTATGGATGCACAAGTAGTATCTCTACTTGGTGCGGGAGTTTTGGATAATATGAGGTGGAAGCAATCGTCACATGCTAAGGGATCTCTAGTCATATAACATTGTTTGGAGCCAAGCAAACACAATTCATTATGTTTTCTTTCTTGTCCAACATCTACCTCTAAGCATGTAATAGTGTAGTGAGTGTTCACAATCATAGATGGTGTTAAAGATGATATATTTATATGTGAACCTCTCCTTCTTTATCACTTCCTATTAATTGCAACAATGACCAAGGTCTACGTTTGTATACCCTCAACAAGTTTCAATCAACATTCTTTTTATATATGAAGCCATCACTTCCCATAAGATCATTACATGATCTTTCATGCTTTTGTTCTTTTCTCATTCTCTTGATCATGGCATGAGGCAAAGCCCTTAAATAAGACACTCTTTATTATATCGCTCACGAGTTCGAATACATTAGGGATGACACAAAGAAAAACTCAAGCCTAAAATACTAAGACCTTTATTCTACTTGAGAAAGATAAAACCAAAAAGGAACAAACTAAAACAAAGGTAAAGGCAAAAGATGTGATGGTGATACGATACCGGGGCAACTCTCCCAAGCTTGGCAAAAGCCACGGGGATTGCCCATACCCATGCTCAGTTGTCTTCCTTTGGATGTGATGATGGTGGAGATGTTACAGAGGTCTTTAACTTGTTTAATTTCCACTTGAGCATAAAATTCTGCTCCCTCAGATCATCAATTTCCTCTTCAAGCCTCAACACCCTTTTACATAATTCCTGCTTACTCTCGTGCAAGAAACGAGAAGGGATAAACAAAGTCTTAGGCTTCTTCCTTGAGTCAGGGAGGCTTGACTTCTTGAATTCCACATGCGTGTGTCAAAGTTGAGGTAGAGGAGCCTTCTCCTCATCGGAACTTGTTCGTTCCTTCCCCTTGGGATCATAATCTTCTTCCTCATCAGTGGTCCAGCCATAAGGATCCAAGTCCCCATAGACCTTGGGGTTAGCAAGGTAATCGACCACATAGCTCTCCCCCTCTGAATCTTGAGAAGACATCCTGCCCCAAATCTGCGGCACAAAACAGGACTCGAAACGAAAACAGAGGAAATTTGCATGATCCGAGGGTCAGACCTTTCGGGAGAATATATAATGATTTTGTTTCCGACCAGAAGGAGTACTCCGCAAGAAAACGGAGTCCGGGAGGCACACGAGGTGGCCACAAGCCCCCGAGGCGCGGCCAGGGGGGTGGCCCATGCCTGGCAGGCTTGTCGCCTCCTCGTGCGCTTTCCGGACTTCTTTAAATTTTTCTATTTTTCTAAAAATTCCAAAACGGAGAAAAATTCCTACTGGAAAAGTTTTGGAATCTGTTTACTTACCGAATCACACACCTCTTCGTTTTCGGAGTCTGAAACAGGCTGATAAATATCCCTTAGGTACTCCTCCGGAGTTATGGTATTGATAATATTGCTTTCAACATTTATGGGAGTACCTGAGATATAATGCTTGATTCTCAACCCATTTACCACTCTCGGAAAATTGCCTTCCGTGTTGTTGATCTTGATAGCACCGGAACGATATACTTCCTCAACAATGTAAGGACCTTCCCATTTAGAGAGAAGCTTGCCTGCAAAAAATCTTAAACGAGAATTATATAGCAAGACATAATCACCTACATTGAACTCATGCTTTTGTATCCTTTTATCGTGCCACCTCTTAACCTTCTCTTTGAACAACTTGGCATTTTCATATGCCTGAGTTCTCCACTCATCAAGCGAGCTAATATCAAATAACCTCTTCTCACCAGCAAGTTTGAAATCAAAGTTGAGCTCTTTGATTGCCCAATAAGCTTTAGGCTCTAGCTCAAAAGATAAATGACATGATTTACCGTACACCATTTTGTATGGAGACATGCCCATGGGATTCTTATAGGTAGTTCTATAAGCCCACAGTGCATCATCGAGCTTCTTAGACCAATTATTTCTAGACCTATTGACAGTCTTTTGCAGAATCGGTTTAATCTCTCTATTGCTTAGCTCTACTTGACCACTGGACTGAGGGTGATAGGGAGACACAATTCTATGGTTGACATCGTACTTAGCAAGCGTTTTAAGGAAAGCACCATGAATGAAATGTGAACCACCGTCAGTCATTAGATATCTAGGGACTCCAAATCTAGGGAAAATAACTTCTTTAAGCATCCTGATAGAAGTGTTGTGATCAGCACTACTGATTGGGATAGCTTCTACCCACTTAGTGACGTAATCAACATCAACTAGGATATCAGTATACCCATTGGATTTTGGAAAAAGGTCCCATATAATCAAAGCCCCAGACATCAAATGATTTAATGACAAGTGAATAGTTCATAGGCATTTCCTGACGTTTAATCAACGCATAAACTAGGGTTTAAGCTCCTGTCACTCTAGAAACCCATCATCTACTTACTACTTCCCAATGCCTTCCTCTAGGCCCAAATAATGGTGAAGTGTTATGTAGTCGACGTTCACATAACACCATTAGAGGAGAGACAACATACAACACATCAAAATATCGAACGAATACCAAATTCACATGACTACTTACAGCAAGACTTATCCCATATCCTCAGGAACAAAAGTAACTACTCATAAAGCGTAATCATATCCATGACCAGAGAGGTAATGAGTAGCATCAAAGATCTGAACATATAATCTTCCATCAAGTAATCCAACTAGCATCAACTACAAAGAGTAATTAACAGTATTAGCAACCTTACAGGTACCAATCGGAGTCGTGAGACGGAGATTGGTTACAAGAGATGAACTAGGGTTTGGAGATGAGATGGTGCTGATGAAGATGATGATGGTGATGAGTCCCCTCCGATGAGAGGAGTGTTGGTGATGACGATGGCGACGATTTCCCCCTCCGAGAGGGAAGTTTCCCCGGCAGGATCGTCCTGCCGGAGCTCCAGATTGGTTCTGCTCAAGTTCCGCCTCATGGCGGCGGTGATTCCTTCCGAAAGCCTCCTCTTGATTTTTTTCTGGAAAGAAACCCTTATTGTAGCAAAAGAGGGGGGCAGAGGGCCAACTGGGAGCCCACAAGCCCCCTAGGCACGGCCAGGAGGGAGGCCGCGCCTAGCAGGCTTGTGGCTTCCTGTTGGCGCCCCTCTAGTACTTCGGCCCAGTATTTTTTATAAATTCCAAAATAAATCCTCGTTGATTTTCACGGCTTTTGGAGTTGCGCAAAATAGGTATCTCAAACTTGCTCCTTTTTCAGGCCAGAATTCCAGCTGCCGGCATTCTCCCTCTTCATGTAAACCTTGCAAAATAAGAGAGAAAAAGCATAAGTATTGTACCGTGAAGTGTAATAACCGCCCATAAAGCGATAAATATCAACATGAAAGCATGATGCAAAATGGACGTATCACAGGCCCAGGTGGACAAATACCCAGAACCTGCGGAACCCACCACTGACTTACATTGATCAAGCCAATCAAGCCCCGACCACCAGCTTTTTCAAACGCAATGCACGAAGACATCGGATCTCATTTGTTGACTTCGTCGCCTGCACTGCCACCTCCGGTGCTGGCCGTCGCCATTGTTTCTTGTTTCAAACGACTTACCAAGCTGAAGAATCCATGAAATCAGAAAGTGTTACTTTAGGAAGACTCACCTTAGGTAACGGGCCAACTCCTGGCAGGACCATCGTCGTCGGCTTTCCTTAATGTCCTGCTCTGTGACAGCCCGAGACCGACGCTCCAGAAGATTCCCCCTTTATTCCGTTTTCGTCGTGTGGCTTATTTTAATTGTCGCATCATCATCGCATCATGCGCATCATTTGCTTTGCATCGGCAATCCGTTGCCGCCAATTTTTCAAACCTAATCCGTTATTAGTTGTCGGTTCTCTCCGTGTTCGTCGTTGACCGTGTTGAGCCTGACCACACATGCGCGCCCGCGGCATCGTCAAAGCCTTGTTTTTAAAATTATGTTAAAAGTATTCTTGGATTGATTCGAAACTTGGCATGCGGTCTTATTTTAATATAGGTAGGCCGCCTACCAATTTTCGTCGCAATCGGAGTCCGTCTGGTACCCGAACGGTCGACCGCAACGGCACCGTCTTCGCTTATTCGTCGGTCGTGTTTCGGTGTTTAAATCGCGTTGCCGCGCCGCACCATTTCCCTCTCATCCCCACCTAGCCACTCTACATAGCCACCGAGACCGTCCCCACGTCCGAGACCATTCGATTCCGATCGCACGATTGAAACCGGGACGAAAACTGCAAACCCTAGCCACCTCGGCTATAAAAGGAAGGGCCTCCCCTTCCATTTTTAGTCTCTCCCTAACCCTGCCTCGTTTTCCGTGCCCCAGACCCTAGCTGCTGCCTGAGCCTCTCCCACCTCACTCCAGGGCCGCCCAGGCCCGGATCAGGCCCTCTCGGGCCCATCTGCGCGCCACCGCCCGACCTGGCCCGAGCCAACCGCAGCACCCGCAACCACGGGCCCGCCCCCTCGCCTCCAGGACGTCGCCCCGTGCAGCTGCCTCGCATGCCCGCGGCCTCGCCGGTAGTTCGCCGATAGACCGCATCGTCGTGCTCCTCTGACGGCGAGGTCGTTGTCGCCTATCTCTCCATCTTCTCCTCCCTCTCTCTTTTACCCTTCTATGTTCTCCCGATCTGTAGCCACAATGGAGGCAAGCTCCGCCGGAACACGACGGATCCACCGGGAACGAATTCCCACGGCCAGATCCGGCCGACTTCCACCGCCCCGGAGTTCCTCCGCCGCCTCGTCGGGGCTCAGCTCGCGTGTAGCCCAAACTCCAGCGTCGTTGGCCTCTGCTGCGAGAGGTTTGGGACGGGAGTTGCAGAGCCTCGCTCTCCTGGGCCGCGCCCCAGCCCCGTTGATCGATCTGCCAGCCTGGGCCCCGTGTCGGCCTAGCTCGGAGCCGGTCCGAGCGGGCCTGCCTTCTCCACCGATCGGGCTAGGCACACGAGGTGAGGACCCCCAGCAACCCTATTCCCCACCGCCGGCGACGTTTAATTAAATTTTGTCGCTGCCCTGTTTAGGCTCGTTAGGTATTAGGCCCATATTTCTTTTAGGATTTTTTCGGATTTATTAATTTTTGAGAAAATGCTAGATTTTCAAACGTCCGTAGATATAAAACCGTGCATCGGATCGCGACGTATTATATATGTAACTTGTGTAGTTTTCCGCATAGATTAATATTTTACAACTTTCATGCATGTTTGAAGTGTTTTGAACCGCCGTATGCCTAGATTTGCGTGATGTCCTAATAGGGAGTTATTCTGTAGCTATTTTTGTGTGTGTCCGGTTTGTTCAAATCTCATAGATAAAATATCATCTTGTTCGTGGCCCTTTTCCATGTATTTTAGAGTATTTGTTTGCATTTTTGCATGTAGGTACCGTCGCTTGTTTGCTATGTCGTGCTTAGGACATAATCTCGCATAATTGTGTGGCGCTAGTTTATTTTTCTAACCCCACATATTATATATGTTTTCGGGGTAGAAAAATCCATAGAATTTAACTGTGCATTTAGTTTTAGCTTTTGAGCAAGTTAGTGTGGGTGATATTTTGCCATGTTGCCCTTTTGTTTATTTTGTCAGATTTATTCCATGCATGATATGCATTAGTTGCGAACATGAGATATGCCCTTGGATGTGTAGACTAGCCTCTGATAATTTTGGTTGCAATAGAAATCCATGTTTAGGTGTTGTTTGCTTGTCGCCAACATGCTAGAAAATAACGCTGATTTGAAGATGCTGAAATATTTCTAAGTCTGAAATCTATTATATTTTGTTGATGTCTTGCCATGAGTTTTTCTAGTGATCTAAAACTCCTTTGGGGGTGGTCCAATGGAGTTATTTATAGTCCTTAAGATTCCCTAGCATGCTGTCGATTTTCATGCCATTTGGTGCCCTGTAGCATATAGTTTTGCTGCTGTCAATATGCCTTCAAATCAAAAACTGCACTGTCAAAAACTGACATTTTCAGTAAGTCTAAAACTATGTATGAGATGCCATTTTGTAAGTTCTTTTCCTAGTGATCCATGCTACCATGCTAGATGTTATTAGTAGGATATTGTAGTGCATCTTGACTACTACTGTCTCATGCCTTGTTTGAGCATTTTAGATTTATGTAGCTTGTTATTTTGGGGTGTAAAAAATGCCATGTTGCTGTTTTGGGCAGATTGTAGCTATTTTTTGTGTAGCTTGTATTTGTTGAACCGTTGCTCCGTTTTGATCGTGTCCTATATGAAACTTGTTTAGAATCTCGTTTAGGCTCGTATTATCTTGCTGCTTGGATCTTTTGGGATGCTTGTGGATGCCATTGCATACATATTGCATTCATGCAATCATATCTTGCGGTGTTCATATCTTTTGAACCGTAGCTCCGTTGGAGACGTTCCATATGTAAATGAACTAGAACAACACGTAGAATCATGTGAACCACTTTATTTTGCTGTTTAACAAATATTAAAACATGTTAGTTCAGATCTGAACAGAATTATAAATTAACGTATGTGGTCAGTTCGGAGATGCTATATGTCGTTTCCGTCCTCATTTAAAATGCCTAGATAGGTAGTTTAATTACGCTTCACCTCTCGCCATGTTTAACCAACATTAAATATTGGCGTATAACTAATCGGGATAGAACTAAATAAGCCGTATGTGGAGTTTCGTCAATATGCAACTTGTTGCATATTGAACTTCAATTAATGTGTAGACTTTGATTGTGTGAATTGCCATGTCATACGTGCATAATTGACATCACTCATGCATCATTTGTGTTGTGCATCTCGTGGTGAATATCGTATGTTGATTCTTGTTTCTGGTTTGCTTCGTCTCGAAAGAGTTCCGCAGACGCGTTGGAAAGGGAGGACCTGTTCAACTACATTGATTCGTCTGCTTAACGGAGTCGTTCTTCTTCCAAGAGGGATATCAGGCAAGATGACCATTTCCCTATATACCATTACTATCATTGCCATGCTAGTTTTATCATTTCTATCATTATGTCTCGCTGCCTACCACCTGTTAAATATCAGCCTCCCAACATTGCCATGAAAACCTTCAACCTGTTCACAGCCTAGCAAACCACCAATTGGCTATGTTACCGCTTGCTTAACCATGTGTTAGCGTTGCTAGTTGCAGGTGCAGTTGCTTCCATGTGATAACATGGGTTCCTTGTTATATCACCATATTAATGCTATTTAAATTAATGCACCTATATACTTGGTAAAAGGTGGATGGCTCAGCCTTTCTAGCCTGGTGTTTTGTTCCACCTTTGCCCCCTTCGATTCGGCTACCGGTGTTATGTTCCATAATTGAGCGCTCCTAACATGCTTGGGGTTGTTATGGGGACCCCCTAGATTCTCGTTTTAGGATAAAGCTCGTCTGGCAAGGCCCAACATTGGTCCTATATTTTCCCAACATACTAATTCTGTTAATACTAAAAAACATAGGATGTCATGAACCCGAGGAGTAATTCAACATAATACAGGGAGGGCTAGTGCTGATGGTGCTGGTCCAAAACAGAGCAGCTTATTAACGCTACCCGGGGCAACTCGGCGTTTGTCGTGGTAACCATCGCTCATCCGCCGTGTCCTGAGAATGAGATACATGGCTCCTATCGGGATCGTCGACACGCCGGGCGGCCTTGCTGGACTTCTTTTACCTTTATCGAGCGTCTTGTGCGAGGGATTCTGATGATGCTTTGAGCTAACTCGAGGTAGAGGTTTTCCAATAGGGATCTGAGGAGATCATGGGTTTGCCTGATCGAGTTCATTCCGTCGCAGCGTGTGTAGTTTGTGATGGACTAGTTGGAGCACCCCTACAGGGTTAAATCTTTCAGAAAGCCGTGCCCGCGGTTATGTGGCAACGTGAAAACTTTGTTTAACATCCGGTTCTAGATAACTTGAAGTTAACTTAATTAAAACTTGCCAACTGTGTGCATAACGGTGATTGTCTCTTTCGTGAGCTCCTTCTCCGATCGAGGACACGGTGGGGTTATGTTTGACGTAAGTAGGTGTTCAGGATCATTCATTTGATCATCAGTAGTTCATGTCCGCTATGCTTAGATCATCCCTCTCTTTATTCCTGTACTCATAACTTAGCCACCAAATAAATGCTTAGTCGCCGTTGCAGCTTCACCACTTAACCATACCTCACCCATTAAGCTTTGCTAGTCTTGATACCTTTGGGAATGAGATTGCTGAGTCCTCTGTGGCTCACAGATTACTACAACACCAGTTGCAGGTACATGTAAAGGGTTACTTGACACGAGCGCGTTGATTCTTCATTTGGAGTTTCTTCTTCTTCTTCATCGATCTAGGGTGGGTTCCAGGCCGGCAGCCTGGAATAGCAAGGATGGACGTTGTTCTTTTCTCGTTTGTTTTCATCCGTAGTCGGACCCTGCTCTTCTTCGTGGTGATTGTATGTATTGTACTGATGTGACCATGATGTAGCTTATGGCGAGTGTAATCCAATTCCATATACTCATCTTTTTAGTACGTGTACTTGTAACGATATCCATTCTTGCGAAACGACAAGATGCGTTTCTATCCCTGTCGAGGCCCTCGCGCCAAAATGAGGATAGGACCGCATCTTGGGTGTTACATGCTCGTACTCCTCCGACCTTATTTTCCTTTCGCGGGACGAGATCAATGGGAGGTGACAATGGCGAGGACGACACCGGCGTGACGATCATCGTTGGCTCGTCCGCAGAAGCAATCTCCTGTCTGTCCTCGTCATCATCATCGTGGGCAAGCACCCAATATCGGCCCCCGAACTGCTTTCACTGTTGCCACACAATCGGCGTGGCACTGGTCAAATCCGTTGTTGAGGAAATCGTTAACTGGTAGCTGCTCGGTTGGCTGGTGAGTAGGGGATTAATGGGCTAATCGGCAAGGTAATCGGCCATTTAATCAATTAATCGGATGATTTTTCGGTTTATCGGCTACTCGGTGACCCTATGAGTACGGATTAATCGGCAAGTTAACTGGTAAATCGGATGAATTCTTGAACAGGGGTCAAATCGAGAACTTCTGCTGGCAAGGTCGACTCTTCTACCTTCGAAATCGGACCCCAGAACATAACAGAGTATATATCGATCTTGAGCAGACCCCCATCCTCGATCCTTTCTTCCTCCTGCAAGTACCTCCCCACAAGAATGTTTCCATCACTATCCCGGAGGGTGACCCACCTTGACGGAGAGGAAAGCTAGATGTATCCATCAAAGCGAGATCCCCGCAAAATCTCGTCGGCTGATGCGAACCTGGCTCTCAACCGTCCCGTGGTGGCCACCAGCCTCGCCTTAGTGTTCGCCGATGTTCCAGACGGATTTGGATTTGCGGCGACTCCATTCGACCCCGGCGGTAGCACGGGTAGTGTGGACGGTGGCGCATGGGTCACCCCCCGAGTCACCTCTTTCGTCTACGAATCGGGCGGACGGTGCGCCGGCACCCCCGGTCATCAATCCTCCATAAAAAATGGGCTCCTCAAACCCGTGTGGCTTCTTTCCCAGAGAGACAACTGGATTCCCCGACCTTTCTCTTACCTGCTTTATTGTACCTAGCTTGATGATGTAAAATAATTCAAGAAATATTAATGCAGGAGACTTCCTTCAAAAAATATTTGTATGGTACTCCCTCCGTAAACTAATATAAAAGCATTTAAAACACTACTTTAGTAATCTAAATGCTCTTATATTAGTTTACATAGGGAGTACATCTGACTTCCATGTATACGTGCACACATGATTAACTGGGCTCACGTTCAATCGCTACGTAGGATCATCCACCGATCCGCCGATGGATCATACACCACGGATACCGAGTATACAGTATCCCACAAAGAAAAAGAGTGCTGGTGTTAGAGTAATCCAAACACGTATATGTTAGTTTGGTTAGTGTTCGTGATCAGCGTTGCCGTGAGCTTAGTTTAGGTAAGTTTGAGTCGGTTTCCTAGTTCTCTACGTGTGTTAGGGCTGAAGTAGGAAAGGTTATTAAGTCGGTTTGGTTTCCATGTATTAGTCCGAGTCTGACACTGGTCATGGTTACGTACTAGTATTCGAAGTAGTACAAGTCCGGCTAGGTTCGTGTTGCCTGGATCGGTTTAGGTGTCCGTCGGGTATGTGTATATATACATAGAGTGTTTCCTGAGTTTTGTAACCCTGAAACAACTAGAAAAACGAAAAAAGCAATAAAGATATATTTACGAGGCACGACACGTGCCTCTGGCTATCTTCGTGTTCCTGCGTTCGTGTGCGTGTGTTCTGGTCCTGGTGTTTGCGTAAGCGCTGGCGAGATATCGAGTGCTACAGCTAGTTCGTATGCGTTAAGCCGAGTTGCACGTACACAACTAGTCGAGCTGTAGGGTGATCGTGTGTTCGATCCCGAGGGCAAAAACCCAACAATTGGTATCAGAGCAAGGTTTAGAGGCTTCGCCGTAAAGTTGCGTCACAGTGGAGTTGTCGTCGCCGTCAAGTTGTGTCACAGACGATAGAAAATTAAAGAAGAGGATCATGTCGACTTCGAAGGCGAGTGGTGGTGGTGTGACTATCCAGTACCCCATGCTTGATGGTGACAATTATGGGGTCTGGGCCGCGAAGATGAAGTTCTTCATGCGTGCGCGTGGAGTTTGGGTAGCGATGGAAGGTGACGATGCGGTCGAAGAGAGAAAGGACCAAGAGGCTTTCGCCGCCATAGCCCAAGGTGTGTCTGATGCCGTTTTCATGTCTATATCGGAGAAAGAGACGGTAAAGAAAGCTTGGCAAGCGCTCAAGGCGATGCATGGTGGAGATGATCATGTCAAGAAGGCACGTGTTCAAGCTCTAAGGAGGGAGTTCGGGAGGATGAACATGAAGGCGTCAGAAGGGGTTGGTGAATTTGCGTTAAAACTAACCTCCCTGGTTAATGAGATGTGACCTCTCGAATCAAAGACGGAGGACACCGTGGTTGTGGAGAAATTACTATGAGCTGTTCCCGACAAGTTTTTACCGATCGTTAGCACCATGGAGCAGTGGGGCGATGTGACGAAGATCTCGGTGATGGAGGTGATCGGGCGGCTAAAGACCTATGAGTTGACATTGAAAGGACGGGAACGCGACCAAGAAGAGGAGCAGTTGATGTTCTCGTGCAATAAGGAGAAAGATAAGCAGAAGTACCGGAAGTTCGACAAATCTAAAGTTCGTTGCTACAATTGTCAGGACTATGGATACTATTCTCGAGATTGTCCTAATCCGCGGAAGGAGGGAAAGAAGGATGCGCACCAGTTAAGTTGAGTTCCTATATGAGAGGCTATGTGTTTAGTCTGCATGTAGCACACTAGCTAAGATGTGACGGCGTGGACTGGTAATCCAAACGATGTGTTGGTTCCAAGTCGATGAGTCGAGTGTTTGAATTAGGGGGTAAATGTTAGAGTAATCCAAACACATATCTGTTAGTTTGGTTAGTGTTCGTAATCGGCGTTATCGTGAGCTTAGTTTAGATAAATTTGAGTCAGTTTCCTAGTTCTCTAGGTGTGTTAGGGCTGAAGTAGGAAAGGTTATTAAGTCGGTTTGGTTTTCATGTATTAGTCCGAGTCTGACACTGGTCATGGTTACGTACTAGTATTTGAAGTAGTACAAGTCCGGCTAGGTTCGTGTTGCCTGGATCGATTTAGGTGTCCGCCGGGTATGTGTATATATACACAACGTGTTGCGTGAGTTTTGTAACCTTGAAATAATCAGAAAAACGAGAAAAGCAATAAAGAGATATTTACGAGGAACGACACGTGTCTCTGGCCATCTTCGTGTTACTGCGTTCGTGTGCGTGTTTTTTGGTCCCGGTGTTTGCGTAAGCACCGACGAGATATCAAGTGCTACAGCTAGTTTGTATACGTTGAGCCGAGTTTCGCGTACACAACTAGTCGAGATGTAGGGTGACCGTGTGTTTGTTCCTGAGGGCAAAAAAAACCCAACAGCTGGCGCATACTAGTAATATAGCATACGCACTACATGGAGGAATGGAGTATACTCCATTGTGCTAGAATTATGCTGTAGTATGCATATGCAAGAAAAATAGTTGGACAGCATAGACAGACGCTGCAACTGCATGACCTGTGTGTGACTACCGTGTACTCCGTACGTCATAGAAATATGTGTTGCCTTTCACGGGTCAGGCTTGATGGTTCTCACAGCATCTGCCCCGACGGGATGCAACTAGGCTCGAGGATGAGTCAAGCGTATGCGTAGTAGAGATACTCCCATCCCATGCGATGCGGCATGCCTTTACGTTGCAGGCCGTGCCAACTCCTTGGTGATGCTCGTGTCGATTGGAGGCGCAGCTGGCCGGGGCAAGGTATTGTCTGTACGCCACTGCTCGTGATGCTGGTCGCCTCGTCCAGGCGGAAAAAGTGCCATTCCTCATGCCTCCATTTCCAAACCCCCACTCCCTTAAGATGGATATGGATAACCACAAAATGGGTGTTTGTCCAAACAATTGTTAGTTTTCTACTACGATAGGCACAAAATGTGTTCGATGCTCTAGTCATCTATATCTATACTTATACTAATTTGTGACTCTCAAGAAATTACCACCATAATTTGATTTTATGAGTCATTAATTTTATGGGACCAAATTATTACGGTGTAGATCGACTCATGAAATCCTCCATAAAGAACTTAATTTTAATTAATTCTACAGTTTATAATCCATCTAAACTTCTAAACCATTGGATCATCAATATTAGGTCTGGAGTCGTCCCTTGATTCCATGACCCTAATCATCTCGTCTAACATGTTTCCTATCCTCGATTATATTTTCCACATGTCGCCGCCACGACATAGCCATGGCTTCTATTTCACCCTACAACCCTAGATCTTCCCGTAACCTAATCATCAAACATCAGCCATCTCAGATTTTAGGCAAAAACAATCAGCTCTCCGGGACGTAGAAAGTTGACTCCTTCTACCACACGAATGATGTGATTTAATTACTGGGAGGAAGTGTTTCAGAAAATAGAGCCATGGACTCAATCGGCCATGCTACTGCCACCATCCGACCTTTCCGAGGCGAGACAAGGTTCTTTAAAGCGTTCTCGCACGTATAAAATCAAATACAACTTGGCTACTTATAGAGTTGTGTGGGCATGATAAGATGTGCGGGTATACATCAGCTAGGTGATTGATTTCTCATCGGGTACAAGCGTACAACCATGCAAACACGTACACACAGAGCTTTATGGGTCTTAATTTGGCCATAGATCAATTCACGCGTGTGGTATTTTGTTTGTGTTATTGTCAGGTCGATTGATCAACTTGGGGAAGGTAGCCTCATATGTGGATATTGCTTTTGGCGAGCTAAACATTGTCGATTCTTTCTGATGATCACGCACGTACGGATGCGAAGTAACTCGAAGGTAATAATACAACTTGGCTACTTATAGAGTTGCCTGTGCACAATTAGATCTGAAGGTATACATCAGCTAGCTGATTGATTTCTCATCGGGTATAAACGTACGACCATGCAAGCACGTACACACAGAGAGCTTTATGCATCTTAATTTGGCCGTAGATCAATTTAGGCGTGTGGTATTTTTTTGTGTTATTGTGAGGTCGATTGATCAACTTGCGGAAGGTAGCTTTATATGTGGATATTGCTTCTGGCGAGCTAAACGTTGTAGGTTCTTTCTGATGATCACGCACGTACGGAAGCGAAGTAACTCGAAGGTAATATACTATATGTTAGCATAATCTTGATTTAGAGTCATGTGTTAGTTAGTTTGGTTTAAATAGCGATCAAGGTAGCCGTCTAATTAGGTAAGATATACTAGGTGAGAGTAGGACCAAATTATTTCTCACGAGGTAGTTGATTGATTTCTCACAGGTATGACCATGTATGCACGTACAGTGCTCTATTTACCTTTCTCCATAGATTGATTCGGCCATATGGTATTTCGTGTGTGTTACTGAGTGTTCGTAGCAACTCAACTGCCCGTCCATCATTTGTTCGTAACATCTTGAAACTAAAGCAGAATATCTGGGCGAGCACGTCCATCATTTTCTATATGCCATGGCACACGGCAAACACCGAGCAGATGGATCGATCTTGCTGGTGTTCATGGTGGTGGGTGGTAGTCGTATGTTAGATTCACCAAACCCAGCGTGCACTGTCTAGACAGCAGAGCATGCTCGCTTAATCTGTTGCGTGCGGACAGTAAGGACCATGGGTAATTTGATCCCTGTAGCTGGCGTTATATCAATGATCCACATAACATGCTCGATGAAGCCACATTCAAAGTAAACTTATCATCGGTATGTCTGCATGTAGCTGGTCAGCTTACTGCGCGATGGTCATATCAATGGTTCAGGTAACATGCTCAATGAAGCCACATCCAAACAAATATCGAGAGCGAGGCACCGTTAGCTTTCAAAGTTATGTCAGCCTTAATTAATTCCTTCACAAGTTGAATTGCCGAGTTGAAATTACTCACTTCTGGTATCGCATGAAAAGATAGAGGTAGATCCCTGGACTAATGTAGTTAACTTTGAAGGTTATTATGGTCTTAATAGTCATGGTCGTATTAATGGTGGAGCTGAGTTAATTGCAGATATATTCCAAATGTTCAAGGTGAGTGTACAAAATATTTTTGCAAATCTATTTTCTACCTGTACGTCATCCTGCATCTACTTCTCACATTACATGATCTAGAGGCTAAATTATAATACAATTGACTTCACAGAAGTAAGCAACAAACAACTGTAAAAGAATGTTTTTGATAAACATTTGGGCACAACAAAAAAACCATATTCTTCGGTCGGAAACACTATCTTTGAGAGTATTATTATAGATCAGTAGGCTCGGTGGAAGCTTAGCTTAAGTACCACGATTGTTCTGTCCTCACATATTATTGCACACTCAGATTCAGCCTACGTACATCCTTCTTTCTTACACGAATTTATTTTTATGCCATCCTCTTCTTTCTTACACGAATTTATTTTTATGCACTGCCATCTCTTGCACACTTCAGGGTAAATCTGATGCAGTAAAATCTTCATATGGTCGGTTTAATGATGATTTTCATGGATCTGATATAAAAAATAAGGAGTCACATCAAATTCATCAATAGTAATGACTCGAATCAAACAAATTCTACTTAATTAACTATTCATTTCAAAATCATGTATTACTAATTTACACCATTTTTCAGTAAAACTAGAGCTGAACCAAGAACAGTTGTTCCAACATGAACCTAGCAATTCATATTTTCCATCGACATTGATGTATTCTTATTCATTTATTTTCAAGGGCATAAGTCTTCATTGGTACAAATGTTTGATAGTTTTTAAGCGATCATTATATATTTTATGTATATCCATCAACCGTGTTACCCCATAGGTAGTTTTCCCCCATGGCTAATCAAAACATAGAATAAAATGATAATCAATGAAATGGATTGATAATGTTTCACCTATTTTTTAAAATCTTCCAATAATTGTTCTCTTTCATGAGTTGAAAGACACTATCCTTTATTTTATTATTGCTATTTCCACATGCCAACAACATAATATGAAGGAAGACATTTCGACTGCATTATTCTCATCTAGATTTATATTTCAAATTAACCAACAATTATTTCCAAGCAGTTATCTTGCAGATTCAACAAATAGAAACTACTTCAAATATTTTCATACTGAAGAAAAGTTCCGCAAGGCATTTCCTGGAAATTTGCATGTGTTGTGCAGGTAAGATATATCAATGGTTATAGATCAGGTGGAGCCTGTTTTGTAGCTCTACCTTTGGCATCACTAAGCTTTTTTCTTTTCTTTTGGATTAATCACCAAGATAGAAGTATGTTGTCCATAACATCTTGTAAATAGTAGAGAAATACCTATTAACCTATGCCTTTTACGGCATGAGATATATTTAGGAACATGTCAAGCATGAGAGAGTATCGCTAGACAAAAGTGGAAGCTGTGGTGTATGATACAATAAGTGTTAGTCTTCTAGAAATGGTCTGCTTCATGCATTATATTTTTTTTGTTGATAGAGATACATGTCTAGTTTATGTGTACTTCTTTTTTCCTTTAAAACAACGCAACAACTCATCTCAATTATTTATGAATAATTTATAGTTCTGCTATTGCTTTCAAACTCGCTGAATTGCATGTGCACAATGAATATAAATATGACTATAGAGAACGGGATTCAGTATATCATTTACGGGCATTCAATTTTTAGTAATGAAAAAGACCTTACAATGTAATAGACCTTACAATTGTTAGTTTTCTACTATGGTAGGCATAAAATGGGATCGATGCTCTAGTCATTTTATTAATTATTCATAAAGACCTTATAAAGTAATACATCAATATGTGTCAAGCCTTCATCATAGCAACATTTGTCGCTACTCCTATCCATTGATGAAGGGGAGCCAAATTTTCGAGCCTTATACCAAACAGACATCGCACCAAAGTCTCAACCAAGTCACATACCGGGTCTCGGGCCAAATCGGTCCGACGCACTCTCATAGGTCGTCATCACCGTCTTTCATCAATCCATCTTCACAGCAGGCACGGACGCATCAACCTTGTCAGGCCTGCCGTCGACGCCCCCACGACGCCAGACAGTGCCTCCTCCCTAAGCGCATTCATGATCACGCATCCTTGGCCGAGACTTTGCCGCCCCTCATCGCCGAGACTCCACGATGTCGATGCGTCATAGGGAACGCCGCTCCACCGCAGGTGCCATCCACTAGTCCCTTGAGCCTATGCACCCCTCCAAGAATGACACCCTCAAGAGGGGTACCACAAATGAGTGTCGCCGTCATCCGATCGACTCATCTAGGAATTCCCCCGTATATAGCGGATAGGGGTTTAGAGCTTCTCCACGACGATGCCTTCAAGAAGGGGTTGACGCAAAAAAACATTGTCATGACCGACCTTGGCAACGTGCCAAGAGTATAGTTTTCACCTAGATCCGCTCGAAGACCCACCATCCAGCATCATGTGCACGGGATTGCCGCCACGCATGAAGGTCGTACTAGTCGGATCGGGTCTGCCCGGAGACCAGGCCCAATGCCTCTGCCGCTGGGGTCATATCTGATCGATGCTCTGATTTGTTATATGTACTTTTTGATTCTCCGCATTTGTTTGTATCATGGATGGTTTTAATTCACTAGTAGAAAAGAGGGCTTTGGTCCACTTGATGAAATTCCATTAGTCATGGTTCACTTATGAACCGGGACCCATGGGGGCATCGGTCCCGGTTCGTGAGGACAGGGCGCCGGCCGGGCCTCATGGGCCATTGGTCCCGGTCCGTTTGGCCCCTTTGGTCCCGGTTCCAGACACGAACCGGGACGAATGTGCCTCGCTCCTGGCCCACAACAATTGGTCCCGGTTTTTGGCTGGAATGGGACCAAATGTTCTCCTTCACTCCCGGTTCCGTCCACAAACCGGGACCAATGCTTGGCCATACCACCCGACCGCGAGCAGAGCAGTGCACCGCTCTGTTTCTTTGGCTGGCTGTGGGAGAGCTTTGTGGTGCTCTAGCTCACCTCCTATGCACATGAGGTGTTTGATGAAATGCCAAAGCCACACTTAACCTTTCTCCTCTCGAAGTTCCTTGTCCAAGCTCCATTTTCCTCTAGTTTTGTGTAGCTTTGACGGTCCGTCCATATCCCGTCCCCGTCCTCACCGCCGTCGATTGCCCGCGCCCATCTCGGCATTGGCGCCACCGTGGTTAGTCTCTTCTTCTTATCTTCTTTCTAAAAGAAAAAAGTTCTTACTTGTAGGATTTAGATAGATACTTGTGTAATTTTCTTACTTCTATTATTGTTTGTTATTATATAGTGCGATGGTTTTGGTATCCGTCTCCGTCGGTCCTCGTCCTGTCAATGATTCGGATGTGGTATATATTATCTTTTATAACTATTTGTTTTATTTAGTGTTTATGACAATTATGCCGACTAAGGTGACATAGATTTTTATCTAGGAGGTATGTGAACCGGAAATTCGAACCGACATACAAATTCTTGCCGAGAAGTTAAATTTCGTTGAAAAAGAAAACAGTAACTTGAAAGAAAAATTACAAAGAATTGAAGAGGAGAAGATGATATTGGAGTTGGATGTTGCCCATGTGCGTGAGATCACAAGATCAAGATGAATGCAATGCGCTTGAAGATTAGAAACATAAGAAAATATGTCATTCATACTGAGGCTTGGTATCATTATGCCGTTCGATCAATTTGTAGCTTAGTTGCGGTTATGATCGCATTTGTTGTTGCATTTAAATTTAGTAGTTTCAATGTATGTTCTAATTAGATGCTCTATAGAGCTATATGTTGTTCAATAATGAGAACTATGTAATAACGTTATGTATTTATTTTGGTCACTATTGTACTTTGACTTTAATATGATGATGAATATCTATTAATTTGGTCACTTCTCTATTCATGATATGTTGTAATGGTTTTTAATACACGCACCCATGTGGAAAAAATGAAATAAGTTCGAAAAAATGAAATGCCTTTTGTAACAGATGAGTTTTCGTATGAAACCCTCATACTTCGAAATAGATTGTCCGATTTGTATACGAAGTGCATCCAGTTTTGAATCACGTCGAATCACGTGAAGGATAGATCTTTTTGGCATTTCTTGAATCATGTCGAATCATGTGAAATCATGTCGAATCATGTCGAATCATGTGAAGAATAGATCTTGTTGGAATTTCTTGAATCATCACGAATCATGTGGAATCATGTCAAATCATGTGAAGAATAGATCTTGTTGGCATTTCTTGAATCATGTCGAATCATGTGAAGAATAAATCTTCTTGGCATTTCTTGAATCATGTCGAATCATGTGAAGAATAGATCTTTTTGGAATTTAGGTTTTATAACTTGGGCCTTTGGAACTGAGACAAATGGCCATTTTCTACTAGTGATTGTGACTCGTGACAATATAATTTAGGTTTCACCAACTCGTATAAAGTTCCATACCTTCTTGGCGACACATGATATTACTTTCCTTAGGTAAGGGCAACCTCAAAGTGGTACACCCAAATGGAAACATCAAATGTCCGTGAACATATTTGGACGAGTCCGTGGACTGCAATAGGGGAGCCAGCCATCCAATTGTGTCCACCAAAATCTGCCCCTGTTTTCTTATATATGGCATAATGAAAATAAGTGAAAGATACCACAAATTTTCCACTCATTTAGTGCAATGTTTCAATGCAATAATATTCAAATATAAATATTACATCCAAAGCTCAGGATGTTCAACAAGCTTTTCAACTTCTCGATGCGAAATTTAACATACTCCTCAAAAGCGGCCTTCATCACAAGCTTGAATTTCTTCACTAGAACATGTTGTTGATCCAAATGTTAGGGCATCTCCTACAATGATCCACAAATTTCCTCCTGCATCCGTCTGCGTACAGGGTGGGCCAGTCCGCGGACATGGATGTGGGAGGCCATCATTTAATGTTGTCGCATACATTTTAAACACTTTGTGAATCAGTCGGACGAAATTCATGTAAACACAATTGATTTTCATACAAACCTAACGACATTCATTCAAACACAATTTATTTTCATTAGATTTCAAACATTTAGAAGAAAAAATCTATTTCGACCCGAGCCAACCTATCCTACGACGTCCTCTGGCGTCCAAGCCCTTGTGGGCCTCCATGCACCATCTCCATGATCACCGGCGATAAGACTGATGAATTCAAGTTGTGGTCTTCGGCGAGGTAGAGTAGAACGCAGGAGACAGACTCGCACACATGGGACATCAGGCCATGCCGTCTACCATGCCCTACTCATCCTCAGAGGAGTCCACGTCACTAGTGGAAAACGGGCCTTTGGCCGGGACCCTTTAGTCCCGGCCTGCCTCTGGGCCGGGACTAAAGGCCCGGCCACGTCGCCCCAATTCTCAATGCCTCCCTCGAGGCTTTAGTCCCGGCCCGTAAGGAGCCTTTAGTCCTGGTTCCTGTCCCAAACCGGGACTAAAGGGCTACGCGGTGGGCAGCCCGCATGTGCGCCATCTTTAGTCCCGGTTTGTGTCTCAAACCGGGACTAAAGTCCTCTGCCTATATATAGCACATCCCCCCTCTCCCCTCTTCCTTGCATTTTTCTTGGATGGAGGATTGTGGGTGTGTGCTAGCTCTCCACTTTTTTTGATGCACTAGAGGTGTTTGTTGAAATGTGTGTTAGAGCGATGCCGCTTTAGTTCACCGAACACAACTACGATATGAGATGCCTGAGCCACGCTTAAACCTCTTCCTCTTTATTTCTACTCATTCTAAAAGGTTAGCAACTATATTTCCTCGTTTAGACCGTGCGGTACTAATTTTTAGGATCGTGATTGTATTTGATATACTGTCGTATAACGCAGATGAGCCATCCATGGATGTACGGTGATCGACGCACAACCGCTTACAAAGAAGGCGTGCATTCTTTTCGAGATGCAACCGATGCGAACAAGCATGGTGGTGGCTATATGTTTTGTCCATCTGTTGAATGTCGGAATGAGAAGGATTACACTTCCTCAAGAGTCCTTCAGAGCCACCTGCTTCAGTCCAGTTTTATGTCGGGCTATAATGTTTGGACCAAGCACGGAGAAAGAGGGGTTATGATGGAAGACGACGATGAAGAAGAAGAGAATGATGATGACAACTACCGATCTATGTTCCCTGAGTATGCTGATACCGCAATGGAAGACAATGAAGAAGAAGATCAGGATGAAGAACGGGAACCAGATGGGCCCGCTGATGATCTTGGCCGAGTCATTCTTGATGCACGACGAGGTTGCGACACAGAAAAGGAGAGGTTGCAGTTCGAGCAGATGTTACACGCCACAACAAATTGTTGTACCCAACTTGTGAAGATGGCCGGAAGAAGCTGGGTAGCACACTGGAATTGCTGAAGTGGAAGGCAGAGACCGGTGTGACTGACTCGTCATTCGAAAAGTTGCTGGTATTGATGAAGAAGATGCTTCCAAGAAAGAACGAATTGCCTGCCAGCACGTACGAAGCAAAGAAGCTTGTCTGCCCTCTAGGATTAGACGTGCAGAAGATACATGCACGCCCTAATGACTGCATCCTTTACCGCGGTGAGAAGTACGAGAATATGGATTAATGCCCGGTATGCACTGCATTGCGGTATAAGATCAGAAAAGATGACCCTGGTGATATTGAGGGCGAGCCACCCAGGAAGAGGGTTCCTGCCAAGGTGATGTGGTATGCTCCTATAATACCACGGTTGAAACGTCTGTTCAGAAATAAAGATCATGCGAAGTTGTTGTGATGGCACATGGAAGATCGTATGAAAGACGATAAGTTGAGGCACACCGCTGATGGTCGGCAGTGGAGAAAAATCGAGAGAGAGTTCCCGAGATTTGCAGTTGATGCAAGGAACTTATGGTTAGGTCTGAGTACAGATGGCATGGATCCTTTTGGGGAGCAGAGTTGCAGTCACAGCACCTGGCCCGTTACTCTATGTATCTACAACCTTCCTCCTTGGTTGTGCATGAAGCGGAAGTTCATTATGATGCCAGTGCTTATCCAAGGTCCAAAGCAACCCGGCAACGTTATTGATGTGTACCTAAGGCCATTAGTTGATGAACTTTTACAGCTGTGGGCCGAACCAGGTGTACGTGTGTGGGACGAGCACAAACAAGAGGAATTTGACCTTCGAGCGTTGCTTTTCGTAACCAACAATGATTGGCCTGCTCTTAGTAACATTTCAGGACAGACAAACAAGGGATACAATGCATGCACGCACTGTTTGGATCAGACAGAAAGTATATATCTGGACAAATGTAGGAAGAATGTGTACCCGTACAATCGTCGTTTTCTTCCGCCCAAGCATCCCTTAAAGAAAAAAGGCAAGCATTTCAATGGCAAGGCAGAACCCCGGGGGAAGCCTATCATCCGTACTGGTGCTGAAGTATTTGATATGGTCAAAGATTTAAAAGTGATCTTTGGAAAGGGTCCTGGCAGCCAACCTGTTCCTAACGGCCCTGATAAGCGCGTACCCATGTGGAAGAAGAAATCTATATTTTGGGAGCTACCCTACTGGGAAGTCCATGAGGTCCGCTCGGCAATCGACGTGATGCACCTGACGAAGAATCTCCGCGTGAATATTCTAGGCTTCCTAGGCTTGTATGGGAAGTCAAAAGATACACCGGAAGCACGGGAGGACCAGGAACATCATAAAGGAAGAGATGGCATGCATCCAGGGCAGTTTCAAGGGCGTGCCAGCTACACTCTTACTAAGGAAGAGAAGGAAATCGATCGAGAAAGTCTACCAGGGTTACAGATTGATGTGGTCCAATGTCTGGTCAGCTTTGAGTTGTTGTTCCTGCCATCCTTCTTCAATATAATGACACACCTCCTAGTTCACCTAGTCGAAGAGATTAGAATTCTCGGTCCTGTGTTTCTACACTATATGTTCCCCTTCGAGAGGTTCATGGGAGTCTTAAAGAAATATGTTCGTAACCGTGCTAGGCCAGAATGAAGCATCTCCATGGGCTATGGAACAGAGGAGGTCATTGAGTTTTGTCTGGACTTTCTTCCTGACCTTAAGCCGATTGGTGTTCCTGAATCTCGGTATGAGGGTAGGCTAACAGGAAAAGGCACACTAGGAAGGAAAGCAAAAGTATGTATGGACGGGCATTCTTTCTCTCAAGCACACTACAAAGTTCTACACAATTCCACCGTGGTGGCTCCGTATATCGTGAGATATTCTACGCTCCGAAAACCCGGGGAAGGCTGACTCTTGGATTAAAGAGGAACACGAGAAGACTTTCGGCAGTTGGTTGCAGACACATCTCATGAATGACGACACCGTTGGAGATGAGTTGTACTGTTTGGCTAGGCCACCATCTTCGACTATATGTACTTTCCAAGGGTATGATATAAATGGGAATACATTTTACACGGTTGCCCAAGATAAAAAGAGCACCAACCAAAATAGTGGTGTCCGCTTTGATGCAACAGACGAGAATCGGCACTTATTGGAAACATATTACGGGTACATAGAGGAGATATGGGAACTTGACTATGGACCTACTTTTAAGATCCCTTTGTTTCGGTGCAAATGGGTGAAGCTGACAGGAGGCGGGGTAGTTGTAGACCAAAAGTACGGCATGACAACAGTGGATCTCAACAATCTTGCGTACATGGACGAACCATTTGTCCTAGCCAATGATGTCGCTCAGGTTTTCTATGTGAAGGACATGTCTACAAAAACGAGAAAAAGAAATCAGCAAAAGAAGATATCGTTCGATGAGCCAAAACGCCACATAGTTCTTTCAGGGAAAAGAAACATCGTGGGAGTAGATGACAAGACAGCCATGTCAGAAGATTATAATAAGTTTCATGAAATTCCGCCCTTCAAAGTGAAAACTGACCCAAGCATCCTACTGAATGATGAAGATTCTCCATGGCTACGACCCAGAAGAAAACAGAAATAATAGATAGGAATATTGGTGCAATAATGTAATAATGTATTAAACCTTTTATGTAATGCATGTATGGAATGTACTAAATTTCAAACACTTTTCATTTTCATAGTATCCATGTAAGAGATGAGTTCTCGTTCGAAACCCTGATACTTCGAGAGAGATTGTCCGTTTTGTACACGAAGTGCATCCAGTTTTTCTCGTAGCCCTCTCAACTTTTTAACACATGCTATGTGGGTGAAATGATGATAGCATGCCAACTTTCAACATATTCAGAGTTCATTTGTAGTGCTTTTCAATTTCAGGGTCAACTAGCTCAAAAAAATAAGTAAATGCACGAAATATACCAAATGAAGTCAGAAATTGTTGAAATTTTGTGATGTGCCTTTGAATGGTGCATTTTGAACACACAAAAAGTATAGAGTTCAAATAAGTTCAAAAAACCATATTATGAAATTAAATATTATCATTGGTGATTCATCTCTATTATGAAATTAAATATATCAAAAACCATTGCAGAACATATGACCAAATTAATACAAGTTCATCATCACATTAAAGCCAAAGAACAGTAGTGGTCAAATGTTATTATTGCAAAAAATAAATACATAAAGTTCTCTCATAAAACAACATACAACTATGTAAAACATTTAAATGCAACAACAAACGCGATCAAAATCGCAACTAAGGTAACAATTGACCCAACAGCATAATGATACCAAACCTCTTTATCAATGGCATATTTTTTAATATTCCTAATCTTCAAGCGCATTTCATCCATCTTCAAGTGCATTGCATCCATCTTCAACCGCATCGCATCGATCTTCATCTTGCGACCATCGATGACATCGGCGACATGCAACTCCAGTTCCATATTCTTATCCTCAATTATTTTCAATTTTTTCTTCAAGTATTTGTTTTCTTTTTCAACCAAATTTAACTTCTCGACAAGAATTTTTATGTGGGTTGGAATTTTCGGTTCACATACCTCCTAGATTAAAAAAATATATGTCACGTTGGTCGTCATAATTGTCATAAACACTAAATAAAACAAATAGTTATAAAAGATAATATATACCACATCCGAATCATAGACAGGACGAGGGCCGACGGAGGCGGATACCAAAACCATCGCACTATATAATAACAAAAAATGATGAAAGTGAGTAATTTATACAAGTATGTATCTAAATCATACAAGTAAGATTTTTTTCTTTTAAAAAGAAGATAAGAACAAGAGGCTCACCACCGTGGTGCTCGCGACGAGATCGGCACGGGGCGATCGACAATGGTGAGGACGGGCATGGGACAACACCCTACGCATGTGCAGACTCTAAGAAGTTAGTTTGAGCATTTGAAATGAGCTACACTAGAGTGACAAATGAAAGGATGAAGTAGCTAACCTTTTAACACACTTGTGCAGTTGGTGCACGACCAAACCTAGACAAATATTAAGGAAAATGGAGCTTGGAGGTCGAGCTTGGAGAGGAGAAAGCTTAAGTAGAGTGGCTATGGCATTTCATCGAACATGTCATGTGCATGAACTAGAGTGGCAAGAGCATGGCATGGTCACACTTCAACAACCAAAAAACAGGGGATATGGTGGGCAGGGGCGAGGGTTTATATAGGCAACACTTCAGTCCTGGTTCTTGCCACGCCCCGGGACTAAAGGCCCCTGCTTCCCGCCTTCTGGTCTGCCAAAAAAGGGCCTTTAGTCCCGGGTCGTGGCTCCACCCGGGACTAAAGACCCCCTTTAGTCCCGGTTCTTGCCACGCCCCGGGACTAAAGGCCCATGCTTCCCGCCTTCTGGTCTGCCGAAAAAGGGCCTTTAGTCCCGGGTCGTGGCTCCACCCGGGACTAAAGGGGGTCTTTAGTCCCGGATCCAGCCCCGAACCGGGACTAAAGATCCACCTGTATAAGCGGGAGTTAGAAAATTTCCAACCCAAATCGCCATTTCGTTCTCTCTTGTTCCTCTCGTTCTCCTGCCCGGTGCGGCACAGCGACGAACTCGACGACGCCGTCAGGCTTCCCGTCGTCCTGCTCGCCGCCGCCTGCCGTCCTCCTCGCCGTCGCCTTCATCCTCGCCGTGCGCCGCCGTCCTCCTCGCCGCGCGTCGCCGTCCTCCTCGCCGCGCGCCGTCGACACCTCCGGCCGGTAAGCCCCCCGCCCCCTCCTCCCCAACACTCCGGCCAGTAGAAGAAAAGAAGAAAAAGGAGAAGAAATGAAGAAAAAGGAGAAGAAAGGAAGAAAAAGGAGAAGAAAGGAAGAAAAAGGAGAAGAAAGGAAGAAAAAGGGAAGGAGAAGAAAATAAGAAAAAGGAGAAGAAAAGAAGAAAAAGGAGAAGAAAAGAAGAAAAAGGGAAGAAAGGAAGAAAAAGGAGAAGAAAGGAAGAAAAAGGAGAAGAAAGGAAGAAAAAGGGAAGAAAAGAAGAAAAAGATTTTTTTGTCATTTAATTCCTATTGTTATTAGGTTTGTGCTAGATTATTAGGGTTAGTAATATGTAGAATTAGGAAAAAGGAAAATAAGAAGAGGAGGATAAGAAAAGAAGAAAAAGGAGAATAAGAAGAGGAGGAGAGGAGAAGAAGAGGAAAAATAGAAGAAGAGGAGAAGTAGAAGAAGAGAAAAAATTAGAAGAGGAGGAGAGGAGAAGTAGAAGAAGAGAAGAGGAGAAGTAGTAGAAGAAGAGGAGAAGTAGAAGTAGAAGAAGAAGTAGAAGAAGAGGAGAAATAGAAGAAGAGGAAAAATTTGTTTAGGGTTACAAGAAGAAGAAATATTTTTTTTGTCATTTAATTTTGCTATTGTATAGTGTATATGCTTAAGTGTTAATAGTGTTTCTTAGATTAGTTTATTAGTTTAGAGTTTAGGTTCTAGCCAAGACCCGGGACTAAAGGTCCTCCTATATAAAACGACACTTCGAAATTTCCAACCCCTCTTATATAGTTTGTTAGTTTATTAGTTAATAAATGTCCGTTTTTTGCAGAACTATGGATCCACATATCAGGAACCTTGAAGAGGAAGAACTTCTCGAAGATATAATCAAAGACGGCCCCGACGTTGAACGAGCTGAATCTCCGTCGTCATATCTAAACGCCTCCGGATATAGAATGGAGGTCGAGCGACACGAAGATGAAGCCGATGGGGCAGGAGATAGGTCCAATGACGGAGAAGGTGATAGCTCCACTGATGGAGAAGCCGGTGAAGAAATAATAAAGTCCGGCGAGGTATACATATGAAGTTCGACAATCACTTGTAATATGTGAAAAATATTGGAGATAGCTCTATATTGTATACATATACATTCATTTGACGAATGTTTCTCCCTCTTAGGCCTCCACATCGACCAAATCTACGAAACGAGGCCCGACTAGAAAGTTGGATGCACGGACGCATTACACCTTTGAGGTGATATTGCCTACGGGCGAAACCAAGCTTCCTAAGAATGCTGCTGACACATTCAAGAAGCAATGCGGAGTTGTCGTTAGGGATCACGTCCCGATCAGCGTTCGGGAGTGGAACAAGCGCAAAAGGGGCAGCCGATAGTGACTATGTCGCCGAAAGGTACAAAGATAATCTTTGGAATGATCTCATGTCACATTTCAACCTGCCAGAATGTGAGAATGAAGACGCCGCAGACAAACTGAGGGCCAAAGTCAAGCAATGGACTCTAAAGAAGATGGCCGAACTGTTCCGTAGCTGGAAGAAGAAGCTATGGAAAAACTATCTGAAGACAAAGAAAGTGCCAGTATTCGAGGGGTATCTAGCCAAGCAGGCGAATCACTGGAAGGCATTTCAAGAGTACAAGGAGTCAGAAGATGCCCAGGCATTATCAGAAAAGAACATGATAAATGCCGACAAGAAGAAATATTACCACAAGCTGGGGCCAGGGGGCTATGAGACTGCCATCCCAAAGTGGGATAAGAAAGAGCAAGATCTGCTAGATAAAGGCATCGTACCTGAACCACTCCGTGATGAGTGGGAATTGAGAGCAAGAAATTGGTTCCTTGCGCATGGTGGGTCGTACGACGAAAAAATAGGGGACCTCATCTGCAGTGACGGTCTTAGGATACCCAGGGAGAATTGGAAAAGGATAGTGAAAGAAATTAAGGAGGGAAAAAGAAAGTTCACTGCTGATAGAGAGAAAGATTTGCTCACACTGGTCCTCGGCAATGACGAACATGGAGGACGAATGCGAGGCTTCGGTCCTTCTTACCCGTGGTGGCTTGGGTTTGCCAGAGACCAAGACACTTACAGAAGCCGAGAGAGAGAAAAGAAGCGGCAGCAGGATGAGGAGAATGACAAGTTCAACCAGTTGCTTGCCAGGATTAACGAGCAACAGAAGCAGATTGATGAGCTTAGAGGAGTAGCGCGCCAGGAAGATCCTGCACTTGATATTACCGGCGCCCCATCTAAGCGGAAAAGCAGCATGGCTGAATCTGAGGCCCCGCCCGACGATGCACGAAGAATGATAGAGGGCGGTCCCGGCTACCCGGTGGATGGAATCAAGGACTCAACATCATGTGAACTCCATCAGAAATTCAAGAACATATCCATGAAGGTGGGTGTCGGGGTGGATGAAATCATGACGGGGTTTCATGATATGGAGCTCGACATAGCTGGACCCGAAGATGAGAGGACACTCAGAGAGGTACTGGGTGGAGTCATCCTATGGGACAAGAACTACATCAAGCTTCCAGGCTCGGCCCCAAGGACAACACCGCCTCCGAGTCATCGCAGGTCACCTACACCTCCATTACCTCCAAGCCCTCCACATGACGTCGGCCAGCACAACACGAGTCCATCTCGATCACCGCCGCCGGACTTGGGTCGTCCGTCTCCGCCGCCGCCCGCTCCGGATACTAAGCGGGAGCGTGCCACCAAGAACGCTCCGTCGACGATTCCTAAGCGACGGAGCCCCCCAAAGCGCAAACGGTCGCCCCTCCCAAAGGTTCGTCATGCTAATCTTCCTATCAGACCTTATGATCGTACCCCCGAGGAAAACGGCAGGATAGCAAAGGAACATCATGATGCGCAGATGAAAAAGAAGGAATCCGAGCCCCGCCCAGAATACACCGAGAAGCAAATAGAATTTGCAAAATACTTCACGACCCTTCCATCACAGTATGACTTACACCATAAGCCTGATGACTATACACGCACATTGCAGAAGGAAGTGAAAAAGAGCAGATCACGTGCAAGTGCAAGTGCAAGTGGGAGCAAATCAAGTTCAACTACAAGCAAGAAAAAATCAGACGTTCCTCAACTTGGACAACATGCCAAACAGTCGATCCCACCCCTCAAGGTGTTAACCGAGAATGTTCCCCCTCCGGTGCAGGGGCTAGCTTTTGAAATAGCAAAGGAGTTGGCGGCTGAATGTGGGTGTCTCGGTTGAAGATTTGCTGGCTTCCCAAGACGACAGGATACCCAAGGCTGTGGTAGCCCCTAAGCCACAGTTTGTCATGGAAGAGCCATTGGTAAGCAAAGATGATCTCCCAACAAATATGCGTTACTTGCATCAATGGTACTTAAGTGAATCAAAGAATGGGAGAACGATGATCGTGCTGAGTGTCCCACGGGAGTACTACAGCCGCCCCGAACAAATCCATATCGACTTTGATGAACTCTTCCAGATGTACAATGGCGACGCCCTCGACAAATCGCTTATGAGTTGCTATTGTCTGTAAGTTTTTCAAGTCGTTGTCTACATATAACTTGTTTAGTTATTTCAATTCATTGTCTATATATAACTTGTACTCTATTATGCAGAATGAAGATTCTGGATTGTAAAAGTAAGAGCATCCTAAATATTGGGTTTATTGACCCAGATAAAATACATATAGTGACGCTAACTGATAAACCCAAGGAGACGGGGGGAAAACCTTCTAAGGTTTCTAACAAATCAAAATTTCTGTGACCACATACTGTTTTCATACAACTTCAGGTGATGGTCTTTACTCTGTTGTGTCCATTCACTTATAAGTGTAATTTATAAGTTACTGACACACACACACACACACACACACACACACATATATATATATGTGTGTGTGTGTGTGTGTGTGTGTGTGTGTGCAGCTTCCATTGGATTCTGTTGGACATTCAAATTGATAAGGGAAGGGTTGATGCCTTCGACCCATTATCGAGACCCTTGGAACAGTTCTAAAGCCTGCAGGACATGCTCCAAGGGTAATTTCAATCATTCTTGCGCTCTATCGGTCTCTTTCGATGATTTTCTGATATATCAATTAATGAAAAACTTAGCAAATCATTATCCTTGTCGGGCAGGGTTTGGAAGCGGTTCAAGTGCGTGACTCCCGGTAACTTTCCTGAGAAGCTGACCTTTAGAGCGGCTCAGGTAAGTAGTAGTATGATATACTTCTATTTTCAATACATTTATGATGCTAGATTATTATTTTGATTATATATATTCTATTCTCGTAAAGTGCGACCAGCAGCCACGGGGAACGCATCTATGCGGATACTATGTTTGCGAGACCATTCACACGTTTACCTCTGAGCACAAGGATCACAGATTCGACGTAAGCAATGAACATTCAGACCTCTATTTTTACCCGTCATTCTTTGTTATCATGATTGATATTCATATTCATCTTCTCTTCTTATATAGTACACGGCCATGACGACGAAGGTCCTACCAGAGCAACGCGCGATTGCTGTTGCAGAGGAGCTTGCGACCTTTCTGAGGACGGAAGCTATAGATGACAAAGGACGATTTAGTGTAGCTAGGGGCCATTACTGATGTTCGTCCATGTAATCGAATAGACGGGCTCTAGTCCCGATAATTCAGATCTCCATATAATTGTATATATATGCTCGCTTGTAAGATAAGTTAATCTTATATATATATATATATGCATAATTATTTATATTTAAAATATATGAAAACTAATTCCCGAACACCAAACGAGGCATCACGTTAATCTCCCGAACACCTAAACCCTAAAACCCTAAAATCCAAAAATAATTTTATTTAAAAAAAACCCAAAAATAAGCAAAATCTGAAACTCTGTAGTCCCGGCCCGTGTAACGAACCGGGACTAAAGGTCCTGCCCCTGGGGCGCTACGAGGCACCCACGTGGAGCACCTTTAGTCCCGGCTTGTAACAGGACCGGGACTAAATGTTAGGCCTTTAGTCCCGTCCCTTTAGTTCCGGTTGGTGAACCGGGACTAAAGCTCCTTATGGGCCGGGGCTAAAGGCCCCGTCTCCACTAGTGCGTCTTGTTCGTCGTCGATGGACGTGAGATCCATGATGGAGATGATGGTGCCGGCGCTGTCGTAGTCGAACAGGGCCGCCCGATAGCTTGTTGGCGGGGCGTAGGAGGCGCAAGTGGTGTTGTTCTCGTTCATGATCGCCTACAGCTGCGCTTCCGATGCGGCCACTTTCTGGCGAGCGGCGGCTTCACCGTGTAGGGCGTCGTAGAGCGCACGCTGCTCCGTGACAAAGTTGAGGTTCGCCACAGCCATGACCTCCACAGCACCCTCGCTCGCCTGATGGTCGTTGATTTGAGCCTCCGCCAGCCCGGTGCTACTACGTCGGCACTCACAGCCAGCGAGCTGACATCTTGACGAAAGCGTTGGGCAGGATACGATACATCGAGATGCGTCAGAAACTGGCCATCATGGAGAGCAGCTGGAACACATGAGCTTAAGAGGGAGAAATGTTGACCCCACTGATATGCTCATGCACTAGTAGTAGTTTCCTTTTTTCAATAATGTACACATGGCGCGTCCATGCATGTAGTTTGTTTAGGTAATGCGTCATGCATGTATCCATTCTTCATCTTTTTTCTCCTGGGCGTTGACGATGTTGTGTGACGCGGGCCATGGGATGGCAGGGCTGATGTGGATCATGGAGATACCCCAGAAAAGTTAGTTAGCCTTGCTTTTGTAATCGCATAAATAGGATGAATCAGGAAACGAAAAAGCTGCGACAGTTGCGGCAGCACAAATCCATTCTTTTTCTCTATCACACCTCCTTCCTCGAGCTATACTTTCTCCGTGATCTATCTAGTACGACAACGATACATATTACTTGTGTACCGCGTTTACATCATACCCGGCATCGAAGGTGCACGTTGATGTGTTTGTGTGCGAACACCAACCAGAACATTCTGAAAATAGCCCAGTCAGACTCGTACTTTGCATTTTTTCATTCTAAGCTGGGCAGACCATGGCACTGTTTTACCCCTGCAGCTAGCTGCATCGTACTATGTTTGTGAGCGTACGTAGAGGGGTACGCAACGTCCTCACCCTCACTCGGCCAAACAGCATGTACCCCGAAGCGACGCAACTAGGCTCAAGGACGAATCGAGTGCATGCGTCGCAGAGATACTCAGATGCGATGCGTCCAACGTCTCCGTATCAACTTGGTTGCGACGCCCATGACCATTGCAGGCGCAGCTGACCGCGGGAAGGTGATGTATGCGCGCCACTTCTCGGGATGCTAGTCCAGCGGCCTCCATTGTAAAGGTGCCATTCCTAGTGCCTCCAATTCCAAACCTACACTCCATTAACATGGGTATGAATAATCGCAAAATGTTGTCGGTCAAAATAGTTGTTAGTCTTCTATTATGATAGGCATAAAATGAGGTCGATGCTCTTTGGCTATATATCGCCCTTTTTCTTTGGGGGTGAGCTGTCATGCTTTGATTTGTTATCTACTTTCTGATTCTTTGACATTTATTATTGTACCACAGATGGTTTTACTTGTGAAAATATCGTATAAAATTTCAGGATATGTTGATGACTCATGCAATTACTTCCCTTAGATAAGGACAACTTTAATCCGGTGCATCCAACCGAAAATATCAAATGGACGTGTCCCTGGGCAGTGATAGGGTGCACATCAAAAGTTTACCCCCTTTTGTATCTGAAGCATTGAGAATAATTGAAAGACACCACATGTGTTTTCAGAGTCAAGTAGGGTAAATGTTTTTTTGCAATGATAATATAAATACAAATATTACATCTAAAAGCGTCGGATGTTTAACAACTTTTTAAAATTCATTGATCCCATATTCAACATATTCCTCAAAAGCGGCCTTCATCTCAAGCTTGAACTTCGTCATGAACGTATGTTGTTTATCCAAATGTTGTGACCCTTGAGCTTTATCCAACAATGCATTGAAGTGAAGTGTTTGCCCTCCGTTGTCTGCAGTGGCGGATCCAGCATTGGGGCGAGCCAGGGCGACCGCCACGGCTAGCGGGCGACGGAGCAGGGTATCTCCCGTGCCTAGCGACCTTCGGTGCAGCACAATGAAGCTCCATTGTCGTTCACCGCCCCGGGAAATCTTAATTTCTTAATCCGTCACTCGTTGTTTGGTATAGTGATGCAACATGTTCACACTACGCAATGACTTGATCATCAAGCTACAATATTGAGTGAATCTATAAATTAAAAAACATGTAGAGCGAAGCGGAGCAAAACTTATGATATCCATGAGTGATGCGCCCGCTGGCGACCTTCTATTCACTCGTGCAATCGCACTGCAATTCCTAGGTATTTTATGCACTGCAATTCGGACCGGCGTCAAACAATTCCGGTGTGCGGCGGCTTCTTCCGACATTTGGCGATGTATTCCGGTGAGTTCTAGGTAGATTCTGGTCACTTCCCTCGCAGCGCGTTTGCTCCAACAAGGTTTGACCAGTTTACGGGTTGAACTGTATACTTCCTTCAAAACTACACATATAAGGTTTTCGCGGATGGATTTATTGTTCCCCTTAAAAAGTTTACGGGTCGAACAAGTTTTACGGGGTCTGCTCCGCGTCGTTTTTCCGACCGAACTGTAAACACGTCGTTTTTTTACGGGTTTGACCAGTTTACGATTCTGCTAGAGATGCTCTAGAGCACCTTCATATTCTCATCTGTCATCGGCCATCGCCATGGCCTCCTCCTTCACCATGTGGTACAGGGGCCTCACGTCGCCACGCCACGTCCAAATCGCGACAAAGCTACGTGACTCAAAAGGCCCAGTGCCAGCCCCGCATTAATGTATGCCAACCTCTGAGCTCTCTGGAGCCCCCGGAAGGGGGGTGGAGGAGACTGGTCCCATGAGGAGCGGTGTGCGCCTGCACCACTGATGGAGGAGGCGCCTACACTTACGTCGCCAATGGAGAAGGAACATTTTCCCTCATTGTTCATAGAGGAGGAGAATTCTCCCTCGTCGCCGATGGAGGAGCCTCCAATATTGGGGTTCAGGAAGATTCTGTTGGCAATAAGTCGCGACAGGTTCAGTCGCGCGCGCGTGTGCGTGCGTTGGGCGCGTCGGTTTCGGGCCGTGGCGGGACTCGGATACGTGCGTGTGAGCCCGAGGGTAGGTGTGTGTGTGTTTTGGCATGCATGCGTGCGTGCGTCTGGTAGCCAGCGAGATCATAGCAAGATCTGGTCATCTACACCGGTAGTGGCCGCATCGTCCGCGTGCCTGCGGTGCGTGGCGAGTGGGGGTGTGGGCACGGCAAGGCGTGTGCGGGCGCGCCCGTATAAAGCCCACCCCCAACCTGTGTAATTAGTGGAGCAGGTGAGTACGAGCTCAGAAGAGAAATACAGAGTGCGTCGTTCGAGCGACGAAGGTGTTCGAGCGCCTGAAAATACCCTGTGTTCATCTTCCTCCCGTCAGACCTTGTCTCGGTGATTGCGGACGTGTTCCGGTTCCTTTTTGCGCCAACAATTGGTATCAAAGCCTCGTGGAGGGGTGATCGCCGGCGACCATGTCACTGGTCCTGTATGGCAGTGGCGGTGCGTAGGGGTCGATGCAGATCCCGTCGTTGACTCCGACGAACTACACCTCCTGGGTGATCAAGGCGGAGGCGATCCTTGATGCCCGGGGGCTGTGAGGTGTGGTGGCACCGATGGAAGGTGCAGCGGTGGACGCTGACAGGAGCAAGACGGCGCATGCGATGTTGCTCATGACGTTGTCGGAGGCGGTGCTGATGCAGGTGGCGCCGAAGCCTGTGGCGAGAAGGTATGAGACTCCCTCAAAGTTCGCTTCGTCGGTGCCAATCGCGTGAAGGCCGCGTGGCTGGCGACTGTGCGTGGGGAATTTGACCGCATGCGAATGGACGGCGGCGACGAGCTCGACGTGTACGCCGCCAAGGTCTATGGAATGGCGACGAGGTACGCGATGCTTAGAGCGACGCTGGACAATGCGACGATGGTGAAGTAGTTGCTGGACATGGTGCTGGATCGGATGTCTGCGGTGGCCGGCAACGAGCAGTTCTCCGACGTCAAGGGATGGCCTTCGACGAGGCTCTCGTGCGTCTGAAGGCATTCGAGGAGCGCACACGGCGGCACACACAGGTCAATGACGAGTGGGTGGATGGGCAGCTCATGCTCACGGCAGCTAAGTGGGAGGCACGGCGGCGACAGAGGGACGGAGGCTCTGACGACGATGGGACGTCCAGCACGGCTTCGAACGGCTGAAAGAAGAGGCGTGGGCGCTGCTACAACTGCGGGCAGCGGGGTCACTTCAAGCTGCCCCAAGCCGCGGAAGGCGATGGCGGCAGAGCACGCGCTGCTGGCGGACATTGGAGACGCCCTCGGCGGGCCGGGATGTAATGCCCAAGATGCGATCGTATCCTTATTTTGGCACGAAGACCTCGATAGGGATAGAAGCGCATCTCGTCGTTTTGCAAGAATAGATATCGTGACAAGTACATGTACAGAAGAGATGAGTATATGGAATTGGCTTACACTCGCCACAAGCTACATCAAGTTCACATAAATTGAACAACATAATCAATCATCATGAAGAAGAGTAGGGTCCGACTACGGACGAAAACAAACGATAAAAGAATGACGTCCATCCTTGCTATCCTAGGCTGCCGGCCTGAAACCCATCCTAGATCGATGAAGAAGAAGAAGAAACTCCAAATGAAACAATCATTACGCTCACGTCAAAGTGTCGCTTTACCTATACCTGCAACTGTTGTAATAGTAATTTGTGAGCCACATGGACTTAACAATCTCATTTCCAAAGGTATCAAGACTAACAAAGCTTAATGGGTGAGTTATGGTTAAGTGTGAGGCTGCAGCAAGCGACTAAGCATTTAGTTGAGGTGGCTAACTTACGAGTACAAGAATAAAAGAGGGGGATGATATATGCATAGCGGACGTGAACTAATAATGATCAATTGAATGATCTGAACGCCTACTTACGTCAAACATAACCCCACCGTGTCCTCTTCCGGATACAGAACTCACGAGAAGAGACAGTCACGGTTACGGACACAGTTGGCAAGTTTTTAATTGAGTTTACTTCAAGTTATCTAGAACCGGATGTTAAACAAATTTCCAAATTTTCCACTAACCGTGAGCACGAATTTCCGAAAGATTTAACCCTGCAGGGGTGCTCCAACTAGCCCATCACAAACTACCACACGCTGCGACAGAATGACCTCGATTAGAGAAAACCCATGATCTTCTCGGGTTCCTATTGGGAAACCTCAACCTCGAGATAGCCCAAAGTATCCTCGGAATCCCACGAACGAGACACTCGAGAAAGGTAAAACAAGTCCAGTAAAGCCGTCCGGCGTGTTGACGATCCCGATAGGAGCCGCATATCTCGTTCTTAGGACATGAAGGATAAGCTAGTGTATAGCGCCTGATAGAGATCACCCGAGTTTCCTTGGGTTAGCCCCGCACAGTGCTCTATTAAGGACCAGCATCATCAGCATTGGCCCTCCCTGTATTATAATGAATTACTCCTCGGGTTCATGACGCCCTATGCATTTTAACGGTGTTTAGTATTATTATGTTGGACAAATATAGTACCAATGTTGGGCCTTGCCAAATGAGTTATATCCCAAAATAAAATTGAAGGGGTCCGCATAACAACCCCAAGCATGTCAGGAGCACTCATTTATGGAATATGACACCGGTAGCCGAAACTAAGGCGCCAAAGGTGAAACAAAACACCAGGTTAGAAGGTCAAGCCTTCCACCTTTTACCAAGTATATATGTGCATTAAATTAATTAGCAATAAAATGGTGATATAACACAGAACCCATGTTTTCATATGGAAGCAACTGCATCTGCAACTAGCAATGCTATAAGAAGGCTGAGCAAGCGGTAACATAGCCAAACAGTGGTTTGCTGGGTTGTGGAAAATGTTAGAGGTTTTTCATGGCAATGTTGGGAGGCTGGCATTTAAGTGGTTGGTAGCGAGACATAGCAAAAGAAACAAGGCAACTAGCATGACATTGATAGTAATGGTATCTAGGAAAATGATCATCTTGCCTGAGATCCGGCTTGGAAGAAGAACGAATTCGTGAAACACACGAACCAATGTAGTCGAATGGATCCTCATACTCCGAAGCGGATCGAAACTCTATCGAGAAGAAGCAAGCCGGAAATAAGAATCAACACACGATATTCACCATGGCACATGCACGATATGATGCACAACCTAATATGATGCATGTCCATTTCAATTATGCAAGGCATGGCATGACAATTCACAATAATCAAATACTACACATTAAGTGAAGATCAATATGCAACGAGTTGTATATTGACGGAACTCCACATACGAATTATTTAGTTTACTCCCGTTTAGGTATACGGAAATATTAAATGTTTTTTGACCATGGCAAGAGGTGAAGCACTAATAAACTACATATCTAGGCATTTTAAATGATGTCGGAAACGACATATAGCATTTCCGAAACGACCCCACAAAATAACTTTGAAATCTGTCCAGATCTGTCGTAAACATATTTTAAGTTTGCTAAACGGCAAAATAAACAGGAGCACGTGAAATTAAACGTCATTCTAGTCGGTTTACATATATAACTTATCTCCAACAAAGCTACGGTTACCTAGCTACGAATTAAACCAATTTAGCATGACATCACACAAACGAGGCAAACAACATGGTTAACGGGTAGGTCAAGCCCAAGTGTGTGTGCAAATAAACAGAACATGGCAAAATAAATTAGGGGCGCGGCTAGGATTCAAACCAGGGAACTCCTTGCGGGTTGACCAGCTCGACTACGGCATGTGCTACTGATAATGAAGGGCGTAAAATTAACATGAATCAGCTAACATGATCTCTGGGATGGAATCAGGTGATGCTAGACAATTCGCGTGTGCAGCTCGGCTCATAAATTCGCACATGTGTCCTACATTATGAAAGAAACACGGGTCTTCTTCCCACAACGACGCACGCAATGGCAGTCAACAGAACATGCGAAAGTTGCGGCTTTGGACCTGCTGCATGCGGGAACCGGAGGGGGATGGCACTGGTGGAGGCTTAGTTTAAAAAACCAACCCAAAAATCGAACCGGAATAGTTGCCGGTTCAGGTTTTTATCGATCGGACCACCAGTTCACCGATTTGATCGTCGGTTTTTTCAGCAAAAAAACAATAAATGTTCAGTAATATATGTGCTAATATAGTGTGAACAATGGTCAAATAAAACTATTTTCATGTAGTGGACAACAAAGTAGCATAGCTGAGTTGGTTATAGGGCCGTGGACAGGCCTCGCGTATTCTCACACGACCTCGGACCAAATCTCACTTCTCCAAATTTCCATTAAAATATTTTTCTGGTTTTCCCGGTTTTCACTGGTTTTCCAGAAAACTGGCCGGTTCGAATGGCTTTCTCCGGTCCGATTGCAGAACGGTCTTATTAGCTTAAAAACCCGATGAGGCTGCTGGTTCCGGTTTTTTCCGGTCCGACCGTCGATCCGGTCCGATTTTTTAAACTAGGGGAGGGGGGTCGATGTCGAACACAGTCATGGCGGTGCTGGCCTTCTGCTCCCGCTAGGCAGGAATGATGGCAAGTGGGGCTGGAGCTCGTGCGCCAGATCCATGGCGCCAGCTCGTCGGCTGAGCATGGGGACGGTAGCGGAGGGGCTCGTGCAGCACCAACAACGGCAAAACGAGCGGGTCCAGCGGCGCTTGGCGCGGATCCGAGCGAGGCCTTGGGGTTCCTCGCAGCAGAGCAATGAAGAAGGGAGTTGGCGGCCATGGCGGGATGCTCACCGGGAAAATCGGGCTCGAGGCGATGGCGAGCACGGGAGCTTGGCTGCGCCTCTTTGAGGGTGTTCCGGTGATGACGACCGGAGCAGAGACGGCGAGGCAGCCGCGGGGTTGAGCAGCAGCAGAGGAAGCTTGGCCTTCTGATCTAGATCAGGATCGTGGGCAGCGGATGCGGGGTGAGCGGGTGCGCCCTGGGGCCGTTGGATCTGAGATCCGGCGGTCCAGATCGTATGGGGATGGCTGTGGCTGGTTGGCTCGGTGCTGAACACGAGGAGAAAATGGAGAGGGCAGCGGCGGCGATGGGATGAGACAGTTCTCCTAGAATTTAGGGCTGGACCTCTATTTATAGCCTATGGTCTATATGAGGTCTAATTACACCCTCCGATTTAGATCGGACGGCCAAAAACAATAGGTTAGGAAATCCAATTGACAAACCGATGATGGTTTGGGGTATTATGGGGTTGATCCGGACGCAACAGTCATGACCGCATGTTTCAGGTTCCGGGAGGTTTCCGGACTGGTTGCGTGCATGTCAGTGCACTGTGCACAGGAGCTAGGCATAGAAGAGAGGGAAAACGGGCAACCCGGCGACAGAGTTTAAAATGCAGAAACGTCTCACAATTGATAGGATATAGTGCCGCTATAGGTTTAATGGTGCGGTTATCAAACGAACTCCGATTGCAACGAAATTTGGCAGGCGGCCTACCTACATACAATAAGATCGCACACCTCGTTTCAACTCAATCTGAGAAAGTTTAATCCACACTTTCGAAAACAATATTTTAACGATGTCGCGGGTGCCGGCGTGTGTGGTTGCTCTCAAAACGGTCAACAACAAAACAGAGAGAACCGGCAACTAATAACGGATGCAAGTTTTGAAAACTTACGGCAACAGAGTGCCCATGCAATGCGGATGATGCGAATGATGCGATGATGAGTGCGTGAAACAATCTAATCACACGGCGACAACAGAATAAAAGGGGAATCTTCTAGAGCGTCGGTCTCGGGCTGTTACAACTCTCCTACACTAACAAAGGATCTCGCACCGAGATCTTAGAATGAAAAGGGGAAGACGAAGAGGAAAGGAAGAGGTAAAACTGAGTTGCTTCTGTGACAAACGAGTGAAACCAACGATCCTTGAAGGTTGCAATGAGATTATGAATGACATAAGGAACAAGCATGAATTCAATCAAAATTTCGGTAGCACTTCGGTAGGAAATTGAGGCAAATTTTGATAAGATAGAAGATCTTAAAAAAAAGACAAAACATTCCGGTTAAATGAATAAGAAATGAAAGAACACGATCTTGATAGAATTAGATATGTTGGAGACGTATCAGCCTCTTCTGATCCGTCCGTGGAGGAAGCTGCTGCTGCTATCAACTGTCTGGATGAAGTTGACAGAACCATGCAATTTTAGGCTATTTCCACGAAGAAAGGTAAATCAAAAGCCAAAACTCCTTTCGTGGAATCACAAGTACGCAGATGCACGAGAGGATCAGTTCGGAGGGATGGATTCAAGCATGTGTTTCTTGAGCTAGCATCAGAGCCAAAGAAGAAGAAGTAGTGCACTAGGCCTATCTAGGAGGCCAACACTTGAAGACCAGAGCATAAGGAAGCATACGTCCCACCTCCCACATCGATCAAGGCGCTTTAGGTGATTGGTCATCACATTGGAATCGAGGAAGGCAAGCTACTCTCCAACGGGTTTGGCGCGCCCATAAGTCTGCCTTTATATGTCTGTTTTGCCTCTGTGGTAGAAAACTATGTCTTATTGTGATGTCTTGTAAGTTTATGTCAGTACTATGTCGTGACATGTTATCTTTTGGCGTGTCTATATGTCGCTTGTTACTATGTAACTCGTTGATGGCTGCTACTTACCTGGGATATTAATTAATAGTCATAAGCATAGAAACTAGAATGTACTATGTTGGAATGTCCGAGGGCTAAATTCTTCGGCTAGGCAGAGAGCCATGCGCCAAAAAATGGAGGAGAGCCAATGTGATGTCGCGTGCTTCCAAGAAACTAAGTTTGGTCCGCATACACTCAAGGAGATTCGGTCTTTCTGCCCAAGACAGTATGATCATTTTGCTTTTGCCCCTTCTCATGGCACTTCAGGGGGTCCTTTGGTGGTATGGAACTCTGCGATTCTCCATGGTGATTTAATGGAGAGAGAATCATTTGGAATGGTATTTAAGTTCACGTCCAAAGAGAGTGTTGATGTTTGGACATTAGTCAATGTTTATAGAACACGTGAGGGGGAATTAATAGACATTTTTGTTGAGTGGCTATATAATTTGCAGATTGCTTTTGAGGAGAACTGGCTTTTGTTTGGAGATTTCAATTTCATTAGATACCATGAAAACAGAAATCTGTCAGGTGGGGATATGAATGTTATGCTCATCTTCAATGAAATCATTGGGCATTTGGGTCTAGTTGAACTACCTATTAAAGGGAGATCCTACACTTGGTCTAATATGCAATATAATCCACTTCTAGAGCAACTAGATTGGTTTTTTACTTCCACCAACTGGATCACATGTTACCCCCTGACTGAAGTTTTGCCTTTGGCCAGAACTGCCTCTCATCATGTGCCTTGTGTGGTTGTCATCACCACCTCAATCCCCAAAACCAATATCTTTAGATTTGAGATTTATTGGACCAAGGTGGAGGGTTTCTTGGAATGTGTTGCCAAATCCTGGAATAAGCCTTCTTATAAGAGAGAACCTACACGTATTCTCACTCACAAGCTTAAAACCCTGAGACATGATCTTAAACATTGGAAATTGGGAATTTCTAAGATGAAAATTGTCATACACAAATGTAATAAGGTGATTGAATGGATTGACAGTTTGGAGGAGCTGAGATCCCTATTCAGGCGGGAATTTAATTTCAGAAAGATTGTCAAGGAACACCTACAACATTTGTTACATTTGCAATTTCTGTACTGGAAAAAGAGGTGTACTATCAGATCAATCGAGGTAGGGAAAGAGAATACTAAGTTCTTCCATGCCATGGCCTCTGAGAGACATAGAAGGAATTATATTGCCAAACTGACCCCTGTTGATGGCATAGTGATTTCAAATCAAGGTCAAATGGAGGGGATTCTTTGGTCCTGATATAAAGGTCGTATGGGCACAGCTAAAGGAATCACTATGGGTTTTGATTTGCCTAATCTTATTAAGCCAGTGCAGGGATTAAATGTGTTGACGAAACCCTTCACCGAGGAGGAAATGCACCAGGTGGTCAAATGCATGCCTGTGGACAAGGCACCAGGTCCATATGGTTTCAATGGGTTGTTTCTTAAAAAGTGTTGGTATATCGTTAGAAAAGAATTTTATGAACTTGCCAATAACCTTTTTGAAGGGAAAGCCAATCTAGAAAGTTTTAATAATTCATCCATCACCCTAGTTCCAAAGAAAGCCTCACCATAGTATGTTGGGGATTATAGGACCATATATTTGACACGCTTGGGTATCAAATTCATCACCAAGATGGTTGCTAATAGATTGCAAACTGTCATTATTGATTGTGTTCATAAAAATCAGTATGGATTTATCAAGACTAGAACCATTCAGGACTGATTGGTTGGACCCTTGAGTACTTGCATCAATGCCATCAGTCAAAAAGACCAATTCTCATTCTTAAAATGGATTTTGAAAAATCTTTTGACTCTATTGAACATGAGGTCATCCTAGATATACTAAAGTATAAAGGGCTCAAGAGCAAATTGAGAGGATGGATTCATCAGTTCCTCACCTCTGGGCCCTCCTCCATTCTTCTTAATGGTGTCCCTCAAAAGCATTTTCATTGCAAGGCTGGTGTCAAATAGGGAGATTCCATCTCCCCTTTACTCTATGTTCTAGCAGCAGATTTGCTCCAGTTTGTTGTTAATGATATGTTAGCCAAGGGCACATTCAGTTGCCAATTACATGCCATGCCAAGGATTTTCCTATTGTCCAATATGCTGATGATACTTTGATTGTTTTTCCTACTCGGGAAGGACAGTTGAAGGCTCAGCCATATTAATGCTATTTAAATTAATGCACCTATATACTTGGTAAAAGGTGGAAGGCTCAGCCTTTCTAGCCTGGTGTTTTATTCCACCTTTGCCCCCTTCATTTCGGCTACCGGTGTTATGTTCCATAAATGAGCGCTCCTAACATGCTTGGGGTTGTTATGGGGAAGCCCAAGATTTTTCGTTTTAGGATAAAGCTCGTGTGGCAAGGCCCAACATTGGTCCTATATTTGCCCAACATAATAATTCTGTTAATACTAAAAAACATAGGGTGTCATGAACCCGAGGAGTAATTCAACATAATACAGGGAGGGCCAGTGCTGATGGTGCTGGTCCAAAACAGAGAAGCTTATTAACGCTACCCGGGGCAACTCGGCGTTTGTCGTGGTAACCATCGCTCATCCGTCGTGTCCTGAGAATGAGATAAATGGCTCCTATCGGGATCGTCGACACGCCGTGCGGCCTTGCTGGACTTGTTTTACCTTTATCGAGCGTCTTGTGCGAGGGATTCCGATGATGCTTTGAGCTAACTCGAGGTTGAGGTTTTCCAATAGGGATCTGAGGAGATCACGGGTTTTCCTAATCGAGTTCATTCCGTCGCAACGTGTGGTAGTTTGTGATGGACTAGTTGGAGCACCCCTACAGGGTTAAATCTTTCAGAAAGTCGTGCCCGCGGTTATGTGGCAACGTGAAAACTTTGTTTAACATCCGGTTCTAGATAACTTGAAGTTAACTTAATTAAAACTTGCCAACTGTGTGCATAACGGTGATTGTCTCTTTCGTGAGCTCCTTCTCCGATCGAGGACACGGTGGGGTTATGTTTGACGTAAGTACGTGTTCAGGATCATTCGTTTGATCATCAGTAGTTCATGTCCGCTATGCTTAGATCATCCCTCTCTTTATTCCTGTACTCATAACTTAGCCACCAAATAAATGCTTAGTCGCCGCTGCAGCTTCACCACTTAACCATACCTCACCCATTAAGCTTTGCTAGTCTTGGTACATTTGGGAATGAGATTGCTGAGTCCTCTGTGGCTCACAGATTACTACAACACAAGTTGCAGGTACAGGTAAAGGGTTACTTGACACGAGCGTGTTGATTGTTCATTTGGAGTTTCTTCTTCTTCTTCATCGATCTAGGGTGGGTTCCAGGCCGGCAGCCTGGGATAGCAAGGATGGACGTTGTTCTTTTCTCGTTTGTTTTCGTCCGCAGTCGGACCCTGCTCTACTTCGTGGTGATTGTATGTATTGTACTGATGTGACCCTGATGTAGCTTATGGCGAGTGTAAGCCAATTCCATATACTCATCTTTTCAGTACATGTACTTGTAACGATATCCATTATTGCGAAACGACAAGATGCGTTTCTATCCCTGTCGAGGCCCTCGCGCCAAAATGAGGATAGGATCACATCTTGGGCGTTACATGCTCGTACTCCTCCGACCTTATTTTCCTTTCGCGGGACGAGATCAATGGGAGGTGACAATGGCGAGGACGACACCGGCGTGACGATCATCGTTGGCTCGTCTGCACCCAATATGGGCCCCCGAACTGCTTTCACTCTTGCCGCACAATCGGCATGGCACTGGTCAAATCGAGAACTTCTGCTGGCAAGGTCGACTCTTCTACCTTCGGAATCGGACCCCACACCATAACAGAGTATATATCAATCTTGAGCAGACCCCCATCCTCGATCCTTTCTTCCTCCTGCAAGTACCTCCCCGCAAGAATGTTTCCATCACTATCCTGGAGGGTGACCCACCTTGACGGAGAGGAAAGCTAGATGTATCCATCACAACGAGATCCCCGCAAAATCTCGTCTGCTGATGCGAACCTAGCTCTCAACCGTCCCGTGGTGGCCACCAGCCCCGCCTCAGTGTTCGCCGATGTTCCAGACGGATTTGGATTTGCGGTGACTCCATTCGACCCCGGCAGTAGCACGGGTAGTGTGGACGGTGGCGCATAGGTCACCCCCCGAGTCACCTCTTTCATCTTCGAATCAGGCGGACGGGGCGCCGGCACCCCCCGGTCATCAATCCTCCATAAAAAAATGGGCTCCTCAAACCCGTGTGGCTTCTTTCATAGAGAGACAACTGGATTCCCCGACCTTTCTCTTACCTGCTTTATTGTACCTAGCTTGATGATGTAAAATAATTCAAGAAATATTAATGCAGGAGACTTCCTTCAAAAAATATTTGTATGGTACTCCCTCCTTAAACTAATATAAAAGCATTTAAAACACTACTTTAGTAATCTAAATGCTCTTATATTAGTTTACATAGGGAGTACATCTGACTTCCATGTATACGTGCACACATGATTAACTGGGCTCACGTTCAATCGCTACGTAGGACCATCCACCGATCCGCCGATGGATCATACACCACGGATACCGAGTATACAGTATCCCACAAAGAAAATGAGTGCTGGCGTTAGAGTAATCCAAACACGTATATGTTAGTTTGGTTAGTGTTCGTGATCAGCGTTGCCGTGAGGTTAGGTTAGGTAAATTTGAGTCGGTTTCCTAGTTCTCTACGTGTGTTAGGGCTGAAGTAGGAAAGGTTATTAAGTCGGTTTAGTTTCCATGTATTAGTCTGAGTCTGACTGTCGTGGGTATAAGTCTGACAGTAGATGTGTAGGGTACGAAAGGATGGGCAGAGCCTTAGCTACGGCGAGGTTGTTTGAGTTCAGGCCCCTCTACGGTGGAGGTAAAAGCCCTACGTCTCAGTGCTCTTGGGAGCTTAGTGTCGAGTGGAATATAGGGTTACAGTAAAATTCAACCCTTTGAACCAGTGGGGAAGGGCGGCTTATATAGAGTGCGTTTCCCTTCACAACGGCCCGGTGGACAGGGGTGGAATAGTGGCGAGTAAACGCCTACGTTACAGGTAACGTATGCGTTGCTAATAATGGTGTATGAAAACATATGACCGTTGCCCTCAAGAGAGGTTATGATGTACAGAGTGGAATTCAGTCGGTACGTTTAATACGCTCCGAATGCTCGTCATCGACTGGATGATGGGGGAGTCGTCACCGACTGGATGATGGGGGAGTCCTTAGTTCAGTCGGAACTGTCTAAGGGCCTTGTCCTTTATGAAGGGTAGTCCTCGGGTAGGACCTATAGGGCAGGCCTATGACCCTACCCTGGGACTATAACCCCATCATTAGTCCCCGAATGGATCGGGGTTGGAACGATGAAGTGATGCCTGGAGTACGGATCCGACTGGTATGGATGTGACTTTGGCGTTGTTTGCCTCGATCCATTTTATCCTCTCAACTAGTGATCCGATTGAATATACCAGTGAAACGAACCGTCAGGGACCGAGTGCTTCCGCGGAATCTTTCGATGTGACCGGTCAACTGACAGCGGTGGATTTTCTGGGATCCTCAAATTTCGGTTGTCGCACGCTCAGCGGGGATGACGACATCGTCATCGAGTAGTTTCTGCCGCCTCGATTACCGCGCCTTTATCTTCTCCACTAATATCGCAACAGCCGGTCGGGGGATAAGATTTCGGGGCCACATGTTAGTGACCTAGTCGGAAGCTTATTTAAGCCTCTCCAGCGAGGGTTTCTTGTTGCGCTGTCCTTGTTACTCGCACTTGCCTCGCTTCTCCCGTAGCTCCCTACGCGCTCCAAGCCTCTTCCTTCCTCCCCTCCTCTGCGGATCTGCTGCCTTCACGATGACGAAGGGGCAGACGAGCAAGCTCGAGTCGCAGAAGAAGAAGAAGAAGGCGGCGGCCCCTGCTCAGCGGCGACAGCAGGCACTGCCGGCGGGTTGGATCCAGGGGGATTTCCTCCCCTCCACGGTGACGGCGGACGATTTGCTGGAGCTGGTGGAGCAAGGCATGATTGCCAACAAGTCGTGGAGGCTGCCGGCGGAGGGCGAGACGGAGCCGGCGCCGCAGGAGGGAGAGCGCGTCTTGCTGCTCAGCCACGTGTATAGGGGCTTCTTCTTGCTTCCCCACCCCTTCTTCAGAGGTATTATGAATCACTTCGGGGCGCAGCTCCATCATTTTCCTCCAAACGCGATAGCCCATCTTGCCGCATTCGTCACCCTTTGCAAGTGCTTTATCGGATGTCCCCCCCCCCCATTGGGGGCTCTTTAAGTATATCTTCTCCGCTCGGTCCCAAACTGTCAAAAAGCTTAGCCAGTCGGACGACAAAACCCATCTCCTCCAGCTATGCGGGGGCTTAGGCTTCCAGAAGAAAACGAAGAGTAGCTACCCCTCTCTCCAGTTGTCCGAGTCAGTTAGGAACTGGCAGTCGACCTGGTTCTACTGCCAGGACATAACTTGTCCGAATGCCGCGACTGGGTTGCCACCCTTTAGCCTAGACCGTCCGGCCCCTCCCAGGCATCTTGCGCTCTCAAAGGTGGAGAAGGTCCAGATCCAACCTCTGGTCGACGCACTGATTGCTGTCGTCCGCAAGGGGGTCACCGACACGGATTTGCTGGAGACTTTTCTGGGTCGGCGCATCCAGCCGCTGCAAGCCCAGCACCACGCCATGTGGCACTACGTCGGGCCTGAGGACTCCACTCGGACTCATCCAGAATGCGTGACCGGGGAGGTTGTGACGGCGTGGGTCCGCGGCATCACAGGCGCCTGCGATAACCCCACAGGAGCCCGGCGGGTGAAGCCCTTCCGCGGTGACAATCCTCCTCCGAATGAGGTGAGCACATCTTGTCGAGTGCTTTCAATCTTCTTAGATTTATCGCTTTTTCCCGTACCACCGCCTGACGTCTGACGTTGTCGACTGTATTTTGTGCAGGAGTGGACCAACTGGTATTCTCCCGTCTCGAACGGGAATCCAGCTGAGGAAGAGGAGGGCAGCCAGGAGGGCAGCGTGGACAGCGCCGAGTACGTCTCCGACAGCGGGGAAACGGAGGAGGAGACTGAAGAGGAGGAGGGGGAGGTTGGTGAGTAGAGCTCGCCACCTCCACCATCAGAGCCTCGAACTAAGCGTCGTCACGAACCCGCGGCTCCGCCGGCTCCTCCAGCGGCCCCGAGTGCTCCGCCAGCCTCTCCCGTGGCTCCGAGTGCTCGGAGCGTGAAGAGGACTAGGGACGCTACTGCCGAGCCCACGGACCAGCCGTCCAAGGTGGCCAAACCTAGCGGGCCCAAGCCTCGGATGAGGATCACCGTTCCAGTCGCCTCAGCGTAAGTGTCTTGTTCTCCCATCTTCCTTAAGTCTCTAGTTGAACTCATGCTTATCCGTCGAGTGGATTTTACTCGACAGAGCTGCTACCTCCGCCACCTCTCTGCCGCGCTAGGACGATGATCCCATGGATACGGATAACGCTGCCACATCCCAGCAAGGTACGTTGTGACGACTCCGAGATTTTGCATTATTGTTTCGTGAGTGCTGTCTTTAATCTTGCCCTTTTTCTGTAATCTCATGTCGTTCAGTCAGGCTTCCTCCGGAGGTGATTCATCTGGAGGAGGATGACCAAAGGGGGTCAGGGCCAACTTTGGCGCCTGTCCTTGAGGTTGTTCCATCTGCTGCTGCTCCCACCATGGACGCGCCGCCGACCGAGACGATGCTGTCGATTGAGGCGGTGCCCCTCGTTGCGGAACCGACTGGAGCGGGACTTGGGATGCCCAAGGAGTCTTCTGTCGTGCCAGGTCCGTCGACCGTCCAGTACGACACCCGACACCTCCCGGAAGACCAAGTGGGAGCAGCCCAGGAGGCCATGGTGCAAGTGGAGTTGATGGTGGGTGATTCCAAGGGAGCGTAAGACTCCATCGCGTCTTTGTACAAGAGAAGCTTGGAGCTCCGGGACGATATCCGAGTAAGTGCGCTAGTAAGTGTTTCCTTTCTCTTGTAACCCACTGGGGATTTAAGCGATATACTCGGATACAGTAGGATTATTTTGCAGTGGGTTCACTCCGAGTGAACCCGGGAGACCAACAAGGCATTGGTGGCCGAAATTGAGAAAATGGGCAAGCAAAGAACTGAACTGATGGGTCAGATGAAGTTGATGAACAGTCGGTGCATTTCGCAGGAGAAGTACGTCAGCGACTGGGCAAGGAAGATGATTGCACTGCTCGGTGGTAATCTTTTTGCCGAGTGCTTCTTAACTTTGTAGTTCATTCTGCGCTTACTTTCCGCTCGTCTTTTCTTTGCAGATTTTTGTCTGGACGCTGAGGCAGAAGCAGCTGACATTGAGCGGTCGTTTATTCCGAACGTTCCACTCGGCGACGAAGCCAATCGGGACTTGCTACGAGCGCATATTCGCCTTCGCAGAGTGGGACCTTTCATTGGCCGCCTGAGAGAAGTCATCGGCCGGATCGACAAGGAGCTGTAGCCCGAAGACGATTCCCGGCGGGAAATAGAAGGGTTGATGACTCGGCTGGAGGACGTCCCGAACAGAGTGCAGGCATGGAAGAAGTCTTCCGCTCGTTGTGGTGTGGACGTGGCGCTATCGCTGGTCCGAGTACACTGCAAGGAAGCTCGCAAAGAAAAGCTGAAGGCGTTTCAGGTCGCCAACACCAAGAAGCTTTGATTCGAAGATTTCATGGAGACCTTCCTCGAGACAGCCACTCGCATCGCAGACGGGATCGACCTTGACACCTTTGTGGAGCTTGCCAATCCCGGTGCCAGTCCTGGTGACGCTTGAAAAACTTTTTCTCGGTATGCCGAGTGGTATCTGTATCAAACATTGGCCACTCCTGTTGGTCGTCACATTCGTGGTTCGGTGTGGATAAGCTTGATCTATACCGAGCCGACTATCGTAGATTCAACTTTAAATTCGAATCGAATATTTTGCTCTTCTTTCGCCAAATTTTTTTTGACACGATTTTGGCTCGTGGTTTTTGTTTGGCGTTTCTTGGTGAAGCCAATGGCAAACATGTGGAGCATGTAGTTGTCAGTTGTCTTCACATCCACGTGAGCCTCAATGATGGTCTGTCAAGTCTCCGAGGCCACACTCGGAGCGAGCTTTTACTTAGGCGACTCTTCGTCGTGACTAAGTCTCCGAGTGCGACTTTTAGTGCACACTCGGAGCGAGTTGTTGCTCATGTAGTTGTAAGTTGTCTTCACATCCACATGAGCCTCAATGAGGGTATGCTAAGCCTCCGAGTGGATCTCTAGGATACACTCGAAGGAAGCTTTTTTACTTAGGCGATTCTGGATCGTAGCTAAGTTCCCGAGCGTGACTGTAAGCTCGCACTCGGAGCGAGTTGCTACTCATGTAGTTGTCAGTTGTCTTCACATTCACATGAGCCTCAATGAGGATCTACTAAGCCTCCGAGTGGATCTCCAGGATACACTCGAAGGAAGCTTTTTTACTTAGGCGATTCTGGATCGCAGCTAAGTCCCCGAGCGCGACTGTAAGCTCACACTCGGAGCGAGTTGCTACTCAGGTAGTTGTCAGTTGTCTTCACATCCACATGAGCCTCAATGAGGATCTGCTAAGCCTTCGAGTGGATCTCCAGGATACACTTGAAGGAAGCTTTTTACTTAGGCGATTCTGGATCGCAGCTAAGTCCCCGAGCGTGACTTTTAGTGCACACTCGGAGAGAGTTTGTACTTAGGCGATTCTGGGTCGCAGCTAAGTCCCCGAGTGCGGCTTTTAGTGCGCACCCGGAGCAAGTTTTTTACTTAGGCGACTCTGGGTCGCAGCTAAGTCCCCGAGTGCGACTTTTAGTGCACACTCGGAGAGAGTTTGTACTTAGGCGATTCTGGGTCGCAGCTAAGTCCCCGAGTGCGGCTTTTAGCGTGCACTCGGAGCGAGTTTGTACTTAGGCGATTCTGGGTCGCAGCTAAGTCCCCGAGTGCGGCTTTTAGCGCGCACTCGGAGCGAGTTTGTACTTAGGCGATTCTGGGTCGCAGCTAAGCCCCCGAGTGCGACTTTTAGTGCGCACTCGGAGCGAGTTTTTTACTTAGGCGACTCTGGGTCGCAGCTAAGTCCCCGAGTGTGACTTTTAGTGCGCACTCGGAGCGAGTTTGTACTTAGGCGATTCTGGGTCGCAGCTAAGTTCCCGAGTGCGGCTTTTAGTACGCACTCGGAGCGAATTTTTTACTTAGGCGACTCTGGGTCGCAGCTAAGTCCCCGAGTGCGACTTTTAGTGCACACTCCGAGAGAGTTTGTACTTAGGCGACTCTGGGTCGCAGCTAAGTCCCCAAGTGCGACTTTTAGTGCGCACTCGGAGCGAGTTTTTTACTAAGGCGACTCTGGGTCGCAGCTAAGTCCCCGAGTGCGACTTTTAGTACGCACTCGGAACGAATTTTTTAGACCGAAGTCTGCAAACGCGGAAGAACTTTGAACCTGCAAGAAATCAATCTGCTTTGTATTACTTCAACGATACTTGTTCTTTACATTGCCCCCGTCGGCGGTCACATGTAGAAGCGCTTCAGGAGATCTCCGTTCCATGCTCGCGGCTCGTCCGTTTCCCTGTCGAGGTTGTAGAGTCAATATGCTCCGTTGTTCAGCACCTTAGAGATGATGAAGGGTCCTTCCCAGGCGGGAGCCAACTTGTGAGGCCTCTAATGGTCCACTCGGAGCACCAGGTCACCTGCTTGGAATGTGTGACTCCTGACGTGCCGTGCGTGAAATCGCCGCAGATCTTGTTGATAAATTGTTGAGCGAGTCAGTGCCATCTCACGCCCTTCTTCTAGTAGATCCACTCCATCTTGCCTGGCTTACTCTGCTTCGGCTTCGGAGAAGAGTTCGACTCGTGGAGAGTTGTGAAGAAAGTCACTCGGAAGGACTGCCTTTGCTCCATAAATGAGGAAGAACGGGGATCGCCCTATAGATCTATTCGGAGTTGTGCGGAGGCCCAACAACACCGAAGGCAGCTCGGTGACCCATGCGCCGGCGGCATGTCCAACTTCTCGCAGGAGTCGAGCCTTCAACCCTTGAAGAATAAGTCCATTCGCCCGCTCTGCTTGCCCGTTTGTTTGGGGGTGCGCCACAGATGCAAAATCCACTCGGATACCTTGGCCTGTGCAAAAACCTTTGAATCTGTTTGAGTCAAAGTTTGTGCCATTGTCAGTGATTATGATGTGCGGAACCCCGAATCTGGCGATGATGTATCTCACAAACTTGATGGCCGTAAGGGCGTCGAGCTTCTTGATGGGCTTGGCTTCAATCCACTTGGTGAACTTGTCGACTGCTACCAACAGATGGGTGAATCCCCCTTGGTCTGTTCTGAATGGTCCGACTGTATCTAATCCCCACACTCCGAACGGCCAAACAAGAGGGATTGTCTTCAGCGCAGATGTTGGCTTGTGGGACTTGTTCGAATAGAACTGACAACCTTCACATCGGTCGACCATATCTTTCGCCATTTCATTCGCCTGCAACCAGAAGAAGCCAGCTCTGAATGCTTTGGCGACGATTGCTCTTGAGGAGGCATGATGGCCGCAGGTTCCCGAGTGAATTTCTTCCAGGATTAACTGTCCCTCCTTAGGGGAGATGCATCGCTGAAGGACGCCTGAAACACTTTCTTTGTACAACTGGCCATCAATGACGGTGAAGGACTTCGACCTACGGACGATCTGCCTAGCTTGGACTTCGTCTTCTGGTAATTCTTGCCTCAGGATGTACGCAATGAATGGCACAGTCCAATCGGGGATGAGAGCAAGAATCTCCATGATCAAATCAACCACAGCAGGGACCTCGACTTCGGTCGGATCTGTTGAGCTCTTCGTCTGTACTGGTTCCTCTGTAAAAGGATCTTCTTTCACCGAGGGGAGATGTAGGTGCTCGAGGCAGACATCACTCGGGACTGGTCTCCGAGTGGATCCAAGTTTTGCCAATTCATCAGCTGCTTGGTTTTTCAGTCGCGGAACATGGTGAAGATCCAGACCTTCAAACTTCTTCTCGAGCTTCCTTACTGCGTTGCAGTATGTAGTCATGGTGGGGTTCCTTACATCCCACTCCTTCATCACTTGATTAACCACCAGATCTGAATCGCCATAGACCATCAGGCGACGGACGCCGAGTGTGATGGCCATGCGCAATCCATAAAGGAGAGCTTCGTACTCTGCCTCATTGTTGGAAGAATCGAAATGTATCTGCAACACATACTTAAGCTTATCACCTTTTGGCGATATGATCACTACACCAGCGCCGGAGCGATTTAACATCTTGGACCCATCGAAGAACATGGTCCAATGAGCCGAGTAGATGTGAGTCGGTTGCTGTTGTTCTACCCATTCTGCTATGAAGTCAGCCAGAGCTTGAGACTTTATAGCCTTCTTGGCTTCGAACTTGATGTCGCAGTATAACATCTCCATTGCCCACTTCGCCACTCGGCCTGAGGCGTCTCGATTGTGGTGGATTTCCTACAACGGAGCATCAGAAATGACAGACACCGAGTGGTCTTGGAAATAATGAGCCACCTTCTTTGTAGTCATGTAGATCCCATAAATAAGCTTTTGATAATGGGGATACCTCTGCTTGGAAGGAGTCAGGACTTCGGAGACATAATATACTGCCCGCTGAACCTTGTACGCTTTGCCTTCTTCTTCGCGTTCGACTGTGAGAACAGTGCTGACGACTTGATTTGTAGCCGCGATGTACAGAAGAAGGGGTTCTTTACTGAGTGGGGCAGTAAGAACCAGCTGGGTGGAAAGCAGGGCTTTGAGGTCGTCGAATGAAATTTGGGCTTCGTCTGTCCACTCGAAAGTATCTGATTTCTTCATGAGTCGGTACAGAGGTAACGCCTTCTCGCCGAGTCGAGCGATAAACCTGCTCAAAGCCGCTAGGAAACCTGTGAGCCATTGAACATCATGTATTCTGACCGGCCGCTCCATTCGGACGATGGTCCCGATCTTTTCGGGGTTGACATCGATTCCTCGTTTGGAAACGAAGAAACCGAGTAACTTTCCACTGGGAACACCGAATGAACACTTGGCAGGGTTGAGCTTGATATCGTACCTACGAAGGTTGGCGAATGTTTCTGCCAAGTCAGTTAGCAGATCGGAACCTTTGCGTGACTTGACTACGATATCATCCATATACGCCTCCACATTTTGACCGATCTGGTCAAGGAGGCAATTTTGGATCATGCGCATAAAAGTTGCTCCTGCATTCTTCAAACCGAATGGCATAGTGATGTAGCAGAAGCACCCGAATGGGGTGATGAAGGCTGTTTTTAATTCATCGGGACCATACAGACGGATCTGATGATAGCCCGAGTAGGCATCAAGGAATGACAAACGCTCGCAGCCCGCAGTCGAATCAACAATTTGATCAATGCGTGGGGCAGGGAAATAGTCTTTCGGGCAGACCTTATTGAGATGCTTGAAGTCGATGCACATTCGGAGAGACTTGTCCTTCTTGGGCACCATGACAACATTGGCGAGCCACTCGGAGTGGTGTACCTCGCGAATGAAGTTGGCTGCCAAAAGTTTAGCCACCTCCTCTCCGTTTGCCTTCCTCTTGTGTGCGGCGGACCGACGCAGGCGTTCTCGGACGGGCCGAGCAGCGGGATCCACATGCAGTCGGTGCTCAACCAAATCCCTGGGTACACCTGGCATGTCAGTGGGCTTCCATGCGAAAACGTCCCAGTTCTCACGGAGGAATTGGATGAGCTCGGCTTCCTATTTTGGATCAAGGGTGGTGGAGATGTTCGTCGGGGCAACAGTATCGTCCGTCGGGTGGATGCTGACCTTCTTCGTGTCTCCCGCCGACTGGAATGCGGACTCCGAAGCTGGCTTCTTCGAACGCATCAAGTCAGCAGGGTCGGCTGTCTTCTTGTACTTCGGAGACATAATATACTGCCCGCTGAACTTTGTACGCTTTGCCTTCTTCTTCGCGTTCGACTGTGAGAACAGTGCTGACGACTTGATATGTAGCCCGATGTACAGAAGAAGGGGTTCTTTACTGAGTGGGGCAGTAAGAACCAGCTGGGTGGAAAGCAGGGCTTTGAGGTCGTCGAATGAAATTTGGGCTTTGTCTGTCCACTCGAAAGTATCTGATTTCTTCATGAGTCGGTACAGAGGTAACGCCTTCTCGCCGAGTCGAGCGATAAACCTGCTCAAAGCCGCTAGGAAACCTGTGAGCCTTTGAACATCATGTATTCTGACCGACCGCTCCATTCGTACGATGGTCCCGATCTTTTCGGGGTTGACATCGATTCCTCGTTCGGAAACGAAGAAACCGAGTAACTTTCCGCTGGGAACACCGAATGAACACTTGGCAGGGTTGAGCTTGATATCGTACCTACGAAGGTTGGCGAATGTTTCTGCCAAGTCAGTCAGCAGATCGGAACCTTTGCGTGACTTGACTACGATATCATCCATATACGCCTCCACATTTTGACCGATCTGGTCAAGGAGGCAATTTTGGATCATGCGCATAAAAGTTGCTCCTGCATTCTTCAAACCGAATGGCATAGTGATGTAGCAGAATCACCCAAATGGGGTGATGAAGGCTGTTTTTAATTCATCGGGACCATACAGACGGATCTGATGATAGCCCGAGTAGGCATCAAGGAATGACAAACGCTCGCAGCCCGCAGTCGAATCAACAATTTGATCAATGCGTGGGGCAGGGAAATGGTCTTTCGGGCAGACCTTATTGAGATGCTTGAAGTCGATGCACATTCGGAGAGACTTGTCCTTCTTGGGCACCATGACAACATTGGCGAGCCACTCGGAGTGGTGTACCTCGCGAATGAAGTTGGCTGCCAAAAGTTTAGCCACCTCCTCTCCGATTGCCTTCCTCTTGTGTGCGGCGGACCGATGCAGGCGTTCTCGGACGGGCCGAGCAGCGGGATCCACATGCAGTCGGTGCTCAGCCAACTCCCTGGGTACACCTGGCATGTCAGCGGGCTTCCATGCGAAAACGTCCCAGTTCTCACGGAGGAATTGGATGACCTCGGCTTCCTATTTTGGATCAAGGGTGGTGGAGATGTTCGTCGGGGAAGCAGTATCGTCCGTCGGGTGGATGCTGACCTTCTTCGTGTCTCTCGCCGACTGGAATGCGGACTCCGAAGCTGGCTTCTTCGAACGCATCAAGTCAGCAGGGTCGGCTGTCTTCTTGTACTCGTCTAGCTCGAGGATAGCCATCTGCTGATCGGCAATCCTCGACCCCTGCTGCAGACACTCCTCGGCCCGCTGCCGATTGCCCGTGACCGTGATCACACCTTTGGGACCCGACATCTTCAGCTTCAAATACACGTAACATGGACGGGCCATGAAACGCGCATACGCCGGACGACCCAGAATCGCATGGTATGCAATCTGGAAGTCCACCACCTCAAATGTCAGCTTTTCCTTGTGGAAGTTCTTGTCGGAGCCGAAAACGACGTCCAACGCGATCTGGCCGAGTGACTTGGCCTTTCGTCCTGGGACGACTCCGTGGAACTGCATGCTGCTCTTGCTAAGTTTGGACATCGGAATGCCCATCCCCTTGAGAGTGTCGGCGTACATGATGTTCAAGCCGCTGCCGCCGTCCATGAGGACTTTGCGCAGTCGGACTTCTTCCACCACCGGGTCGACCACCAGAGCTTGCCTCCCTGGGGTGGGCACGTGTGCTGGATGATCCGACTGATCAAAGGGGATCGTAGTCTGAGACCATTTGAGGAACGTGGGGTTGGTTGGGGTGGCCATGTTCACCTCCCTATTCACCAGCTTCAGTCGACTCTTGCTTTCCTCGTCAGTAAAAATCATCAATGTTGCATGGACTTGGGGGACGGATCCTCCTTGTCCTCATCATCCTGCTCGTTGTCCTTTTCACTCGGCTGCCCTTCGCTGAACCTTTGGATCAGGAGGCGACATTGCCGAGTGGTGTGCTTCGGGAATATGGCGTTGCCTTCTTCGTCCATCTTCGTGTGGATTGGACATGGCTGATCCAGGATGGAGTTTCCGAACTGCTTCTTCTTGGGGGTGTATTGAACTTTCCCCTTGCCCTTTCATCTTGCTCATGCAGATATCGCCTGTCCAACCGAACTTCAGGTACAGATCTTTGTATCGCACGCCTGCCTTGAAGGCGCGGACTGCTTGGTGCTCTGTGACGTTCTCTACCGTGTGGTAGAGGGTCGTCCAACGCTGGATGAAATCGTGCAGGGGCTCATTCTGCTTCTGTACACAGTGCTGGAGCTCCACGAGACCAGCAGGGCGTTTGCACGTGCCCTCGAAGGTCCTGATGAAGACTCGGGCCAGATCTGCCCAGCTGCAGATGCCTGAAGGGGCCAACTGGTTCAGCCACGCTCGTGCTGAGCCGTCGAGCATCAGGGGGAGATGTTTCATGGCGACCTGGTCATCTCCGCCACCGATCTGGACCGCCACTCGGTAGTCGTCCAGCCACGTTTCTGGCTTGGATTCTCCTGTAAACTTGCTGATCCCCGTCACCAATCGGAAGTTGGGAGGGATGTCAGCTGAACGGATGGCCCGACTGAAGCATTCGGGGCCAGAGACGATGGTCCCGCTTCCACTCGGACGGTCTCTATCGTGACCATCACGGTGGGCTCGACTCCTGTCGACCTTCCTCTAGGCGATGTACCCTCTTGCGTCGGGCCTTGGATCATACGTGTCACCGACTTAACGCCGATCATCATGATGTCGGGGCCCGTAAGGCCCACCCCGCAGAGGGGTGCGCGAACGGCGACGATCTTCGGGATTCATGGAACGGATGTCTCCTCTACGTCGCTGATGAGAATCGGGGCTGAAAACCGACTGATGCGTGTTCGCGTGAACAGAAGTGTTGTGGATCCTGTTGTGCGACTGGGAGACCGCCGAATTCTGCTGCTGCGCCGTGTGCAACAGGGCACGGATCTGCTCGATCCCTCTACCACCCTCTGAATCAGTCGGTTGGAGGGAATCGGCTATCTTGGCAGTGGCAGCCAGGTTAAGGACGGGTGTGCGGAACACCTCCACGTTGCTCTGACGAGTGCGTCGACTGGCAGAATGGTGGGGTTGACGGCGAGCGCCGGATGACTCGCCGACCTCGTGCTCGTTCCGACCAGTCCGGCGGGGACTTTCATGGGAATTGGCCATGAGAACTTTGGCTACAGGCCCGCGACCCAAGTACTCGGAAGGTAACTCAGTTGGAACCGAGTCCAAGCACTGGGATGGCGGCGCGACCACAACCGACTCGAGGACCGCCACTTGAGAGGACGCGTTCTGGCGCGCCTGGGCGTGTTGCACCCAACGCTGGAGCCGCGGATGGCGGGACCGCTTGTTGCGGCGCGTGATGGGGGCGAAGATCGACACCGGAGCCGATTGCTGGAGAAGAAGGACGCCACGGGCACCGGCACGGAAGTGCGTAGCCCCGCGACTGGGGAGCGCCTCGACATCGAGAGGCGCATCCCGAAGCCATGCCGAATCGTCGACGATGAAGGAGAGTGCGCCGAAGAGGATCTCATGACCCATGCACAAATCTCCGTCGGAGGACATGATGAAAAGATGGAGTTGCAAACTCGCGGGAAGTCGCTTAGACGCCTGCCCCACGGTGGGCGCCAACTGTCGTGGGTATAAGTCTGACAGTAGATGTGTAGGGTACGAAAGGATGGGTAGAGCCTTAGCTACGGCGAGATTGTATGAGTTCAGGCCCCTCTACGGTGGAGGTAAAAGCCCTACGTCTCAGTGCTCTTGGGAGCTTAGTGTCGAGTGGAACATAGGGTTACAGTAAAAGCCAACCCTTGCACCAGTGGGGAAGGGCGGCTTATATAGAGTGCGCTGCCCTTCACAACGGCCCGATGGACAGGGGTGGAATAGTGGCGAGTAAACGCCTACGTTACAGGTAACGTATGCCGTAAATGCTAATAATGGTGTATGAAAACATATAACCGTTGCCCTCCAGAGAGGTTACGATGTACATAGTGGAATTCACTCGGTACATTTAATACGCTCCGAATGCTCGTCACCGACTGGATGATGGGGGAGTCGTCACCGACTGGATGATGGGGGAGTCGTCACCGACTGGATGATGGGGGAGTCCTTAGTTCAGTCGGAACTGTTTAAGGGCCTTGTCCTTTATGAAGGGTAGTCCTCGGATAGGACCTATAGGGCAGGCCTATGACCCTACCCTGAGACTATAACCCCATCACTGACACTGGTCATGGTTACGTACTAGTATTCGAAGTACTACAAGTCCGGCTAGGTTGGTGTTGCCTGGATCGGTTTAGGTGTCCGTCAGGTATGTGTATATATACACAGAGTGTTGCCTGAGTTTTGTAACCCTGAAACAACTAGAAAAATGAGAAAAGCAATAAAGAGATATTTACGAGGCACGACACGTGCCTCTGGCTATCTTCGCGTTGCTGTGTTCGTGTGCATGTGTTCTGGTCCCGGTGTTTGTGTAAGCGCTGGCGAGATATCGAGTGCTACAGCTAGTTCGTATGCGTTGAGCCGAGTTGCACGTACACAACTAGTCGAGCTGTAGGGTGATCGTGTGTTCAATCCCGAGGGCAAAAACCCAACAATTGATATCAGAGCAAGGTTTAGAGGCTTTGCCGTACAGTTGCGTCACGGTGGAGTTGTCGTCGCCGTCAAGTTGTGTCACAGACGACGGAAAATTGAAGAAGAGGATCATGTCGACTTCGAAGGCGAGTGGTGGTGGTGTTACTATCCAGTACCCCATGCTTGATGGTGACAATTATGGGGTGTGGGACGCGAAGATGAAGATCTTCATGCGTGCGCGTGGAGTTTGGGCAGCGATGGAAGGTGACGGCACGGTCGAAGAGACAAAGGACCAAGAGGCTTTCGCCGCCATGGCCCAAGGTGTGTCTGATGCCGTTTTCATGTCTATATCGGAGAAAGAGACGACAAAGAAAGCTTGGCAAGCGCTCAAGGAGATGCATGCTGGAGATGATCGTGTCAAGAAGGCACGTGTTCAAGCTCTAAGGAGGGAGTTCGAGAGGATGAGCATGAAGGCGTCAGAAGGGGTTCGTGAATTTGCGTTAAAACCAACCTCCCTGGTTAATGAGATGCGACCTCTCGAATCAAAGATGGAGGACATCGTGGTTGTGGAGAAATTACTACGAGTTGTTCCTGACAAGTTTTTACCGATCGTTAGCACCATCGAGCAGTGGGGCGATGTGACGAAGATGTCGGTGATGGAGGTGATCGGGTGGCTAAAGACCTATGAGTTGACATTGAAAGGACGGGAACGCGACCAAGAAAAGAGGAGCAGTTGATGTTCTCGCGCAATAAGGAGAAAGATAAGCAGAAGTACCGGAAGTTCGACAAATCTAAAGTTCGTTGCTACAATTGTCAGGACTATGGACACTATTCTCGAGATTGTCCTAATCCACGACGGGAGGCAAAGAAGGAGCACGAGATTCTGCAACTAGCTAAAGTGGGTGTGGATGACGGCTCAGGGCTGCTTTGATGAAGAAGTTGCGGCAGAAAAGAAACAAAAAAAGAATCGTGTCTTTAGTTTTTCCTTATGTCTGAGTCGTTAGTGTGTCTCGGCGAGAAGACGAAGGCCAGCGAAGATGGATGCGCACTAGTTAAGTTGAGTTCCTACATGAGAGGCTATGTGTTTAGTCTGCATGTATCACGCTAGCTAAGATGTGACGGCGTGGACTGGTAATCCAAACGATGTGTTGGTTTCAAGTCGATGAGTCGAGTGTTTGAATTAGGGGGTAAATGTTAGAGTAATACAAACACATATCTGTTAGTTTGGTTAGTGTTCGTAATCAGCGTTGTCGTGAGCTTAGTTTAGATAAATTTGAGTCGGTTTCCTAGTTCTCTACATGTGTTAGGGCTCAAGTAGGAAAGGTTATTAAGTCGGTTTGGTTTTCATGTATTAGTCCGAGTCTGACACTGGTCATGGTTATGTACTAGTATTTGAAGTAGTACAAGTCCGGCTAGGTTCGTGTTGCCTGGATAGATTTAGGTGTCCGCCGGGTATGTGTATATATACACAACGTGTTGCGTGAGTTTTGTAACCTTGAAATAATCAGAAAAACGATAAAAGCAATAAAGAGATATTTACGAGGAACGACACGTGTCTCTGGCCATCTTCGTGTTACTGCGTTCGTGTGCGTGTGTTTTGGTCCCGGTGTTTGCGTATGCACCGACGAGATATCAAGTGCTACAGCTAGTTCGTATACGTTGAGCCGAGTTACGCGTACACAACTAGTCGAGGTGTAGGGTGATAGTGTGTTTGATCCTGAGGGCAAAAAAAACCCAACAGCTGACGCGTAGTAGTAATATAGCGTACCCAGTACATGGAGGAATGGAGTATACTCCATTGTGCTAGAATTATTCTGTAGTATGCATATGCAAGAAAAATAGTTGGACGGCATAGACAGACGCTGCAACTGCATGACCTGTCTCTGACTACCGTGTACTCCGTACGTCGTAGAAATATGTGTTGCCTTTCATGGGCCAGGCTTGATGGTTCTCACAGCATCTGCCCCGACGGGACGCAACTAGGCTCGAGGATGAGTCAAGCGTATGCGTAGTAGGGATACTCCCATCCCATGCGATGCGGCTTGCCTCTCCGTTGCAGGCCGTGCCGACTCCTTGATGATGCTCGTGTCGATTGGAGGCACAGCTGGCCGGGGCAAGGTATTGTCTGTACACCACTGCTCGTGATGCTGGTCGCCTCGTCCAGGCTGTAAAAGTGCCATTCCTCATGCCTCCATTTCCAAACCCCCACTCCCTTAAGATGGATATGGATAACCACAAAATGGGTGTTTGTCTAAACAATTGTTAGTTTTCTACTATGGTAGGCACAAAATGGGGTCGATGCTCTAGTCATCTATATCTATACTTATACTAATTTGTGACTCTCAAGAAATTACCACGATAATTTGATTTTATGAGCCGTTAATTTTATGGGACCAAATTATTACGGTGTAGATCAACTCATGAAATCCTCCATAAAGAACTTAATTTTAATTAATTCTACAGTTTATAATCCATCTAAACTTCTAAACCATTGGATCATCAATATTAGGTCTGGAGTCGTCCCTTGATTGCAGGACCCTAATCATCCCGTCTAACATGTTTCCTATCCTCGATTATATTTCCCACATGTCGCCGCCATGACATAGCCATGGCTTCTATTTCACCCTACAACCCTAGATCTTCCCTAACCTAATCATCAAACATCAGCCATCTCAGATTTTAGGCAAAAACAATCAGCTCTCCGGGACGTAGACAGTTGACTCCTTCTACCACACGAATGATGTGATTTAATTACTCGGAGGAAGTGTTCCAGAAAATAGAGCCATGGACTCAATCGGCCATGCTACTGCCACCATCCGACCTTTCTGAGGCGAGACAAGGTTCTTTAAAGCGTTCTCGCACGTATAAAATCAAATACAACTTGGCTACTTATAGAGTTGTGTGGGCACGATAAGATGTGTAGGTATACATCAGCTAGCTGATTGATTTCTCATCGGGTACAAGCGTACGGCCATGCAAGCACGTACACACAGAGCTTTATGTATCTTAATTTGGCCATAGATCAATTCAGGCGTGTGGTATTTTTTTGTGTTATTGTGAGGTCGATTGATCAGCTTGCGGAAGGTAGTTTCATATGTGGATATTGCTTCTGGCGAGCTAGACGTTGTAGGTTCTTTCTGATGATCACGCATGTACGGAAGCGAAGTAACTCGAAGGTAATATACTATATGTTAGCGTAATCTTGAATTAGAGTCATGTGTTAGTTAGTTTGGTTTAAATAGCGATCAAGGTAGCCGTCTAATTAGGTAAGATATACTAGGTGAGAGTAGGACCAAATTATTTCTCACCAGGTAATTGATTGATTTCTCACAGGTATGACCATGCATGCACGTACAGTGCTTTATTTACCTTTCTCCATAGATTGATTCGGCCATATGGTATTTCGTGTGTGTTACTGAGTGTTCGTAGCAACTCAACTGTCCCGTCCATCATTTGTTGTAACATCTTGAAACTAAAGCAGAATATCTGGGCGAGCACGTCCATCATTTTCTATATGCCATGGCGCACGGCAAACACCGAGCAGATGGATCGAGCTTGCTGGTGTTCATGGTGGTGGGTGGTAGTCGTATGTTAGATTCACCAAACCCAGCGTGCACTGTCTAGACAACAGAGCATGCTCGCTTAATCTGTTGCGTGCGGACAGTAAGGACCATGGGTAATTTGATCCCCGTAGCTGGCGTTATATCGATGAAGCCACATTCAAAGTAAACTTATCATCGGTATGTCTGCATGTAGCTGGTCAGCTTACTGCGCGATGGTCATATCAATGGTTCAGGTAACATGCTCAATGAAGCCACATCCAAACAAATATCAAGAGCGAGGCACCGTTGGTTTTCAAAGTTATGTCAGCCTTAATTAATTCCTTCATAAGTTGAATTGTAGAGTTGAAATTACTCACTTCTGGTATCACGTGAAAAGATAGAGGTAGATCCCTGGACTAATGTAGTTAACTTTGAAGGTTATTATGGTCTTAATACTCATGGACGTATTAATGGCGGAGCTGAGTTAATTGCAGATATATTCCAAATGTTCAAGGTGAGTGTACAAAATATTTTTGCTAATCTATTTCTACCTGTACGTCATTCTGCATCAACTTCTCACATTACATGATCTAAAGGCTAAATTACAATACAATTGACTTCACAGAAGTAAGCAACAGACAACTGTAAAAGAAAGTTTTTGATAAACATTTGGGCACAACAAAAAACCATATTCTTCGGTTGGAAACACTATCTTTGAGAGTATTATTATAGATCAGTAGGCTCGGTGGAAGCTTAGCTTAAGTTCCACGATTGTTCTGTCCTCACATATTATTGCACACTCAGATTCAGCCTACGTACATCCTTCGGGTGAACATGGGATAGAACTAAATATCCTTACGGTCGTTATAATCATTTTGCTCCATAATAGATGACAACTTTAGTTTTATAAAAAACAAATATGTACTTTATTGATTTCATTTGTCCACATGAAAAACAATGTGTCTCTATTTCCTGCCAAATGAACGATTTTGTTGGACTAATATAAAATATGTTTTTATATTCAAAAAGCCCAAAGGGTGAAATGAATTCTACAAGGTTCAGTTGAACATGATGTCAGTATATACCATCCTCTTCTTTCTTACACGAATTTATTTTTATGCACTGCCATCTCTTGCACACTTCAGGCTAAATCTGATGCGGTAAAATCTTCATATGGTCGGTTTAATGATGATTTTCATGGATCTGATAAAAAAAATAAGGAGTCACATCAAATTCATCAATAGTAATGACTCGAATCAAACAAATTCTACTTAATTAACTATTCATTCCAAAATCATGTATTACTAATTTACACCATTTTTCAGTAAAACTAGAGCTGAACGAAGAACAGTTGTTCCAACATGAACCTAGCAATTCATATTTTCCATCGACATTGATGTATTCTTATTCATTAATTTTCAAGGGCATAAGTCTTCAATGGTAAAAATGTTTGATAGTTTTTAAGCGATCATTATATATTTTATGTATATCCATCAACCGTGTTACCCCATTGGTAGTTTTTCCCCATGGCTAATCAAAACACAGAAGAAAATGATAATTAATGAAATGGATTGATAATGTTTCACCTATTTTTAAAATCTTCCAATAATTTTTCTCTTTCATGAGTTGAAAGACACTATCCTTTATTTTATTATTGCTATTTCCACATGCCAACAACATAATATGAAGGAAGACATTTCGACTGCATTATTCTCATGTAGATTTATATTTCAAATTAACCAACAATTATTTCCAAGCAGTTATCTTGCAGATTCAACAAATAGAAACTACTTCAAATATTTTCTTACTGAAGAAAAGTTCCGCAAGGCATTTCATGGAAATTTGCATGTCTTGTGCACGTAAGATATATCAATGGTTATAGATCAGGTGGAGCCAGTTTTGTAGCTCTACCTTTGGTGTCACTAAGCTTTTTTCTTTTCTTTTGGATTAATCACCAAGGTAGCAGTATGTTGTCCATAACATATTGTAAATAGTAGAGAAATACATATTATCCTATGCCTTTTACGGCATGAGATATATTTAGGAACATGTCAAGCATGAGAGAGTATCGCTAGACAAAAGTGGAAGCTCTGGTGTATGATACAATAAGTGTTAGTCTTCTAGAAATGGTCTGCTTCATGCATTATATTTTCTTTTGTTGATAGAGATACATGTCTAGTTTATGTGTACTTGTTTTTCCTTTAAAACAGCGCAACAACTCATCTCAATTATTTATGAATAATTTATAGTTCTGCTATTGCTTTCAAACTCGTTGAATTGCATGTGCACAATGAATATAAATATGACTATAGAGAACGGGATTCAGTATATCATTTACGGGCATTCAGTTTTGATGTACCGTGATATGATGAAACAATAATAACCTCCATTCAAATATACAACAGAAATGAAAAAGACCTTACAATGTAATAGACCTTACAATTGTGAGTTTTCTACTATGGTAGGCATAAAATGGGATCGATGCTAGACCTTACAAAGTAATACATCAATATGTGTCAAGCCTTCATCATAGCAACTTTTGTCGCTACTCCTATCCATTGATGAAGGGGAGGCAAATTTCCGAGCCTTATACCAAACAGACATCACACCAAAGACTAACATCTAAATCAGGATGCCCCAACCAAGTCACATACTGGGTCTCGGGCCAAAACGGTCCAACGCACTGTCATAGGTCGTCATCACCGTCTTTCATCAATCCATCTTCACAGTAGGCACCGACGCATCAAACTTGTCAGGCCTGGCGTCGACGCCCCCACGACGCCAGACAGCGCCTCCTCCCTACGTGCATTCATCATCACGCATCCTTGGCTGAGACTTTGCCGCCACTCATCGCCGAGACTCCACGATGTCGATGCGTCATAGGGAACGCCGCTCCAGCGCAGGTGCCATCCACTAGTCCCTTGAGCCTATGCACCCCTCCAAGAATGACACCCTCAAGAGGGGTACGACAAATGAGTGTCGCCGTCATCAGATCGACTGATCTAGGAATTCCCCCGTATATAGCAGATAGGGGTTTAGAGCTTCTCCACGACGATGCCTTCAAGAAGGGGTTGACGCAAAACAAAACACTGTCATGACGGACCTTGGCAACGTGCCAAGAGTAGAGTTTTCACCTAGATCCGCTCGAAGATCCACCATCGAGCATCATGTGCACGGGATTGCCGCCGCGCATGAAGGTCGTACTAGTCGGATCGGGTCTACCCGGAGACCAGGCCCAATGCCTCTGCCGCTGGGGTCATATCTGATCGATGCTTTGATTTGTTATATGTACTTTTGATTCTCCGCATTTGTTTGTATCATGGATGGTTTTAATTCACTAGTAGAAAAGAGGGCTTTGGTCCACTTGATGAAATTCCATTAGTCCCGGTTCACTTATGAACCGGGAACCATGGGGGCATCGGTCCCGGTTCGTGAGGACAGGGCGCCGGCCGGGCCTCATGGGCCATTGGTCCCGGTTCGTCTGGCCCCTTTGGTCCCGGTTCCAGACACGAACCGGGACGAATGTGCCTCGCTCCTGTCCCACAACAATTGGTCCCGGTTTTTGGCTGGAACGGGACCAAATGTTGTCCTTCACTCCCGGTTTCGTCCACAAACCGGGACCAATGCTTGGCCATACCACCCGACCGCGAGCAGAGCAGTGCACTACTCTGTTTCTTTGGCCGGCTATGGGAGAGCTTTGTGATGCTCTAGCTCACCTCCTATGCACATGAGGTGTTCGATGAAATGCCAAAGCCACACTTAACCTTTCTCCTCTCGAAGTTCCTTGTCCAACTCCATTTTCCTCTAGTTTTGTGTAGCTTTGACGGTCCGTCCATATCCCGTCCCCGTCATCACCGCCGTCGATTGCCCGTGCCCATCTCAGCGTTGGCACCACCGTGGTTAGTCTCTTCTTCTTATCCTCTTTCTAAAAGAAAAAGTTCTTACTTGTATGATTTAGATAGATACTTGTGTAAGTTTCTTACTTCTATTACTGTTTGTTATTATATAGTGTGATGGTTTTGGTATCCGTCTCCGTCGGTCCTCGTCCTATCTATGATTCAGATGTGGTATATATTATCTTTTATAACTATTTGTTTTATTTAGTGTTTATGACAATTATGCCGACCAAGGTGACATAGATTTTTATCTAGGAGGTATGTGAACCGGAAATTCGAACCGACATACAAATTCTTGCCGAGAAGTTAAATTTCGTTGAAAAAGAAAATAGTAACTTGAAAGAAAAATTATAAAGAGTTGAAGAGGAGAAGATGATATTGAAGTTGGATGTTGTCCATGTGCGTGAGATCACAAGATCAAGATGAATGCAATGCGCTTGAAGATTAGAAACATTAGAAAATATGTCGTTCATACTGAGGCTTGGTATCATTATGCCGTTGGATCAATTTGTAGCTTAGTTGCGGTTATGATCGCATTTGTTGTTGCATTTAAATTTAGTAGTTTCAATGTATGTTCTAACTAGATGCTCTATAGAGCTATATGTTGTTCAATAATGAGAACTATGTAAGAACGTTATGTATTTATTTTGGTCACTATTGTACTTTGACTTTAATATGATGATGAATATCTATTAATTTGGTCACTTCTCTATTCATGATATGTTGTAATGGTTTTTAATACACACACCCATGTGGAAAAAATAAAATAAGTTCGAAAAAATGAAATGCCTTTTGTAACAGATGAGTTTTCGTATGAAACCCTCATATTTCGAAAGAGATTGTCCGATTTGTACACGAAGTGCATCCAGTTTTGAATCACGTCGAATCACGTGAAGGATAGATCTTTTTGGAATTTCTTGAATCATGTCGAATCATGTGAAATCATGTCGAATCATGTGAAGAATAGATCTTGTTGGAGTTTCTTGAATCATCACGAATCATGTGGAATCATGTCGAATCATGTGAAGAATAGATCTTGTTGGCATTTCTTGAATCATGTCGAATCATGTGAAGAATAAATCTTCTTGGCATTTCTTGAATCATGTCGAATCTTGTGAATAATAGATCTTTTTGGAATTTAGGTTTCATAACTTGGGCCTCTGAAACCAGGACAAATAGCCATTTTCTACTAGTGATTGTGACTCGTGACAATATAATTTAGGTTTCACCAACTCGTATAAAGTTTCATAACTTGTTGGCGACACATGATATTACTTTCCTTAGGTAAGGGCAACCTCAAAGTGGTACACCCAAATGGAAACATCAAATGTCTGTGAACATGTTTGGACGTGTCCGTGGACTGCAATAGGGGAGCCAGCCATCCAATTGTGTCCACCAAAATCTGCCCCTGTTTTCTTATATATGGGGCAATGAAAATAAGTGAAAGATACCACAAATTTTCCACTCATTTAGTGCAATGTTTCAATGCAATAATATTCAAATATAAATATTACATCCAAAGCTCAGGATGTTCAACAAGCTTTTCAACTTCTCGATCCAAAATTTAACATACTCCTCGAAAGCGGCCTTCATCACAAGCTTGAATTTCTTCACTAGAACATGTTGTTGATCCAAATGTTAGGGCATCTCCAACAGCGATCCGCAAATTTCCTCCCGCATCCGTCTGCGGACAGGGTGGGCCAGTCCGCGGACATGGATGTGGGAGGCCATCATTCAATGTTGTCGCATACATTTTAAACACTTTGTGAATTAGTCGGACGAAATTCGTAAACACAATTGACTTTCATACAAACCTAACGACATTCATTCAAACACAATTTATTTTCATTAGATTTCAAACATTTAGACGAAAAATTATATTTCGACCCGAGCCAACCTATCCTACGACGTCCTCTGGCGTCCAAGCCCTTGTGGGCCTCCATGCGCCATCTCCATGATCACCGGCGATAAGACTGATGAATTCAAGTTGTGGTCTTCGGCGAGGAAGAGAAGAACGCAGGAGACAGACTCGCACACATGGGACATCAGGCCATGCCGTCTCCCGTGCCCTACTCATCCTCAGAGGAGTCCACGTCTTATTCGTCGCCGATGGACGTGAGATCCATGATGAAGATGGTGGCCCCGGCGCTGTCATAGTCGAACAGGGCCGCCCGATAGCTCGTTGGCGGGGCAAGTGGTGTTGTTCTCGTCCATGATCGCCTACAGCTGCGCTTCGAGGCGGCCACTTTCTGGTGAGCGGCGGCTTCACCGGGTAGGGCGTCGTAGAGCGCATGCTGCTCCGTGACAAAGCTGGGGTTCGCCGCAGCCATGACCTCCACAGCACCCTCGCTCGCCTGATGGTCGTTGATTTGACCCTCCGCCAGCCGGTGCTACTACGTCGGGACTCACAGCCAGCTAGCTGACATCTCGACGAAAGCGTTGGGCACATGGGGAGCAGCGTGACCACATGGGGAGCAGCGTGACCAGCTAGCTGACATCTTGATGATACGATACATCGAGATGCGTCAGAAACTGGCTATCATGGGGAGCAGCTGAAACACATGAGCTTAAGAAGGAGAAATGTTGACCCCACTGATATGCTCATGCACTAGTAGTAGTTTCCTGTTTTCAATAATGTACACATGGCGCGTCCATGCATGTAGTTTGTTTAGGTAGTGCGTCATGCATGTATCCATTCCTCGTCTTTTTTCTCCTGGGCGTCAGAAACTGGTCATATCGAAGTATACCCCAGAAAAGTTAGTTAGTCTTGCTTTTGTAATCGCATAAATAAGATGAATCAGGAAACGAAAAAGCTGCGACAGTTGCGGCAGCACAAATCCATTCTTTTTCTCTATCACACCTCCTTCCTCGAGCTATACTTTCTCCGTGATCTATCTAGTCCGACAACGATACATATTACTTGTGTACCGCGTTTTCAGACAAGTCTCCTTCGATATGAGCTGCGGTGCATTATACACGGCATCGAAGGTGCACGTTGATGTATTTGTGTGCGAACACCAACCAGAACATTCAGAAAATAGCCCAGTTTTACCCCTGCAGCTAGCTACAAGCGCAACGTTCTCACCCTCACTCGGCCAAACAGCATGTACCCCGAAGCGACGCAACTAGGCTCAAGGACGAATCGAGTGCATGCGTCGCAGAGATACTCAGATGCGATGCGTCCAGCGTCTCCGTGTCAACTTACTTGCAACGCCCATGACCATTGCAGGCGCAGCTGACCGCGGGAAACCACTTCTCGGGATGCTAGTCCAGCGGCCTCCATCGTAAAGGTGCCATTCCTAGTGCCTCCAATTCCAAACCTACACTCCATTAACATGGGTATGAATAATCACAAAATGTTGTCGGTCAAAATAGTTGTTAGTCTTCTACTATGATAGGCATAAAATGAGGTCGATGCTCTTTGGCTATATATCGCCCCTTTTCTATGGGGGTGAGCTGTCATGCTTTGATTTGTTATCTACTTTCTGATTCTTTGACATTTGTTATTGTACCACGGATGGTTTTACTTGTCACAATATGTATAAAATTCCAGGATGTGTTGATGACTCATGCAATTACTTCTCTTAGATAAGGACAAGTTTAATCTGGTGCATCCAACCGAAAATATCAAATGGACGTGTCCGTAGACAGTGATGGGGTGCACATCAAAAGTTTACCCCTTTTTTGTATCTGAAGCATTGAGAATAATTGAAAGACACCACATGTGTTTTCAGAGTCAAGTTGGGTAAATGTTTTTTTGCAATGATAATTTAAATATAAATATTACATCTGAAAGCGTCGGATGTTTAACAACTTTTTAAAATTCATTGATCCCATATTCAACATATTCCTCAAAAGCGGCCTTCATGTCAAGCTTGAACTTCTTCATGAACGTATGTTGTTTATCCAAATGTTGTGACCCTTGAGCTTCATCCAACAATGCATCGAAGTGAAGTGTTTGCCCTCTGTTGTTTGCAGCGGCGGATCCAGCATTGGGGCGAGCCAGGGCGACCGTCCCGGCTCGCCGGCGATGGAGCAGGGTATCTCCCGTGCCTGACGACCTTCGGCGCAGCACAATGAAGCTCCATTGTCGTTCACTGCCCCGGGAAATCTTAATTTCTGAATCCGTCACTCGTTGTTTGGTATAGTGATGCAACATGTTCACACTATCCAATGACTTGATCATCAAGCTACAATATTGAGTGAATCAATAAATTAAAAAACATGTAGCGAAGCGGAGCAAAACTTATGATATCCATGAGTGATGCGCCTGCTGGCCACCTTCTATTCACTCGTGCAATCGCACAGCTGCAATTCCTAGGTATTTTATGCACCATGCTTGAAACAATAGGGTAAAGTAGTTATACCTCAACAAGAAAGTGGATGAGGCAGGCGAGATGGAGGACGAAACCATCGATGTATCCAAAAAGCAAGTAATAATCATCCAACAGATTTCAATATTCATAGAGGCTCCCTAGCTAGTAAAAGTAGTTTGATTATTGTTGGGGCTTCCTAATTGTGTTGTCTTTACTAGAGTTGTTTGAGTTTCTTCCGTTTGTATTTTAGATTTGCACTATGGCTTGTATTATTTCTCTGACATGAACGAATTTAACACGTACGAGGGCATTGTAAACTGTTTTTATGGTGCAAAGTTCACCGGAACAGAACAAATCCCGTAAATACAATTATATTTCATTATAGCTCATTTTTTTCTTCCATCCCGGCGAGCCGTCTCCGGCCATGGCGTAGCTCGCCCTGGCGTCCCGGCTCGCCCCGACGCCGCCCGCCTCGTCCTGGCGCCGTCCGTTTTCAGCCATGCATGCAGTGGAGGAGCCTTGCCCCGCCCGCCCCCAATTGAGCTTGGCACTGCTCGTCCCCGATGGAGCTCGACACTTCCTGCCGTCGCGCGCACGTTCCTCGTCGTGGCCGCGCGAGCTCCCCCACCCTGCCCTGCTCTTCTCCGGTGTCACCCCGTCGTGATTCAGGCCGCCAGTGGACTGCTCCATCCTGTCCGTCGACGGCCTTGTCTCGGCAGTGGAGGTCGAGCTGGCCGTAATTCGGACCGGCGTCAAACAATTCCGGTGTGCGGCGGCTTCTTCCGACATTCGCCGACGTATTCCGGTGAGTTCCAGGTAGATTCTGGTCACTTCCGTGGCAGTGCGTTTGCTCCAATGAGGTTTGACCAGTTTACGGGTTGAACTGTATACTGCCTTCAAAACTACACATATAAGGTTTTCGCGGATGGATTTACTGTTCCCCTTAAAAAGTTTACGTGTCGAACAAGTTTTACGGGGTATGCTCCGCGCTGTTTTTCTGACCGAACTGTAAACACCTCGTTTTTTTACGGGTTTGACCAATTTACGATTCTGCTAGAGATGCTCTAAAGCACCTTCATATTCTCATCTGTCATCGGCCATCGCCATGGCCTCCTCCTTCACCATGTGGTACAGGGGCCTCACGTCGCCACGCCACGTCCAAATCGCGACAAAGCTACGTGACTCAAAAGGCCCAGTGCCAGCCCCGCATTAATGTATGCCAACCTCTGAGCTCTCTGGAGCCCCCGGAAGGGGGGGGTGGAGGAGACTGGTCCCATGAGGAGCGGTGTGCGCCTGCACCACTCACGGAGGAGGCGCCTACACTTACGTCACCAATGGAGAAGGAACATTTTCCCTCATTGTTCATAGAGGAGGAGAATTCTCCCTCGTCGCCGATGGAGGAGCCTCCAACGTTGGGGTTCAGGAAGACTCTGTTGGCAATAAGTCGCGACGGGTTCAGTCGCGTGCGCGTGTGCGTGCGTTGGGCGCGTCGGTTTCGGGCCGTGGTGGGACTCGGTGCGTGCGTGTGGGCCCGAGGGTAGGTGTGCGTCTGTTTAGGCATGCATGCGTGCGTGCGTCTGGTAGCCAGCGAGATCATAGCAAGATCTGGTCATCTGCACCGGTAGTGGCCGCATCGTCCGCGTGCCTGCTCGGTGGGAGGGCGAGCCTGGGAGGTGCGGTGCGTGGCGAGTGGGGGTGTGGGCACGACAAGGCGTGTGCGGGCGCGCCCGTATAAAGCCCACCCCGACCTGTGTAATTAGTGGAGCAGGTGAGTACGAGCTCAGAAGAGAAAGTGCGTCGTTCGAGCGATAGAGGTGTTCGAGCGCCTGAAAATACCGTGTGTTCATCTTCCTCCCGTCAGACCTTGTCTCGGTGATTGCCGACGTGTTTCGGTTCCTTTTTGCGCCAACAATTGGTATCAAAGCGTCGTGGAGGGGTGATCACCGGCGACCATGGTACTGGTCCTGTATGGCAGTGGCGGTGCGTCGGGGTCGATGCAAATCCCGTCGTTGACTCCGACGAACTACACCTCCTAGGTGATCAAGGCGGAGGCGATCCTTCATGCCCGGGGGCTGTGAGGTGTGGTGGCACCGATGGAAGGTGCAGCAGTGGACGCTGACAGGAGCAAGACGGTGCAGGCGAGGTTGCTCACGGCGTTGTCGGAGGAGGTGCTGATGCAGGTGGCGCCGACGCCTGTGGCGAAGAAGGTATGAGACTTCCTCAAAGTTTGCTTCATCGGTGCCAATCGCGTGAAGGCCGCGTGGCTGGCGACAATGCGCGGGGAATTTGACTGCATGCGAATGAACGACGGCGACGAGCTCGACGTGTACGCCGCCAAGGTCTATGGCATGGCGACGAGGTACGCGATGCTTAGAGCAACGCTGGACAACGCGACGATGGTGAAGTAGTTGCTGGACATGGTGCTGGATCGGATGTACGCTGCGGTGGCCGGCAACGAGAAGTTCTCCAACGTCAAGGGGATGGCCTTCGACGAGGCTCTCGTGCGTCTGAAGGCATTCGAGGAGCGCACTCGGCGGCGCACACAGGTCGATGACGAGTGGCGGATGGGCAACTCATGCTCACGGCAGCTAAGTGGGAGGCACGGCGGCGACAGAGGGACGGAGGCTCTGACGACGACGGGACGTCCAGCACAGCTTCGAACGGCTGAAAGAAGAGGCGTGGGCGCTGCTACAACGGCGGCGAGCGGGGTCACTTCAAGTTGCCCCAAGCCGCGGAAGGCGATGGCGGCGGAGGAGGCGCTGCTGGCGGACATTGGAGACGCCCTCGGCGGGCTGGGATGTAACGCCCAAGATGCGATCGTATCCTTATTTTGGCACGAAGACCTCGATAGGGATAGAAGCGCTGTTGGGGAACGTCGCATGGGAAACAAAAATTTTCCTACGCGCACGAAGACCTATCATGGTGACGTCCATCTACGAGAGGGGATGAGTGATCTACGTACCCTTGTAGATCGTACAGCAGAAGCGTTAGTGAACGCGGTTGATGTAGTGGAACGTTCTCACGTCCCTCGATCCGCCCCGCGAACAATACCGCGATCAGTCCCACGATCTAGTACCGAACGGACGACACCTCCGCGTTCAGCACACGTACAACTCGACGATGATCTCGGCCTTCTTGATCCAGCAAGAGAGACGGAGAGGTAGAAGAGTTCTCCGGCAGCGTGACGGCGCTCCGGAGGTTGGTGATGACCTTGTCTCAGCAGGGCTCCGCCCGAGCTCCGCAGAAACGCGATCTAGAGGAAAAACCGTGGAGGTATGTGGTCGGGCTGTCGTGGAAAAGTCGTCTCAAATCAGCCCTAAAACCTCCGTATATATAGGTGGGAGGGAGGGGACCTTGCCTTGGGGCTCAAGGAGCCCCAAGGGGGTCAGCCGAGTCCAAGGGGGGAGGACTCCCCCCCCCCAAACCGAGTTGGACTTGGTTTGGTGGGAGGGAGTCCTTCCCTTCCTTCCCACCTCCTCTTTTTTTTCCTTTTCTCTTGATTTTTTCTTCTTGGCGCATAGGGCCCTTTTGGGCTGTCCCACCAGCCCACTAAGGGCTGGTGTGCCACCCTCAAGGCCTATGGGCTTCCCCGGGGTGGGTTGCCCCCCCGGTGAACTCCCGGAACCCATTCGTCATTCCCGGTACATTCCCGGTAACTCCGAAAACCTTCCGGTAATCAAATGAGGTCATCCTATATATCAATCTTCGTTTCCGGACCATTCCGGAAACCCTCGTGACGTCCGTGATCTCATCCGGGACTCTGAACAACATTCGGTAACCAACCATATAACTCCAATACGCATAAAACAACGTCGAACCTTAAGTGTGCAGACCCTGCGGGTTCGAGAACTATGTAGACATGACCCGAGAGACTCCTCGGTCAATATCCAATAGCGGGACCTGGATGCCCATATTGGATCCTACATATTCTATGAAGATCTTATCGTTTGAACCTCAGTGCCAAGGATTCATATAATCCCGTATGTCATTCCCTTCGTCCTTCGGTATGTTACTTGCCCGAGATTCGATCGTCAGTATCCGTATACCTATTTCAATCTCGTTTACCGGTAAGTCTATTTACTCGTTCCGTAATACAAGATCTCGCAACTTACACTAAGTTACATTGCTTGCAAGGCTTGTGTGTGATGTTGTATTACCGAGTGGGCCCCGAGATACCTCTCCGTCACACGGATTGACAAATCCCAGTCTCGATCCATTCTAACTCAACTAACACCTTTGGAGATACCTGTAGAGTATCTTTATAGTCACCCAGTTACGTTGCGACGTTTGATACACACAAAGCATTCCTCCAGTGTCAGTGAGTTATATGATCTCATGGTCATAGGAATAAATACTTGACACGCAGAAAACAGTAGCAACAAAATGACACGATCAACATGCTATGTCTATTAGTTTGGGTCTAGTCCATCACGTGATTCTCCTAATGACGTGATCCAGTTATCAAGCAACAACACCTTGTTCATAATCAGAAGACACTGACTATCTTTGATCAACTGGCTAGCCAACTAGAGGCTTGCTAGGGACGGTGTTTTGTCTATGTATCCACACATGTAAATGAGTCTTCATTCAATACAATTATAGCATGGATAATAAACGATTATCTTGATACAGGAATTATAACTATATTTATTATTGCCTCTAGGGCATAATTCCAATAGTCTCCCACTTGCACTAGAGTCAATAATCTAGCCCTCACATCATCATGTGAATTACATTGTAATAAATCTAACACCCATACAGTTCTGGTGTTGATCATGTTTTGGCCGTGGAAGAGGTTTAGTCAGCGGGTCCGCTACATTCAGATCCGTGTGCACTTTGCATATATTTACGTCCTCTCCCTCTACGTAGTCGCGGATGAGGTTGAAGCGTCGTTTGATGTGTCTGGTCTTCTTGTGAAACCGTGGTTCCTTTGCTAAGGCAATGGCACCAGTGTTGTCACGGAACAAGGTTATTGGATTCAGTGCGCTTGGCACCACTCCAAGATCCGTCATGAACTGCTTCATCCAGACACCCTCCTTAGCCGCCTCCGAGGCAGCCATGTACTCCGCTTCACATGTAGAATCTGCTACGACGCTTTGCTTGGAACTGCACCAGCTTACTGCACCCCCATTAAGAATAAATACGTATCCGGTTTGCGACTTAGAGTCGTCCGGATCTGTGTCAAAGCTTGCATCGACGTAACCTTTTACGGCGAGCTCTTCGTCACCTCCATACACGAGAAACATCTCCTTAGTCCTTTTCAGGTACTTCAGGATATTCTTGACCGCTGTCCAGTGATCCACTCCTGGATTACTCTGGAACCTACCTGCCATACTTATGGCCAGGCTAACATCCGGTCTAGTGCACAGCATCGCATACATGATAGAACCTATGGCTGAAGCATAGGGGACGGAGCGCATATGCTCTCTATCTTCATCAGTTGCTGGGCACTGAGTCTTACTCAATCTCGTACCTTGTAGAACTGGCAAGAACCCTTTCTTGGACTGTTCCATTTTGAACCTCTTCAAAACTTTATCAAGGTATGTGCTTTGTGAAAGTCCTATCAGGCGTTTTGATCTATCCCTCTAGATCTTAATGCCTAGAATGTAAGCAGCTTCTCCTAGGTCCTTCATAGAGAAACTTTTATTCAAGTAATCCTTTATGCTCTCTAAAAACTCTACGTTGTTTCCAATCAGTAATATGTCATCCACATATAATATTAGAAATGCCACAGAGCTCCCACTCACTTTCTTGTAAATACAAGATTCTCCAACCACTTGTATAAACCCAAATGCTTTGATCACCTCATCAAAGTGTTTGTTCCAACTCCGAGATGCTTGCACCAGTCCATAAATGAATCGCTGGAGCTTGCACACCTTGTTAGCATTCTTAGGATCGACAAAACCTTCGGGTTGTATCATATACAACTCTTCCTTAAGGAAACCGTTAAGGAACGCCGTTTTGACATCCATCTGCCAGATTTCATAATCGAAAAATGCAGCTATTGCTAACATGATTCTGACGGACTTGAGCATCGCTACGGGTGAGAATGTCTCATCGTAGTGAACTCCTTGAACTTGTGAAAATCCCTTTGCCACAAGTCGAGCTTTATAAACGGTCACATTGCCGTCAGCGTCCATCTTCCTCTTAAAGATCCATTTGTTCTGAATAGCCTTGCGGCCCTCAGGTAGTACCTCCAAAGTCCACACTTTGTTCTCATACATGGATCCTATCTCGGACTTCATGGCTTCCAGCCATTTGTTGGAATCTGGGCCCACCATTGCTTCTTCATAATTCGCAGGTTCATTGTTGTCTAACAACATGATTGATAAGACGGGATTACCGTACCACTCTGGAGCAGCACGTGGTCTCGTCGACCTGCGTGGTTCGACAGAAACTTGAACTGGAGTTTCATGATCATCATCATTAACTTCCTCCTCAACCGGCGTCGCAATGACAGAGGTTTCCCCTTGCCCTGCGCCACCATCCAGAGGGATGAGAGGTTCGACAACCTCGTCAAGTTCTATCTTCCTCCCACTCAATTCTCTCGAGAGAAACTCCTTCTCGAGAAAAGCTCCGTTTTTAGCAACAAACACTTTGCCCTCGGATTTGAGATAGAAGGTGTACCCAACTGTCTCTTTTGGGTAACCTATGAAGACGCACTTTTCCGCTTTGGGTTCCAGCTTTTCAGGCTGAAGCTTTTTGACATAAGCATCACATCCCCAAACTTTAAGAAACGACAACTTTGGCCTTTTGCCATACCACAGTTCGTATGGTGTCGTCTCAACGGATTTTGATGGTGCCCTATTTAAAGTGAATGCAGCTGTTTCTAATGCATAGCCCCAAAATGATAACGGCAAATTAGTAAGAGACATCATAGATCGCACCATCTCTAATAGAGTACGATTACGACGTTCGGACACACCATTACGCTGTGGTGTTCCAGGCGGTGTTAACTGTGAAACAATTCCACATTGTCTTAAGTGAGCACCAAACTCGAAACTCAGATATTCACCCCCACGATCAGACCGTAGGAACTTGATCTTCTTGTTACGATGATTTTCCACTTCACTCTGAAATTGCTTGAACTTTTCAAATATTTCAGACTTGTGCTTCATCAAGTAGACATAACCATATCTACTTAAATCGTCAGTGAAGGTGAGAAAATAACAATATCCGCCGCGTGCCTCCACGCTTATCGGACCACACACATCGGTATGTATGATTTCCAACAAGTCACTTGCACGCTCCATTGTTCCTGAGAACGGAGTCTTAGTCATCTTGCCCATGAGGCATGGTTCGCACGTGTCAAGTGAATCAAAGTCAAGTGACTCCAAAAGTCCATCAGCATGGAGTTTCTTCATGCGCTTTACACCAATATGACCTAAGCGGCAGTGCCACAAAAATATGGCGCTATCATTGTTAACTCTAACTCTTTAGGTCTCAATGTTATGTATATGCGTATCGCTATCAAGATTCAATATGAACAATCCTCTCACATTTGGTGCATGACCATAAAAGATGTTACTCATAGAAATAGAACAACCATTATTCTCTGACTTAAAAGAGTATCCGTCTCGCAATAAACAAGATCCAGATATAATGTTCATGCTCAACGCAGGCACTAAATAACAATGATTTAAGTTCATCACTAATCCTGACGGTAACTGAAGTGACACTGTGCCGACGGCGATTGCATCAACCTTGGAACCATTTCCTACGCGCATCGTCACTTCATCTTTCGCCAGCCTTCGCCTATTCCGCAGTTCCTGTTTCGAGTTGCAAATATGAGCAACAGAACCGTTATCGAATACCCAGGCACTACTACGAGAGCCGGTTAAGTACACATCAATAACATGTATATCAAATATACCTGATTTTTCTTTGCCCGCCTTCTTATCTGCCAGATACTTGGGGCAATTGCGCTTCCAGCGACCCATACCCTTGCAATAGTAACACTCCGTTTCTGGCTTAGGTCTAGCTTTGGGTTTCTTCGTCGGATTGGCGACAGGCTTGCCGCTCTTCTTCGAATTGCCCTTCTTGCCTTTGCCGTTTCTCTTGAAACTAGTGGTCTTATTCACCATCAACACTTGATGCTCTTTACGGAGTTCAGACTCTGCGACTTTCAGCATCGCAAACAACTCGCCGGGAGACTTGTTCATCCCTTGCATGTTGTAGTTCAACACAAAGCCTTTATAGCTTGGCGGCAGTGATTGAAGGATTCTGTCAGTGATAGCTTCTTGCGGGAGTTCAATCCCCAGCTCAGCTAGACGGTTTGAGTACCTAGACATTTTGAGCACATGTTCACTGACAGATGAGTTTTCCTCCATCTTGCAAGCATAGAATTTATCGGAGGTCTCATACCTCTCGATCCGGGCGTTCTTCTGAAAGATAAACTCCAACTCCTGGAACATCTCAAATGCTCCATGACGCTCAAAGCAACGTTGAAGTCCCGGTTCTAAGCCATACAAGACTGCACATTGAACTATTGAGTAGTCCTCCTTACGTGCTAACCAAGCGTTCTTAACATCCTGATCAGCCGTAGCGGGTGGTTCATCTCCTAACGCAGCATTAAGGACATAATCCTTCTTCCCAGCTTGTAAGATTAGCTTAAGATTACGAGCCCAGCCTACAAAGTTGCTTCCATCATCTTTCAACTTAGCTTTCTCTAGGAACGTATTAAAATTCAGGATGAGTGTCGCGTGAGCCATGATCTACAACACAAATATATTCAAAGTGGACCTAGACTATGTTCAAGATAATTAGAGTTTAACTTAATCAAATTATTCGCTAAACTCCCACTCAAAAAGTACATCTCTCTAGTCATTTGAGTGGTTCATGATCCACTTACACTAGCTCAAGTCCGATCATCACGTGAGTTGAGTATAGTTTCAGTGGTAAGCATCCCTATGCTAATCATATCATCTATATGATTCATGATCGACCTTTCGGTCTCATGTGTTCCGAGGCCATGTCTGCACATGCTAGGCTCGTCAAGCTTAACCCGAGTGTTCCGCGTGCGCAACTGTTTTGCACCCGTTGTATGTGAACGTTGAGTCTATCACACCCGATCATCACGTGGTGTCTCGAAACGACGAACTGTAGCAACGGTGCACAGTCGGGGAGAACACAATTTCGTCTTGAAATTTTAGTGAGAGATCACCTCATAATGCTACCGTCGTTCTAAGCAAAATAAGGTGCATAAAAGGATTAACATCACATGCAATTCATAAGTGACATGATATGGCCATCATCACGTGCTTCTTGATCTCCACCACCAAAGCACCGACACGATCTTTTTGTCACCGGCGCCACACCATGATCTCCATCAACGTGTTGCCCTCGGGGTTGTCGTGCTACTCATGCTATTACTACTAAAGCTACATCCTAGCAAAATAGTAAACGCATCTGCAAGCACACACGTTAGTATAAAGACAACCCTATGGCTCCTGCCGGTTGCCGTACCATCGACGTGCAAGTCGATATTTCTATTACAACATGATCATCTCATACATCCAATATATCACATCACATCATTGGCCATATCACATCACAAGCATACCCTGCAAAAACAAGTTAGACATCCTCTAATTTTGTTGTTGCATGTTTTACGTGGTGACCATGGGTATCTAGTAGGATCGCATCTTACTTACGCAAACACCACAACGGAGATATATGAGTTGCTATTTAACCTCATCCAAGGACCTCCTCGGTCCAATCCGATTCAACTAAAGTTGGAGAAACCGACACTTGCCAGTCATCTTCGAGCAACGGAGTTACTCGTAACGATGAAACCAGTCTCTCGTAAGCGTACGAGTAATGTCGGTCCAAGCCGCTTCAATCCAACAATACCCCGGAATCAAGAAAAGAGTAAGGAGGGCAGTAAAACGCACATCACCGCCCACAAAAACTTTTGTGTTCTACTCGAGAAGACATCTACGCATGAACCTAGCTCATGATGCCACTGTTGGGGAACGTCGCATGGGAAACAAAAATTTTCCTACTCGCACGAAGACCTATCATGGTGATGTCCATCTACGAGAGGGGATGAGTGATATGCGTACCCTTGTAGATCGTACAGCAGAAGCGTTAGTGAACGCGGTTGATGTAGTGGAACGTCCTCACGTCCCTCGATCCGCCCCGCGAACAATCCCGCGATCAGTCCCACGATCTAGTACCGAACGGACGACACCTCCGCGTTCAGCACACGTACAGCTCGACGATGATCTCGGCCTTCTTGATCCAGCAAGAGAGACGGAGAGGTAGAAGAGTTCTCCGGCAGCGTGACGGCGCTCCGGAGGTTGGTGATGACCTTGTCTCAGCAGGGCTCCGCCCGAGCTCCGCAGAAACGCGATCTAGAGGAAAAACCGTGGAGGTATGTGGTCGGGCTGTCGTGGAAAAGTCGTCTCAAATCAGCCCTAAAACCTCCGTATATATAGGTGGGAGGGAGGGGACCTTGCCTTGGGGCTCAAGGAGCCCCAAGGGGGTCGGCCGTGTCCAAGGGGGGAGGACTCCCCCCCAAACCGAGTTGGACTTGGTTTGGTGGGAGGGAGTCCTTCCCTTCCTTCCCACCTCCTCTTTTTTTTTCCTTTTCTCTTGATTTTTTCTTCTTGGCGCATAGGGCCCTTTTGGGCTGTCCCACCAGCCCACTAAGGGCTGGTGTGCCACCCTCAAGGCCTATGGGCTTCCCCGGGGTGGGTTGCCCCCCTCGGTGAACTCCCGGAACCCATTCGTCATTCCCGGCACATTCCCGGTAACTCTGAAAACCTTCCGGTAATCAAATGAGGTCATCCTATATATCAATCTTCATTTCCGGACCATTCCGGAAACCCTCGTGACGTCCGTGATCTCATCCGGGACTCCGAACAACATTCAGTAACCAACCATATAACTCCAATACGCATAAAACAACGTCGAACCTTAAGTGTGCAGACCCTGCGGGTTCGAGAAGTATGTAGACATGACCCCGAGAGACTCCTCGGTCAATATACAATAGCGGGACCTGGATGCCCATATTGGATCCTACATATTCTACGAAGATCTTATCGTTTGAACCTCAGTGCCAAGGATTCATATAATCCCGTATGTCATTCCCTTCGTCCTTCGGTATGTTACTTGCCCGAGATTCGATCGTCAGTATCCGTATACCTATTTCAATCTCGTTTACCGGTAAGTCTCTTTACTCGTTCCGTAATACAAGATCCCGCAACTTACACTATGTTACATTGCTTGCAAGGCTTGTGTGTGATGTTGTATTACCGAGTGGGCCCCGAGATACCTCTCCGTCACACAGAGTGACAAATCCAAGTCTCGATCCATACTAACTCAACTAACACCCTCGAAGATACCTGTAGAGCATCTTTATAGTCACCCAGTTACGTTGCGACGTTTGATACACACAAAGCATTCCTCCGGTGTCAGTGAGTTATATGATCTCATGGTCATAGGAATAAATACTTGACACGCAGAAAACAGTAGCAACAAAATGACACGATCAACATGCTACGTCTATTAGTTTTGGTCTAGTCCATCACGTGATTCTCCTAATGACGTGATCCAGTTATCAAGCAACAACACCTTGTTCATAATCAGAAGACACTGACTATCTTTGATCAACTGGCTAGCCAACTAGAGGCTTGCTAGGGACGGTGTTTTGTCTATGTATCCACACATGTAAATGAGTCTTCATTCAATACAATTATAGCATGGATAATAAACGATTATCTTGATACAAGAATTATAACTATATTTATTATTGCCTCTAGGGCATAATTCCAACAAGCGCATCTCGTCGTTTTGCAAGAATAGATATCGTGACAAGTACATGTACAGAAGAGATGAGTATATGAAATTGGCTTACACTCGCCACAAGCTACATCAAGTTCACATAAATTAACCAACATAATCAATCATCATGAAGAAGAGTAGGGTCCGACTACGGATGAAAACAAACGATAAAAGAATGACGTCCATCCTTGCTATCCTAGGCTACCGGCCTGAAACCCATCCTAGATCGATGAAGAAGAAGAAGAAACTCCAAATGAAACAATCATCACGCTTATGTCAAAGTGTCGCTTTACCTATACCTGCAACTGTTGTTATATTATTTTGTGAGCCACATGGACTCAGCAATCTCATTTCCAAAGGTATCAAGACTAGCAAAGCTTAATGAGTGAGTTATGGTTAAGTGTGAGGCTGCAGCAAGCGACTAAGCATTTAATTGAGGTGGGTAACTTACGAGTACAAGAATAAAAGAGGGGGATGATATATGCATAGCGTACGTGAACTAATAATGATCAAATGAATGATCCTGAACGCCTAATTACGTCAAACATAACCCCACCGTGTCCTCTCCCGGATACAGAACTCACGAGAAAAGACAATCACGGTTACGCACACAGTTGGTAATTTTTTAATTGAGTTTACTTCAAGTTATCTAGAACCGGATGTTAAACATAGTTTCCAAATTTTCCACTAATCGTGAGCACGACTTTCTGAAAGATTTAACCCTGCAGGGGTGCTCCAACTAGTCCATCACAAACTACCACACGCTGCGACGGAATGACCTCGATTAGGGAAAACCCATGATCATCTCGGGTTCTTATTGGGAAAACCTCAACCTCGAGATAGGCCAAAGTATCCTCGGAATCCCACGAACGAGACACTCGAGAAAGGTAAAACAAGTCCAGTAAAGCCGTCCGGCGTGTCGACGATCCCGATAGGAGCCGCATATCTCGTTCTTAGGACACGAAGGATAAGCTAGTGTATAGCGCCTGATAGAGATCACCCGAGTTTCCTTGGGTTAGCCCCGCACAGTGCTCTATTAAGGACCAGCATCATCAGCATTGGCCCTCCCTGTATTATATTGAATTACTCCTCGGGTTCATGACGCCCTATGCATTTTAACGGTGTTTAGTAATATTATATTGGACAAATATAGTACCAATGTTGGGCCTTGCCAAACGAGTTATATCCCAAAATGAAATTTAAGGGGGTCCGCATAATAACCCCAAGCATGTTAGGAGCACTCATTTATGGAATATGACACCGGTAGCCGAAACTAAGGCACCAAAGGTGAAACAAAACACCAGGTTAGAAGGTCAAGCCTTCCACCTTTTACCAAGTATATAGGTGCATTAAATTAATTAGCAATAAAATGGTGATATAACCCGGAAACCATGTTTTCACATGGAAGCAACTGCATCTGCAACTAGCAATGCCATAAGAAGGCTGAGCAAGCGGTAACATAGCCAAACAGTGATTTGCTGGGTTGTGGAAAAGGTTAGAGGTTTTTCATGGCAATGCTGGGAGGTTGGCATTTAAGTGGTTGGTAGCGAGACATAGCAAAAGAAACGAGGTAACTAACATGACATTGATAGTAATGGTATCTAGGGAAGTGATCATCTTGCCTGAGATCCGGCTTGGAAGAAGAATGAATCCGTGAAACAGACGAACCAACGTAGTCGAACGAATCCTCACACTCCGAAGCGGATCGAAACTCTATCGAGAAGAAGCAAGCCGGAAATAATAATCAACACACAATATTCACCACGGCACATGCACGATGTGATGCACAACCTAATATGATGCATGTCCATTTCAATTATGCAAGGCATGGCATGGCAATTCACAACAATCAAATACTACACATTAAGTGAAGCTCAATATGCAACGAGTTGCATATTGACGAAACTCCACATACGAATTATTTAGTTTACTCCCGTTTAGATATACGGCAATATTAAATGTTTTTGGAACATGGCAAGAGGTGAAGCACTAATAAACTACATATCTAGGCATTTTAAATGATGTCGGAAACGACATATAACATTTTTGAAACGACCCCATACAATAACTTTGAAATCTGTCCAGATCTGTCGTAAACATATTTTAAGTTTGCTAAACGGCAAAATAAACTGGAGCACGTGAAATTAAACGTCATTCTAGTCGGTTTACATATATAACTTATCTTCAACAAAGCTACGGTTACCTAGGCACGAATTAAACCAATTTAGCATGACATCACACAAACGAGGCAAACAGCATGGTTAACGGGTAGGTCAGGCCCAAGTGTGTGTGCAAATAAACAGAACATGGCAAAATAAATTAGGGGCGCGGCTACGGCATGTGCTACTGATAATGAAGGGCGTAAAATTAACATGAATCAGCTAAACGCAAGGTGCTGGGATTCGAACCCCAGATCTCCGGGATGGAATCAGGTGATGCTAGACAATTCGCCTGTGCAGCTCGGGTCATAAATTCGCACATGTGTCCTAAAATATGAAAGAAACACGGGTCTTCTTCCCACAACGACGCATGCAATGGCAGTCAACAGAACATGCGAAAGTTGCGGCTTTGGACCTGCTCCATGCGGGAACCGGACGGGGATGGCACTGGTCGAGGCTTAGTTTAAAAAACCGACCCAAAAATCGAACCGGAATAGTTGCCGGTTCAGGTTTTTATCGGTCGGACCACCGGTTGACCGATTTGATCGTCGGTTTTTTCAGCAAAAAAAAATAAATGTTCAGTAATATATGTGCTAATATAGTGTGACACAATGGTCAAATAAAACTATTTTCATGTACTGAACAGCAAAGTAGCATAGCCGAGTTGGTTTTATGACCGTGGACAGGCCTCGCGTATTGCTCACACGACCTCGGACCGAATCTCACTTCTCCAAATTTCCATTAAAATATTTTCCTTGTTTTCCCGGTTTTCACTGGTTTTCCAGAAAACTGGCCGGTTCGACTGGCTTTCTCCGGTCCGATTGCAGAACGGTCTTATTATCTTAAAAACCTGATGAGGCTGCTGGTTCCGGTTTTTTCCGGTCCGACCGTCGATCCGGTCCGATTTTTTAAACTAGGGGAGGGGGGTCGATGTCCAACACAGCCATGGCGGTACTGGCCTTCTGATCCCGCTAGGCAGGAATGATGGCAACTGGGGCTGGAGCTCGTGCGCCAGATCCATGGCGCCAGCTCGTCGGCTGAGCATGGGGACGACAGCGGAGGGGCTCGCGTAGCACCAGCAACGGCAAAACGAGCGGGTCCAGCGGTGCTTGGCGCGGATCCGAGCGAGGCCTTGGGGTTCCTCGCAGCAGAGAAAAGATAGAGATGTCCATGGTGAGAGAGGAGCAGAGCAATGAAGAAGGGAGTTGGCGGCCATGGCGGGATGCTCATCGGGGAAATCGGGCTCGAGGCGATGGCGAGCACGGGAGCTTGGCTGCGGCTCTTTGAGGGTGTTCCGGTGATGACGACCGGAGCAGAGACGGCGAGGCAGGCGCGGGGTTGAGCGGCAACAGAGGAAGCTTGGGCTTCCGATCTAGATCAGGATCGTGGGCATCGGCTGCGGGGTGAGCGGGGTGCGCCCTGGGCCGTTGGATCTGAGATCCGGCAGTCCAGATCGGATGGGGATGGCTGTGGCTGGTTGGCTCGGTGCTGAACACGAGGAGGAAATGGAGAGGGCAGCGGTGGCGATGGGACGGGACAGTTCTCCAAGAATTTTGGGCTGGACCTCTATTTATAGCCTATGGTCTATATGAGGTCTAATTACACCCTCCGATTTAGATCGTACGGCCAAAGAAATAGGTTAGGAAATCCAATTGACAAACCCATGATGATTTTGGGTATTATGGGGTTGATCCGGACGCAACGGTCATGACCGCAGGTTTCAGGTTCCGGGAGGTTTCCGGACTGGTTGCGTGCATGTCAGTGCACTCTGCAGAGGGGCTAGACATAGAAGAGAGGGAGAACGGGCAACCCGGCGACAGAGTTTAAAATGCAGAAACGTCCGACAATTGATAGGATATAGTGTCGCTATAGGTTTAATGGTGCGGCTATCAAACGAACTTTAATTGCGACGAAATTTGGCAGGCGGCCTACCTACATACAATAAGACCGCACGCCAAGTTTCAACTCAATCCGAGAAAGTTTAATCCACACTTTCAAAAACAATATTTTAACGATGTCGCGAGCGCGGGCGTGTGTGGTTGGTCTCAAAACGGTCAACAACAAAACAGAGAGAACCGACAACTAATAACGGATGCAAGTTTTGAAAACTTACTGCAACAGAGTGCCCATGCAATGCGGATGATGCGAATGATGCGATGATGAGTGCGTGAAACAATCTAATCACACGGCGGCAACAGAATAAAAGGGGAATCTTCTAGAGCGTCGGTCTCGGGCTGTTACAACTCTCCTACACTAACAAAAGATATCGCACCGAGATCTTAGAATGAAGAGGGGAAGAGGAAGAGGAAAGGAAGAGGTAAAACTGAGTTGCTTCTGTGACAAACGAGTGAAACCAACGATCCTTGAAGGTTGCAACGAGATTAAGAATGACATAAGGAACAAGCAAGAATTCAATCAAAATTTCGGTAGCACTTCGGTAGGAAATTGAGGCAAATTTTGATAAGATAGAAGATCTTAAAAAAAAGAAAAAAACATTCCGGTTAAATGAATAAGAAAGGGAAGAACACGATCTTGATAGAATTAGATACGTTGGAGATGTATCAGCTTCTTCTGATGCGTCTGTGGAGGAAGTTGTTGCTGCTATCAACTGTCTCGATGAAGTTGACAGAACCATGCAATTTTAGGCTATTTCCACGAAGAAAGGTAAATCAAAAGCCAAAACTCCTTTCATGGAATCACAAGTACACAAATGCACGAGAGGATCGGTTCGGAGGGATGGATTCAAGCATGTGTTTCTAGAGCTAGCATCAGAGCCAAAGAAGAAGAAGTAGTGCACTAGGCCTATCTAGGAGGCCAACACTTGAAGACCAGAGCATAAGGAAGCAGATGTCCCACCTCCCACATCGATCAAGGCGCTTTAGGTGATTGGTCATCACCTTGGAATCGAGGAAGGCAAGCTACTCTCCAACGGGTTTGGCGCGCCCATAAGTCTGCCTTTATATGTCTTCTTTGCCTCTGTGGTAGAAAACTATGTCTTATTGTGATGTCTTGTAAGTTTATGTCAGTACTATGTCGTGACATGTTATCTTTTGGCGTGTCTATATGTCGCTTGTTACTATGTAACTCGTTGATGGCTGCTACTTACCTGGGATATTAATGAATAGTCATAAGCATAGAAACTAGAATGTACTATGTTGGAATGTCCGAGGGCTAAATTCTCCGGCTAAGCAGAGAGCCGTGCGCCAAAAAATGGAGGAGAGCCAATGTGATGTCGCCTACTTCCAAGAAACTAAGTGTGGTTCGTATACACTCAAGGAGATTCGGTCTTTCTGCCCAAGACAGTATGATCATTTTGCTTTTGCCCCTTCTCATGGTGCTTCAGGGTGGTCTTTTGGTGGTATGGAACTCTGCGATTCTCCATGGTGATTTAATGGAGAGAGAATCATTTGGAATGGTATTTAAGTTCACCTCCAAAGAGAGTGTTGATGTTTGGACATTAGTCAATGTTTATAGAACATGTGAGGGGGAATTAATAAACATTTTTGTTGAGTGGATGTATAATTTGCAGATTGCTTATGAGGAGAACTGGCTTTTGTTGGGAGATTACAATTTCATTAGATACCATGAAAACAGAAATCTGTCAGGTGGGGATATGAATGTTATGCTCATCTTCAATGAAATCATTGGGCATTTGGGTCTAGTTGAACTACCTATTAAAGGGAGATCCTACACTTGGTCTAATATGCAATATAATCCACTTCTAGAGCAACTAGATTGGTTTTTTACTTCCACCAACTGGATCACATGTTACCCCCTGACTGAAGTTTTGCCTTTGGCCAGAACTGCCTCTAATCATGTGCCTTGTGTGGTTGTCATCACCACCTCAATCCCCAAAACCAATATCTTCAGATTTGACAATTATTGGACCAAGGTGGAGGGTTTCTTGGAATGTGTTGCCAAATCCTGGAATAAGCCTTCTTATAAGAGAGAACCTGCAGGTATTCTCACTCACAAGCTTAAAACCCTGAGACATGATCTTAAACATTGGAAATTGGGAATTTCTAAGATGAAAATTGTGATAGACAAATGTAATAAGGTGATTGAATGGATTGACAGTTTGGAGGAGCTGAGATCCCTATTCAGGCGGGAATTTAATTTCAGAAAGATTGTCAAGGAACACCTACAACATTTGTTACATTTGTAGTTTCTTTACTGGAAAAAGAGGTGTACTATCAGATCAATCGAGGTAGGGAAAGAGAATACTAAGTTCTTCCATGCCATGGCCTCTAAGAGACATAGAAGGAATTATATTGCCAACCTGACCCCTGTTGATGGCATAGTGATTTCAAAGCATGGTCAAATGGAGGGGATTCTTTGGTCTTGATATAAAGGTCGTATGGGCACAGCTAAAGGAATCACTATGGGTTTTGATTTGCCTAATCTTATTAAGCCAGTGCAGGGATTAGATGTATTGACCAAACCCTTCAACGAGGAGGAAATGGACCAGGTGGTCAAATGCATGCCTGTGGACAAGGCACCAGGTCCATATGGTTTCAATGGGTTGTTTCTTAAAAAGTGTTGGTATATTGTTAGAAAATAATTTTATGCACTTGCTAATAACCTTTTTGAAGGGAAAGCAAATATGGAAAGTTTTAATAATTCATCCATCACCCTAGTTCCAAAGAAAGCCTCACCATAGTATGTTGGGGATTATAGGCCCATATCTTTGACACGCTTGTGTATCAAATTCATAACCAAGATGGCTGCTAATAGATTCCAAACTGTCATTATTGATTGTGTTCATAAAAATCAGTATGGATTTATCAAGACTAGAACCATTCAGGACTGATTGGTTGGACCCATGAGTACTTGCATCAATGCCATCAGTCAAAAAGACCAATTCTCATTCTTAAAATGGATTTTGAAAAATCTTTTGACTCTATTGAACATGAGGTCATCCTAGATATACTAAAGTATAAAGGGCTCAACAGCAAATCGAGAGGATGGATTCATCAGTTCCTCACCTCTGGGCCCTCCTCCATTCTTCTAAATGGTGTCCCTCGAAAGCATTTTCATTGCAAGGCTCGTGTCGGACAGGGAGATTCCGTCTCCCCTTTACTCTATGTTCTAGCAGCAGATTTGCTCCAGTTTGTTGTTAATGATATGTTAGCTAAGGGACACATTCAGTTGCCAATTACATGCCATGACAAGGACTTTCCTATTGTCCAATATGCTGATGATACTTTGATTGTTTTTCCTACTCGGGAAGGACAGTTGAAGGCTCTGAAATAGATGCTTCAGGTTTTCACTAGATCAACAGGCCTACACATTAACTTTGAGAAATCATCAATGGTGCCAATCAATGTTTCGTTAGATGAAACTGAGAGACTTGCGCAGGTCTTTGGCTGTAAAGTTGGTACTATGCCTTTTACATATCTTGGTCTGCCGGTTGGCGCCTCACCGCCCAAGATGGAGCACCTGATGCCTCTAGTTTCATGCATGGAACGAAGGATGTTCTCTAGTTCTTCTTTCCTGGCACGGCAATAGAAGCAAGACCAATTATCTCATCTTTATTACGCAATTCTTTCTTATGATGTTTTCTATTAAACTTGGTGAAATTAAACTCATGAGAATCACCACCAAAATTAACACCGACAGTTTGTTTACGACAATCTATAGTAGCATTAACGGTGTTCACGAAAGGTCTACCAAAGATAATGGGACAAAAGTCATCTTGTGGGGAACCAAGAATGAGAGACTCACTATGATATTTTGTTTTCCCACACAAAACTTCAACATCTCTAACAATCCCAAGTGGTGTGATGATGTCTCTATTAGCAAGTTTAATAGTAGCATCTATGTCTTATATTTCAGCGGGTGCTATTTCCTCCATAATTTCTTGATATGAAGTAAAGGGAATAGCACTTACGCTAGCAGCTATATCACATAAACCATGGTAACAATGATATCCTATTTTAACTGAGACGACACGCATGCCAACAACTGGTCTATGTTTATCTTTCCCATGAGGGTTAGCAATTCTAGCAGTTTCACCACACAAGTAGATAACATGCCCATCAATATTTTCTTCCAAGAGATCTTTAACCATAGCAACATTAGGTTCTACATTAAGTTGTTCAGAAGGTTTAGGTGCTTTAATATCACTTTTGCGAACCACAGTTGAAACCTTAGCATGTTCTTTTATCTTAATAGGAAAAGGAGGATGACTCCTCGGCATTCTAACCCCGAGACAACGTCGACCGGCAACTTCACAATGCCCAAAGCATGGCAGGTAAAGCCCGGCACCGGTCATTGATCCAGGGTTGGCATCAAGATTGTAGAGGTACCTACGCCTATAGTCTCCTCTAGACTTGGTGGACCGAGGGGGATACATAGCATAGTGACTGTCGACGACCATCGTTTAGAACATCTCAGACGACGCCAAGCCGCAACATGAGGCACCGGTCCGAAGGTCAACAGACCATTGTCCCGTCCATCACATCCACAAACCGACACCGACGAACCTCAAGCACCCACCTTGGCTTGACCTGCGACGACCCAAAGCCGATAAGCCCGACTCCAACGTGAGAACGCGTCGGACCTTGCTCAGGGAGCACCCAACCCACGGTAGGAGGACCATGTCAAAATCCATACTTAGCGGGTGGTTAGTCTGTGTCGCTGGCCCATTGCTCACACACAAAACTCGGCGAGGTGAGTGTCACCCCATCAATAGGGAGGCCGCTCATCGCGGTCAAAAATTGCGACCGTCGAGCAGCCGCGCCAACGCTAGCCCGACCTCCCCAATGCTTCCCCATGCCAAGATCCGCCACCACCAGTCCAAGGCAAAGCCACCACCTACCTCCCACTCTCCCGCCTCCACGCGTGCGAGAAGGATCGTCAGAATCCGCCGCCTTCATCAGTCGCGCCCGACGTTCCATGGGCGCCCGACCACACCGCCTCCAGCCCAAGGATTGGGCACATGCAGGGCACCACAACACTCTCACATGCCACCCACCAGCATGGAGTCATACGAGCCCCTTCCTCTGCCCCAAGGCCGCCCAACCACGCCGCCTCCAGCCCAAGCTGTAGGGACATGCAGAGCACCGGAGCACTGTCGCGTGCCACCCACCAGTTGGGGGCATACGAGCCCCTTCCACTACTCAGATTCGAGCAGGTCCGCCTCCACCAGCACCTTGTCGTGCCAGCTCCGTAAAGGAATTGCGCCGCTGCCCCAAATGTGCCACGCCCACCGGAGCCCTCAATTGTTGTTGCTTGGGCGGTGCTACATGCTCGTGCGACAGTGCGAGAGCGAGACCTTGGAGGCCTTTAGGCTTGGGATATAATGTATGAGATGGTTGGTTGTTAGTGGATTGTAGATAGGACCTAGGCTACAAGGGCCATGGCCCGGGTCGTACCGCTCGATTTCTTTGTTAATTATAGCAATTTTGACATTGTTTGGTATTGTATGAAATGTTCCGCCTGGGGCTTTCCCGGGACCTCGCCCAATCCCAGCTACACCACTAGTAGATGGGCTCGCAACCAAAACATACTAGCAAATGTGTATAAATCTTGTGGAGGCTATAGCTCAGTTGGGCCCCAATAAAGCTTCGTCTATGTAAGTCGGTTAACTAGAAATTCCAATATCTTTCCCTAATAATAAAGCAGCAATTGCTTCTGTCGTCCGTCGTGACGGTTTTGCAGAAAAGCCCATGACGTTTTGTGTGTTCAACCCGCACTTCCTTTTTAAGTGAAAAAAGGGAAAACGGTTTGTTTAATTTGGTATATATAAATGCCACATCTATTTCAGCATAGTCATGGACCTAGCCCAGTGGCCGACGCACCGACGCCTTGCTACACCACTAGGAGGAGACCTCAGTTCGACTCTGGCACCGCCCCGTTTTTCCTATTGCTTCATTTTTTGTGTAAATTCAAATGCTTTTACAACATTCATATCTTTTAAATCCTAACTCCAAATCTAACATGTTATATATGAAAATCGCTCAGAAAAAAGTGGAGATTTCAAATATGCTATTATTTTGCATGTTACTTTCTACAATAAAGTTTATTGTGCAATATTAATTAATACCTTCTCTATATTGGTTATTTTGAATGCCTATTACACATGTTTCTTGTCCCATTTAATTTGAGTAGATATAACAGTTTAATGTTCTCACAAAAGATAGAGTTGACACTATTGCGGATGTTGATTCCTACTAGCTACCATATGTTAAAGGTTATAGTATGTACATAGTTATCCTGTTTTCCATTGTGCACAATAACCAATCAATATACGATGATGTATACTAAACTGTTGATATGAGGTTTATGTAAACAAGTGAATTAATGTTGACCTTCATTTCTATTTAAATTGTGCCCATAACGATTTTTTTTAAACTCACAAAGTACATTAAAAAATCAAGCAGTCATTACACTTTTATGTAACACTATTTATCATGTTGTTTGTTGTCAAAGGATTTACAAATATCGTCCAATATGTATAAGGGGGTAAAAAAATTTCCGTTGCAACGCACGGACATGTTTGCTAGTCTATATCTTCAAGCGTTGTGAGCGTAAGAATTCATTCACGGGATAATGGCTACCCTGGTTGATAATGGCTATCCTGGTTGATTATGTCTATATACATCTGGATGTAGTCTTCTAATGCAACCTCTAGAAAAATTTATATTTAAGAACGGAGGGAGTATGTACGTATAATTTGTTTCCGGCATTCACAAAGGGGCTAGGATTAGGTTACCATTTTAAGTTATTCTCCACTATCTTTTGGAAAGATAGGATGTTGTTTCGTTATCAGAAAACGCACTATTCAAAATACTAAGACTTAGGGTTGTTTCATTATGAACCGAGTAACTGGATCGCGCGATCCATTCTCTTTCGAGTTGTGAGTAGAGATTCACTTGTTAGAGCATCGCTAGCACACCCTATATAACACCGACCCACAAAATGCGTTTACAGTTCGCAAAAAAATGACTTTACGGGTCGGTGCCGGTGTGGGCAAAGTCATACCCCGTAAAATGAACCCGTAAAAAAATATTCTCTAAATATACCGATTTTAGCTCATTTTTTCTTTTGGTCGTCCTATTCCTCACGTCAATCTGAAATTGGACAGGACGGCCATCGGCGAACGGATGGACAAGGAAGATGTGGAGCGGCCGTTGACGGACGGACGGCTAGGACGTGGCAGGCGACGGTTAGACTCCTCCAAGACCTAGAGCTAGCTAGCTCGTTGTTGGAATTGGAGGACAAAATCACTGTTCTGACCTTAATATGTGAAGGATTGCACAAAATGAACTCGTTGCCAATTTTTCAAACCTTATCCGTTAGTAGTTGCCGGTTCTCTCCGTGTTCGTCGTTGACCGTGTTGAGCCCGACCACACACGCGCGCCCGTGGCATCATCAAAGCCTTTTTTTGTTAAATTATGTTAAAAATATTCTTGGATTGAGTCAAAACTTGGCATGCGGTCTTATTTTAATATAGGTAGGCCGCCTATCAATTTTCATCGCAATCGGAGTCCGTCTGGTACCCGAATGGTCGACCGCAACGGCACCGTCTTCGCTTATTCGTCGGACATGTTTTGGTGTTTTAAATCGCGTTCCCGTGCCGCACCATTTCCTCTCATCCCACCTAGCCACTCTACATAGCCACCGAGACCGTCCCCGCATGCGAGACCATTCGATTCCGATCGCACGATTGAAACCGGGACGAAAATTGCAAACCCTAGCTACCTCGGCTATAAAAGGAAGGGCCTCCCCTTCCATTTTTAGTCTCACCCTAACCCTGCCTCGTTTTCCGTGCCCCGGACCCTAGCTGTTGCCTCAGCCTCTCCCACCTCACTCCAGGCCTACCCCGGCCAGGATCGGGCCTTCTCGGGCCCATCTGCGCGCCACCGCCCGACCTGGCCCAAGCCAACCGCAGCACCCACAACCACGGGCCCGCCCCCTCGCCTCGAGGACATCGCCCCGTTAAGCTGCCTCGCATGCCCGCCGCCTCGCCGGTAGTTCGCCGATGGACCGCGTCGTCGTGCTCCTCTGACGGCGAGGTCATCGTCGCCTCTCTCTTCATATTCTCCTTTCTCTCTTACCCTTCTATGTTCTCCCGATCTTCAGCCGCAACGGAGGCAAGCTCCGCCGGAACGCGACGGATCCGCCGGGAACGAAGTCCCACGGCCAGATCCGGCTGGCTTCCACTGCCCCGGAGTTCCTCCACCGTCTTGTCGGGGCTCAGCTCGCGTGCAACCCAAACTCCAGCGCCGCTGGCCTCTGCTGCGAGAGGTTTGGGACGGGAGTTGCAGAGCCTCGCTCTCCTGGGCCGCGCCCCAGCCCCGTTGATCGATTTGCCAGCCTGGGCCCCGTGTCGGCCCAGCTCGGAGCCGGTCCGAGCCGGCCTGCCTTCTCCATCGATCGTGCTAGGCACACGAGGTGAGGACCCCCACTAGTAGACATAAGGGCTTTCGTCCCAGCTCGAAAAACACATTAGTCCCGGTTCCTTTACGAACCAGGACAAATGTTAGTATTAGTCCTGGTTCCAGCGGCAAAGGCGCCGGTCGGGCATTAGTCCCGGTTCAAATGGGACCTTTAGTCCCGGTTCGTGTCTCGAACCGGGACTAAAGGGTTTGGAGGATTTAGTCCCGGTTCGTGTCTTGGACCTTTAGTCCCGGTTCGTGTCTCGAACCGGGACTAAAGGGTTTGGAGGATTTAGTCTCGGTTGGTGTCTTGAACCGGGACTAAAGGGTAGACCTTTAGTCCCGGTTCGTGACACGAACCGGGACTAAAGGTGTTCAGATTTTTTTTTTTCTGTTTTTAAATTCTTGTTTGTAATTTCTGTTTTAAATTCCTTATATTTTTAGGATATTTGATGTTTTTGATTGATTCTTTTTGCATTAGATTCAAAATTTGTCCAGTTTCTGTTTGTGCCATTAGTTTTCAAATTTGAATGGTTTAAATTTGAATTTGTTTAAATTTGCTTCAAACCCAGTTTTTGAATAACTTGAGTTTACAAATAGTTTTTAATTTAATTCTTTTTGCTCCCACTCATGTGTTAGATTGTTGTCACAATAAGATTTATTTGGTTATTTTTAGAATAATCTAAATTAGGATTTTAATTAAATAAATATTGTTTTGCTTATATAGTTGTTTTAGTCATTTAATTCTTGTTTTTTATTATTTTTATTTAGTTCTTTCTGTAGATTTTAACATGTTGTACTTTGGTGCATATTTTATGCACAAAAAAATTCTACAGTTCAATTAATTTTAAAAAAATGCCTTTGTAGCAGATGGGTTTTCGTCTGAAACCTTGATACTTTGAGTTTTGTAAAAAGTAAACAAAAATGATAAAATCTTTAAAAAATAAAAAAAAATGATAAAATCTTCAAAAAATAAAATTCTTTGAGATGTTGTTAGGTTTTAGTGTCTAGTCGGTATAGAAATTTTGAGATATGAATTTTGACCGTTTTTGCAAAAAAAGAAAAAAAATAAACGGCCATAACTTTTGCATACGACGTCCAAAAAAATTAATATATCAAAAAAAACTAGAAAAAATTGGTACTCGATTTCACCCGGGCTTGTCCGGTGAAGTTTTCTCACATGCTCAAAATTCCAAATGGAAAAAAAGTTATTTCAAAAATAAGTTTTTGCCAAAAAAAAAGATTTTTTATTTATTTAAAAATATTAGATCGTTTTCATTGAAATTCATTATTATTGTTACTTATTAAGTTTATTTTAATAATTGTTTATAATTCAAAAAATTAAATCATGTGACATGACATCAAGACTCAAGTTGTTTAGGATTGATAGCTTACTATTGTCAGGAAAACAACAAGTGCACACTTGGCAATTAGGGACGACAGAACCAGAAAGCTAAGCGTGCTCGGGCTGAAGCAGTGAAAGGATGGGTGATCGGTCGGGAAGTTAGACGATTTGAAATGAGTGATCCACGTTAGAGCAGTGAGGATGGGTGATTAGAAAATTGAAATAAAACATAAAAAATATTCAAAAATAAAATTTGATTTTTTTATAAAAAAAATCTACCTTTTCGAGTCAAACAAACAAAAAAAAACAGACGGATCATTTAGTCCCGGTTCGTAAGTAGAACCGGGACTAAAGGTACTCCCTCTGAGGCGGCCACGTGGAGAACCTTTGGTCCTGGCTTGGAACAGGGCCGGGACTAAAGGTTAGGCCTTTAGTCCCGCCCCTTTAGTCCCGGTTGGTGAACCGGGACTAAAGCCCCTTACGGGCCGGGAATAAAGGCCCTGTCCCCACTAGTGCCCCACAACCCTATTCCCCACCGCCGGCGACATTTAATTAAATTCCGCCGCTGCCCTATTTAGCCTCGTTAGGTATTAGGCCCATATTTTTTTAGGATCTTTTCGGATTTATTAATTTTTGAAAAATGCTAGATTTTCAAACGTCCGTAGATATAAAACCGTGCATCGGATCCAGACGTATTATATATGTAACTTGTGTAGTTTTTCGCATAGATTAATATTTTACAACTTTCATGCATGTTTGAAGTGTTTTGAACCGCTGTATGCCTAGATTTGCGTGATGTTCTAATAGGGAGTTATTTTATAGCTATTTTTGTGTGTGTCCGGTTTGTTCAAATCTCATAGATAAAATATCATGTTGTTCGTGGCCCTTTTCCATGTATTTTAGAGTATTTGTTTGCATTTTTGCATGTAGGTACCGTCGCTTGTTTGCTATGTCGTGCTTAGGACATAATCTCGCGCATATTTGTGTGGCGCTAGTTTATTTTTCGAACCCCACATATTATATATGTTTTCGGGGTAGAAAATCCATAGAATTTAATTGTGCATTTAGTTTTAGCTTTTGAGCAAGTTAGTGCACGTGATATTTTGCCATGTTGCCCTTTTGTTTATTTTGTCGGATGTATTCCGTGCGTGATATGCATGAGTTGTGAACATGAGATATGCCCTTGGATGCGTAGACTAGCTTCTGGTAATTTTTGTTGCAATAGAAATCCATGTTTAGGTGTTGTTTGCTTGTCGCCAACATGCTAGAAAATAACGCTGATTTGAAGATGCACTCTCCAGAGGGGCTAGACATAGAAGAGAGGGAAAACGGGCAACCCGACGACAGAGTTTAAAATGCAGAAACGTCCGACAATTGATAGGATATAGTGCCGCTATAGGTTTAATGGTGCGGTAATCAAACGAAATTCAATTGCGACGAAATTTGGCAGGCGGCCTACCTACATACAATTACGCCATGTTTCAACTCATTCCGAGAAAGCTTAATCCACACTTTCAAAAACAATATTTTAACGATGCCGCGGACGCGGGCGTCTGTGGTTGGACTCAAAACGGTCAACAGCAAAACAGAGAGAACCGACAACTAATAACGGATGCAAGTTTTGAAAACTTACGGCAACAGAGTGCCCATGCAATGCGGATGATGCGAATGATGCGATGATGAGTGGGTGAAACAATCTAATCACACGGCGGCAACAGAATAAAATGGGGAATCTTCTAGAGCGTCGGTCTCGGGTTGTTACAACTCTCCTACACTAACAAAAGATCTCGCACCGAGATCTTAGAATGAAAAGGGGAAGAGGAAGAGGAAAGGAAGAGGTAAAACTGAGTTGCTTCTGTCACAAACGAGTGAAACCAACGATCCTTGAAGGTTGCAACGAGATTAAGAATGACATAAGCAACAAGCAAGAATTCAATCAAAATTTCGGTAGCACTTCGGTAGGAAATTGAGGCATATTTTGATAAGATAGAAGATCTTAAAAAAAGAAAAAACATTCCGGTTAAATGAATAAGAAAGGAAAGAACATGATCTTGATAGAATTAGATACGTTGGAGACGTATCAGCCTCCTATGATGCGTCTGTGGAGGAAGCTGCTGCTGCTATCAACTGTCTGGATGAAGTTGATGTTGGGGAAGGTCGCACGGGAAACAAAAAATTTCCTACGCGCACGAAGACCTATCATGGTGATGTCCATCTACGAGAGGGGATGAGTGATCTACGTACCCTTGTAGATCGTACAGCAAAAGCGTTAGTGAACGCGGTTGATGTAGTGGAACGTCCTCACGTCCCTCGATCCGCCCCGCGAACAATCCCGCGATCAGTCCCACGATCTAGTACCGAACGGACGGCACCTCCGCGTTCAGCACACGTACAGCTCGACGATGATCTCGGCCTTCTTGATCCAGCAAGAGAGACGGAGAGGTAGAAGAGTTCTCCGGCAGCGTGACGGCGCTCCGGAGGTTGGTGATGACCTTGTCTCAGCAGGGCTCCGCCCGAGCTCCGCAGAAACGCGATCTAGAGGAAAAAACTGTGGAGGTATGTGGTCGGGCTGCCGTGGAAAAGTCGTCTCAAATCAGCCCTAAAACCTCCGTATATATAGGTGTGAGGGAGGGGACCTTGCCTTGGGGCTCAAGGAGCCCCAAGGGAGTCGGCCGAGTCCAAGGGGGGAGGACTCCCCCCCCAAACCGAGTTGGACTTGGTTTGGTGGGAGGGAGTCCCCCTTCCTTCCCACCTCCTCCTTTTTTTTCTTTTCTCTTGATTTTTTCTTCTTGGCGCATAGGGCCCTTTTGGGCTGTCCCACCAGCCCACTAAGGGCTGGTGTGCCACCCTCAAGGCCTATGGGCTTCCCCGGGGTGGGTTGCCCCCCGGTGAACTCCCGGAACCCATTCGTCATTCCCGGTACATTCCCGGTAACTCCGAAAACCTTCCGGTAATCAAATGAGGTCATCCTATATATCAATCTTCGTTTCCGGACCATTCCGGAAACCCTCGTGACGTCCATGATCTCATACGGGACTCCGAACAACATTCGGTAACCAACCATATAATTCCAATACGCATAAAATAACGTCGAACCTTAAGTGTGCAGACCCTGCGGGTTCGAGAACTATGTAGACATGACCCGAGAGACTCCTCGGTCAATATCCAATAGCGGGACCTGGATGCCCATATTGGATCCTACATATTCTACGAAGAACTTATCGTTTGAACCTCAGTGCCAAGGATTCATATAATCCCGTATGTCATTCCCTTTGTCCTTCGGTATGTTACTTGCCCGAGATTCGATCGTCAGTATCCGTATACCTATTTCAATCTCGTTTACCGGTAAGTCTCTTTACTCGTTCCGTAATACAAGATCCCGCAACTTACACTAAGTTACATTGCTTGCAAGGCTTGTGTGTGATGTTGTATTACCGAGTGGGCCCCGAGATACCTCTCCGTTCACACGGAGTGACAAATCCCAGTCTTGATCCATACTAACTCAACTAACACCTTCGGAGATACCTGTAGAGCATCTTTATAGTCACCCAGTTACGTTGCGACGTTTGATCCACACAAAGCATTCCTCCGGTGTCAGTGAGTTATATGATCTCATGGTCATAGGAATAAATACTTGACACGGAGAAAACAGTAGCAACAAAATGACACGATCAACATGCTACGTCTATTAGTTTGGGTCTAGTCCATCACGTGATTCTCCTAATGACGTGATCCAGTTATCAAGCAACAACACCTTGTTCATAATCAGAAGACACTGACTATCTTTGATCAACTGGCTAGCCAACTAGAGGCTTGCTAGGGACGGTGTTTTGTCTATGTATCCACACATGTAAATGAGTCTTCATTCAATACAATTATAGCATGGATAATAAACGATTATCTTGATACAGGAATTATAATAATAACTATATTTATTATTGCCTCTAGGGCATAATTCCAACAGTTGACAGAACCATGCAATTTTAGGCTATATCCACGAAGAAAGGTAAATCAAAAAAAGCCAAAACTCCTTTCGTGGAATCACAAGTACGCAGATGCACGAGAGGATCGGTTCGGAGGGATGGATTCAAGCATGTGTTTCTTGAGCTAGCATCAGAGCCAAAGAAGAAGAAGTCGTGCAGTAGGCCTATCTAGGAGGCCAACACTTGAAGACCAGAGCATAAGGAAGCAGATGTCCCACCTCCCACATCGATCAAGGCGCTTTACGTGATTGGTCATCACCTTGGAATCGAGGAAGGCAAGCTACTCTCCAACGGGTTTGGCGCGCCCATAAGTCTGCCTTTATATGTCTTCTTTGCCTCTGTGGTAGAAAACTATGTCTTATTGTGATGTCTTGTAAGTTTATGTCAGTACTATGTCGTGACATGTTATCTTTTGGCGTGTCTATATGTCGCTTGTTACTATGTAACTCGTTGATGGCTGCTACTTACCTGGGATATTAATGAATAGTCATAAGCATAGAAACTAGAATGTACTATGTTGGAATGTCCGAGGGCTAAATTCTCCGGCTAAGCAGAGAGCCGTGCGCCAAAAAATGGAGGAGAGCCAATGTGATGTCGCCTACTTCCAAGAAACTAAGTGTGGTTCGTATACACTCAAGGAGATTCGGTCTTTCTGCCCAAGACAGTATGATCATTTTGCTTTTGCCCCTTCTCATGGTGCTTCAGGGTGGTCTTTTGGTGGTATGGAACTCTGCGATTCTCCATGGTGATTTAATGGAGAGAGAATCATTTGGAATGGTATTTAAGTTCACCTCCAAAGAGAGTGTTGATGTTTGGACATTAGTCAATGTTTATAGAACATGTGAGGGGGAATTAATAAACATTTTTGTTGAGTGGATGTATAATTTGCAGATTGCTTATGAGGAGAACTGGCTTTTGTTGGGAGATTACAATTTCATTAGATACCATGAAAACAGAAATCTGTCAGGTGGGGATATGAATGTTATGCTCATCTTCAATGAAATCATTGGGCATTTGGGTCTAGTTGAACTACCTATTAAAGGGAGATCCTACACTTGGTCTAATATGCAATATAATCCACTTCTAGAGCAACTAGATTGGTTTTTTACTTCCACCAACTGGATCACATGTTACCCCCTGACTGAAGTTTTGCCTTTGGCCAGAACTGCCTCTAATCATGTGCCTTGTGTGGTTGTCATCACCACCTCAATCCCCAAAACCAATATCTTCAGATTTGACAATTATTGGACCAAGGTGGAGGGTTTCTTGGAATGTGTTGCCAAATCCTGGAATAAGCCTTCTTATAAGAGAGAACCTGCAGGTATTCTCACTCACAAGCTTAAAACCCTGAGACATGATCTTAAACATTGGAAATTGGGAATTTCTAAGATGAAAATTGTGATAGACAAATGTAATAAGGTGATTGAATGGATTGACAGTTTGGAGGAGCTGAGATCCCTATTCAGGCGGGAATTTAATTTCAGAAAGATTGTCAAGGAACACCTACAACATTTGTTACATTTGTAGTTTCTTTACTGGAAAAAGAGGTGTACTATCACATCAATCGAGGTAGGGAAAGAGAATACTAAGTTCTTCCATGCCATGGCCTCTGAGAGACATAGAAGGAATTATATTGCCAACCTGACCCCTGTTGATGGCATAGTGATTTCAAAGCATGGTCAAATGGAGGGGATTCTTTGGTCTTGATATAAAGGTCGTATGGGCACAGCTAAAGGAATCACTATGGGTTTTGATTTGCCTAATCTTATTAAGCCAGTGTAGGGATTAGATGTGTTCACCAAACCCTTCACCCAGGAGGAAATGGACCAGGTGGTCAAATGCATGCCTGTGGACAAGGCACCAGGTCCATATGGTTTCAATGTGTTGTTTCTTAAAAAGTGTTGGTATATTGTTAGAATTTTTTTTTATGCACTTGCTAATAACCTTTTTGAAGGGAAAGCAAATATGGAAAGTTTTAATAATTCATCCATCACCCAAGTTCCAAAGAAAGCCTCACCATAGTATGTTGGGGATTATAGGCCCATATCTTTGACACGCTTGTGTATCAAATTCATCACCAAGATGGCTGCTAATAGATTGCAAACTGTCATTATTGATTGTGTTCATAAAAATCCGTATGGATTTATCAAGACTAGAACCATTCAGGACTGATTGGTTGGACCCATGAGTACTTGCATCAATGCCATCAGTCAAAAAGACCAATTCTCATTCTTAAAATGGATTTTGAAAAAGCTTTTGACTCTATTGAACATGAGGTCATCCTAGATATACTAAAGTATAAAGGGCTCAACAGCAAATCGAGAGGATGGATTCATCAGTTCCTCACCTCTGGGCCCTCCTCCATTCTTCCTAATGGTGTCCCTCGAAAGCATTTTCATTGCAAGGCTGGTGTCGGACAGGGAGATTCCATCTCCCCTTTACTCTATGTTCTAGCAGCAGATTTGCTCCAGTTTGTTGTTAATGATATGTTAGCCAAGGGACACATTCAGTTGCCAATTACATGCCATGACAAGGATTTTCCTATTGTCCAATGTGCTGATGATACTTTGATTGTTTTTCCTACTCGGGAAGGACACTTGAAGGCTCTGAAATAGATGCTTCAGGTTTTCACTAGATCAAAAGGCCTACACATTAACTTTAAGAAATCATCAATGGTGCCAATCAATGTTTCCTTAGATGAAACTGAGAGACTTGCTCAGGTCTTTGGCTGTAAAGTTAGTACTATGCCTTTTACATATCTTGGTCTGTCGGTTGGCGCCTGACCGCCCAAGATGGAGCACCTGATGCCTCTAGTTTCATGCATGGCACGAAGGATGTTCTCTAGTTCTTCTTTCCTGGCACGACAATAGAAGCAAGACCAATTATCTCATCTTTATTACGCAATTCTTTCTTATGATGTTTCCTATTAAACTTGGTGAAATTAAACTCATGAGAATCACCACCCAAATTAACACTGACAGATTGTTTACGACAATCTATAGTAGCATTAACGGTGTTCAGGAAAGGTCTACCAAAGATAATGGGACAAAAGTCATCTTCTGGGAAACCAAGAATGGGAGACTCGGTAGGATATTTTGTTTTCCCACACAAAACTTCAACATCTCTAACAATCCCAAGTGGTGTGATGGTGTCTCTATTAGCAAGTTTAATAGTAGCATCTATGTCTTATATTTCAGCGGGTGCTATTTCCTCCATAATTTCTTGATATGAAGTAAAGGGAATAGCACTTACGCTAGCACCTATATCACATAAACCATGGTAACAATGATATCCTATTTTAACTGAGACGACACGCATGCCAACAACTGGTCTATGTTTATCTTTCCCATGAGGGTTAGCAATTCTAGCAGTTTCACCACACAAGTAGATAACATGCCCATCAATATTTTCTTCCAAGAGATCTTTAACCATAGAAACATTAGGTTCTACATTAAGTTGTTCAGAAGGTTTAGGTGCTTTAATATCACTTTTGCGAACCACAGTTGAAACCTTAGCATGTTCTTTTATCTTAATAGGAAAAGGAGGATGACTCCTCGGCCTTCAAACCCCAAGACAACGTCGACCGGCAGCTTCACAATGCCCAAAGCATGGCAGGTAAAGCCCGGCCCCGGTCATCGATCCAGGGTTGGCATCAACATTGTAGGGGTACCTATGCCTATAGTCTCCTCTAGACTTGGTGGACCGAGGGGGATACATAGCATAGTGACTGTCGACGACCATCGTTCAGAACATCTCAGACGACGCCAAGCCGCAACATGAGGCACCGGTCCGAAGGTCAACAGACCATTGTCTCGTCCATCACATCCACAAACCGACACCGACGAACCTCAAGCACCCACCTTGGCTTGACCTGCGACGACCCAAAGCCGATAAGCCCGACTCCAATGTGAGAACGCGTCGGACCTTATCAGGGAGCACCCAACCCACGGCAGGAGGACCATGTCAAAATCCATACTTAGCGGGTGGTCAGTCTGTGTCACTGGCCCATTGCTGACACACAAAACTCGGTGAGGTGAGTGTCGCCCCATCAATAGGGAGGCCGCTCATCGCGGTCAAAAATTGTGACCGCCGAGCAGCCGCGCCAATGCTAGCCCGACCTCCCCAATGCTTCCCCATGCCAAGATCCGCCACCACCAGTCCAAGGCACGGCCACCACCTACCTCCCAGTCTCCCGCCTCCACGCGTGCGAGAAGGATCGTCGGAATCCGCCGCCTTCATCAATCGCGCCCGACGTTCAATGGGCGCCTGACCGCGCCGCCTCCAGCCCAAGGATTGGGCACATGCAGGGCACCACAACACTCTCACATGCCACCCACCAGCATGGGGTCATACGAGCCCCTTCCTCTACCCCAAGGCCGCCCAACCATGCCGCCTCCAACCCAAGCTGTAGGGACATGCATAGCACCGGAGCACTGTCGCGTGCCACCCACCAGTTGGGGGCATACGAGCCCCTTCCACTACTCAGATTCGAGTAGGTCCGCCTCCACCTGCACCTTGTCGTGCCAGCTCCATAAAGGAATTGCGCCGCTGCCCCAAATGTGCCACGCCCACCGGAGCCCTCAATTGTTGTTGCTTGGGCGGTGCTACATGCTCGTGCGACAGTGCGAGAGCGAGACCTTGGAGGCCTTTAGGCTTCGGATATAATGTATGAGATGATTGGTTGTTAGTGGATTGTAGATAGGACCTAGGCTACAAGGGCCATGGCCCGGGTCGTACCGCTCGATTTCTTTGTTAATTATTGCAATTTTGACATTGTTTGGTATTGTACGAAATGTTCCGCCTATGGCTTTCCCGGGACCTCGCCCAATCCCAGCTACACCACTTGTAGATGGGCTGGCAACCAAAACATACTAGCAAATGTGTAGAAATCTTGTGGAGGCCATAGCTCAGTTGGGCCCTCATAAAACTTCGTCTATGTAAGCCGGTTAACTAGAAATTCCGATATCTTTCCCTAATAATAAAGCAGCAACTGCTTCTGTCGTCCGTCGTGACGGTTTTGCAAAAAAGCCCATGACGTTTTGTGTGTTCAACCCGCACTCCCTTTTTAAGTGAAAAAAGGGAAAACGGTTCGTTTAATTTGGTATATATAAATGCCACATCTATTTCAGCATAGTCATGGACCTAGGCCAGTGGCCGACGCACCGACGCCTTGCTACACCACTAGGAGGAGACCTCAGTTCGACTCCGGCACCGCCTCGTTTTTCCTATTGCTTCATTTTTTGTGTAAATTCAAATGCTTTTACAACATTCATATCTTTTAAATCCTAACTCCAAATCTAACATGTTATATATGAAAATCGCTCAGAAAAAAGTGGAGATTTCAAATATGCTATTATTTTTCATGTTACTTTCTACAATAAAGTTTATTGTGCAATATTAATTAATACCTTCTCTATATTGGTTATTTTGAAAATGCCTATTACACATGTTTCTTGTCCCATTTAATTTGAGTAGATATAACAGTTTAATGTTCTCACAAAAGATAGAGTTGACACTATAGCGGATGTTGATTCCTACTAGCTATCATATGTTAAAGGTTATAATATGTACATAGTTATCCTATTTTCCATTGTGCACAATAACCAATCAATATACGATGATGCATACTAAATTGTTGATATGAGGTTTATGTAAACAAGTGAATTAATGTTGACCTTCATTTTATTTAAATTGTGCCCATAAAGATTTTTTTAAACACACTAAGTACACTAAAAAAAAATCATCCAGTCATTACATTTTTATGTAACACTATTTATCATGTTGTTTGTTGTCAAAGGATTTACAAATATCGTCCAATATGTATAAGGGGGTAAAAAAATTCCGTTGCAACGCACGGACATGTTTGCTAGTCTATATCTTGAAGCGTTGTGAGCGTAAGAATTCATTCACGGGATAATGGCTACCCTGGTTGACTATGTCTATATACATCTGTATGCAGTCTTCTAATGCAACCTTTAGAAAAATTTATATTTAAGAACGGAGGGAATATGTACATATAATTTGTTTCCGGCATTCACAAAGGGGCTAGGATTAGGTTACCATTTCAAGTTATTCCCCACTATCTTTTGAAAAGATAGGATGTTGTTTCGTTATCAGCAAACACACTATTCAAAATACTCAGACTTAGGTTTGTTTCATTATGAACCGAGTAACTGGATCGAGCGATCCACTCTCTTTCCAGTTGTGAGTAGAGATTCACTTGTTAGAGCATCGCTAGCACACCCTATATAACACTGACCCACAAAACCCGTTTGCAGTTTGCGAAAAAATGACTTTACGGGTCGATGCCGGTGTGGGCAAAGTTATACCCCGTAAAATGAACCCGTAAAAATATATTCCCTAAATATACCGATTTTAGCTCATTTGTTTCTTCTGGTCGTCCTGTTCCTCACATCAATCTGAAATTGGACAGGACGGCCATCGGCGAACGGGTGGACAAGGAAGATACGGAGCGGCCGTTGACGGACGGACGGCTAGGACGGGGCAGGCGGCGGTCAGGCTCCTCCACGACCTAGAGCCAGCTAGCTCGTTCGAATCGATTCGACCAGAGCTACGTAGCTAGCTAGCGTTGTTGGAATCGGAGGACAAAATCACTGTTCTGACCTTAATACGTGAAGAATTGCACAAAATGAACTCGTTGCCAATTCTTCAAACCTCATCTGTTATTAGTTGCCGGTTCTCTCCGTGTTCGTCGTTGACCGTGTTGAGCCCGACCACACACGCTCGCCCGTGGCATCGTCAAAGCCTTGTTTTTAAAATTATGTTAAAAATATTCTTGGATTGAGTCGAAACTTGGCATGCGGTCTTATTTTAATATAGGTAGGCCGCCTATCAATTTTCGTCGCAATCGGAGTCTGTCTGGTACCCGAACGGTCGACCGCAACGACACCGTCTTCGCTTATTCGTCGGACATGTTTCGGTGTTTTAAATCGCGTTGCCGCGCCGCACCATTTCCCTCTCATCCCCACCTAGCCACTCTACATAGCCACCGAGACCGTCCCCGCGTGCGAGACCATTCGATTCCGATCGCACGATTAAAACCGGGACGAAAACTGCAAACCCTAGCTACCTCGGCTATAAAAGGAAGGGTCTCCCCTTCCATTTTTAGTCTCTCCCTAACCCTGCCTCGTTTTCCGTGCCCTGGACCCTAGCTGTTGCCTCAGCCTCTCCCACCTCACTCCAGGCCTGCCCGGGCCCGGATCGGGCCTTCTCGGGCCCATCTGCGCGCCACCGCCCGACCTGGCCCGAGCCAACCGCAGCACCCACAACCACGGGCCCGCCCCCTCGCCTCCAGGACGTCGCCCCGTGCAGCTGCCTCGCATGCCCGCCGCCTCGCCGGTAGTTCGCCGATGGACCGCGTCGTCGTGCTCCTCTGACGGTGAGCTCGTCGTCGCCTCTCTCTCCATCTTCTCCTCTCTCTCTTACCCTTCTATGTTCTCCCGATCTGCAGCCGCAATGGAGGCAAGCTCCGCCGGAACGCGACTGATCCGCCGGGAACGAAGTCCCACGGCCAGATCCGGCCGACTTCCACTGCCCCGGAGTTCCTCCACCGCCTTGTCGGGGCTCAGCTCGCGTGCAGCCCAAACTCCAGCGCCGCTGGCCTCTGCTGCGAGAGGTTTGGGACGGGAGTTGCAGAGCCTCGCTCTCCTGGGCCGCGCCCCAGCCCCGTTGATCGATCTGCCAGCCTGGGCCCCGTGTCGGCCCAGCTCGGAGCCGGTCCGAGCCGGCCTGCCTTCTCCACCGATCAGGCTAGGCACACGAGGTGAGGACCCCCCACAACCCTATTCCCCACCGCCGGCGACGTTTAATTAAATTCCGCCGCTGCCCTATTTAGCCTCGTTAGGTATTAGGCCCATATTTTTTTAGGATTTTTTCGGATTTATTAATTTTTGAAAAATGCTAGATTTTCAAACGTCCGTAGATATAAAACCGTGCATCGGATCGTGACGTATTATATATGTAACTTGTGTATTTTTCGCATAGATTAATATTTTACAACTTTGATGCATGTTTGAAGTGTTTTGAACGGCCGTATGCCTAGATTTGTGTGATGTCCTAATAGGGAGTTATTTTGTAGCTATTTTTGTGTGTGTCCGGTTTGTTCAAATCTCATAGATAAAATATCATGTTGTTCGTGGCCCTTTTTCATGTATTTTAGAGTATTTGTTTGCATTTTTGCATGTAGGTACCGTCACTTGTTTGCTATGTCGTGCTTAGGACATAATCTCGCGCATATTTGTGTGGTGCTAGTTTATTTTTCAAACCCCACATATTATATATGTTTTCGGGGTAGAAAATTCATAGAATTTAACTGTGCATTTAGTTTTAGCTTTTGAGCAAGTTAGTGCGCGTGATATTTTGCCATGTTGCCCTTTTGTTTATTTTGTCGGATGTATTCCGTGCGTCATATGCATGAGTTGTGAACATGAGATATGCCCTTGGATGCGTAGACTAGCTTCTGGTAATTTTTGTTGCAATAGAAATCCATGTTTAGGTGTTGTTTGCTTGTCGCCGACATGCTAGAAAATAACGCTGATTTGAAGATGCTGAAATATTTCTAAGTCTAAAATCTGTTATACTTTGTTGATGTCTTGCCATGAGTTTTTCTAGTGATCTAAAACTTCTTTGGGGGTGGTCCAATGGAGTTATTTATAGTCCTTAAGATTCCCTAGCATGATGTCCATTTTCATGCCATTTGATGCCCTGTAGCATATAGTTTTGCTGCTGTTAATATGCCTTCAGATCAAAAACTGCACTGTCAAAAACTGACATTTTCACTAAGTCTAAAACTATGTATGAGATGTCATTTTATGAGTTCTTTTCCTAGTGATCCATGCTGCCATGCTAGATGTTATTAGTAGGATGTTGTAGTGCATCTTGATTACTACTGTCTCATGCCTTGTTTGAGCATTTTAGATTTATGTAGCTTGTTATTTTGGGGTGTAGAAAATGCCATGTTGCTGTTTTGGGCAGATTGTAGCTATTTTTTGTGTAGCTTGTATTTGTTGAACCGTTGCTCCGTTTTGATCGTGTCCTATATGAAACTTGTTTAGAATCTCGTTTAGGTTCGTATTATCTTGCTGTTTGGAAGTTTTGGGATGCTTGTGGATGTCATTGCATACATATTGCATTCATGCCATCATATCTTGCGGTGTTCGTATCTTTTGAACCATACCTCCGTTGGAGATGTTCCATATATGTAAATGGACTAGAACAACACGTAGAATCATGCGAACCACTTTATTTTTCTGTTTAACAAATATTAAAACATATTAGTTCAGATCTGGACAGAATTATAAATTAACGTATGTGGTCAGTTCGGAGATGCTATATGTTGTTTCCGGCCTCATTTAAAATACCTAGATAGGTAGTTTAATTACGCTTCACCTCTCGCCATGTTTAAATAACATTAAATATTGCCGTGTAACTAATCGGGATAGAACTAAATAATTCGTATGTGGAGTTTCGTCAATATGCAACTTGTTGCATATTGAACTTCAATTAATGTGTAGACTTTGATTGTTTGAATTGCCATGTCATACGTGCATAATTGACATTGATCATGCATCATTTGTGTTGTGCATCGCATGATGAATATCGTGTGTTGATTCTTGTTTCTGGTTTGCTTCGTCTCGAAAGAGTTCCGCAGGCGCGTCAAAAAGGGAGGACCTGTTCAACTACATTGATTCGTCTGCTTCACGGAGTCGTTCTTCTTCCAAGAGGGATCTCAGGCAAGATGACAATTTCCCTATATACCATTACTATCATTGCCATGCTAGTTTTATCGTTTCTATCGTTATGCCTCGCTGCCTACCACCTGTTAAATATCAGCCTCCCAACATTTCCATGAAAACCTTCAACCTGTTCACAGCCTAGCAAACCATCAATTGGCTATGTTACCGCTTGCTTAACCATGTGTTAGCGTTGCTAGTTGCAGGTGCAGTTGCTTCCATGTGATAACATGGGTTCCTTGTTATATCACCATATTAATGCTATTTAAATTAATGCACCTATATACTTGGTAAAAGGTGGAATGCTCAGCCTTTCTAGCCTGGTGTTTTGTTCCACCTTTGCCCCCTTCGTTTCGGCTACCGGTGTTATGTTCCATAAATGAGCGCTCCTAACATGCTTGGGGTTGTTATGGTGACCCCCTAGATCTCGTTTTAGGATAAAGCTCGTCTGGCAAGGCCCAACATTAGTCCTATATTTTCCCAACATAATAATTCTGTTAATACTAAAAAACATAGGGTGTCATGAACCCGAGGAGTAATTCAACATAATACAGGGAGGGCCAGTGCTGATGGTGCTGGTCCAAAACAGAGCAGCTTAATAACGCTACCCGGGGCAACTCGGCGTTTGTCGGGGTAACCATCGCTCATCCGTCGTGTGCTGAGAATGAGATACATGGCTCCTATCGGGATCGTCGACACACCGGGCGGCCTTGCTGGACTTGTTTTACCTTTATCGAGCGTCTTGTGCGAGGGATTCCGATGATTCTTTGAGCTAACTCGAGGTTGAGGTTTTCCAATAGGGATCTGAGGAGATCACGGGTTTGCCTAATCGAGTTCATTCCGTCGCAGCGTGTGGTAGTTTGTGAAGGACTAGTTGGAGCACCCCTACAGGGTTAAATCTTTCGGAAAGCCGTGCCCGCGGTTATGTGGCAACGTGAAAACTTTGTTTAACATCCGGTTCTAGATAACTTGAAGTTAACTTAATTAAAACTTGCCAATTGTGTGCATAACAGTGATTGTCTCTTTCGTGAGCTCCTTCTCCGATCGAGGACACGTTGGGGTTATGTTTGACATAAGTAGGTGTTCAAGATACTTCATTTGATCATCAGTAGTTCATGTGCGCTATGCTTAGATCATCCTTCTCTTTATTCCTGTAATCACAACTTAGCCACCAAATAAATGCTTAGTCGCCGCTGCAGCTTCACCACTTAACCATACCTCATCCGTTAAGCTTTGCTAGTCTTGATACCTTTTGGAATGAGATTGCTGAGTCCTCTGTGGCTTACAGATTACTACAACACCAGTTGCAGGTACAGGTAAAGGGTTACTTGACACGAGCGCGTTGATTGTTCATTTGGAGTTTCTTCTTCTTCTTCATCGATCTAGGGTGGGTTCCAGGTCGACAGCCTGGGATTGCAAGGATGGGCGTCGTTCTTTTCTCGTTTGTTTTCGTCCGTAGTCGGACCCCGCTCTTCTTCGTGGTGATTGTATGTATTGTACTGATGTGCCCCTGATGTAGCTTATGGCGAGTGTAAGCCAATTCCATATACTCATCTTTTCAGTACGTGTACTTGTAATGATATCCATTCTTGCGAAACGACAAGATGCGTTTCTATCCCTGTCGAGGCCCTCGCGTCAAAATGAGGATAGGACCGCATCTTGGGCGTTACATGCTCGTACTCCTCCGACCTTATTTTCCTTTCGCGGGACGAGATCAATGGGAGGTGACAATGGAGAGGACTACATCGGCGTGACGATCATCGTTGGCTCGTCCGCGGAAGCAATCTCCTGTCTGTCCTCGTCATCATCATCGTGGGCAAGCACCCAATATCGCCCCCCGAACTTCTTTCACTCTTGCCACACAATCGGCATGGCACTGGTCAAATCGAGAACTTCTGCTGGCAAGGTCGACTCTTCTACCTTCGGAATCGGACCCCACACCATAACAGAGTATATATCGATCTTGAGCAGACCCCCATCCTCAATCCTTTCTTCCTCCTGCAAGTACCTTCCCGCAAGAATGTTTCCATCACTATCCCGGAGGGTGACCCACCTTGACGGAGAGGAAAGCTAGATGTATCCATCACAACGAGATCCCCGCAGAATCTCGTCGGCTGATGCGAACCTGGCTCTCAACCGTCCCGTGGTGGCCACCAGCCTCGCCTCAGTGTTCGCCGATGTTCCAGACGGATTTGGATTTGCGGCGACGCCATTCGACCCCGGCGGTAGCACGGGTAGTGTGGACGGTGGCGCATGGGTCAGCCCCCGAGTCACCTCTTTCGTCTTCGAATCAGGCGGACGGGGCGCCGACACCCCTTGGTCATCAATCCTTCATAAAAAATTGGCTCCTCAAACCCGTGTGGCTTCTTTCCCAGAGAGACAACTGGATTCCCCAGCCTTTCTCTTACCTACTTTATTGTACCTAGCTTCATGACGTAAAATAATTCAAGAAATATTAATGTAGGAGACTTCCTTCAAAAAATATTTGTATGGTACTCCCTCCGTAAACTAATATAAAAGCATTTAAAACACTACTTTAGTAATCTAAATGCTCTTATATTAGTTTACATAGGGAGTACATCTGACTTCCATGTATACGTGCACACATGATTAACTGGGCTCACGTTACGTGGGACCATCCACCGATCTGCCGATGGATCATACACCACGGGTACCGAGTATACAGTATCCCACAAAGAAAAAGAGTGCTGGTGTTAGAGTAATCCAAACACGTGTATGTTAGTTTGGTTAGTGTTTGTGATCAGCGTTGCCGTGAGCTTAGTTTAGGTAAGTTTGAGTCGGTTTCCTAGTTCTCTACGTGTGTTAGGGCTGAAGTAGGAAAGGTTATTAAGTCGGTTTAGTTTCCATGTATTAGTCCGAGTCTGACACTGGTCATGGTTACGTACTAGTATTCGAAGTAGTACAAGTCCGGCTAGGTTCGTGTTGCCTGGATCGGTTTAGGTGTCCGTCGGGTATGTGTATATATGCACAGATTGTTGCCTGAGTTTTGTAACCCTGAAACAACCAGAAAAACGAGAAAAGCAATAAAGAGATATTTACGAGGCACGGCACGTGCCTCTGGCTATCTTCGCGTTGTTGCGTTCGTGTGCGTGTGTTCTGGTCCCGGTGTTTGCGTAAGCGCTGGCGAGGTATCGAGTGCTACAGCTAGTTCGTATGCGTTGAGCCGAGTTGCATGTACACAACTAGTCGAGCTGTAGGGTGATCGTGTGTTCGATCCCGAGGGCAAAAGCCAAGAATTGATATTAGAGCAAGGTTTAGAGGCTTCGCCGTAAAGTTGCGTCACGGTGGAGTTGTCGTCGCCGTCAAGTTGTGTCACAGACGACGGAAAATTGAAGAAGAGGATCATGTCGACTTCGAAGGCGAGCGGTGGTGGTGTTACTATCCAGTACCCCATGCTTGATGGTGACAATTATGGGGTGTGGGCTGCGAAGATGAAGCTCTTCATGCGTGCGCGTGGAGTTTGGGCAGCGATGGAAGGTGACGGCGCGGTCGAAGAGACAAAGGACCAAGAGGCTTTCGCCGCCATAGCACAAGGTTTGTCTGATGCCGTTTTCATGTCTATATCGGAGAAAGAGACGGCAAAGAAAGCTTGGCAAGCGCTCAAGGAGATGCATGCTGGAGATGATCGTGTCAAGAAGGCACGTGTTCAAGCTCGAAGGAGGGAGTTCGAGAGGATGAGCATGAAGGCGTCAGAAGGGGTTGGTGAATTTGCGTTAAAACTAACCTCCCTGGTTAATGAGATGCAACCTCTCGAATCAAAGATGGAGGACATCGTGGTTGTGGAGAAATTACTACGAGCTGTTCCCGACAAGTTTTTACCGATCGTTAGCACCATCGAGCAGTGGGGCGATGTGACGAAGATGTCGGTGATGGAGGTGATCGGGCGGCTAAAGACCTATGAGTTGACATTGAAAGGACGAGAACGCGACCAAGAAGAGGAGCAGTTGATGTTCTCGCACAATAAGGAGAAAGATAAACAGAAGTACCGGAAGTTTGACAAATCTAAAGTTCGTTGCTACAATTGTCAGGACTATGGACACTATTCTCGAGATTGTCCTAATCCGCGGAAGGAGGCAAAGAAGGAGCACGAGATTCTGCAACTAGCTAAAGTGGGTGTGGATGACAGCCCAAGGTTGCTTTGATGAAGAAGTTGCGGCAGAAAAGAAAAAAAAAGAATCGTGTCTTTAGTTTTTCCTTATGTCTGAGTCGTTAGTGTGTCTCGGCGAGAAGACAAAGGCCAGCGTGAAGATGGATGCGCACCAGTTAAGTTGAGTTCCTACATGAGAGGCTATGTGTTTAGTCTGCATGTAGCACGCTAGCTAAGATGTGACGGCGTGGACTAGTAATCCAAACGATGTGTTGGTTTCAAGTCGATGAGTCGAGTGTTTGAATTAGGAGGTAAATGTTAGAGTAATCCAAACACATATCTGTTAGTTTGGTTAGTGTTCGTAATCGGTGTTGTCGTGAGCTTAGTTTAGATAAATTTGAGTCGGTTTCCTAGTTCTCTACGTGTGTTAGGGCTGAAGTAGGAAAGGTTATTAAGTCGGTTTGGTTTTCATGTATTAGTCCGAGTGTGACACTGGTCATGGTTACGTACTAGTGTTTGAAGTAGTACAAGTCCGGTTAGGTTCGTGTTGCCTGGATGGATTTAGGTGTCCGCCGGGTATGTGTATATATACACAATGTGTTGCGTGAGTTTTGTAACCTTGAAATAATCAGAAAAACGATAAAAGCAATAAAGAGATATTTACGAGGAACGACACGTGTCTCCGGCCATGTTCGTGTTACTGCGTTCGTGTGCTTGTGTTTTGGTCCCGGTGTTTGCGTAAGCACCGACGAGATATCAAGTGCTACAGCTAGTTCGTATACGTTGAGCCGAGTTGCACGTACACAACTAGTCGAGGTGTAGTAGTAATATAGCATACGCAGTACATGGAGGAATGGAGTATACTCCATTGTGCTAGAATTATTCTGTAGTATGCATATGCAAGAAAAACAGTTGGACGGCATAGATAGACGCTGCAACTGCATGACCTGTCTGTGACTACCGTGTACTCCGTACGTCGTAGAAATATGTGTTGCCTTTCATGGGTCAGGCTTGACGGTTCTCACAGCATCTTCCCCGACAGGACGCAACTAGGCTCGAGGATGAGTCAAGCGTATGCATAGTAGGGATACTCCCATCCCATGCGATGCGGCCTGCCTCTCCGTTGCAGGCCGTGCCAACTCCTTGGTGATGCTCGTGTCGATTGGAGGCGCAGCTGGCCGGGGCAAGGTATTGTCTGTACGCCACTACTCGTGATACTGGTCGCCTCGTCCAGGCGGTAAAAGTGCCATTCCTCATGCCTCCATTTCCAAACCCCCACTCCCTTAAGATGGATATGGATAACCACAAAATGGGTGTTTGTCGAAACAATTGTTAGTTTTCTACTATGGTAGGCACAAAATGGGGTCGATGCTCTAGTCATCTATATCTATACTTATACTAATTTGTGACTCACAAGAAATTACCACGATAATTTGATTTTATGAGCCGTTAATTTTATGGGACCAAATTATTACGGTGTAGATCGACTCATGAAATCCTCCATAAAGAACTTAATTTTAATTAATTCTACAGTTTATAATCCATCTAAACTTCTAAACCATTGGATCATCAATATTAGGTCTGGAGTCGTCCCTTGATTCCAGGACCCTAATCATCCCGTCTAACATGTTTCCTATCCTCGATTATATTTCCCACGTGTCACCGCCACGACAAAGCCATGGCTTCTATTTCACCCTACAACCCTAGATCTTCCCGTAACCTAATCATCAAACATCAGCCATCTCAGATTTTAGGCAAAAACAATCAGCTCTCCGGGACGTAGAAAGTTGACTCCTTCTACCACACGAATGATGTGATTTAATTACTAGGAGGAAGTGTTCCAGAAAATAGAGCCATGGACTCAATCGGCCATGCTACTGCCACCACCCGACCTTTCCGAGGCGAGACAAAGTTCTTTAAAGCGTTCTCGCACGTATAAAATCAAATACAACTTGACTACTTATAGAGTTGTGTGGGCACGATAAGATGTGCGGGTATACATCAGCTAGCTGGTTGATTTCTCGTCGGGTACAAGCGTACAGCCATGCAAGCACGTACACACAGAGCTTTATGGGTCATAATTTGGCCATAGATCAATTCAGGCGTGTGGTATTTTGTTTGTGTTATTGTCAGGTCGATTGATCAGCTTGCGGAAGGTAGCCTCATATGTGGATATTGCTTCTCGCGAGCTAAACGTTGTCGATTCTTTCTGATGATCACACACGTATGGAAGCGAAGTAACTCGAAGGTAATAATACAACTTGGCTACTTATAGAGTTGCCTGTGCACAATAAGATATGCAGGTATACATCAGCTAGCTGATTGATTTCTCATCAGGTACAAGCGTACGGCCATGCAAGCACGTACACACACAGCTTTATGCATCTTAATTTGGCCATAGATCAATTTGTTGGGGTGGAGTCCATGTCCTTGTTGTCTCTCTCTCTCACGCTCTAAAGACAAGAGGAAGAAGAAGGGGACTCAAGTGGATTTTTCTAGCGCACATACGCCTGCCGCGACGAACGGCCTTTTTTCCAGAGCTCAAACTCCACACAACCAGCTACAACTATCGATCAGGATGCTTTATATCTGGGACCTGAGCTGGGACACGATCCCACACTCCCCACCCAGCCGGGCGCCCCGATCAGCCCGCTCCTCCCGCGGCCACTACGCACGGACGCGTTTACTCGCAGTGAGCCCGCTGATCACGCCCACACCCCCGTGATCCGCTACCTAACTGGCCTATTGGCATGGCTAGCAGTGCATGCACACACACGCACTAAGCAACTAAATAGGCCACAACAACATAACCGGCTGCTAACCAACTAACCCGGCTACTAACCAGCTAACCCACATGCACGCCCCAAGCGCATGTACGTAGCTCACAGCCCCATCGCGGACCCGACGCGTCCGACATGCCCAACGCGCGCCCATACGCTCGTCCAACGTGCCCGACCCGTCGCCGCGGCTTATTTCTTCTAACATTCACCCCTCTAAGCCGTGGCTCAGAGGAGCCCGACGTTCTCGACGTCGATGTCCGCCAGTAGAGCTTGCTCTGCCGCCGCCCCCTTCCTCCGTTGAGGGCAGTCCCTCTTGAAGTGGTCGCGCTCGTTGCAGTGGTAGCAGCGCCCGCGTCGGTTCCCTAGGATGCTTGACGCCACGCTCTTGCCGTCGTCGTCGTCGTCGTCCCGCGCACTGCCTCGCCGGGGCTCCCGCGCTCGCCACTGCTCCGCCGTGAGCATGAGCTGGCCGTCTTCCCGCTCACCGCCCGTCTGTCCGCGTCGCCGCAGCCGCTCGTCGAACACGCGCAGCCGCCCGAGCGCCTCGTCGAACGCCATGGTCGCGGTGTCGCAGAACTGCTCGATGCCCGCGATGACGGGGAACAGCCGATCCGGGACGGTGTCCATCAGCTTCTTCACGAGCACCGCGTCTCCCCTAGGCTCGCGAACCGCGCCGTCATCCCTGCCAGCCTCCCGGCGTACGCGTCCAGCGCCTCGCCGTCCGCCATCTTCAGGCGGTCAAAGTCCCCGCGCAGCGTCACCAACCTCGCCACGCGGACACGATCGGCGCCGACGAACCTCACCTTCAAGGAGTCCCATACCTCCTTGGCGGTGAGCTTCGTCGCCACCTGCAGCAGCACGTCCTCCGGCAGCGCTTCAAGGAGCATCGCGCGCGCCGCCTTGTCCTTCTTGGCGTTCACCGCCGCGTCGCCCGGCGTCACCGCCTCCCACACGGTGTGGACATCGAGAATCGCCTACGCCTTGATCACCCACACCGTGTAGTTGTCCAGCGTGAGCATCGGCATCGCCATCGACACCGATCCGCTCGCGCCGCCGCCGTGTGGGACGAGCGCCATGGTCCCCGGTGATCTCCTGAACCGAAGCTCTGTATACCAAATGTTGGGGTCGAGTCCCTGTCCTTGTTGTCTCTCTCTCTCTCACGCTCTAATGACAAGAGGAAGAAGAAGGGGACTCAAGTGGATTTTTCTAGCGCACATACGCCTGCCGCGACAAACGGCCTTTTTTCCAGAGCTCAAACTCCACACAACCAGCTACAACTATCGATCAGGATGCTTTATATCTGGGACCTGAGCTGGGAGACGATCCCACGCTCCCCACCCAGCCGGGCGCCCCGATCAGCCCGCTCCTCCCGCGGCCACTACGAGAACGGACGCGTTTACTCGCGGTGAGCCCGCTGATCACGCCCACACCCCCGTGATCCGCTACCTAACTGGCCTATTGGCATGGCTAGCAGCGCATGCACACACACGCACTAAGCAACTAAATAGGCCACAACAACACAATTCAGGCGTATGGTATTTTTTTGTGTTATTGTGAGGTCGATTGATCAGCTTGCGGAAGGTAGCTTCATATGTGGATATTGCTTCTGGCGAGCTAGATGTTGTAGGTTTTTTCTGATGATCACGCATGTACGGAAGCGAAGAAACTCCAAGGTAATATACTATATGTTAGCGTAATCTTGAATTAGAGTCATGTGTTAGTTAGTTTGGTTTAAATAGCGATCAAGGTAGCGGTCTAATTAGGTAAGATATACTAGGTGAGAGTAGGACCAAATTATTTCTCACCAGCTGGTAGTTGATTGATTTCTCACAGGTATGACCATGCATGCACCTACAGTGCTCTATTTACTTTTCTCCATAGATTGATTCGGCCATATGGTATTTTGTGTGTATTACTGAGTGTTCGTAGCAACTCAACTACCCGTCCATCATTTATTCGTAACATGTTGAAACTAAAGCAGAATATCTGGGCGAGCACGTCCATCATTTTCTATATGCCATGGCGCACGGCAAACACCGAGCAGATGGATCGAGCTTGCTGGTGTTCATGGTGGTGGGTGGTAGTCGTATGTTAGATTCACCAAACCCAGCGTGCACTGTCTAGACAGCAGAGCATGCTCACTTAATCTGTTGCGTGCGGACAGTAAGGACCATGTGTAATTTGATCCCTGTAGCTGGCGTTATATCAATGATCCACATAACATGCTCGATGAAGCCACATTCAAAGTAAACTTATCATCCGTATGTCTGCATGTAGCTGGTCAGCTTACTGCGCGATGGTTATATCAATGGTTCAGGTAACATGCTCAATGAAGCCACATCCAAACAAATATCGAGAGCAAGGCACCGTTGGTTTTCAAAGTTATGTCAGCCTTAATTAATTCCTTCATAAGTTGAATTGCAGAGTTGAAATTACTCACTTCTGGTATCGCGTGAAAAGATAGAGGTAGATCCCTGGACTAATGTAGTTAATTTTGAAGGTTATTATGGTCTTAATACTCATGGTCGTATTAATGACAGAGCTGAGTTAATTGCAGATATATTCCAAATGTTCAAGGTGAGTGTACAAAATATTTTTGCTAATCTATTTCTACTGTACGTCATCCAGCATCTACTTCTCACATTACATGATCTAGAGGCTAAATTATAATACAATTGACTTCACAGAAGTAAGCAACAGACAACTGTAAAATAATGTTTTTGATAAACATTTGGGCACAACAAAAAAACCATATTCTTCGGTCGGAAACACTACCTTTGAGAGTATTATTATAGATTAGTAGGCTCGGTGGAAGCTTAGCTTAAGTACCACGATTGTTCTGTCCTCACATATTATTGCACACTCAAATTCAGCCTACGTACATCCTTCGGGTGAAAATGGGATAGAACTAAATATCCTTAGGGTCGTTATAATCATTTTGTTCCATAATAGATGCTCTAGTCATTTTATTAATTATTCATAAAGACCTTACAAAGTAATACATCAGTATGTGTCAAGCCTTCATCATAGCAACATTTGTCGCTACTCCTATCCATTGATGAAGAGGAGCCAAATTTCCGAGCCTTATACCAAACAGACATCGCACCAAAGCCGAACATCTAAATCCGGATGCCCCAACCAAGTCACATACCAAGTCTCGGGCCAAAACGGTCCAACGCACTCTCATAGGTCGTCATCACCATCTTTCATCAGTCCATCTTCACAACAGGCACCGACGCATCAACCTTGTCAGGCCTGCCGTCGACGCCCCCACGACGCCAGACAGCGCCTCCTCCCTACGCGCATTCATCATCACGCATCCTTGGTCGAGACTTTGCCGCCCCTCATCGCCGAGACTCCACGATGTCGATGCGTCATAGGGAACGCCGCTCCACCGCAGGTGCCATCCACTAGTCCCTTGAGCCTATGCACCCCTCCAAGAATGACACCCTCAAGAAGGATACGACAAATGAGTGTCGCCGTCATCCGATCGACTGATCTAGGAATTGCCCCGTATATAGCGGATAGGGGTTTAGAGCTTCTCCACGACGATGCCTTCAAGAAGGGTTTGATGCAAAAAAACACTGTCATGACCGACCTTGGCAACGTGCCAAGAGTAGAGTTTTCACCTAGATCCGCACGAAGACCCACCATCCAGCATCATGTGCACGGGATTGCCGCCGCGCATGAAGGTCGTACTAGTCGAATCGGGTCTGCCCGGAGACCAGGCCCAATGCCTCTGCCGCTGGGGTCATATCTGATCGATACTTTGATTTGTTATATGTACTTTTTGATTCTCCGCATTTGTTTGTATCATGGATGGTTTTAATTCACTAGTAGAAAAGAGGGCTTTGGTCCACTTGATGAAATTCCATTAGTCCCGGTTCACTTATGAACCGGGACCCATGGGGGCATCGGTCCCGGTTCGTGAGGACAGGGAGCCGGCCGGGCCTCATGGGCCATTGGTCCCGGTCCGTTTGGCCCCTTTGGTCCCGGTTCCAGACACGAACCGGGACGAATGTGCCTCGCTCCTGGCCCACAACAATTGGTCCCGGTTTTTGGCTGGAATGGGACCAAATGTTCTCCTTCACTCCCGGTTCCGTCCACAAACCGGGACCAATGCTTGGCCATACCACCCGACCGCGAGCAGAGCAGTGCACCGCTCTGTTTCTTTGGCCGGCTGTGGGAGAGCTTTGTGGTGCTCTAGCTCACCTCCTATGCACATGAGGTGTTCGATGAAATGCCAAAGCCACACTTAACCTTTCTCCTCTCGAAGTTCCTTGTCCATGCTCCATTTTCCTCTAGTTTTGTGTAGCTTTGACGGTCCGTCCATATCCCGTCCCCGTCCTCACTGCCGTCGATTGCCCGCGCCCATCTCGGCGTTGGCACCACCGTAGTTAGTCTCTTCTTCTTATCTTCTTTCTAAAAGAAAAAAGTTCTTACTTGTAGGATTTAGATAGATACTTGTGTAATTTTCTTCTATTATTGTTTGTTATTATATAGTGCGATGGTTTTGGTATCCATCTCCGTCGGTCCTCGTCCTGTCAATGATTCGGATGTGGTATATATTATCTTTTATAACTATTTGTTTTATTTAGTGTTTATGACAATTATGCCGACTAAGGTGACATAGATTTTTATCTAGGAGGTATGTGAACCGGAAATTCGAACCGACATACAAATTCTTGCCGAGAAGTTAAATTTCGTTGAAAAAGAAAACAGTAACTTGAAAGAAAAATTACAAAGAATTGAAGAGGAGAAGATGATATTGGAGTTGGATGTTGCCCATGTGCGTGAGATCACAAGATCAAGATGAATGCAATGCGCTTGAAGATTAGAAACATAAGAAAATATGTCATTCATACTGAGGCTTGGTATCATTATGCCGTTCGATCAATTTGTAGCTTAGTTGCGGTTACGATCGCATTTGTTGTTGCATTTAAATTTAGTAGTTTCAATGTATGTTCTAATTAGATGCTCTATAGAGCTATATGTTGTTCAATAATGAGAACTATGTAATAACGTTATGTATTTATTTTGGTCACTATTGTACTTTGACTTTAATATGATGATGAATATCTATTAATTTGGTCACTTCTCTATTCATGATATGTTGTAATGGTTTTTAATACACGCACCCATGTGGAAAAAATGAAATAAGTTCGAAAAAATGAAATGCCTTTTGTAACAGATGAGTTTTCGTATGAAACCCTCATAATTCGAAGGAGATTGTCCGATTTGTACATGAAGTGCATCCAGTTTTGAATCATGTCGAATCACGTAAAGGATAGATCTTTTCGGAATTTCTTGAATCATGTGAAATCATGTCGAATCATGTGAAGAATAGATATTGTTGGAATTTCTTGAATCGTCACGAATCATGTGGAATCATGTCGAATCATGTGAAGAATAGATCTTGTTGGCATTTCTTGACTCATGTCGAATCATGTGAAGAATAAATCTTCTTGGCATTTCTTGAATCATGTCGAATCATGTGAAGAATAGATCTTTTTGGAATTTAGGTTTCATAACTTGGTCCTCTGGAACCGGGACAAATGGCCATTTTCTACTAGTGGTTGTGACCCGTGACAATATAATTTAGGTTTCACCAACTTGTATAAAGTTTCATAACTTCTTGGCGACACATGATATTACTTTCCTTAGGTAAGGGCAACCTCAAAGTGGTACACCCAAATGGAAACATCAAATGTCCGTGAACATGTTTGGACGTGTCCGTGGACTGCAATAGGGGAGCCAGCCATCCAATTGTGTCCACCAAAATCTGCCCCTGTTTTCTTATATATGGCGCAATGAAAATAAGTGAAAGATACCACAAATTTTCCACTCATTTAGTGCAATGTTTCAATGCAATAATATTCAAATATAAATATTACATCCAAAGCTCAGGATGTTCAACAAGCTTTTCAACTTCTCGATCCGAAATTTAACATACTCCTCGAAAGCGGCCTTCATCACAACCTTGAATTTCTTCACTAGAACATGTTGTTGATCCAAATGTTAGGGCATCTTCAACAGTGATCCGCAAATTTCCTTCCGCATCCGTCTGCGGACAGGATGGGCCAGTCCGCGGACATGGATGTGGGCGGCCATCATTCAATGTTGTCGCATACATTTTAAACACTTTGTGAATCAGTCGGACGAAATTCATGTAAACACAATTTATTTTCATACAAACCTAACGACATTCATTCAAACACAATTTATTTTCATTAGATTTCAAACATTTAGAAGAAAAATTCTATTTCGACCCGAGCCAACCTATCCTACGACGTCCTCTGGCGTCCAAGCCCTTGTGGGCCTCCATGCGCCATCTCCATGATCACCGGCGATAAGACTGATGAATTCAAGTTGTGGTCTTCGGGGAGGAAGAGTAGAACGCAGGAGACAGACTCGCACACATGGGACATCAGGCCATGCCGTCTCCCGTGCCCTACTCATCGTCACAGGAGTCCACGTCTTGTTCGTCGCCGATGGACGTGAGATCCATGATGGAGATGGTGGCGCTGGCGCTGTCGTAGTCGAACAGGGCCGCCCGATAGCTCGTTGGCGGGGCGTAGGAGGCGCAAGTGGTGTTGTTTTCGTCCATGATCGCCTACAGCTGCGCTTCCGAGGCGGCCACTTTCTGACGAGCGGCGGCTTCACCGTGTAGGGCGTCGTAGAGCGCACGCTGCTCCGTGACAAAGTTGGGGTTCGCCGCAGCCATGACCTCCACAGCACCCTCGCTCACCTGATGGTCGTTGATTTGACCCTCCGCCAGCCGGTGCTACTACGTCGGTTCTCACAGCCAGCTAGCTGACATCTTGACGAAAGCTTTGGGCAGGATACGATACATCGAGATGCGTCAGAAACTGGCCATCATGGAGAGCAGTTGGAACACATGAGTTTAAGAGGGAGAAATGTTGACCCCACTGATATGCTCATGCACTAGTAGTAGTTTCCTGTTTTCAATAATGTACACATGGCGCGTCCATGCATGTAGTTTGTTTAGGTAGTGCGTCATGCATGTATCCATTCCTCATCTTTTTTCTCCTGGGCGTTGACGAGGTTGTGTGACGCGGGCCATGGGATGGCAGGGCTGATGCGGGTCATGGCGATACCCCAGAAAAGTTAGTTAGCCTTGCTTTTGTAATCGCATAAATAGGATGAATCAGGAAACGAAAAAGCTGCGACAGTTGCGGCAGCACAAATCCATTCTTTTTCTCTATCACACCTCCTTCCTCGAGCTATACTTTCTCCGTGATCTATCTAGTACGACAACGATACATATTACTTGTGTACCGCGTTTACATCATACCCGGCATCGAAGGTGCACGTTGATGTGTTTGTGTGCGAACACCAACCAGAACATTCTGAAAATAGCCCAGTCAGACTCGTACTTTGCATTTTTTCATTCTAAGCTGGGCAGACCATGGCACTGTTTTACCCCTGCAGCTAGCTGCATCGTACTATGTTTGTGAGCGTACGTAGAGGGGTACGCAACGTCCTCACCCTCACTCGGCCAAACAGCATGTACCCCGAAGCGACGCAACTAGGCTCAAGGACGAATCGAGTGCATGCGTCGCAGAGATACTCAGATGCGATGCGTCCAACGTCTCCGTATCAACTTGGTTGCGACGCCCATGACCATTGCAGGCGCAGCTGACCGCGGGAAGGTGATGTATGCGCGCCACTTCTCGGGATGCTAGTCCAGCGGCCTCCATTGTAAAGGTGCCATTCCTAGTGCCTCCAATTCCAAACCTACACTCCATTAACATGGGTATGAATAATCGCAAAATGTTGTCGGTCAAAATAGTTGTTAGTCTTCTATTATGATAGGCATAAAATGAGGTCGATGCTCTTTGGCTATATATCGCCCTTTTTCTGTGGGGGTGAGCTGTCATGCTTTGATTTGTTATCTACTTTCTGATTCTTTGACATTTGTTATTGTACCACAGATGGTTTTACTTGTGAAAATATCGTATAAAATTTCAGGATATGTTGATGATTCATGCAATTACTTCCTTTAGACAAGGACAACTTTAATCCGGTGCATCCAACCGAAAATATCAAATGGACGTGTCCGTGGGCAGTGATAGGGTGCACATCAAAAGTTTACCCCCTTTTGTATCTGAAGCATTGAGAATAATTGAAAGACACCACATGTGTTTTCAGAGTCAAGTAGGGTAAATGTTTTTTTGCAATGATAATATAAATACAAATATTACATCTAAAAGCGTCGGATGTTTAACAACTTTTTAAAATTCATTGATCCCATATTCAACATATTCCTCAAAAGCGGCCTTCATCTCAAGCTTGAACTTCGTCATGAACGTATGTTGTTTATCCAAATGTTGTGACCCTTGAGCTTCATCCAACAATGCATCGAAGTGAAGTGTTTGCCCTCCGTTGTCTGCAGTGGCGGATCCAGCATTGGGGCGAGCCAGGGCGACCGCCACGGCTAGCGGGCGACGGAGCACGGTATCTCCCGTGCCTAGCGACCTTCGGCGCAGCACAATGAAGCTCCATTGTCGTTCACCGCCTCGGGAAATCTTAATTTCTGAATCCGTCACTGGTTGTTTGGTATAGTGATGCAACATGTTCACACTACGCAATGACTTGATCATCAAGTTACAATATTGAGTGAATCAATAAATTAAAAAACATGTAGAGCGAAGCGGAGCAAAACTTGTGATATCCATGAGTGGTGCGCCTGCTGGCCACCTTCTATTCACTCGTGCAATCGCACTGCAATTCCTAGGTATTTTATGCACCATGCTTGAAACAATAGGGTAAAGTAGTTATACCTCAACAAGAAAGTGGATGAGGCAGGCGAGATGGAGGAAGAAACCATCGATGTATCCAAAAAGCAAGTAATAATCATCCAACAGATTTCAATATTCATAGAGGCTCCCTAGCTAGTAAAAGTAGTCTGATTATTGTTGGGGCTTCCTAACTGTGTTGTCTTTACTAGAGTTGTTTGAGTTTCTTCCGTTTGTATTTTAGATTTGAACTATGGCTTGTATTATTTCTCTGACATGAACGAATTTAACGCGTATGAGGGCATTGTAAACTGTTTTTACGGTGCAAAGTTCACCGGAACAGAACAGATCCCGTAAATAGAATTATATTTCATTATAGCTAATTTTTTCCTTCCATCCCGGCGAGCCGTCTCTGGCCACGGCGTAGCTCGCCCTGGCGTCCCGGCTCACCCCGACGCCGCCCGCCTCGTCCTGGCGCCGTCCGTTTCCAGCCATGCATGCAGTGGAGGAGCAATGCGCCGCCCGCCCCCGATTGAGCTTGGCACTGCCCATCCCCGATTGAGCTCGACACTGACCGCCGTCGCACGCACGTTCCTCGTCGTGGCCGCACGAGCTCCCCCACCCTGCCCTGCTCTTCTCCGGTGTCACCCCGTCGTGATTCAGGCCGCCAGTGGACTGCTCCGTCCTGTCCGTGGACGTCCTTGTCTCGGCAGTGGAGGTCGAGCTGGCCGCAATTCGGACCGGCGTCAAACAATTCCGGTGTGCGGCGGCTTCTTCCGACATTTGGCGACGTATTCCGGTGAGTTCCAGGTAGATACTGGTCACTTCCGTGGCAGCGCGTTTGCTCCAACGAGGTTTGACCAGTTTACGGGTTGAACTGTATACTGCCTTCAAAACTACACATATAAGGTTTTCGCGGATGGATTTACTGTTCCCCTTAAAAAGTTTACGGGCCGAACAAGATTTACGGGGTCTGCTCCGCGCCGTTTCTCCGACCGAACTGTAAACACCTTGTTTTTTTACGGGTTTGACCATTTTACGATTCTGCTAGAGATGCTCTAAAGCACCTTCACATTCTCTTCTGTCATCGGCCATCGCCATGGCCTCCTCCTTCACCATGTGGTACAGGGGCCTCACGTCGCCACGCCACGTCCAAATCGCGACAAAGCTACGTGACACAAAAGGCCCAGTGCCAGCCCCGCATTAATGTATGCCAACCTCTGAGCTCTTTGGAGCCCCCGGAAGGGGGGTGGAGGAGACTGGTCCCATGAGGAGCGGTGTGCGCCTGCACCACTGATGGAGGAGGCGCCTACACTTACGTCGCCAATGGAGAAGGAACATTTTCCCTCATTGTTCATAGAGGAGGAGAATTCTCCCTCGTCGCCGATGGAGGAGCCTCCAATGTTGGGGTTCAGTAAGATTCTGTTGGCAATAAGTCACGACGGGTTCAGTCGCGTGCGCGTGTGCGTGCGTTGGGCGCGTCGGTTTCGGGCCGTGGCGGGACTCGGGTGCGTGCGTGTGGGCCCGAGGGTAGGTGTGTGTGTGTGTGTGTTTAGGCATGCATGCGTGCGTGCGTGTGGTAGCTAGCGAGATCATAGCAAGATCTGGTCATCTGCACCGGTAGTGGACGCATCGTCCGCGTGCCTGCTCGGCGGGAGCGCGAGCCTGGGTGGTGCGGTGCGTGGCGAGTGGGGGTGTGGGCACGGCAAGGCGTGTGTGGGCGCGCCCGTATAAAGCCCACCCCCCACCTGTGTAATTAGTGGAGCAAGTGAGTACGAGCTCAGAAGAGAAATACAGAGTGCGTCGTTCGAGCGACAGAGGTGTTCGAGCGCCTGAAAATACCCTGTGTTCATCTTCCTCCCATCAGACCTTGTCTCGGTGATTGCCGATGTGTTCCGGTTCCTTTTTGCGCCAACAATTGGTGTCAAAGCCTCATGGAGGGGTGATCGCCGGCGACCATGTCACTGGTCCTGTATGGCAATGGCGGTGCGTCGGGGTCGATGCAGATCCCGTCGTTGACTCCGACGAACTATACCTCCTAGGTGATCAAGGCGGAGGCGATCCTTGATGCCCGGGGGCTGTGAGGTGTGGTGGCACCGATGGAAGGTGCAGCGACGGACGCTGACAGGAGCAAGACAACGCGGGCGATGTTGCTCACGGCGTTGTCGGAGGAGGTGCTGATGCAGGTGGCGCCGAAGCCTGTGGCGAAGAAGGTATGAGACTCCCTCAAAGTTCGCTTCGTCGGTGCCAATCGCGTGAAGGCCGTGTGGCTGGCGACAGTGCGCGGGGAATTTGACCGCATGCGAATGGACGACGGCGACGAGCTCGACGTGTACGCCGCCAAGGTCTATGGCATGGCGACGAGGTACGCGATGCTTAGAGCGACGCTGGACAACACGACGATGGTGAAGTAGTTGCTGGACATGGTGCTGGATCGGATGTACGCTGCGGTGGCCAGCAACGAGCAGTTCTCCGACGTCAAGGGGATGGCCTTCGGCGAGGCTCTCGTGCGTCTGAAGGCATTCGAGGACCGCACACGGCTGCGCACACAGGTCGATGATCAGTGGGCGGATGGGTAGCTCATGCTCATGGCTGCTAAGTGGGAGGCACAGCGGCAATAGAGGGACGGAGGCTCTGACGACGACGGGACGTCCAGCACGGTTCGAACGGCTGAAAGAAGAGGCGTGGGCGCTGCTACAATTACGGGCAGCGGGGTCACTTCAAGCTGCCCCAAGCCGCGGAAGGCGATGGCGGCGGAGCGGGCGCTGCTGGCGGACATTGGAGACGCCCTCGGCGGGCCGGGATGTAACGCCCAAGATGCGATCGTATCCTTACTTTGGCACGAAGACCTCGATAGGGATAGAAGCGCATCTCGTCGTTTTGCAAGAATAGATATCGTGACAAGTACAGAAGAGATGAGTATATGGAATTGGCTTACACTCGCCACAAGCTACATCAAGTTCACATAAATTCAACAACATAATCAATCGTCATGAAGAAGAGTAGGGTCCGACTACGGACGAAAACAAACGATAAAAGAACGACGTCCATCCTTGCTATCCTAGGCTGCCGGCGTAAAACCCATCCTAGATCGATGATGAAGAAGAAGAAACTCCAAATGAAACAATCATTACGCTCACGTCAAAGTGTCGCTTTACCTATACCTGCAACTGTTGTTATAGTAATTTGTGAGCCACATGGACTCAGCAATCTCATTTCCAAAGGTATCAAGACTAGCAAAGCTTAATGGGTGAGTTATGGTTAAGTGTGAGGCTGCAGCACAAGAATAAAAGAGGGGGATGATATATGCATAGCGGACGTGAACTAATAATGATCAAATGAATGATCCTGAACGCCTACTTACGTCAAACATAACCCCACCGTGTCCTCATCCGGATACAGAACTCACGAGAAGAGACAGTCACGGTTATGCACACAGTTGGCAAGTTTTTAATTGAGTTTACTTCAAGTTATCTACAATGGGATGTTAAACAAAGTTTCCAAATTTTCCACTAACCGTGAGCACGACTTTCCGAAAGATTTAAACCTGCAGGGGTGCTCCAACTAGTCCATCACAAACTACCACACGTTGCGACGGAATGACCTCGATTAGGGAAAACCCATGATCTTCTCGGGTTCCTATTGGGAAAACCTCAACCTCGAGATAGCCCAAAGTATCCTCGGAATCCCACGAACGAGACACTCGAGAATGGTAAAACAAGTCCAGTAAAGCCGTCCGGCGTGTCGACGATCCCGATAGGAGCCACATATCTCGTTCTTAGGACACGAAGGATAAGCTAGTGTATAGCGTCTGATAGAGATCACCCGAGTTTCCTTGGGTTAGCCCCGCACAGTGCTCTATTAAGGACCAGCATCATCAGCATTGGCCCTCCCTGTATTATATTGAATTACTCCTCGGGTTCTTGACGCCCTATGCATTTTAACGGTGTTTAGTATTATTACGTTGGACAAATATAGTACTAATGTTGGGCCTTGCCAAATGAGTTATATCCCAAAATGAAATTTAAGGGGGTCTGCATAACAACCCCAAGCATGTTAGGAGCACTCATTTATGGAATATGACATCGGTAGACGAAACTAAGGCGCCAAAGGTGAAACAAAACACCAGGTTAGAAGGTCAAGCCTTCCACCTTTTACCAAGTATATATGTGCATTAAATTAATTAGCAATAAAATGGTGATATAACACGGAACCCATGTTTTCACATGGAAGCAACTGCATCTGGAACTAGCAATGCTATAAGAAGGCTGAGCAAGCGGTAACATAGCCAAACAGTGGTTTGCTGGGTTGTGGAAAAGGTTAGAGGTTTTTTATGACAATGTTGGGAGGCTGGCATTTAAGTGGTTGGTAGCGAGACATAGCAAAAGAAACGAGGCAACTAGCATGACATTGATAGTAATGGTATCTAGGAAAATGATCATCTTTCCTGAGATCCGGCTTGGAAGAAGAACGAATCCGTGAAACAGACGAACCAACATAGTCGAACGGATCCTCATACTCCGAAGCGGATCGGAACTCTATCGAGAAGAAGCAATCCGGAAATAAGAATCAACACACGATATTCACCACGACACATGCACGATATGATGCACAACCTAATATGATGCATGTCCATTTCAATTATGCAAGGCATGGCATGACAATTCACAATAATCAAATACTACACATTAAGTGAAGCTCAATATGCAACGAGTTGCATATTGACGAAACTCCACATACGAATTATTTAGTTTACTCCCGTTTAGGTATACGGAAATATTAAATGTTTTTTGAACATGGCAAGAGGTGAAGCACTAATAAACTACATATCTAGGCATTTTAAATGATGTCGGAAACGACATATAGCATTTCCGAAACGACCCCACACAAAAACTTTGAAATCTGTCCAGATCTGTCGAAAACATATTTTAAGTTTGCTAAACGGCAAAATAAACTGGAGCACGTGAAATTAAACGTCATTCTAGTCGATTTACATATATAACTTATCTCCAACAGAGCTACGGTTACTTAGCTACGAATTAAACCGATTTAGCATGACATATATACTACTAAAAAAAGATCAAACTAAACTTCCCTAGGTACACAGAGGTATTACCCCCAGAAAAACAAACATCGATCTGCACCACACAATTAGCCAAGAAATAAAAATCTAACACCTACCATTCACCTAATACCTCTATAGTGTGCATTTAGCAAATTCCTATGGCTGACCGTGCTCCACCTCCACCATCCATCCGCGTCCGCCCCACACCCGTTCGCTTCACCCAACTATAACCCCGTGCACCAGGCTGGATTGAGTCAACCCCCACCTCCCGCTCCTCTCTCCCATGGAGCGCCTCCGTCGCCCGCCGTGTCCCCCATCTCTGTCGCCGCCTCCGCCCACCGCGTCCCCATCTCGGTCGCCGGTGGCCTCCACCTCCACTACATCGCCTCGGCCCCCAACGCTTGACGCGAGACATGGGGAGAGTTACCGGACACAAGCCATGTCTGGGACACACGAGGCTCCAGTCGCCGTAGACGCACCGCCTTCCGCGGGCGCGTTCCGGGGAGGGGAATGCCCGGGGGCGTAGGGTTCGGCTCCCGGGCGGCGGGCCTCGGCCTCTGATTTTGGCCTTTTTTTGTTTGCCTCCTTACCGACGCTCGTTTGCGATTTCGATTTCTCCTTCCGGTTCGGGATTCTGGTTCCGGCCTTGTGGGTTTGCGACTGACGGAATTCCTTCTTCTTTTCTGTGATGGACTGGTGGCAGGTTCCAGAGCGGCGGGATGGGGAACAGAAGGCCGGGAGGAGCGCCACCGACCAGCAGCAGGAGCGTGGCGAGGGGCAACGCGGAGGCCGTGTCGGAGGCTCCCCGCCTGCGGCCGCATGGAGCCCCAGCCGCATCGGTTTCGGGGATCCCAAGTCGGAGCACACCCCTTCCTGGTGATCGGGAGAGGGGTTCCACTGGGGGAAATGTGATGACACCGCCTTATGACAGGCAGCAGAACAGAGCGGTGGAGGAAGCGCGGCCCGGAGGGTCGAGCTTGGTTAAGAAGACCAGTGTGCTCAATTCTCTGTCAAGAGGTTCAGAAGGAATCTCTGGCTCTAGGATGGGTGCAGAGGAGCAATTGATGAGTGAGCACGCCAACAACGGGGATGCCGGCTCTTCCTCGAAGAAGCGGCCAAGAAAAATGGATGCAAGAAGCTACATCAAGAGCTTCAAGACGGGCGTAAGAGTGGGTGCCCCAGGTATTACTTCCTCTCATGCTGGGCTATTGTTGTACTTGCTTAAAGGCTGAATGGTCATATCCTCTCAGCCAAATAGTTTTAATGCCCTGTGCTGGCTTACCAACCCTCACAACGACACTATCATTCCAGGAAAGGAAGAGCCTGCAGTCGCGGGTTCATTTGTATTCATATATACCGTGTTTGATTCCGATCGATCGATTGCTAATCTTTGGCAGCTGCCTTCCTCTACTACTGTAGCCGTGACAAGGACGTCAAGGCCCTGAACTTGATGTAGAAGGATGGCCGGCTGTCCCAGGTAACCAACTCTCATATGAATCATATACATCCTCTCCGACAAGTGACAGTTGGGGCTTCATCTAATTCATCGAGAAATCTAAAATTCAGGGCTTTCCGTTCCTTGAGAACGACTGCCTAACCAGCACGTGCCTGCATTACAGACTATACGTGCTGGCTTAGATTAATAACACATATTCAGTTCACGATCAGAAGGACAATTTAGATTAATCAGCAACAATTACTTCATAAAAATGCAGTACAGTTGGACCCTTAATGCAAGCTTCCATTACTGAGCTTTTGCTAATGAGGAGTAATTTAGCAACGTGTATTTTTACTTTTTTATCCACTGGCCTGTAGGATTTTGTCTTGAGATTTCCCGGAAAGGTGTATTGTCATTACGAAAATATCTTTGATATTTGTTTCATCAATCTCCAATTGCTAATTATTTGTAATATTAAATTATATGTGTTGAAGGCTTCTTTCTATCGAATTCAAAATGCTGGAGCCTTTTGTGCTACTGAATCATATCACTGTTAGTTCTTACCTGAAGATATTTTTTCATTTTGATATGCATGAAGTGACTAAGCTTTTGCTTTGACAAATTGAAGGAACTGACTGAGCCCACTATTAAGGAAGCTTTTGGGAAAGGTGTGCATGAGGGAGCATCTTGTGTTATTGTCAGTTCATATTTTCTTTCCCGTGACGGAGGATTTGTAGTTATAAAATGCATACAACTGAAGATGTCACCAGTGGCTCTGTTTTATCCTAATGCATATATCGCACAGTAAGACATGGGTTCTCATGCAACTTGGCATTGTTCTTTCTCAAGATATGCCTTCTTTAGCATCATAAGCCTCTAAAGAGCACTCGAGTGTACCCTACATCATCACGGCTCTTCTTGTACTACATGGGCTTATGGTGGTATGTGCTAATTAACTTCTCTCTCGATATTTATGAGAATTATCATTAATAGAAAAGACAAACTACATGCCTAAGGAGGAACGTGGTATTTTCTATAAGTAGAGCTAACATGAACAACCACTCCTTTGATGATATGCTATATTTTTCCAACAAGGAATTGAACTACTCTCTAGGAAAGGGAGTTTAGATTATTTTTTTATTATCAATGATGGTTTTGGACTCGATGGATGCTTGTTCTAGAAAGAAGTCTAGAAAGAAGTCACTGAATTGATATCAACTAAACCAATCTCTTCTTTATACAAGACGCAAGGGGTACCTTGATAGCACGTAAAAACATGAATTGTTTCAGTTCTTTTTTTTTAATATGAGAAAGTTAATTTTGCAAGATATTATGAATGGTCACATCAAATACTATATGAGGCACATCACAGGTGAAGTCGGCGAGTGTACGATGTGTGCCAGGACTTGGAAAAGTATTGCTTTTGATATTAATGGGAAAGACAATGGAGGCTACTTTGCTCGATAGTACTACCACGGTAGATTTGAAAATTGTATACAACGAACCCTACTTTCCAGTTTGCACGTTCCTTACCAGGTTTAATTCTTGATACTTCTTCAATGAGAGAAACTTATAGTTCAGGATGCATTCTACAGGTTCCATTACTGATGTGGTACACAATGCTTACTACACATGTCGCCTTATTTTCTTGTTATGCTATTTATCTAATTAAGCAAATGTCTCAGCGTCATATATTGTTAATCTGCATTGCTACTATACACCACGGACTAAGTTAGATCTTCTTCCTGCCGCAAGCACGTGCATTGCAAGCTTGCCCATATTTTTTGTAGCCACTATACTTTATTTTTCTATGTCTGTGCATTATTGGCATGTCAATTGGAGAATTTAAAAATACCCTTACAAATTATGACATAGCTCAACTTTCATATTTTGGGGGTCAATGATTTGACATCTGAATCAGATGTGTTAATATGAGCTACACAAAATTTAAGTATGTTATATCATTCCATAATGCTAGAATATTCATGAGTGATTTCTATAGGTTCATTCTTTTTACCATGGTGTTGGTACAAGGATAACATGATATAGACAAACTATAATCATGCTTTCCTGCATTGCAAGTTGCCCATATTATTTTTAGATGTTGGTTCTCTTCTTTTCATTTTAAAGTTTTAGTCTCAAGGCATCCGTGCTAGCTTACTATAGAATTGAACAAAATTGATGAACCTGAAATCTTTATGGGCGAGGTGCTGTAGCGAGATTACTTTTTTTAATCTGTTTTTTACGCCCAGAGATGGTGAAATTGTCCATGCTCAGTGTCATTCCTTGTTCTTATTCAGGAGCTGCCATGGTTAGTGTCACGTGTATGCACAGTTGTATTTCATAATACTGAACAACCTTGCAGGTGACATATTCTCCTTCTAGGTGGCTTGGTCTGCAATAGCATACTGGTGGCAGCGAGCACCGAAAGACAGAGATGCACGTAAGGGATTGCCTATTAGTGGCATCAAGCTCCAGAATAGAAGATACAAAATAGGGTAGGGGGAAGATATGGCAGTGAAGAGAGTTGTTTGGTATGTGCATGTGTATGTGGTTGTTGGGTTGTTCTATGTTGTAAGTGCAGTCGGAATTTTTGGCCAACATGTTTGAAAGTATAGTCTGTACACATGTGAATTATAATTTTGGCCACTGAATTACTATGGTGACCAAATCAACACCGAGACGGTTAGCACCCACGGCTCCCTTTTTCTCGCTAATGTCGTTGAGATACACCAGGATTGTTGGTGGCTAATTTGTGCATGGCATGCGTGAGACATCGACCGGTGATGATTGGATTGCCCGTCTAGGAACCCATTTGATCGCAAAATTGGCAAGATTCAGCAGCAAGGTGAGAACTAGGGATTAGTGGTGAGATCAACATGGTACATGATTATAATAGGGAGGCATGCTCACATGAGTTCCATCGGCGATAACATTGTGAGGGGACAATGGGAGGGCTTCACATGGGCACTTGTCATGCTAGAAAGACAACGAACACATGTGATGCGATCCGTCAGGTGATGTCAAATGTTTCCCTTGTGCATCGCATGCCTTGTGTGGGTGGAGTTGTGAAAGGACTGGTGTAAGAGGTCTTACTTCAATGAGTATGATTGCCACAATCACTCTAGCAACAAGGCTACAAGCACCACGAGGAATAAAATCAGATATTTGAAAGAGGTTGGTGATAATATAGAGAAGTTCTAACCTAACACACGAATGGCAATATAATGATGGTCTATTTTGACACAAGGCAACTAGACTTTTGTCATGTAGTAGTAAACTATTATGAAGTGATTACGTGCATTGCACGTGCAAGCTTACTAGTCACACAAACGAGGCAAACAACATGGTTAACGGGTAGGTCAGGCCCAAGTGTGTGTGCAAATAAACAGAACATGGCAAAATAAATTAGGGGCGCGGCTACGGCATGTGCTACTGATAATGAAGGGCGTAAAATTAACATGAATCAGCTAAACGCAAGGTGCTGGGATTCGAACCCCAGATCTCTGGGATGGAATCAGATGATGCTAGACAATTCGCCCGTGCAGCTCGGGTCATAAATTCGCACATGTGTCCTAAAATATGAAGAAACACGCGTCTTCTTCCCACAACGACGCACGCAATGGCAGTCAACAGAACATGCGAAAGTTGCGGCTTTGGACCTGCTGCATGCGGGAACCGGACGGGGATGGCACTGGTGGAGGCTTAGTCTAAAAAACCGAACCAAAAATCGAACCGGAATAGTTGCCGGTTCAGGTTTTTATCGGTCGGACCACCGGTTCACCGATTTGATCGTCGGTTTTTTCAGCAAAAAAACAATAAATGTTTAGTAATATATGTGCTAATATAGTGTGACACAATGGTCAAATAAAACTATTTTCATGTAGTGAACAGCAAAGTAGCATAGCCGAGTTGGTCATAGGGGTTGATCCGGACGCAACGGTCATGACCGCAGGTTTTAGGTTCCGGGAGGTTCCCGAACTGGTTGCGTGCATGTCAATGCACTCTGCAGAGGGGCTAGGCATAGAAGAGAGCGAAAACGGGCAACCCGGCGACAGAGTTTATAATGCAGAAACGTCCGACAATTGATAGGATATAGTGCCGTTATAGGTTTAATGGTGCGATTATCAAACGAACTTCGATTGCGACGAAATTTGGCAGGAGGCATACCTACATACAATAAGACCGCACGCCAAGTTTCAACTGAATGCGAGAAAGTTTAATCCACACTTTCAAAAACAATATTTTAGCGATGCCGCTGGCGCGGGCGTGTGTGGTTGGTCTCAAAACGGTCAGCAGCAAAATAGAGAGAACCGGCAACTAATAACGGATGCAAGTTTTGAAAACTTATGGCAACAGAGTGCCCATACAATGCGGATGATGCGAATGATGCGATGATGAGTGCGTGAAACAATCTAATCACACGGCGGCAACAGAATAAAAGGGGAATCTTCTAGAGCGTCGGTCTAGGGCTGTTACAACTCTCCTACACTAACAAAAGATCTCGCACCGAGATCTTAGAATGAAAAGGGGAAGAGGAAGAGGAAAGGAAGAGGTAAAACTGAGTTGCTTCTGTGACAAACGAGTGAAACCAACGATCCTTGCAGGTTGCAACGAGATTAAGAATGACATAAGGAACAAGCAAGAATTCAATCAAAATTTCGGTAGTATTTCGGTAGGAAATTGAGGCAAATTTTGATAAGATAGAATATCTTAAAAAAGACAAAACATTCTGGTTAAATGAATAAGAAAGGAAAGAACACGATCTTGATAGAATTAGATACGTTGGATACGTATCAGCCTCTTCTGATGCGTCCGTGGAGGAAGCTGTTGCTGCTATCAACTGCCCGGATGAAGTTGACAGAACCATGCAATTTTAGGCTATTTCCACGAAGAAAGGTAAATCAAAAGCCAAAACTCCTTTCGTGGAATCACAAGTACGCAGATGCATGAGAGGATCGGTTCAGAGGGATGGATTCAAGCATGTGTTTCTTGGGCTAGCATCAGAGCCAAAGAACAAGAAGTCGTGCAGTAGGCCTATCTAGGAGGCCAACACTTGAAGACCAGAGCATAATGAAGCATATGTCCCACCTGCCACATCGATCAAGGCGCTTTAGGTGATTGGTCATCACCTTGGAATCGAGGAAGGCAAGCTACTCTCCAACTGGTTTGGCGCGCCCATAAGTCTTCCTTTATATGTCTGCTTTGCCTCTGTGGTAGAAAACTATGTCTTATTGTGATGTCTTGTAAGTTTATGTGAGTACTATGTCGTGACATGTTATCTTTTGGCGTGTCTATATGTCGCTTGTTACTATGTAACTCATTGTTGGCTGCTACTTACCTGGGATATTAATGAATAGTCATAAGCATAGAAACTAGAATGTACTATGTTGGAATGTCCGAGGGCTAAATTCTCCGGCTAGGCAGAGAGCCGTGCGCCAAAAAATGGAGGAGAGCCAATGTGATGTCGCCTGCTTCCAAGAAACTAAGTGTGGTTCGTATACACTCAAGGAGATTCGGTCTTTCTGCCCAAGACAGTATGATCATTTTGCTTTTTCCCCTTCTCATGGCGCTTCAAGGGGGTCTTTTGGTGGTATGGAACTCTGCGATTCTCCATGGTGATTTAATGGAGAGAGAATCATTTGGAATGGTATTTAAGTTCACCTCCAAAGAGAGTGTTGATGTTTGGACATTAGTCAATGTTTATAGACCATGTGAGGGGGAATTAATAGACATTTTTGTTGAGTGGCTATATAATTTGCAGATTGCTTTTGAGGAGAACTGGCTTTTGTTGGCAGATTACAATTTCATTAGATACCATGAAAAGAGAAATCTGTCAGGTGGGGATATGAATGTTATGCTCATCTTCAATGAAATCATTGGGCATTTGGGTCTAATTGAACTACCTATTAAAGGGAGATCCTACACTTGGTCTTATAGGCAATATAATCCACTTCTAGAGCAACTAGATTGGTTTTTAACTTCCACCAACTGGATCACATGTTACCCCCTGACTGAAGTTTTGCCTTTGGCCAAAACTGCCTCTCATCATGTGCCTTGTGTGGTTGTCATCACCACCTCAATCCCCAAAACCAATATCTTTAGATTTGACAATTATTGGACCAAGGTGAAGGGTTTCTTGGAATGTGTTGCCAAATCCTGGAATAAGCCTTCTTATAAGAGAAACCTCCAGGTATTCTCACTCACAAGCTTAAAACCCTGAGACATGATCTTAAACATTGGAAATTGGGAATTTCTAAGATGAAAATTGTCATAGACAAATGTAATAAGGTGATTGAATGGATTGACAGTTTGGAGGAGCTGAGATCCCTATTCAGGCGGGAATTTCATTTCAGAAAGATTGTCAAGGAACACCTACAACATTTGTTACATTTGCAGTTTCTTTACTGGAAAAAGAGGTGTACTATCAGATCAATCGAGGTAGGGAAAGAGAATACTAAGTTCTTCCATGCCATGGCCTCTGAGAGACATAGAAGGAATTATATTGCCAACCTGACCCCTGTTGATGGCATAGTGATTTCAAAGCATGGTCAAATGGAGGGGATTCTTTGGTCTTGATATAAAGGTCGTATGGGCACAGCTAAAGGAATCACTATGGGTTTTGATTTGCCTAATCTTATTAAGCCAGTGCAGGGATTAGATGTGTTGACCAAACCCTTCACCCAGGAGGAAATGGACCAGGTGGTCAAATGCATGCCTGTGGACAAGGCACCAGGTCCATATGGTTTCAGTGGGTTGTTTCATAAAAAGTGTTGATATATCGTTAGAAAAGAATTTTATGCACTTGCTAATAACCTTTTTGAAGGGAAAGCAAATCTGGAAAGTTTTAATAATTCATCCATCACCCTAGTTCCAAAGAAAGCCTCACCATAGTATGTTGGGGATTATAGGCCCATATCTTTGACACGCTTGGGTATCAAATTCATCACCAAGATGGCTGCTAATAGATTGCAAACTGTCATTATTGATTGTGTTCATAAAAATCAGTATGGATTTATCAAGACTAGAACCATTCATGACTGATTGGTTGGACCCTTGAGTACTTGCGTCAATGCCATCAGTCAAAAAGACCAATTCTCATTCTTAAAATGGATTTTGAAAAAGCTTTTGACTCTATTGAACATGAGGTCATCCTAGATATACTAAAGTATAAAGGGATCAACAGAAAATCGAGAGGATGGATTCATCAGTTCCTCACCTCCGGGCCCTCCTCCATTCTTCTTAATGGTGTCCGTCGAAAGCATTTTCATTGCAAGACTCGTGTCGGACACGGAGATTCCATCTCCCCTTTACTCTATGTTCTAGCAGCAGATTTGCTCCAGTTTGTTGTTAATGATATGTTACCCAAGGGACACATTCAGTTGCCAATTACATGCCATGACAAGGATTTTCCTATTGTCCAATATGCTGATGATACTTTGATTGTTTTTCCTACTCGGGAAGGACAGTTGAAGGTTCTGAAATAGATGCTTCAGGTTTTCACTAGATCAACAGGCCAACACATTAACTTTGAGAAATCATCAATGGTTCCAATCAATGTTTCCTTAGATGAAACTGAGAGACTTGCTTAGGTCTTTGGCTGTAAAGTTGGTACTATGCCTTTTACATATCTTGGTCTGCCGGTTGGCGCCTCACCGCCCAAGATGGAGCACCTAATGCCTCTAGTTTCATGCATGGAACGAAGGATGTTCTCTAGTTCTTCTTTCCTGGCACGGCAATAGAAGCAAGACCAATTATCTCATCTTACGCAATTCTTTCTTATGATGTTTTCTATTAAACTTGGTGAAATTAAACTCATGAGAATCACCACCAAAATTAACACCGACAGTTTGTTTACAACAATCTATAGTAGCATTAACGGTGTTCAAGAAAGGTCTACCAAAGATAATGGGACAAAAGTCATCTTGTGGGGAACCAAGAATGAGAGACCCAGTAGGATATTTTGTTTTCCCACACAAAACTTCAACATCTCTAACAATCCCAAGTGGTGTGATGGTGTCTCTATTAGCAAGTTTAATAGTAGCATCTATGTCTTATATTTCAGCGGGTGCTATTTCCTTCGTAATTTCTTGATACGAAGTAAAGGGAATAGCACTTACGCTAGCACTTATATCACATAAACCATGGTAACAATGATATCCTATTTTAACTGAGACGACACGCATGCCAACAACTGGTCTATGTTTATCTTTCCCATGAGGGTTAGCAATTCTAGCAGTTTCACCACACAAGTAGATAACATGCCCATCAATATTTTCTCCAAGAGATCTTTAACCATAGCAACATTAGGTTCTACATTAAGTTGTTCAGAAGGTTTAGGTGCTTTAATATCACTTTTGCGAACCACAGTTGAAACCTTAGCATGTTCTTTTATGTTAATAGGAAAAGGAGGATGACTCCTCGGCCTTCAAACCCCGAGACAGCGTCAACCGGCAGCTTCACAATGCCCAAAGCATGGCAGGTAAAGCCCGGCACCGGTCATCGATCCAGGGTTGGCATCAACATTGTAGGGGTACCTATGCCTATAGTCTAATCTAGACTTGGTGGACCGAGGGGGATACATAGCATAGTGATTGTCGACGACCATCGTTCAGAACATCTCAGACGACACCAAGCCGCAACATGAGGCACCGGTCCGAAGGTCAACAGACCATTGTCCCGTCCATCACATCCACAAACCGACACCGACGAACCTCAAGCACCCACCTTGGATTGACCTGCGACGACCCAAAGCCGATAAGCCCGACTCCAATGTGAGAACGCGTCGGACCTTGCTCAGGGAGCACCCAACCCACGTCAGGAGGTCCATGTCAAAATCCATACCTAGCGGGTGGTTAGTCTGTGTCGCTGGCCCATTGCTGACACACAAAACTTGGTGAGGTGAGTGTCGCCCCATCAATAGGGAGGCCTCTCATCGCGGCCAAAAAATCCGACCGCCGAGCAGCCGCGCCAACGCTAGCCCGACCTCCCCAATGCTTCCCCATGGCAAGATCCGCCACCACCAGTCCAAGGCACGGCCACCACCTACCTCCCACTCTCCTGCCTCCATGCGTGCGAGAAGGATCGTCGGAATCCGCCGCCTTCATCAGTCGCGCCCGGCGTTCCATGGCCGTCCGACCACGCCGCATCCAGCCCAAGGATTGGGCACATGCAGGGCACCACAACACTCTCACATGCCACCCACCAGCATGGGGTCATACGAGCCCCTTCCTCTGCCCCAAGGCCGCCCAACCATGCCGCCTCCAGCCCAAGCTGTAGGGACATGCAGAGCACCAGAGCATTGTCGCGTGCCACCCACCAGTCGGGGGCATACGAGCCCCTTCCACTACTCAGATTCGAGCAGGTCCACCGCTACCTGCACCTTGTCGTGCCACCTCCATAAAGGAATTGTGTCGCTGCCCCAAATGTGCCACGCCCACCGGAGCCCTCAATTGTTGTTGCTTGGGCGGTGCTACATGATCGTGCGATGGTGCGAGAGCGAGACCTTGGAGGCCTTTTAGGCTTCGGATATAATGTATGAGATGATTGGTTGTTAGTGGATTGTAGATAGGACCTAGGCTACAATGGCCATGGCCCGGGTCGTAGCGCTCGATTTCTTTGTTAATTGTAGCAATTTTGACATTGTTTGGTATTGTACGAAATGTTCCGCCTCGGGCTTGCCCGGGACCTTGCCCAATCCCAGCTACACCACTGGTAGATGGGCTGGCAACCAAAACATACTAGCAAATGTGTAGAAATCTTGTGGAGGTCATAGCTCAGTTGGGCCCCAATAAAGCTTCGTCTATGTAAGTCGGTTCACTAGAAATTCCGATATCTTTCCCTAATAATAAAGCAGCTACTGCTTCTGTCGTCCGTTGTGGCGGTTTTGCAAAAAAGCCCATGACATTTTGTGTGTTCAACCCGCACTCCCTTTTTAAGTGAAAAAAGGGAAAACGGTTCGTTTAATTTGGTATATATAAATGCCACATCTATTTCAGCATAGTCATGGACCTAGCCCAATGGCCGACGCACCGACGCCTTGCTACACCACTAGGAGAAGACCTATTGAGGTTTATGTAAACAATACCAAACGCACCGACGCATCGACTCCGGCACCGCCCCGTTTTTCCTATTGCTTCATTTTTTGTGTAAATTCAAATGCTTTTACAACATTCATATCTTTTAAATCCTAACTCCAAATCTAACATGTTATATATGAAAATCGCTCAGAAAAAAGTGAAGATTTCAAATATGCTATTATTTTGCATGTTACTTTCTACAATAAAGTTTATTGTGCAATATTAATTAATACCTTCTCTATATTGGTTATTTTGAAAATGCCTATTACACATGTTTCTTCTCCCATTTAATTTAAGTAGATATAACAGTTTAATGCTCTCAGAAAAGATAGAGTTGACACTATAGCGGATGTTGATTCCTACTAGCTACCATATGTTAAAGGTTATAATATGTACATAGTTATCCTATTTTCCATTGTGCACAATAACCAATCAATATACGATGATGTATACTAAACTGTTGATATGAGGTTTATGTAAACAAGTGAATTAATGTTGACCTTCATATTTATTTAAATTGTGTCCATAAAGATTTTTTTAAACACACTAAGTACACTAAAAAAATCATGCAGTCATTACATTTTTATATAACACTATTTATCATGTTGTTTGTTGTCAAAGGATTTACAAATATCGTCCAATATGTGTAAGGGGGTAAAAAAATTTCCGTTGCAACGCACGGACATGTTTGCTAGTCTATATCTTCAAGTGTTGTGAGCGTAAGAATTAATTCACGGGATAATGGCTACCCTGGTTGATGATGGTGTCATGTGGTTTATTTGAATAGCAGAAATTATTGGTTGAAGGGGGTGCAGTCAGGGGCAGTGCAAGGCCCCGACGGGTGAGATGGACATAGTAAGACATCCTTTGGTTCAATGACGGATCCGGGACCCAAGCCCGGGGAACTGGGCCAGGGGTGCAAAGAATACATGCTTCATTCACTGTAGCATCTGGGGGTATATACAGACACTTTAGGAGTATTGTAGCATCCTCAGGCCTGGGGCTTGGCCCACTTCTGGCTCCGCCACTGCTTTGGTTCATAGGATATGGAAATGTCATAAAAACTACAAAATTATTATTGTTTAGAATTCTTACAAAATTTCTGAAAAACAAAGGAAGGCTAAAGAGAAAAGGAAACTACCAGAGATCAGATAAGTGATTCATAGCATTCCGTCGGATTTTGTCCATAGAGCGTAGTCATCAACTTGGTAGTTTCTACTTTCTCCGTTCTTAAATATAAGTCTTTTAGAGTTTTCAGTAGTAAACTACATACAAAACAAAATAGGTGAATCTACACTTTAAATTATGTCTATATACATTTGTATGTAGTCTTCTAATACAACCTTTAGAAAAAATTATATTTAGGAACGAAGGGAGTATGTACGTATAATTTGTTTCCGGCATTCACAAAGGGGCTAGCATTAGGTTACCATTTCAAGTTATTCCCCACTATCTTTTGGAAAGATAGGATGTTGTTTCGTTATCGGAAAACGCACTATTCAAAATACTGGGACTTAGGGTTGTTTCATTATGAACCGAGTAACTGGATCGAGCGATCCACTCTCTTTCCAGTTGACAGTAGAGATCCAATTGTTAGAGCATCTCTAGCACATCCTATATAACACCGATCCACAAAACGTGTTTACACTTCACGAAAAAATGACTTTACGGGTCGGCGCCGGTGTGGGCAAAGTCATACCCCGTAAAATGAACCCGTAAAAAAATATTCTCTAAATATACCGATTTTAGCTCTCTTTTTTTTCTGGTCGTCCTCTTCCTCACGTCAATCTGAAATCGGACAGGACGGCCATCGGCGAACGGGTGGACAAGGAAGATGCGGAGCGGCCGTTGACGGACGGACGGCTAGGACGGGGCAGGCGGCGGTCAGACTCCTCCACGAGCTAGAGCTAGCTAGCTCGTTCGAATCGATTTGGCCAGAGCTACATAGCTAGCTAGCGTCATTGGAATCGGAGGACAAAATCACTGTTCTGACCTTAATACGTGAAGAATTGCACAAAATGAACTCGTTGCCAATTTTTCAAACCTCATCCGTTATTAGTTGCCGGTTCTCTCCGTATTCGTCGTTGACCGTGTTGAGCCCGACCACACGCGCGCGCCCGCGGCATCGTCAAAGCCTTGTTTTTAAAATTATGTTAAAAATATTCTTGGATTGAGTCAAAACTTGGCACGCGGTCTTATTTTAATATAGGTAGGCCGCCTACCAATTTTCGTCGCAATCGGAGTCCGTCTGGTACCCGAACGGTCGACCGCAACGGCACCGTCCTCGCTTATTCGTCGGACGTGTTTTGGTGTTTTAAGTCGCGTTGCCGCGCCGCACCATTTCCCTCTCATCCCCACCTAGCCACTCTACATAGCCACCGAGACCTTCCCCGCGTGCGAGACCATTCGATTCCGATCGCACGATTGAAACCGGGACGAAAAATGCAAACCCTAGCTACCTCGGCTATAAAAGGAAGGGCCTCCCCTTCCATTTTTAGTCTCTCCCTAACTGTGCCTCGTTTTTCATGCCCTAGACCCTAGCTGCTGCCTCAGCCTCTCCCACCTCACTCCAGGCCCGCCCGGGCCCGGATCGGGCCCTCTCAGGCCCATCTGCGCGCCACCGCCCGACCTGGCCCGAGCCAACCGCAGCACCCGCAACCACGGGCCCGCCCCCTCGCCTCCAGGACATCGCCCCGTGCAGCTGCCTCGCATGCCCGCCGCCTCGCCGGTAGTTCGCCGATGGACCGCGTCGTCGTGCTCCTCTGACGGCGAGGTAGTCGTCGCCTCTCTCTCCATCTTCTCCTCTCTCTCTTACCCTTCTATGTTCTCCCGATCTGCAGCCGCAATGGAGGCAAGCTCCGCCGGAATGCGATTGATCTGCCGGGAACGAAGTCCCACGGCCAGATCCAGCCGGCTTCCACCGCCCCGGAGTTCCTCCGCCGCCTCGTTGTGACTCAGCTCGCGTGCAGCCCAAACTCCAGCGTCGCTGGCCTCTGCTGCGAGAGGTTTGGGACGGGAGTTGCAGAGCCTCGCTCTCCTGGGCTGCGCCCCACCCCCGTTGATCGATCTGCCAGCCTGGGCCCGTGTCGGCCCAGCTCGGAGCCGGTCCGAGCCGGCCTGCCTTCTCCACCGATCGGGCTAGGCACACGAGGTGAGGACCCCCCGCAACCCTATGCCCCACCGCCGGCGACGTTTAGTTAAATTTCGCCGCTGCCCTGTTTAGGTTCGTTAGGTATTAGGCCCATATTTTTTAGGATTTTTTCAGATTTATTAATTTTTGAAAAATGCTAGATTTTCAAAAGTCCGTAGATATAAAATCGTGTATCGGATCGCGACATATTATATATGTAACTTGTGTAGTTTTCTGCATAGATTAATATTTTACAACTTTCATGCATGTTTGAAGTGTTTTGAACCGCCGTATGTCTAGATTTGGGTGATGTCCTAATAGGGAGTTATTCTGTAGCTATTTTTGTATGTGTCCGGTTTGTTCAAATCTCATAGATAAAATACCACGTTGTTCATGGCCCTTTTTCATGTATTTTAGAGTATTTGTTTGCATTTTTGCATGTAGGTACCGTCGCCTGTTTGCTATATCGTGCTTAGGACATAATCTCGCATATTTGTGTGGCGCTAGTTTATTTTTCGAACCCCGCATATTATATATGTTTTCGGGGTAGAAAAATCCATAGAATTTAACTGTGCAATTAGTTTTAGCTTTTGAGCAAGTTAGTGCGCGTGATATTTTGCCATGTTGCCCTTTTGTTTATTTTGTCGGATTTATTTCGTGCGTGATATGCATGAGTTGTGAACATGAGATGTGTAGACTAGCCTCTGGTAATTTTGGTTGCAATAGAAATCCATGTTTAGATGTTGTTTGCTTGTCGCCAACATGCTAGAAAATAACGCTGATTTGAAGATGCTGAAATATTTCTAAGTCTGAAATCTGTTATATTTTGTTGATGTCTTGCCACGAGTTTTTCTAGTGATCTAAAACTCCTTTGGGGGTGGTCCAATGGAGTTATTTATAGTCCTTGAGATTCCCTAGCATGCTGTCGATTTTCATACCATTTGGTGCCCTGTAGCATATAGTTTTGCTGCTGTCAATATGCCTTCAAATCAAAAACTGCACTGTCCAAAACTGACATTTTCACTAAGTCTAAAACTATGTATGAGATGTCATTTTGTGAGTTTTTTTCCTAGTGATCCATGCTTCCATGCTAGATGTTATTAGTAGGATGTTGTAGTGCATCTTGACTATTAATGTCTCATGCCTTGTTTGAGCATTTTAGATTTATGTAGCTTGTTATTTTGGATTGTAGAAAATGGCATGTTGCTGTTTTGGGAAGATTGTAGCTATTTTTTGTGTAGCTTGTATTTGTTGAACCGTTGCTCCGTTTTGATCGTCCTATATGAAACTTGTTTAGAATCTCGTTTAGGTTCGTATTATCCTGTTGTTTGGATGTTTTGGGATGCTTGTGGATGTCATTGCATACATATTGCATTCATACCATCATATCTTGCGGTGTTCGTATCTTTTGAACCGTAGCTCCGTTGGAGATGTTCCATATATGTAAATGGACTAGAACAACACGTAGAATCATGTGAACCACTTTATTTTGCTGTTTAACAAATATTAAAACATGTTAGTTCAGATCTGGACAGAATTATAAATTAACGTATGGGGTCAGTTCGGAGATGCTATATGTCGTTTCCGGCCTCATTTAAAATGCCTAGATAGGTAGTTTAATTACGCTTCACCTCTCGCCATGTTTAACCAACATTAAATATTGCCATGTAACTAATCGGGATAGAACTAAATAATTCGTATTTGGAGTTTCTTCAATATGCACCTTGTTGAATATTGAACTTCAATTAATGTGTAGACTTTGATTGTGTGAATTGCCATGTCATACGTGCATAATTGATATCGATAATGCATCATTTGTGTTGTGCATCGTGTGGTGAATATCGTGTGTTGATTCTTGTTTCTGGTTTGCTTCGTCTCGAAAGTGTTCCGCAGGCGCATCGGAACGGGAGGACCTGTTCAACTACATCGATTCGTATGCTTCACGGAGTCGTTCTTCTTGCAAGAGGGATCTCAGGCAAGATGACCATTTCCCTATATACCATTACTATCATTGCCATGCTAGTTTTATCGTTTCTATCGTTATGTCTCGCTGCCTACCACCTTTTAAATATCAGCCTCCCAACATTGCCATGAAAACCTTCAACCTGTTCACAGCCTAGCAAACCACCAATTGGCTATGTTACCGCTTGCTTAACCATGTGTTAGCGTTGCTAGTTGCAGGTGCAGTTGCTTCCATGTGATAACATGGGTTCCTTGTTATATCACCATATTAATGCTATTTAAATTAATGCACCTATATACTTGGTAAAAGGTGGAAGGCTTAGCTTTTCTAGCCTGGTGTTTTGTTCCACCTTTGCCCCCTTCGTTTCGGCTACCGGTGTTATGTTCCATAAATGAGCGCTCCTAACATGCTTGGAGTTGTTATGGGGACCCCCTAGATTCTCGTTTTAGGATAAAGCTCGTCTGGCAAGGCCCAATATTGGTTCTATATTTGCCCAACATAATAATTATGTTAATACTAAAAAACATAGGGTGTCATGAACCCGAGGAGTAATTCAACATAATACAGGGAGGGCCAGTGCTGATGGTGCTGGTCCAAAACATAGCAGCTTATTAACGCTATCCGGGGCAACTTAGCGTTTGTCGTGGTAACCATCTCTCATCCGTCGTGTCCTGAGAATGAGATACATGGCTCCTATCGGGATCGTCGACACGCCGGGCGGCCTTGCTGGACTTGTTTTACCTTTATCGAGCGTCTTGTGTGAGGGATTCCGATGATGCTTTGAGCTAACTCGAGGTTGAGGTTTTCCAATAGGGATCTGAGGAGATCACAGGTTCGCCTGATCGAGTTCATTCCGTCGCAGCGTGTGGTAGTTTGTGATGGACTAGTTGGAGCACCCCTACAGGGTTAAATCTTTCAGAAAGCCGTGCACGCGGTTATGTGGCAACGTGAAAACTTTGTTTAACATCCGGTTCTAGATAACTTGAAGTTAACTTAATTAAAACTTGCCAACTGTGTGCATAACGGTGATTGTCTCTTTCGTGAGCGCCTTATCCGATGAAGGACACGGTGGGGTTATGTTTGATGTAAGTAGGTGTTCAGGATCATTCATTTGATCATCAGTAGTTCATGTCCGCTATGCTTAGATCATCCCTCTCTTTATTCCTGTACTGATAACTTAGCCACCAAATAAATGCTTAGTCGCCGCTGTAGCTTAACCACTTAACCATACCTCACCCGTTAAGCTTTGCTAGTCTTGATACCTTTGGGAATGAGATTGCTGAGTCCTCTGTGGCTCACAGATTACTACAACACGAGTTGCAGGTACAGGTAAAGGGTTACTTGACACGAGCGCGTTGATTGTTCATTTGGAGTTTATTCTTCTTCTTCTTTGATCTAGGGTGGGTTCCAGGCCGGCAGCCTGGGATAGCAAGGATGGACGTCGTTCTTTTCTCGTTTGTTTTCGTCCGTAGTCAGACCCTGCTCTTCTTCATGGTGATTGTATGTATTGTACTGATGTGACCCTGATGTAGCTCATGGCGAGTGTAAGCCAATTCCATATACTCATCTTTTCAATACGTGTACTTGTAACGATATCCATTCTTGCGAAACGACAAAATGTGTTTCTATCGCTGTCGAGGCCCTCGCGCCAAAATGAGGATAGGACCGCATCTTGGGCGTTAGATGCTCGTACTCCTCCGACCTTATTTTCCTTTCGCGGGACGAGATCAATGAGAGGTGACAATGGCGAGGACGACACCGGCGTGACGGTCATCGTTGGCTCGTCCGCGGAAGCAATCGCCTGTCTGTCCTCCTCATCATCATCGTGGGCAAGCACCCAATATTGGCCCCCGAACTGCTTTCACTCTTGCTGCACAATCGGCGTGGCACTGGTAAAATCGAGAACTTCTGCTGGTAAGGTCGACTCTTCTACCTTCGGAATTGGACCCCACACCATATAAGAGTATATATCGATCTTGAGCAGACCCCCATCCTCGATCCTTTCTTCCTCCTACAAGTACCTCCCCACAAGAATGTTTCCTTCACTATCCCGGAGGGTGACCCACCTTGACGGAGAGGAAAGCTAGATGTATCCATCACAGCGAGATCCCCGCAGAATCTCGTCGGCTGATGCGAACCTGGCTCTCAACCGTCTCGTGGTGGCCACCAGCCTCGCCTCAGTGTTCGCCGATCTTCCAGACGGATTTGGATTTCGGCGACTCCATTCGACTCCGGCGGTAGCACGGGTAGTGTGGACGGTGGCGCATGGGTCACCCCCCGAGTCACCTCTTTCGTCTTCGAATCAGGCGGACGGGGCGCCGGCACCCCCCGTTCATCAATCCTCCATAAAAAAATGGGGTCCTCAAACCCGTGTGGCTTCTTTCCGAGAGAGACAATTGGATTCCCCGGCCTTTCTCTTACCAGCTTTATTGTACCTAGCTTGATGATGTAAAATAATTCAAGAAATATTAATGCAGGAGACTTCCTTCAAAAAATATTTGTATGGTACCCCTCCGTAAACTAATATAAAAGCATTTAAAACACTACTTTAGTAATCTAAATGCTCTTATATTAGTTTACATAGGGAGTACATCTGACTTCCATGTATACGTGCACACATGATTAACTGGGCTCACGTTCAATCGCTACGTATGACCATCCACCGATCCGCCGATGGATCATACACCACGGATACCGAGTATACAGTATCCCACAAAGAAAAAGAATGCTGGTGTTAGAGTAATCCAAACACGTATATGTTAGTTTGGTTAGTGTTCGTGATCAGCGTTGCCGTGAGCTTAGTTTAGGTAAGTTTGAGTCGGTTTCCTAGTTCTCTACGTGTGTTAGGGCTGAAGTAGGAAAGGTTATTAAGTCGGTTTGGTTTCCATGTATTAGTCCAAGTCTGAAACTGGTCATGGTTACGAACTAGTATTCGAAGTAGTACAAGTCCGGCTAGGTTCATGTTGCCTGGATCGGTTTAGGTGTCCGTCGGGTATGTGTATGTATACACAGAGTGTTGCCTGAGTTTTGTAACCCTGAAACAACGAGAAAAACGAGAAAAGCAATAAAGAGATATTTACGAGGCATGACACGTGCCTCTGGCTATCTTCGTGTTGCTGCGTTCGTGTGCGTGTGTTCTGGTCCTGGTGTTTGCGTAAGCGCTGGCGAGATATCGAGTGCTACAGCTAGTTCGTATGCGTTGAGCCGAGTTGCACGTACACAACTAGTCAAGCTGTAGGGTGATCGTGTGTTCGATCCCGAGGGCAAAAACCAAACAATTGATATCAGGGCAAGGTTTAGAGGCTTCACTGTAAAGTTGCGTCACGGTGGAATTGTCGTCGCCGTCAAGTTGTGTCACAGACGACGGAAAATTGAAGAAGAGGATCATGTCGACTTCGAAGGCGAGTGGTGGTGGTGTGACTATCCAGTACCCCATGCTTGATGGTGACAATTATGGGGTGTGGGCCGCGAAGATGAAGATCTTCATGCGTGCGCGTGGAGTTTGGGCAGCGATGGAAGGTGACGACGCGGTCGAAGAGACAAAGGATCAAGAGGCTTTCGCCGCCATAGCCCAAGGTGTGTCTGATGCCGTTTTCATGTCTATATCAGAGAAAGAGACCGCAAAGAAAGCTTGGCAAGCGCTCAAGGAGATGTGATGGGGTCATAGTCCTAGGGTAGGGTCATAGGCCTGTCCTACAGGTCCTACCCAAGGACTACCCCACGCAAGGGACAGGACCTTCAGTATGCCCGACTGTATTAAGGTGCCCCCATCATCCAGTCGGTAACGGGCCCAGAATCATCCAGTCGGAGACTAAGACTCGGAGGACACCGGACCTACCGACTGGATACACTCGGTGCGTCGTAACCTCCCTGGAGGGAAACTGTTGTACGTTTCCGGGTGCATTAACTAGCATTTATAGCATACGTTACCTGTAACGCATGCATTAAATCGCCACTACTCCACCCTTGAATCAGAACCGTCGTGGAGGGCAGCGCACTCTATATAAGCCGCCCTCCCCCACTGGTAAAAGGGTTCGAAAAACATTGTACTCCATATTACACTCGGTAACAAGCTCCAGGAGCACTGAGACGTAGGGCTATTACCTCCACCGTAGAGGGGCCTGAACTCATACAACCTCGCCGTAGCTAGGACTCTGCCCATCTCATTCGTACCCTACACATCTACTGTCAGGCTTATACCCACGACAGTTGGCGCCCACCGTGGGGCAGGCGTCTAAGCGACTTCCGACGAGTTTGCGACTACTACCTTTCGTCATGTCGTCCGGTGGAGTTTCGAGCATGGGTCACCAGATCCTCTTCGGTGCTCTCTCCTTCGTCGTCGACGATTCGGCGTGGCTTCGGGAGGCACCCCTTGACGTCGAGGCGCTTCCCCGTCGCGGGGCCATGCACTTCCGTGCCGGCGCTCGCGGCGTTCTTCTTCTCCAACAATCGGCTCCATTTCCGGATTACACCCTCGTCACTCGCCGCAGTAAGCGGTCCCGCAGTCCGCGTCTCCAACGTTGGGTGCAGCATGCCCGAGCGCGCCAGATCGCGTCCTCTCAGGTGGCAGTTCTGGAGTCTGTTGTAGTAGCCCCACGCTCCCAGTGCTCGGACTCGGTTCCGACTGAGCTTCATACCGAGTACGTGGGTCGTGGGCCTGCAGCAGAAGTACACATGGCCAACTCCCATGAAGATCCTCGTCAGGCCGACCGAGGTGAAGTTGGCGAAGCATCCGGTGCGCGTCGTCCGCCTCGTCGTTCTGCCAGCCGACACACTCGGCGGAGCAACGTGGAGGTGTTCCGCACACCTCTCCTCAACCTGGCCGCGGCTGCCCAGATTGCCGATTCCCTCCAACCGACTGATTCAGAGGCAGGAAGGGGAATCGAACAAATCCGAGCCCTGTTGCGCACGGCGCAGCAGCAAAATTCGGCAGTCTCCCAGTCACACAATCGGATCCACAATAGTTCCGTCCATGCAAACACGCATAGATCGGTTCACAGCCCTAGATCTCATCAGTATCGCCGTCGCTCACGCACCCCTCCGCGGGGTGGGCCCTGCGGGTCCTGGCATCATGATGATCGGCATTCAGTCGGCGACATTTATGACCCAAGACCCGACGCAAGGGGCCGAATCGCTCAGCGAAGAGCCGACAGGGGTCGAGCCCACCGTGATGACCGCGATATGGACCGTCCGAGTGGAAGCAGGGCCATCGTATCTGGCCCCGAGTGTTTTAGTCGAGCCATCCGCTCGGCTGATATCCCGCCCAACTTCCGATTGGCTGCGGGAATTGGTAAATTCTCAGGAGAGTCCAAGCCCGAAACATGGCTAGACGACTACCGAGTGGCGGTCCAGATCGGAGGAGGAGACGACCATGTCGCTATGAAGCACCTCCCTCTGATGCTCTATGGCTCGGCCCGAGCTTGGCTGAACCAGTTGGCCCCCTCAAGCATTTACAGTTGGGCAGATCTAGCCCGAGTGTTCATCAGAACCTTTGAAGGAACGTGCAAGCGCCCTGTAGGTCTTGTGGAGCTTCAGCACTGTGCCCAGAAGCCGAATGAGCCCTTGCGCGACTTCATCCAGCGATGGACGACTCTTTACCACACGGTGGAGAACGTCACCGAGCATCAAGCAGTCTGCGCCTTCAAGGCAGGCATGCGGTACAGGGAGCTGTACTTGAAGTTTGGTCGAACCGGCGACATCTCCATGAGCAAGATGATGGAGATAGCAACTCGCTATGCAAATGGCGAAGAAGAGGACCGCATCCGGAGCGGTAAACACAAGATAGTCGGCGATGCCGATGGAGGTAACACTCGGAAGCAGAAACCGGAGGTTCCGCCCACACCGCAAGCAGAAGCTGCAGCTGTAACCAGCGCCAAATGCAAGGGTAAAGGGAAAGCGCAGTTCACCCCCAAGAAAAAGCCTTTCAACAATCCCATCCTGGACTAGCCTTGTCCAATCCATACGAAGATGGATGAGGAAGGTAACCCCATATACGCAAAGCACACCACTCGGCAGTGCCGTCTCCTGATTCAGGGGTTCAGCGAAGGGCAGCCGAGTGAGAAGAATCCTAAACAGGATGAGGAGGACAAGGAGGATCCGTTCCCCCAAGTCCATGCAACCCTCATGATCTTCGCTGACGTCGAAAGCAAGAGTCGACTGAAGCTAGTGAACAGAGAAGTCAACATGGCCGTTCCGACTGCCCCCAAGTTTCTCAAATGGTCTGAGACTGCGATTACCTTCGATCAGTCGGATCATCCAACACATGTCCCCACCCCAGGAAGGCAGGCTCTGGTCGTCGACCCGGTGGTGGAAGGAGTCCGACTGCGCAAAGTCCTAATGGACGGCGGCAGCGGGTTGAATATTATGTACGCCGACACTCTCAAGGGGATGGGCATTCCGATGTCCAGACTCAGCGAGAGCAATATGCAGTTCCACGGAGTCATCCTAGGGCGGAAGGCCAAATCACTCGGCCAGATCGCATTGGAGGTCATCTTCGGCTCCGACAAGAACTTTTGCAAGGAGAAGCTCACGTTTGAGGTGGTGGACTTCCAGAGCGCTTACCATGAAATTCTGGGCCGCCCGGCATATGTGAGTTTCATGGCACGACCGTGTTATGTGTACTTGAAGTTGAAAAGGCCCGGTCCAAAAGGCATTATCACCATCACCGGCAACCGCCAGCGAGCCGAGGAGTGTCTGCAAGAGGGGTCGAGGATCGCCGACCAGCAGATGGCTGTACTCGAGCTCGAAGAGTACAAGAAGACAGTCGACCCCGCCGACTTAATGCGCTCAAAGAAGCCAGCTTCTGAGTCCGCGTTCCAGTCGGCGGGAGAGACTAAGAAGGTCAGCATCCACCCGACGGACGAGTCTGCCGCCCCGACGAACATCTCCACCACCCTGGATCCCAAATAGGAAGCCGAGCTCACCCAATTCCTCCGTGAGAACTGGGACATCTTCGCATGGAAGCCATCTGACATGCCGGGTGTACCTAGGGAGTTGGCTGAGCACCGACTGCATGTGGATCCCGCTGCTCGGCCCGTCCGAGAGTGCCTGCGCCGGTCCGCCGCGCACAAGAGGAAGGCAATCGGAGAAGAGGTGGCTAAGCTGCTAGCTGCCAGATTCATTCGCGAGGTTCACCACTCCGAGTGGCTCGCCAATGTAGTCATGGTGCCCAAGAAGGACAAGTCACTCCGAATGTGCATTGACTTCAAGCACCTCAATAAGGTCTGCCCGAAAGACCATTTTCCGCTCCCCCGCATAGATCAAATTGTCGATTCGACTGCGGGGTGCGAGCGTTTATCATTTCTTGATGCCTACTCGGGTTATCATCAGATCTGTCTGTATGGTCCCGATGAGTTGAAAACAGCTTTCATCACCCCGTTTGGGTGCTTTTGCTACATCACCATGCCTTTTGGTCTGAAGAATGCAGGAGCTACCTTTATGCGCATGATCCAAAAATGTCTCCTCGACCAGATCGGTCGCAATATGGAGGCATACATGGATGATATCGTAGTCAAGTCCCGCAAAGGTTCCGACCTGCTGACTGACTTGGCAGAAACATTCGCCAACCTTCGTAGGTAGGATATCAAGCTAAATCCTGCCAAGTGTTCATTCGGTGTTCCCAGCGGAAAGTTACTCGGTTTCTTCGTTTCCGAACGAGGGATCGATGTTAACCCCGAAAAGATTGGGACCATCGTCCGAATGGAGAGGCCGGTCAGAATACACGATGTTCAACGACTCACAGGTTGCTTAGCAGCTTTGAGCAGGTTCATCAGTCGACTCGGCGAAAAAGCACTTCCTCTGTACCGACTCATGAAGAAATCAGATACCTTCGAGTGGACAGACGAAGCCCAAGTCGCGTTCGACGACCTCAAAGTCCTACTTTCCACCCAGCCGGTTCTTACTGCTCCGCTCAGTAAAGAGCCCCTTCTTCTGTATATCGCGGCTACAAATCAAGTCGTCAGTACTGTTCTTACAGTCGAGCGAGAAGAAGGCAAAGCATACAAAGTTCAGCGGCCAGTGTACTACGTCTCCGAAGTCCTGACACCTTCCAAGCAGAGGTATCCCCATTATCAAAAGCTTATCTATGGGATCTATATGACTGCAAAGAAGGTGGCTCATTATTTCCAAGACCACTCGGTATTTGTCGTTTCTGATGCTCCGTTGTCGGAAATTCTCCACAATCGGGACGCATCAGGCCGAGTGGCGAAGTGGGTGATGGAGATGCTGTACTGCGACATCAAGTTCGAGGCCAAGAAAGCTATTAAGTCTCAAGCCCTGGCTGACTTTATAGCAGAATGGGTAGAACAACAGCAACCGACTCACATCTACTCGGCTCATTAGACAATGTTCTTCGATGGGTCTAAGATGTTGAATGGATCCGGCGCTGGTGTTGTGATCATATCACCAAAGGGTGACAAGCTCAAGTATGTGCTTCAGATACACTTTGATTCCTCTAACAATGAGGCAGAGTATGAAGCTCTTCTCTATGGATTGCGCATGGCCATCTCACTCGGCGTCCGTCGCCTGATGGTCTACGGCGATTCAGACTTGGTGGTCAACCAAGTGATGAAAGAGTGGGACGTAAGGAACCCCACTATGACAACCTACTGCAATGCAGTCAGGAAGCTGGAGAAGAAGTTTGAAGGTCTAGAACTTCATCATGTTCCAAGACTGAAGAACCAAGCGGCAGACGAGTTGGCGAAGCTCGGAACCACTCGGAGACCCGTCCCGAGTGATGTCTGCCTCGAGCACCTCCATCTTCCTTCAGTCAAAGAAGATCCCTTCACGGAATAGCCAGTACAACCCAAGAGCGCAACAGACCCGACTGAAGTGATGTGCCTGCTATGGTTGATCTGGTCACAGAGATTCTGGTAATCATTCCCGATTAGACTGTGCCGATTATGGCATATATCCTAAGGCAAGAACTTCCAGAAGATGAAGTCCAAGCCCGACAAATAGTTCGCAGGTCGAAGGCGTTCACTGTCATTGACGGTCAATTGTATAAGGAGAGTGTTTCAGGCGTTCTCCAACGTTGCATTTCCCCAGAGTAAGGGCAGTTGATCCTAGAGGATATCCACTCGGGAACCTGCGGCCATCATGCTTCTTCAAGAGCAATCGTCGCCAAGGCGTTCAGGGCTGGATTCTTGTGGCTGCAGGCTAACGAAATGGCCAAAGCTATGGTCGATCGATGCGAAGGCTGTCAGTTCTACTCCAACAAGTCCCACAAGCCAACATCTGCACTAAAGACAATCCCACTTGTGTGGCCGTTTGCAGTTTGAGGATTAGACACAGTCGGACCATTCAAGACAGTCCAAGGAGGCTACACACATCTGTTGGTGGCAGTCGACAAGTTTACAAAGTGGATAGAAGCCAAGCCCATCAAGAAACTCGACGCCTCCACAGCCGTGAAGTTTGTCAGAGACATCATCTCCAGATTCGGAGTGCCTCACAGCATAATCACGGACAATGGGACAAACTTCGACTCGAACAGATTCAAAGGTTTCTGCGTGAGTCAAGGTATCCGAGTGGATTTTGCTTTCGTAGCACATCCGCAATCCAATGGACAAGCTGAGCGTGCAAATGGACTTATCCTTCAAGGTTTGAAGCCTCGACTCTTGCGAGAGATAGGACATGCTGCTGGTGCCTGGGTAACTGAGTTACCTTCAGTACTTTGGGGCATCCGCACCACTCCGAACAGATCAACAGGGCGATCACCGTTCTTCCTCGTCTATGGAGCAGAAGCGGTCCTTCCGAGTGACCTGCTTCACAATGCCCCGCGAGGCGAACTCTTCTCCGAATCCGAAGCAGAACAAGCAAGGCAAGATGGAGTCGATCTTCTAGAGGAGGAGCGCGAGATGGCACTTACTCGCTCAACAATTTATCAGCAAGATCTGCGACGTTTTCATGCACGACATGTCAGAAGCCGCACGTTCCAGGCTGGCGAGTTGGTGCTCCGAGTGGATCAGCAAAGACCACACAAGTTGGCTCCGGCCTGGGAAGGTCCTTTCATCATTTCAAAGGTGCTGAACAACGGGGCATACAGACTCTACAACATTCAGAAGGAGACCGACGAACCCCGCGCGTGGAACGGAGACCTCCTCAAGCGTTTCTATACGTGATCGCCGACTGAAGCAGTGTAACGAACAAGTTTTGGAGAAATAATATACAGCAGTTTCAATTTATTTTGCAGATTCAGAGTTCTTCCGTGGTTGTAGACTACGGTCACACAAAAAAAAACTTAGCTGCGATCCCGAATCGCCTAAGTAACACCTACCTTCGAGTGTGCACTTCACGTCGCACTCGGGGACTTAGCTGTGATCCTGCATCGCCTAAGTATTAACTTCCTCCGAGTGTGCACTTTACGTCAGACTCGGGGACTTAGCTGCGATCCTGCATCGCCTAAGTATTAACTTCCTTCGAGTGTGCAATTCACGTCGCACTCGGGGACTTAGCTGCGATCCCGAATCGCCTAAGTAACACCTTCCTTCGAGTGTGCACTTTACGTCGCACTCGGGGGCTTAGCTGCGATCCTGCATCGCCTAAGTATTAACTTCCTCCGAGTGTGCACTTTACGTCACACTCGGGGACTTAGCTGCGATCCTGCATCGCCTAAGTATTAACTTCCTTCGAGTGTGCACTTCACGTCGCACTCGGGGGCTTAGCTGCGATCCTGCATCGCCTAAGTATTAACTTCTCCGAGTGTGCAGTTCACGTCGCACTCGGGGACTTAGCTGCGATCCTGCATCGCCTAAGTATTAACTATCTCCGAGTGTGCACTTCACGTCGCACTCGGGGGCTTAGCTGCGATCCTGCATCGCCTAAGTATTAACTTCTTTCGAGTGTGCACTTTACGTCGCACTCGGGGGCTTAGCTACGATCATGCATCGCCTAAGTATTAACTTCCTCCGAGTGTGCACTTCACGTCGCACTCGGAGACTTAGCTGCGATCCTGCATCGCCTAAGTATTAACTACCTTCAAGTGTGCACTTCACGTCGCACTCGGGGACTTAGCTGCGATCCCGCATCGCCTAAGTACTAATCTTCCTTAGAGTGTGCACGTCACGTCACACTCGAGGACTTAGCTGCGATCCTGCATCACCTAAGTACTAATCGCTCCTCCGAGTGTGCTCTATACGTTACACTCGGGAACTTAGCACTGATCATGAATCACCTAAGTCCTAATATTCTACGAGTACACATTAAGTGTTCAACTCCAAACAGCATTCAAGCAAAAGAATAAGTGTTTTCATTGTGACTACCAGCAGTCTAGAAATGATAACGGACTCGGTGCGGATCAAGCTTACCCGCACCGATCTAAAAGTATGACGGCCAACAGAAGTGGCCAGAATATCTTACAGACAAACACTCGGCATACCGAGGATAGAGTTCGATCATGAGTCAGCTGGGCCCGCGTCAGGACTGGAGGGTTCCACAAAGGTATCCAGGTCGATTCCATCAGCAATGCGGGTCGCAGTCTCCAGGAATGTCTCCATGAAGTCTTCGAATTGAAGCTTCTTCGTGTTGGCGACTTTCAAGGCTTTCAGCTTATCTTCCTGCACTTCTTTGCAATGGACTCGGACCAAGGACAGCGCCACATAAGCACCGCAACGCGCTGCCGATTTCTTCCAAGATTGCACTCGGGCCGGAATCTCCCCCAGTCGCCCCAACAGAGTCTCCATCTTCTCTCGCGACTCGTCTTCCGGCCAAAGCTCCTTCTCAATGCGGCCGAATATTTCTTTCAGTCGGTTGATGAACGGACCCACTTTGCCTACGCGGATATGAGCCCGGAGTAGATTCCGGTTGGCGTCCTTGCTGAGTGGCACATTGCCCTTCATGGATCGTTCCACGGCCGTCACTTCAGCTTCGGTGTCACCACAAAAATCTGCAATAAACGAGCAAATAGAAATTACAAACCGAGTGTTCGTCACAAGATACAATCACTCGACAAATCATCAGACTATCCAGCCAGACGACTCATCATCTGGACAGCCCAGTCGTTCACATACTTCTCCTGAGCTATCCATCGTTTGTTCCGAGCAGCCATTTGATCGTACACTTCGGTCCTCTGTTTCTTCAGCCTCTCCACCTCCGCCACCAACGCCCTGTTTGCCTCCAGCGCCTCCTCCAAGGATTTCTCTCGAACTTCCAGCGCGTTCTTCATGCCAGCCATGGCGAGCGTTGCGGCTTCTAGTTCACCAGCATATTGGTTCTTCTCAGCCCTCAAGGCTTCATAAGCGGTCCCCATATCACAAGTTTTCTACAACACGAAACAAAGGGTTATCAGCAACTTTCTCAATACACACTACGTTCTTCTGACCCCTGCCGACGCAAGCAGTCGACAGCGGTCTCGGGGACTACACCCAGTGGGTTCACTAAGAGTGACCCCACTGGCATGCACCTCAAGCAGGTCTGCCCTATTGAGGTGCACGTTTTCACCTACGCCTCCGAGGCTAAAGCTACTCCACCTGTGTGCAGTTTACTCTAGGGAACTCTTACCGCAAGAGTGCTCCGACTGCAGTAAGTACTTGCACTCAGAAATCTTGTCTACGGACACGACAAAAATAAAGACCAAATGTATAAAGACAACTGTCGGTGCAAGCACTCGACAGAAGTCTCGGGGACTACACCCACTGGGTTCACTCGGAGTGAACCCATTGCAAACAACAGACTACGACAACACCCAGTGGGTTACAAAATAAAAGTAAGTACTTACTAGACTACTTACTCGGATGTCATCGCACAGCTCCAAGCTCCGCTGGTACAAAGCCGCAACGGAGTCATAAGCCCTCTTGGCCTCTCCGGTCATCAGCTCCGCTTGGACCATGGCTTCCTTGGCCGCTCCCACCTGCTCTTCTGGGACACATCGAATGCTGAATTCAACATTCGACGAACCGGGAATCGTGGGAAGATCCTGGGGCATCCCAAGATTCGCCCCAGTCGGTTCGTCGCCCACCGGCACTGGTTTGGTCGGTGGGGGCACTTCAGTCGGCGGAGCGTCGGCGGCAGGGGCAGCAGCAGGAGGAGCAGCCTCAAGGACAGGCTCCACGATAGGCTCCGCGGCTGGGTCGGTTCTCCCTTGCCCGTCTTCGTCCGGGTGAATCGCCCCTGACAAGCCGAATGGCACGATGATTCAGAAAAAGAGAAGGATAGTACAGTCTACAGGAATAAAATACCCGACTCTCTTACAACATACCCGGCTGGGACGAGACGATGTTGTCTGTGTCCATGGGGTCATCCCCTTGGCGGACCGGAGAGGTTGTAGAAGTGGCGACCCTGTCAAGTGAAGCCCATTCGACTTGTAAAGTGGGAGTTCACTCGGGTAACATAAAAAGCCGAGAGTTGGATTCACTTACGTGGATGTGACGGGGATGGCAACCCTCATGCGCGGCAGAGCCATCCGAGGTTTGGGCCCATTCGGTTTGGCACCCTGGAAGATTGGCCTGCAGGCTCAACGGGGGCGTCCCTGCACCTCTTCGTGCCTCGAGCACTCGGGACCGCCGGAGCAGCAGGTGGAGCACTCGACAACGCGGGGGGAGCCGAAGGGACGACAGGCTCATGTCGACGCTTACTCCGCTGTTCTGGCGGTGGGGGCGGTGAGTCGCGCTCTTCGTCTTCTTCCTCCTCCTCGCTGTCCTCCTCCTCCGACTCCCTGCTGTCGGAGACATATTCAGCGCTCTCCACGCTCCCCTCCTGGCTACCTTCTTCCTCCTCCTCCTCCGGATCCCCGTTCGAGACAGGGGAGGACCAGTTGGTCCATTCCTACATAAGATTCAGTCGGAAACATTAAGCATCACACGAGGATATAAATGAACGACTGAAATCGAAACAGTTCGATATATTCGGCTAATGCCACTCACCTGATTCGGTGGCGGGTTGTCCGCGCTGTAAGGCGCCACTCGGCGAGCTCCTTTAGGGTTCTCGCAAGGTCCCGTGATTTGGAGCACTATCGAGGTCACCTTCTCCTCGAGTATGCCCACCGCGACAGTCCGAGTGGAATCCTCGGGCCCTGTGTAGAGCCACATAGCATGGTGGCGAGCTTGTAGAGGCTGGATCCGCCGACCGATGAAGACTTCCAGCAGGTCAATACCGGAGACCCCCCCTTCTGACAACATCCACGAGTGCCTCGACCAAAGGCTGGATGTCGTTCTTCTCAGTTTTCGAGAGGGCGAGTTGCTTGGGCGGAGCAGGACGGTCTAGACTAAATGGAGGCAGCCCAGTCGACGCGTTCGGGCAGGCTATATCCTGGCAGTAGAACCACGTCGACTGCCAGTTCCTAACCGACTCACTCAACTGCAGAGCAGGGTAGCTGCTCCGACTCTTCTTTTGGAACCCTAAACCCCCGCAGAGCTGGAGGAGATGCGTCTTGTCATCCGACTGACTAAGGCATTTTATGGTTTGGGAGCGGGCGGAGAAGATGTATTTGAATAAACCCCAATGGGGAGGACAACCAATAAAGCATTCGCACAAGACAATGAATGCTGAAAGGTGGGCGATGGCGTTCGGAGGAAAATGATGGAGTTGTGCACCAAAATGATTCATGATACCCTTGAAGAAAGGGTGGGGGGCAGAGAGAAACCTCGGTGAACGTGGCTGAGGAGCAAGACGCGCTCCCCCTCTCGTGGCGCCGGCTCAACCTCGTCGTCCGCTGGTAACCTCCAAGACTTATGCACGAGCTGGCCGTGCTCTACCAGCTCCAGCAGGTCCCCCTCCGTCACTTTGGAGGGGAGAAAGTCTCCCTGGATCCATCCCACTGGCAATGGCCGCTGCCGCCGCTGAGCAGCCGCCGCCTTGCCCTTCTTCTTCCTTGCCTCCATCTTGCTGGTCTCACTCTTGGTCATGGCGGCGATGGCGAGTTTTCGAGAAGGATGGGAAGGGAAAGGTGTATGAGCGCAAGAGGTGGCGAGGAAGACGGAGCAAGCAAGAGCAGAGGATTCGGCGAGCGTAACCAAAGGGTCTCGTCGGCCAGAGTTAAATAGAACACCGACTGGGTCGCTGGCGAGCGGGCCCGAAATCTTATCCGCCCAACCAGCCGCGGCGATATCGGCGGAAGAGTTGAAGGCGCGAGGATCGAGGAGTCAGGTGCTACTCGAGCGCGCTGACGTCGCCCCCGCTAAGCGCGCGGAACCCGAAATTTGAGATCCCGAAAAATCCGCCGTTGTCAGTTGACCGGTCGTGTCAAAAGATGCCGCGAAGGCACTCGGTTCCCGATAGTCCGTTCCGCAAAACACGTTCACTCGGATCATTGGCCAGGAGAGATAGAATGGATAGAGGCAAGCAACGCCCAAGCCGAACCTAGTCCAGTCGGATCTGAGCATCGAGCACTGCTTTGACGTTTCAACCCCAATCCATTCGGGGACTAATGATGGGGTCATAGTCCTAGGGTAGGGTCATAGGCCTGTCCTACAGGTCCTACCCAAGGACTACCCCACGCAAGGGACAGGACCTTAAGTATGCCCGACTGTATTAAGGTGCCCCCATCATCTAGTCGGTAACGGGCCCAGAATCATCCAGTCGGAGACTAAGACTCGGAGGACACCGGACCTACCGACTGGATACACTCGGTGCGTCGTAACCTCCCTGGAGGGAAACTGTCGTACGTTTCCGGGTGCATTAACTAGCATTTATAGCATACGTTACCTGTAACGCATGCATTAAATCGCCACTACTCCACCCTTGAATCAGAACCATTGTGGAGGGCAGCGCACTCTATATAAGCCACCCTCCCCCACTCGTAAAAGGGTTAGAAAAACATTGGTTAGTGTTCGTAATCGGCGTTGTCGTGAGCTTAGTTTAGATAAATTTGAGTCGGTTTCCTAGTTCCCTACGTGTGTTAGGGCTGAAGTAGGAAAGGTTATTAAGTCGGTTTGGTTTTCATGTAGTCATGGTTACGTACTAGTATTTGAAGTAGTACAAGTCCGGCTAGGTTCGTGTTGCCTGGATCAAATTAGGTGTCCGCCGGGTATGTGTATTTATACACAACGTGTCGCGTGAGTTTTGTAACCTTGGAATAACCAGAAAAACGAGAAAAGCAATAAAGAGATATTTACGAGGAACGACACGTGTCTCTGGCCATCTTCGTGTTACTGCGTTCGTGTGGATGTGTTTTGGTCCCGATATTTGCGTAAGCACCAACGAGATATCAAGTGCTACAGCTAGTTCGTATACGTTGAGCCGAGTTGCGCGTACACAACTAGTCGAGGTGTAGGGTGATCGTGTGTTTGATCCTGAGGGCAAAAAAAAACCCAACAGCTGGCGCATAGTAGTAATATAGCATACGCAGTACATGGAGGAATGGAGTATACTCCATTGTGCTAGAATTATGCTGTAGTATGCATATGCAAGAAAAACAGTTGGACGGCATAGACAGACGATGCAACTGCATGACCTGTCTGTGACTACTGTGTACTCAGTACGTCGTAGAAATATGTCTTGCCTTTCACGGGTCAGGCTTGATGGTTCTCACAGCATCTGCCCCGACGGGACGCAACTAGGCTCGAGGATGAGTCAAGCGTATGCGTAGTAGAGATATTCCCATCCCATGCGATGCGGCATGCCTCTACGTTGCAGGCCGTGCCAACTCATTGGTGATGCTCGTGTCGATTGGAGGCGCAGCTGGCCGGGGCAAGGTATTGTCTGTACGCCACTGCTCGTGATGCTGGTCGCCTCGTCCAGGCGGTAAAAGTGCCATTCCTCGTGCCTTCATTTCCAAACCCCCACGGATATGGATAACCACAAAATGGGTGTTTGTCGAAACAATTGTTAGTTTTCTACTATGGTAGGCACAAAATGGGGTCGATGCTCTAGTCATCTATATCTATACTTCAACTAATTTGTGACTCTCAAGAAATTACCACGATAATTTGATTTTATGAGCCGTTAATTTTATGGGACCAAATTATTACGGTGTAGATCGACTCATGAAATCCTCCATGAAAAACTTAATTTTAATTAATTCTACAGTTTATAATCCATCTAAACTTCTAAACCATTGGATCATCAATATTAGGTCTGGAGTCGTCCCTTGATTCCAGGACCCTAATCATCCCGTCTAACATGTTTCATATCCTCGATTATATTTCCCACATGTCGCCGCCACGACATAGCCATGGCTTTTATTTCACCCTACAACCCTAGATCTTTCCGTAACCTAATCATCAAACATCAGCCATCTCAGATTTTAGGCAAAAACAATCAGCTCTCCGGGACGTAGAAAGTTGACTCCTTCTACCACACGAATGATGTGATTTAATTACTGGGAGGAAGTGTTCCAGAAAATAGAGCCATGGACTCAATCGGCCATGCTACCGCCACCATCCGACCTTTCCGAGGCGAGACAAGGTTCTTTAAAGCGTTCTCGCACGTATAAAATCAAATACAACTTGGCTAATTATAGAGCTGTGTGAGCACGATAAGATGTGCGGGTATACATCAGCTAGCTGATTGATTTCTCATCGGGTACAAGCGTACAGCCATGCAAGCACGTACACACAGAGCTTTATGGGTCTTAATTTGGCCATAGATCAATTCAGGCGTGTGGTATTTTGTTTGTGTTATTGTCAGGTCGATTGATCAGCTTGCGGAAGGTAGCCTCATATGTGGATATTGCTTCTGGCGAGCTAAACATTGTCAATTCTTTCTGATGATCACGCACGTACGGAAGCGAAGTAACTCGAAGGTAATAATACAACTTGGCTACTTATAGAGTTGCCTCTGCACAATAAGATCTGCAGGTACACATCAGCTAGCTGATTGATTTCTCATCGGGTACAAGCGTACGGCCATGCAAGCATGTACACACAGAGCTTTATGCATCTTAATTTGGTCATAGATCAATTCAGGCGTTTGGTATTTTTTTGTGTTATTGTGAGGTCGATTGATCAGCTTGCGGAAGGTAGCTTAGTATGTGGATATTGCTTCTGGCGAGCTAGACGTTGTAGGTTCTTTCTGATGATCATGCACGTACAGAAGCGAAGTAACTCGATGGTAATACTATATGTTAGCGTAATCTTGAATTAGAGTCATGTGTTAGTTAGTTTGGTTTAAATAGCGATCAAGGTAGACGTCTAATTAGGTAAGATATACTAGGTGAGAGTAGGACCAAATTATTTCTCACCAGGTAGTTGATTGATTTCTCACAGGTATGACCATGCATGCACGTACAGTGCTCTATTTACCTTTCTCCATAGATTGATTCGGCCATATGGTATTTCGTGTGTGTTACTGAGTGTTCGTAGCAACTCAACTGCCCGTCCATCATTTATTCGTAACATCTTGAAACTAAAGCAGAATATCTGGGTGAGCACGTCCATCATTTTCTATATGCCATGGCGCACGGCAAACACCGAGCAGATGGATCGAGCTTGCTGGTGTTCATGATGGTGGGTGGTAGTCGTATGTTAGATTCACCAAACCCAGCGTGCACTGTCTAGACAGCAGAGCATGCTCGCTTAATCTGTTGCGTGCGGACAGTAAGGACCATGGGTAATTTGATCCCTGTAGCTGGCGTTATATCAATGATCCACATAACATGCTCGATGAAGCCACATTCAAAGTAAAGTTATCATCGGTATTCTTCATGTAGCTGGTCAGCTTACTGCGCGATGGTCATATCAATGGTTCAGGTAACATGCTCAATCAAGCAACATCCAAACAAATATCAAGAGCGAGGCACCGTTGGTTTTTAAAGTTATGTCAGCCTTAATTAATTCCTTCATAAGTTGAATTGCAGAGTTGAAATTACTCACTTCTGGTATCGCGTGAAAAGATAGAGGTAGATCCCTGGACTAATGTAGTTAACTTTGAAGGTTATTATGGTCTTAATACTCATGGTTGTATTAATGGCGGAGCTGAGTTAATTGCAGATATATTGCAAATGTTCAAGGTGAGTGTACAAAATATTTTTGCTAATCTATTTCTACCTGTACGTCATCCTGCATCTACTTCTCACATTACATGATCTAGAGGCTAAATTACAATATAGTTGACTTCACAGAAGTAAGCAACAGACAACTGTAAAATAATGTTTTTTATAAACATTTGGGCACAACAAAAAAACCATATTCTTCGGTCGGAAACACTATCTTTGAGAGTATTATTATAGATCAGTAGGCTCGGTGGAAGCTTAGCTTAAGTACCACGATTGTTCTGTCCTCACATATTATTGCACACTCAGATTCAGCCTACGTACATCCTTCGTGTGAACATGGGATAGAACTAAATATCTTTACGGTCGTTATAATCATTTTGTTCCATAATAGATGACGACTTTAGTTTTATAAAAAACAAATATGTACTTTATTGATTTCATTTGTCCACATGAAAAACAATGTGTCTCTATTTCCTGCCAAACGAACGATTTTGTTGGACTAATATAAAATATGTTTTTATACTCAAAAAACCCAAAGGGTGAAATGAATTCTACAAGGTTCAGTTGAACATGATGTCACTATATGCCATCCTCTTCTTTCTTACACGAATTTATTTTTATGCACTGCCATCTCTTGCACACTTCAGGCTAAATCTGATGCGGTAAAGTCTTCATATGGTCGGTTTAATGATGATTTTCATGGATCTGATATAAAAAATAAGGAGTCACATCAAATTCATCAATAGTAATGACTCGAATCAAACAAATTCTACTTAATTAAGTATTCATTTCAAAATAATGTATTACTATTTACACCATTTTCAGTAAAACTAGAGCTGAACCAAGAACAGTTGTTCCAACATAAACCTAGCAATTCATATTTTCCTTCGACATTGATGTATTCTTATTCATTTATTTTCAAGGGTGACGGGGATATAACCCTAGGGTAGGGTCATAGGTCTGACCAATACATCCTACCCAAGGGCACCTCATTATTAGTTTAAGGACTAGAAGGGAAATTCCTACTGGATCGTGACAACATCTAATCCACTCGGTACGGATCCACTCAGACAAGTACATTCCATCCACTCGGATTACAGTCAACCACTCGGCCATATGACTCACTCGGTCATGCAAATACCAACAGTCGGCAAGACATCTGTAGTGGGATGATATTATGACATCAATGCCCCATCTTGTAACATAAGAGGTGAGGATGTGGCGCACTCTATATAAGCCACTCCCCTCCACATAGCTAGACATCTTCTTCTTCTTCTTCTCCTCCTTCGGGCTCATTCTTTCCCTGGAGCTCTGGCTCTCTCTATACCATGTAACTCATGTCCATGACAGATAAAACATAGCCTCTCCGGAACACGAGACGTAGGGTTGTTATCTGCACTATGAGAGGCCTGAACTCGCTAAAACCACCGTGTCACCCATGTGCATCTTGATAGATCATGCTCCGTTATCCTACCATCTTTCTATTGTCGGAATCGTTACCACGACAGTTGGCGCCCACTGTGGGGCATGGCGTCTATCGAGCCATGATGCATATGGTTATTCCTTCAACCACCGGCGTCGTCGGCCTCATGGTTGTCATGCGCGGCCACCGGCGTCCTTCGCCTTATGGTCGTCGTGCGCAGCCACCGACGTCCGCTGCCTCATCGTTGTCGTGCACGGCCACCGGCGTCCTCCGCCTCGGTCATCGTGTGCGGCCACCGGCATCGTCCTGATCATGGTCGTCACGCGCGGCCACCAGCGTCCTCCGCCTCATCGTCATCACACGCTACCGCCGGCGTCGTCCGCTTCATTGTTGTCACCTTCGGCTTCATCTGCAAAGCCTTCGCCGAAGGCTCACACACGTACGGCTGCTAAACCTCGTCCAGGTCCCGCAGGAGACAGTGCACGACGACTGGCTGTCTGCGCTCGGCCTGGCTCCGCGGGCGTCAAAGCGCCGCTCCGACCGGCGGGCAGCTCCAGCTCGCCGAGCAGTGAAACGCGGCTACCAGTGCTCGCGTTAGCCTCGCCATTGGTTGCGCCGTCCTGCGTGTGGGCTACGGCCAGCTGCTCGTCCACCTCGTCGGCACCACTCAGCTGCCGACTGATTCCGGTCAGACCAGTCGTCTCTTCTGCGACAGAGCTCTCAGGACTCCAACCTGTTTCTTCAACTCCCTTCGCATGCATTCAGTAACTTCCATGTTTTAATTTCGAATTACTTGCATGGCCAGACCGGCTGTTTCCACTAACGTCTCTTGCATGCAGTTCAAGACGTGAGGCAACTCCTTCAATGCCCTAGACGTGGGAGCCACTACTTGATTACGTGCATGCAGGAGTCAGCGCAAAAGCCAGGAAGGGCCACGCCTCCATGCGGGCAACGTTTTCTTTCCCGGTCGCTGGCTGCTGGACATGGCCATTTTTCCTCTAAACCATGCAAGGTATGTGGGACACCTCCTCCTGAATTATGTGCATGCACGTAAATGCGTTCAAGCACAGGAAATGGAGGATGTGGGGCTCATAATATTTTGTAGGATGGGCTGACCGTTTCGACAAGGTAATTGCCTCATTCAACGTCTCATCAAGTGAGCGTTACCTGCACTCAATTAATTGTGCATGCATACAAGCTTAACCGTCAATTATCATGGAACGTCATCATTGTCATGCGTTTATCGTCTTCTATCATATATAACCAGACGTCTTTAATCGTTGCAAATTAGCGTATGTACAGGACGCTTAATCCATCCAAAAATATTCACAGCTACATTTGCTACTAATGGCCACTCGTCCGTCATCGTCTCCGAACAATAGTTTATTGAGACGGAATGTCCATTCAAGCTACTAACACGATGACAAACAGAAATTATTTCAGATGAATTTTTCATACAGATGACCAACATGCAGTGACTCGGTCGCCCTACATGCTGTCGCTCGATCGGACGCGGCGTCATCACTCGGCCGCTCTGCGCGCTATCGCTCAGTCGAACACGCATCGTCCGCACTCGGCCGGCCCGCATGCTGTCACTCAGTCGGACGCGTCGTCAGCGCTCAACCGCCCTGCGCGCCGTCCCTCACTCGGATCCGTCGTCAGCACTCGGTAGCTTCGCGCATCGCCAGTCAGCAAGATAAGCCATCCTCACTCGGCTGGAGACTCTTTCGTCACTCGGCAGCTCCGCGTGCCGCCACTCGATTGGACGATCTTTCGTCACTCGGCAGCTTCGCATGTCGTCACTCGGCTGGAGGCTCCTTCGTCACCTAGTTTCTCTGCGCGTCGTCACTCGGCCGCTCCGCGTGTCGCCACTCAGCTAGACGCGTCTTCATCGCTTGACCGCCCAACACGTCGCCACTCAGCCGGACGTGTCTACTTCGCTCGACCGCCCCGCGCGTCATCAGGCAGCTAAGTCATTTTTTCACAGACTGCATTCTATTAAATAATCATTACCGAGTGTCGAGGAAGTCGCCATGACGTTCACTCGGAAGCCACGCCACTTAGTGTACCTCTGCACTCGGTTGTTTATTTTTATGTGAGAACACTTCACTTCCGCTTCGTTTGGGTCCAGTACTCAAACGAGTTCAGCCGGATCCTTCACTCTTTTAGACTCTTGCTGGTTCCGAACCAGCAATCACGTGGCACACCCAGCAGGTGTCTATGGATGCAATTTACACGAACTATTTCAGAAAATATCATATTACTTTGATAATTTTTTATGCTGGCTTGTGCTATTTTTCATACACAAGTTACTCGACGCATCCGTGCGCCATCCTCGTCGCTGCTCTAGCTCAGTCGCCGCAACGATCATTCATGCGTTTTCACGTGTTCGGAAGCCCCTTCAATGATGTAGTGGACACGGCCGCCCCGCGGGCCGTCAGTGGGTCGGATGCCTCCTCGACATACATCACTTTGCCGCCCCGCGCGTTGCCATTCAGCCAGAATCGTCTACCTCACTCGGATGCCATGCGCATCGCCACTCCGTGTGGCACGTCTTCATCATTCGGCTGCCCCGCGCACCACCGCTCAGCTTAGCTGTGATTCTGTATCGCCTAAGTTAAAACAACTCTGAGTGCGGACATGCTCCACACTCGGGAACTTAGGTGCGACTCTGTATCGCCCAAGTTAAAAACAACTCTGAGTGCGGACATGCTCCACACTCGGGGGCTTAGCTGCGACTCCGTATCGCCTAAGTTAAAAACAACTCCGAGTGCAGACATGCTCCACACTCGGGGACTTAGCCGCGACTCCGTATCGCCTAAGTTAAAAACAACTCTGAGTGCGGACATGCTCCACACTCGGGGACTTAGCTGCGACTCTGTATCGCCTAAGTTAAAAACAACTCCGAGTGCAGACATGCTCCACACTCGGGGGCTTAGCTGCGACTCCATATCACCTAAGTTAAAAACTACTCCGAGTGCGGACATGCTCCACACTCGGGGACTTAGATGCGACTCCGTATCGCCTAAGTTAAAAACAACTCCGAGTGCGGACATCCTCCACACTTAAGGACTTAGTTGCGACTCCGTATCGCCTAAGTTAAGAACAACTCTGAGTGCGGACATGCTCCGTACTCGGAGGCTTAGCTGCGAATCTGTATCGCCTAAGTTAAAACAACTCCGAGTACGGACACGCTCCGCACTCGGGGGCTTAGCTGCGGCTCCATATCACCTAAGTTAAAAACTACTCCGAGTAAAAGCACGCTCCACACTCGGGAACTTAGCTGCGACCCCGTATCGCCTAAGTTAAAAACAACTCTTAGAAACTTGACTTTGATCTAGAAATCATATAATGCAGATACAACAAACATTCAACATGACGAGCATTGGGTGACTTAAACCCTCTGTCGGACTCATCTAGTCCGACAGAGGTCGGGGACTACACCCAGTGGGTGCACTTAGCGTGCCCCCACTAGAAGAGAAAAACAAAAAAGAAACATTTTGCTTGGTCAGGTCCACCAACAACATCCAAATTCAACAGATTCAACAGATTCCAACCGACTACCAGCAGTCAGTCAGAGTCTCAAGATCCTGTTGGTCACTCAGATCTACTTCAATTCTTAAGTTCACTCGTACGTACTACTCGGCGGAATCGATCAGGACGAATGATGAAGACTTCAATCAACGCATAATTTTGCAAGGCCCTGAAGCACGTTCAAGTTCGGTCTGCTGCTACAAGATTTACATCGAGACCTTTACCACTCGGACCCTGATCCATTCGGGGGCTAATGACGGGGATATAGCCCTAGGGTAGGGTCATAGGTCTGACCAATACGTCCTACCCAAGGGCACCTCATTATTAGTTTAAGGACTAGAAGGGAAATTCCTACTGGATCATGACAACATCTAATCCACTCGGTACAGATCCACTCACACAAGTACATTCCATCCACTCGGATGACAGTCAACCACTCGGTCATATGACTCACTCGGTCATGCAAATACCAACAGTCGGCAAGACATCTGTAGTGGGCTGACATTATGGCATCAATGCCCCATCTTGTAACATAAGAGGTGAGGAGGTGGCGCAATCTATTTAAGCCACTCCCCTCCACATAGCTAGACATCTTCTTCTTCTTCTCCTCCTTCGGGCTCATTCTTTCCCTGGAGCTTTGGCTCTCTCTATACCATGTAACTCATGTCCATGACAGATAAAACAAAGCCTCTCCGGAGCACGAGACGTAGGTTTGTTATCTCCACTGTGAGAGGCCTGAACTCGCTAAAACCACCGTGTCACCCATGTGCATCTTGATAGATCATGCTCCGTTATCCTACCCTCTTTCTATTGTCGGAATCGTTACCACGACAAAGGGCATAAGTCTTCATTGGTAAAAATATTTGATAGTTTTTAAGCGATCATTATATATTTTATGTATATCCATCAACCGTGTTACCCCATTGGTAGTTTTTCCCCATGGCTAATCAAAACACAGAATAAAATGATAATTAATGAAATGGATTGATAATGTTTCACCTATTTTTTAAAATCTTCCAATAATTGTTCTCTTTCATGAGTTGAAAGACACTATCCTTTATTTTATTATTGCTATTTCCACATGCCAACAACATAATATGAAGGAAGACATTTCGACTGCATTATTCTCATTTAGATTTATATTTCAAATTAACCAACAATTATTTCCAAGCAGTTATCTTGCAGATTCAACAAATAGAAACTACTTCAAATATTTTCTTACTAAAGAAAAGTTCCGCAAGGCATTTCATGGAAATTTGCATGTGTTGTGCAGGTAAGATATATCAATGGTTATAGATTAGGTGGAGCCAGTTTTGTAGCTCTACCTTTGGTGTCACTAAGCTTTTTTCTTTACTTTTGGATTAATCACCAAGGTAGCAGTATGTTGTCCATAACATATTGTAAATAGTAGAGAAATACCTATTATCCTATGCCTTTTAAGGCATGAGATATATTTAGGAACATGTCAAGCATGAGAGAGTATTGCTAGACAAAAGTGGAAGCTGTGGTGTATGATGCAATAAGTGTTAGTCTTCTAGAAATTGTCCGCTTCATGCATTATATTTTTTTTGTTGATAGAGATACATGTCTAGTTTATGTGTACTTCTTTTTTCCTTTAAAACAGCGCAACAACTCATCTCAATTATTTATGAATAATTTATAGTTCTGCTATTGCTTTCAAACTCGCTGAATTGCATGTGCACAATGAATATAAACATGACTATAGAGAACGGAATTCAGTATATCATTTACGGGCATTCAATTTTGATGGACCGTGATATGATGAAACAATAGTAACCTCCATTCAAATATACAACAGAAATGAAAATGACCTTACAATGTAATAGACCTTACAATTGTTAGTTTTCTACTATGGTAGGCATAAAATGGGATCGATGCTCTAGTCATTTTATTAATTATTCATAAAGACCTTACAAAGTAATACATCAATATGTGTCAAGCCTTCATCATAGCAACATTTGTCGCTGCTCACCTCTGTTCTGTTCACCTTACAAAGTGCTCACCTTACAAAGTGCTCTGCTCTGTTTCTTTGGCCGGCTGTGGGAGAGCTTTGTGGTGCTCTAGCTCACCTCCTATGCACATGAGGTATTCGATGAAATGCCAAAGCCACACTTAACCTTTCTCCTCTCGAAGTTCCTTGTCCAAGCTCCATTTTCCTCTAGTTTTGTGTAGCATTGACGGTCCGTCCATATCCCGTCCCCGTCCTCACCGCCGTCGATTGCCCGCGCCCATCTCGGTGTTGGCACCACCGTGGTTAGTCTCTTCTTCTTATCTTCTTTCTAAAAGAAAAAAGTTCTTACTTGTATGATTTTGATAGATACTTGTGTCATTTTCTTACTTCTATTATTGTTTGTTATTATATAGAGCGATGATTTTGGTATCCGTCTCCGTCGGTCCTCGTCCTGTCTATGATTCGGATGTGGTATATATTATCTTTTATAACTATTTGTTTTATTTAGTGTTTATGACAATTATGCCGACCAAGGTGACATGGATTTTTATCTAGGAGGTATGTGAACCGGAAATTCGAACCGACATACAAATTCTTGCCGAGAAGTTAAATTTCGTTCAAAAAGAAAACAGTAACTTGAAAGAAAAATTACAAAGAGTTGAAGAGGAGAAGATGATATTGGAGTTGGATGTTGCCCATATGCGTGAGATCACAAGATCAAGATGAATGCAATGTAACATCCCAAATTTTGGAATGTTAATATAATTATTATATTGTTTGTTTGCTTGCTTGAGTGATTGAAACTTGAGTGAAATTTGAAACTTTTCAAAAACTTTTGAATGAGAGGGAATAAAATGACTTTCCCCTTCTCCGGTAGATTCAAATTCAAAAGCAATGAGAGAAGATGACATGACTTCTTTAGCTATAAAGAATTTGAATGGAGTTTGCATTTGAATTCTTTCGAAAAAAAATTCTTTTGCTCTTCTATATTTTTCTTCCCCAGGAAAATGCCTCGACAAAATTCTTGCACGCAAGAAAGGGCGGAGGAAAATGACCCTCCAAAATGTGAGGCATTTCTGAAATATTTTGAGCCAAGAAGACCCAAGTTATATGGAGAAATTAATTGCCAAAAATAAAATAAAGCCTTAGGGATTTTTCTGAAAAAACATTATTTAAAAAGTTTTTATTTTGGTTTTGGAAAAATGATAATCAATTAGGAAATATTTTTCTGATCGATTTGGTATATAATACCCATATAAATCTATTTATTTTGTTTCCTTTTATTATTATTTTCCCTTGCTGTTTAAAAAAAAATGGAAATCTTTTGAAACCGCCAGCAGGCGTAGGAAAGGATCGAGCCAAATCGTGGCCCAGATCCGAAATCCCACGGGGTCTCCACCTCCAGCGCACCCCCTCTTCTTTTATTTTTTTTTCTTTCCTTCCCCTTCCTTCTTTCTTTCTCCCGTGCCTTTCCTTCCCAGCGCCACTGCCCCCATCCTTGGCGCACCTCCTGCCACCCCCTGATACGACGGGATCACCCCCCCCCCGATTTCCCCTTCTCCTTCCCCCCTTCGGCCCCCCTTCCACTATATAAACCGCACCTCCAGCCCCCCCCTCGGCCCCCTCCTTTCCCCATGCCAGAACGCTGGAGCCAGGCTCCAGTAGAACCGCCACCACCACCCCACGCCACTACCGCACCTCCCCGCCCCAACCGAGACCACCATCGAGTTCCCCTCATCTACCGCGCTTCATTTTCCCCCCTTAGATAGCCCCCTCGCCGCTCCACGCTGCCGCTCCTCACCTCGCCGGAGACCAAGCTCCACAGGAACTTCCCCGACCGCCCCTGCTCTTCCCCGGCCACGAAGCACCCCGCCATCGCCGCCATCCGACGGAGGAGACCCGTCGTCGTCCTCCTCACGCCTCGGACATGCCGGATCCTCGCCAGAGCCACGCCCCCGACCACCGCCACTTCTCTGCCTCGCCGGAGAAGCCCCTGCAGACCCTCCCCATGGTGAGCCCTTTTGTTTTTCTTTCAACCGTCCGATCTGCTCTAAACGGTAGAGATTAGACACTAGGTACCCCTTCGGTTCTTTTAAAAGAACCGGCGGTTCTTTTTATTTAATTAGTGAGCCAACGCGGTTTGTCTAGTTTGCGGCCGTTCGCCAGTTAGCACCGCAGCGCACACCTCCCTGACCAATCAGGAGCTGCCACCTACCCCCGTTGACTAGTTAGTTCTTTGTTTTTTCTTTTGTTTAATTCGAAAACAGAGAAAGTTGTAATCTTGTTTCCCCTATAACTTTTGATCCAGAACTCCAATGGAGTTGAATCTTTTTCCAGTAGATCAAAAAAATTCTGTAGTTTTTCAAAACATATAATTTGTCTATGTTTGAAATTTTGAAATTTGAATTTGATCAGATTTAGTTTAAACCTTGTTTTCCTTATTACAGGAGTTTAAAAATAGATTTTAATTTAATTCTTTTTCTACTGATCACTAGTGATCTTAATTAGCAGTGGTAAAAATGTCAGAATTATTTGAGTATTTTAGCTCATTTCTTAATATGAAACAATTTCTGTTTCACCTCTTTTAGGATTGTGACTAATTTCCTTTCCTTAGTTGTTTTTAAATTATTTTTCTTTTATATTTCAGAAAGATTATGTTTTGTTTCTGTTAGTTAACAGTAGGTTTGCAACAAGTTTTGATTTTTATTTTTATATGTTATCATGAAATCAATTCTAGTTCTCTAATAACTTGCAATTGGTTTTCTAGTGTTTCAAATCCCGTTTGGAAATAATTTCAAATAGTTTTGTGAAAAATACTTTATTTTATCTTAGTTAAATTTATATCTTAGTTCCCTGTTATTATTTTCCGGTGGACAAAAACTATTTAGTGTTTGATGTAGTAGAAGACTCCCTAGTCTTATTTGAAGTTTCCTTCGGATTCTTATTCACTCTCTCTTTTGTTTTGATTGCTAGAATGATTGCTAGTATGAGTGCTTATGTGAATGATATGTTTGTTATATAGATTTCATCGGAGAGTGATGAGTAGTCTATCAAGTTATTTCTCGAGAAATTCTTCTTCGTCAACATCGCCAGGCAAGTCATTTGATCATGTATCACCTATGTTTTATGCATCGTAGTTCTACCATCCTATGCCCAATTGCATGCTGACTAGATACTTGGAAATTATGGTTACATATTGTTGTATCATGTGGTAGGCACCCAACAACCCTGTTACTAGGCCGGGACGACAAATTTCATATTGCTATGCTTGAGTAGACGGGATTCTGGTTGAGAGTTTATCACGAGTGATGCGAGGATACTTCAATAACCAAGACCGGTTAAGTCAAGACTTTTCAAGACCTCATGATGCAATGCAACTCTGGGTGAAGGACGGTTGATCGGCTCCCTGGAGAAACCGGTGGATGACCCGGGATGCTGGAGACGGCCATGACATCTTGTGGAAAGCTTCACCCAGGCTCAAAGAGACGTACGGATATTTTCAAGACCCAAGGCTTACCTGCACAGCCACAAGTCATTATGGGCTCTGGCTTGGTTGGACAACGCGGCGACTCTGGACAGGCGGTGCTAGCAGATGTAGAAGAACGGTAGGATTGGATGGGCGCCGACAGGGATTCAGAGGGACCCGTTGAAAGACCATGTTTTGATCATCCGGTCTTCAAACACCCTGAAGTGCGAGGACATACTCGGAGGCGATCAAATCTTGTGGGGAACGTGTGCAAAACTCTGAAGAGTACTCAAACCTAATCGATTAGCCGTGTCCACGGTCATGGACAACATGAGCCAAAGGAACTGAAGTTATCTAAAATTCTCAACACCATTATAAATACTTGATGAGGGTAATATTGATAACTTGGGTATGAGAACTGGTTGGCGGAACCATCTCATTAACAACCAACAGCGTAGTAATATTTTGCTTTTAGCCTCTCTTGATGTAGGAAAAACTTTCTTTTCGCTAAAAACTTACAGCCCCACCTGCCATATATGCATATAGTATAGATGATTACTTTTCACCCCTCTCTTATGTAACTTGCCGGCATATTCAATATGCTGACCTACACGGCTGCAACGTTTTATGTTGCAGACATTTTTCTTCGGCGAGTAAGAGTACGATTTAGGGTTACGGTCTACACTCAACTTGCCGTTTGTGTTTATTGGGACTCCACTCCCTTGACTGCTTCCGCTGAGATATTTAAGGTATATATCAGTTTTATGCTATTTCCATGTGATTGCACTTTGATATATACATCGATGTACTGTGTGTGCAAGCATACTGATCCAAGGATGGCACAGATACGCAGAGGCTTGACTCGTCTTGAGTCGGGTCACTACAGAAATGGTATCAGAGCACATGTTGACTGAAGGACGTGACCTTAAAAACTGGAGACTTCTTAGGATAGGATCTCTCAAAAAACTTCTTTTCGAGAACACCTTTTACTTCTCATCTCTTCTGATTTCATCAAATGTTCTCTCTTACCTCACATAATTAGACAATGCCCTTTCCCCTTTGACCACGTGAAGGATCAACCGACTCCCACTTCAAAGTAAAGAGGATTTCATCATGCAGTTGAAGCTGCACCAATTGAAGACTCTCAAGACCCGAAGAATTCGAAGACCCTGAAGCGTTCGAATATTTATATGACCATTAGAAGTCCAAACCCCTGTTATATACCCATGTTACATACGATGATTTGTGAGCCGTCTTTGGTGTGTGTTTTCCGACGGCCACAAATAAAACCTATTCTCAAAAATATTGTTTGTATTGTGTGTATCTCCCTCCCTCTCTTACCCGTCTCATCCCCAAAACCTCAACCCTACCAGATGGAGTATGAAGCTGGACTTGTAGTCTCTAGACCAATGACCCAGCTGGAGGCTGAAATATGGATTTAGAACATGGAGAGCCACTTCGGGAGCAACTTGATCTCAAGGAAGTATGAAGTGGAACACGCTCTTTAGTACTTTACACAAAGTGTTGCGATCTGGTGGAAAATGCACCATGCCATACAAGGATTTAGTGGAGCAGAAACTTGGGACGAATTCAAGAACACTCTGTTAATATCCCGACTTATTCAGAAGTGCTGTGACAATCCGAAGGAGAAGACTTGTGCATGCAAGATCTGTGGAGAAATAGGACACACCCAGGAAGAACACAAGGATGGATGCACTCATTGTGAAGAAAATCACCCAGCTGAGGAGTGCCCAAGTAGTCAGGTGACTTGTTTCCTTTGTGAAGGGACCACCCACTACCCAGCTCAATGTCACATTTACCCCAAGGTAGAACAAGTTGTCCAGCAGCAGAAAGAAGCAATGAAGGAAACACTCAAGAAGAAGATTCTAGAAGAGCCAATGATGAACGAAAATATTGAAGACCCTGATGGACAAGGTATGACCAGATTTTTCTCCAATGCATGCTACTCATGTGGAGAAGAAGGACATTATTCACAGGATTGCACGAAGGGAAGCCAAGAGTATCTGGGAAACTTCCCGACGGAAAAAGTGGAGTTTGATCCACTTGAAATAGAAGAACTGTCCAAAATAATGGAGTCGAGAAAGAAAAGAAAAAAGTTACCCTCGGAAGAGCCAAATCTCTGCAGATATAGACCTGAGTCATGTCAGATGTTACAAGTGTATGGAATTTGGCCACCACAAATACATGTGCTCAGGAAGGAAGCCGGAAACCCAAGGAGCAAAAGCAAACACTAAGAAGCCTCAAGACTTGTCAGAACTCATTTGCTTTCGTTGCAAGGAAGCAGGACATTATGCTAATGATTGTCCACATGGGAAGAAAGCTAGAATGGAGTAGTTAAGTTTTGACCATGGCAATAAGTGTAATCTGAAGCACTCTTGTTTTTCATGAGATCATGGAGTTGAAATTTTTGTAACAGAAGTCCCTGAGATTGTAATAACTTCATGAATCAATGGAATTTATTGTCTCTTGATTGCCTATGTTGAAACTGTATGCGTTGTTCTCTCTACGAACAAAGATCTCTGAACATTTATGAGGATATGAGAAAATATGGTCTATGCAGGCATTAGTATAATTCATTTTAAGTGTGGTAGTAATCGGTAAACCCACAGGATCCAGTGAGTAGGAATGTACCATAACTACCAAGGAGACATATACATTCCTCTCAGTGCCTATTTACTAACACCTGCAGATGACAACTCTCTACGAGTCATTCCTCAAGGGCCCAAAAAAACGATCATGACCCTGACCAGTGACCATGATTACCCAAAAATCCTGAAGGACATGATGAAGCACATTCATCTTGAAGGAGATGCAGTCTACAAAGGCTACCCATTCATGGAAAGTGAAGTAGAACTTTGGTATGTGGAAGTACACCTCCACCATGTGAAAGGAGTTTGTCCAAAGACTATGGGGCAATACTTTTTCATTTCACGTGTACCACGAGCAACCTTCTTTGATGCTGTTCGTGAAGCTGCCATGGAAGCCATACGTCAGATTGGAGAAATACTTGAAGCAAGACTCCGTCACACCCAGGAATACCTGTGTGAAGTGCATGCGAAGATGATGGAGATGAAGCTCATGGCCACCATGAGAAAGCAAAAGATGGATGATTTCAAGGAACACATTGGAAAGTTCCAGCGGAGCTAAAGTACCTCCAAGAGAGACGAATGAATAATGTTGGCAGAAATGCTCGACCATACCGAACAATGTGGATGGCAGCATTTGTAATAAAGTTATCTTGAATTTGGAGTTTTGAGAAGAAATTAAGGATGTAATAAAGGATTGATTATGAAATGAATATGATTTATGGATGAACCAATAACTTTTCATGGTAAACACACCAATGGAAAGTATCTCACAGAGTGGCGTGTGTACCAAAAATAAGTCTGAGGATTATTATCATATGATGGTTACCCCAAGAATATGACGGAATGAAACACTATGGAAATTTAAAGGCGGAGTAACTCCAAGTATGCCTGAAACCCACAGAACCCGGGACTAACAAGGATCAAGTACTATCTTTTGGAGAAGGAAACTTGTATCAGCAACATTTCCCTAGGAGCATACGAAAACCTGAGAGTTGTGAAGTTACGATAGATGTTTTGTTCAGCTTGCAGAATCATTGGATTTATCCGAACTTCGTTCGTGTACAAGAGAAATTCCGCAACGCTTATGAGGATGCCCAAGTGTTAGAATACGAGATTCACTAAGCCTTATACAAGGTAATGATTTCAGTGCGACATGGCTTGGCCACCATGAGGAGTTACTATTATCATTCTCTTGCTATTCGGAATGGTAAATCTGAGAGACTTACCCATAGTGAGAGACGACGTTCTTTGAATGTTTTGTTTAAGCCTTAGAATGGTATGATGAAAGCCCCATGTACATGGCATTTGTTGTCATGCGTAAGAAATTTTACGGTGAGGATGAAACCAAGACCCCTCTCTCTGCAGGATAACCACAAATGGTAGACCACCATGAGAACCATCGATATGTTATTTTGAATTGACCACGAGACTGTCAGTTAAGAAGACCCAGTAACGGAAGAAGCTTATATCAACGGAAGAACACTCGATTTTGATGGAAAACGTTATGAATATAACGGGAGAGCATCCCCAAAGGATTTAATATGAAGACTGTGCGATGTCAGTTGCCAAAACCCAGAGGATTGTTAAAATCTTAACGGACCAGTATCTCTCATTTTAAGTGTGGTAGCATCCCACCTTGCCGGAGATTGGATTTGTTAGAAGACCCCCAAACCCTAACCTTTCTTTCTAGCCTCTTCGAATTTCGAGGACGAGATTCATTTTAAGTGTGGTAGGTTTGTAACATCCCAAATTTTGGAATGTTAATATAATTACTATATTGTTTGTTTGCTTGCTTGAGTGATTGAAACTTGAGTGAAATTTGAAACTTTTCAAAAACTTTTGAATGAGAGGGAATAAAATTACTTTCCCCTTCTCCGGTAGATTCAAATTCAAAAGCAATGAGAGAAGATGACATGACTTATTCAACTATAAAGAAATTGAATGGAGTTTGCATTTGAATTCTTTCAAAAAAAAATCTTCTGCTCTTCTATATTTTTATTCCCCGAGAAAATGCCCCGACAAAATTCTTGCACGCAAGAAAGAGCGGAGGAAAATGACCCTCCAAAATGTGAGGCATTTCTGAAATATTTTGAGCCAAGAAGACCCAAGTTATATGGAGAAATTAATTGCTAAAAAGAAAATAAAGCCTTAGGTATTTTTCTGAAAAAACATTTTTTTAAAAGTTTTTATTTTGGTTTTGGAAAAATGATAAACAATTAGGACATATTTTTCTGATCGATTTGGTATATAATACCCCATATAAATCTTTCTATTTTGTTTCCTTTTATTATTATTTTTCCTTGCTGTTTTTTTTAAAGGAAATCTTTTGAAACCGCCAGCAGGCGTAGGAAAGGATCGAGCCAAATCGTGGCCCAGATCCGAAATCCCACGGGATCTCCACCTCCAGCACACCCCCTCTTCTTCTTTTTTTCTTTCCTTCCCTCTTCTTCTTCCTTCCTTCTTTGTTTCTCCCGTGCGTTTCCTTCCCAGCGCCACTGCCCCCATCCATGGCGCACCTCCTGCCACCCCCTGATCCGACGGGATCACCCCCCCCCCCCCCGATTTCCCCTTCTCCTTCCCCCCCCCTCGCCCCCCTGCCCCCTATATAAACCACACCTCCAACCCCCCTCGGCCCCCTCCTTTCCCCACGCCAGAACGCTGGAGCCAGGCTCCAGTAGAACCGCCACCACCACCCCACGCCATTACCGCACCTCCCCGCCCCAACCGAGACCACCAACGAGTTCCCCTCGTCCACCGCGCTCCATTTTCCCCCTTAGACAGCCCCCTCGCCGCTCCACGCTGCCGCTCCTCACCTCGCCGGAGACCAAGCTCCACAGGAACTTCCCCGACCGCCCCTGCTCTTCCCCGGCCACGAAGCACCCCACCATCGCCGCCATCCGACGGAGGAGACCCGTCGTCGTCCTCCTCACGCCTCGGACACGTCGGATCCTCGCCGGAGCCACGCCCCCGACCACCGCCACTTCTCTGCCTCGCCGGAGAAGCCCCTGCAGACCCTCCCCACGGTGAGCCCTTTTGTTTTTCTTTCAACCGTCCGATCTGCTCTAAACGGTAGAGATTAGACACTAAGTACCCCTTCGGTTCTTTTAAAAGAACCGGCGGTTCTTTTTATTTAATTAGTGAGCCAACGCGGTTTGTCTAGTTTGCGGCCGTTCGCCAGTTAGCACCGCAGCGCACACCTCCCTGACCAATCAGGAGCTGCCACCTACCCCCGTTGACTAGTTAGTTCTTTGTTTTTTCTTTTGTTTAATTCAAAAACAGAGAAAGTTGTAACCTTGTTTACCCTATAAATTTTGATCCAGAACTCCAATGGAGTTGAATCTTTTTCCAGTAGATCACAATTTTTCTGTAGTTTTTAAAAACATATAATTTGTCTATGTGTGAAATTTTCAAATTTGAATTAGATCAGATTTAGTTTAAACCTTGTTTTGCTTATTCCAGGAGTTTAAAAATAGCTTTTAATTTAATTATTTTTGCTACTGATCACTAGTGCTCTTAATTACCAGTGGTAACAATTTCAGAATTATTTGAGTATTTTAGCTCATTGTTTCTTGTAAAACAATTTCTGTTTCACCTCTTTTAGGATTGTGACTAATTTCCTTTCCTTAGTTGTTTTTAAATTATTTTTATTTTATATTTCAGAAAGATTATGTTTTGTTTCTGTTAGTTAACAGTAGTTTTGCAACAAGTTTTGATTTTTATTTTTATATGTTATCATGAAATCAATTCTAGTTCTCTAATAACTTGCAATTGGTTTCTCCACTGTTTCAAATCCCGTTTGGAAATAATTTCAAATAGTTTTGTGAAAAATACTTTATTTTATCTTAGTTAAATTTATATCTTAGTTCCATGTTATTATTTTCCGTTGGACAAAAACTATTTAGTGTTTGATGTAGTAGAAGACTCCCTAGTCTTATTTGAAGTTTCCTTCGGATTCTTATTCACTCTCTCTTTTGTTTTGATTGCTAGAATGATTGCTAGTATGAGTGCTTATGTGAATGATATGTTTGTTATATAGATTTCATCGGAGAGTGACGAGTAGTCTATCAAGTTATTTCTCGAGAAATTCTTCTTCGTCAACATCGCCAGGCAAGTCATTTCATCATGTATCACCTATGTTTTATGCATCGTAGTTCTACCATCCTATGCCCAATTGCATGCTGACTAGGTACTTGGAAATTATGGTTACATATTGTAGTATCATGTGGTAGGCACCCAACAACCCCGTTACTAGGCCCGGGACGACAAATTTCATATTGCTATGCTTGAGTAAATGGGATTCTGGTTGAGAGTTTATCACGAGTGATGCGAGGATACTTTAATAACCAAGACCGGTTAAGTCAGGACTTTTCAAGACCTCATGATGCAATGCAACTCTGGGTGAAGGACGGTTGATCGGCTCCCTAGAGAAACCAGTGGATGACCCGGGATGCTGGAGACGGCCATGACATCTTGCGGAAAGCTTCACCCAGGCTCAAAGAGACGGACGGATATTTTCAAGACCCAAGGCTTACCTGCACAGCCACAAGTCATTACGGGCTCTCGCTTGGTTGGACAACGCGGTGACTCTGGACAGGCGGTACTAGCAGATGTAGAAGAACGGTAGGATTGAATGGGCGCCGACAGGGATTCAGAGGGACCCGTTGAAAGACCATGTTTTGATCATCCGGTCTTCAAACACCCTGAAGTGCGAGGACATACTCGGAGGCGATCAAATCTTGTGGGGAACGTGTGCAAAACTCTGCAGAGTACTCAAACCTAATCGATTAGCCGTGTCCACGGTCATGGACAACTTGAGCCAAAGGAACTGAAGTTATCTGAAAATTCTCAACACCATTATAAATACTTGATGAGGGTAATATTGATAACTTGGGTATGAGAACTGGTGGGCGGAACCATCTCATTAACAACCAACAGCGTAGTAATATTTTGATTTTAGCCTCTCTTGATGTAGGAGAAAACTTGCTTTTCGCTAAAAACTTATAGCTCCACCTGCCATATATGCATATAGTATAGATGATTACTTTTCACCCCTCTCTTATGTGACTTGCCGGCATATTCAATATGCTGACCTACGCGGCTGCAACGTTTTATGTTGCAGACATTTTTCTTCGGGGAGTAAGGGTACGATTTAGGGTTACGGTCTACACTCAACTTGACGTTGGTGTTTATTGGGACTCCACTCCCTTGACTGCTTCCGCTGAGATATTTAAGGTATATATCAGTTTTACGCTATTTCCATGTGATTGCACTTTGATATATACATCGATGTATTGTGTGCGCCAGCATACTGATCCAGGGATGGCACAGATACACAGAGGCTTGACTCGTCTTGAGTCGGGTCGCTACATGCAATGCGCTTGAAGATTAGAAACATTAGAAAATATGTCATTCATACTGAGGCTTGGTACCATTATGTCGTTGGATCAATTTGTAGCTTAGTTGTGGTTATGATCGCATTTGTTGTTGCATTTAAATTTAGTAGTTTCAATGTATGTTCTAATTAGATGCTCTATAGAGCTATATGTTCTTCAATAATGAGAACTATGTAAGAACGTTATGTATTTATTTTGGTCATTATTGTACTTTGACTTTAATATGATGATGAATATCTATTAATTTGGTCACTTCTCTATTCATGATATGTTGTAATGGTTTTTAATACACGCACCCATGTGGAAAAAATGAAATAAGTTCGAAAAAATGAAATGCCTTTTGTAACATATGAGTTTTCGTATGAAACCCTCATACTTCGAAAGAGATTGTCCGATTTGTACACGAAGTGCATCCAGTTTTGAATCACGTCGAATCACGTGAAGGATAGATCTTTTTGGAATTTCTTGAATCATGTCGAATCATGTGAAATCATGTCGAATCATGTCGAAACATGTGAAGAATAGATCTTGTTGGAATTTCTTGAATCATCACCAATCATGTGGAATCATGTCGAATCATGTGAAGAATAGATCTTGTTGGCATTTCTTGAATCATGTCGAATCATGTGAAGAATAAATCTTCTTGGCATTTCTTGAATCATGTCGAATCATGTGAAGAATAGATCTTTTTGGAATTTAGGTTTCATAACTTGGGCCTCTGGAACCGGGACAAATGACCATTTTCTACTAGTGATTGTGACTCGTGACAATATAATTTAGGTTTCACCAACTCGTATAAAGTTTCATAACTTGTTGGCGACACATGATATTACTTTCCTTAGGTAAGGGCAACCTCAAAGTGGTACACCCAAATGAAACATCAAATGTCCGTGAACATGTTTGGACGTGTCCGTGGACTGCAATAGGGGAGCCAGCCATCCAATTGTGTCCACCAAAATCTGCCCTTGTTTTCTTATATATGGCGCAATGAAAATAAGTGAAAGATACCACAAATTTTCCACTCATTTAGTGCAATGTTTCAATGCAATAATATTCAAATATAAATATTACATCCAAAGCTCAGGATGTTCAACAAGCTTTTCAACTTCTCGATCCGAAATTTAACATACTCCTCGAAAGCAGCCTTCATCACAAGCTTGAATTTCTTCACTAGAACATGTTGTTGATCCAAATGTTAGGGCATCTCCAACAGCGATCCGCAAATTTCCTCCCGCATCCGTCTGCGGACAGGGTGGGTCAGTCCGCGGACATGGATGTGGGAAGCCATCATTCAATGTTGTCGCATACATTTTAAACACTTTTTGAATCAGTCGGACGAAATTCATGTAAACACAATTGATTTTCATACAAACCTAACGACATTCATTCAAACACAATTTATTTTCATTAGATTTCAAACATTTAGAAGAAAAAATCTATTTCGACCCGAGCCAACCTATCCTACGACGTCCTTTGGCGTCCAAGCCCTTGTGGGCCTCCATGCGCCATCTCCATGATCACCGGCAATAAGACTGATGAATTCAAGTTGTGGTCTTCGGCAAGGAAGAGTAGAACGCAGGAGACAGACTCGCACACATGGGACATAAGGCCATGCCGTCTTCCGTGCCCTACTCATCCTCAGAGGAGTCCGCATCTTGTTCGTCGCTGATGGACGTGAGATCCATGATGGAGATGGTGGTGCCGGCGCTGTCGTAGTCGAACAGGGCCGCCCGATAGCTCGTTGGCGGGGCGTAGGAGGCGCAAGTGGTGTTGTTCTCGTCCATGATCGCCTACAGCTACGCTTTCCAGGCGGCCACTTTCTGGCGAGCGGCGGCTTCACCGTGTAGGGCATCGTAGAGCGCACGCTGCTCCGTGACAAAGTTGGGGTTCGCCGCAGCCATGACCTCCACAGCACCCTCGCTTGCGTGATGGTCGTTGATTTGACCCTCCGCCAGCATGTATCCATTCCTCATCTTTTTTCTCCTGGGCGTTGACGATGTTGTGTGACGCGGGCCATGGGATGGCAGGGCTGATGTGGATCATGGCGATACCCCAGAAAAGTTAGTTAGCCTTGCTTTTGTAATCGCATAAAAAAGATGAATCAGGAAACGAAAAAGCTGCGACAGTTGCGGCAGCACAAATCCTTCCTCGAGCTATACTTTCTCCGTGATCTATCTAGTCCGACAACAATACGTATTACTTGTGTACCGCGTTTTTAGACAAATCTCCTTCGATATGAGATGTGGTGTTTGTGTGCGAACACCAACCAGAACATTCAGAAAATAGCCCAGTCAGGGTCGTACTTTGCATTTTTTTTCATTCTAAGCTGGGCAGGCCATGGCACTGTTTGTGAGCGTACGTTCTCACACTCACTCGGCCAAACAGCATGTACCCCGAAGCGATGCAACTAGGCTCAAGGACGAATCGAGTGCATGCGTCGCAGAGATACTCAGATGCGATGCGTCCGGCGTCTCCGTGTCAACTTGCTTCCGACGCCCATGACCATTGCAGGCGCAGCTGACCGCGGGAAGGTGATGTATGTGCGCCACTTCTCGGGATGCTAGTCCAGCGGCCTCCATCGTAAAGGTGCCATTCCTAGTGCCTCCAATTCCAAACCTACACTCCATTAACATGGGTATGAATAATCGCAAAATGTTGTCGGTCAAAATAGTTGTTAGTCTTCTACTATGATAGGCATAAAATGAGGTCGATGCTCTTTGGCTATATATCGCCCTTTTTCTGTGGGGATGAGCTATCATGCTTTGATTTGTTATCTACTTTCTGATTCTTTGACATTTGTTATTGTACCACGGATGGTTTTACTTGTGACAATATCGTATAAAATTCCAGGATATGTTGATGGCTCATGCAATTACTTCCCTTAGATAAGGACAACTTTAATCGGTGCATCCAACCGAAAATATCAAATGGATGTGTCTGTGGGCAGTGATAGGGTGCACATTAAGAGTTTACCCCTTTTTTGTATCTGAAGCATTGAGAATAATTGAAAGACACCACATGTGTTTTCAGAGTCAAGTAGGGTAAATGTTTTTTTTTGCAATGATAATTTAAATATATATATTACATCTGAAAGCGTCGGATGTCTAACAACTTTTTAAAATTCATTGATCCCATATTCAACATATTCCTCAAAAGCGGCCTTCATCTCAAGCTTGAACTTCTTCATGAACGTATGTTGTTTATCCAAATGTTGTGACCCTTGAGCTTCATCCAACAATGCATCGAAGTGAAGTGTTTGCCCTCCGTTGGTTGCAGTGGCGGATCCAGCATTGGGGCGAGCCAGGGCGACCGCCCCGGCTCGCCGGCGACGGAGCAGGGTATCTCCCGTGCCTAGCGACCTTCGGCGCAGCACAATGAAGCTCCATTGTCGTTCACCGCCCCGGGAAATCTTAATTTCTGAATCCGTCACTGGTTGTTTGGTATAGTGATGCAACATGTTCACACTACGCAATGACTTGATCATCAAGTTACAATATTGAGTGAATCAATAAATTAAAAAACATGTACAGCGAAGCGGAGCAAAACTTATGATATCCATGAGTGATGCGCCTGCTGGCCACCTTCTATTCACTCCTGCAATGGCACTGCAATTCCTAGGTATTTTATGCACCATGCTTGAAACAATAGGGTAAAGTAGTTATACCTCAACAAGAAAGTGGATGAGGCAGGCGAGATGGAGGAAGAAACCATCGATGTATCCAAAAAGCAAGTAATAATCATCCAACAGATTTCAATATTCATAGAGGCTCCCTAGCTAGTAAAAGTAGTTTGATTATTGTTGGGGCTTCCTAACTGTGTTGTCTTTACTAGAGTTGTTTGAGTTTCTTCTGCTCGTATTTTAGATTTGAACTATGGCTTGTATTATTTCTCTGACATGAACGAATTTAACGCGTATGAGGGCATTGTAAACTGTTTTTACGGTGCAAAGTTCACCGGAACAGAACAGATCCCGTAAATAGAATTATATTTCATTATAGCTCATTTTTTCCTTCCATCCCGGCGAGCCGTCTCCGGCCACGGCGTAGCTCGCCCTGGCGTCACGGCTCGCCCCGACGCCGCCCGCCTCGTCCTGGCGCCATCCGTTTCCAGCCATGCATGCAGTGGAGGAGCCCTGCGCCGCCCGCCCCCAATTGAGCTTGGCACTGCCCGTCCCCGATTGAGCTCGACACTGCCCGCCGTCACACGCACGTTCCTCGTCGTGGCCGCGCGAGCTCCCCCACCCTGCCCTGCTCTTCTCTGGTGTCACCCCGCCGTGATTCAGGCCGCCAGTGGACTGCTCCATCATGTCCGTGGACGGCCTTGTCTCGGCAGTGAAGGTCGAGCTGGCCACAATTCGGACCGGCGTCAAACAATTCTGGTGTGCGGCGGCTTCTTCCGACATTCGGCGACGTATTCCGGTGAGTTCCAGGTAGATTCTGGTCAATTCCGTGGCAGCGCGTTTGCTCCAACGAGGTTTGATCAGTTTACGGGTTGAACTGTATACTGCCTTCAAAACTACACATATAAGGTTTTCGCGGATGGATTTACTGTTCCCCTTAAAAAGTTTACGGGTCGAACAAGTTTTACGGGTCTGCTCCGCGTCGTTTTTCCGACCGAACTGTAAACACCTCGTTTTTTACGGGTTTGACCAGTTTACGATTCTGCTAGAGATGCTCTAAAGCACCTTCATATTCTCATATGTCATCGGCCATCGCCATGGCCTCCTCCTTCACCATGTGGTACAGGGGCCTCACATCGCCACGCCACGTCCAAATCGCGACAAAGCTACGTGACTCAAAAGGCCCAGTGCCAGCCCCACATTAATGTATGCCAACCTCTGAGCTCTATGGAGCCCCCGGAAGGGGGGTGGAGGAGACTGGTCCCATGAGGAGTGGTGTGCACCTGCACCACTGATGGAGGAGGCGCCTACACTTACGTCGCCAATGGAGAAGGAACATTTTCCCTCATTGTTCATAGAGGAGGAGAATTCTCCCTCATCGCCGATGGAGGAGCCTCCAATGTTGGGGTTCAGGAAGATTCTGTTGGCAATAAGTCGCAACGGGTTCAGTCGCGTGCGCGTGTGCGTGCGTTGGGCGCGTCGGTTTCGGGCCGTGGCGGGACTCGGGTGCATGCGTGTGGGCCCGAGGGTAGGTGTGTGTGTGTTTAGGCATGCATGCGTGCGCGCGTCTGGTAGCCAGCGAGATCATAGCAAGATCTAGTCATCTGCACCGGTAGTGTCCGCATCGTCCGCGTGCCTGCTCGGCGGGAGCACGAGCCTGGGAGGTGCGGTGCGTGGCGAGTCGGGGTGTGGGCACGGCAAGGCGTGTGCGGGCATGCCCGTATAAAGCCCGCCCCCGACCTGTGTAATTAGTGGAGCAGGTGAGTACGAGCTCAGAAGAGAAATACAGAGTGCGTCGTTGGAGCGACAGAGGTGTTCGAGCGCCTGAAAATACCCTGTGTTCATCTTCCTCGCATCAGACCTTGTCTCGGTGATTGCTGACGTGTTCCGGTTCCTCTTTGCGCGAACAATTGGTATCAAAGACTCGTGGAGGGGTGATTGCCGGCGACCATGTCACTGGTCCTGTATGGCAGTGGCGGTGCGTCGGGGTCGATGCAGATCCCGTCGTTGACTCGTACGAACTACACCTCCTGGGTGATCAAGGCGGAGGCGATCCTTGATGCCCGGGGGCTGTGAGGTGTGGTGGCACCGATGGAAGGTACAGCGGTGGACGCTGACAGGAGCAAGATGGCGCGGGCGATGTTGCTCACGGCGTTGTCGGAGGAGGTGCTAATGCAGGTGGCGCCGAAGCCTGTGGCGAAGAAGGTATGAGACTCCCTCAAAGTTCGCTTCGTCAGTGCCAATCGCGTGAAGGCCGCGTGGCTGGCGACAGTGCGCGGGGAATTTGACCGCATGCGAATGGACGACGGCGACGAGCTCGACGTCTACACCGCCAAGGTCTATGGCATGGCGACGAGGTACGCGATGCTTAGAGCGATGCTGGACAACACGACGATGGTGAAGTAGTTGCTCGACATGGTGCTGGATCGGATGTACGCTGCGGTGGCCGGCAACGAGCAGTTCTCCGACGTCAAGGGGATGGCCTTCGACGAGGCTCTCATGCGTCTGAAGGCATTCGAGGAGCGCACACGGCGGCGCACACAGGTCGATGACGAGTGGGCGGATGGGCAGCTCATGCTCACGGCAGCTAAGTGTAAGGCACGGCGGCGACAGAGGGACGGAGGCTCTGACGACGATGGGACGTCCAGCACGGCTTCGAACGGCTGAAAGAAGAGGCGTGGGCGCTGCTACAATTGCGGGCAGCGGGGTCACTTCAAGCTGCCCCAAGCCGCGGAAGGCGATGGCGGCGGAGCTGGCGCTGCTGGCGGACATTGGATACGCCCTCGGCGGGCCGGGATGTAACGCCCAAGATGCGATCGTATCCTTATTTTGGCACGAAGACCTCGATAGGGATAGAAGCGCATCTCATCATTTTGCAAGAATAGATATCGTGAGAAGTACATGTACAGAAGAGATGAGTATACAGAATTGGCTTACACTCGCCACAAGCTACATCAAGTTCACATAAATTCAACAACATAATCAATCATCATGAAGAAGAGTAGGGTCCGACTACGGACGAAAACAAACGATAAAAGAACGACGTCCATCCTTACTATCCTAGGCTGCCGGCGTGAAACCCATCCTAGATCGATGAAGAAGAAGAAACTCCAAATGAAACAATCATTACGCTCACGTCAAAGTGTCGCTTTACCTATACCTGCAACTGTTGTTATAGTAATTTGTGAGCCACATGGACTCAGCAATCTCATTTCCAAAGGTATCAAGACTAGCAAAGCTAAATGGTGAGTTATGGTTAAGTGTGAGGCTGCAGCAAGCGACTAAGCATTTAGTTGAGGTGGCTAACTTACGAGTACAAGAATAAAAGAGAGGGATGATATATGCATAGCGGACGTGAACTAATAATGATCAAATGAATGATCCTGAACGCCTACTTACGTCAAACATAACCCCACTGTGTCCTCTTCCGGATACAGAACTCACGAGAAGAGACAGTCACGGTTACGCACACAGTTGGCAAGTTTTTAATTGAGTTTACTTCAAGTTATCTGGAACCGGATGTTAAACAAAGTTTCCACTAACCGTGAGCACGACTTTCCGAAAGATTTAACCCTGCAGGGGTGCTCCAACTAGTCCATCACAAACTACCACACGCTGCGACGGAATGACCTCGATTAGGGAAAACCCATGATCTTCTCGGGTTCCTATTGGGAAAACCTCAACCTCGAGATAGCCCAAAGTATCCTCGGAATCCCACGAACGATACACTCGAGAAAGGTAAAACAAGTCCAGTAAAGCCGTCCGGCGTGTCGACGATCCCGATAGGAGCCGCATATCCCGTTCTTAGGACACAAAGGATAAGCTAGTGTATAGTGCCTGATAGAGATCACCCGAGTTTCCTTGGACCAGCATCATCAGCATTGGCCCTCCCTGTAGTATATTGAATTACTCCTCGGGTTCATGACGCCCTATGCATTTTAACGGTGTTTAGTATTATTATGTTGGACAAATATAGTACCAATGTTGGGCCTTGCCAAACGAGTTATATCCCAAAATGAAATTTAAGGGGGTCCGCATAACAACCCCAAGCATGTTAGGAGCACTCATTTATGGAATATGACACCGGTAGCCGAAACTAAGGCGCCAAAGGTGAAACAAAACACCAGGTTAGAAGGTCAAGCCTTCCACCTTTTAGCAAGTATATAGGTGCATTAAATTAATTAGCAATAAAATGGTGATATAATACGGAACCCATGTTTTCACATGGAAGCAACTGCATCTGCAACTAGCAATGCTATAAGAAGGCTGAGCAAGCGGTAACATAGCCAAACAGTGGTTTGCTGGGTTGTGGAAAAGGTTAGAGGTTTTTCATGACAATGTTGGGAGGCTGGCATTTAAGTGGTTGGTAGCGAGACATAGCAAAAGAAATGAGGCAACTAGCATGAAATTGATAGTAATGGTATCTAGGGAAATGATCATCTTTCCTGAGATCCGGCTTGGAAGAAGAACGAGTCCGTGAAACAGACGAACCAACGTAGTCGAACGGATCCTCATACTCCGAAGCGGATCGGAACTCTATCGAGAAGAAGCAAGCCGAAAATAAGAATCAACACACGATATTCACCACGGCACATGCACGATATGATGCACAACCTAATATGATGCATGTCCATTTTAATTATGCAAGGCATGGCATGGCAATTCACAACAATCAAATACTACACATTAAGTGAAGCTCAATATGCAACGAGTTGCATATTGACGAAACTCCACATACGAATTATTTAGTTTACTCCCGTTTATGTATACGGCAATATTAAATGTTTTTTGAACATGGCAAGAGGTGAAGCACTAATAAACTACATATCTAGGCATTTTAAATGATGTCGGAAACGACATATAGCATTTTCGAAACGACCCCACATAATAACTTTGAAATCTGTCCAAATCTGTCGTAAACATATTTTAAGTTTGCTAAACGGCAAAATAGACTAGAGCATGTGAAATTACACGTCATTCTAGTCGGTTTACATATATATAACTTATCTCCAACAGAGCTACGGTTACCTAGCTACGAATTAAACCGATTTAGCATGACATCACACAAACGAGGCAAACAGTATGGTTAACGGGTAGGTCAGGCCCAAGTGTGTGTGCAAATAAACAGAACATGGCAAAATAAATTAGGGGCGCGGCTAGGATTCAAACCAGGGAACTCCTCGCGGGTTGACCAGCTCGACTACGGCATGTGCTACTGATAATGAAGGGCGTAAAATTAACATGAATTAACATGAATCAGCTAAACGCAAGGTGCTGGGATTAGAACCCCAGATCTCTGGGATGGAATCAGGTGATGCTAGACAATTCGCGTGTGCAGCTCGGCTCATAAATTCGCACATGTGTCCTAAAATATGAAAGAAACACGGGTCTTCTTCCCCACAACGCACGCATGCAATGGCAGTCAACAGAACATGCGAAAATTGCGGCTTTGGACCTGCACTGGTGGAACATGCGGGAACCGGACGCGAATGGCACTGGTGGAGGCTTACTTTAAAAAACCGACCCAAAAATCGAATCGGAATAGTTGTCGGTTCAGGTTTTTATCGGTCGGACCACCGGTTCACCGATTTGATCGTCGGTTTTTTCAGCAAAAAAAATAAATGTTCAGTAATATATGTGCTAATATAGTGTGAACAATGGTTAAATAAAACTATTTTCATGTAGTGGACAACAAAGTAGCATAGCCGAGTTGGTTATAGGGCCGTGGACAGGCCTCGCGTATTGCTCACACGACCTCGGACCGAATCTCACTTTTCCAAATTTCCATTAAAATATTTTCGTTGTTTTCCCGGTTTTCACTGGTTTTCCAGAAAACTAGCCGGTTCGACTGGCTTTCTCCGTTCCGATTGCAGAACGGTCTTATTAGCTTAAACCCCCGATGAGGCTGCTGGTTCCGGTTTTTTCCGGTCCGACCGTCGATCCGGTCTGATTTTTTAAACTAGGGGAGGGGGGGTCCATGTCCAACACAGCCATGGTGGTGCTGGCCTTCTGCTCCCACTAGGCAGGAATGATGGCAAGTGGGGCTAGAGCTCGTGCGCCAGATCCATGGCGCCAGCTCGTCGGCTGAGCATGGGGACGACAGCGGAGGGGCTCGCGCAGCACCAGCAACGGCAAAACGAGCGGGTCCAGCGGCGCTTGGCGTGGATCCGAGCGAGGCCTTGGGGTTCCTCGCAGCAGAGAAAAGAGAGATATGTCCATGGTGAGAGAGGAGCAGAGAAATGAAGAAGGGAGTTGGCGGCCATGGCGGGATGCTCACCGGGGAAATCGAGCTCGAGGCGATGGCGAGCACAGGAGCTTGGCTGCGGCTCTTTGAGGGTGTTCCGATGATGACGACCGGAGCAGAGACGGCGAGGCAACCGCAGGGCTGAGCGGCAGCAGAGGAAGCTTGGGCTTCCGATCTAGATCAGGATCGTGGGCAGCGGTTGCGGGGTGAGCGGGGTGAGCCCTGGGGCCGTTGCATCTGAGCTCCGGCGGTCCAGATCGGATGGGGATGGCTGTGGCTGGTTGGCTCGGTGCTGAACACGAGGAGGAAATGAAGAGGGCAGTGGCGGCGATGGGATGGGACAGTTCTCCTAGAATTTAGGGCTGGACCTCTATTTATAGCCTATGGTCTATATGAGGTCTAATTACAGCCTCCGATTTAGATCGGACGGCCAAAAACAATAGGTTAGGAAATCCAATTGACAAACCGATGATGGTTTGGGGTATTATGGGGTTGATCCGGACGCAACGGTCATGACCGCAGGTTTCAGGTTCCGGGAGGTTTCCGGACTGGTTGCGTGCATGTCAGTGCACTCTGTAGAGGGGCTAGGCATAGAAGAGAGGGAAAATGGGCAACCCGGCGACAGAGTTTAAAATGCAGAAACGTCTCACAATTTATAGGATATAGTGCCGCTATAGGTTTAATGGCGCGGTTATCAAACGAACTCCGATTTCAACGAAATTTGGCAGGCGGCCTACCTACATACAATAAGACCGCACGCCAAGTTTCAACTCAATCCGAGAAAGTTTAATCCACACTTTCAAAAACAATATTTTAACGATGCCGGGGGCGCGGGCGTGTGTGGTTCGTCTCAAAACGGTCAACAGCAAAACAGAGAGAACCGGCAACTAATAACGGATGCAAGTTTTGAAAACTTACGGCAACAGAGTGCCCATGCAATGCGGATGATGCAAATGATGCGATGATGAGTGCGTGAAACAATCTAATCACACGGCGGCAACAGAATAAAAGGGGAATCTTCTAGAGCGTCGGTCTTGGGCTGTTACAACTCTCCTACACTAACAAAAGATCTCGCACCGAGATCTTAGAATGAAAAGGGGAAGAGGAAAAAGAAAGGAAGAGGTAAAACTGAGTTGCTTCTGTGACAAACGAGTGAAACCAACGATCCTTGAAGGTTGCAACGAGATTAAGAATGACATAAGGAACAAGCAAGAATTCAATCAAAATTTCGGTAGCACTTCGGTAGGAAATTGAGGCAAATTTTGATAAGATAGAAGATCTTAAAAAAAGGACAAAACATTCCGGTTAAATGAATAAGAAAGGAAAGAACACGATCTTGATAGAATTAGATACGTTGGAGACGTATCAGCCTCTTCTGATGCGTCCGTGGAGGAAGCTGCTGCTGCTATCAACTGTCCGGATGAAGTTGACAGAACCATGCAATTTTAGGCTATTTCCACGAAGAAAGGTAAATCAAAAGCCAAAACTCCTTTAGTGGAATCACAAGTACGCAGATGCACGAGAGGGTCGGTTCGGAGGGATGGATTCAAGCATGTGTTTCCTGAGCTAGCATCAGAGCCAAAGAAGAAGAAGTCGTGCAGTAGGCCTATCTAGGAGGCCAACACTTGAAGACCAGAGCATAAGGAAGCAGATGTCCCACCTCCCACATCGATCAAGGCGCTTTAGGTGATTGGTCATCACCTTGGAATCGAGGAAGGCAAGCTACTCTCCAACGGGTTTGGCGCGCCCATAAGTCTGCCTTTAAATGTCTGCTTTGCCTCTCTGGTAGACAACTATGTCTTATTGTGATGTCTTATAAGTTTATGTCAGTACTATGTTGTGACATGTTATCTTTGGCGTGTCTATATGTCGCTTGTTACTATGTAACTCGTTGATGGCTGCTACTTACCTGGGATATTAATGAATAGTCATAAGCATAGAAACTAGAATGTACTATGTTGGAATGTCCGAGGGCTAAATTCTCCGGCTAGGCAGAGAGCCGTGCGCCAAAAAATGGAGGAGAGCCAATGTGATGTCGCCTGCTTCCAAGAAACTAAGTGTGGTTCGTATACACTCAAGGAGATTCGGTCTTTCTGCCCAAGATAGTATGATCATTTTGCTTTTGCCCCTTCTCATGGCGCTTCAGGGGGATCTTTTGGTGGTATGGAACTCTGCGATTCTCCATGGTGATTTAATGGAGAGAGAATCATTTGGAATGGTATTTAAGTTCACCTCCAAAGAGAGTGTTGATGTTTGGACATTAGTCAATGTTTATAGACCATGTGAGGGGGAATTAATAGACATCTTTGTTGAGTGGCTATATAATTTGCAGATTGCTTTTGAGGAGAACTGGCTTTTGTTGGGAGATTACAATTTCATTAGATACCATGAAAACAGAAATCTGTCAGGTGGGGATATGAATGTTATGCTCATCTTCAATGAAATCATTGGGCATTTGGGTCTAGTTGAACTACCTATTAAAGGGGGATCCTACACTTGGTCTAATATGCAATATAATCCACTTCTAGAGCAACTACATTGGTTTTTTACTTCCACCAGCTGGATCACATGTTACCCCCTCACTGAAGTTTTGCCTTTGGCCAGAATTGCCTTTCATCATGTGCCTTGTGTGGTTGTCATCACCACCTCAATCCCCAAAACCAATATCTTTAGATTTGAGAATTATTGGACCAAGGTGGAGGGTTTCTTGGAATGTGTTGCCAAATCCTGGAATAAGCCTTCTTATAAGAGAGAACCTGCAGGTATTCTCACTCACAAGCTTAAAACCCTGATACATGATCTTAAACATTGGAAATTGGGAATTTCTAAGATGAAAAATTTCATTGACAAATGTAATAAGGTGATTGAATGGATTGACAGTTTGGAGGAGCTAAGATCTCTATTCAGGCGGGAATTTCATTTCAAAAAGATTGTCAAGGCACACCTACAACATTTGTTACATTTGTAGTTTCTTTACTCGAAAAACAGGTGTACTATAAGATCAATCGAGATAGGGAAAGAGAATACTAAGTTCTTCCATGCCATGGCCTCTGAGAGACATAGAAGGAATTATATTGCCAACCTGACCCCTGTTGATGGCATAGTGATTTCAAAGCATGGTCAAATGGAGGGGATTCTTTGGTCTTGATATAAAGGTCGTATGGGCACAGCTAAAGGAATCACTATGGGTTTTGATTTGCCTAATCTTATTAAGCCAGTGCAGGGATTAGATGTGTTGACCAAACCCTTCACCCAGGAGGAAATGGACCAGGTGGTCAAATGCATGCCTGTGGACAAGGCACCAGGTCCATATGGTTTCAATGGGTTGTTTCTTAAAAAGTGTTGGTATATCGTTAGAAAAGAATTTTATGCACTTGCTAATAACCTTTTTGAAGGGAAAGCAAATCTAGAAAGTTTTAATAATTCATCCATCACCCTAGTTCCAAAGAAAGCCTCACCATAGTATGTTGGGGATTATAGGCCCATATCTTTGACACGCTTGGGTATCAAATTCATCACCAAGATGGCTGCTAATAGATTGTAAACTGTCATTATTGATTGTGTTCATAAAAATCAGTATGGATTTATGAAGACTAGAACCATTCAGGACTGATTGGTTGGACCCTTGAGTACTTGCATCAATGCCATCAGTCAAAAAGACCAATTCTCATTCTTAAAATGGATTTTGAAAAAGCTTTTGACTCTATTGAACATGAGGTCATCCTAGATATACTAAAGTATAAAGGGCTCAATAGCAAATCGAGAGGATGTATTCATCAGTTCCTCACCTCTGGGCCCTCCTCCATTCTTCTTAATGGTGTCCCTCGAAAGCATTTTCATTGCAAGGCTGGTGTCGGACAGGGAGATTCCATCTCCCCTTTACTCTATGTTCTAGCAGCAGATTTGCTCCAGTTTGTTGTTAATGATATGTTAGCCAAGGGACACATTCAGTTGCCAATTACATGCCATGACAAGGATTTTCCTATTGTCCAATATGCTGATGATACTTTGATTGTTTTTCCTACTCGGGAAGGACAGTTGAAGGCTCTGAAATAGATGCTTCAGGTTTTCACTAGATCAACAGGCCTACACATTAACTTTGAGAAATCATCAATGGTGCCAATCAATATTTCCTTAGATGAGACTTCCTCAGGTCTTTGGCTGTAAAGTCGGTACTATGCCTTTTACATATATTGGTCTGTCGGTTGGCGCCTCACCGCCCAAGATGGAGCACCTGATGCCTCTAGTTTCATGCATGGAACGAAGGATGTTCTCTAGTTCTTCTTTCCTGGCACAACAATAGAAGCAAGACCAATTATCTCATCTTTATTACGCAATTCTTTCTTATGATGTTTTCTATTAAACTTGGTGAAATTAAACTCATGAGAATCACCACCAAAAGTAACACCGATAGTTTGTTTACGACAATCTATAGTAGCATTAACGGTGTTCAAGAAAGGTCTACCAAAGATAATTGGACAAAAGTCATCTTGTGGGGAACCAAGAATGAGAGACTCAGTAGGATATTTTGTTTTCCCACACAAAACTTCAACATCTCTAACAATCCCAAGTGATGTGATGGTGTCTCTATTAGCAAGTTTAATAGTAGCATCTATGTCTTATATTTGAGCGGGTGCTATTTCCTCCATAATTTCTTGATACGAAGTAAAGGGAATAGCACTTACGCGAGCACCTGTATCACATAAACCATGGTAACAATGATATCCTATTTTAACTGAGACGACACGCATGCCAACAACTGGTCTATGTTTATCTTTCCCATGAGGGTTAGCAATTCTAGCAGTTTCACCACACAAGTAGATAACATGCCCATCAATATTTTCTTCCAAGAGATCTTTAACCATAGCAACATTAGGTTCTACATTAAGTTGTTCAGAAGGTTTAGGTGCTTTAATATCACTTTTGCGAACCACAGTTGAAACCTTAGCATATTCTTTTATCTTAATAGGAAAAGGAGGATGACTCCTCGGCCTTCAAACCCCGAGACAACGTCGACCGGCAGCTTCACAATGCCCAAAGCATGGCAGGTAAAGCACGGCACCGGTCATCGATCTAGGGTTGGCATCAACATTGTAGGGGTACCTACGCCTATAGTCTCCTCTAGACTTGGTGGACCGAGGGGGATACATAGCATAGTGACTGTCGGCGACCATCGTTCAGAACATCTCAGACGACGCCAAGCCGCAACATGAGGCACCGGTCCAAAGGTCAACAGACCATTGTCCCGTCCATCACATCCACAAACTGACACCGACGAACCTCAAGCACCCACCTTGGCTTGACCTGCGACGACCCAAAGCCGATAAGCCTGACTCCAATGTGAGAACGCGTCGGACCTTGCTCAGGGAGCACCCAACCCAGGGCAGGAGGACCATGTCAAAATCCATACCTAGCGGGTGGTTAGTCTGTGTCGCTGGCCCATTGCTGACACACAAAACTCCGTGAGGTGAGTGTCGCCCCATCAATAGGGAGGCCGCTCATCGCGGCCAAAAATTCCGACCGCCGAGCAGCCGCGCCAACGCTAGGCCGACCTCCCCAATGCTTCCCCATGCCAAGATCCGCCACCACCAGTCCAAGGCACGGCCACCACCTACCTCCCACTCTCCTGCCTCCACGCGTGCGAGAAGGATCGTCGGAATCCGCCGCCTTCATCAGTCGCGCCCGGCGTTCCCTGGCCGTTCGACCACGCCGCATCCAGCCCAAGGATTGGGCACATGCAGGGCACCACAACACTCTCACATGCCACCCACCAGCATGGGGTCATACGAGCCCCTTCCTCTGCCCCAAGGCCGCCCAACCATGCCGCCTCCAGCCCAAGTTGTAGGGACATGCAGAGCACCAGAGCATTGTCGTGTGCCACCCACCAGTCGGGGGCATACCAGCCCCTTCCACTACTCAGATTCGAGCAGGTCCACCGCTACCTGCACCTTGTCGTGCCACCTCCATAAAGGAATTGTGTCGCTGCCCCAAATGTGCCACGCCCACCGGAGCCCTCAATTGTTGTTGCTTGGGCAGTGCTACATGATCGTGCGACGGTGCGAGAGAGAGACCTTGGAGGCCTTTTAGGCTTCGGATATAATGTATGAGATGATTGGTTGTTAGTGGATTGTAGATAGGACCTAGGCTACAATGGCCATGGCCCGGGTCGTAGCGCTCGATTTCTTTGTTAATTGTAGCAATTTTGACATTGTTTGGTATTGTACGAAATGTTCCGCCTCGGGCTTGCCCGGGACCTTGCCCAATCCCAGCTACACCACTGGTAGATGGGCTGGCAACCAAAACATACTAGCAAATGTGTAGAAATCTTGTGGAGGTCATAGCTCAGTTGGGCCCCAACAAAGCTTCGTCTATGTAAGTCGGTTCACTAGAAATTCCGATATCTTTCCCTAATAATAAAGCAGCTACTGCTTCTGTCGTCCATCGTGGTGGTTTTGCAAAAAAGCCCATGACATTTTGTGTGTTCAACCCGCACTCCCTTTTTAAGTGAAAAAAGGGAAAACGGTTCGTTTAATTTGGTATATATAAATGCCACATCTATTTCAGCATAGTCATGGACCTAGCCCAATGGCCGACGCACCGACGCCTTGCTACACCACTAGGAGGAGACCTCAGTTCGACTCCGGCACCGCCCCGTTTTTCCTATTGCTTCATTTTTTGTGTAAATTCAAATGCTTTTGCAACATTCATATCTTTTAAATCCTAACTCCAAATCTAACATGTTATACATGAAAATCGCTCAGAAAAAAGTGAAGATTTCAAATATGCTATTATTTTGCATGTTACTTTCTACAATAAAGTTTATTGTGCAATATTAATTAATACCTTCTTTATATTGGTTATTTTGAAAATGCCTATTACACATGTTTCTTCTCCCATTTAATTTGAGTAGATATAACAGTTTAATGCTCTCACAAAAGATAGAGTTGACACTATAGCGGATGTTGATTCCTACTAGCTACCATATGTTAAAGGTTATAATATGTACATAGTTATCCTATTTTCCATTGTGCACAATAACCAATCAATATACGATGATGTATACTAAACTGTTGATATGAGGTTTATGTAAACAAGTGAATTAATGTTGACCTTCATATTTATTTAAATTGTGCCCATAAAGATTTTTTTAAACACACTAAGTACACTAAAAAAATCATGCAGTCATTACATTTTTATGTAACACTATTTATCATGTTGTTTGTTGTCAAAGGATTTACAAATATCGTCCAATATGTATAAGGGGGTAAAAAAATTTCCGTTGCAACGCATGGACATGTTTGCTAGTCTATATCTTCAAGTGTTGTGAGCGTAAGAATTAATTCACGGGATAATGGCTACCCTGGTTGATGATGGTGTCATGTGGTTTATTTGAATAGCAGAAATTATTGGTTGAAGGGGGTGCAGTCAGGGGCAATGCAAGGCCCCGACGGGTGAGATGGACATAGTAAGACATCCTTTGGTTCAATGACGGATCCGGGACCCAAGCCCGGGGAACTGGGCCAGGGGTGCAAAGAATACATGCTTCATTCACTGTAGCATCTGGGGGTATATACAGACACTTTAGGAGTATTGTAGCATCCTCAGGCCTGGGGCTTGGCCCACTTCTGGCTCCGCCACTGCTTTGGTTCATAGGATATGGAAATGTCATAAAAACTACAAAATTCTTATTGTTTAGAATTCTTACAAAATTTCTGAAAAACAAAGGAAGGCTAAAGAGAAAAGGAAACTACCAGAGATCAGACAAGTGATTCATAGCATTCCGTCGGATTTTGTCCATAGAGCGTGAGTCATCAACTTGGTAGTTTCTACTTTCTCCGTTCTTAAATATAAGTCTTTTAGAGTTTTCAGTAGTAAACTACATACAAAACAAAATAGGTGAATCTACACTCTAAATTATGTCTATATACATCTGTATGTAGTCTTCTAATGCAACCTTTAGAAAAAATTATATTTAGGAACGGAGGGAGTATGTACGTATAATTTGTTTCCGGCATTCACAAAGGGGCTAGGATTAGGTTACCATTTCAAGTTATTCCCCACTATCTTTTGGAAAGATAGGATGTTGTTTCGTTATCGGAAAATGCACTATTCAAAATACTGGGACTTAGGGTTGTTTCATTATGAACCGAGTAACTGGATCGAGCGATCCACTCTCTTTCCAGTTGACAGTAGAGATTCACTTGTTAGAGCATCTCTAGCACTCCATGTATAACACCGATTCACAAAACGCGTTTACAATTCGTGAAAAAATGACTTTACGGGTTGGCGCCGGTGTGGGCAAAGTCATACCCCGTAAAATGAACTCGTAAAAAAATAATCTCTAAATATACCGATTTTAGCTCATTTTTTTCTTTTGGTCGTCCTCTTCCTCACGTCAATCTGAAATCGCACAGGACGGCCATCGGCGAACGGGTGGACAAGGAAGATGCGGAGCGGCCGTTGACGGACGGACGGCTAGGACGGGGCAGGCGACGGTCAGACTTCTCCACGAGCTAGAGCTAGCTAGCTCGTTCGAATCGATTCGGTCAGAGCTACGTAGCTAGCTAGCGTCGTTGGAATCGGAGGACAAAATCACTGTTCTGACCTTAATACGTGAAGAATTGCACAAAATGAACTCGTCAGGAAAGTATTTCACGACCTGACCCTTTTAGAAACGCCACATCCCACGGCGTTGCTGGTCAACTAAGAAACGCCGATCTACCTCGTGTTGCTGGTCATCTAAGAAACGTCGTTCTACCCCACGTTTCTTCTTCTTGGAAACGCCAAGTTATGTGGCATTTCTACCTTTTCGTGAAACGCCATTTTCCCTGACGTTGTTGTCTTAGATACTTATTAGGAGCCAGCCTCACCCACCACTCACCACTCACTCTCTTCTCCCCATTCACCTATCCCAAGCTCCACCCCCTTTTCCCCTTTGTCTCCCCCACTTGTCCCCTCTCAAATCCTTCCAAAAGGATTGGTTTGGTCCGTGGATCCGGTGTCATTTCCATTCCTTGAGGTAATCTCCTTCATCTCACAAATTTTTATTGGTTGGATTTGTCTATTTGGGTGGTTTTTTGTTCATGTGTTTTCTAACCATAGTTTTGAACATTATTCCAAAATATGATGTTCTTAGTGTATACTAATGAGTATAGTTGTTCCAATAATGTTGCATTGTATTGGTTGGGTTATGCTTATTGTTAAGATTTAGGGTTAGGGTTAGGGTTTGGGTAATGCTTAATTTGGATGGACGTAGATGTTTCTTAGTTGTTTTGTAAGGAATGTGTTATACTTAGCATTGGTTCTTTTGTTCCCTTTTTTAGATGGACAAGACTGTGAATATTCATTATGTTGACAAAGAGGCATTCATGAATGTTGATATTGTTGACAAGTATGAGGAAGTGTTGATATTTCTTGAGAGTCCTACTTATGAAGAGGTTGTGGAAGAAATGAGGATAAGATTGAAGTGGGTTGATCCAAGTGACCAAGTTGAATTATTAGGAATATATGATGTTGGATCGGCACACAAGTATCGAATCAAGACAATGCCTATCAATTCCAATTTGCATTGGGTTGCATACAAGGAGGTTGTTGCATCCTCGGTAGTCAAGTCACTCGAAGTGTTTGCAAGTATGGTGGTCAAGGCTCCTATTTTTCATGTTGACTTGAACCAAGCCTTAGTAGATGATTTGAGCCCGATTAGTAGTGTGCCACCTATTGTGAGCATAAAGTTGAAGTGGAAGCCAATGAGTATCCCCAATATGAGTTTGGAGGTAGTGCACCGATCGAAGATGATGGTCATGACTCCGACGAAGAGTACGAGAGGCACCACAACATTGTTGGTGATGTAGAGGCTCAAGTAAGGCATGATGACATGGATCCTGACATTGTCTATCAGCGTGCTTGTGTGGATGACTCGGATGATGAAGGCCCGGTAATGAGTTGGACGAGGATGGCTTCACTGAGAAAGAAGCGGAGTGGTATACAAAAATCACCGATAGGGATCACAAAGTTCCCTTGTTTTGTGATGTTAGCCTTGCAGATAAGGCAATAGTCCACGATGACATGAGCAAGACAATTGAGGCTAGAATGTTCCCAAGTAGCACACCCCGCGCGATTTATATGTCTTACCTAAAGAAAGGTTTGATGTTCGAGCACATGCTATAATTCAAGATGTGGTTGTGTGAGTATGTCATCAAACACTGCAGGCCTTTCATAGTTGTTCACTCGGACTGCAACCAGCGAAACTAGGTGAAATGCGAGGTAGAAAAATGCAAATGTAAAGTCAATGAAGACTCACGAAAGATGGTTGGTGGAAGATAAGTAGTTGCAAAGCCACTCACCAATGCACACCATCGACCGATGAAGCACCAACGACACACCATCAACTAACCTCGGAATTCATCAGTTATAAATACCAGAAACATATAGCTGAGGGTCCAACCATTAAAGTGAAGTTGTTGATGAGTTGGGTTTACGAGAGGTTTGGATATAAGGTCAACTACGGGAAGACATGGAAGGCCAAGCAAGTCGCTCTTAGAATGTTGTACGGTGTATGGGAAGAGGTGTACAACATGCTACCGATGTCCTATAGAAACCCCAGAATGTACCACTATGTCCAAGATACTCAAGGAGTGTTCCGTCGTGCCTTTTGGACGTTTGGCCCATGCATTGCAGCTTTTGAGCATTGTCGTTCGATTTTGTCTATAGATGGAACATTCTTGACAGGCAAATACAAGGGCACACTAATGATAGCAATGGCACATGATGCTAGTGATCAGGTGTTGCCTTTGGCATTTGCTTTGGTGTCCATGGAGAACCAAGACAACTGGGAATGGTTCATGAGACTTCTGAGAAGCACGGTCATTCCTCCGAATAGGGAGGTATGCATCATATCTGATCGGCACCAAGGCATATTGAAGGCCGTCGATGTTCACATGCTAGGGCATGCGAGGCTTCACCATCGATGGTGCATGAGGCACTTCATTGCAAACTTTTACAGGGATTGTAAGAACAAAGATCTGGCGAAGGATCTTAACTCCGCATGTGTGGCCTTCTCCGTTGAGTCGTTCATGAAACGATTGAACATAATCTATGAGAAGGCAAATGAAGGTGGGAAATATTTCCTAGAGGATAAAATTGATGAGAGACACAAGTGGTCACGGGCATGTGATGTAGGAGGCATGAGATATGGCGACATGACAAGCAATCTTGTTGAGTGCTTCAACTTTGTCTTGAAGGGTTCCCGTCAGTTGCCGGTGACGGCAATAGCGGAATATACCTTCTACAAGCTCAGTGAGTATTTTCTGAAGCACTACGATGAAATAGACAAGTGGATTGGTGAGAGTGAGAAGCCTCCCAATGAGATTTATCCGAAGAAGGTTGCTGAGTGGCTAGAGTTTCAAAAATACAAGTCAGCCATCCAGCGAGCCACTTGCTTCAATAATGTTGAAATGAAATACCAAGTGGATGGGCCAGATGGGACAACGAGAGATGGGCAATCATATGGTGGTCGCTCATTTACGGTGGCCCTTCGGATGCGGCACTGCACTTGTGGGCGGCCTAGTAAGTACCATTGTACATGCTCGTAGATGATGATGGCATGTCGCACAAGGAATTTGCCCTTCTCTGATGGTGTAGTTGTGAGGTTGCATGAATTCAACTTGCAAACTCATAAGTTAACATTGGCATTGATATTCCACCCTTTTCTTGACCCATCACAGTGGCCAGAGTATCACAGCCCTAATATTAGTCCGGATCCAGAGATGATGGTACAACCGAAGGGTAGAAGGAGAACAAAATAATACAGGAATGATACGGATGAACTCATGAGCACCAGAGAGTTCGGTAGTGGACATTTCATGGAGCCACGTGATAGGAACCAATGCGGTGATTGCAATGAAATGACACACAATAAGAGGACTTGCAAAACAAACAAAACTTCAGAAGGTCACAATGCTTCTGCTAGTGAAGGGGGTGGCAGAGGTGGTTCAAGTGCTGGTGGTAGAGGTGGTTCAAGTGGTGGCCTTGGTGTGGGCCGAGGAACCGGCGGTGGTAGACGTGGTGGTTCAAGTGGTGGCCTTGGTGTCGGCCGAGGATCCGGCGGTGGTAGACGTGGTGGTTCAAGTGGTGGCCTTGGTGTGGGCCGAGGATCCAGCGATGGTAGACGTGGTGGTTCAAGTGGTGGCCTTGGTGTGGGCTGAGGATCCGACGGTGGTAGACGTGGTGGTTCAAGTGCTCATGGTGGTGCTGGTCGTAGAGGAGGTTTTATGGGTAGAGGTCCGGGTGGTGGTAGAGGAATGTTCGGATACCTAGAAGGACCATTTCCGTACGTTTGATACATTTCAATATTATTGTCATGTTGTACATTTTCATCATGTTGTTTTTGTTGGAAATATGCCCTAGAGGCAATGATAAAATAGTTATTATTATATTTCCTGTTTCAAGATAATCGTTTATTATCCATGCTATAATTGTATTGAATGAAAGCATAGATACATATGTGGATATATAGACAAAACAATGTCCCTAGCAAGCCGCTAGTTGGCTAGCTAGTTGATCAAACATGGTTAAGGTTTTCTAACCATATGCAAGTGTTGTCACTTGATAACTGGATCACATCATTAGGAGAATCATGTGATGGACTAGACCCAAACTATGAACGTAGCATGTGATCGTGTCATTTTATTGCTACTGTTTTCTGCGTGTCAAGTATTCATTCCTATGACCATGAGATCATGTAACTCACTGACACCGGAGGAATACCTTGTGTATCAACCGTCACAACGTTACTGGGTGACTATAAAGGTGCTCTACAGGTATCTCCGAAGGTGACCTTTGAGTTAGCATGGATCGAGACTGGGATTTGTCACTCCGTGTGACAGAGAGGTATCTCGGGGCCCACTCAGTAATACAACATCACATACAAGCCTTGCAAGCAATGTGACTTAAGTGTAAGTCACGGGATCTTGTATTACGGAACGAGTAAAGAGACTTGCCAGTAAGGAGATTGAAATAGGTATAGGGATACCGACGATCAAATCTTGGGCAAGTAACAAACCGAAGGACAAAGGGAATGTTATACGGGATTATATGAATCCTTGGCACAGAGGTTCAACCGACAAGATCTCCGTAGAATATGTAGGATCCAATATGGACATCCAGGTCCCTCTATTGGATATTTACCGAGGAGTGTCTCGGGTCATGTTTGCATAGTTCTCGAACCCGTAGGGTCTGCACACTTAAGGTTCGATGACGTTTTAGTATAGTTGAGTTATATGTGTTGTTAATCGAAGGTTGTTCGGAATCTCGGAGGAGATCACGGACGTCACAAGGGTTTTTGGAATGGTCCAGAATCGAAGATTGATATATAGGATGGTTTCATTTGGTCAGCGGAAAGATTTCGGGCATTACCGGCAGTGTACCGGGAGTGACGAATGGGTTCCGGGTATTCACCGGGAGGGGCCCACCCACCCAGGAGTGAGCCCAGTGACCCTAGGGTGGCGCACCAGACCTTAGTAGGATGGTGAGGCCAGCCCAAGAGGGCTATGGCGCCACAAGAGAAAAATACCAAACGAAAAGAAAAAACAAGGAAAGAGGGAGGTGGGAAGGAAAGAGTGGACTCCTTCCCCCAAACTGAATTGGGGTGGGAGTCCACCTCCTCCCAATTGACCGGCGCCCTTGGGGCTCCCTTGAGCCCCAAGGCTATCCCCTCCCCTCCTCCTATATATATTGGTGGTTTTAGGGCGTTTGAGACACAACTTTGCCACGTGCAACTCAAACCTATACCACGTAGTTCTTCCTCTAGATCGGATTTCTGCGGAGCTCGGGCGGAGCCCTGCAAGAGTAGATCATCACCACCACCGGCGCGCCGTCATGCTGCCGGAGAAATCATCTACTTCCCCGTATCTCTTGCTGGACTAAGAAGGCGGAGATCGTCATCGAGTTGTACGTGTGCTGAACGCGGAGGTGTCGTCCGTTCGGTGCTAGATCGGTACGGATCGTGGGACGACGGTGATTTGAATCACGAAGATGTACCACTACATCAACCACGTTTCTTAACGCTTCTCGCTTGACGATCTACAAGGGTATGTGGATCCAATCTCCCTCTCGTAGATGAACATCACCATGATAGGTCTTCGTGTGCATAGGAAAAATTTTGTTTTCCATGCAACGTTCCTCAACAGTGGCATCATGATCTAGGTTCATGCGTAGATGTTATCTCGAGTAGAACACAAAAGTTTTTGTGGGCGTTGATGTTCGATTTACTTCCATTCTTAGTCTTTTCTCGATTTGGCGGTATTGTTGGATTGAAGCGGCCCGGACCGACATTACTCGTACACTTATGAGAGACTGGTTTCATCGACCAACATGCAACTCATTGCATAAAGATGACTGGCGGGTGTCGGTTTCTTCAACTTTAGTTGAATTGGATTTGACCAAGGCGGTCCTTCGAGAGGGGTTAAATAGCAATTTGCACATCTCCGTTGTGGTTTTTGCGTAAGTAAGATGCGATCATACTAGATACCCATAGCAACCACGTAAAACATGCAACAACAAATTAGAGGACGTCTAACTTGTTTTTGCAGGGTATGCTGGTGATATGATATGGCCAAAGACATGATGTGATATATTGGATGTATGAGATGATCATTTTGTAATAGTTAATATCGACTTGCACGTCGATGCTACGGCAACCGGTAGCAGCCATAGGGTTGTCTTTAAACTAAGTTTGTGTTTGCATATGTTTTTACTATATTGCTAGGTTGTAGCTTTAGTAGTAATAGCATAGATAGCACGACAACCTCAATGGCGGCACGATGATGGAGATCATGGTGTGGCGCCGGTGACAAGAATATCATGTCGTGCTTTGGTGATGGAGATCAAGAAGCACAAGATCATGGCCATATCATGTCACTAAAATTTCAAGATGAAATTGTGTTCTCCCCGACTATGCACCGTTGCGACAGTTAGTAGTTTCGAGACACCACATGATGATCGGGTGTGATAGACTCAACGTTCACATACAACGGGTGCAAAACAGTTGCACACGCGGAAGACTCGGGTTGAACTTGACGAGCCTAGCATGTGCAGACATGGCCTCGGAACACAAGAGACCGAAAGGTCGAGCATGAATCATATAGTTGATATGATTAGCATAGAGATGTTTAACACTAAAACTATACTCAACTCACGTGATGATCGGACTTGAGTTAGTGGATTTGGATCATGCGCCACTCAAATGACTAGAGGGATGTATTTATTGAGTGGGAGTTTATTGGTAATTTGATTAGTTAAACTCTAATTGTCTTAAACATAGTCTAAGTCCACTTTGCAATATTTTATGTTGTAGATCAATGGCTCACGCAGTAGCAACCCTGAATTTCAATATGCTCCTAGAGAAAGCTAAGTTGAAAGATGATGGAAGAAACTTTGTAGACTGGGCACGTAATCTTAGGCTCATCCTACAAGCTGGGAAAAAGAATTATGTCCTTGATGATGTGCTTGGAGATGAACCACCCGCTACGTTTGACCAAGATGTTTTGAATGCTTGGCAATCGCGTAAGGAGGACTACTCAGTAGTTCAATGTGCAGTCTTGTATGGCTTGGAACCGGGACTTCAGCGGCGCTTTGAGCGTCATGGAGCATATGAGATGTTCCAGCAGTTGAAGTTTATCTTTCACAAGAACGCCCGGATCGAGAGGTATGAGACCTCCGATAAATTCTATGCTTGCAAGATGGAGCAGAATTCGTGTGTCGGTGAACATGTGCTCAAAATGTCTGGGTACTCAAACCGTCTAGCTGAGCTGGGGATTGAACTCCCGCAAGAGGCTATCACTGACAGAATTCTTCAATCACTGCCACCTAGCTACAAGAGCTTTGTGTTGAACTATAACATGCAAGGGATGAACAAGTCACCCAGCGAGTTATTCGCGATGCTGAAAGTCGCAGAATCAGAACTCTAGAAAGAGCATCAAGTGTTGATGGTCAATAAGACCACTGATACGTCTCAAACGTATCTATAATTTTTTATGTTTTCACATTGTTATCTTGCCTTCTTTGTATGTTTTATGTACCTTTTTATATCTTTTTGGGACTAACTTATTAATTCAGTGCCAAGTGCCAGTTCCTGTTTTTTCCGTGTTTTTGACTTTTTTAGATCTGATTTTGGAACGGAGTCCAACCGGAAGAAAAACCCCGAAATGATTTTTTCCCGAATGGAAGAAGTCCAGGGGGCTTTTGGGCCAAGCCAGGTGGGCTCCAGGGAACCCACAAGCCCCCACTCCGCCACCAGAGGGAGGCAGCGGTGGGCAGGCTTGTGGCCTCCCTGGCCGCCCCCTGACTTAGATCTTTGGCCTATAAATTCCCAAATATTCCGCAAAAAATCAGGGTAGCCGCGAAAATACTTTTCCGCCGCCGCAAGCTTCCGTTTCCGCGAGATCTCATCTGGAGACCCTTCCCGGCACCCTGCCGGAGGGGACTTTGGAGTTGGAGGGCTTCTTCATCATCATCATCGCCCCTCCAATGACTCGTCAGTAGTTCACTTCAGACCTACTGGTCCGTAGTTAGTAGCTAGATGGCTTCTTCTCTCTCTTGGATCTTCAATACAAAGTTCTCCATGATCTTCATGGAGATCTATCCGATGTAATCTTCTTTGGCGGTGTGTTTGTCGAGATCCGATGAATTGTGGATTTGTGATCAGATTATCTATGATATATATTTGAGTCTTTGTTGATTTCTTATATGCATGATTTGATATCCTTGTAAGTCTCTCCGAGTCTTGGGTTTTTTTTGGCCAACTAGATATATGATTCTTGCAATGGGAGAAGTGCTTGGTTTTGGGTTCTGCCATGTGGTGACCTTTCCCAGTGACAGTAGGGGCAGCAAGGCACACATCAACTAGTTCCCATCAAGGGTAAAAAGATGGGGTTTTTATCATTGGTTTGAGATTATTCCTCTACATCATGTCATCTTGCTTAAGGCGTTACTCTGTTCTTATGGACTTAATACACTAGATGCATGCTGGATAGCGGTCGACGTGTGGAGTAATAGTAGTAGATGCAGAAAGTATCGGTCTACTTGTTTCGGACGTGATGCCTATAGAAATAATCATTGCATAGATATCGTCACGAATCTGCACAGTTCTATCAATTGCTCGACAGTAATTTGTTCACCCACCGTCTACTTGCTTTCATGAGAGAAGCCACTAGTAAACACTACGGCCCCCAGGTCTATTCACATCCATCGTTTACATCTCTGCTTTTACTTTGCTTTGTTACTTTGTTGCTTTTAGTTCTCACTTGGCAAACAATCTATAAGGGATTGACAACCCCTTCATAGCGTTGGGTGCAAGCTTTTGTGTTTGTGCAGGATCTTGAGATACTCTTCTGCCGGATTGATACCTTGGTTCTCAAACTGAGGCAAATACTTACCGTCGCTGTGCTACATCACCCTTTCCGCTTCGAGGGAACACCAACGCAAGGCTCCAAGGCCACGAGGGAAATCCTTTGCATACTTGCCTAGGAATTCCCTTAAGGCGTAGCCATAGCTGAAGGATTCCTGGTGCCATCGACACAACTATTTCTGGCGCCGTTGCAAGGGATACACAGCAAACATCAACCACTGGTTTCAAGAGAAACGGAAAAGGCAAGAAGGGTAACTCCAAGAAGAGCGGCAAACTTGTTGCCAATCCGACGAAGAAACCCAAGGATGGACCTAAGCCAGAAACAGAGTGTTATTATTGCAAGGGGATGGGTCACTAGAAGCGCAACTGCCCCCAAGTATTTGGCTAATAAGAAGGCGGAGAAAGAAAAATCAGTTATATGTGATATACGTGTTATTGATGTGTACTTAACCAACTCTCGTAGTAGTGCATGGGTATTTGATACCGGTTCTGTTGCTCATATTTGCAACTCGAAGCACGAACTGCGGAATAAACGAAGGCTAGTGAAGGATGAAGTGACGATGCGTGTGGGAAATGGTTCCAAGGTTGATGCAATCGTCGTCGGCACAGTCTCACTTCAGTTACCATCAGGATTAGTTATGAACTTAAATAATTGATATTTAGTGCATGTGCTAAGCATGAACATTATATGTGGATCTTGTTTATTGCGAGACGGTTACTCATTTAAGTCAGAGAATAATGGTTGTTCTATTTCTATGAGTAATATATTTTATGGTCACGCACCCAATGTGAGAGGTTTGTTCATATTGAATCTTGATTGTGAAGATACACATATACATAACATTGAGACCAAAAGATGTAGAGTTAACAATGATAGCGCCACGTTTTTGTGGCACTGCCACTTAGGTCATATTGGAGTAAAGCGCATGAAGAAACTCCATTCTAATGGGCTTTTGGAGTCACTTGATTTTGAATCACTTGACACGTGCGAACCATGCCTCATGGGCAAGATGACTAAGACTCCGTTCTCCGGAACAATGGAGCATGCAAGTGACTTGTTGGAGATCATACATACCGATCTGTGCGGTCCAATGAGTGTGGAGGCGCGCGACAGATATCGTTATTTTCTCACCTTTACTGATGATTTGAGTAGGTATGGATATATCTACTTGATGAAGCACAAGTCTGAAACGTTTGAGAAGTTCAAGCAATTTCAGAGTGAAGTCGAAAATCATCGTAACAAGAAGATCAGTTCTTGTGTTCTAATCGAGGGGGCGAATATCTGAGTTTTGAGTTTGGTGCTCACTTAACACAATGTGGAATTGTTTCACAGTTGACACCGCCTGGAACACCACAGCGTAATGGTGTGTCCGAACGTCGTAATCGTACTTTGTTAGATATGGTGCAATCTATGATGTCTCTTACTGATTTGCCGTTATCGTTTTGGGGTTATGCATTAGAGACAGCTACATTCACTTTAAATAGGGCACCGTCAAAATTTGTTGAGACAACACCATATGAGCTATGGTACGGCAAGAGGCCAAAGTTGTCGTTTCTTAAAGTTTGGGGATGTGATGCTTATGTCAAAAAGCTTCAGCCTGAAAAGTTGGAACCCAAAGCGGAAAAGTGCGTATTCATAGGTTACCCAAAGGAGACAGTTGGGTACACCTTCTATCTCAGATCTGAGGGCAAAGTGTTTGTTGCCAAGAACGGAGCTTTTCTTGAGAATGAGTTTCTCTCGAAAGAATTGAGTGGGAGGAAGATAGAACTTGATGAGGTTGCAGAACCTCTACTCCCTCTAGATGGTGGCGCAGGGCAGGGGGAAACCTCTGTCGAAGCGACGCCGATTGAGGAGGAAGCTAATGATGATGATCATGAAGCTTCGGATCAAATTGCTATTGGACCTCGCAGGTCGACAAGATCACGTACTGCTCCTGAGTGGTACGGTAATCCTGTCTTATCAATCATGTTGTTAGACAACAATGAACCTGTGAATTATGAAGAATCAATGGTGGGCCCGGATTCCAACAAATGGTTGGAAGCCATGAAGTCCGAGATAGGATCTATGTATGAAAACAAAGTGTGGACTGTGGAAGTATTACTTGAAGGTCGCAAGGCTATTCAGAACAAATGGATCTTTAAGAAGAAGACGGACGCGGACGGTAATGTGACCGTTTATGAAGCTCGACTTGTGGCAAAGGGTTTTTCACAAGTTCAAGGAGTTGACTACGATGAGACGTTCTCACCGGTAGCGATGCTTAAGTTCGTCTGAATCATGTTAGCAATAGCTGCATTTATCGATTATGAAATCTGGCAGATGGATGTCAAAATGACGTTCCTTAACGGTTTTCTTAAGGAAGAGTTGTATATGATGCAACCCGAAGGTTTTGTCGATCCAAAGAATGCTAACAGAGTATGCAAGCTCCAGCGATCAATTTATGGACTGGTGCAAGCATCTCGGAGTTGGAATAAGTGCTTTGATGAGGTGATCAAAGCATTTGGGTTTATACAAGTTGTTGGAGAATCTTGTATTTACAAGAAAGTGCGTGGGAGTTGTGTGGCGTTTCTAATATAATATGTGGATGACATATTGCTGATTGGGAACAATGTGGAGTTTTTAGAGAGCGTAAAAGATAACTTGAACAAATGTTTTTCAATGAAGGACCTAGGAGAAGTTGCTTACATTCTAGGCATTAAGATCTATAGGGATAGATCGAGGTGTCTGATAGGACTTTCACAAAGCACATACCTTGATAAAGTTTTGAAGAAGTTCAAAATGGAACAGTCCAAGAAGGGGTTCTTGCGAGTATTACAAGGTATAAAGTTGAGTAAGACTCAGTGTCCAGTAACTGCGGAAGATAAAGAAAAGATGAGTACCGGCCCCTATGCTTCAGCCATAGGATCTATCATGTATGCAATGATGTGCACTAGACCAGACGTCAGCCTGGCCATAAGTATGGCAGGCAGGTTTCAAAGTAATCCAGAAGTGGATCACTGGACGACGGTCAAGAATATTCTTAAGTACCTGAAAAGGACTTAGGAAATGTTTCTTGTTTATGGAGGTGACGAAGAGCTCATCGTGAAGGGTTACGTCGACGCAAGCTTTGAAACTGATCTAGATGACTCTAAGTCTCAAACCGGATACATATTTATTCTTAATGGGGGTGCAGTAAGCTGGTGCAGTTCCAAGCAAAGCGTCGTAGCAGATTCTACATGTGAGGCGGAGTACATGGCTGCCTCGGAGGCAGCTAAGGAGAGTGTCTGGATGAAGCAGTTCATGAGGGATCTTGGAGTTGTACCGAGCGCACTAAATCCAATAACTCTGTTCTGTGACAACACTGGTGCCATTGCTTTAGCAAAGGAACCAAGGTTTCACAAGAAGACCAGACACATCAAATGACGCATCAACCTCATCCGTGACTATGTCGAAGGAGAGGACGTAAATATTTGCAAAGTGCACACGGATCTGAATGTAGCAGATCCGCTGACTAAACCTCTTCCACGAGCGAAGCATGATCAACACCAGAACTGTATGGGTGTTAGATTCATTCCAATGTAAATCGCACAACGATGTGAGACTAGATTATTGACTCTAGTGCAAGTGGGAGACTGTTGGAAATATGCCCTAGAGGCAATGATAAAATAGTTATTATTATATTTCCTGTTTCAAAATAATCGTTTATTATCCATGCTATAATTGTATTGAATGAAAGCATGGATACATGTGTGGATATATAGACAAAACAATGTCCCTAGCAAGCCTCTAGGTTGGTAGCCAGTTGATCAAAGATGGTTAAGGTCTTCTAACCATATGCAAGTGTTGTCACTTGATAACTGGATCCAATCATTAGGAGAATCATGTGATGGACTAGACCCAAACTATGAACGTAGCATGTGATCGTGTCATTTTATTAGTATTGTTTTCTGCGTGTCAAGTATTCATTACTATGACCATGAGATCATGTAACTCACTGACACCGGTGGAATACCTTGTGTGTATCAAACGCACAACGTTACTGGGTGACTATAAAGGTGCTCTACAGGTATCTCCGAAGGTGTCCGTTGAGTTAGCATGGATCGATACTGGGATTTGTCACTCCGTGTGATGGAGAGGTATCTCGGGGCCCACTTGGTAATACAACATCACATACAAGCCTTACAAGTAATGTGACTCAAGTGTAAGTCACGGGATCTTGTATTACGGAACGAGTAAAGAGACTTGCCGGTAACGAGATTGAAATAGGTATAGGGATACCGACGATCAAATCTCGGGCAAGTAACATACCGAAGGACAAAGGGAATGTTATACGGGATTATATGAATCCTTGGCACAGAGGTTCAACCGATAAGATCTTCGTAGAATATGTAGGATCCAATATGGACATCCAGGTCCTGCTATTGGATATTGACCGAGGAGTGTCTTCGGTCATGTCTGCATAGTTCTCGAACCCGCAGGGTCTGCACACTTAAGGTTCGATGACATTTTAGTATAGTTGAGTTATATGTGTTGGTAACTGAAGGTTGTTCGGAGTCCCGGCTGAGATCACGGAGGTCATGAGGGTTTTCGGAATGGTCTGGAAACGAAGATTGATATATAGGATGGTTTCATTTGGTCACCGGAAAGATTTCGGGCATTACCGGCAGTGTACCACGAGTGACGAATGGGTTCCGGGTATTCATCGGGAGGGACCTACCCACCCGGGAGTGAGCCCAGTGACCCTAGGGTAGCCCTTAGTGGGTTGGTGAGGCCAGCCCAAGAGGGCTATGGCGCCACAAGAGAAAAATACCAAAGGAAAAGAAAAAACAAGGAAAGAGGGAGGTGGGAAGGAAGGAGTAACCGAATTGGGGTGGGAGTCCACCTCCTCCCAATCGTCCGGCGCCCTTGGGGCTCCCTTGAGCCCCAAGGCTAGCCCCTCCCCTCCTCCTATATATATTGGTGGTTTTAGGCCTTTTGAGACACAACTTTGCCTCGTGCAACTCAAACCTATACCACGTAGTTCTTCCTCTAGATCGGATTTTTGTGGAGCTCGGGCGGAGCCCTGCAGGAGTAGATCATCACCGCCACCGGCGCGCCGTCATGCTGCCTGAGAACTCATCTACTTCCCCATCTCTCTTGCTGGATCAAGAAGGCGGAGATCGTCATCGAGTTGTACGTGTGCTGAACGCGGAGGTGTCGTTCGTTCGGTGCTAGATCGGGACGGATCGTGGGACGACGGTGACTTGAATCACGAAGTTGTACCACTACATCAACCGCATTTCTTAACACTTCCCTCTTAGAGATCTACAAGGGTATGTGGATTCAATCTCCCTCTCGTAGATGAACATCACCATGATAGGTCTTCGTGTGCGTAGGAAAAAAATTCCCATGCAACGTTCCTCAACAGTTTTTCTCCTTACTAACTAATTTCTTGTAATTTTTTGTAGATATGGCGGCTTCTCAACCCAACAAAGCAATAATGAAGGGGTGGAGGACACGTAGGGGGAGGTGAGATGCCGGGTGGTGGGCGAAGGCTGTCAAGAAGGTGAGAGAGGAGGAGGCATTCACTCTAGAGAAGAAGAAGCAAGAGGAGTATGAAGAGAGGCAAAAGGAGAAATGGATAATGACATGTCGAGGCCTTGATATGGAGAAGAACCTGAAGAAGAAGTGTCAGATGGCTGAAGAGAAACGGCTGGAGGATTTTCAACAGAGAACTGCGAAACTTTGGGCTTTGGAGGCGGCAAAGAAAGAGAGGGAGCACAAGCGCTTCATAGAGAAGGTGGTTCACGAGGCAAGTCTCATAAGGAAAAGGGAGGAGGAATAAGAAGAAGAAGAAGAAGAAGAAGAGAGGAAGAAGAACAAGGGAAAGGGAAAGGGACCTGGACCTTGCTCTACACAATAGAGTAACGTCGTTCTCATCATGTTGTGCACTTTATTGTGAATCTTCTCATCGCTATGTGATCTTTGAACTTTAATTTAGTGGTTGACCTCTATGTGCACTCTAAATTGCTATGGACTCCATTGTGTGTACTCTTAATTGCTATGTGATGTTTGAACTTTAATTTAGTCCTCTATGTGAGCTATGATTCTGCTATGTGTGATATGTGTTATGATTCTTTTATATGAAATGATTTGGTCCTCTATGTGAGCTATGATTCTGTAATGTGGGCTGAACTCCTAAAACGCCAAAGGCATTGGCGTTTTCATGTGGGATGGAAACGCCATTGACCCTGGCGTTGCGACACTGTAAAGAAACGCCCGCATTTCTTTAGACCAGAACCTACCAGAGGGAGTGCATAGGAATGTTTCTATGTGGACTGGAAACGCCATCGACTCTGGCGTTATCGCCTCTCATTGAAACGCCATGGACCCTGGCATTTCCGCTTCTTGTTTCTGCACTGTTTTGCCACAGCGAGGAGCAAACTTAGAAGATCACAGCATGTACATTAACAGCATCATAACATATATTCACACATGACAAGTTCAAACGACATAAATAGTTCACACATGACAAGTTCAAACGACATAAATAGTTCACACATAGATAGTTCACACATGACAAGTTCAAACGACATAAATAGTTCACACATAGATAGTTCACACATGATAAGTTCGAACAACATAAATAGTTCACACATGACAAGTTCAAGTGCTCGTAAGGCATAGCAAGTTAACACATGACAAGCACCGGTCATCACTTCACTTCCTCCCTCTTTTCGCAGGGATCTTGCCCTTGTTAACGTAGCCTTCTGGAGTGTTCTACCATGAAGGACACCGGATGTTCCTTGTGCTAGCTCGGCGTGTTTCTTCTGTCGACTGAGTAGGTTGAGTTGGTTGCGGAGCGTCTTCCGTCTGCGAAGCCCCAAGCTCCATGTAGTCCGGATCCTCCTCGTTCTATGTCTCCTATTCTTCTTCATCTTCCTAAATATGTGCTCGGCTCGATGAACCATGAGATCCACTAGAAGATGGATGAGCGGAAGAAGCACGTGGTCGGTTGGAAGACGGATGAGCGGAAGAATGCACATCCATTCTGTACTGAGCACGTGCCCGCACATTGGTGGATGAACCACCGTGGCAAGACAGTAAAGCGGCTAGTGTGTGGCACTGATTGACGACCTTCTACACAAGGAAAATACATTGACATGTTAATATGCTAAAAGAGCTACGAAAAAGAAAGCAACAGTTAACAAGGCATCTAACCTGCACAGTACTCGTAACAAGCCCATCCGTTTCTGGACTAGGGGCACAGCCAAGCACCACATTACTATCGTTGATACATCTCCGTAACTCTGTTCCCTGGATAAAACATATGTGACAGACCACCCGCGAAGAAATGACACATGTTCATATTTCAAAAAAATAAAAAAGAGGGACGTACTACTCTGAAAGGATCGATATGGTTGACTAGAGGGGGGTGAATAGGCAACTACCATTTTTTAGTTTTTCTTAACAAGTTAGGGTTAGCAACAAAAAGGTTCTCTAAAATAATAACTAGGTGAGCAACCTATATGATGCTACCAACTATAATCGATAAAGCAAGTAAGAAATACTCTACAACAATAACATACACAATGTAAAGGTAAGAGATAACCACAAGTGGAACCGATGAAGACGAGGAAGTGTTACCGAAGTTCCTTCCCTTTGACAGGAAGTACGTCTCCGTTGTAGCGGTGTGGAGGCACAATGCTCCCCAATAAGCCACTAGGGCCACCGTATTCTCCTCACGCCCTCACACAATGCAACGTGCCGTGGTTACACTATAGGTGCCCTTGAAGGCGGCGACCGAACCTTTACAAACAAGGTTGGGGCTATCTCCACACAAATCTTGGAGGCTCCCAACAAGACCACGGAGCTTCACCACAATGGAATGTGGCTCCGAGGTGACCTCAACCCTCTAGGGTGCTCAAACACCAAAGAGTAACAAGATCCGCAAGGTATTAGTGGGGGGAATCAAATTTCTCTTGGTGGAAGTGTAGATCTTGGCCTTCTCAACCAATCCCTAGGAAATCAACAAGTTTGATTGCCTAGGGAGAGAGATCGGGCACATATGAGCTAGGGAGCAAGAATGGAGTCTTGGAGGGTCAAAGGTAGGGTTCACGGAGTGGAAGAACCCTTTATATAGTGGGGGAACGAAACCAACTGTTACCCCCACTTACTGCATGAGCAGAGCGGTACTACCGCTCAGGGGTAGCGGTACCACCGCTGCCACCAGCGGTGCTACCGCTAGGACTAGAGCGGTACTACCGCTTTACCCAAGGTAGTGAAAGAGCTACTACCGGACCTACCACCGCTGAGAAAGTCTTCGCAAAAAGTCCGGCGTAGCACAACCGCTATGAGAGCAGTACTACAGTCTTGGAGAGGTACTACCGCTAGCCAGGGGGCGGTACTACCGCTCACTAGCGGTACTACTGCTAGAGCCTTTTTGCCAAGAGAGAGAGAAAGAACAAGGTGGGAGCTCCATAGCAGCAAGGGAAAAGAGGTGGAGATAAAATGTGCGCGTGAGAGTTTGATTCCACCCAAACCTTTCCGACACGGATCCCCTCTTAATAGTACAGCGTTCCTACGACTCAAAACCACCAAAGAGAACCGTAGAAGCCACCGTGCTTATAATCCATGGAGGGGTGCCGAAACGTCTTGTTCCTTTGTCATGTATTATCTGAAATGCTCAATGCACACGATTAGTCCGTTGAGGTACTGTCATCAATCACCAAAATCACTCAGGGATAAATATTCCCTAACAATCTCCCCCTTTTTGGTGAATTGATGACGATGCCGGATTTGCACAAAAGGAAAGTATATTGAATACAACTGCAAACCCAAAGTCTATAGTCTAGGGACTGGCTCCCCCTGGATGAGTGCATGATTTAGGTTAGTGCTATGAACAACAGTGCACTCAGTCCAAGGGGAAGACTCCCCCTAGAAATCATAGGCTAGTACTCCTTGCAACGACCTGATACAACATTAAGTGAGGAAGCAAGGTAAAGCGTGTGAGCATGAAGATAATTAATAAAGGTAATGTAGGGATGACATATGACTAAAACAAAGTCTCACAACCATGAAAGGTAATCGAACACAATAAGACCAGCCAAGTTCAACACAGAAAGACTCAGAAAATGATAAAGCAAAGCAAATCCAAATCCCTACACTCTCTCCCCCTTTGGCATCAAGACACCAAAAAGGGCAGAGAGGACACATAGGACATAGCTGGTAGCTCAGGCATCCGCATCAGACTCGTCCGTAGCATCCGCATCCTCGTCATCCTCCTCCTCCTCGGCCGGCTCCTCCTCCTCAGTGTCCTCGTCATGTGCCTCCTCCTCAGCGTCGGACTCAGCCCACTGGTAGTCTCGTGCCTGCATCCAGTCAGCCTCTGGAGTGATGATGTCCTCATAGCCGCTCGAAATATGCACATCAAGCATCCTCAAGACACGCTTGTGCCTCTAACGGTTCTCCTTTTGGGCCACATGAGTCTGATACTATCCCTTGGCCTGCATGCAGAAGAGGGTCTTCATCTGGTCCTTTAGCTTCACAACCCAAGATGGCACAGTAGAGGAGCGGGTATGCGAGGCAGGGCCTCCCTCAGCAGCAGCAGTCTCCCTGTCAGCTTGATAGGATCATGGCTGACACACCCAGAGCTAGCAGGAAAGGGCACTTGCGGAAAGGACTCTGCCCACTTTTTCTTGATGAAAAAGAACAAGGCCCATAGATGGGGACCTTACGGTGAGAGATCGAACTCTTAAGCTCAGAGAACATCACATCAGATATGTCGAGTGGCCCGGTGTTCTTTGTCCTTCCCTCCTCACACATCAGAAGCATGTCCACCAGATAGGAATGAACCTCGTCTTTGTTGCCAACACGAGGAAACAGCGTGTTGCGGAAGATCCAATGCATGGTATCCAAGAGCGGGGGAATCACATTCTTCGTCACATAGAGATGTTGCAGCTTGTTCTTCAGGGTGGCACCGGGTTGGGCATGAGGGCGCAAGCCAACAGCAGTCCGCGGCCCCTCGTGAGGCACATTCAGAAGCTTCATGAACTCTACCCAAGTTCCAGACATTCTATGGCCATTCGTCATCCAAGTCATAGTAGGATCCTCATCACTATGAAAGTGGACAGTGACATAGAATTGAGCCACAATCTCCGGATCGAAGTCATGATGGAAGGTGATGACGTCCTCAATACCAAGTTGATCAATCAAAGAGAGGGCCTCTCCAAAATAATCAGGATACCTCTGGAGATGATGGAGATCAATCCACTGCACAGGGACATAGATCTTCTTGAAGGACAGGATCACATCTTGGTAAATCAGGGCTTGCTGCTTTGTCCATAACAAATCACAGCCTTTGAGCTGAACTCTCTCATTGACATAAGGATTTCTCCCACGGCGCTGCATAAACTCTTTAGGAGGCATAGTGTTGTAGTCAATGTTGGCCTCCTTTTCCTTCGATGCAGTCTTCTTGAAATGGTGCTTTGGAGGATTGGGATTGGAACTTACTAAACCTTCTGGGTGGTCAGGATTGCGGAACCTCTTCGACTAGGTGTCACGGACCGGGTTAGAACGACAGGAACCACCACCTGTGACACACAACACAAACACGCAGAAAAGGCGACAAAAAGAATCATGGCAAGGTCCAGAACACATAAGAAGAGGCACAAGATGCCAAAGTAACTCAGTCATAGATGGCACAGCGGTAGTACCGCCACCCGAGGGGCGGTAGTACCGCCACCGAGCTGTAGTACCGTCGGGCAAGCGGTAGTACCGCTGCCCCCAGCGGTAGTACCGCGCGGGGCTGGATTTTTGGATAGGATCCACATCTAAACCACATCCATAACAATTTGGACAAGAACGAGCATATTTTAAAACATGTAGAAGTCTAGGGCATGTCAGATTAATTCAAGTAAAAGTATTGGACCTAAAATCTCCTAAGATTTCTCCTCCATTCCATCCAAAAACTAAGCATACATCATAACAATGAATCTAGTACATCAAGCTCCTAACCCTAGAAGCAAGAACACCAACCAAGAGAGGAAGGAGAGGAGCTGTACCGGAACCCATAGCACCCAAAGGAGGAAGGAGGAGGGGGATCAATCCCTCCAACTGGAAAGGGAGGAGAAGCTCCGTGGAGGAAGATCAGATCTGGGGATTTCGGAATAGAGAGAGAGCTCCACAAAGAAGAAGCAAATGGGGTAGAGAAAACGGCCCCCTCCCTTTATATACCCCCTAGGTGACGGGCAGGGCAGTAGTACCGCTCGGGCCAGAGCGGTAGTACCGCTTGGCTGGCCCTTGCATCATGAGCTGTAGTACCGCTCCCCCTGAATAAATACAGAATCAAGCCAACCTAGCCCTAGTCAGCGGTAGTACCGTGTTGGTCATTGTGGTAGTACCGCTCGGGTCATAGCGGTAGTACCGCTACCGGGCGGTAGTACTGCTCCCCCTCGCGGTAGTACCGCTTCCTCTGAACTGTAGTACCGCTCCAGAAAACACATAGAGTTTCAGAACTTGCCAGAACAGCGCGAAATCATCATGGCCACCGACTAGTCAGTATGGGAGAAAAAATCACAAGCAAAATATACTGACTAGACATATTATAACCTTCCTTTATCGGGAGAGAAGGGGGGTGGTGGCCGGAACCACCTATGTTTGAGACAAAAGGTATGACACCGCGAAGAATTATCCTTGGGTTCATGACCAATGCTCATCTTTGAAGCACAAGTGCCATCAATAATGGCCGATGTGAAAGACTTGATCGATTTATCCATAATGGGGGGAGTTCATTGAGAGAACAATGCTCCCCCTATGTTCATGCCTACACCTAGAACGAGATATAATGCGGAATGAGGTGCAAAGTGCCCAGTTTCAATCCACATTACTTGAATCAATGATATTTAGCTCATGCCTTAACTCCTAGAACCTTGCTTCATCTAGGGGCTTAGTGAAAATATCTGCAAGTTGCTCTTCAGTGTTGATGAAGTGAACCTCAATATCAGCACGCTTGATATGCTGACGAATGAAGTGATGGCGAATATCAATGTGCTTGGTCTTGCTATGTTGTACCGGATTGAGGGAAATCTTGATAGCACTTTGATTGTCTTATAGAAGAGGCACTTTGTCACAAGTGACACCGTAATCCTTTAAAGTTTGCCTCATCCATAGCAATTGTGCACAGCAACTCGCAACTGCAACATACTCAGCTTCGGTGGAAGACAATAAGACACAGTTATGCTTCTTTGAAGACGAACTTACCAGTGAACGACCAAGAAATTGACATCCTCCAGAAGTTGACTTCCTCTCCACACAGTCTCCCGCCCAATCTAAGTCAGAATAGCCCACTAGGTTGAAGCTTGCTCCTCTGGATACCATAGGCCAAAGTTTGGGGTATGAGCCTGATACGTCTCCAACGTATCTATAATTTTTTATGGTTTCATGCTATTATCTTGTCAAACTTTGGATGTCTTGCATGCCTTTTATATATTTTTTGGGACTAACTTATTAACTCAGTGCCAAGTGCCAGTTCCTGTTTTTTCCATGTTTTTGACCCCTTTCAGAGGAGATTTTGAAACGGAGTCCAAACGGAATAAAATCCCCGAAAAGATTTTTTCCGTAACGGAAGAAGATCAGGAGACTTGAGAGTCAAGGCAGGGGGCCCAGGGGCCCCACAAGCCCCCACCCCGCAGCCAGGGGGAGGCCGTGGCCCTCAGGCTTGTGGGCCCCCTAGACCTCCTTTGCCCTAGGTTTTGCGCCTATATATCCCCAAAAAATTCCACAAAAAATCAGGAGATCTTCGAAAGTACTTTTCCGCCGCCGCAAGCTTTTGTCTCCGCAAGATCCCATCTGGGGCACATTCTGGTGCCCTGCCAGAGGGGGGATTCAGACACGGAGGGCTTCTTCATCAACACCATGACCTCTCTGATGATGCGTGAGTAGTTCACCATAGACCTACGGGTCCATAGCTAGTAACTAGATGGCTTCTTCTCTCTCTTGGATCTTCAATACAACGTTCTCCATGATCTTCATGGAGATCTATCCGATGTAATCTTCTTTTCCACTGTGTTTGTCGAGATCCGATGAATTGTGGATTTATGATCAGATTATCTATGAATCTGATTTGAGTTTCTTATGATCTCTCTTATGCATGATTTCATATCCTTGTAATTCTCTTCGAGTTGTGGGTTTTGTTTGGCCAACTAGATCTATGATTCTTGCAACGGGAGAAGTGCTTGGTTTTGGGTTCATACCGTGCGGTGACCTCAACCAGTGACAGAAGGGGTAGCGAGGCACGCATCGTGTTGTTGCCATCAAGGGTAAAAAGATGGGGTTTTCATCATTGGTTTGAGATTATCCCTCTACATCATGTCATCTTGCTTAAGGCATTACTCTGTTCGTCACGAACTCAATACACTAGATGCATGCTGGATAGCGGTCGATGTGTGGAATAATAGTAGTAGATGCAGAAAGTATGGGTCTACTTGTGTCGGGCGTGATGCATATATGTATGATCATTACCTTAGATATCGTCATGACTTTGCGCAGTTCTATCAATTGCTCGAAAGTAATTTGTTCACCCACCGTGATATTTGCTATTTTGAGAGAAGCCTCTAGTGAACACTATGGCCCCCGGGTCTACTCCACACCATACTTTCCGCCTTCAGATCTCACTTTGCAAACAATCTTGAAGGGATTGACAACCCCTTTGAAGTGTTGGGTGCAAGCTCGTTTGTGTTTGCGCAGGTACTCTGGACTTTACGAGACCCTCCTACTGGATCGATACCTTGGTTCTCAAACTGAGGGAAATACTTACTGCTCCTGTGCTGCATCACCCTTTCCTCTTCAAGGGAAAAACCGACGCAAACAAGAGAAGTAGCAATAAGAATTCCTGGTGTTGCCGGGGAAGGACTTTTGTTGCCGCAGCAGAAGAATTTCTAGTGCCGTTGTCGGGGAGGAAGATCAAGTCAAGAACTCATCCAAGTAAGTGTCGCAAACTCGTCTCTTGCATTTACTTTGTTTGCTAGTTGCCTCTCGTTTTCCTCTCCCCCACTTCACCAATTTGCCTTTTTTGTTTGCCTTTTTCATTCGCCTTTTCGTTCGCCTTTTTCTCGCTTGCTCTTTGTTCGCTTGTGTGCTTGCTTGCTTGCCGAAGTCACCATGAATGAAAACTCCAAACTTTGTGACTTCTCGAAGACTAATAATAATAATTTTATTAGTACTCCGATTGCTCCCACCACTAGTGCGGAGTCATACGAAATCAATGCCGCTTTGCTGAATCTTGCTATGAAAGAGCAATTCTCCGGCCTTCCTAGTGCAGATGCCACATCCCATCTCAATACCTTCATTGAGCTTTGCGATATGCAAAAGAAGAAAGATGTGGATAATGACGTGATTAAATTGAAGCTTTTTCCTTTCTCCTTGCGAAATCGCGCAAAAACTTGGTTTTCTTCTTTGCCCAAAAATAGTATCGATTCTTGGGATAAGTGCAAAGATGCTTATATATCCAAGTATTTTCCGCCGGCTAAGATCATCTCTCTCCGTAATGATATCATGAATTTCAAGCAACTTGACCATGAACATGTTGCACAATCTTGGGAGAGAATGAAATTAATGATTAGAAATTGTCCCGCTCATGGCTTGAGTCTTTGGATGATTATTCAAATCTTTTACGCTGGCTTGAATTTCGCTTCTAGAAATATCTTGGACTCCGCCTCAGGTGGAACGTTCATGGAAATCACGTTAGGGGAAGTTAAAAAGCTCCTAGACAACATCATGACGAATACTCTCAGTGGCACACTGAAAGGTCACCTACTAGTAAGAAGGTACATGCTATAGAAGAAATTAACTCGTTGAGTGCTAAGATGGACAAGTTAATGAATTTGGTTGCTAGTAGAAGTGCTCCTTTGGATCCTAATGATATTCCCTTGTCTTCTTTGATTGAGAGTAGCAACGCTAGCTTGGACGTTAATTTTGTTGGTAGGAATAACTTTGGCAACAACAATGCTTTTAGAGGAAACTATGTTCCTAGGCCTTTTCCTAGTAACTCCTCTAATAATTTTGGCAACTCCTACAACAATACTCATGGAAATTACAATAGATTACCCTCTGATCTAGAGAGTAATATCAAAGAGTTCATCAACTCTCAAAAGATTTTCAATGCGTCCATAGAGGAAAAGCTACTCAAAATTGACGATTTGGCTAAGAGCGTTAATAGAATGTCTAGTGTTGTTGATGCTTTGAAAGTTAGATGTGCTCCTCCCAAAATCAACATGGATGAAACTTTGAAAGCTATGCGTGTTTCCATGATTGAGAGCCAAGAAAGAACCGCCCAAATTCGTGCTAGACATGAATGGCTTAAAAAGGCGTGTTCTCGTGCTAAGAATCACGAAGATCTTAAAGTGCTTGGTGTGACTACCATTGAATCTTTGTTTTCTTGTGTCAAACCTAATGATTATGGGGCTGGATATGAATCCAATTTGGTTGAAAAGTTCCCCAATGATTCGGAGTCCATCTATCTTGATGCTAAAAGCATTGAAAGTGGAGTAGAAGATGTTAAAACTTTGGGTAGTAATGAAATTACTACCATGGATTTCAAGGAATTCAATTATGATAGTTTCTCCTTGATTGAATGCATTTATTTGATGCAATCCATGTTAAACTCTCCACACGCTTATAGCCAAAACAAGGACTTTACCGATCATATCGTCGAAGCTATGAAAAAATCTCTTGAAGAGAAGCTTTAATTGGAAGTCTCTATCCCTAGAAAGCTTCATGATGAGTGGGAGCCTACCATCAAAATAAAAATCAAAAACTATGAATGCAATGCTTTGTGTGATTTGGGTGCTACTGTTTCCGCGATTCCAAAGTCTTTATGTGATGTTCTGGGTTTTAATGAGATTGAAGAGTGTTCTCTTAATTTGCATCTTGCTGATTCTACTATCAAGAAACCCATGGGAAGGATCAATGATGTTCTTATTATTGCAAATAGGAACTATGTACCCGTGGATTTCATTGTGCTTGACATTGATTGCAACACTACATGCCCTTTTATTCTTGGTAGACCTTTCCTAAGGACTATCGGTGCTATCATCGATATGAAGGAAGGGAATATTAGATTTCAATTTCCTTTAAAGAAGGGCATGGAACACTTTTCTCAAAAGAAAATAAGATTGCCTTATGAATCCATGATGAGGGCCACTTATGGTTTGAGCACCAAAGACGACGATACGTGATTCTATCGCTTTTATGCCTAGCTAAGGGCGTTAAACAATAGCGCTTGTTGGGAGGCAACCCAATGAATTTATCTTTTTCTTTCTATTTTGTTGCGTCCACACCATCATAATTCTGTTGTGATTGTGTTTTTTGTGTTTCTTTTTGTCTTTGAGCCAAGCAAAACCTTTATGACTAGTCTTGGTAATGGTTGTTTGATCCTGCTGGAAAAAGACAGAAACTTTTCGCTCACGAGATGATTTTTAATTTTCATTCATAAAGAGCTTTTGAGTTGATTCTTTTTTATGCTGGTTGATATGCCTTTTGCCCACGCAGTCGTAATTTTTCAGATTTTTTGAGGTACCAGAAGTATACGAAGTATACAGATTGCTACAGACTGGTCTGTTTTTGACAGATTCTGTTTTTGTTGAGTTGGTTGCTTGTTTTGATGAAACTTTGGTTAGTATCGGGGGTTACTAGCCATGGAAAAGTGAGAATACAGTACCCAAAGAAGTGGTAGTTTGTTTTCTTGTGCTAATGTTATCATGAGTTTCTGTTTAAGTTTTGTGTTGTGAAGTTTTCAAGTTTTGGGTGATGTTCTCATGGACAAAGAGATAAGGAGTGGAAAGAGCTCAAGCTTGGGGATTCCCAAGGCATCCCAAGCCAAATTCAAGGACACCAAAAATCGTAAGCTTGGGGATGCCCCGGGAAGGCATCCCCTCTTTCGTCTTCAATCCATCGGTAACATTATTTGGAGCTATATTTTTATTCACCACATGATATGTGTTTTTCTTGGAGCGTCTTGTATCATAGGAGTCTTTTTTTGTGTCACAATCATCCTTGCTGCACACCTTTGTGAGAGAGAGAGACATGCACTCATCGTGATTTTGCTAGAATGCTCATAGTGCTTCACTTATATCTTTTGAGCTAGATACTTTTGCTCTATGTGCTTCACTTATATCTTTTAGAGCACGGCGGTGCGTGACTTGGTAGTTGGCTTATGCTATGAAAGTAGTCCCAAAGGTGATAGGTACCCAAAGAGGATGCAAAAACCTCCATCTTCATGTGCATTGAGTAGAAAGAGAAGTCTTGATTCCTCTCAATTAGTTTTGAGACGTGGATTTGGTAATATTAAGAGCTATGTTAGTAGGGTGTTGTGAATCTAGAAATACTTGTGTTGAAGTTAGTAATTCCCGTAGCATGCACGTATGGTGAACCGCTATGTTAGGAAGTCGGAACATAATTGATCTATTGATTGTCATCCTTTGTGTTGAGGTCGGGATCGCGCGATGGTTAAACACCTACCAACCCTTCGCCTAGGAGTATGCGTTTAGCACTTTGTTTCGATTACTAATAAAAACTTTCGCAACAAGTATGTGAGTTCTTCATGACTAATGTGAGTCCATGGTATAGATGCACTTTCACCTTCCACCATTGCTAGCCTCTCTAGTGCCGCGCAATTCTTGCCGGTACACAAACCCACCATATGCCTTCCTCAAAACAGCCACCATACCTACCTACCATGGCATTTTCATAGCCATTCCGAGATATATTGCCATGCAACTCCCACCGTTCTGTCTCATGACTTGTGCCGTCACTCTCATATTGCCATTGCATGATCGTAAGATAGCTAGCGAGATGTTTCAACGTCATACGCCAAGCTAGATCGTTGCACATCCCGGTACACTGCCGGAGGCATTTCGTTTAGAGTCATCATCGTTCCAAGCTTTGAGCTGTGAGTAAATAAAAGTGTGATGATCATCATTATTAGAGCATTGTTCCATGTGAGGAAATAAAAAAAGAGGCCAAAGAGCCCAACAATATTAAAAAAAGGATAAAAGGAGAAAAGAAAAAAAAGAGGCCTAAGAGCCCAAATGAAAAAAAAAGAGAAAAAGAGAGAAGGGACAATGCTACTATCTTTTTCCACACTTGTGCTTCATAATAGCACCATGTTCTTCATGATTGACAGCTTCTTGCTTTGTCACTACCATATGCTAGTGGGAATCTTCATTATATAACTTGTCTTGTATATTGCAATGATGGGCTTCCTCAAAATTGCCCTAGGTCTTCGTGAGCAAGCAAGTCGGATGCACACCCACTAGTTTTCCTTTTGAGCTTTCACATACTTATAGCTCTAGTGCATCTCTTGTATGGCAATCCATACTCATTCACATTGATATCTATTAATGGGCATCTCCATAGCCCTTTGATACGCCGAGTCAATGTGACCATCTCCTCCTTTTTGCCTCACAACCACCATCACACTCTATTCCACCTATAGTGTTATATCCATGGCTCATGCTCATGTATTGCGTGATAGTTATAAAAAGTTTGAGAAAGTAAGAGTGTGAAAACAATTACTTGGCCAATACCAGGGTTGTGCATGATTTACATTAGTTGTGTGAGGATGATGGAGCATAGCCAGACTATATGATTTTGTAGGGATAACTTTCCTTGGCCTTGTTATTTTGAAAGTTCATGATTACCTTGCTAGTTTGCTTGAAGTATTATTGTTTTCATGTCAATAGAAAACTATTGTTTTGAATCTTACGGATCTGAACATTCATGTCACGTGAAAGAAGTTGCAAAGGACAACTATGCTAGGTAGCATTCCACATCAAAAATTCATTCTTTATCACTTCCCTACTCGAGGACGAGCAGGAGTTAAGCTTGGGGATGCTTGATACGTCTCCAACGTATCTATAATTTTTGATGGTTTCATGCTATTATCTTGTCAAACTTTGGATGTTTTGCATGCCTTTTATATATTTTTTGGGACTGACTTATTAACTCAGTGCCAAGTGCCAGTTCCTGTTTTTTCCATGTTTTTTACCCCTTTCAGAGGACATTTTGAAACGGAGCCCAAACGGAAGAAAATCCCCGAAAAGATTTTTTCCGTAACGGAAGAAGATCAGGAGACTTGAGAGCCAAGGCAGAGGGGCCCCACGGGCCCCACAAGCCCCCACCCCACGACCAGGGGGAGGCCGCAGCCCTCAGGCTTGTGGGCCCCCTGGACCTCCTTTGCCCTAGGTTTTGTGCCTATATATCCCCAAAAAGTTCCACAAAAAATCAAGAGATCATCGAAAGTACTTTTCCGCCACCGCAAGCTTCTGTCTCCGCAAGATCCCATCTGGGGCATGTTCTGGTGCCCTGTCGGAGGGGGGATTCGGACACGGAGGGCTTCTTCATCAACACCATGTCCTCTTCGATGATGCGTGAGTAGTTCACCATAGACCTACGGGTCCATAGCTAGTAACTAGATGGCTTCTTCTCTCTCTTGGATCTTCAGATCTTCATGGAGATCTATCCGATGTAATCTTCTTTTGCGGTGTGTTTGTCGAGATCCGATGAATTGTGGATTTATTATCAGATTATTTATGAATCTTATTTGAGTTTCTTTTGATCTCTCTTATGCATGATTTCATATCCTTGTAATTCTCTTCGAGTTGTGGGTTTTGTTTGGCCAACTAGATCTATGATTCTTGCAATGGGAGAAGTGCTTGGTTTTGGGTTCATACCGTGCGGTGACCTCACCCAGTGACAGAAGGGGTGGCGAGGCACGCATCGTGTTGTTTCCATCAAGGGTAAAAAGATGGGGTTTTCATCATTGGTTTGAGATTATCCCTCTACATCATGTCATCTTGCTTAAGGCATTACTCTGTTCGTCATGAACTCAATACACTAGATGCATGTTGGATAACGGTCGATGTGTGGAGTAATAGTAGTAGATGCAGAAAGTATCGGTCTACTTGTGTCGGACGTGATGCCTATATGTATGATCATTGCCTTAGATATCGTCATGACTTTGCGCGGTTCTATCAATTGCTCGACAGTAATTTGTTAACCCACCGTGATATTTGCTATTTTGAGAGAAGCCTCTAGTGGACACTATGGCCCCCGGGTCTACTCCACACCATATTTTCAGCCTTACTCATTTTTACTTCATTGCACTTTCCGCCTTCAGATCTCACTTTGCAAACAATCTTGAAGGGATTGACAACCCCTTTGAAGCGTTGGGTGCAAGCTCGTTTGTGTTTGCGCCGGTACTCTGGACTTGACGAGACCCTCCTACTAGATTGATACCTTGGTTCTTAAACTGAGGGAAATACTTATTGCTCCTGTGCTGCATCACCCTTTCCTCTTCAAGGGAAAAAACCTACGCAAACAAGAGAAGTAGCAAGAAGAATTCCTGGAGTTATCGGGGAAGGACTTTTGTTGCCGTAGCAGAGCCAAATATCAAAAGATTCGTTTGACAGCCATAAAATGACTTTCCTTTGGTGCAGATTGAAACCGTGCACAAATCCCTACACTCAACATGATATCCGGTCTAGATGCACGAAGGTAAAGAAGGGATCCAATCATGGAGCGATATACCTTTTGATCCACTGCTTTACCATTGGGATCACTGTCAAGCTTGCATCTGGTTGGCATGGAAAACTTTACCGGCTTGACATCCTCTAGCTCGAACCTCTTGAGCATGTCTTGGGTGTACTTGGCTTGTTTGAGGAAGGTTCCTTCTAAACCTTGTTTAATCTCGAACCCGAGGGAGAACTTCAACTCACCCATATCATTGACATCTCAAATTTCTCGGTCATTAGTGCAGCAAATTCTTCATTGAAAGATTCGTTAGGGGAACCAAAAATAATATCATCAACATATAGTTGGCATACGAACAAATCCCCTTTGACCTTCTTGGTAAAAAGAGTGGGATCAATCTCCCCAATTTCAAACCCACGATCTTGTAATAACTCGGTAAGGTACTCATACCACACACGTGGGTCTTGCTTAAGGCCATAGAGTGCCTTATTAAGTTTATATACATGATTGGGGAGCTTGGGATGTTTGAATACGGGGGGTTGCTTGACATATACCAACTCATTTAGAGGACCATTAAGAAAAGCACTTTTCACATCCATTTGTTGTAATTTGAAATCATGATGAGATGCAAATGCAATGTAGCGACCCGACTCAAGACGAGTCAAGCCTCTGTGTTTCTGTGCCATCCCTGGATCAGTATGCTGGCACACACAGTACATCAATGTATATATCAAAGTGCAATCACATGTAAATAGCATAAAACTGATAGATACCTTAAATATCTCAGCGGAAGCGGTCAAGGGAGTGGAGTCCCAATAAACACCAACGGCAAGTTGAGTGTAGACCGTAACCCTGAATCGTACTCTTACTCGTCGAACAAAAAATATCTGCAACATAAGACGTTGCAGCCGTGTAGGTCAGCATATTGAATATGCCGGCAAGTCACATAAGAGAGGGGTAAAATGTCATCTATATTATATGCATATATGGCAGGTGGGGCTATAAGTTTTTAGCGTAAAGCAAGTTTTCTCCTACATCAAGGGGGGGCTAAAAGCAAAATGTTACTACAAAAGTTGGTTGTTAACGAGATGGTTCCGCCAACCAGTTCTCATACCCGAGTTGTCAATAATTACCCTCATCAAATATATTTAATGGTGTTGAGAAATCCAGATAACTTCAGTTCCTTTGGCTCAAGTTGTCCATGACCGTGGACACGGCTAATCGATTAGGTTTGAGTACTCTGCAGAGTTTTGCACACGTTCCCCACAAGATTTGATCGCCTCCGTGTATGTCCTCGCACTTCAGGGTGTTTGAAGACCGGATGATCAAAACATGGTCTTTCAACGGGTCCCTCTGAATCCCTGTCGGTGCCCATCCATTCCTACCGTTTGTCTACATCTGCTAGCACCGCCTGTCCAGAGTCGCCGTGTTGTCCAACCAAGCCAGAGCCCATAATGACTTGTGGCTGTGCAGGTAAGCCTTGGGTCTTGAAAATATCCGTCCGTCTCTTTGAGCCTGGGTGAAGCTTTCCGCAGGATGTCATGGCCTCTCCAGCATCCCGGGTCATCCACTGGGTTCTCCAGGGAGCCGATCAACCGTCCTTCACCCAGATTTGCATTGCGTCCGAGGTCTTGGAAATCTTGTCTTAACCGGTCTTGAATTATTTAATCAACCTTGCATCACTCGTGTTATGCACTCAACCGAAATCCCGTCTACTCAAGCATAGCAATATGAAATTTGTCGTCACGGGGCCAAGTATCGGGGTTGTTGGGTGTCCACCACATGATACTACAATATATACTAAAATTTCCAAGTACCTAAGCAGCATGCAATTGGGCATAGGATGTTAGAACTACGATGCATAAAACATAGGTGATAGTATGATCAAAGTGACTTGCCTGGTGATGTTGACGAAGAAGAATTTTCGTTCTCGGGAAATACGTGATAGAACTATTCGTCACTCTCCGATGAAATCTATATAATCAAACATAGTATTCACATAAGCACTCACACTAGCAATCATTCTAGCAATCAAAACAAAAGAGAGAGCGAATAGGAATCCGAAGGGAACTTCAAATAAGACTAGGGAGTCTTCTACTACGTCAAACACTAAATAGTTTTTGTCTAACAGAAAATAAAACACTAAAATAGGAAAAATAACATAAAACAAAATATAAAATAACTAAGATAACAGAAGTAAAATTTACAAAACAATATTTTTTATAAGTATTTTCAAAATAGGAAATCAAACTAGCAATGCAATCAATTCGCAAGTTAGTATAGAACTAGAATTGATTCCACGCAAACAAATAAGAATAAATAAAATAAAATTTTGTTGTTGTTGAAAAGTTACTGGTAAATATCAAAAAACAAAATATAACTTGTCACAATTACAAAAAAAAAATTAAGAACAATTAATACAAAAGAAATAGCAAGAAAACAAAAAAGGCTAAAACAGAATCTGTTTTGCTTAAAACCCTAAGTAAAAATATTTAAAAAAAGTGAAACTTAAACTACTTAAAGATATGATCAATAGTAAGCAGCAGCAAAAAGAATCAAATTAAAAGCTATTTTTAAACTCCCGGAATAAGCAAAACAAGCTTTAATTCAAATCTGATCTAACTCAATTTTTATAAATCCAAACATAGACAAATTATATATCTACAGAAACTAAATAAAATTTGTGATCCAACGCAAAACGAATCACCTAATTCGGAGTAACACACTAATAGATATGAATTTTCTAAGATTGCAATTTTCTGAAAAAACTGCAATACGGGATTTCGTGGATCTCACCGGAGTTAGTCGCCGGAGTTGGAGAAGACGGCGGGAAGGTTGCTCCGGTGGCCGGCTGAGGCGATGGAGGGGTCCAGGTGATGGAGGAGGGCTCGGGCGGAAGGTTGGTGGCGTCGGCGGGGCGTGGGGGCGACGGGAGGGAGCAGCAGGAGCTCCGGCGAGTTCCTGTTGGAGGCGAACTCCGGCGAGGTGGGGGCTGCGTTCCGACGAGGGGAGGGGCTGGGCTATGGGGAAAATTGGGAGAAGAGGTTGAGGGGAGTATTTATAGGGGCTCGGGGTGCTCGGAGAAGGAAGGAGCAAGGAGATCGGGAAGGTGGAGATTCCTCTCACCATGGCTATGGAAGTTTCCTGTGCACGTGAGGAAGGAGATAGAGGAAGAAGAAGATCCTGTTGGGCCAGTTTTTGGAAAGGTCTCAATGGGCCACCGTTTATTTCCATTTAAACACGATTTCTTTCCTTTTTCAAAACTAGGAAACTAAAACGATAAAAGGGAAATCAAATCAATTCGTAATATAGAGCTTCTATATACTAAAATTATCAGAAAAATAATCCACGGCAAAAATAAAAACTTCAAAAAAAATTATTTTCACAAAATTGCCTAAAAGATTTATTTTCTTTTGCAAATTTTGGGATGTTGCATCCATCAACGTCCGGTTCTTCTTCTCCACCACACCATTTTGTTGAGGGGTGTATGGTGCTGAATATTGATGCTTGATACCCTCATCACTAAGAAACTCATCCAAGGTGTAGTTCTTGAACTCGGTGTCGTTGTCACTTCTAATCATCCAAACCTTTGCTTCATGTTAACGTTGAGCTTCATTAGCAAAGTTGATGACGGTTTGTTGAGTCTCACTCTTCCTCTTGAAGAAATATATCCAAGTGTATCTTGAGTAATCATCAACAATCACCAAGCAGTACTTTCTGCCCCCAAGACTATCAAACGATGGAGGGCCAAAGAGATCCATATGAAGGAGCTCCAAAGGCCTCTTAGTGTAAATGAGAGTCGTTGGACGATGAGCAGTTTCGTGAATCTTCCCTTCAATACAGGCACTGCAAGCACGATCTCTGGAAAAACTCACATTCGTTAGTCCATGAACATGGTCCCCTTTGAGGAGACTTTGCAAAGATCTCATATTGACATGAGCTAGTCGACGATGCCAAAGCCAGCCCACATCAACTTTAGCCATTAGACAAGTCGTAGTCTTAGTGGGTCTCTGTGAAAAGTTCACCACATAGAGACCATTTTCGACATATCCAACATAGGCTACTTTAAGAGTCTTGCTCCACAAAAGGACCACGGTATCAAGATTAAAGAATGTGGCAAAGCCCATAATTGCAAGTTGACGAACATAAAGTAAATTGTAAGCAAGGGACTCAACAAGCATGACCTTCTCAATAGACAACTCTTGAGAGATGACCAACTTACCAAATCCCAATACCTTGGAAGTTGAAGCATCAGCAAATTGGACATGGGTGGGCATAGATGGGGAAGGATGCACGTTGATACGTCTCCAACGTATCTATAATTTTTCATGGTTTCATGCTATTATCTTGTCAAACTTTGGATGTTTTGCATGCCTTTTATATATTTTTTGGGACTAACTTATTAACTCAGTGCCAAATCCTGTTTTTCCATGTTTTTGACCCCTTTCAGAGGAGGATTTTGAACGGAGTCCAAACGGAATGAAACTGCCAAAAAGATTTTTTCCGAAACAGAAAAAGATCGGAGAGCCGGAGAATCAGGGCAGGAGGCCACCAGGGACCCCACAAGCCCACACGGCGCGGCCAGGGGGGGCGCGGCCACCAAGCTTGTGGGCTCCCTGAGGCCCCTTTACCCTAGGTTTTGCGCCTATATATCCCCAAAAATTCCATAAAAAATCAGGAGATCATCGAAAGTACTTTTCCGCCGCCGCAAGCTTCTGTCTCCGCAAGATCCCATATGGGGCATGTTCTGGTGCCCTGCCGGAGGGGGGATTCGGATACGGAGGGCTTCTTCATCAACACCATGACCTCTCTGATGATGCGTGAGTAGTTCACCATAGACCTACGGGTCCATAGCTAGTAACTAGATGGCTTCTTCTCTCTCTTGGATCTTCAATACAAAGTTCTCCATGATCTTCATGGAGATCTATCCGATGTAATCTTCTTTTGCGATGTGTTTGTCGAGATCCGATGAATTGTCTATTTATGATCAGATTATCTATGAATCTTATTTGAGTTTCTTCTGATCTCTCTTATGCATGATTTCATATCCTTGTAATTCTCTTCGAGTTGTGGGTTTTGTTTGGCCAACTAGATCTATGATTCTTGCAATGGGAGAAGTCCTTGGTTTTGGGTTCATACCGTGCGGTGACCTCACCCAGTGACAGAAGGGGTAGCGAGGCACGCATCGTGTTGTTGCCATCAAGGGTAAAAAGATGGGGTTTTCATCATTGGTTTGAGTTTATCCCTCTACATCATGTCATCTTGCTTAAGGCGTTACTTTGTTCGTCATGAACTCAATACACTAGATGCATGCTGGATAGCGGTCGATGTGTGGAGTAATAGTAGTAGATGCAGAAAGTATCGGTCTACTTGTCTCAGACGTGATGCCTATATGTATGATCATTGCCTTAGATATCGTCATGACTTTGCGCGATTCTATCAATTGCTCGACAGTAATTTGTTCACCCACCGTGATATTTGCTATTTTGAGAGAAGCATCTAGTGAACACTATGGCCCCCGGGTCTACTCCACACCATATTTTCAGCCTTACACTTTTTACTTCGTTGCACTTTTCGCCTTCAGATCTCACTTTGCAAACAATCTTGAAGGGATTGACAACCCCTTTAAAGCGTGGGGTGCAAGATCTTTTGTGTTTGCGCAGGTACTCTGGACTTGACGAGATTCTCCTACTGGATTGATACCTTGGTTCTCAAACTGAGGGAAATACTTATTGCTCCTGTGCTGCATCACCCTTTCCTCTTCAAGGGAAAAACCAACGCAAGCCCAGTCTCCGTCAACGTGTCAATTTCTGGCGTTGTTGTCTGTTGCCGTAGCACACGTCCACCACTAAGTCCTTGCTTCCGGTCATATGATTTGTTGCTCCACTATCGAGCAACCATGACACCCCACTGGAAGCAAACTCCTGCAATAGATCAAGGCTTGGTTTTAGGTACCCATTTTGGAATGGGTCCTTTGATGTTAGAAACAAGGGTCTTAGGAACCCAAATAGCCCATTCAATGGACTCATGGTAAGAACCAACAAATCTAGCATAAACATGCCCATCACCAGCACGACATAAAACATAAGATGGATTAAGTTTGCCGGCTGTGTTGGTAGGAATGGTTTTGCCCTTCTTGACGCTACCATCCTCCACCTTGTTCTTGTTCTCCTTCTGAGTCCCTTCGCCCTCTTTGACAAAGATGTCCATGAGGGTTGGAGATCGCTTGTTCATGTTCTTCCTTTTCCTTTTCGACTTGGATGTAAGTCCAAGTCCCTCCTTTCCTACAACTCCCTTTTGATTACTCAAAAGGTCGTTTAGGTTCTTCTCGCCTTGGATGCATGACACAAGGCCCTTCTCAAGTTGATCCTTCAACTTAGCATTTTCTCCACAAGATGTACATGCTCACAACAAGGGTTAGTTGCACAAGCATTATCAATTATAACAAAAGGAGAACAGGTAAAGATCTCCTTGGTAAGCTTTGCTTGGAGTTGATCATGAGACTCTTTCAGGGAGAAATGAGCACCTTTCAACACCTTGTGAGCCTTGTCAAGTGTATCAAACTCCTCCTTGAGTCTGTCATAGCCAACCCCAAGTGCAGCCTTTTCAGACTTAAGCGCACGTGTAAGGACAATAGCGTGATCTAGCTCCTTTTGTAATTTAGCACAATCATCGTTGCGTGACTCCTCAAGAGCCAAACGAAGACTGCGCTCTTTTTCTAGAGCAATAGATAATTCAGCAATCTCATCGGCATAGTCACGACTATGTCCTTGCAACTCGGAGATAGTCTCCTCATGAGACTCGATGAGGTCATTAGACTCACCCAGTTGTTCCAAAAGAGCAACAAAGTGCTTCTTGGATTCTCCTTTGATTTTACACAGAAATTTGTCAAAATCATGCTCATTAAGTTCCACAACATCACTATCATCAACACAATTTAACAATGAAGGAGCAGTAGTGATGGTGGTCTTAATGTTGGGTGTTACCTGATCGGTACCTTTGGCCATAAGGTACTTGGCGATGCGGTTGTCGTTGGGGGCGCCGAAGAGAGACACCTTGGGAGAGGGGTGGCAATGGCTACAGTAGCCGTTGCCACCATATCATCATCGTCATCATCATCAGAGGGGTACTCTTCAAGTGTCACCATACCCTTTGGATGGGGTTTCCTGAAAAAGTTGTTCTTGTTTGGGAAAGAGATAGCTTTTCCTTTGCGAATGAGCTTGCCCCCGTTGTGTTCCCTCTTCTCATAGGGACACTCTGCCACGAAGTGACTCACATTGCCGCAGTTATAGCATTTCCTCACACGATGCTTGGTCTTGAACCCACTTGAGTTGTTCTTGGACAAATTGGGCCTTGAGTTTCTTTTGTTGCCCCAGAATTGCCTTGACGCAAGAGCCATGTGCTCGTGATAAGCATACTTAGTGTCTTCAGGGCAGCCTTCCTCTTCTTCTTCTTCAGAAGCAGCCTTGGCATTTAAGGCAAGGTTGGGTGAAGCTGTCTTTGATCGAACGCGAGCAAGAGCATTATCAGCGGTTTTGTTCATGATAGACATTGCAATGAATTCATCCAACACCTCACTGGAGGACAAGGAGTGGAAATCTGGCCATTGGCGAATGACGGATGACATGGTTTTGTTGAATGGCATGATGGCCTTGAGAAACTTGCGCTTGATCCATGTGTCATCCACATCCTTGCTTCCATGATCCTTGAGGGCAACAGCAATAGCAGTCACCGTTTGATAGAGATCTCGAGGGTCCTCATCTTCCTTCATCACAAACTCATCAGCCCCATCAAGAACCACTTCATAGTTGGACCGTTGAATGCTTGAGCTTCCCTTGTACAGCACCATGATGTGCTCTCAACAGTCCTTAGCCTGAGTGAAGGGGCGCAAGTGAGGAAGATCTTTAGGAGGCATTGCGGACTGGAGAATGAATAATGCGGAGTGATTGTATTGATTGTCCGCTTCTTCTCTTGGAGTGAGGTTGCGTGGGTCATGCGGATAGTAGCCTTGCTCAATGATTCTCCATAAGTTTGTTGAGTTGTGATTCAAATGAGACTTAATGGAAAACACCCAGTTAGCAAAATACCCCTTAACAAGCTTAGGAGGAGGACCAACAGGATTGATACGCGGTGTAGGAACCGGTCCTCCATAGACCAGGGGAGGTGGAACTGAGGCAGAGGTTCTAGTGCCATTATTGTCGAGAGGGGAAGAAGGTCGCATACCTTTAGCCGCTTCCTTGGAGGAATTGGCCTCCGAATCCATGTTGGCGGGTTTAACCACCAACGCCGGTTCGGGAGAACTTTTAATCCCCTCAATTAACTCATTAAGCATGGTCTTGACTTCGTTCGTCAAGGATGTCCTGAGGTTGGCCATAGCCGCATTCAAGTCGTTCCTTGTGACCGTAGTCAAGGCCACGGCCTCGGGTGGTCCATGGACTCCCCCTTCATCGTCATCCATACTCTTCGGGTGGTGAAACCCTTAATAAAGAGACGTGGCTCTGATACCAATTGAAAGGATCGATATGGTTGATTAGAGGGGGGTGAATAGGCAACTACCAATTTTTAGCTTTTCTTCACAAGTTAGGGTTAGCAACACAAAGGTTCTCTAAAATAATAAGTAGGTGAGCAACCTATATGATGCTACCAACTATAATCTCTAAAGCAAGTAAGAAATAATCTACAACAATAACATACACAATATAAAGGTAAGAGATAACCACAAGTGGAAGCGATGAAGACGAGGATGTGTTACCGAAGTTCCTTCCCTTTGACAGGAAGTATGTCTCCATTGGAGCGGTGTGGAGGCACAATGCTCCCCAACAAGCCACTAGGGCCACCGTATTCTCCTCACGCCCTCACACAATGAAAGGTGTCGTGATTCCACTATAGGTGCCCTTGAAGGCAACGACCGAACCTTTATAAACAAGGTTGGGGCTATCTCCACACAAATCTTGGAGGCTCCCAACAAGACCACGGAGCTTCACCACAATGGAATGTGGCTCCGAGGTGACCTCAACCGTCTAGGGTGCTCAAACACCCCAGAGTAACAAGATCCGTAAGGGATTAGTGGGGGAATCAAATTTCTCTTGGTGGAAGTGTAGATCTTGGCCTTCTCAACCAGTTCCTAGGAAATCGACAAGTTTGATTGGCTAGGGGGAGAGATCGGGCACATATGAGCTTAGGGAGCAACAATGGAGTCTTGGAGGGTCAAAGGTAGGGTTCACGGAGTGGAAGAACCCTTTATATAGTGGGGGAACAAAATCAACCATTACCCCCACTTACTGCACGAGCACAGCAGTACTACCGCTAGGACTAGAGCGGTACTACCGCTTTACCCAAGGTAGTGCAAGAGCTACTACCGGGCCTACCACCGCTGAGAAAGTCTTCACAAAAAGTGTGACGTAGCACAACCGCTACGAGAGTGGTACTACAGTCTTGGAGCGGTACTACCGCTAGCCAGGGGGAGGTACTACCGCTTACTAGTGGTACTACCGCTCACCTCCAGCGGTACTACCGCTCACCTCTAGCGGTACTACCGCTAGAGCCTTTTTGCCAAGAGAGAGAGAAAGAACAAGGTGGGAGCTCCATAGCAGCAAGGAAAAAGAGGTGGAGATAAAATGTGTGCGTGAGAGTTTGATTCCACCCAAACCTTTCCAACACGGATCCCCTCTTAATAGTACGACGTTCCTATGACTCAAAACCACCAAAGAGAACCGTAGAAGCCACCGTGCTTCTAATCCACGGAGGGGTGCCGAAACGTCTTGTGTCTTTGTCATTTATTATCTGAAATGCTCAATGTACACGATTAGTCCCTTGAGGTACTGTCATCAATCACTAAAATCACTTAGGGATAAATATGCCTTAACACAATCGGTCATGGAGTGGGCCATAGTCAAAATGTGCTCCAATTGTCTCCCTGATAGAGTTGTTGAATGCACCATCAGCAGCCTCACTTGGCATTAAGTCCAAGCAATCTGAACGAGTCCAAGAACCCTTGTAGATAACTCTGTACTCTTTGCGAATCCACTCCAAATGCCTTAAATATGTCGCCTCGTCAGTGTCGCGTGTTTGATCAGTTTCAACTCGAACATTCCTTTGAGTATTCCACATGTCCACCCATATAATGTGGTGCTCCTCCCAATTGATGACATTCTTATTGTTTTGCCGATTCGTCCTACAAAGCATTAGAAGAATACATCAGTTCCATTTTCTCGTGTTAGACATTGACCAACAGGTGATACAAAAAACTCTCACTTACGTAGCACCACACTTGTCTCGACGTGATCCGGCAGGCTGCGTTATTGGACTCTGAACTGCTTTGAAACACGATGAGGAAGATGCCACTCGACCGCAAAAAAGCATATCATGGGGCACCGTACACGCCAAAGATGTTGGTCACGAAGGCACATATTGCTCAGAGGGAACTGTCTAAGTACCGTGTACGGCCTCCAGTTAACCTACATCACAACAAGTCACTCGCCCATGCACGACAAAAATTCAGAAAAGATGCCAAAGCATTTGGATAATTACATGTTCATAAGTGAGCATGTCAAGCTCGCTTATGTATGCCTTGTACCGCCCCATGGCAGCGATTCTCGACCATTGGACATTAGCCCGTGTGCGTGTGATAGTTAGGTACCGCTCATCATCCCCGTCAAAAGGATACTTCCAAGGTTCTTCCAGAAGAAGGGTGACGTTACGGCCTACAGGGATACGCTCCCACATCCAAACCTGTAGGGCCCAAACGAAACCACCAAGAGTGGACGTCGGCTTACTCCTCATACATGCTCCATCCAACTACAGATTTGCACACACGTTAAATGACCACATGCAAATACCTATTTAATATAATGAAAATGCATCATAGTAAGCAGTACCTAGCGGTACAAGAAGGCTAGTGCCGCCGACCCCCAACTCCACTTAACATCCCAGTCACAAAGAGGATCCAAGAACATCCACGAGGTTGTGTCCCCCGTGCCATCCGGAAACACCACTTGGGTCAAAATATTTCATAGGTAAGCCCTGGCATACCTCTCCACAACACCCGAACTAGCATCCTTTGGGCACCTGCGAAAATGTTTCTGTATCCACGAGAACAACACGCCGGATGGCCTAGGATCCTTCCTGGTTTCATGAGTCCACGGCTCGGGTTCAACACCAACCAATGTTGCAATCCATTGTCGCCACCCATCAGATCTCACCTTCCCCGTAAGAGCCCTGCCCTCGATCGGAAGCCTGGTGATCATAGCAATATCCTCCAAAGTTATAGTCATCTCACCAAGAGCAAGGTGAAAAGAGTGTGTCTCCGGCCTCCAACGATCCGTAAGGGCGATAAGGCCGTGGAGTTCAACCATGGTGGTGTGCCTTTAAAGTTGAGCACAAACTGAAGAAGATTCATTCTTCTAAAATAAGGCTCGTACCGACGGTCATATACGAGAGATTCATTCGGGTTGTGCCCCCTCAACCAAAGTAGTGGAGGAACCTAAACAAACAAACGCATAACTTGTCACAATATGAAAATCAACCAATATAGAAAGATATTCATCAAGGCCCGAATAATTACCTCTCCTCTTTCTACTAGCACCGCACGATTGTTCTGCTCGTAGAAATCATCAAGGCCCGATTTAATTCACAAGTACCAAATTAATAATATTTAGGACGAATACATAGCAAATATAACAATCAAGTAATATGCATTCGTCATCACACTTGCAACTATAGAAAATACACAAATTTACATCATATTTCGCAATGCACTCATCCTCGGCCAGCCCTCATCCTTACTACTAAATCATATGATACTAAACAACTAAATCATCACCAAATTTTGTTTTACTTGACAACCTAGGTTGCACCTAGTGCCAAAAAATACTCCAAAAATACAAAGTTATTGCAAAAAGTGATTGGGGGATTGAAGGAGCTTATCGACCTCTTCGATTTGCCCCAAAGATAAGCAAAAATGGTTGAGGGAAGAGGAAGATCGAAGGGGGGATCGGGAAGAGGAGAAAGGAGTTTCTCGTGCTGGTGGTGCTGGTGGCCTAGAAGGGGAAGGGAACTGGCTCGCGAGGAGGGTGGAACCTAAACAAATATCGGCCTAAGAAACGCCAACATCCTTGGCGTTTCAATTGTAAGCGGAAACGCGGTGTAGATCGGTGTTTCTTTGTTGACCAGCAACGCGAGGTAGATCGACGTTTCTTGGTTGACCAGCAACGCCGCGGGGTGTGGCGGTTCTAAAAGGGTCAGATCGTGAAATACTTTTCTGACGAGTTCATTTTATGCAATTCTTCATGTATTAAGGTCAGAACAGTGATTTTGTCCTCAGCTAGCTAGCTAGCCCCTTCGAATCGAATCGATTCAGCTAGCTAGGTAGCTGAGCCGTGGACGGGCACGGCCAACGGGCGCAGCGGCCGGGCGGACGGCCAGTGGGCGCAGCGACGGGTGCGCAGCCAGGGAGCCGGGGACGGACAGACGGGAGCAAGCCATGAAGGTTCTGATGGCAGTTAGATTCCCGCCAACGATCTTTCAAGTCGTCCTTGGGTTGCCTTCGAAATCTTTATTTTTACGGATTTGATGGGATGTTTTTAGTGCCCCTTAAATAATTTTACAGGTGACGGTCCGATACGAGGTCTCGATCTGACAACTTTTTCCGCGTGAAACCGTATTTTTACGGTTATTTTATAGTTTGAGACGTTATATAGGGTCTGCTAGATGCGCATGGCACACGCAGCGACTCTCACCAAATATAGGCGATCGACCTAGTCCACCACAATCTGCGCAACAAAGATCGCCGTAGACACTGGCTGGACTTGGTCCTATCTCGATCTGCTCCAATCCCAGCAGCTAACTGCAACCGCACTTAATCATCATAGTATATACGATGAGTCCGTCTCGAGGATTCATTTTTGCACAATAAACACATCACGTATCGACATCGTTTTCTAAACCTTTTTTTGGTAGTTTAGTTGGCAGCCGGCCTTCCCAACTAAAAATTCCCTCATATGTCATGGCAATCAATGGAAGATGTAGTCAGTAGAGTTGGATCAGTCAAAAGATAAGCAATAATGAGCTGGTCCTCAAAGTGAGAATCACCGCACACACACATCAGCATAAAGACCGGTTTCTGTTTGCTTGCTTTGCAGAGAAAAGATCATGGCAAGATTCAGATCCAATCAAATATAGATTCAGAATTTAAATGCATAGATAGAGGAAAAAAAAATGCAAAGGTCATGTTCAATCTCAGTACCAAGCTGTTGACTTGCAGGCAAACAGTCTCCTATCGCCGAGAGGTTGCTGAAATGGTAAACAAATGGCAGTTGCAAAAGGTCACCACCAACTCTATGTACACTCTGGGTACACAGCAACGGGGTCATCATATAGGTTCCTACGGTTTCAGAGGTCCTCTTCGTTTCTCAACTTTCTAAGCTAGCAACAGATTAATGCGGGCACCACATGATCGCCATGCCGGTTAAATGTTCATGCCCCGTGCAGAAAAAGATCCAGCCTGATCACCCTCCAGCAGTTATCATCCAGTAGAGTTGTTTTACCGTACACACATCGGTGGGCAAGGAATACCTAAGTTGCACGAGAAGCTGAGCTAGGCCACTCCAGATCTCTATACTTCAGGACATCGACCTTGTCCAAGTCGTACGCCTGGCATATCCTCGAGATGGTGTCGCAGTCCAGACCCTCATCCAAGCCTCTCCTCTCAAGGAACCCATCAAGCTTCTCTGATGGATGGAAAGTCTGTTGAATGAAATAACCACCGTAAGATAATTGACCATGCAGGAAATGAGACGGATGCTACAAGTCACTGAAACATAGTTTTAGTCGCACATGAGGCTACATGAATATGATAAAGAGGGGCGCAAGAGTAACCGTGCAAGCAACCATTACCCCACAACCCAATGAATCTTATTTGGACAAAACTGCTCTAGATGTAGTATATTACACAACACTGGTCATCTTATGATTGCAAAATGTGGAATTCTGAAGATTTGTCTACCCATTGATAGTGGGGGGCAGGCATATAATAGAGCGCTAAGTGACAACTCCAATCAGTGAAGAAAAACAATGAACTCTGTGGGGACTGGGGAGCAGTATCAGGGTTCATTGCAGTAATTGAAAGTGTCATTTTTGTATTTTAATTAAAAGTTATTACATCATGTGGAATAAAAAAGATTGTCATGCTTGATTGCCAGAGAAACTATACATTCGCAATGGAAGCTATGCCAAAACTGGGAACTACTCATGGCCAAGGTGCAATTATCCTCTTTTTCAGTATTGTGATTACCCATGTAAGATGAACAAACGGTTGCACCAATCACCTAATGCTGTGCACAATAACAATTTATTCCAGGTTCACTCAATGTTATCAGACTCACAGTGGGTAAGTTAATAGTACCCCCACTGTATCAAAATATAAGACGTTTTTTGACACTATGATGGGTGTCAAGAAATGTCTGTATTTTGATAGAGGGAGTATATCATATGTGTGATGACAGGTTCCATGCTTGATCATCAACAACTCAATTGTGTAGCCCTATACTATACTCCATCCGTTCCTAAATATAAGGCTTTCTAGAGATTCCAATGCGGACTGCATAAGGAGCAAAATGAGTGAATTTATACTCCAAAACACGTCTATATACACCCATATGTAGCCCATAGTGAAATCTCTAAAAAAGTCTTATATTTAGAAACGGAGGGAGTACATTTTACCATTCAGGAATCAGGACATGAGATGCATGGTACAAGTCACTGAAATATAATTGTAGTCACAAGTCAGGCTACATGGGCATGATCAGAAGGATGCAACCATGCATGCACAAGAGATGCCTCTGGGTACAGAGAGAAAAACGCGGACATGAGGGATAGAAGTCATCCAAATATAACAACCTCATCTAGATAAACTCGAGGCCGCAGAACGAACAAAGAGTAGACTGGAAAACAACCATTACCCCACAACCCAATGTCTTATTTGCACCTAACTGCTGGAGATATATTATACTCCCTCCGTTCCAAAATAAGTGTCATAGTTTTGAACTAAAACCAGGTCACTTATTTTAGAACGGAGGGAGTATTAAAGAAATGCACATACTAAACACAATAATCTTATGATGCTAAATATGGAACTCTAATTATTTGTCGGCCCATTCAAACAATATTCAGGGTTAATTGCGATAAAAATGAGAATGCCACTTTTAAAATTCAACACAAAACTGTTACATCACGTGCCAAAAGAAAAACATCGACATGCTGAATTGCTAGAAAACTATACATTCACTATGAAAGCTACGCCAAAACCGGGAACTACTTCAGGCGAAGGTGCAAATATCTTCTTTATCATTGTGTTGTGATTACCATGTCAGATGAACAAGTGATTGCACCAATCACTTAATCATTGTTGTATATAAATTCAGGCAGGCTAACTGTACACACCACCCATTAGGTATATAACAAGTCAACAACTATACGAACTACAGAAAGGTAATACTACAGTAACTGATTGTCTGATTGTGACGATTGCTCAAATATTGATTATTATACTGGGAAGTCTGGCATGCCAAAAAATACTCATCAGTTTTTTAATAAAATAGCTATCGGTGAAAGCTACAACATAAATTGGTCAATCAAAAGTGATGGTCATCCATGACTCTCTGTGCGCACATATGTTTGCTTGCAGGTATGCAAAGGCATACACCACACATGTCACACACTCAAGGTCAAACAAATCATGCCTAGTAAACAGAAGAACTCTATGCAAGTAGATAAATTGTTTTAGTTTAAATACTTCCACAAATCTCTTTTGCACAATTCCTAGGTGCATACATTTAGAAAGATAACTCAGTGAACATATTAGAGTATAACACATATCTAAATCAATTATGTGAAATTTACTCCAGGTTCTCTTAATATGGTCACAGTAGGAAAGTGATAAGAACCCAGTTAGCTAATAGTATGTCTCATCTGTAATGAGAGGCCCTGTGTTTAATCATCAATGATGGTAACCCTATACAATATACATGTTACTGCTCTAATTCAAACAACAAATAAGAGATGAACAACTGCCAGAGGCCCCCTAAAATGCCTTAGTCCAAAACCACCCCAAGGATATAAGCGTCTGAAGGTTTTACTCATTTTGAAGTTAAAGTCAACTTACCCAAGGAGCATACTGTGAGTCGCTATCCTTTCTTGTACGCGTTTCATTTTTCTTCTCGAGAAGGGTTTTCCCTTGACCTGAGTAGTCTGAAACTAGAAAGTGCAGCTTCTCGCTTCCCTGCATCAAAATAAATGTCAAAAACCTACATATTTTCATTCATGTATTTGACACGAATTTGTTATGTATGTCATAGTGTAATCTCTAGCTTCCTTGCTGGCACGAATTTGTTATGTATGTCATAGTGTAATCTCTAGCTTTCTACCAACAAAAGAAGACATGCAATGCAGTCACCCAGTAGCAACTGTGTCATACCAATAACTCCCTTGCTAACAAACTAGAGTTTAAAAAATGTATTTGACTTGCATGCCCTCTATAGCTTATATCCTCTGGGATTTTTGTGCACAAATTGTACCCTATAGACTACATACCAGTGCTGAGTTCTGAGAGTGTATATATTCACAAGTTGAAATACAAACAAACTGGAATATGTTTGACATGTTTTGCACCTGGAGAGCTCTCCAATGAGAATAAGCTCGAAACAGCGTCCAAAAAAATGGTATGTTTGGCAAAGGCAGTACCTGCAGATGAATAAAGAGCGTTCTGTTATGACTTGTGTAATAAAATACAACAATGCAGCATACAATCAGATCCTTTGATTAACCAGATGATGATAAAACCAGTAACCAGCGTAATTAAATACAATAACTACAACATAAATGATTAACTACTAAACCATTCACTGGATAGGAGGAACCATACATTCCACGACTTCATCTTTTATTAACTGAACGAACATTGTGAATATAAATCATACTTCCACAAACCTAAATCTGGTTCTCTGATCTTGACAATACACAAAATGACCTTATTATTTTCCTTCTGTTAATTTGAAGTACTAAGCCACAAAGTAGAGCGAGCACACAAGGAAGTTGCTTCAACTTCAAGATAGACCTCAACCAACTGACATGTGCGCAACCTAGAAGGCTAGAATGCAGCAAGAACAAATATTTAAATGATGTAACCATCACAAAGAAGATCTAATGCTATCTTTGATCAACTCTTAACGGCAGTATCAACAAGGGATATAAAATAACAATATCTTTGGAATATACTCCCTCCGCCCCATAATGTAAGATCTTTTTTGACACTAGTGTAGTGTCAAAAAGGTCTTGCGTTATGGGACAGAGGGAGTTTTTGAATAAATCCAAAAGGCACACTTTCATTGATTGTAGCTAACACTTGAATTCTTACCATGAAAACGCTCGTTACCGGTAACATGCAAATGCTGCCATAGAGGTACTTTTTGTGAATAGCTGCACCCCTAATACTCAAAAACCATGTAGAGACAAAGGTGTCAGGAAAGATCTAAATCGAACTAAACAATACACTTGTAAGGTCATAAAGCAATCACCTAACAGCAATGTGGCGCAGACGCCGGCGCACGAGACGAGGATTTATACTGCAGTTACAGATTATGATTTAGAATAAATATTTAGGGGGATAAGAGAAGGCATGTGATTTCAAAAATGCCAGGTAACTGCATGGCAGGGGAAAGACAAGTTTGTAAAATTTGTTGAAGCCAGATATATGCACAAAGTTCATCATACAGAACCCACCTAAATATACTAAAAATATATATGCGTATGTCTGTCTCCTGCTCATAGTTAACTAGTTGAGTAGTTCTATCATTGGCGGCAATGCATATTCCCTGCTAATGACATATTATTTATGTACCTCCAGTAATAACAGATACTATTTACATTCAGAATCACAAATATCACAAGATTTGCAATACAAGACCAACTCAGCAAGCACTAGCACCTTCCAACTATTTAAACACCACCAACCCAAAGGCAAAAAAAATACAATTCAACTGGCAAGCATACTTTATAACCATGAAGAACCAATAACGCAAGCTATCACCACTCACCTTGCCGGGTGGACGATTTCAAGCATGGAGACATCCTTGGTCAGTGACTTCAACAGAGTCTCTGATGGCCGCACACGCGAAAGCAGCTTTAACCCGAAGCTGCACCACAACAAAGCTCAGAGTCTGATCGATCTTGCCACGCGCTTCCACACAACACACGCCAAATCTTAAACGCTCGACCTGTGTATGCGTCTCTTTACTGATCCCTCCGGCGCGCTGCCGAAGCCGATCCACGCCCGGTTCATCTGCACACCCGAAAAACATATGCGAGTTACTCAATCAATAGTTGGTTCTCCCTAGCGAGTAACTTTTGCTCGGTTAAACATGTTACGGTGGCACATACTTTAGTGCAATGGATCTTACTATGGAGGAATACAGGTAGGGTGGAACCGGCATGGAAACAGACAGAGCTATGTGCTGTCTATGAGGACGGCATACATGCATAAGAAAAACAGAAATTTCCACATGTAAATCCAGATATTTCACTTCCATTTGTGTTTCAACCGGAAGTCCCATCCATTTCTGTCTTCATAATTTTCTTTTTTGCCTCCGAAAGACTCTGTTTCTGTACCATTTTCACCCCTAGACAAAATAAACCTCACGCGCTTGCTAATCCATTTCCCTGCTGAAGAAAGGGCCTGTGGAGGCCCCAAGTTTATCACATCTCACTTACAAGCATGAATAGACAGTAGAAAACTAGGAATTAATCTGTGGAGGATGGCATTTCTCAAAAAGGTGACAGTAGAAAACTACAAATCAATCTGTGGAAGATGGCATTTCACAACAAGGCTCAGTGTATGCAACAGATTCTGCCGTAGCAGGAGCAGGGAATGATTTCAGCTGAAACGTCGGTACGTATCAATGCATGTGAACTGAACATTGGAAAACGACATTCTACGAAGTAATAGAAGCGTGGATCCACTGTGAGATCCAGAATGGCTTAGCATCATGGGATCAACAAGAGCATCAGCCGGCTTTGCTGCGGGCCTGCGGCCACAACAAGTGAACCAAAAACATTGGACTGGAGCTGCAGGGATCATACGGTTCATTCACGCCCACCTAAGACCGTGTACCGCAGGCACAGACTAGGAGAAACGCATAGCGAAAGGATGAATGCGGCGGGCGGAGGAGGGGGGGAGAGGGGCATTCCGCCGAGCACCTTGTCTGCGACGAAGTCGGCCACGGCCTCGGCGTTCTCCGGCGCCGAGCGTCCTCCGGCGGATACCCCACGCCAGAGGTCCTTGAGGGTGGGCGGCGGCGGGAGGGCGCCGCTGCCCGCGGCGGAGGCGGAGGCGGAGGTGGCGGGGAGGGCGGGGCGCGGGCAGGCGAAGCACCAGGCGCGGCCTTTGATGGGGAAGACGACGACGCGGGCCTGCATGGCGGCGGCGAGGAGGCCGCCGGCGAGAGGCGAAGGGGAGGTGGCGGTTGATCGCGGCGGGGGAGGCGGCGGGCGGTGGGGGCGGCGAGGTGGTCCGGTGTGGAGCCTGTCGAGTGGGGTGTGAGGAGGCGAGACCGACTCTCTTGTCTAGGTGGCGTCCACGCGGCGCGGAGTCGGGCTTTCTCGGACGTCGGATCGGGATCGGGATCGGAGGGATGGACGAGATCATTACAAGTTCTTTCTTTTTTTTACAAGCGAGCCGAGTTTGTATGTGGCTGTAATAAGTCTCAAAAAATAAGCCTGAATGGAAAACGCAAAACTGAATTTGAATATTTTAAAATACTAGCAACTACTTCCCTCCGTTCTAAAATAACTGTCTCAACTTTATACTAGTGTTAGTACAAAATTGTACTAACACTTATTATGAAACGGAGGGCAGACCCACTAAGAACTCGGGGCTTCAAGTTTTGATCATAAGACACCTTACTGAGGGCCGCCTTTCTTTAAAAGAATAAAAGTTTGATAGTGACTCATACAACGGTGTTAAATAATTTCATTTGGTGTAACATCTTAAAATCGTACATATTTACACGATGAAACGGATACAAAGGTGAGTAGACCGGAAAGCGGATTACATTTGTATTGCATTTTTTGTTGAAAGCGTAAACAAACATCAAAACATGGGTAGCGTGATCCGGATGCCCTCCCGCATCACGCTATGCTTCTTGGCAATTTGTGCAGGAACATAACATGATTCCGGGTGTCCCTCCAAATAGCTTTACTACCTCAAAAACATAAGCCCATTGTCGTTATCACAGCATGGCACTACATGAAGAGATGCTACATCCACGAAAAGCTTACGGAAGAATTTTTACGGGATGGGGTGGATAGTTATGAAGAAAACCAGGGGGCGGACAAATTTCATCCGCATACATTGATTTGTATGATGGAATCCATAAGTCTACAATTATTGCAATACATACATACTTTTCATAGATTTTGTCTCTTAAACTGGATCATTCAGAACAGATGGAATTTTCAACCCCAGATACAATACAATACCCCCTTCATTCTTAAATAGATGGTGTATAAACTGAGTCAAAAATCAATGATTTCTAAGTTTGATCAAGCATATATACAAAAATATGAAGATAAACAACTATAAACCAATATCAACATATCCACTACCATAAATATTTTCGTAATGTGTTTATTCAATTTGTAGTTTTTGATAGTTTGTTCTATACATTTGATCAAACTTAGAAAATGGTTGACTTCTTTAACTGAACTATAGTCCATCTATTCAGGGAAGGTGGGAGTACAAGATGCACATTGGTTAACTCATTTCTCAGATAAAACGTTCTGTTGGCCCAAGTGTAACACAAATCTTACTTGCAACCATTAACAGACAATATTTCTCTGTTCTTCTTACTATGTATAGAAGTTTTTTCTTAAATCAATCTTCATAAAGCTTAACAAAGATTATTGATGAAAATATGAATATTCCAAAGATCATATCAATGTTATTAACAGACAATATTTCTCTGTTCTTCTTACTATGTATAGAAGTTTTTTTTAAAATCAATCTTCATAAAGCTTAACAAAGATTATTGATGAAAATATGAATATTCCAAAGATCATATCAATGTTATTAACAGACAATATTTCTCTGTTCTTTTTACTATGTATAGAAGTTTTGTCTTAAATCAATCTTCATAAAGCTTAACCAAGATTATTGATGAAAATATGAATATTCCAAAGATCATATCAATGTCATTAGATGCATCATGGAATTAGTTTTGCATACATTTTTAGTACTGTAGGTGTTGATATTTTTCAATATAGAGGTTAACTTAAAAAAAAATCTGTACTCCCTCCGTTCCAAAATAAATGCCCCAACTTTATACTTACTAAATTTGAAACATTTATTTTGAGACGGAGGAAGTATAAAAAAAAAGTTATACTAAACTCGAGACACTTCTTTTAAGACGGAAGGAGTACAAAGAAAGTGAAGGGAACATTTCCAAAGCCGATCACAATTGAACGAACAGCGATCTGTGGTATTTCTTTTTGCCTTTTAAACACGGTACATGGCAGTTTTCACCACCAAACATTGCAATTCTTAGAAAATTGCTATGGCAACTTTCATTTTGTGGTTGGAGCTCGCTAGGAAAATGCTCCCCAGATATTCCAAAAGAAACAGAGGAAGTAAACAGCCACACCACGCCAACCAGAAACCAAGGAGATGTTGAAACTAGCGGCGATAACCATAGGCAGCACATGGGGCGACATACCTCCCAGATGTTACATGGTTCATCCGGAAGAGCGCATCGCACACGACAGGGAAATGCAGCCCATCAGGTCTAACAACGGCTACTGCCACCACCCCTCTACATCAAGTCTGTCAGGGCAAGCAGAAAGGTTTTTCAGCACGGGACGCTACGACCATGTATGTACAACCAGTTCAGTTCAGTTCAGTTCCACACCCTAAGCAACCACTAGACCCACTTGTCGTCGGCGCCTCCCGCCCCCCACTCATCATCGGCACCTCCCGCCCCCCACTTGTCATCGGCGCCTCCTGCCTCTGGCGCTGAACCTGGCGTCTCAGCCTCCTGCTGGGGCAGTGGAGGAGGAGGAGGCAGAGGCAGATCATCTTCTGGTGTTCCATCCCCACGCTGGGTCAGTGGAGGGGGAGGAGGCAGAGGCAGATCATCTTCTGGTGTTCCATCCCCACGCTGGGTCAGTGGAGGGGGAGGGGGAGGAGGCAGAGGCAGATCATCTTCTGGAGTCGCACCCGGAGAAGCTGGAGTCCCCTCCTGCTGGGTGATTGCTGAAGGAGGTGGGGTTCCTGGCGGCGGGCCTGGCAGAGCGGCTTCCAAGCGCTCGCCCGGAGTCGGCTGAGACGCCCCGGCTTCAGTGGGTGGTGCCGCACCTCCATCGACCACTGGTGGTCGATCGCGGTTGCGCTTCTTGAAGTGCATCTCGCAGATGAGCTCGGCGTGCTCCTCGTGGTTCTTCCTCACGTAGTTGTCCATGCACTTGATGTAGGAGAAGTCTGTTTGGGTCCCATCTGATGACACCACGTAGAAGCATCGGCTGTCCTGGAAAATGTGGTGCTTGTTCACCTGCGAAATCAAACGAGGCCGTTAAGATCTTGCATATTTTATTATGACACGTCAGACAATAACACATTCCATCTCATGGTTGAGCTGCCAGAACGGGAACAGTAGCTAAGGACAACTCTTGGCTGCTTACTGTCGAAATACGAAGGAATTGTTCATCCAACAACTGCAGAAACCCATGGCTCAATGCTAGCTATTGAGAAGGGCTATCTATCAGCGAGTGGTGCTAGAAATAGACTGTCAGGTAGTAGTTAATTTGTGGCAAGCAGGCAAGTGGAGTCAGCAGGTGGCCAAGTTTTTAGAGAGATGGAGCAGCTCATCTCAACAGCTCAGGGAGTTATCGTCTTCAGAATAAAGCTAAAGGCGTTTAACTAAAAAAAGACAATAGAAGGCAAAAGGTAGCACAATAATCCATACCATTATATGATCAATTTCACCAGACACCTTCTTTTCCTTTTCAGGGTGGTGCTCCAGAACTTTTTCTATGATAAACTTTTCGTCCTCCAGGGGAAGCCTTATGCCATCACTGCAACATTTATGATAATGGTAAAAATAAATATATTTAAGATGGTATAAACATAATAACCGTCTTGCATACCATGAAGCACACAAAGCAAACAAAGTGAACTGTGAGATAATTTACCTTGATTCACGGAAGATCTTTCTGACCGTTGTTACAATGGGTTCAATTTCTTGTAGAACCTTTTTCGCCTCAGCTGGCAGTTCATACCGTGGTCTTGGTGGCCTCTCAACAGGAGGTCTCATTGGGGGCCTGCCTGGATTGTCTCTTTGGTCCCTCCGGTTTTCTTTGGCCTCCCATCCATCTGATTTCCAGCCTTTGTTGTTGCCAGAAGCATTGGTCTTCCATTTATCAGTACTCGACTCATTGGCTTGAGCAGAACCCCAGCCATCCCAAGAATCTGGCTGCTTTGCATCTGAATTATCTGGTCCCTGGGAAACTGGAGGAGCAGAACCCCAGCCATCCCAAGAATCTGGCTGCTTTGCATCTGAATTATCGGGTCCCTGGGAAACTGGAGCAGCACCCCACGCATTATCTGATGGTGAAGCAGAAACATTACCCCAGGACTCCTGCTGTGCAGTAGAAGTCTGAGCCTTTGCTGCCACACTCCCCCAGGAATCATTCCCTGCGTCCATAGGCTCTGCGATAGAAGCTTTAGCTGCCACACTTCCCCAGGAATCATCCTTTGTGTCCATAGGCTCTGCAGTAGAAGTTTTAGCTGCCACACTTCCCCAGGAATCATTATTTGCATCCATATGCTCTGCAGTAGAAGTTTGAGCTTTCGCTGCCACACTCCCCCAGGAATCATTATTTGCATCCATATGCTTTGCGGTGGAAGGTTGAGCCACAGCTGCCACACTTCCCCATGGATCATCCTGTGCGTCAACATTCTGGGTTGGCACATGACCCCATTGGTCTTGCTGCATATTGTTATCCTTCACTTTCATTTTGTCCCAGCTAGCACCACCTCCATCAGTATCCCTTTTACCACTCTGATCAGCCCAAGTATCGACTTCAGCTGGTCCTTCAGATACAATATTTCTGTCATTTGCGTTTCCAGTGCCCCAGCCTGCCCAGTCTGATGAATTATTCTCCACTGTTGGGGGTGCATTCCAACATGACTTGTCTTGCTCTGCTGGTTTTGCAGCTGCATTACTCCAGCCTCCTTCCGTATCCTTTTTAGCACCCTGGTCAGCCCAAGTATCGGGTTCGGCTGGTTCTACGGATACAGTCTTTTTGTCATTGCCCCAGCCTGCCCAATCAGTGGAATCATTCTCCACTGCTGGGCCTCCTCCCCAGTTACCAGAATCATTCCCAGCATTTGCATTCGCCGTTGTGCCATTTTCCCATGAGCTGCCATTTTCAGTAGTTTGCTCTTCAGGATTATCTTCAAAAGTGGGCATACCATGGGTCCCATCCAATTCCGGTGATAAGCAAAAATCATCCATCGCGTTGTCTTCAACAAGGTAGTCCACATCGTCCAAGAATGTGTAAGCAGCCTTTTCTTGGTCGGTCCTCACCAAGGCCAGGAAATCATACAGGCCATCACCATACTCCTTGTTGCTTTTCAGCTGTAATGATCAAATCAATTATTTATATACTAAAAGCACAATACGGGTAAAAAATAGAGAAACAGACTAGAAATTCACACAAAAAAAGTGTAACATCCATCCATTGGTCTGGTGGACCATCTATTTATTAGTACTACTACATCACAACCGCACCTAAACAGATCAACATAATAATACCTAAACAGATCGCATCCATTAGATCTTCATAATCTGTCTTCTTTATATTATTATAGAACAATAGAAAATGAACAGGCAAGATTTGAAAAGCTCCAATCCAATCCAAAATATCCATCTTGACAAAGACAAGGAATGGCTCCGCTCCGCTCCTGCTCCGCCCCCGCCCCCCGCGCCTAGCCTAGCCTAACCTCACCGCCCACCGCCACCGCTCCGCCCTGCTCCTCCCTCTCAGGGCCCGGGTGATGGCCGCGCTCCTCGGGCGAGCGCGTCTCCTACGGGGAACACTGGAGCAGCTCGGAGGGAGAGTCCTCGTCGAGATCGTACAGCGACGTCGCGCGCTCGCTCCCCACAGGACTGCCGGCCACCGCCGCCCCCAGGCGCGTCGCCGCAGCCCCCGGACGCGCCGCGCCCGCTCCCCGTCCCGCGGTGCAGGACCGCCTCGGCCCCCGCTCGGAGGTGCGCCGCGCGACGAGTGGGCCGGTGCTCGACGCGGACGGGTTTCAGCAGCCCCGTCGCAGGCACCCCCACCGCCGCCCGCGCCGTGACGCTCCGTCCTGCCCGGCATCCCCGCAGCTCCGCCCCAGTCCGTCCCCGGAGGAGGTCGCCGGCCTCTGTTTCCAGGCACCACGTGCGCGACTGCCCCAATGACGTCCGGTGCCGCCGCTGCCTCGGCTCCGGCCACGCCTCGCGCGCCTGTGGCGGCCGTCGCGCCGCCGACGCGGCTCGGCAGCCCGCGCGCACGGACGCCGCGCAGCACCGCGCCAAGGACGCGGCGTGGTCGCCAGGATTCCACCCGCCGTGCAGCCACGCGCCGCTCCCCCGGCGTCGGCTCTCCTCCAGGCTCCACCCGCCCCGTCGGCCGCTGATAGCCCCGCGCGTGTTATCATGGCGCAGACGACGGAGATGGACGATGCGGAGCTCGTCCTTGCCCGCGCCATGGTGGCCACCATCACGGGCAACCGGCCGCGTGTTTCTCCCGCCGAGGTGGCCGAGCTGCTCCTGAGCTCGCTGGACCTCGCCGAGGGCGACTTCACCGTGCACGCGCACCACCCAGAAGACTTTCTCATCATCTTCTCCTCCGTGGCCACCATGCGCCGGCTCAATGGAGAGCACCTCCTCTGCTCGCCGCGCTTTGCCCTCTCCCTGCGGCCTTGGTGCAAGCTGGCGCATGCCACCGCAGATGATCTCGGGTATCGCGTCGAGCTGGAGCTCCGCGGAATCCCTGCTCATGCGTGGCATCTCTCCGTGGCTGAACATGTGCTGGGATCGAGCTGCTGGATCGAACGGTTGCACCCCCGCACGCAGTCGCGAGACGATCTCGCCATCTTCCGTCTGTCCGGCCGCACCCACGACCCCGCAGGCATCCGGCGCGCCGTGGTGCTGGCCATCGTCGAGCAGCTCCCGGCCCGCGTGCCCTCGGAAGTCCCGGCCGTCAGAACCCTGTCCTACCCCGTCTCCATCGAGCTTACCAGGGCGGAGCGCATCAGGGCAGCGTCGGTTGATCTTCAGGCAACCGGAGGGCCGGCAGGTGACGATGCAGGCGAGGGCAGCAGGCGCGGCCAGGGCAATGGTCAAGGCCCGGCCCCAGGCCACGCGCGCCGTCGCGGCCGCAAGCGAAGACGTGCCAACGAGGCCCCGGCCGGCCGTGCAGACGGTACGGCCATGGCGGCCTCCTGGCCTGATGTGGCGGCGCCGCAAAGTGGCCCCCGTCCAGCCAGACTGGGCATGCTGGCCTGGCCCAGGCAGCAGGGACCCAGCAGGGACCCACGTACCGCCATCACCACGTCAACAAAGCAGAGGGAGACCGCGTCACCGGCCTGCAAAAGGGAGGTTCGTCGGGGCCCGCGCGCACCTACCTGCGCAGCCCTCGGACTGCGGCAGATCGGGCCCATCTTCGACGACAGCCGGCATGCAACTTGTGGCTGGAAACGCCCCAATCCTCCCTGCCGTTTCAAATCCCCGCGCCCCCACCACGACCAGCGCCATCCCGCCCGAGACAGCGCGTGCCCTCGCACCGAAGGCTGATTCGCTCGGGGCCACCACGGCTTCGGCCGAGATCACGTTCGCCAGCCTTCTGCCGAATCCCCAGCCAGACCTGCAAAACGCGCCGGTCTCGCCTGCTGCCCGGTCGGGCCAAAGCGGCACAATACTCCCCGCGGCGCGGGCCCCGCCTGACGTCTCGGATCAGACGCCGCGGGCCAGCGCGTCGCCACGCGCGGGAACACCCTCAACGCAGTCACCGCCGGACAGCGCGGGCTTCGACCCGTCATGCGCGGGAATCCTGGCCATCACCGCCGTTCCGCCAGATTTGGCTCCTGGCCCCCGCCCACATGCCAGCCCACAGGGACGTCCACTGCTGTTCAGAACTCCCCTGGGCCAGCCTCTGCTGGGCAGCTACCCTCGGCCCACCCCTGCAGCGTCTGGCGAAGCCCCAGGCCGGCATGACCCAGCACCGATTACCATCCTGCAACGGCCCGCTCGTCCAGTTCGTGATGGTCCTGCTGTCGTGCCGCGCGCTTCCGCGCCGTGCCGGTTCGCCTCTCCTCCGATCACCTTGCGACAACCTCGCAGCCGGCCAGCACCGGATCCCCCCTCTTGGACGCTGGGGCAATTTCTATCTGCAGCCACGAAGCAGCTCGATGCAGCTCTGCCATCACCAGGAAAGCGCCAGCGACCACCCCTGAACTTCAGCCCACGGCGAGGGCGGTCGGCTTCTGCTCACACAGCGGCGGCAACGCCGCCAAGGGCCGAGAGGCGCGCCCAAGTGCAGATCCTCCGCACCCTCGGCATCGTCGGCATCAACCAGCCCATCTCCGCTGCGGCGATGAAAGCCTACGACGATCTATTTGCCATGCCACTAAAGATGTCGGTACTGCAGGCTATCGCGGCCCTCGTCGACAGAGAGATTCCGGCATGCCTGACGGCTGCTCGCAGCGATGCTGCCGCCTGCGCGAGTTAGCGGCGCCGCTCGTCACACGTCGAATCCTTGTTCATGGATCACGGCCTGCAGATTGTAGTTTGGAATGTTAGAGGCCTCAACTCACGCGCTAGGCGTAGTGCGATTCATTCGCTTCTCTGTACCACCCGCGCATCCATTGTATGCCTGCAAGAAACTAAGATGGCTTTGATCTCGTCCTCTGTTGTGCTGGAAACGTTGGGGTCTGAGTTTGATGGGTCAACCTACCTCCCGGCCGATGGCACGCGTGGCGGCATTCTCCTGGCTTGGAAGACCAGGGCTGCCACACTCTCTGACCTCCAGTTCACGCAGCACGCGGTGACTGCGAAGGTGCGCGCGCCCAATGGTAACCCCTGGTGGCTTACCACGGTCTACGGGCCGCAAAGCGACCAGGACAAACTACTATTCCTCCAAGAGCTGCGCGACATTCGCGATACCAACCCCGGTCCATGGATGCTGTGTGGGGACTTCAACTTGATATGTCATGCCTCGGACAGAAGTTCGGGCAACGTGAACCACCGCATGATGGGCAGATTTCGCCGAGTCATCAACGACCTTGCCCTCAAGGAGGTTTACCTCAATGGGCGTCGCTTCACGTGGTTCAACGAGCAGTCCCCTCCCACGCTCGTGCGCCTCGACCGGGTGCTTTGCACCGCAGACTGGGAGGACAGCCATGGCGAGTGCCACCTCCGCTGCCTGGCATCCGTTGTCTCCGACCAATGCCCTTTGCTTTTGGACTGATCGCCCATGCCATCAGCCCGAAAACGCTTCCACTTCGAGGAGTTTTGGATGCGTCTCGACGACTTCCACGACACGGTAGCCGCGGCCTGGGGATCGGTGTCTGACCCAGACCCCTTCAGACGGCTGGTCCGGCGCATGCAGGCCACGGGTCGCGCCCTCACGAGCTGGAGCGCCAAGTCCACGGGCAACATCAGGGACAAGCTCGCCATCTCCCGCGAGTTCATCCTGCGCTTCGACCAAGCCATGGAGACCCGCACGCTATCCCCCCGGAGGACTGGCTGCGCAAGCAGACCAAGCTTTCCTACTTGGGCTTGGCCTCGCTTGAGCGCACGATTGCCCGACAGCGTGCTCGCATCTCCTCCCTCTCGGACGGCGACGCGAACACGAGCTTCTTCCACAGGCAATGCACATATCGTCGTCAGAAGAACAGTGTACAGCCTGCTCATTGATGGGCAGATGATCAGCGAGCACGACGAGATGGCCCAGGCGGCCTTCGCTCACTTTGATGGGCTGCTCGGCACAGCGGCCGACCGCACCCACACGCTAGACTTCGAGCACCTCATTCAGCCAGTAGACCTCTCTGCCCTAGAGGTGCCGTTCAGCCCCGATGAGATCTGGGAGGCTGTGAGGCGCATGCCGGCGCACAAGGCACCAGGGCCGGACGGCTTCACCGCGGAGTTTTTGCGAGCGTGCTGGAGCACCATTAAGCAGGACGTGTTTGAGGCCTTTGAGCAGCTCTATGCGCTGAGGGGGCGTGGATTCCACAAGCTTAACCAAGCTATGCTCACCTTGCTGCCAAAGCGCGCCGATGCTCACAAGCTTGGTGACTACCGGCCGATCTGCCTGATACATATTGTAGCCAAGCTCTTTGCGAAGGTCCTCTCCTTGCGCTTGGCACCGATGCTCGACGGCCTGGTGAGCCGCTATCAGAACGCTTTCATTGCCGGACGTACCCTCCACGACAACTTTATCCTAGTCCGGCAATCCCTCAAGCTCCTGCACCAACTAGGCGAGCCAAGGATCATGCTCAAGCTCGACCTAACCCGGGCCTTCGACTCCATATCATGGCCCTTCCTCTTCGAGGCCTTGCGCCAATATGGCTTCGGAGCGAGGTTCCGGGAGTGGTTGGCCATCCTCCTCTCCTCGGCCAGCACCCGCGTCTTGCTCAATGGCGTGCCGGGACCCCCGATCTGGCATCGCCGCGGGCTCAGACAGGGTGACTTGACATCCCCGCAGCTCTTTGTCCTGGCCGTCGACATGCTCAGCCGCCTCATGCAACGGGCGCTCCAGACCGGCATTCTCCGGAGATTGCACCCCCGACGCAACATCCCGGCTATCTCACTTTACGCCGATGATGTGATGCTGTTCTGCCATGCCTCGACCGACGAGGTCCTCGCCGTGAAGGGCATCCTAGGGGTTTTTGGCTCCGCCTCCGGCCTGCACGTGAACTACGGCAAGAGCTCCGCCACTGCGCTTCATGGAGATGAGTCGACCGCCGAATCATTAGCGATTCTTGGCTGCCACACGGCGGCTCTGCCCATCACGTACCTGGGTATCCCCCTCTCCACGCGCCGCCCCTCTGCGGCTCAGATGCAACCTCTAGTTGACAAGGTGGCCGGTCGCCTCCCTTCGTGGAAGGCATGGCTCATGAACAAGGCCGGGCGGCTGGCGCTCGTCAAGTCCGTGCTTAGCGCCATCCCCATCCACCAAATGCTGGCCCTAGCGCCCCCGAAGAAAACCCTGAAGCAGCTTGAGAAGATTCAGCGCGGGTTCTTATGGGCAGGACGCGAGGCCGCCCACGATGGGCACTGTCACGTGAACTGGCGCCGGGTATGCCGACCGCTTGAGTACGGCGGCCTGGGAGTCCGCGACCTTGAGCGCACAGGGCTCGCCCTTAGGCTCCACTGGCTATGGCTCTCGCGGACGGACTCTAGCCGCGCATGGCATGATTTGGGCCTGCAGTTCACCCCCGAGGAGCACGGCCTCTTCTATGCCTCCACCTCCATGCAGATTGGAGACGGTTCGACGGCGCTTTTCTGGGAGGACCGATGGCTCCTCGGCCTCTCCATCCGCGAGCACGCGCCCTCGCTGTACTCTTGCATTCCCAAGCATCGCAGAAAGTCCCGGACGGTGGCCCAAGGCATCGCCGGCAACGCTTGGGCGAGAGACATTCACGGCACTCTTGGCCTTCAGGAGATTGGGCAGTATCTCCAGATTTGGCAGATGGTGTCCAGCATCACCCTTTCCTCAGAGCCGGACACGCTCTCCTAGAAATGGACAGCCAGCGGCAGCTACTCAGCCAGTTCCTGCTATCTAGCCACCTTTCACGGGTCCATCACTTGCCGGTCCTGGAAGCTGATCTGGAAGGGCTGGGCCCCTGCGAAGGTCAAGTTCTTCCACTGGCTCGCTAATCAGGACCGCTGCTGGACTGCCGAGCGCCTTGCTCGCCATGGCCTAACACATCACCCTCGGTGCCTGCTCGGCGACCAAGAACCGGAAACGATACAGCATCTGCTGCTCTCTTGCCCATTCGCGAAGCAGACTTGGCACGGGACCATGTCTTGGCTGCGACTCCCGGCACCGGTGCCCGACCAGGACGCCACGCTTCAGGACTGGTGGATGCGCGCTCGCGACGCCACACCTCACCCGCTCCGCAAAGCGCTGGCCTCGACTGCGCTTCTCGTGCCTTGGATGATCTGGAAACATAGGAACGCGTGTGTATTTGATCATGTAGCACCATCGCTAGTTGAGCTCGCTGATGCGATCAAGGACGAGTCCAGGAATTGGGCGAAGGCAGGGGCCAAAGGGCTTAGGGTCACCCTGCCACCCACCTGGGACGTGCATTGATCCGGCTGTAACACCTCTGTACTAGCCTCTTAGGAGGTTATTCCTCTCTCTTTTCAATACAATGAAACGCAAAGTCTTTTGCGTTTTCTCGAAAAAAAGATTTGAAAAGCAAAGAATGGCTGAGATTTAAAGAAATCTTGGAATCTATATGCTGGAAGGTTTGACACAAGTTCAAAGTTGTGGCAGGATTGCAATAAGAAAGATCCTCAAGAACTATCCGTTTAGCCCACGGCTACAAACTTACAACTAAATCAGTACATAGATAAAACTATGTGCTGCAAAATATTTGGAGAAGAGAATATTTGCAAATTAAAATATTGGTTTAGCATGTTTTACATTAGAAGTGTAGGTACACAAACATTCAGGATGACATAGCCCATCGCCATGGACATGATCATGCCATGGGTATAGAGGCGATCATGCCTGAGTACTCGGCAAGGCCATGGCATGATCACGCCATGGGGATAGAGGCGACCATGCCCGCGTACTTGGCAAGGTCTCTAGCATGCATCAGCGGCCCATCAATCAGTGAAGAATGTTGCCATCAGCAAAAAGGTCTCTCAGGACATCAGTATGCATTGACCATGAGTCAGATAAGAGAAGAATACATACACACAAGGACTCGGCAACGCAACAAAGGCTTACTGCAGAATTAGTGATGTAGCATATGTGTTTATTTATTTGCTTTCTTAGAAAATAGAAGAATTGTACTGCTTTCAGCCTTTGCCTCATAGTCATAGATGAGCACAACCCAACCTTATTGAAAATAGTGTTTGTTAATCAAAGCACCTACTGACATGCATGTCACAAAAGAGAAAACAAAGCATTGGCTAGCCTATCGCATGCTCTACAATTATTTGCACTCCGACCTCACAGCGCCAGATATAATAATCCAAACATTTGCATTGATTGCCTTCTTTTTTCTCAGAGTGGTCAACTTTGGGCGTTGAGTATCAGGGATGCATGTAATGGCTCTTAGTTAACCTTTTGTAGTTTTGTTAACATACACCAATAATTACATTGTTTCAGATGGAAAAACAGCAAGTCAATTAATAGGAGTAAGATGAGCATTCAAACGAGCATATGGAGATATGCCATTGCAGTCAACGAAAAACGCAGGTAAAATAGGACAAGTGACAAATGCACGGGTCACCTCTGCAGAGACTTTGTGGAATTTTAAAATATTGCAAATATGTAGTCAGCCTAACCGCGCAAATGCTCGGGTCACCCCGCAAGTTAAAACATAAAAGTGTAATTTCACATGGTTAGATCATAAAGTGGAACAGCTTTATAGCAACATTCAAATTATTATATTTGTAGTAATACAAAAAATAGTTTGATTGGCCCTACCATCTGAAGACCTTTTACCCCCACTAAATATAGACTCAAGCTCCATTACTGATATGAATAGTAAGCTCCGGCGGGTTGAAAAACCAGCTTACCTGATTTTCATTCCAAAGAATCTGAAAAGATGACCCAGTACCAAGTGCTGCATGCTTGCCCCATGAACATGATGAGACCACAGAGCCCAATGAATCAGAATGGCATTTCTCGGCAGCCTTCTCGAAGCATTTCATAGGGGTCTACAAAAGAAGATCAGGAAATCAGCATAGTGTATGCGGTGTTAAAACAAATCAGGAGATCTCAAAATGAACTTACAAGCAAGGTTGCCTCTGTAAAAGGTACTTGAACTTTTAATGAACGGAAGGTCGCCTTGTAACCACCATTGTGGAACCCATTCAAGTTCCCAGTGCATGTCATGCTGTTTGCCACAAGAACCAAATGGTCCTTCAGAATTCCTTTAGCAACCGTCTTCATAGTTTTCGAAAGGCGCTGCACAAAAGATCAAGCAAGAAAAATATCTAATGAAACAGGACATAAATAAAAAGAAAGCTTCACAACAAGCGCGGCACAAATCAACAACCACAAAACAGTTGTACCAGAATCGCTTTTTATAATAAGTGCTACAACACACAGGATGAAAGGTAAATCGCTAGGCAGCAATACATTAAATGAGTGATAAAATTTACGATGTCTGTATCAAAACTGAACCCAAAAAACAGAACCAAACCGTCCAACTAGTATGGCTTTGGTTTATGGTATGCATGAAAATCGAAAACCATAGTTTGGTATAAATATAAAAAATTCTAACCAATTGTCGAAGTCCTCTTACAGCCAAATTCTCTGACCCTTGGAATCTGCGCCTGGCCACAGGATAGTCAAGCTCGACAGGCAGAGCCACTCACGTCGCCTAGCCACCCACCAAAACACCACAGCGGAGCTCTCTACCTCACCTTCATCTCTCTTCCACTCCCCTCCCTCCCTCCCTCTCTCTTAACTCTGCCATTATATGTTTCGTAAAAGTTTGCCTCATTTTTTAATTTACATCAACTTTGATTAGTTTGGTATTTACCAAAACCAAACCTTGCTTTGATTTATTACTATGTTTACCAAAGCTTCAGTACAATATTTACAGGAAAACCATATTTAACAAAACAAATAACCTTAGCTAGTACCGGTACAGTCAAACTTGTGTTAGGGAAGAAAAACTATTTTGCAAAGATCATCCTAAGTTTTGGGGGGGGGGGGGGGGGGGGGGGTAAGACTCCTACCAAGAATTTGAAACCTTTGTCACTTCAGTTTTCACAAAAGAAAAAAAAAACTCGAACTTTTGCAAATAAATGCAACGCTAACCTGAACAACTTGATCAAAGGAGCATGATATGCCAAGAAGTTCTCGCACTTGCTGAATACCATAAGGTATTGACCTTTGTGTGTCAATGAGGTTCATGACTGGTATACATGCATCCATCGCTATTCTCCATGCATCACCGTTCTGCATAGCTTCCTTTTTCTCAACAATAATTTCTACTGCTGGCTCACCCTTTGATATCTTCTTTGTATGTTTAACCCAAGACGTTGCATCAGACCCAACCCACGTAATTTTAGCCTCTTGAACTCGAGGATCACCTGCACAGCAAATGGGGAAAAAACTTGAGTGGAGAATCCTTCGCACACTTAAGAGAAGAAGCTGGTAGAACACCACCTAAATTTTAATTAGAAAATCTTCAATGTTGCCTTAGAGAAAAAGGTAGTTCAGTATATATACATTAATTTCTTACGCATAACATTCCACCAAAAATCAGTGGACCCAAAAATGAAATGGAACAGCAAATTGCCACATGACACATGCTATTATTTTGTAGGCCCAGACAGCAATCATCCGTTTAGATGTCAACTAGTTGCCAACATTAATTTCTTACGCATAACATTCCACCAAAAAATCAGTGGACCCAAAAATGAAATGGAACAGCAAATCGCCACATGACACAGGCTATTATTTTGTAGGATCAGACAGCAATCATCCGTTTACATGTCAACTAGTTGCCAAATTTGTTGTATTGTTGCACTGACAAATTTGCAGTTTTTTTTCAAGGAAAAAATCCATTATAAACTCTCAGCTGAACGGCATGCCTCTATTGCATAAAAGGATACGTATTCATCATCAAAGTATGTAGGTATAAATAGGGCATGGGAGGATACCCAAAAGGAGTAGACACTAGAAAACAAAAGTCACAAATTTACTGTTTTGGTTCTTTAGTGTGTTCAGAGTTCAGTACCTGGCCCTAAGCATCTTAAACACAGGAACTCAGAATGCCCTACCACCAGTCCACTAAAAACAATAGCCTCATCCAAGGACACGGTAATAGGCAACTACCGACTATACACATGAAATTCTCTAATATATAAACGACCGGTGTTGACAAATCAAAGAAGTGCAGTACATCAGATCTTTCATCCAGTAAGATAGGAGAAACCAATTTATTTTTAACAAAAGACTGTAATTTAAAAAAATGCAGTGAATGAAATGTTCATGGACACTAGTTTCTGCAGCTTACAGTACCTTTTATGATTATCTCCAGAAGCACACTACAGAGAGAGTCGGCTAACACATTCACTGCTTTCTCAACGGAATCAGATAACATAGGGATGTCCTCAGAAAAAGAGAACTGCAAACATGGAACCTTCTCATCACCCGGCTTCTGCGTAAATGAACAATCACTGCCAAGATTAAGAAGGAAAAGAATATCCATCAGATTAACCTTAATAAATATCAGTAATCAGAGATTATGTCAGGTAAAACATACAAAAGTGTGGCAACACTGAATAGTACATAACAAAGAGGTGGTTCCCGATTAATAATGTACTGAAACATCATGTGTCGAGACAAATACCCATTATGACATTAATGGATTAAGCTCCAGTCACATGGGTGGAGGATGCCAGTTCGAACCAAGAAAATAAATAATGGATAGTGCAACCAAGAAAATACCTAAAAAACAAAAATTATACTCTGACTTATATGAGTCGGCTAGAAACTCAAGGCCTGGCCTTTTGTTCCAGCCAGTTCGAACCAAGAAAATAAAGAATGCATATTGCAACCAAGAAAATACAAAATTTCCACCATAACTTAAGAATGTTCTACGATCATTGCTATAGAGCAGCAGATAACCTCATGCTAAACTAAGAACATGCAGAAAATACAGAGTTAACGCTCAGATCGCAAGTCCATGCAGCCATTTAGACAATATATAAAGTCATTCTATGACTGGCAATGGTTACTCCTTTAATGTACCCTTGGTGTCATGTTTAAGGGTTGCAATTAACATTTAAACAGCAAGAGTGAATTGATTATGTAAGAGAAAGGGCTAGCGTGTGTAGGAATCACTGAAGGGCAGTGAAGTAATTTCGTATGAATGGAAGTCATTTTTCACGTTGAGATATTAGGTATTGCCTATCTTGATCAAGAACCACAAGTGTACAATACCCTGAAGCAAAATTAGCATGTCACCAGCATTCAGTAACTACCCGCTAAAATGAGGCCTACCTCAGTCCTGAGCAATAACCACGGTATCTAAGATGTAACAGAAAACCTAATGCAGAGTAGAGAATAAGAAGTTTACCAAGTAGAGAAAGTAATCTTTTTAAACAGGTGACCAAGAGTTCCTTTCTTATTCGCATGTTTCCCAGAAACTTCTTGGCATTTATGAAGAATCTCATCAATGCTAACGTTTATCTTCTCTAAATATGCCTGCAAGAAATGCATACATGTCCATATGTATCATATATAATTATAAAAACACAGCCTGTATGTGAAAAGCTAAAAAACATCACAATACCTTTTCAAGATGAATATGGCCAACAAATGCTGGGATGGCTTCTGAAGTTGCAGCTAAACTAACTTGTTTATGATACCTGAAAATGCAAATGTCATATTCATGCTATTCGGCGCAAATGACGAGAAACACTAACAAGAATGTAGAAGTAAATAGAATTGATGGCATGAATGTACATACTCGATGCAGATATCAGTGGCACAATCCTCTAGTGTGACTCTCTTTAGGCAACCCTGCACTGCAATAGCAGCCTTCTCTTTGCAAAATTTCTTGGGGCAAGAGCAGTCATTCAGGAACAGGATAACTTTTCGATCCTTCGCATCATTTTTATAGCTAACTTTTGTTTTAAGTATTTCCTGTTGGGTTAAGAACATGTTAAACAGTAGGTACAACATAGCTTGAGATACCGATGCGTATGATAGTAACTACAGTAGTTTAGAACACAGTTACCTTCATCAACTCCCATGAAGTATTATTACTCTGAGAAGCATCCAAGACAGCCTTATAAGCGGGGTTGGAGATAGCAGTGGCAGCTAAGACACCCACCGGTTCTCCAGGAGCTATAGCACTTGGAAAATCTGTGTCATCTTCTTCTTTGTATTTCAGCTGCATGATTGAATTGCTGCAGATGTTTCTCACGGTTCCATCATAGCATATAACTACATCTCGCAAGATGGCCATTAGACTCTTGAACAGAGTTCCTGGTTCTGTCAACCCTCTTGAGGAGCGGACAATAGTTTCTCTTGTACATATCGAATGTACTAGCTCCTCATAAGGATTGAGACCATGGAAATATGCACTTTGCACAAGACCATACGCCTCTGGTGGGTGTTGAACTCCATCTTCAATCGGTGGGTGTCTATTGACAAAACTTGAGAAGCAATCGTCCACCAGACGCCTTGAGTAGAACTTCCCCTCGCGGTAGAGCTGCGGACCAACAAAAGCAAGCTGTTGAACAACTTTTGACACTGAGGGGTCACTCTTTGGGTCAATGAGAAGACCAAGACGAGAGGATTTCACGACAAAATCTGCAATTTGTTGTTTGACGTCCTTCAGATTGTTGTCAACTCTTACTTCCACAGACTGGCTATTTGAGCACCTTGACTGCTCCAGTACAAGAGACTGCTTTTTGATACACTCCTGTGCTTCTTCCAACAGAGGCTTGGGTACACTAAAATCTTGCAGGCTTACACTAAAGCCATCCAGAAGCAAGAATTCCATCAGAAAGGGTTGCAGCGCATTTAAAAACTTGAGCGCGTCTCCTGGTCCCTTAACAGCAAGAATGGAGGACACCAACTCTGAAAACGAGGCCTGAATGGATTCTTTGTCAAGATCCAGTTTTATGACAGTGCTGTCCCTAACTAGGAATCTATCCCCTTCACAAGTCAATTCTGCTGGCAACGCACTTTGCATTATTTGTGTGATTGTCCAGCATGGCTTAGACTTGACCACCGCAGGAGCAGGAAGAGAAAGCGACAGGAGCATTGCCAACTGGTTTGCTGATTCTTTGCTTAACATGGTTCTCGAAGACATGTGTTTCAGAGCAAGCAAGCTGTCATTCGCTAGCTGGAGATTTACTTTTCCGTTGTGTGAATTAGTCAGCTGCTTCTCCACGCTGAAAAGCTCCAATGCTTCAGCTTTAGCAGCAAGTGACTGAGGATAATAAATATGCACACAATCACCATCAAAATCTGCTGCAAGAGGAGAGCATATAAGGGGGTTGATTTTGACTGTATGATCATCGTGGATGTATACAGTAAATGCCTGGAGAGAATGCTTGTGAGTACTAGGTGGCCTGTTAAGGAAAACAACATCACCATCAACGATTCTTCTACTGATCGTTTGACCCACTTTAAGAGTGGTATATCCTTTTGATCCTACAGTGATTGCATATGTTGTTTGACCATCTCTATAAGTCAAACACAATCCCTTGTCAACAACCTCTTGCAATCTGTTTAGATTGGTATCCGTAACCTGTTCTTCAAAAGTAATTCTTTTTGCCACTTCAGAAGGCAGTCCAACAACATCTGCTCCAATATACGGGTCTCCAGTAAGTACACTGCGTGATGAAAATCCTGACCCTTTGCTGATGAACAATGTCCTCATCTTTTCAAGCCATTGTTTTGTTGACAAATGAGATGAATCAGTGCTAACTGAAAATCTCTTTGCGTCTTGAGGACCCTTCAAAACAAAAGAGTTGATCAGAAAATAAATGCAAATGGCTCTAATGAACAATCGCTAGCAGATGGTTCTTTCATCAGCACACCAAGAACACTGCAAAAGTCTAATGCTGATGCTTAAAAAATATGTCGTCAAGCGCCCAGAAAGCTCTTCCGTATGATTCTATGAAAAGTCCAAATTTGTTAACACTCAGAAGAGGACAGGCACAATCATATTGTGAACATTCCTAACTTTTTGTCAAATGCACAAAAGCATCAAGCTGTTCAATAGAACTGATTGCTATCCTATAATTTTTAACTGGGTGATGATTTAGAAGCAAACTTGAACAGTCTGATTCAAATTTTGTTCATTTGAGCTAGAGTTTGCTTGCGACTATTTTAATTCACGCACCATGAATATATGAACAATTAGGTAATTTGCTTCAAAATCATGACACATAATTTGCTTCATCAAAATTATAACACTCTGAAGAGGATAGACACAATCATATGTGAACATTCCTAACCTTTTTGTCAAATAGACACAAGCATCACGCTGTTCAATAGAACCAATTTTAATGCTATAAATTTCAACTAGGTGATAATTTAGAAGCAAACTTGAACAGTCTGATTCAAAATTGGTTCATTTGAGCTAGGGTTTCCTTGCAACTATTTTAATTCATGCACCATCTAAAAATGAATAATTAGGTAATTTGCTTCAAAATCATGACACATAATTTGCTTCAAAATTATAATACTCAGAAGAGGATAGACACAATCATATTGTGAATATTTCTAACTTTTTGTCAAATGCACACAAGCATCACGCTGTTTAATACAGCAGATTGTAATTCTACAATTTTTAACTAGGTGATAATTTAGAAGCAACCTTGAACAGTCTTGACTCAAAATTGGCTCATTTGAGCTAGAGTCTGCTTGCAATTAATTCATGCACCATCTAAATATGAATAATTAGGCAATTTGCTTCAAAATCATGACACATACCTTTGTAGTACCCCTGAGCTGTATATATTGGCCGATAGAAAGTTGCAGATCGGTTGATTCGGAATCATTTGATTCAAAGTTTGGGGAACCAGATCTTGATTTTTTTATCTGCTCTATCTTTTGAAGTATCTTTTTCAACAAAGATATAGAAATATCCTGAAACAAGAAGCAAAACAATATGGGATATTATAGATATATAAACCAGTCAGTAAAATTACAAAGATCCAGGAAATGCACAGAAGAAAACTCACATAGGACATGATGCTCTGCCCATCTGTGAATTCTGGGATATAGAGGCAGTTAGGCGGTACTGGAAGATATTTCATCACATATCCAGGCTGAGCAATGTATCCTCGTGCAGCTAGCTTTTTTTTCGTGTCATCTGGAATCTTCTTTAATATATTAAGAGCCTGGCAAATAATGCAGTAATGAGATAGTAGGTTGCTGGATACAAAAAAAAAATTGTTAACTCCGTAAGAAATAATCAAGGGGCAAGTAACTGTTAGCCCTTGGGCCTCAGGCTTTAGAAATTACCGTGTTTTAGGGGGTAAAGAATGGGAGTCAATCATGACATTAACATTTCAGGACATACCACCCCCTACAGATTGCAATTGTATATAAATGCATTCCAGAATATACCACCCAACGTATCATTCAAAGGTAATTGACCTTATCAAGGGATGAAAGACCTTCACACGTGGAAAGCCAGGGAGAAAAATGCAGTTCATCTGGAGAAGATGTAAACAGAAAAACAGACCATCTATCTGGGCACGTGCACCAGCTAGTCTCATCCGGCGACGCTTCTCACCCGTCCGGTCTGGTACAGTCCGCAGCCCCCATCAAGTGATATGTGTTCTTACATCAAAAGGTACTGGGAAACTCCTGCGGGTACATGATACCCTCAAAATGCGATGGTCGTACCTCCAAACAACATGTTCATATAGGGTACTCCACCAGAAAAACAAAAAAACAAAGGTACCAGCAAATATATATTTCACATGTCGATCTCCTGCACACACATCACCTATTCATGTGCGACTGTACCAGGATATACTGCATCATAATTTTCTTGGGATTTTTTGGCGTTCCAAACAGCATAAAGTTCTGCCCAAACTTAAAGGCTGTACACTAACGCACGCTTATCTGGGTCTTTACTGTCCAAAGAAGCTACAATAACATCTTGAAAACAGAACAAGATGAAATTATTACCTCTTCTGGAAGCAATGTCCTAGAGTGGGAGGCTCCACCATAGCGAAACCCATACTTGCCAAGGAAGTCCCAGGAGCGTTCTGTCATGTGTTTCTTTGGGGGTGCTCTCAACTCTAAACGAAATGCACCATCTGCTGTCTTGATTTCCTTCAAATATAGTGCCGGGAGACCCTAAAAGAAATAAAGATGAGAAAAATCAGTTGACACTCATCCAGATCGCACTTGTCACAGTGACATGCTGTAAAATAGGAAGCCGTTCACTGGTGATAGTCTCTGATGCCATGTTGTTGGCTATATCTTCCAAGTTTCAGTAGCATCCTCAATAGGTAGCATTAGTGGAATTATGCGTACAGTAAGTTCTGGTGACAATATGTCACATACCAAAATAAAACTGAATCACATAAACTATTATGGTATTCCATTTCTCTAGAGAAAAGAACTTCCCAATCAATTAGCACCTATGTGCATAACTTCAATTTAAAAATGAAAAAAGAACAAGAAGAACCTGCAATCATACTTGAGGTTACCAAGCCAACACTATAAAACAAGTGGGGTGGGATATGCTCTCTCCTACCAGACTTTTGGTTAAGTTGAAGACCAGTGACCTATATAACTTGAACTAAATACGACTAGGGTCAAATTCAAAACACTGACAGCAATGGCTTCTGCTTGATTATATACTCCGCATTGCTACAGCCCAACAGTGAAGTATTGCATCTAGCAAATTCAAGGCATAAGAAGAATATATTAAGGTTGACAAGTACCCGACAGTAGTGACAAGCCGTTACTGAAAAATTTTCCTTTCCGTTGGTCTGTTTGACCTGAGACATGAATGACTAGATTTAGATTGAAACAGAAAAATCGGTACAGAAGACTAACATGGTAAGATTAAGCTGTTTTGACCTATACATACCTTTCCTTTCTTGATACGAAGGCACTGCAGACATACCATGCTCAGTAGTTGCCTAAGTTCACTGACATGACACGGATGATATACAGGTACAGGCAGCTCAATGAACCCAAAATGGCCTAAAAGGTCGTATTGACTCTATTAGTAACAAGAGAAAAGGAGATCCAGGACTGCTAAAAGACAATGTTTGGGGCATGACGAAAAATTAATGAGAAGTTGTTTGAGAACCTTCGCATTTGCCGTTTTCTGTGGCACCACATGACTCGCATTTGCCTGTTTCCAGTGGTAAGCCAAGGAAAGGATTCCCAAGCTGACTAGGATGAGTAACAGGACAGTCATTTATAGAATAGGTACACTGCAGAACACATAAATTCGCATATTAGTAAGGTTAAAAAATATCAAATACTCCTCGCAATAATATAACAAATACTCCTCGCAATAATATACTCCCTCCGTTCCTAAATATAAGTCTTTTAAGAGATTTCGCTAAGAGTCTACATACGGAATAAAATGAATGAATCTACAATCTAAAGTATGTCTATATACATTCGCATTTAGTCTACTAATGGAATCTCTAGAAAGACTTATATTTAGGAACGGAGGGAGTAACAAATATGGTGTGAAAAATCAAAATCTGTGCAGAATATACCCGTTAAATGATGACATGAAAAAAAAAAAATCCATGGATGGAGGAGCATGCAACATTAAGTAATTCAGTCCATGAAATGCACATTCATAGCCAAGCAAATAGGGCAAGTGACAATCTCCCTGTATCAGTCATACCCAAAGGGAAAGGGAAATGTCAGAACTCGGTATTATCTACAACACATAGGCCCGCAGAGTGTTCTCATGGCATGTATCTTGCAAGCTCAAAGTGCTTATTGAAACTGTCCAAAGTAACCTCGCAGACTGATCATGATTACTGATTTCAATCAAATATCAATGAAACAGAGTCGGTTCTCTCAAGTGTGTTTTCCTTATTAGAAGTATATTTGAGAGCTAATCAGAACACATTGACAATGCTTTTGGTCCAGCATGCATCTGTAGAAATCTGATAGTGAAATCATCAAGAAGAAGAGCGTACTATCTCATTCTCGGTGGACAGGCTAAGCTTTATGCTCTTGATGGCGCCTTCAGCAACCAGCACTGACGATTGGTCCTCCTCCTCCATGGCTCTGCAACCCAAGGGACAAACTAGTCACATAATATACAATTATTAAAAGGATAAATAAATGGATGAGCGATAAGCAACAATCCCAGGCGTAGGCGCAGTGACGCCCCCGAAAAAACCCAAAACAAAAAAACACAGAAACCAAAGCCCTCCCATAAGATCCAAAACCGATTGAATCAAAGACTAATTTCGTCAGAGATCAAACCAAAGGCACCCAAAACCAAATGACTAATCGATCCTCCCGGGAACATCCCTGCACTGCCCATGAAAAGAAAGGGGCATTCACCCCCTTTTTTTTGCCTGCCAAGAAAGCAAGAACCATTTCTACGCGAAAAGACCCGACCTTTTCCCTGCCAAAATCTCCAAAAACAATCCTCCCAAGACTCACCGGAAAAACCACACTCCATACAGACGCGGAGACGCGAACCACATGAACAGGGAAGAGACCAAACCCGCCCCGAAAACAAGAACCCCCATTCCGGGGGACCCGCCGGCCCGCCCCCGGATCGCCGTAATCCGGCCCGCATTGCGGCGACGGGACGGGATCGAATCCCCGGTCCCGGATTAATAACAACAAAAACTCGCCGCGCTTACCAGATGGCCCGCCGTCGTCGGCGCCGGGGCGCCCGCCGTCCCCTAACCGGCGCCCTAGAACCCTAGCAGCGGCGGAGCGGCCGGAGGGAGAGGAATGGAAGGGGAGGGTTTAGCCGGCCAGTGCGCCTCGGAGACGCCGAGGACGCTCGCTTTTACTGTGGGGGGGAGCGGGGAGTGGAGGTGGAGGTGTCGTTCGGCGTGTCTGTGGGGACTGCTGGGCCGTCGCCCTTCCGCCACAGATGGGAGAGAAGAGGACGGCAGAGCAGGTGGCCGGTGAGGTGAGGTTACCGGCCGCGCCGTGGTGTGCCCGCCCCCAACCCTCCTCCCTGGGCGGTGGGGCAGGGGATAAAGGACCCCACCTGTCGGTGGGGTGGCGGGTAGGCTCGTCAGTGCGGTTCGACTCGGTCGCGACGTTGGGGGGCGGGGCTGCCTTGACCGGTGGCATTGATTCAATTCTAGCGGTATACCAAAAACATTTACACACACCCAAATATTGGCAAATACAGTATTCATGGCAATTATGGACTAGTATTATCATCAAGGCGTTTCTAAATACTCCCTCCATCACGGCCGTGTACCAATACTAATTTTTTTAAGTGCCGTATCATCGGCATTTTGTTGATGTGGCATATTAGTCAATGGAGAAAAAGATTAGAGTTGTATCTTAGTTAACATACAATCCTTACACGTGATCATAGGTAAAGAATGGTTCTAACCCAATCATATGCATACGTTACCTCAAATTATTAAATGCAGAAAGAACTCATAAGAAACAATGCATTGGCATGGTTTTATCTTAAATTATTAATGCTTTTATGATAACACGATAAGAGACGATGCATTGCCACACGCCTCACAAGGCATGCTTGAAAATTCCGTTGGGTCTAGATGGTTATTGATTGGCTGTAAGATGGACTGAAAAATAGCATTCACAATATGCATGCATGTAGATGTAGTACAACGGAGTATAAATTAGCTGTTAGAAGTAAATGCAATGCGACTTAAACCTTGTCTATTGTGAAAATGCAAGTAAATTTAATCGTGCCTTCTAAACTATGACGGAGGGAGTAGCTAAACCATGCAGCTCGTTGACATGCAATGGAGAAATTGTACTACTCCCTCCGTCACGGTTTAGAATGTGTGCTTGAAAATTCTCTCGAACCTAGATGGTTATTGATTGACAGTGAGATGAGCTGGAAAATAGCATTCACACTACGCATGCGTATAGAAGTATTACAACTCAATACTAATTAGTTGCTATGTGTAAATGCAATGCACCTTAAACCTTGTCTATTATGGAAATACACGTAAATTTAATCATGTCTTCTAAACTGTGACGGAGGGAGTAGTACTACTTGTTTCGACCAAGGAGGTAAAAAAGTATCGATCGCGTAATTTTATGGGGGGGAGCACCGAGATGTGTTGTCGAATCATCGGGGCCTCATGGCGGAACTGAAGACGTAGTGAGGACCAAACTATGGAGGGAAGCTTCCCCCGTAACCAGAAGAGTCATGGATCAAATTGTCGGATCTTAATTATTCCTCCAAGCCTCACGATGAGACGGGAGCACGTATCAAGGACCAAACTACAGATGGAAGTCGCCGTTGACGCAACGGAAAGAGACACGGATCTAATTACCATATCTAAATTATTCCTCCAATCCTCATGACGAAAACGAAGGATGTAACAAGGACCAAGCTACAGAGGGAAGTCATCGCTGCCGCAAGCGGAAGAATCACAGATCTAATTGTCATATATTAATTATGCCTACATGCCTCACGGCAGAACCGCGGGGTGTAGCGAGGACCAAACTACGGAGGGAAGTCGCCCCCGTAACCACAAGAGTCACAGATCTAATTGTCAGATCTTAATTATTCCTCCAGACCTCACGATGAAACTCGAGGATGTAGCGAGGACCAAACTACGGGGGGGGGGGGGGGGGGGGGAAGCCAACCCCGTAACCACAAGAGTCATAGATCTAATTGCTAGATCTTAAGTATTCCTCCCGGCCTCACGACGGCGAAGAAGAACATAGCAAGGACCAAATTACGTAGTGAAGCAGACTCTGCAATCAGAAGAATCATGGGTCTAATTGTCATATCTTAATTATTCCTTGAGGCATCACGACGAAACCGAAGGATATAGCAAGGACCAAACTATAGAGGGAAGCCCCTCTGCCGCCACAACCGAAAGTAATGGATCTAATTGTCAGATCTTAATTATTCCTCTTAGCCTCACGGCGGCATCGAAGGATGTAGCAAGGACAAACTACAGAGGGAAGAAGTCCTCGCCACCGCACCAACATACCTTGCAAACCCTAGCATCACCATCCACAAAGGACGATGGGTATCTGAGCCTAGGAGAAATCGAGGGCGTCGTAAACAACACCGTCAAGATGGGAAAGGTCGAAAACTTACTCGTTAGGTCTATGTCGCCGCCATGAAACCCTAACCCTAACCTATCGACGGGTCAGTGTCGAGGCATCGGGGTTTCCATCCCTCACACCACCGAAGAGGCATGAGGAGGAGAAGGACCTACGGCCTCAACGTTCGCGATGGTGGTGGCAACTAATGAAGACTCGCCCTAATCACCCCTCATGCGATGTGAAAGGGGGTGATAAAGACTTGCCTTTTCCACACGTCAAAATGATGCATAAATAAATGACACTATGTGTGCTCCACGGCTGGTCTCTCCGCGTGACAGCCTCTTGTGTCTAATTCATAAATGGTAGTCGTCTCATCTAATATTGATTCCTTCGAAGCCTACGGTAGTCTTAGCATGGAGGCATTGACCTGCCCATGGCGTTGACTTGGGCGTAAAACGATGCAAAATTTGATAAAATAGATCAAAAAGTACTCGCAATTAGGTTGCTAACAAGAGATGAGGTGCCAAAGAAAAAGGTGAGTTTGACCCAAAAAGAGAAATAATTGCAGTGAAAGTATACCATCGGAGGTGGGAGAGGGTATGGCAGCCTGGAGGAAGAGGGAATGGAATTGAATGAAGATCATCCAAGCTTTTATGCCTTGGCTTCAATACTAGGAGCCTAGTTTTCTTCGTCGGTAAATACAAATGAGCTTGTTGTATGTGGAGGAAGAGGACGAACAGAAGGTCCTCGTGGTGCCTCATCACCGGTCACGTCGACTTTCTTTGTTCAATGATGTTTTGCTTACCCTCCCATGTTGTCGATCTCACTCCATAAAGCATGCATGTACCGACACAACTTTTGTTGGGTGCGAGAGGGGAAAGTATGGAACATAAGTGTCTTGCGTGGAAAGATTGAAACACACAAGAATATGATGGGGGTCATTTCAATGATAGTATTGATTTATGCCAGATTGCGTGTATAAGCATTTAGTTTTATTCTTAAATTGGCAAACGGAACCACCAATGATTTTCTCGCATATGCGGTAGCCATTGATTACTTGTCATATTGGTTCCACCTTGCATATGTATGGCTGGAACCACCGGTCTCAACACAAGAATGGTAAGTTTTTTGGGGGTACTTTTTGTGGTATTCCAAATGATGGTTTGGGTGGATATGCAGTCTTTGTTGTTGGGAAACATAGTAGAAAACAAAAAAACCGTCTTACGGTCGAACCAGGAACACTATGAAGATGCATAAGAGGTTAAGATCGGATCGTTACCAACTACGAGTTGTGGCAAAAGAAGAGTTGGCGTAGATCGTCAATGAAGTCCCTCGAACCATTCACGAACAATCCCTCAAACTGAAGACCGAAATCATGACCTTTCTACAGATTGCATGCGTACGGGCTTCACAATCCAGCAGTGTTTCGCCATCTAGAGCTAATTGTCACGTGAAAAATGGAGGGAGAAGAAGAGAACCGCAAAGTACTTCTCTATTTTGAGGATTAGAGAGAACTATGTCTAGCTCTAATTAGGTCAATTAGAACTAGATCTAGACAATTAAAGGAGGCACCCCAAAACTTGTGTTCAATTGTGGCCAAAACCTCCAGTATATATAGGTTGGAGGGAGGGGAGGAGGCATCACAAGGGGGGACGAGGAGTCATCCCCTAGTGCCAGCCCTAGGGGGCAGGAGGAGTCATCCCCCAATCCAATCTGGCCTCCCCTAGGCCTCCAAAGAGGGTAAGTGGGTGCCATACATGTTACTGGGCCCTAGGGCCCAATAATTCCCTATTTTCCTTGGCCCGTTGATGTTAAATAAATTGTAGAAGCCTCCTATTAAGTATTAGAGCCTTTTATTATCAATTTAACATCTATGAAAATATTTTTCACCTATGTATCAATTCCCGGTGTTACCTCATAAACCATGAAACTCTTTTGGTGACTCGGAAACTCTTCCGATGACTCGAAAACACTTCTGATTTCTCTCAAAACTATTTCCAACATCAATGAAAATATTTAATAAATATTCTCTCACAACTACTCCAATAACACTCAATATATAGTGACTTCATTAAGCACGTGACCGTGTAAGTTTGATGAAACATAGACATGAACACAACCCCTACATCTATATTGACCCCTATGAATACATGAATGTCATTTGAGTGAACCTTTGGTTATCATGTGTTATTCCCTTTGCTTCATGATACTTTACAAAACTCGAGGTGAGATATATTAGTATCCTCTTAAGTCATTCTCATGCTCACTAACTGTGTCTTGGACTAGGGGGTACTATCCTAGTCGGTCCATGCTCCTCAGATTGGATCGATGGCCCCTCATTCTTCTCAAGATGGACTCCAGAAGTTGTACGAAGTGGCGTTATCAAGACTACATTTGTCAAAGGCTTGACATATACTCCAAGACTTCTCCTATCGCTTCTACATCAACATACCGACCTTGTAACTCTATATGGCTTATATATAAGCCATAGGGGTTAACCCGTAGAAGGGACACCAACACAATATCATTCACTTAGCCCTAGAGTTCGAACACATCTCACGATCTCAATGTATATAAACTCTCCACTTGATACTTCATCATCAATATAAACTGCAGCGTGACGTGGGGTTTTACCTCTATCAAGAGGGCCTGAACCTGGGTAAACATCACTCCCTTATTCCTGTTACCATACGTCCGAGATCCGCAGCTCGGGACCCCCCGACTCCGATGTCTGTCGGTTTTCATACCGATACTGGTGCTTTCACTCAGAGTTCCGTTGTGAGATCGACACAAGGATCAATGTCTCATTTGCAGTTAAACGATGACAACGACATTGGGAACGTTTGCGTTCCCGACCAACTTTTCGTGTTCGGTGACTCCTGGTTGATTGTATTGGTTTCCCTCCAAGCTTAATGGGTGATGTAGCACAGCGATGACAAGTATTTTCCTCAGTTATGAAACCAAGGTATCAATCCAATAGGAAGATCCACAAGACTATGTAAGCGGTACCTGCACACAAATTACAAATCCTCGTAACCCAACGCATGTAGGGGTTGTCAATCCTTCATGAGTAAAATAAAACGGTAAAAGGATAGATTGATATATGCAAATAAAGTGATGGTAAATAAATGCATCAAGGTATTTTGGGTTTTTGTTAATATAGACCTGAAAATAGAAGTGCAGATAAAATGGAAACGCGAATAGCAAAATAGATCTTTCAAATAGATGATGTAAACTAGTCCGAGGGGCCGTAGGTTTCACTAGTGGCTTCTCTCGAGAAAATAGCAAATGGTGGGTAGACAAATTACTGTCGGCCAACCGATAGAAGGGCGAATAATTATGATGATATCCAAGACAGTGATCATGTATATAGGCATCACGTCCAATACAAAAGACTGATTCCTGCTTGCATCTACTTCTATTACTCCACACATCGACCGCTATCCAGCATGCATCTAGTGTATTAAGTTCATGGAGAAACAGAGTAATTCTTTAAGAACGGTGACATGATGTAGACAAGATCTATTCATGTAGGAATAGACCCCATTGTTTTATCCTCAATAGCAATGATACATGCGTGTCATGTCTCTTTCTGTCACTCAGATTGAGCACCGCAAGATCGGACCCATCACAAAGTACCTCTTCCCATTGCAAGATAAAAAGATCAAGTTGACCAAAGAAAACCCAAACATCGAAGAAGAAACAAGAGGCTATAATAATCAAGAATGGATACAATTTCATAGATCTCATCATAAACCCACAGTTCATCAGATCCCAACAAACGCACCACAAAAGAATGAGTTACATCAAATAGATCTGCAAGAGACCATTGTATTGAGAAGCAAAACGAGAGAGAAATCCATCCAGCTACTGCCTACGGACCTGTAGGTCTGATATGAACTACTCATGCATCACTGGAGGAGCACATGATGAACCCCTCCGTGAACGTGTTCCCTTACGGAATGGGCTCTAGATTGGATCTCGTGGCTTCTGGAACTTGTGACGGCTGAAACGATTTTTCGTCCTCCCCTCTAGGGTTTCTGGAATATTGGGGTATTTATAGAACTCAAAGGCAGTGGAGGTGGTGCCCGAGGCCCCCATTACCCACCAGGGTGCCCCCTAGTGCCTAGTGGGCCGCCTCGGCCTCCCCTGTTGAGCATCCTTGGTCCTCAAGTTTCCTTCTTGTCGAAAAAATCTCCAAAAAGGCTTGTGGCATTTGGACTTCATTTCATATTGATTTTCTGCGAAGGAAAAAACAAGCAAAAAAACAACACCTGGCACTTGGCACTATGTCAATGGGTTAGTCCCAAAAATGATATAAAGTTGCTATAAAATGATTATAAAACATCCAAGAATGATAATATAACAACATGGAACAATAAAAAATTATAGATACATTGGAGACGTATCAACATCCCCAAGCTTAATTCCTATTTGTCCTCGAGTAGGTAAATGATAAAAATAGATTTTTTGATGTGGAATGCTGCCTAACATGTTCATCATATTCTTTTCTTTATAGCATGGACATATGGACTTGTAGATGATTCAAAGCACTAGTACATAATTTGACATGAAAACTTCAATACTCAAGCATATCAACAAGCAATCAAGTCTTTCGAAATATCAATGTTAAAGAACGCTATCCCTAGCCTATCATGCTGCATCATTGATCCATTCATGCAACACACCCAAATATTAGCTACATCCAATGCTCCAGTATGATAACAGTGTTCCTCAGTTGGTGATTTATAAGAGAAGATGGAGACTCAAATTCAATTTTTTTTTTTGCATAAAGTAAATAGATAGGCCATTCGCAAGGGGAAGCAAATATTTGTAGCGGTGCGAGAGCTCAAAGCGAAAAATCTAGAGATATTTTTTTTGGGTGGTATGCTTTTCCTGTCAACGAAAACTACTAAGAGTTCCCAATATCTTCCATGCTAAACAAATCATAAGCATTTCCCAAACTGAAAATAAAGTTTATTCCTTTTTCCACCATTCTTTCACACTCCACGGCTAGCCGCATGTGTTGGGAACGTAGTAATTTTGAAATGTTCATACGCCATACCAAGGATCTATCTAGGAGAAATCAGCAACGAGCAAAGGGGTAGAGCATCTTCATACCTTTGAAGATCGCTAAGCGGAAGCGTTGCTAGAATGCGGTTGATGGAGTCATACTCGCAGCGATTCAGATCGCGGTGGATTTCGATCTATGCATCGAACAACGGTGCCTCCGCGTTCAACACACGTGCAGCCCGGTGACGTGTCCAACACCTTGATCCAGCAAGGAAGGAGGATAGGTTGAGGGAGAGCTCCGGCAGCACGACGCGCGTGGTGACGGTGGAGTTGCGTGGTATTCCGACAGAGCTTGCCAAGCACTACGGAGGATGAGGAGGAGGAGTAGGGTTGCGCCGAGAGATAGAGAGAAATAGTGTCTCAAAACAGCCCAAACCCTCCACTATATATAGGAGGAGAGGGAGGAGGGTGCCCACCCTTAGGGTTTCCACCCTAAGGGGTGCGGCAGCCCTGGATGGGCAAGGGGTGACAACCAAGGGTGGAGGAGGCGCCCTAGGGTGGGCCTTGAGGCCCAAGGCAGCCCCTCCATGCCTAGGGTTTTGCCCCTCTCCACCCCTTGTGCTGCTTGGGCTGAGATGGGAGGCGCACCAGCCCATCTAGGGGCTGGTTCCCTTCCACTCTTGGCCCATGTAGCACTTTTGGGGCTGGTGGCCCTTCCCGGTGGACCCCCCGGAACCCTTCCGGTGGTCCCGGTACATTACCGGTGACGCCCAAAACACGTCCGTTGATCAAATCCTCACTTCCTACATATGAATCTTTACCTCTGAATCATTCCGGAACTCCTCGTGACGTCCGGGATCTCATCCGAGACTCCGAACAACCTTTGTTAATCACATACACTATTCCCATATAACCCTAGCGTCATCAAACCTTAAGTGTGTAGACCCTACGGGTTTGGGAACCTTGCAGACATGACTGAGACACCTCTCCGGCCAATAACCAACAGTGGGGTCTGGATATCCATGTTGGCTCCCACATGTTCCATGATGATCTCGCCCGATGAACCACGATGTCGGGGATTCGATCAACCTCGTATGAAATTCCCTTTGTCTACCGGTATGATACTTGCCCGAGATACGATCGTCGATATCCCTATACCTTGTTCAATCTCGTTACCGACAAGTCTCTTTACTCGTTTCGTAACACATCATCCCGTGGCTAACTCCTTAGTCACATTGAGCTCATTATGATGATGGATTACCGGGTGGGCCCAGAGATACCTCTTCATCACACGGAGTGACAAATCCCAGTCTCGATTCGTACAACCCAACAGATACTTTCGGAGATACCTATAGTGCACCTTTATAATCACCTAGTTACGTTGTGACGCTTGATACACCCAAAGCACTCATAGGTATCCGTGAGTTGCATGATCTCATGGTCTAAGGAAATGATACTTGACTTTAGAAAAGCTTAGGAGACGAACAATACGATCTAGTGTTATGCTTAGGATTGGGTCTTGTCCATCACATCATTCCCCAATGATGTGATCCCGTTATCAATGACATCTAATGTCCATGATCAGGAAACCATGATCATCTATTGATCAACGAGCTAGCCAACTAGAGGCTCACTAGGGACACATTGTGATCTATATATTCACACATGTATTATGGTTTCCGGTTAATATAATTATAGCATGAATAATAGACAATTATCATGAACGAGGAAATATAATAATAAACAGTTTATTATTGCCTCTAGGGCATATTTCGGACATCATCCACATGCACCCTCCATATCAACACTTTCCAAGTAATTTATTATTTCACGATGTAAAATAATTTTTCTTTGCATTTCGGGACTAGGCATCCCTATTTCCGCCATACTCTTGTGCAATGACAAGTGAATAAACACTCATCTTGAGAATAACCTATTTAACATGGAAGATACCGACCACCCCTCGCCGCTTCATGAGCGATACGGGCACAGAAAACATAAATTTATTTTGAACATTAGAGTTGGCACTTGCAAATTTACTTTGAACGACATTGAAATGCCGCATATAGGTAGGTATGATAGACTCATTTGGCACAACTTTGGGTTTAGGACTTGGATGCACAAGCAGTATTACCGTTTAGTACAAGTGAAGGCTAGCAAATAGATTGAGAAGCGCCCAACCAAGGAATGAAAACCATCATAAGTGAACATTAAACATAACTAACACTGAATAATACAACACAAGTAGGATGTAATTTCATAGCATAATTATTGACTTCATGTGCATGCGTAGGGAATAAAAAACCTTAACTCTCATGATAGTTCCTTTCAAAATGGCATGCTTGTTGAATCCCTTGGCTACAATCTTCTTTTCGTATCTAGACTAGCACACTTTGGTTTCAATGTGATATTTATGAAATTTGACTTCCAAGTGTTTCATAGTGACAATCATAACATGGTCTTTACTGGTTTTCGTAGAGGTGATTTACATTGTCGATTTCACTAAAAGATCCAAACGCCGTACATGTCTTATTGCAAAATCGTCTAAATGTTGATTATGGCATAGAAGTCTAGGACATGTTGGTATGTGTAATCTTGACATGCTTATCAAAGGTGATCATATTCTTGGTGTTAAAGATGTTATCTATGACAAAGATAGACTATGTAGTGCTTGTCAAGCACGAAAACAAGTCGGTGGAAGTCATCTTATAAAGAACATCATGACTACTAGAAGGCTACTCGAGCTACTTCACATGGATCTCTTTGGTCCCAATTCTTACAAGAGCCTCGGTGGAAATTCTTTTGGTCTGGCTATTGTTGATGATTTTCCCAGATTTACATGGGTATTCTTTCTTGATGACAAGTCGTGGGTACAAAAGATCTTCAACAACTTCGATCGGAAAGCTCAAAATCAGTTTGAAGTGAAGATCAAGAAAGTTTGAAGCGACAGCGAATCAGAGTTCAAGAACACAAATGTGGATACTTTTCTTGACGAAGAAGGTATCTCACATGAGTTCTCGGCAACATACACACCTCAACAAAATGGAGTTGTTGAGAGGAAGAACTGGACTCTCATAGAGATGGCTAGAACGATGCTTGACAAGTACAAGACGCCAAGACACTTTTGGGCTGAAGCCGTGGAAACAACTTGTCATGCCACAAACCAACCCTACTTACACAAGCTTCTCGGTAAAACGGCATACGAGCTACTCACCGGTAACAAACCCCAAGTTGGGTACTTTCGAGTATTTGGCTCTAAGTGCTACATTCTTGATAAGCATCGTCGTTCTAAATTTGCTCCTAAATCTCATGAAGGTTTCCTACTTTGTTACGGATCAAACTCTCAAACTTACCGTGTCTACAACAACTTCACTCGAAAAATGGAAGAGATGGTAGATGTGAAGTTTGATGAATCTAATGGTTCGCAAGTCGAACAATTTTCAAATGATGTAGGAGATAAGGAACCTTCAAAAGCCATCCAATACTTGTCCATGAGTAAAATTAGTCCCATGGAGGTGAAGGAGAGCACTTCATCAACACAAGTGGAAGCTCCTACTTCACGTCAAGGTGAAACACAAAACAACATGGAGGTACCCGCAAGCGGTACACGACATGATGAGGAGGAGGAAGAAGTACATCATGATGATCCACCTCAACCTTCCTCACAACCACCTCAAGGAAATGACACCTTCAACGACAACGAAGAAGACGATGACGAGGAAGCTACACCATCCAACAAGAAAAAGTTGTCATGAGTTCGAGCACACGTGGACAAGAACCATCCACTGGATCAAATCTTCGGTGATATACAAACCGAGAGAATCACTCGCTCGAAAACTTTTTTCGCTAACTTTTGTGAGCATTACTCATTTATCTCTAGCATTGAGCCTATGAAGGTAGAAGAAGCACTTCAAGACCCGGATTGGGTGAATGCCATGCACGAAGAGCTACACAACTTCGAGAGGAATGAAGTTTGGACACTCGTGGAAAAGTCCAAGGACGAGCACAACATCATTGGTACAAAATGGGTGTTTCAAAACAAGCAAGATGAAGATGATCAAGTCATATACAACAAGGCATGTCTCGTAGCTCAAGGTTCCACGCAAGTAGAAGGTATGGACTTGGTGAGACCTATGCCCCCATTACTAGACTTGAAGCCATTCAAAATCTTCTCACTTGTGTCAATGACCATGATATTACTCTTTACCAAATGGATATCAAAAGTGCTTTTCTAAACAATGAAATTAAGGAGGAAGTTTATGTCAAACAACCTCTCGGATTTGTGAATCCTAAGAAACTTAATCATGTTTATAAACTTCGTAAACCTTTATATGATCTTAAACAAGCCCCTAGAGCTTGGTACAAATGCCTAATGAAGTTTCTCATTGAAAAGGGTTTTGAGATAGGAAAAATTGACGCAACCTTATTCAGTACAAGAGTTAATGGAGAACTATTTGTGTGCCAAATATATGTGGATGATATCATATTTGGATCTACTAACCCACATTTCAGTGAGAAGTTCGGAAGGTTGATGTCAGAGAAGTATGAGATGTCTATGATGTATGAGCTGAAATTCTTTCGTGGTTTGCAAATCAAACAAATGAGAGAAGTCACATTTACCTCTCAAACCAAGTACACCAAGGACTTAATAAATAAGTTCAACATGCAAGAGTGAAAAGGTATTAAAATTCCCATGCTTACTAGTGGACATGTTGATCTCACCAAGGAGGACAAACCGGTTGATCAAAAGGTTTATCAATCAATGATCGATTCATTGCTATATCTATGTGCCTCCCGTCCCGATGTCATGTTGAGTGGATTGGTCCCAACTCAAGATGATCTTCATCAACATTGAGCATCCATGACAAGTTCACCGACATGCCACGTCATCAACATCATTCAAAGGTATGTACTCATATCCTTGATATAGATTTACACCAAGTCATGTGGTAAAGCAACCCAAGAGATATGAAGACGTTAAAATACTTAATCGAAAAATGGTAACCCCATTTTGTGCTTAACGAGGAGTATGACGTATGATCAAGCATTCTTGCTTGATTCCTCAAGTCAACATACTCTACTATATGTGACCTAGTCACCACCCAACATCTCGATGAAGATTCTTGCATGGTTCATATTTTTGTTGCACGCTTTCTTGGAACCATTCAATTCCTATCTATCGGTGCTCTCGAGATGCTCTTGCAATAGACGCTCTCGAGATGCTCTCGCAAGAGATGCTCTCAACTTTTCCCACAAGAGATGCTCTCGAGACACCATGTTCTGGTCAATTGGTGCTCTCCTCGCATGTTCCAGCTTAGTTTTGTTTTTGTTATTTTCTCTATATCCCCTAACAATTTAGTGTCCCAATTTTTTAGATCTCACGCGATTCTTCTTAATTTCTGAGATAATTCATGTTTGTCTCGAATAGACGCCTCCGACCATGCATTCCTAACTATTTCTTCACATCCCTCCTCCTGCAGCCACTTTGCTTCAAATCTGAAGCCATCATTCCTCCTTTGAGGTCTCATTTGTTCTATTAGTGCCTTACATATATATAGTCATTGGTCAATGGTCTGAGTGCCTAGGGTCTCCTGTTATCACTTTGTATGATGGAAATCTTGTGCACCAACTCCCATACCCTACAACTCTATCAAGTCTTTCCTTGACATATCTTCTCGCCTCATGACTCTAGTTTCTCCACATATACTTGTCTCCTAGATAACCCAGATCTCATAAACCACAATCTAAGAGTGCCATTCTAAAATTCTCGATCTGTCGAGGGGCCCGAGTTGGCCCACCCATATTTTCATGACTATACAAGACCTCATTGAAATCACCAGCACAAAGCCATGGGAGTGTGAGTTGCTGATTAAGTATTCTCAAGAGCTTCCATGTTTTTTTATTTTATTTGTCGTTGGCTCGCCATATATGACTGTAAATCTCCATCTAAAACCATCTTACTCCACCATGACCACATTAATGTGATATCTTGAGTAGTTGTGCAACTCAACTTTTACATGATTCTTTCATAGGAGAGCAAGCCCCCACTTTTTCCTTCACAACCCCTCACCACCATGCTTGTCATCCCTAGTAAGTACTTAAACCAAGTCATCCTTTTCCTCATCCATCTTTGTTTCAGATAAGAAGAGGATGTCGGGGTCCTCACACTTCTCGAGGTCCAAAAGCCCCCAAACTATCGGGCCATTCCCCAAACCCTAGCAGTTCCAAACCGTAATTTTCATTTTGATTCATCGGGATGTCCTTGCAGCCCAGCATTCACAATATCAGAATTATTGTTTTCTACCTTTTGACCTTCTATGTTGACCTCACCATCAATCTCCATGCTGGCTCTCTTTAGAGGCTCGCTGATGAGGACATCAACACCACTGTTACACCCACAGCCCCAACTGCTATACATACTGGACTAGTTACTAGAGCTCGTGCACGCCAATTGAATTACCAGGTACTTCCATTTCTTGGGAATACTTCTAATGTTCATGAACATATGATGTTGCCTAAGTTAGATACTTTTGTTGTGCTCTTGAATGAAGGACCTAGCATGGACAAGAAGGATATCCGTTGGAGCGGGATCAAGCATGGAGAAGAAGGTGCACACGCGGGAGAGAACAATGGAGCTTCCACTAGTGATTTTGCGCTCTAAAGCCACCATAAGGAGAGCATGGAGGCTTTGGACAAAATATTCAAGACGCCACTTTATAAATTTTGTCCATAGGCTATTATAGGTGTTGCGCCACCTTATTTTTGGGTCAGGCCCATGTAATTTCGAAATACCATAATATAGGCTATTTTTAGAGTCCGTATGTGTGGGGAAACCTAGTTTAGGGCAATTTTCGGACCCCTCCTCCAAGGGTCACGAAATTGCCTCTCTATTCCCTCATATATACAGCCCTTAGGGCACCGTTTAGACTGGGTTTTTTGTTTAGATTACAAGTTTGCCATAGCTGCAACTTTGCGGTCTTCGTTTGTGTTCTACGACTAGACAAAGGCGTCACATAACCCCACCTTCATCAATAAAGCTTTCCTTTTATTTTCACAATATCTTGATCGCATCTTAGTTTCCTGCTTGTTCTTTGTTTGCATGCAGGAAACAGACCTTCGTGGTCAGGTTGATCGTGCTCCGGCGTGGTCAATAACCTCTCGAAGTTGGTTTAGCGATTGCTAAGGCGCGACATCCTCACATGTTCGTAGTCGGATCTTCAAACTCTACTCCACCAAAACGATGCCCACGATCTCATCGAAAGACAAGGACAACTTCGCCTCTATCACTTGCCTTTTGTGTATGCCTCCATGAACAAAGCCTTCCTTTTCTTTGGTTTAGATTCAAATATTTGTTCTTGTTTCTGATTGTTTTTTGCTCCCACCGTTTGTTTGAAGGTTCCTTTTTTTGCAATCCTTCCCTTCTTCAAGCCTTCATCTTCCTTTTGTTGGCTCCCCTTATCTTCATGTACACTGTGCACTATCACAGATTTATTGTTATTTTTCTCTTTAGTTTGTAGCATTTGAACCTTTTCGGAGACAGTTGTATTTTTAGATTCAATGCTAGCTTCCCCTATTTACACTTTGTCCCAGGTACAAGAGTTTCATCCTCAAACGACATCTTCCTTACTTCAGGAGACCAAGTTTTGTTTTCTTGGTTTGTTTTCAAGGGACATGCTATTTCATTCTCCTCACCTTTTCTTGGTCTATCCTCATCTTTGTCAAATGATGCATTTTCCTCCAAGATGGGCCATCACTTCCTGTCGTGGTTTTTTCACGGCAGATGTCCTCGTGGAAGGACTTAGTACTGGAGCCATCGCACCTTGGTGGCGACTCAAAGGGGTTAAGCGGGAGAGACACGGCGATTTACCCAGGTTCGGCCCCTCGAGAGGAGGTAATAGCCTACGTCCTGCTTTGTGTGTATTGATATGGATTCGATTACAAGGAAGGCGTAACTCGCCTAAACCTAGCACTCGATGATTTCTAACCCGTCCTCTGTCCCCCGGGACTTCGCCTTTATATATAGGTCGATTCCCTAGGGTTTACAAGGATTCCTTCCTTCCCACAACTCGTGACCATTGTGATCTCTAAATCGCCATCTTCCAAAGCTGGGAGACTCGCCGAGAGCCATACTCGTCGTACAACCTTGATTTGGCCAAAACGAGGCCCAACTAAACATTTGGATGAATCGCCTAATGGATAACCCGGCCCAACTAGGGCGGGTCATCCACAGGTTACATCCCCAACATTAGGCCCCAAAATGACTTGAACCTTTCTTCTTCACGCCAATACCTCTGCTCCATTGAAGGCGATTCATTCCTTATCTTTCTTTATCTGTCAAAAGATTGCACACCCGCCATCACCTTTGGGCACTGACAATTCCTTAAGTCGCCAGATCATTACTAACTGGCCTTTTCTTACTCCTCTTTTTTCAGGAAGATCGCCACAACTCCAACGGATCTTTAGCGCATTGTTATCCCGAAATTTTCGGCGCACATTTATAGCGAATCTTTTATCCCCCGGCGGTTCCCGCTCATGGTGCCTCGATTCCAGCACCTGCCTTGATAAATAGGCCCCGGGGGGGGGGGGGGGAGGGACAGAACTGACGCTTCCCACCTACCAGTCCTGTCACCTTCCTCCCCACCGGCGCAGCGAGAAAACCGCATCCCCTCGAGGAATCCGTCGCCGACCGTGCTTTCAACCTTCACGTGAGGAGCTTCAGTGCCGCCTGTGGGCTTTCGCCGTCGTCCATTCTCGCGCCGGAACCAACACATCCGCCATCGTTATCATCGACTGCATCGCCGTCGGTCACCTCGCCATTCATCACGAACTTCGCCGCCGCCGGAAACCTCTTCGCTCGATGGGACGCCCGTGCTTCTCCAGCAATCCCCATCACCATCGGCTCTTCTCACCCGACAACATCAGGTTAGGCTTCCATCTATCTTTAAGAGTAGATTTACTCTCCGCTTGAACTTCCGCCATTGCCGTATTCTTGAAGCTCCTTGCACACAGACGCTATCTGCCCTGAATCGATTAGCACGAGTGTTGGTAGGATAGCTAATGTTCCGAATACTTTTACTTATCCGCTATACTCGTGAATCTTTGAAAATAGTGTTTTCACCAAGCGAAGGGCATTATCTGATAATAAACTGTCGCGCCCAGCCATTTTCCCTAGGTTTTCGCGTCTGTCTGGTAGATCCACTCCTTATTTACTGTTTGCAAAAAGTTGTTTATAGTCTTCATCTCCTGGTACTTTAAGTGAAACGCCTTTACCATCTTCAGAACATAGTCCCTGGGAATAGCCACACTTCCATAAGTCGCCATAGTGACCCAACTCGGCCCTTTGATCTGGCGAGTCAAAAAACCCTTCCTTAATCAAAGTACTCGGCGGGTTTAAACGAACTGATTTCATCCCATACAGTAGGTGTCCAAGGCTTGTAATATCATGCTTTACTTATTTGTAGCATGGGTGCCGTCTTCAAGAGTGACTGGCTTCCTACCAAGGTTGATGACTCCGTATTAGCCAATTATGTGAAAACGGGCAGTTTGGATCCTCAGGATGTTATTAGCTGGCGCACCGGGTTAGGAGAAGATCTCCCTAACCCCAAAGAAGGGGAAATAATCGTTTTTGTTGAACACCTGGAGCGAGGTTTTAAGCCGCCTGGATCAAAGTTTCTTAGGGACGCCTTGACTTTCATGAACGTCCGTCTCCAGGATCTGGGACCCAATTCCATAAGTAATTTGTGCCAATTCCAGGTTCTCTGTGAGGCTTATCTGCGGATCGAGCCTTCTGTCCCCTTATTCTGGCATTTTTTCCATCTGAATCGCCAAACGGAATTCCATAACGGCCCCAGCTTGGGACTTGGTGGCGTCAATGTCCAGCGCCGCAGAGATAGCCCATTCCCCTCACTCATCATGCCTAGCCATCCCAAAGGCTGGGGCGAGTCTTGGTTTTACTGTCAAGAGACGTCTCCTGCTGGCGAGAACAAGCTTCTGGGTTACAGGCCAACTCGCCTTCCGACCAACTTCAAGCTGCCAGAAAAGCTTACCGAGGAGGAGGAATCGGAATTCATCCCAATACTATCTGAATTAAGATCTCTGACGAACAACGGCCTTACCGGGGTCGACCTAATCCGCTGCTGGGTTGAATGGCGTATCCTCCCTGTGAGCCGCCGGGATGGTCTGATGTGTGAATTTGATGGCACCCTGGATCATCCTCAATGCTATTTTCGCACAACTTTAACGGAAAAGGATATTGTTACCATTATCAAAAAGCTGACTGGCGAGCCTGCGGCCAAATGCGGCCAAATCGGCCTTAAGCCTTTCTGCAAAATTAAGCCGACGCCCAAGGTAAACAAACCTAACCCGCCTTTGGTCTTTATTATTTATGCTTCATTTGTATTGTGGTTTCGTAATATACGCCATTTCAGAAAGGCGATAAGTTCTGGTCCAGGAGGCCCAAAAAGCAAGCCATGAAAAATGTCAAGCCGCCCTCAAAGAAAACCAAGGGTAAAGGCAAATCTGCTGCAGCTGAACCATCCGAAGTTGACGAATCTCAAGTCGACGATGCACCTTCAGAGGTAAAAATTCGTCCTCTTTTCACTCGCCACTTATTACTGTTAACCTTTGTGTTTATATCTCTCCGTTTCCTTGAAATAGAATGAAGATAACGAAAGCCAGGACGACTCTGTTGAGGTAATTTCTGTTTCCTCCGATTCATCTCCTTCTCCACCTAAGCCGGCCAGGCGAATTTGTGGGAAAGTTCCCTTGTCACATCCAAATGCTTATATGGACCCAAATTTCCTACTGAAGAAAGCACAACATGTCTCAAACCGGAAAACACGAAGTCACTCCGACGACCTGGTATCTGGCTTACCAGCAATGAATAAAAGAAAACCAAGCGAGGTACTCTTATGAGTAGCCATTCTTCATGTCTCTTTGGATCACGCTCGTAACCCGCCTGTATTATTGACGTATCATTCTTTTGCAGAACTCTCCTCCCACTTCCGGCGACTCAGTGATGTTGACACTTCAACCAATGATTCGAGTTCCGGGGTAAGTCTTTTGATAACCTTGCCTTGACTTTTGAGAATAACGAGCCTTTCAATTCCTTAACGTGCTTATTCCCTCTCTTTTTTTAGGGCGCAAGCCAAGAAGAGGAAAACCAGTGGATCAACTCCTGACGCGACTTCAGAACCCACGAAAGAATCAACTCTGACTCAAGACAATCCGGATCAGACTGAGCCTGCGACTCAAGTGGATCTTCCTGAGTCGCCAAAGGAAACAATGGATGCCCCTAAGCCGCCGAGCCCATTGACAACAACAGAAGACCCAGATGCTGTGGTTATTACTGGTTCTGGCTTTTCTAAGCCGTCGGCGACAGTTTTATCCAAACATGTAGCATCCTCCTCTCAAGCCATTCCCGAGTCTGGGCTCTCCAAGGCGAAACTTTCCGAATATGCAAATTTGGAGTTTAAGGAACTCTGCTTTGGCTTTGCAAGTCGCCTGGAAGCGAGCTATGAGATGGAGAAAAACCTGCTGCAGATGTTAAACAAAAAACATGAGGTAAATCTTGTTTATACTATATTATTCCCATTAACCCCCAAGGGCCGGGTCATCAGTAAAAAGATGAGCCGGGTCTTAAAAGTTTAGAAAAAACTTCGCGACCAGTAACCCCCAAGGGCCAGGTCATCAGTAAAAAGATGAGCCGGGTCTTGAAAAATTTAGAAAAAACTTCGCGACCAGTAACCCCCAAGGGCCGGGTCATCAGTAAAAAGATGAGCCGGGTCTTGATTTTTGTATAATTTCATCCGAAAAATTATACATTAGCCCCCAAGTGTCACGGATATTGCTTTGCAGTAGTTCTAAGACTTGCCCTTATTTTAAACTTTTAATAGGAAAACCTTGCTCAGACCAAATCGGCGCTGGGCGATTTAAGGAAAAATTTAGCTGGACAACAAGACGCCCGAGCTAAGTCGGAGGAAAAATGTCAGTTGGCTTTGGCCGAACTGGTAAAGCTCAAGGCCGAGTTGAAAAAAGCTCAGGCTGACCAAAATGCCGCCTTGAAGAGAGCAGAGAAGGCTGAAGCTAGGCTGGCGACTGTTCAACAGGAATTGTCAGGCTTAAAACGTCATATCTCCAACATGACGCAAGCATCATGATTCAGGTCCGAGAGCCGCCAACCTTTGATCTCCTCCTCTTTTTTTTTTAAATAACACTTATGCTAAGTCGCTAACCATCATGATTCAGGTCCGAGAGCCGCCAACCTTCAAGAAGACTGTGTGTTGATGCTGAAGGCGATTTACACGCTGACAGAGCAATTGTACACAGGCAACATCTTGACTGTTAAAGTTGTGATGGGTGCAAAAGAACCTATCACTTCCATCAAGAAGGTGCTTGGCTGCTTGTCCACACTTCCCCCTCAGATTGGCGAGTTAACTCGGTCAGCCGCCCGGAAAGGTGTTCTGACTGCCCTGAGTTGCTGTTTGGCGTATGCTCCAGAAATCAACTTAGAAGAAGTAGCCGCAGGCTTTCCTCAGCTCAAGGACGATGGGTCAAAATTTGTTGAAGAGGACTATCAGCGAGTCGTCAAGGACTCTCGGCTGGCTGCAACTCAACTTGCCGCAAGCCTTGATTTAACAAAATACCAGGCGGCTTATGATAGCAGAAGCAAGAAAGTCAGCCCGCCAACCTTTGTGACGACCAGCCTAACTCCTCGGCGACGCAAGAATCCTTTCGACTTGGAAGCAGACTTGGAATGAATTCTGACTGATGAAGATGACTTCGCTGCTTTGGCCAAGTGCAATTGGGTATTGGGCGACTTGCAAATCGAAGTCGTCCAGAGCTCACATCAGGAAGATCCCGAGGCGCCAGCAAAGTAAACTTTTTTGATTTTGGCCTGAGAGCCATGTAATAGGTCCTTTTTCCGTAAGTCAGTACTGCTTTTGATGATACCTTCTGCAAGAACCTTTATATCGCCCTTAAGGCGATTTGAAATATTCGACCCGCCTTTATAAGAGTCTTCTATATCGCTTAATTTGCCATGGATAAAACAATTCTCATCACCCTCCTATCTTAAGCTCTGAGAATAGCATATGTGAAAACAAACAAACTATAGATATTTTCAACAAGCATCAGAAAGGAAAGGCTTAAAACCTTCAGGGCTATGCCACAACGAAAAATAGCAACAGTAATTTCGTCGGCTCATAAGGTCGCGACAGGGGGAGGCGAGTCAGAAAGCTCGTGCACCCACCCTAAATGCAGTTTTCGTCGGCTCATAAGGTCGCGACAGGGGGAGGCGAGTCAGAAAGCTCGTGCACCCACCCTAAATGCAGGTTTCGTCGGCTCATAAGGTCGCGACAGGGGGAGGCGAGTCAGAAAGCTCGTGCACCCACCCTAAATGCAGTTTTCGTCGGCTCATAAGGTCGCGACAGGGGGAGGCGAGTCAGAAAGCTCGTGCACCCACCCTAAATGCAGGTTTCATCGGCTCATAAGGTCGCGACAGGGGGAGGCGAGTCAGAAAGCTCGTGCACCCACCCTAAATGAAGGTTTCGTCGGCTCATAAGGTCGCGACAGGGGGAGGCGAGTCAGAAAGCTCGTGCACCCACCCTAAATGCAGGTTTCGTCAGCTCATAAGGTCGCGACAGGGGGAGGCGAGTCAGAAAGCTCGTGCACCCACCCTAAATGCAGGTTTCGTCGGCTCATAAGGTCGCGACAGGGGGAGGCGAGTCAGAAAGCTCGTGCACCCACCCTAAATGCAGGTTTCGTCGGCTCATAAGGTTGCGACAGGGGGAGGCGAGTCAGAAAGCTCGTGCACCCACCCTAAATGCAGGTTTCGTCGGCTCATAAGGTCGCGACAGGAGGAGGTGAGTCAGAAAGCTCGTGCACCCACCCTAAATGCAGATTCTGTCGGCTCATACGGTCGCAACAGGATGACACAATTTGCTTTTTGATGAAGAAGCCCCCAAGTCGGGGAGTATTTTATTACTTCATAAAGAAACTGAAAAACTTACAAAATGTAGAGCTTAAGAGCTCAAGTGTAGTAAGGCCGCAAATGGGCAATATTCCAGGGGCGAGTTGACTCAGCCTCCGTGGTTGGTCGATTAGACCGAAGATCCACCAAATAATAAGAGCCATTGCGGAGGTTCTTGCTGACGACGAACGGCCCTTCCCAAGGGGGTGACAACTTGTGCATGCCTGCTCGATCTTGTATTAGACGAAGCACTAAGTCGCCTTCCTGAAAGGTCCGACTCTTAACCCGGCGACTATGATAACGCCGTAGATCTTGCTGATAGATAGCCGAACGGGCCGCAGCCAGGTCACGCGCCTCCTCCAAGGCATCCAAAGAATCTTGACGTGCCAGCTCATTATCTTGCTCCACATATGCGGCGACTCTAAGAGAGTCATGCCTTATGTCAGTAGGGAGAACAACCTATGCTCCATAGACCAGAAAGAAAGGGGTGAATCCCGTGGACCGGTTCGGGGTGGTCCGAATACTCCACAGCACCGAAGGTAACTCTTCAACCCAACACCCTGGGGTCCTTTACAGGGGAACCATGAGTCGGGGCTTGATCCCTCGCAAGACCTCCCGATTCGCCCGCTCTGCTTGCACGTTGGATTGCGGGTGAGCGACTGCAGAAATATCAAGTCGGATATGTTCTCGACGACAAAAATCCTGCATCGCCCCTTGGGACAAGTTAGTACCATTATCAGTGATAATACTGTGCGGATATCCAAACCGGAAAATCAGCTTCTTCCAAAATTTGACCGTTGTCTCCGCATCGCAAGCTCCAACAGGTTCCGCCTCAATCCACTTGGTGAATTTATCAACTGCCACCAATAGGTGGGTCTTCTTGTTGGAGGACATTTTAAAGGGACCAACCATGTCCAGCCCCCAGACTGCAAAAGGCCAAGTAATGGGAATCATTCTCAATTCTTGAGCCGGCACATGAGCCTGCCTCCCATAACGTTGGCACCCTTCGCATCGATGAACTATGTCTTCTGCATCTGCATGAGCCGTCAGCCAAAAGAAACCATGACTAAAAGCCTTTGATACCAAAGAACGTGACCCGGCGTGATGTCCACAGTCTCCAGAATGAATGTCATTTAGGATGGCGCATCCTTCTTCGGGGGAAACACATCACCGAAAACCCCGAGAAGCGCTCCGTTTATATAACTCGCCATTAATGATGACCATGGATTTGCTACGCCGAATGATCTGGCGAGCCAAAACTTCGTCGGTAGGTAACTCGCCGCGAGTAAGATAAGCCAGATAAGGGAGAACCCAATCCGGAGTGACACGGAGAGCCGCCACGAGCTGAGACTCGGGATCTGGTATCGCCAATTCCTCCTCTGAGGGTAAAACCACGGACGGTTTATGCAAGATATCCAGAAAAACATTAGGGGGAACCGTTTTTCTCTGAGAGCCAAGTCGTGAGAGGGCATCAGCTGCCTCGTTGAGGCGCCGGTCAATATGGTCCACCTGATAGCCATGAAAATGACCTGCCACATCAGACACAGCTCGTCTATAAGCCGCCATCATGGGATCCCGAGAGTCCCAGGTACCCGAAACTTGTTGCGCCACCAAATCAAAATCACCAAAGCACCTGACTCGTGTTAGGTTCATCTCTTTTGCGAGTCACAAACCATGAAGCAAAGCTTCATATTCCGCCGCATTATTAGTGCAGGGAAACATGAGTCAGAGAACGTAACAGAACTTATCTCCTTGAGGGGGTACTAACACCACACCAGCCCCCGAGCCTTCCAACTGCCTGGATCCATCAAAGTAAATAGTCCAGTAGGTAAGGTTAGGCCGGTCTTCCGGAGCCTGTAGCTCTGTCCAGTCGTTAACGAAATCAACTAGTGCCTGGGACTTGATAGCTGTGCGGGAGTATATTGTATGTGATGAGATCCAAGCTCTATCGCCCATTTGGCGATTCGCCCTGTTGCCTCCCGATTCTGGATGACGTCACCAAGGGGAGCAGAACTAACCACTGTGATCGGGTGCTCCTGGAAATAATGCTTAAGTTTTCGACTCGCCATAAACACCCCATAGACCAGTTTTTGCCAATGCGGGTATCGTTGTTTGGAAAGAGTTAACACCTCGCTGATAAAATATACTGGGCGTTGCACTGGGTATTCCTTCCCTTCTTCCTTTCTTTCAACGACCACAGCCACGCTTACTGCCTTGGAATTTGCCGTGATATACAGAAGCATAGGCTCCTTTTCAGTCGGGGCTGCCAGGACCGGCGGGTTAACCAATTGGCATTTCAGGGCCTCGAGCGCCTCGTCTGCCTCATCTGTCCACACGAATCAATCGGACTTCCACAATAATTGATAAAGAGGAATCGCCTTTTCCCCTAGGCGACTCACAAAATAACTTAAAGCCGCAATGCGAACCGCCAGCCGTTGAACTTGATTAACATTCGCTGGCTTTCCGAGAGAGGTAACCGCTTCGATCTTGTCCGGGTTAGCCTCGATGCCGCGCTCCGATACCAAGAAAGCCAACAATTTCCCTGCAGGTACACCAAAAACGCACTTGGTAGGATTTAGTTTCATCTGATATACCCGTAAATTATCAAAAGTCTCCTTAAGGTCTTCCAATAGTGTCTCCCCCTGGCGGGTCTTGATCACAATATCGTCGACATAGGCATGGACGTTGCGACCAATTTGGTTACGAAGACAATTCTGGATGCAGCGTTGATAAGTTGCCCCCGCGCTTTTGAGTCCGAACGACATGGAAACATAGCAAAAGGCCCCGAAGGGGGTGATGAAGGCCGTCTTCTCCTGATCCTCTATGGCCATCTTGATCTGGTGATATCCTGAATAGGCGTCCGGAAAACACAATCGTTCGCATCCCGCCACCGAGTCAATGATTTGATCGATACGGGGAAGAGCGAAGGGATCTTTGGGACAAGCTCTGTTGAGATCTGTATAGTCAATACACATACGGAAAGTGCCATTCTTCTTGAGTACCAACACCGGGTTAGCCAGCCATTTGGGGTGAAAAACTTCCACGATGAACCCGGCGGCTAAAAGACGGGCGACTTCTTCTCCAATCGCCTTGCGTCGCTCCTCGTTGAATCTGCGAAGGTACTGCTGGACAAGTTTGCATTTTGGGTCAACGTTTAGATGGTGCTCAGCAAGTTCTCTCAGTACACCAGGCATGTCAGAAGGTTTCTACGCGAAGATGTCCCGATTCTCACGGATGAATTCGATGAGCGCGCTTTCCTATTTGGGGTCCAGACCTGTCCCAATGGTGAACTGCTTGGATGAATCGCCAGGCACGAAATCGATTGTCTTAGTGTCATCCGTCGGCTTGAACTTGAGGGGCGACTCAGAATCTGTAGTTGGCTTCTTGAGTGGTGACATGTCCGCTGGGTCAACATTGGCCTGATGGTGTTTGAGCTCTTCCGCCGCACAGGCGACTTCCGCATAAGCCGCGTCCCCTTATTCACACTCCTTTGCGATCCTTCTATCTCCCTCAACTGTGATGGGTCCTTTAGGACCAGGCATTTTGAGCTTGAGGTAGACATAGCATGGGCGGGCCATGAAACAGACGTAAGCCGGTCGCCCGAACAGCGCATGGTAGGGGCTTTTCAGTTTGAACACCTCAAAGATTAGAGACTCCGACCTGTAATTCTGCGCAGTTCCAAATGCCATTGTGAGCCTGACCCGGCCTATGGGATAAGCCGACTTGCCCGGGACAATTCCGTGGAAAACCGTGGTTGAAGGCATCAAGTCTTTCTCCAATTGATTCATCCTCTGGAAGGTGTCGAAGTATAGGATATTGATGCTGCTACCACCATCCATTAATACTTTTGACAGGGTGTAACCCCTCACTTGGGGGGCCACGACTAACGCCAGATCGCCCGAATTATCTACTCTTGGCGGGTGATCCTCCCTGCTCCATGTTATGCTCTGCTCAGACCAATGGAGAGATCTGGGGATCGCCGGCTCAGAGACGTTGTACGTCCGGTGATTTACCTTCTTATCACGCCTGCAAGCATTAGTAGTGAAAACGTGGTACTGCCCATTACTTAGCTGTTTGGGGTTGCCGCGGAAGCCCCCATTATCATCCTGGTCATGCGGAGCCCCCTGTGGAGGCGGCTGCTGGAAAGCTCCCGGCGGGTTGTACCGTCGCTGGTGGTGCACCGGGTACTGGCTGCCGCCTGGCTGCGGGCCTCCCTGAGCCCCCTGTTCGGGAAAGCCGCCGAAAGGGTTTTGTCTTTGGTTGGACGCGGCGAGTTGGTCCTGGCGCCGGTCTGGATCTTTGTTTTGACTCTTCTTGATCGCCTCCGCCCGAAACTCTCGCATCACGAAACAGTTCTCCCAAGAATGACTCGCCGGGCCGTCAGCCGTGGTGTGGTGCGGGCAAGGGCCCTTGAGTAACTCTTCATAGTTACGCGGCCTTTTCCCACTGAAACCTCGATTCTTCTTTTTGCTGTCATTAGCATTGGTGTTGGCAACCAAGTCCGAGGGCTCCTCCTGCGGTCTATGCTTTCCATTGGTCCCCTGATTGTGACGGTTGCGTCCCTGGAAACGGGTATGATTTTTGGATGATTCGCCCTTTTTAGGCGAGTTAACCTTACCATCTTCACCGGGATCCTTAGTATCATCGGCCTCGACATATCTAGTGAGGGTGTCCATCAGTTCGCCCATGTCTTGGACCTTCCGTTTGAGTCGCCCCAACTTCTGCACTAAGGACTCGTAATGAAAATTGTGTTCGAGGATAAGCACAGCTTGAGCCGCTGTAATACCATCTGACGAATGAATAATTTCTGCAACCCGCCGTGACCAATGGTGGGCCGATTCATCCGGGCGCTGAACACAGTGTTGTAGATCGACAATCGTCATCGTACGTTTGCAGGTTCCCCAGAAGTTTTTGATGAAACGCTCTTTTAACTCGGCCCAGGACTGGATGGAATTGGGAGGCAGGTTTTTCAACCAAGTGCGTGCCGACCCCTCGAGCATCATCGTGAAGTATCTGGCGCAAACCGCCTCGTTTACGTCGAGCATGTCCATGGCAATCTCATAACCCTCGATCCATGACGTTGGTTCGAGATCTGGTGTATAATTAGGCACCTTCCTTGGTCCCTTAAAATCCTTGGGCATCTTTTCGTTCCGAAGGGCTGGGGAGAAGCATGGTACCCCAACTCGCCCTCCGCCCCCTACGAGGGGGCCGGGGCGTCTTGGATGTTCGGGAGATCTCGGCCCGGCGGGTTCCGCTCGGGCGGGTTGTCCTGCGGGAAGTGCCGCGGCCCAGTGTTTACGGCAGGCAGGTCGTCCGGCCTGCTCCTGGTATAACTTGCCTGAGGGGTGGAGTGCAACCTCTCGAGGCTATGCGAGAACTGGGCGTTTTGAACCACCGCCGTTTTCAACATCTCGATGGCATTCCTTGCTTCTATCTCAGCTGGGGTGTTGCCGTGAATCAGAAGAGACTCCAGGTGGCGAGTTGCGGCAAGCACGTTATCCACCGGGTTGGAGAAGTGGCCTTGAGGCGTCCGGAAACGAGGAATTTGACCCTCAATCGGCTGAGCCGACGGGTTAGGCGGGTGACCCGGTCCTCCTGCCGGGGCGGCTCCCATCCCGGGGGTTCGTGGAGTGTCGAATAGACGGGTCGGATTGAGGTCATGGGGCAGGCGACCCTGGTGTTTCCGCTGATGGACGGCGTCGAACGCGCGTTGCTGTCTCTCGAGCCGCCAGTTGTCAGTGTTTAAGCGCATCCTTTCGGCCGCAATTTGGGTTTGTCGAGTCTCGATCCTGGCGGACTCCATCTCAGCATCCTGGTGGGCCTTTGCCACTGCCTCTCTGAGCTTTGCTAACTCTGCGTTTATCTCCTCTTGGTTCTCTGGCGTGAGGGGAGTCGCCATTAGTCTCGTGATTTCCGTCGCTAAATCCACCAGGACTGCAGCTGGACTTTTGGACGTCTCGCCGGTCCCAGCACCTCCAGTAAGGTCTTGTGTGGGTTGAGTCGCCCCAGCCATGTAGATGGCGATCTGGCGGCGGGTTCGGTCAAGGACTTCTGGATCCATGGCCAGCGACAAGCCTACGGGACCATCCCCATGAAGAGATCGGATAGAATCTGAGTCGCCCATGGATGATTCGTCGTCCAAGTTGACCGGGGTAGTTTCCTGAGTCGCCAGGTGCCCTGGCTCCTCCGATCCCTGCGTGAACCCCACAAAGACCGGGCGAGTTAAATGTTGTGTCACGACTGGGCGGACGTACCTGGCCGGCTCGACGATGTCGGTGGAGATGTCCGGCTCAGGAACAGATGATCCGATCATGCCGATGAAGACGTTAATCTTGCCGAAGGGGACCCTGTAGCCGGATTCAATCGAATTCGCTTCAGGTCCCCATTGCTGGTTGTCGATGTAGGTTATCCCGCGGCGGCTCCGAGACATGAGCGCCGTCGCATAACTCCCAAACCCTGGTAGGGCTCCCTTTGAGAACTCAACTCCCCCGTGCGTAGGCCCCACGGTGGGCGCCAACTGTCGCGGTTTTTTCACGGCAGATGTCCTCGTGGAAGGACTTAGTACTGGAGCCATCGCACCTTGGTGGCGACTCAAAGGGGTTAAGCGGGAGAGACACGGCGATTTACCCAGGTTCGGCCCCTCGAGAGAAGGTAATAGCCTACGTCCTACTTTGTGTGTATTGATATGGATTCGGTTACAAGGAAGGCGTAACTCGCCTAAACCTAGCACCCGATGATTTCTAACCCGTCCTCTGTCCCCCGGGACTTCGCCTTTATATATAGGTCGATTCCCTAGGGTTTACAAGGATTCCTTCCTTCCTACAACTCGTGACCATTGCGATCTCTAAATCGCCATCTTCCAAAGCTGGGAGACTCGCCGAGAGCCATACTCGTCGTACAACCTTGATTTGGCCAAAACGAGGCCCAACTAAACATTTGGATGAATCGCCCAATGGATAACCCGACCCAACTAGGGCGGGTCATCCACAGGTTACATCCCCAACACTTCCCTTCTTGCCACCATTGCTGCCGGTACTGTTTGTTAACCAGAAATCCCTTTTGTCATTTGAGCTTCTAATTTTCTCTTCACTAGAGCTCCCCCTGAAAATCGTTGCATGCAACCACGGGCCAAATTGTCTCTCTCCCTCTCTCTTGGTTCTGTTTGGGCACGATTTCTCCTTATGATTTATGATGTCACAATTATAACAAAATGTGGGAGATGTTCATATTTGAGGGTGATAAGCTTTTCTTTTCCCTCTTTCCATTCATTCTTCTCTTTCTCGTCGACTCCCATCATTTCTTCATATGTATGAATATGTTCCTCCTCATCCTCCTCGATTTCTAAAGTGGTGGACCGCATTATTGGGGCTGTTATATCTATTCGAACTTTAATTCTCATGAATTCACCCATTGCATTTCCATTATCATCCATGTCCATGTCCAATACCTCTCCAATTTGTTTTCCCACTAGATCTCGTACATCTGAGTTCATCTTTCCCATAGGAATGCCATATACTCTAACCCATATGGGGATAGTCTTAAATCCATATTCATCAATTGTTTTGCTTGGCATAAAATCTCCCATCACTAATAACTCCTTATTAAACGACCACGGACCGTTATTTAGAGCCTTCCTTTTACTATCTTCGTCATGGAACGAGAAGATGAATCGATTTCTATTCAAATCCTTACAATCCACTCTAGTGAAAGGGCTCCAGATGCTACCTAATATTCTTTCTAAATACTCTAGCCCTTCTTATGCCAACCTCTCGGGGACGATGATGTGTCATGATCCTGGTCGTCGACCTGTTTAAGTAAAATTTGTAATTGCGTGAATATTCAACAACCCTCTAGGCTCAACTTAATCCTTTCAGTTGTGTATCTTAACTTCTCATTTGTTCTTTGATTGCATGCAAAGATTGATCTTCCTGATCTGGCAGTATGTGTTTCCGACACAGTCAAGAATCATACTTATACAAATATTCGTTTAGCGATCATTAAAGCGGTCGTGCCATTAAAGTCTCCCCCGACAAAATTCAAAGTTACCTTATATAAATATTGGGCCACCTCGTACTTATCAAATTTGTGTCGCTAACATCTTCTCTGACTAACAACTTCCCAACCATTTCATCAACAACGTTTTCCTTGCTCTGATGGTGTTTTGGAGGTCCAGAGGCAACATTGAGCTTCGCTCATGATACGGCGCCCATGAGTGCAGCATGGAGACGTCGTCGGTTTCTTCAAGAACCTATGTGTGATCTTAATTTTTACTCCCTGCAATTTGTTATAAGACGTTTTTAGACAAAACTGATTATCAGAACATGGGGGCACTCAAGCACTTTATTTTGAACTACTCCAAAAAGATGCTTAAAAGATTGAAAAGATTTGACATTTTTACATGAATACACATGCATGTGGTCTAAGTACATGCGAAATTTCGTTCAATAATACGTTGTATTACGTCCTGCAAAAATAATACAAGTTTTCTGCCCAAAACATCAAAAAACAAGCCCCTATTTTTCATGTATTTTGTCTTTTTTTTATCTTTTATATGCAAGCATGTATATTGTTGAAAATTTGGCCCGACATACTACATTGTTATACATTCATGCACACACTTTTAAAAAAAATAATCAAACCGTAAAAATGTGATTTTTTGAACTTTAAAATAAAGTGCTCCGTTGCATGCGTGCTTAGAAGTCAATTTTCGGTTTTTAGAGTCTATGAGAGAAAAGTCTTATAATAAGTTATAGGAAGAGTATTATATGTCGACTCTGTGTATGGCCAACTGAGAAGACATACTTTTATCTTTTCTCTGTTGTCTGTTAACCAGACAAAGAGGCCATAAAAGTGGACACATTAGTGGCAGTGGTTCATGTGGTTTGATAATGTGTCCACTTGGAAATCAACCAACCAAAGTTGCTACTCCTCATTTCATTTCTCACGAGCAATTCTAATCTGATAACACCGCTTGGCAAGGGCCCTACATCAACCACCGACCATCACCCGACTGTGTGCAAAAAAGCCTTTGCCCAGGATTTCGCCTCGAAACAGCGGCACTTCATTTTAAAAGCATGCTTATGATTTTTTTCTATATCAAAATACATCATATAGAAGAAGAAGGGGGTCGGGAAACCTGTTGCCCCCATGAGGCAACAATGCGCGGCCAGGGGTGGTCGCGCCCTATTGGCTCGTGGCCAGCAGGTGGCCCCCATATGGTATATTCTTGGCCCAATAATTCTTATATATTTCATAAAAATTCTCCGTGAAATTTCAGGTTTCCCTCTTCATGGTGTATTTTGCACATTCAGAGATAAAAGCCATAAGAATTTTATCATAATGAGGAATAATGGACAAGAATAACATAAATATCAATAATAATTCATGATGCATAATGTACGTATCACAACGCCACCTGCTCTGGTAGCAACATGACCATCGGTTGCGGGGCCGAGGAGATTGGGGATGATGCCGCAGGCCGTCAGCTTACAGGCACCGATGACACTGTCGAAGGTTTTGTCCTTCCAAAACCTCCATCGGTTCTTGATGTTCGACCGACAACCGTTGCTGCAGCGAATCTCTTTGGGGGAGCAGGGGCGCGGGAGGCAAGGTTGTCAGTGGTGATGTGGTATGGGTTTGGGAGCTTCACCGACTGCGAGACGAGGAGGCTGAAGCGGCACAGATCCGCCACCTACTCCTTTCTGAAGCTCGTCGACCAGGAGTCGACCGGCACCGGGGTGTCACCGTCGGAGTTGGAGCCCGGCATGGCGCCCGAGGGGAAGGTCGACGACAGAGTGGAGATGAGAGTAGATGAGAGGAGCGGGACGAGGCGGTTTGAGCACCCAAGGCGTCGACTTTTATAACCGGCGGGAGGCGGGAGGCGAGAGGCCGAGCCAACGTTAATACAGTGAATGGCGGGTGGCAAGGTGCGGCAGGCAAGGCAACGACGGGGGCAGGCGGATGGTCATGATTACAAGGCGACAACGTGAACAAGTTGAAGGCACGACAAGCTAGGCAACTGACGGGGACATAGCCCTAGGGTAGGGTCATATGCCTGACCTATACGTCCTACCCAAGGGCACCTCATTATTAATTTTAGGACTACAAGGGAAATTCCGACTGAATCGCGATAACATCTAATCCACTTGGTACGGATCCACTCGGACAAGTACATTCCATCCACCCTGATGACAGTCAACCACTCGGCCGTATGACTCACTCGGGTATGCAAATACCAACAGTAGGCAAGACAGTCGTAGCATAGAGGATGTTGTGTAGTGGGCTGACATTATGGCATCAATGCCCCATCTTGTAACATAAGTGGTGAGGGGGTGGTGCACTCTATATAAGCCACCCCCTCCACATAGCTAAGGACCAACTCCACACCCGGGGACTTAGCTGCGACTCTGTATCGCCTAAGTTAAAAACTACTCCGAGTACAAACACGCTCCGCACTGGGGAACTTAGCCGCGACCCCGTATCGCCTAAGTTAAAAAATACACTCGGAGACTTGACTTTGATCCAGAAATCATATAATGCAGATTCAACAAACATTCAACATGACGAGCACTGGAAGACTTAAACCCTCTGCCGAACTCATCTAGTCCGACAGAGTCTCGGGGACTACACCCAACGGGTGCATCGAGCGTGCCTGTCATGGGAATGAACCTGACAGTAGAGGTGTAGGGTATGAATAGAGAGGATAGAGTCCTATCTACGACAAACTTGTACACAAGATGTATGAGTTCAGGCCCCTATCTTGGAGGTAACAGCCCTACGTCTCAGTGCTCGGGAGCTCTTGCAGTGTGGATTGTGTAATAAAGGGGGTGCGAACCCTTGTGCCAGATGGGAGGGGTGGCTTATATGGAGTACCGGTGATGAGTTGATGAATATACTTCCCGCCCCTCGTAGGTTACCCCAAGTGGAAGGTGGAGATGTAGTTAGCAGCAAGTTTCCCTTATACGGAGACTGTAAGGTTTATCGAACCAGGAGGACTCTGAGGATCAACATGTTGGAAATATGCCCTAGAGGCAATGATAAATACTTATTATTATATTTTCTGTTTAAAGATAATCCTTTATTATCCATGCTATAATTGTATTGAATGAAAACATAGATACATGTGTGGATACATAGACAAAACAATGTCCCTAGCAAGCCTCTAGTTGGCCAGCCAGTTGATCAAGGATAGTAAAGGTTTTCTGACTATGTGCAAAGTGTTGTTGCTTGATAACTGGATCACATCATTAGGAGAATCATGTGATGGACTAGACCCAAACTATGAATGTAGCATATTGATCGTGTCGTTTTATTGCTATTGTTTTCTGCGTGCCAAGTATTTGTTCCTATGACCATGAGATCATATAACTCACTCGCACCGGAGGAATACCTTGTGTGCATCAAACGTCACAACGTAACTGGGTGACTATAAAGGTGCTTTACAGGTATCTCCGAAGGTGTCCGTTGAGTTAGTATGGACCAAGACTGGGATTTGTCACTCCATGTGACGGAGAGGTATCTCGAGGCCCACTCGGTAATACAACGTCACACACAAGCCTTGCAAGAAATGTGACTAAGTGTAAGTCACGGGATCTTGTATTACAGAACGAGTAAAGAGACTTGCCGGTAACGAGATTGAAATAGGTATGCGGATACCAACGATCGAATCTCGGGCAAGTAACATACCGAAGGACAAAGGGAATGACATACGGGATTATATGAATCCTTGACACTGAGGTTCAACCGATAAGATCTTCGGACAATATGTAGGATCCAATATGGGCATCCAGGTCCTGCTTTTACCGAGGAGTGGCTCGGAGCATGTCTACATAGTTCTCGAACCTGCAGGGTCTGCACACTTAAGGTTCGGCGATGTTTTAGTATAGTTGAGTACACTTAAGCTATCGGTGTTGTTTGGTGTCCCAGATGAGATCGCGAACGTGACGAGGGTTTCCGGAATGGTCCAAAAACGAAGATTGATATGTAGGATGGTTTCATTTGGTTACCGAAAGGTTTTCGGGCATTACCGGCATTGTACCGGGAGTGACGAATGGGTTCTGGAATTTCACCGGGAGGGGGCAACCCACCCGAGGGAAGCCCAATGGCCTTAGGGGTGGCGCACCAGCCCTTATTGGGCAGGTGGGACAGCCCAAGAGGGCCTATGCGCCAAGAGAAGAAAACCAAAGAAAGAAAGAAAAAGCGAGGTGGGAAGGAAGAGAAGGACTCCACTTTCCAATCCTAATTGGAGTAGGAATCCTCCTCTCCTCCTGGTCGGCGCACCCTTGAGGGCTTGGTCCTCAAGGCAAGCCTCCTCCCCCTCCCTCCTATATATAGTGGTGATTTAGGGATGATTTGAGACAACTTTTGCCATGTGCAACTCAGATCTAGACACCATAGTTCTTCCTCTAGATCATATTTCTGCGGAGCTCGGGCGGAGCCCTGCAGGAGTAGATCGTCACCACCACCGGAGCGCCGTCACGCTGCCGAGAACTCATCTACTTCTCTGTCTTGCTTGCCGGACCAAGAAGGCCGAGATCATCGTCGAGTTGTATGTGTGCTGAACACGGAGATGCCGTCCGTTCGGCGCTAGATCGGAACGGATCATGGGACGGATCGCTGGACGGTTCGTGGGGCGGATCGAGGGACGTGAAGACGTTCCACTACATGAACCGCGTTTCTTAACGCTTCCTGCTGTGCGATCTACAAGGGTATGTAGATCCAAATCTCCTCTCGTAGATGGACATCACCATGATAGGTTTTCGTGTGCGTAGGAATTTTTTTGTTTCCCATGCAACGTTCCCCAATATTGGCATCATGAGCTAGGTTCATGCGTAGATGTTATCTCGAGTAGAACACAAAGGGTTTTGTGGACGGTGATGTTCGATTTGCTTCCCACCTTAGTCTTTTCTCGATTCGGCGGTATTGTTGGATTGAAGCGGCCCGGACCGACATTATTCGTACGCTTACGAAAGATTGGTTTCATCGATTGACATGCAACCTTGTTGCATAAAGATGACTGGTGGGTGTCGGTTTCTTCAACTTTAGTTGAATTGGTTTTGACCGAGGCGGTCCTTGGAGAGGTTAAATAGCAATTTGCACATCTCCCTTGTGGTTTTTGCGTAAGTAAGATGCGATCATACTAGATACCCATAACAGCCACGTAAAACATCCAACAACAAATTAGAGGACATCTAACTTGTTTTTGCAGGGTATGCTTGTGATCTCTCACTAAAATTTCAAGATGAAATTGTGTTCTCCCCGACTGTGCACCGTTGCTACAGTTCGTCATTTCGAGACACCACGTGATGATCGGGTGTGATAGACTCAACGTTCACATACAACGGGTGCAAAACAGTTGCACACGCGGAACACTCGGGTTAAGCTTGACGAGCCTAGCATGTGCAGACATGGCCTCGGAACACATGAGACCGACAGGTCGAGCATGAATCGTATAGTTGATATGATTTACCACTGAAACTATTCTCAACTCACGTGATGATCGAACTTGAGTTAGTGAATTTGGATCATGTACCACTCAAATGACTAGAGAGATGTACTTTTTCAGTGGGAGTTTAGCAAGTAATTTCATTAGTTAAACTCTAATTATATTGAACATAGTCTAAGTCCACTTTTGAAGTATTTGTGTTGTAGATCAATGGCTCACGCGACAGTCACCCTAAATTTTAATATGTTCCTAGAGAAAACTAAGTTCAAAGATGATGGAAGCAACTTTGTAGACTGGGCTCGTAATCTTAAGTTACTCCTGCAAGCTGGGAAGAAGGATTATGTCCTTATGTTGCGGTAGGAGATGAACCACCCGCTACGGCTGACCAAGATGTTAAGAACACAGTTCAATGTGAAGTCTTGTATGGCTTAGAGCCGGGACTTCAACGTTTCTTTGAGCGTCATGGAGCATTTGAGATGTTCTAGGAGTTGAAGTTAATCTTTCAGAAGAACGCCCGGATCGAGAGGTATGAGACATTCGATAAATTCTATGCTTGCAAGATGGAGGAGAATTCGTCTGTCAGTGAACATGTGCTCAAAATGTGGGTACTCAAACCGTCTAGCTGAGCTGGGGATTGAACTCCCGCAAGAGGCTATCACTGACAGAATTCTTTAATCACTGCCACCAAGCTACAAGAGCTTTGTGTTGAACTATAACATGCAAGGGGTGAACAAGTCATCCGGCGAGTTTTTCGCGATGCTGAAAGTCGCAGAGTCAGAACTCCGTAAAGAGCATCAAGTGTTGATGGTGAATAAGACCACTAGTGTCAAGAGAAACGTCAAAGGAAAGAAGGGTAATTTCAAGAAGAGCGGCAAGCCTGTTGCCAATCTGACGCAGAAAACCAAACTGGACCTAAGCCTGAAACGGAGTGTTATTATTGCAAGGGTATGGGTCACTCGAAGCGCAACTGCCCCAAGTATTTGGCTGATAAGAAGGCGACCAAGGAAAAATGAGGTATATTCGATATACATGTTATTGATGTGTACTTAACGAGCTCTCGTAGTAGTGCCTGGGTATTCGATAGCGGTTCTATTGCTCATATTTGCAACTTGAAACAAGAACTGTGGAATAAGCGAAGGCTGGTGAAGGATGAAGTGACGATGCGTGTGGGAAATGGTTCCAAGGTTGATGCAATCGCCGTCGGCACAGTTTCACTTCAGTTTCCATCAGGATTAGTTATGAACTTAAATAATTGTTATTTAGTGCCTGCGTTAAGCATTAACATTATATCTAGATCTTGTTTATTTCTAGAAGGTTACTCGTTTAAGTCACAGAATAATGGTTGTTCTATTTCTATGAGTAATATCTTTTATGGTCATGCACCCAATGTGAGAGGATTGTTCATATTGAATCTTGATAGCAATGATACACATATACATAACAGTGGGACCAAAAGAGTTAGAGTTAACAATGATAGCGCCATGTTTTTATGGCACTTTCGCTTAGGTCATATTGGTGTAAAACGCATGAAGGAACTCCATCCGATGGACTTTTGGGGTCACTTGACTTTAATTCACTTGACACGTGCGAACCATGCCTCATGGGAAAGATGACTAAGACTCCGTTCTCCGGAACAATGGAGCGTGCAAGCGACTTGTTGGAAATCATACATACCGATGTGTGCAGTTCGATGAGTGTGGAGGGTCTGAGAGGGGTGGCGCGGATTTCGAGGCAGGATTAGGGAGAGGCTAAAAATGGAAGGGGAGGTGCCTATTTATAGACAATGGGGGGCTAGGTTTAGCAGAATTTCGCCACGGTTTCAACCGCACGGTCGGAATCGAACAATTCCGAACACGGTACGGGCTAAGTGGCCGTGTAGAGTAGGTTAGCCGGAGAAGAGAGGGAAATAACACCTGACAACGTAATTTTCGAAACACCGAGAAACGTCCGACGATAGACCGAATACGGTGCTGCTACGGTCGACCGTTCGGGTACCAGACGAACTCCGATTGTGACGAAATTTGACAGGCGGTCTACCTATAATATATTAAGACCGCACGCCACGTCTAAACCCAATGTGAGGAAGTTTTAAACACACTTTAAAAAAATAAGATTTAAACGATGCCGCGGGCGCGTGCGTGTGTGGTCGGGCTCAGAACGGGCAACGATGAGAACCGGCAACTAACAACGGATGCAAGTTTTGAAAACTGGCAGCAACGAAATGCCGATGCAATGCGGATGATGCACATGATGCGATGATGCTGCAATAAATAAAAATAAACGCACGATGAAAATGGAAAGAAAAGGGGAATCTTCTGGAGCGTCGGTCTCGGGCTGTCACATCTACATACCTTGTAGATCGCACATCCGGAAGCGTTAAGAAACGTGGTTGATGTAGTGGAACGTCCTCATGTCCCTTGATCCGCCCCGCGAACCGTCCCGCGATCCGTCCCACGATCCGCTCCGATCTAGTACCGAATGGACGACACCTCCGCGTTCAGCACACGTACAGCTCGACGATGATCTCGGCCTTCTTGATCCAGCAAGCAAGACGGAGAAGTAGATGAGTTCTCCAGCAATGTGACGGCGCTCCAGTGGTGGTGAAGGATCTACTCCTGTAGGGCTCTGCCCGAGCCCCGCAGAAATACGATCTAGAGGTAAAACTATGGTGTCTAGATCTGAGTTGCACGTGGCAAAAGTTGTCTCAAATCATCCCTAAATCACCACTATATATAGGAGGGAGGGGGAGGAGGCTTGCCTTGAGGGCCAAGCCCTCAAGGGTGCGCCGGCCAGGGAGGTGGAGGAGTCCTACTCCAATCCTAGTCCAACTAGGATTGGAAAGTGGAGTCCTTCTCTTCCTTCCCACCTTTCCTTTTTTATCTTTTCTTTGGTTTTCTTTCTCTGGCGCATAGGCCCTCTTGGGCTGTCCCACCGGCCCACTAAGTGCTGGTGCGCCACCCATAGGTCCTTTGGGCTTCTCCCGGGAGGGTTGCCCCTTGATACGTCTCCAACGTATCTATATTTTTTGATGGTTCCATGCTATTATCTTGTCAAACTTTGAATGTTTTGTATGCATTATATATATTTTTTGGGACTAACTTATTAACTCAGTGCCAAGTGCCAGTTCCTTTTTTCCGTGTTTTTGACCTTTTTGAGAGGAGAATATCAAACAGAGTCCAAACGGAATAAAACCTCCGAAAAGATTTTTTTCCGGAACAGAAGATACGCAGGAAGCTTGAGAACCAAGGCAAAGGGTCCCGGGGGAGGCCACAAGCCCCCTAGGCGCGGTCAGGGGGGTGGCGCCTAGCAGGCTTGTGGGCCCCCGTGGCTCCTTTGCCCTACTTCTTCCGCCTATAAATCCCGAAAAGTCCGAAACCCCGGGAGAGAGCCACGAAAATACATTTCCGTCGTCGCAAGCTTCTGTCTCCGCAAGATTCCATCTGGGGCACGTTTTGGTGCCCTGCCGGAGGGGGGTTTCGGATATGGAGGGCTTATTCATCAACACCACTGCCTCTCCGATGATGCGTGAGTAGTTCACCATAGACCTTCGGGTCCATAGCTAGTAGCTAGATGGCTTCTTCTCTCTCTTGGATCCTCAATACAAAGTTCTCCATGATCTTCATGGAGATCTATCCGATGTAATCTTCTTTTGCGGTGTGTTTGTCGAGATGCGATGAATTGTGGATTTATGATCAGATTATCTATGAATATTATTTGAGTTTCTTCTGATCTCTTATATGCATGATTTCATATCCTTGTAATTCTCTTCGAGTTGTGGGTTTCGTTTGGCCAACTTGATCTACATTTCTTCCAATGGGAGAAGTGCTTGGTTTTTGGTTCATACCGTGCGGTGACCTCACCCAGTGACAGAAGGGGTAGCAAGGCACACATCGTGTTGTTGCCATCAAGGGTAAAAATATGGGGTTTATATCTATTGAATGAAGTTATCCCTCTACATCATGTCATCTTGCTTAAGGCGTTACTCTGTTTGTTATGAACTCAATACACTAGATGCATGCTGGATAGTGGTCGATGTGTGGAGTAATAGTAGTAGATGCAGAAAGTATCGGTCTACTTGTCTCGGACGTGATGCCTATATGTATAATCATTGCCTTAGATATCATCATGACTTTGCATGGTTCTATCAATTGCTTGACAGTAATTCGTTCAACCACCGTAATATTTGCTATCATGATAGAAGCCTATAGTGAACACTATGGCCCAGGGGTCTACTTCACATCATATTTTCAGCCCTACACTTTTACTTTGTTGCACTTTCCGCCTTCAGATCTCACCTTGCAATCAATCGTGAAGGGATTTACATCCCCTTTGTAGCGTTGGGTGCAAGTTTGCTGTTTTTGCGCAGGTAATTTGGAGACTTGGCTTGATACTCCTACTGGATTGATAGCTTGGTTCTCAAACTGAAGGAAATATTTACTGCTACTGTGCTGCATCACCCTTTCCTCTTCAAGGGAAAAAACAATGCAAGCTCAAGAGGTAGCAAGAAGAATTTCTGGCGCCGTTGCCGAGGAGCATCAAGTCAAGAATAGTCTTCCTCGTGTCAATTTGTGGCACCGAGCATTATTCTAAGTGAAGCTTATCCAAGTAACCATCGCAAACTCATCTCTTGCATTTACTTTTTTTGCCTCGCGTTGTCCTCTCCCCCACTTCTAAAAAACAAAAATTACAAAAAATATATTTGCCTTTTTCGTTTGCCCTTTTCTTTCGCTTGCTTTCTGTTCGCTTGTGTGCTTGTCTTGCTTGCTGAAGTCACCATGACTGAAAACACTAAACTTTGTGACTTCTCGAATACTAATAATAATGATTTTATTAGTACTCTGATTGCTCCTGCCACTAGTGCGGAATCATATGAAATCAATGCAGCTTTGCTGAATCTTGTTATGAAAGAGCAATTCTCCGGCCTTCCTAGCGAAGATGTCGCATCCCATCTTAATACCTTCATTGAGTTATGCGATATGCAAAAGAAGAAAGATGTGGATAATGATGTGATAAAATTGAAGCTATTTCCGTTCTCATTGCGAGATCGAGCAAAAACTTGGTTTTCATCTTTGCCCAAAAATAGTATTGATTCTTAGAACAAGTGCAAAGATGCTTATATATTCAAGTATTTTCCACCGGCTAAGATTATCTCTCTCCGTAATGATATCATGAATTTTAAGCAACTAGATCATGAACATGCTGCACAATCATAGGAGAGAATGAAATTGATGATTAGAAATTGTCCCGCTCATGGCTTGAGTCTTTGGATGATTGTACAAATCTTCTATGCTGGTTTGAATTTTGCTTTTAGAAATATCCTTGATTCCGCCTCCGGTGGAACTTTCATGAAAATCACACTAGGAGAAGCCACAAAACTCCTAGACAATATCACGACAAACTATTCTCAGTGGCACACTGAAAGGTCACCACTAGTAAAAAAGTGCATGCTATAGAAGAAATTAACTCGTTGAGCGCTAAGATGGATGAGTTAATGAAATTGTTTGCTAGTAAAGGTGCTCCTTTAGATCCAAATGATATGCCTCTGTCTTCCTTGATTGAGAGTAGCAATGAGAGCTTGGACGTTAATTTTGTTGGTAGGAATAATTTTGGCCACAACAATGCTTTTAGAGGAAAATATAGTCCTAGGCCTTTTCCTAGTAATCCCTCTAATAACTTTGGCAATTCCTACAACAATGCTCATGGAAATTACAATAAATTACCCTCTGATCTAGAGAGTAATATTAAAGAGTTTATCAACTCACAAAAGATTTTCAATGCGTCCATAGAAGAAAAACTACTCAAAATAGATGACTTGGCTAGGACCGTTGATAGAATGTCTCTTGATATTGATGCTTTGAAAGTGAGATGTGCTCCTCCCAAGATCAATATGGATGAAACTTTGAAAGCTATGCATATTTCCATGAATGAGAGTAAAGAAAGAACCACCCAAATTCGTGCTAGACATGAATGGCTTAAAAAGGCGTGTTCTCGTGATGAGAATCACGAAGATCTTAAAGTGCTTGGTGTGACTCCCATTGAATCCTTGTTTTCTAATGTGAAACTAATGATGATAGGGCTGGATATGAATCCACTTTGGTTGAGAAACGCCCCAATGATTCGGAGTCTATCTATCTTGATGCTAAAAGCATTGAAAGTGGAGTAGAAGATATCAAAACTTTGAGTAGTAATGAAACTACTACTTTGGATTTCAAGTAATTCAATTATGATAGTTGCTCTTTGATTGAATGTATTTCCTTGTTGCAATCCATGCTAAACTCTCCACACGCTTATAGCCAAAACAAAGCCTTTACCAATCATATCGTCGATGCTATGATGAAATCTCTCGAAGAGAAACTTGAGTTGGAAGTTTCTATTCCTAGAAAACTTCATGACGAGTGGGAACCTACTATCAATATCAAGATCAAAAACTATGAATGCAATGCTTTGTGTTATTTGGGTGCTAGTGTTTCCGCTATTCCAAAGTCTTTATGTGATGTTCTAGGCTTCAATGAGATTGATGAGTGCTCTCTTAATTTGCATCTTGCGGATTCTACTGATAAGAAACCCATGGGAAGGATCAATGATGTTCTTATTATTGCAAATAGGAACTATGTACCCATGGATTTCATTGTGCTTGATATTGATTGCAATCCAACATGTCCTATCATTCTTGGTAGACCTTTCCTAAGGACTATTGGTGCTGTCATCGATATGAAGGAAGGGAATATTAGATTTCAATTTCCTTTAGAGAAGGGCATGGAACATTTTCCTAGAAAGAAAATAAGATTGCCTTATGAATCCATGATGAGGGCTACTTATGGCTTGAGCACCAAAGACGATGATACGTGATTCTATCGCCTTATGCCTAGCTAAGGGTGTTAAACAATAACACTTGTTGGGAGGCAACCCAATGAATTTATCTTCGCTTTTTTGCTTTATGTTTCATTGTGTCCACACCATCATAATTCTGTTATGATTGTGATTTTTGTGTTTCTTTTTGTGTTTGTGCCAAGTAAAACCTTTACGACTAGTTTTGGTGATGGTTGTTTGATCTTGCTGAAAAAGACAGAAACTTTTCGCTGACGAAATTATTTTTCGTTTTTATCCAGAAAGAGATTTTGAGTTGATTCCTTTTGATGCTGGTTGATATGCCAATTACCCAAATTGTCGTAATGTTTCAGAATTTTTGAGATACCAGAAGTATACGAAGTATACAGATTGCTACAGACCGGTCTGTTTTTGACAGATTCTGTTTTTGTTGTGTTGATTGCTTATTTTGATGAAACTATGGATAGTATCGGGGGGGGGGGCACTAGCCATGGAAAAGTGAGAATACAGTAATCTAACACAAATATAAATATAAATCAAGTTTGCTACAGTACCTAAAGAGGTGGTAGTTTGTTTTCTTGTGCTAATGATATCACGAGTTTCTGTTTAAGTTTTGTGTTGTGAAGTTTTCAAGTTTTGGGTGATGTTCTCATGGACAATGGGATAAAGAGTGGAAAGAGCTCAAGCTTGGGGATGCCAAGGAATCCCAAGCCAAATTCAAGGACACCAAAAAGCCTAAGCTTGGGGATGCCCCGGGAAGGCATCCCCTCTTTCGTCTTCAATCCATCGGTAACGTTACTTGGAGCTATATTTTTATTCACCACATGATATGTGTTTTGCTTGGAGCGTCGTGTATTATAGGAGTCTTTTCTTTTTGTTGTGTCACAATCATCCTTGGTGCACACCTTTTTTAGAGAGACATGCACTCATCGTGATTTTGCTAGAACACTCATTGAGCTTCACTTATATCTTTTGAGTTAGGCAATTTAGCTCGCATGTGCTTCACTTATATATTTTGAGCTAGATAACTTTGCTCTAGTGCTTCACTTAAATCTTTGTAGAGCACGACGGTGTCATGTTTTGGAGAAATAAGAACTCTCGATCTTCACTTATATCTTTTTGAGAGTGCTCTCTTTGAGTAACTTGGTAGTTGGCTTGTGCTATGAAAGTAGTCCTAAAGATGATAGGCATCCAAAGAGGATATAATGAAACTTCCATATTCATGTGCATTGATTAGTAAAGAGAAGTTTGATTCTTCTCAATTAGTTTTGAGACATGGATTTGGTAATATTAGAGTTATGTTAGTAGGGTGTTGTGAATCTAGAAATACTTGTGTTGAAGTTAGTGATTCCCGTAGCATGCACGTATGGTGAACCGCTATGTTAGGAATCCGGAGCATAATTGATTTATTGATTGTCATCCTTTGTGTGGTGGTCGGGATCGCGCGATGGTTAACACCTACCAACCCTTCCCCTAGGAGTATGCGTTTAGCACTTTGTTTCGATTACTAATAAAAACTTTCGCAATAAGCATATGAGTTCTTCATGACTAATGTGAGTTCATGGTATAAATGCACTTTCACCTTCCACCATTGCTCGCCTCTCTAGTGTCGTGCAACTTTCGCCGGTGCACAAAACCACCATGTACCTTCCTCAAAACAGCCACTATACCTACCTATTATGGCATTTTTCATAGCCATTCTGAGATATATTGCCATGCAACTCCCACCGTTCCGTCTCATGACTTGTGCCGTCACTTTCATATTGCCATTACATGATTGTAAGATAGCTAGCGAGATGTTTGAACGTCATACGCTAAGCTAGATCATTGCACATCCCAGTACACTACCGGAGGCATTTCCTATAGAGTCATCATTGCTCTAAGTGTTGAGTTGTGTGTAAATAAAAGTGTGATGATCATTATTATTAGAGCATTGTCCCATGTGAGGAAATAAAATAAAAAAGAGGCCAAAGATGCCCACCAAAAAAATGATGAAAAGAGGTCGAAGAGCCCAAACAAAAGAGAGAGAGAGAAAAAGAGAGAAGGGACAATGCTACTATCTTTTTCCACACTTGTGCTTCAAAATAGCACCATGTTCTTCATGATTGAGAGTCTCTTGTTTTGACACTTCCATATACTAGTGAGAATCTTCATTATATAACTTGGCTTGTATATTCCAATGATGGGCTTCCTCAAAATTGCCCTAGGTCTTCATGAGAAAGCAAGTTGGATGCACGCCCACTAGTTCTCCTTTTGAGCTTTCACACACTTATTGCTCTAAGTGCATCCGTTGCATGGTAATCCCTACTCATTCACATTGATATCTATTGATGGGCATCTTCATAGCCCTTTGATACGCCGAGTCGAAGTGACCATCTCCTCCTTTTTGCCTCACAACCTCCACCACACTCTATTCCACCTATAGTGCTATATCCATGGCTCACGCTCATGTATTGCGTGAGAGTTGAAAAATGTTTGAGAAAGTAAGAGTGCGAAAACAATTACTTGGCCAATACTGGGGTATTATTGTTTTCATGTCAATAGCAAACTATTGTTTTGAATTTTACGGATCTGAACATTCATGCCACATGGAAGAAGTTACAAAGGACAAATACGTTAGGTAGCATTCCACATAAAAAATTCAGTCTTTATCACTTCCCTACTCGAGGACGAGCAGGAGTTAAGCTTGGGGATGCTTGATACGTCTCCAACGTATCTATAATTTTTGATGGTTCCATGCTATTATCTTGTCAAACTTTGGATGTTTTGTATGCATTTCATATCTTTTTTGGGACTAACTTATTAACTTAGTGCCAAGTGCCAGTTCCTGTTTTTTCCGTGTTTTTGACCTTTTTCAGAGGAGAATATCAAACAGAGTCCAAACGGAATAAAACCTTTGAAAAGATTATTTTCGGAACAAAAGATACGCAGGAAGCTTGAGAACCAAGGCAAAGGGTCCCGGGGGAGGCCACAAGCTCCCTAGCCCCTGCCTGGGGGGCGCCTAGAAGGCTTGTGGGCCCCCCGTGGCTCCTTTGCCCTACTTCTTCCGCCTATTAATCCCCGAAAAATATGAAACCACGGGAGAGAGCCATGAAAATACTTTTCGTCGCCGCAAGCTTCTGTCTCCGCAAGATCCCATCTGGGGCATGTTCTGGTGCCATTCCGGAGGGGGGATTCGGACACGGAGGGCTTCTTCATCAACACCATTGCCTATCCGATGATGCGTGAGTAGTTCACCATAGACCTTCGGGTCCATAGCTAGTAGCTAGATGGCTTCCTATCTCTCTTGGATCTTCAATACAAAGTTCTCCATGATCTTCATGGAGATCTATCCTATGTAATCTTGTTTTGCGGTGTGTTTGTCGAGATCCGATGAATTGTGGATTTATGATTAGATTACCTATGAATCTTATTTGAGTTTCTTCTGATCTCTTATATGCATGATTTCATATCCTTGTAATTCTCTTGGAGTTGTGGGTTTCGTTTGGCCAACTTGATCTACAGTTCTTGCAATGGGAGAAGTGCTTGGTTTTGGGTTCATACCATGCGGTGACCTCACCTAGTGACAGAAGGGGTAGCGAGGCACGCATCATGTTGTTGCCATCAAGGGTAAAAATATGGGGTTTATATCTATTGCATGAATTTATCCCTCTACATCATGTCATCTTGCTTAAGGCGTTACTCTGTTCGTCATGAACTCAATACACTAGATGCATGCTGGATAGCGGTCGATGTGTGGAGTAATAGTAGTAGATGCAGAAAGTATCGGTCTACTTGTCTCGGACGTGATGCCTATATGTATGATAATTGCCTTAGATATCGTCATGACTTTGCGCGGTTCTATCAATTGCTCGACAGAAATTCGTTCACCAACAGTAATTGCCTTAGAGAAGCCTCTTGTGAACACTATGGCCCCCGGGTCTACTTCACGTCATATTTTCAGCCTTACACTTTTACTTTGTTGCACTTTCCGCCTTCAGGTCTCACCTGGCAATCAATCATGAAGGGATTGACAACCCCTTTGTAGCGTTGGGTGCAAGTTTGCTGTTTTTGCGCACGTACTTTGGAGACTTGGCTTGATACTCCTACTGGATTGATACCTTGGTTCTCAAACTGAGGGAAATACTTGTTGCTACTGTGTTGCATCCGCCTTTCCTCTTCAAGGAAAAAACCAATGCAAGCTCAAGCGGTAGCACCCCCCTCCCAGTGAACTTCCGGAACCTATTCGTCACTCCCTGTACATTCCCGGTAATGCCCGAAAACTTTCCGGTAACCAAATGAAGTAATCCTATATACCAATCTTCGTCTCCGGACCATTCTGGAAACCCTCGTGACGTCCATGATCTCATCCGGGACTCCGAACAACATTCGGTAACCACACATATAACTCAACTATACTAAAACATCGCTGAACCTTAAGTGTGCAGACCCTGCAGGTTCGAGACTATGTAGACATGCCCCGAGGTACTCCTCGGTCAATATCCAATAGCGGGACGTGGATGCCAATATTGGATCCTACATATTATCCGAAGATCTTATCGGTTGAACCTTAGTGTCAAGGATTCATATAATCCTGTATGTCATTCCTTTTGTCCTTCGGTATGTTACTTGCCCGAGATTCGATCGTTGGTATCCGCATACCTATTTCAATTTCGTTACCGACAAGTCTCTTTACTCATTCTATAATACAAGATCCCATGACTTACACTTAGTCACATTGCTTGCAAGGCTTGTGTGTGATGTTGCATTACCGAGTAGGCCCCGAGATACCTCTCCGTCACAAGGAGTGACAAATCCCAGTCTTGATCCATACTAACTCAACGGACACCTTTGGAGATACCTGTAGAGCACCTTTATACTCACCCAGTTACATTGTGACGTTTGATGCACACAAGGTATTCCTCTGGTGCCAGTGAGTTATATGATCTCATGGTCATAGGAACAAATACTTGACACGCACAAAACTATAACAACAAAACGACACGATCAATATGCTACCTTCATAGTTTGGGTCTAGTCCATCACATGATTCTCCCAATGATGTGATCCAGTTATCAAGCAATGACACTTTGCACATAGTCAGAAAACCTTGACTATCCTTGATCAACTGGCTAGCCAACTAGAGGCTTGCTAGGGACATTGTTGTGTCTATGTATCCACACATGTATCTATGTTTTCATTCAATACAATTATACCATGGATAATTAACAATTACCTTTAAACATGAAATATAATGATAACTATTTATCATTGCCTCTAGGGCATATTTCCAACACCAAGAGGGCCTATGCGCCAAGAGAAGAAAACCAAAGACAGAAAAAGGGGAGGTGGGAAGGAAGAGAAGGACTCCACTTTCCAATCCTAATTGGAGTAGGAATCCTCCTCTCCTCCTGGCTGGCGCACCCTTGAGGGCTTGGCCCTCAAGGAAAACCTCCTCCCCCCTCCTATATATAGTGGTGATTTAGGGGTGATTTGACACAATTTTTGCCACATGCAACTCAGATCTAGATACCATAGTTCTTCCTCTAGATCGTATTTCTACGGAGCTCGGGCGGAGCCCTACAGGAGTAGATCGTCACCACCACCGGAGCACCGTCACTCTCCCGGAGAACTCATCTACTTCTCCGTCTTGCTTTCTAGATCAAGAAGGACGAGATCATCGTCGAGCTGTACGTGTGCTAAACGCGGAGGTGCTGTCCGTTCGGCGCTAGATCGGAACGGATCGTGGGACAGATCGTGGGACGGTTCGTGGGACGGTTCTTGGGGTGGATCGAGGGACGTGAGGATGTTCCACTACATCAACCGCGTTTCTTAACGCTTCCTGCTGTGTGATCTACAAGGGTACGTAGATCTAAATCTCCTCTCATAGCTAGATGGACATCACCATGATAGGTCTTGTGCGTAGGAATTTTTTTTGTTTCCCATGCAACGTTCCCCAACACAACAAGTAGGTGTCCACTGCTCTGTCGATAGCAGAAGACATGGACCTGTACACACAACAAATAACTTTGCTCCCAACGAGTACAAATAGGTTGTCAATCTCTCCGGCCTTGTAGTTTGCAAAGGATCAAAACACAAGCAGGAATAGTGATAGTGATTGCAACGGAAAAGTAAATGAAAACTGTAAATGGTGGAGGTGTAAGCAATGGTGGTGATATGGACCTGAGTCACATGATGTTCACTAGTGATGTCTCTCTCCCAAAAGACGATAAACAACTATGCTTGGGTAAACAAATTACAGCTCGGCAATTGCAGAATTATAAATGCACCGCAATGCTAATTATGCTACTAGAAAGTTAGAGGCTCAGTAGTAATGGGCAGTACGCCAAGACAAGTAGACTATTTATTCATCAGCATGTACTTACTAATCATCCACCTTGAGATATCTATCCAGAACATCTCGCTGGTATTAAGTTGCGAGCCCCACCCAAAGTGTAAACTCAAAACAACGGACAACTGCATTAACGGACTATGCATAAGGTAAACAATCCTTGCAAGCGTGGTCACAAGCACCGTTGTTTTCTCCATGGCAACAACACATCCCCTAGTCTCATGTTTCTATCACTCAAGCTAGACATCAGGGGGCATGAACCAACAATCATGCATAACGCTCCCTCTTGGAGTTAAAATCTACTACTCGGCCAAAGCAATAAAGAGCAACGGAGAACATGCATCAATCACTAAAGAACATAATATAAAAGGATAATCAAATATATAACTCATAACAATCTGAACATAATCTCATAATCCATCGGATCCCAGCAAACTGATCATAGCAATAGCAGGAAAATTACATAGATGCCTTGATCATGTAGGGCAGCTCACAAGGGCTAATCATGGAAGCACAAGATTGGAGAGTAGACATCACATAGCTACTGGTCATGGACTCATGGTCCAAGGAGGACTACTCACGGCACGTCCGGGAAGCGTCCATGGCGCTGGAGAAGCTACCGGAGGTCAATCCTCCCTCCGGCAGGGTGTCGGGAAGAGGTCTCCTGATGCTCCCGATGTCGGAAGCGTTGCGGCGGTGGAACGATGGAGAAATTCGCGATTCTGGATATGATGGAAGGGTTTCCTCTCGGAGGAGTAAATATAGGCCTAAGGAGGGCGTAAGAAGAGGTGATGCCCACCCAGGCAGCCTGTGGGCGCGGCCAGGGGGGCAAGCCGCGCCGGGTGGTCGCCTGGGCAGCCCCTGGCCCCCTCTGGCCCATATTTGGTGATCTGGAAGCTTCCGTTACGCTGATTTTTATGTATTTTTCTCGGGATTTTTAGGGCTCCAGAAAATTGGGTAAAAACCCGTGCAAAAAAGACATCAGTAGACAGAAACTGGCATTGGATGCACTGAGTTAGTAGGTTAGTCCAAATATGTGTAAAAAGATATAAAAGTGTAGCAAAACATATAACAATGTCACCCAAAAGATCATGGAACACGCAGAAATTATAGATACATTTGGGACGTATCAAGTACGCTACCTCTCATCAAGGCCTCAGCATCTAAGGGCTCGATCAATATGAGTTAAAGATATACGTTATAGATAAGATATACAAGTAATAAGTGCTATTAAAGTCCATTGGTTGAACGTATGTCCATTGGCCTTCGTGGGGGTAACTTTTGGTCTTCGATGTGGACTGGAACCATTCTGAGTGGATACAGGTCGTCGAGTGGATGGGAATGTAGTCCGAGTGTTTGCGTACTGAGTGACTTTTTAGGTGCCATGTCCATTCAGTCGGGATCTTCTGTGTGACCCTTGGCCTAATAATGAGGTACCTTTGGGTAGGACATTCAGGTCAGGCCCGTGACCCTGCCCTAGGTATATATCGCCATCATTAGCCCCCGAATGGATCGGGGTTCGAGTGACAAAGGGGTAGATGTGAATTCTTGTCGAGCCATACTGACCTTGGTCATTTTCCTGGGATTGATAAAACTTCGTGTCGACTGAAATCTTCGTCATTCGCCTTGATCGATTCTGTTGCGAAGCGTGTCCGAGTGATTTTATATGCTTGAAGTTATTCCGAGTGACTCACGGGATCTTTTGATATGATAGATCACTACGGCAGGCCCGGATTTCACGGGATTCGAAATTTTGGTTTCCGTGTGCCTCGTGGGGATGACAGTACTGTCAGGGCAAGTGGAGCAATGAAACCTCGATTATCGTGTCGTCATCATCGCCACGCGTCATATCTCCTGTGATATCGTGATAAGCTGAGATCTTGGGGAGCCACCAGTCAGTGACTCAGTCGGTCGGCTATATAAATGTGACTGGGGCTAGGGTTACGGCTGCGCCTTGATCTTTGATCTCTTCTTTCTTCTCCTCCACCTTCATCTCGCAAGCTTTGCTCAGGTTTTCCTCCACCACTGCGACCATGCCAAAAAGTAAAACCTCCAAGCTCGAGCGCGTCAAGAAGGGCGGCAAGGCGAGGAAGCCAGGTCGGACCGCAGTGCCACCAGGGTGGATTCAGGGGGATTTTCTCCTGTCCACCATGACGAAGGAGGACGGCCTGGATCTCGTGGACCACGGGATGGTGGTTGAAAACTCTTGGAGATTGTCGGAGGGGGAGCTTGAGCCGGCGCCTCGTGAGGGGGAGCAGGTCCTTCTCCTCACACATGTCGAATGAGGTTTTTCTCTTCCTCCACACCCTTTTATCCGGGGTTTCCTCTTTTACTTCGGGGCACAACTTCACCATCTCCCACCGAACACTGTTGCATACCTTTCTGCGTTTATCACTCTGTGCGAGTGTTTCCTGGGCTCCTCTCCTCACTGGGGGCTGTTCAAGCACATATTCACTCCAGGATCCCAAACGATGAAGAATGGGAATCCAGGCGATACTAGGACCAATGTCATCCAGTTGTGTGGCGCTTTAGGGATCCAGAAAAGGGGTAGGAGCACTTATCCCCCAATGACCCTTCCTGAATCGGTCCGGAACTGGCAGTCGACATGGTTCTACTGCAATGATATTGCATCTCCGAACATGTCGACTAGCCTCCCTCCTTTCACCTTAGATCGTCCGACTGCCCCTAGAATACTGACTGTATTTGAGGATGAGAAGGCAGAGGTGGAGATGTTGGTGGGTGAGGTGGTCAACTTGGTCAGGAATGGACTGACTGGAATGGATCTGCTAGAGACGTTCCTCAGCCGGCGCATCCATCACCTTCATGCGAGGGACCATTCCATGTGGCATTACTCTGGTTCTGAAGATTCCACTCGGTCGCACCCTGAGGAAGTTTCAGAAGAAATGGTAAGCCAGTGGATCAAGAGAATCACCGGGCCTTGCGATAATCCCATGGGATCCAAACGAGTCGCGCCATATTCTGCTGAGAATAAGCCGCAGAAAGTGGTATGTAATATCTTTTCCGATTGTGTTCATGTCTTTGTCGAGTGACTGCATGCTTGTCCGACTGACTCTGTTGTCTTGGTTCTTTGTAGGAGTGGACGAACTTGCACTCTCCTGTACCCAACGGGGAGCAGTTTGATCTCGGGGTGGAAAGTGAAGGCGACAGTGCCGAGAGTGAGTATGTTGATGATAGCGAAGAAAGCGAAGACGCCTCTGACGACAGTGAAGAAGAATAACAACCTCCTTCGCGCCACGAACCGCGATCCAAACAACGCCAAGACCTAGCGGATGCTCCGAGCAAAACAGTCGCCTCTAGCAGCAGGAATGTGAAGCGTGACCGAGTCGCTGCAACTGACTCCGCGGAGAAGGCTGCGAAGCAGCCAAAGCCTGACGCGCCCAAGCTTCGAAGGCCTTGCCCCGAATGATAATCGCCGTGCCGGTCGCCTCAACATGATTATTCATCCTTTTCATTTTGCCATTATGACTTTCTGTGTTTGTGATAACCAAGTGTAATTTGCTCGTTAGTGCTGCTACTTCGGTGTCAACTCCTGTTAGGGCCGGAGAGGACCACATGGAGTTGGACGTTGTGGATAAACCTGCTCCTCGACCAGGTATGATAAGTATTAATTTTACTCCGTTTTATGGATTGGATCTGTCGATTGACTTGACCATCACTGTTGCAGCTTCAGACGTCATTTTCTTAGATGACGAACAAGAGCCACAACATACAGCTACAGAACACACTCATGCCGTGCCTGCAACATCTGCGTTGGGAATGCCTGCGACGCCTGTGTCGAGTGTGCCTCCGGTCGGTTCGGGTGCCATGGCTAGAGCCCCTCCGACTGCATCGACTATTGTGACGACTTTGCTGACCGCGCCTCCAGTAACCCATGCTACCACTGTTATGATGCCAACTTCCTCATCGCTTGCATTTTCCATGCATCGCGTCCCAGAGCATCAAACTGGAGCTGACAAAGAGGCGATGATCCAAGCTGAGCTGATGATGTAGCGGACTAAGGAGGCGTTCGAGGCCAGTAAATTGGCATATGACGCCAGCTCGGCATTACAGGCGAACTTCTGAGTAAGTTCCACTATAAGTTAGTTCTGATTGAATCTTGTAAATCCCATTTTCCGATTGAATCTTGTCAATCTTGCTTTACACCCAGTGGGGTTTCCCGTGTAGTTGTTTGTCTTTATTCTAGTGGGGGCACGCTTAGTGAACCCACTGGGTGTAGTCTCCGAGACTGCTGTTGAATGCTTGCATCAGCATGAGTATGAACTAGAGAGTCATGCTCTGTTTTTGACACGGCCAGGCCGGACCTGGTCGAGTGTTTTTGTATCCAGTGGGGGCACTCTTAGTGCACCCACTAGGTGTAGTCCCCGAGGCTGTTGTCGAGTGCTTGCCTTGGTAGGGGTCTAATTGGGAATCAGTCAGTGTTTTACTCGATCAAGACGGGTCTGGCCGAGTAGTTTTAGATTCAGTGGGGGCACGCTAAGTGCACCCACTGGGTGTAGTCCCCGAGACTAACATCGATCATTTACGAAGGGCATTAGTCTTAAGAACTTGGGTGGGTGCGGCGGGCCGCTGATACGTACATTTTGCATCATGTTTTCATGTTGATATTTATCCCTTCTTTGGCTATTATTTCACTTCACGGTACTATTCTTATGCCTTTTATCTCTTATTTTGCAAGGTTTACATGAAGAGGGAGAATACCGGCAACTGGAATTCTGGCCTGAAAGTGGAGCAAAGTTGAGATACCTATTCTGTGCAACTCCAAACGCCGTAAAAATCAACGAGGAAGTTTTTTCCCGATTTATCAAAAATACTGGCCAGAAGAAGTGCCAGAGGGGCAACAGGGGGTGCCCACAAGCCTGCACGGCGCGACCACCCCCCAGGCCGCGCCATGGGGGCTTGTGGGCAGCCCACTGGCCCACTTGCTCCCCTCTTTTGCTATATGGATGGTTTTGTCCAGGAAAAAAAATCAAGAAGGAGCCTTTTCGTGGTTTCGCCGCCGCCATGAGGCAGAACTTGAGCAGAACCAATCTAGAGCTCCGGCAGGACGATCCTGCCGGGGAAACTTCCCTCCCGGAGGGGGAAATCGTCGCCATCGTCATCATCAACACTCCTCTCATCGGAGGGGACTCGTCACCATCAACATCTTCATCAGCACCATCTCATCTCCAAACCCTAGTTCATCACTTGTAACCAATCTCCGTCTCGCGACTCCGATTGGTACTTGTAAGGTTGCTAGTAGTGTTGATTACTCTTTGTAGTTGATGCTAGTTGGATTATTTGGTGGAAGAGTTTATGTTCAGATCCTTGATGCTACTCATTACCTCTCTGGTCATGAATATGATTATGCTTTGTGACTAGTTACTTTTTTTCCTGAGGACATGGGATAAGTCATGCTAATAGTAGTCATGTGAATTTGGTATTCGTTTGGTAAGTTGACATGTTGTATGTTGTTTTTCCTCTAGTGGTGTTATATGAACGTCGACTACATAACACTTCACCATTATTTGGGCCTAGAGGAAGGCATTGGGAAGTAGTAAGTAGATGATGGGTTGCTAGAGTGACAGAAGCTTAAACCCTAGTTTATGCGTTGCTTCGTAAGGGGCTGATTTGGATCCACTAGTTTAATGCTATGGTTAGACTTTGTCTTAATTCTTCTTTCGTAGTTGCGGATGCTTGCGAGAGGGGTTAATCATAAGTGGGATGCTTGTCCAAGTAAGGGCAGTACCCAAGCGCCGGTCCACCCACATATAAAACTATCAAAGTAACGAACGCGAGTCATATGAACATGATGAAACTAGCATGCTAGAAATTCCCGTGTGTCCCCAAGAGCGTTTTCCCTCCTATAAGACTTTGTTCGGGCTTGTCCATTGCTACAAAAGGGATTGGGCCACTTTGCTGCACTGTTGCTACTTTTGTTACTTGTTTCACGCTACGAATCATATCACCACACAATCACTTGTTACCGACAATTTCAGTGCTTGCATATATTTCCTTGCTGAAAACCACTTGTCAGATCCTTCTGCTCCTCGTTGGGTTCGACACTCTTACTTATCGAAAGGACTACGATTGATCCCCTATACTTGTGGGGTCATCAAGACTCTTTTCTCGCACCGTTGCCGGGGAGTGAAGCGCCTTTGGTAAGTGGAAATTGGTAAGGAAGCATTCATATAGTGTGCTGAAATTTATTGTCACTTGTCACTATGCATACTAAACCTTTGAGGGCTTGTTCAGGGTATCTTCACCTCGAACGGAAGCACATATAGTTTCTCCTCAACCTGATGCACCTACTAAAAGTATTTGCTTTGAATTTCCTTCTGGTATGCTTGAAAAACTGCTAGCTACTCCTTTTATAGGAGATGGAACATCACATCCATACTTGCATCTGATCTATGTAGATGAAGTTTGTGATTTATTTAAGCTTGCAGGTGTGCCCGAGGATGAGGTCAAGAAGAAGGTCCTTCCTTTATCTTTGAAGGATAAGGCGTTGAGATGGTATCGGCTATGTGATGACACTGGATCATGGGACTACAATCGGTTGAAATTGGAATTTCATCAAAAGTTTTATCCTATGCATTTAGTACATCGTGATCGAAATTATATTTACAATTTTTGGCCTCGTGACAGAGAAAGCATTGCTCAAGCTTGGGGGAGGCTTAAATCAATGCTATATTCATGCCCCAACCATGAGCTCTCGAGAGAAATTATCATTCAAAACTTCTATGCTTGGCTTTCTCATGATGATCGCACCATGCTTGACACTTCTTGTACCGGTTCTTTTATGAAGAGAGATATTGACTTCAAATGGAATTTATTGGAGAGAATTAAATGCAACTCTGAAGATTGGGAGCTTGAAGAAGGTAAGGAGTCAGGTATGAATTTCACGTTTGATTGCGTTAAATCCTTTGTTGAGACAAATACCTTTAGTGATTTTAGCGCTAAGTATGGACTTGACTCTGAGATATTAGCTTCATTGTGTGAATCTTTTGCTGCCCATATTGATCTCCCCAAAGAGAAGTGGTTTAAATATCATCCTCCTTTAGAAGTCAATGTAGTTAAACCCACTCTAGTTGAAGAGAAAGTCATTGCCTACAATGATCCTGTTGTTCCGAGTGCTTACATTGAGAAACCACTTTACACTGTTAGGATAAAGGATCATTCTAAAGCTTCAACTGTGATACGTAGAGGCTATATTAGAACACCTACACCCCCTGAGAAAAATAGAGTTGAACCTAGCATTGCTATTATCAAAGATCTTCTGTCTGAAGAAGTTGAGGGACATAATATTCACTTCTGTGAAGATGCTGCTAGAATTGCTAAACCTCACGCTAGAGACAAACATAGGCCTGTTGTTGGCATGCCTGTGGTTTCTGTTAAGATAGGAGATCATTGTTATCATGGCTTATGTGATGTGGGTGCTAGTGTTAGTGCAATACCTCAATCCTTATATGATGAAATCAAAGATGAGATTGCACCTGTTGAGATAGAGCCTATTGATGTCACTATTCAGCTTGCGAATAGAGATACTATCTGCCTTATGGGAATTGTTAGGGATGTTGAAGTCTTGTGTGGTAAAATGAAGTATCCCGCTGATTTCCTCGTTCTTGCTACCGCATAGGATAGGTTTTGTCCCATCATATTTGGCAGACCTTTTCTCAATACCGTCAATGCTCATATTGATTGTGAGAAGCAAACTGTCACTGTTGGCTTTGAAGGTGTGTCACAGGAGTTCAATTTCTCTAAGTTTGGTAGACAACCTCATGAAAAGGAGTTGCCTAGTAGGATGAAACTATTGCCTTAGCCTCTATTGTCGTGCCTCCTACTGATCCCTTAGAGCAATACTTTCTTGCGCATGAAAATGATATGCATATGGATGAAAGGGATGAGATAGATAGAGTTGTCTTAGAACAATATCCTATCCTTAAGAATAACTTGCCCTTTGAACTGCTTGGGGATCCACCCCCACCAAAGGGTGATCCTGTGTTCGAGCTTAAACAGTTGCCTGATACTCTTAAGTATGCCTATCTTGATGAAAATGAGATATATCCTATTATAATTAGTGCTAGCCTCTCAGAGCATGAAGAAAGAAGTTACTAAAAACTCTGAGGAAGCACCTTGCTGCTATTGGATATACTCTTGATGATCTTAAGGGCATTAGTCCCACTCTATGTCAGCACAAGATTAAAACTGATCCTGATTTCAAACCAGTTGCTGATCATCAAAGGAGATTGAATCCTAAGATGAAAGAGGTAGTAAGAAAAGAAATACTAAAGCTCCTGGAAGCAGGTATCATCTATCCTATTGCTCATAGCGATTGGGTGAGTCCGGTGCATTGCGTCCCTAAGAAGGGAGGCATTACCGTTGTCCCTAATGATAAGGATGAATTGATCCCACAGAGGATTATCACCGACTATAGGATGGTGATCGATTTTAGGAAATTGAATAAAGCCACTAGGAAAGATCATTACCCTTTGGCTTTTATCGACCAAATGCTAGAAAGACTGTCTAAACACACACACTTCTGCTTTCTAGACGGTTATTCTGGTTTCTCCCAAATACCAGTTGCACAATTTGATCAGGAGAAGAACACTTTCACCTGCCCTTTCGGTACCTTTGCTTATAGACGTATGCCTTTTGGCTTATGTAATGCACCTGCCACTTTTCAAATATGTATGATGGCTATATTCTCGGACTTTTGTGAAAAGATTGTTGAGGTTTTCATGGATGACTTCTCCGTTTACGGGTCTTCCTTTGACGATTGCCTCAACAACCTTGATCGAGTCTTACAGAGATGTAAAGACACCAATCTTGTCTTGAATTGGGAGAAGTTCCACTTTATGGTTAATGAAGGCATTGTCTTAGGACATAAAATTTCTGAAAGAGGTATTGAAGTCGATAAGGCTAAGGTTGATGCAATCGAGAAAATGCCATACCCCACAGATATCAAAGGTATAAGAAGTTTCCTTGGGCATGCTGGTTTCTATAGAAGGTTCATCAAAGACTTCTCTAAGATTTCTAGGCCTCTTACTAATCTCTTGCAAAAGGATATTCCTTTTGTCTTTGATGATGATTATGAGGAAGCCTTCGAAATACTTAAGAGGGCTTTGATAACTGCACCTATTGTTCAACCACCTGATTGGAACTTGCCTTTTGAGATCATGTGTGACGCTAGTGATTATGCCGTTGGTGCTGTTCTAGGGCAAAGAGTTGATAAGAAGTTGAATGTTATTCACTACGCTAGTAAAACTCTAGACAGTGCCCAGAGAAACTATGCTACTACGGAGAAGCAATTTTTAGCAGTCATGTTGGCATGTGAAAAGTTCAGGTCTTACATAGTTGATTCCAAAGTCACTATTCACATTGATCATGCTGCTATTAAGTACCTTATGGAGAAGAAAGACGCTAAACCTAGACTTATCAAATGGGTTCTCTTGCTACAAGAATTTGATTTGCACGTTGTCGATAGAAAGGGTGCTGATAACCCAGTAGCAGATAACTTGTCTAGGTTGGAGAACGTTCTTGATGACCCACAACCTATTGATGATAGCTTTCTTGATAAGCAACTGAATGTCATCAATGCTTCACGTAGTGCACTCTGGTATGCTGATTATGCAAACTATATCGTTGCCAAATATATACCACTTAGTTTCACATACCAGCAAAAGAAGAAATTCTTCTTTGACTTGAGACACTACTTTTGGGATGATCCTCACCTTTATAAGGAAGGAGTAGATGGTGTTATTAGATGTTGTATACCTGAACATGAACAGGGACAGGTCCTACAGAAGTGTCACTCCGAGTCCTACGGAGGGCACCATGCGGGAGGTAGAACTGCACACAAGGTATTGCAATCAGGTTTCTATTGGCCCACTCTCTTCAAGGATGCCCATAAGTTTGTCTTGTCTTGTGACGAATGTCAAAGAATAGGTAATATTAGCAAACGTCAGGAAATGCCTATGAACTATTCACTTGTCATTGAACCATTTGATATCTGAGGCTTTGATTATATGTGACCTTTTCCAAAATCCAACGGGTATACTCATATCCTAGTTGTTGTTGATTACGTCACTAAGTGGGTAGAAGCTATCCCCACTAGTAGTGCTGATCACAACACCTCTATCAATATGCTGAAAGAAGTTATCTTCTCTAGATTTGGAGTCCCTAGATATCTAATGACCGACGGTGGTTCACACTTCATTCATGGTGCTTTCCGTAAAACGCTTGCTAAGTACGATGTCAACCATAGAATTGCGTCTCCCTATCACCCTTAGTCCAGTGGTCAAGCAGAGCTAAGCAATAGAGAGATTAAACTAATTCTGCAAAAGACTCTCAACAGGTCTAGAAAGAATTGGTCTAAGAAGCTCGATGATGTACTGTGGGCTTATAGAACTGCCTATAAGAATCCCATGGGCATGTCTTCGTACAAAATGGTGTATGGGAAAGCATGTCACTTACCTCTTGAGCTTGAGCATAAAGCCTATTGGGCAATCAAAGAGCTCAACTTTGATTTCAAACTTGCTGGTGAGAAGAGGTTATTTGATATTAGCTCGCTTGATGAGTGGAGAACTCATGCATATGAGAATGCCAAGCTGTTCAAAGAGAAGGTTAAGAGGTGGCATGATAAGAGGATACAAAAGTGTGAGTTCAATGTAGGTGATTATGTCTTTCTATATAACTCTCGTTTAAGATTCTTTGCAGGCAAGCTTCTCTCTAAATGGGAAGGTCCCTATGTTGTTGAGGAAGTATATCATTCTGGTGCTATCAAGATCAACAACACGGAAGGTAATTGTTCGAGAATGGTAAATGGGCAGAGAATCAAGCATTATATCTCAGGTACTCCCATAAATGTTGAAAGCAATATCATCAATACCATAACTCTAGAAGAATACCTAAGGGATATTTATCAGCCTGTTTCAGACTCCGAAAACGAAGAGGTATGTGATTCGGTAAGAAAACAGAGTCCAAAACTTTTCCAGTAGGAAATTTTCTCTGTTTTGGAATATTTGAAAAAAATACAAAAAATGGAAGTAGTCCGGAAAGTGCGCGAGGAGGCGACAAGCCTGCACGGCGCGTGCCTATCCCCTGGCCGCGGCGTGAGGGCTTGTGGCCACCTCGTGCGCCTCCCGGACTCCGTTTTCGTGCAGGGTACTCCTTCTGGTCTGGAAAAAATCATTATATATACTCCCGTTTGGTCTGACTCCTGCATCACGCAGATCTCTTCTGTTTTTCGTTTCGAGCCTGTTTTCTGCCGCATATCTAGGTCAAGATGTCTTCTCAGGATTCAGAGGGGGAGAGTTGTGTGGCTTATTACCTTGCTAACCCCAAGGTCTATGGGGACTTTGATCCATATGGCTCGACCACTGATGAGGAAGAAGACTATGATCCCAAGGGGAAGGAACAAACAAGTTCAGATGAAGAGGAGACTCCTCTACCTCAACCTGGACACACGCATGTGGAGTTCAAGAAGTCGAGCCTCCCTGGCTCAAGGAAGAAGCCTAAGACCTTGTTTATCCCTTCTCGTTTCTTGAAGGAGGGTAAGCAAGAATTATGCCAAAGGGTGTTGAGGCTTGAAGAGGAAAATGATGATCTGAGGGAGCAGAATTTTATGCTCAAGTGGAAATTAAACAAGATCAAGACCTCTTCAACAACAACTACACCATCACCACCAAAGGAAGGCAACTAAGCATTGGTATGGGCAATCCCCTTGGCTTTTGCCAAGCTTGGGGGAGTTGCCCCGGTATCGTATCACCATCACATCTTTTGCCTTTACCTTTGTTTTAGTTTTCCTTTTCAGTTTTATTTTTCTCTAGTAGTTTAAAAGTCTTAGTGTTTTAGTTTTGAGTTTTGCTTTGTGTCACCCCCGTTGTATTCTTGCTCGTGAGCCATATAATAAAGAGTGTCTTAGTTGAAGGGCTTTGCCTCTTGCCATGATCAGAAGAGTGAGAATAGAACAAAAGCATGAAAGATCATGTAATGATCTTATGGGAAGTGATGGCTTCACATATAAAAAGAATGAGGATTGAAACTTGTTGAGGGTAGGCAAACATAGACCTTGGTCATTGTTGCAATTAATAGGAAGTGATAAAGAAGGAGAGGTTCACATATAAATATATCATCTCTGACACCATCTATGATTGTGAACACTCACTAAACTATTACATTCCTAGAAGTAGATGTTGGACAAGGAAGACAACGTAATGAATTGTGTTTGCTTGGCTCTGAACAATGTTATATGATTAGAGATCCCTTAGCATGTGATGATGGCTTCCACCTCATATTAGCCAAAACCTCCCGCACTAAGTAGAGATACTACTTGTGCATCCATGAACCATCAAACCAGTTTTGCCATGAGTGTCCACCATACCTACCTATGGATTGAATAAGATCCCTCAAGTAAGTTGTCATCGGTGCAAGCAATAAAAAATGCTCTCTAATATGTATGATCTATTAGTGTGTGGAAAATAAGCTTTGTACGAACCTGTGATGAGGAAGACATAAAAGCGACAGACTGCATAATAAAGTTCTTTATCACAGGAGGCAATATAAAGTGACGTTCCTTCGCACTAAGAGGACACACATCCAAACCTCAAAAGCGCATGACAACCTATGCTTCCCTCTGCGAAGGGCCTATCTTGTACCTTTACTTTTTGCCCTTGAAAGAGTCATGGTGATCTTCACCAATTCCTTATCTCGCCTTTATCTTGGATAACGTCATATGCTTGGGAAAGATCTATATTCATATGTCAACTTGGAGGTAGGCATTCATGAATTATTATTGTTGACATTACCCTTGAGGTAAGCAGTTGGGAGGCAAAACTGTAAGCCCCTATCTTTCTCAGTGTCCAGCTGAAACTTTGATCTCATGAGTACCACGTGAGTTGTAGCAATTGTAGAGAATGAAAGAATGATTGAGTATGTGGATTTTCTTTACAAGCTCTTATTTGAATCTTTTTGATGTTGTGATAAATTGCAATTGCTTCAATGACTAAAGGCTATCGGTTGTTACTTCTCGGTAAGGTTCTTGATCCATGCTTTACTTTGTGAATGGATTATCACTTTAGCATGAGAGATTATATGTTGGTATTGCTGTTCTGATCTTGATCATGATGCATGCACGTTCGTATCTTGTTTTCTCGACACCTCTCTCCCTAAACATGTGGACATATTTATTGAGCAAGGCTTTCGCTTGAGGACAAGCGAGGTCTAAGCTTGGGGGAGTTGATACGTCCATTTTGCATCATGTTTTCATGTTGATATTTATCGCTTCTTTGGCTGTTATTTCACTTCACGGTACTATTATTATGCCTTTTCTCCCTTATTTTGCAAGGTTTACATGAAGATGGAGAATACCAACAACTGGAATTCTGGCCTGAAAGTGGAGCAAAGTTGATATACCTATTCTACGCAACTCCAAATGCCGTAAAAATCAATGAGGAATTTTTTCCCGATTTATCAAAAATACTGGGCCGAAGAAGTGCCACAGGGGCACCAGGGGGTGCCCACAAGCCTATACGGTGCGGCCACCCCCCAGGCCGCGCCATGTGGGCTTGTGGGCAGCCCACTGGCCCACTTGCTCCCCTCTTTTGCTATATGGAGGGTTTCGTCCAGGAAAAAAATAAAGGAGGAGCTTTTTCGTGGTTTCTCCGCCGCCACGAGGCAGAACTTGAGCAGAACCAATCTAGAGCTTCGGCAGGACGATCCTGCCAGGGAAACTTCCCTCCCGGAGGTGGAAATCGTCGCCATCGTCATCACCAACACTCCTCTCATCGGAGGGGACTCGTCACCCTCAACATCTTCATCAGCACCATCTCATCTCCAAACCGTAGTTCATCACTTGTAACCAATCTCCGTCTCGCGACTCCGATTGGTACTTGTAAGGTTGCTAGTATTGTTGATTACTCTTTGTAGTTGATGCTAGTTGGATTATTTGGTGGAAGAGTTTATGTTCATATCCTTGATGCTACTCATTACCTCTCTAGTCATGAATATGATTATGCTTTGTGACTAGTTACTTTTTTTCCTGAGGACATGGGATAAGTCATGCTAATAGTAGTCATGTGAATCTGGTATTCGTTCGGTAATTTGATATGTTGTATGTTGTTTTTCCTCTAGTGGTGTTATATGAACGCGACTACATAACACTTCACCGTTATTTGGGCCTACAGGAAGGCATTGGGAAGTAGTAAGTAGATGATGGGTTGCTAGAGTGACAGAAGCTTAAACCCTAGTTTATCCGTTGCTTCGTAAGGGGCTGATTTGGATCCACTAGTTTAATGCTATGGTTAGACTTTGTCTTAATTCTTCTTTCGTAGTTGCAGATGCTTGCGAGAGGGGTTAATCATAAGTGGGATGCTTGTCCAAGTAAGGGCAGTACCCAAGCGCCGGTCCACCCACATATCAAACTATCAAAGTAACAAACGCGAATCATATGAACATGATGAAACTAGCATGACAGAAATTCCCGTGTGTCCTCGGGAGCGTTTTCCCTCCTATAAGACTTTGTTCAGGCTTGTCCCTTGCTACAAAAGGGATTGGACCACTTTGCTGCACCGTTGCTACTTTTGTTACTTGTTGCTCGCTACGAATCATCTCACCACACAATCACTTGTTACCGACAATTTCAGTGCTTGCATATATTTCCTTGCTGAAAACCACTTGTCAGATCCTTCTGCTCCTCGTTGGGTTCGACACTCTTACTTATCGAAAGGACTATGATTGATCCCCTATACTTGTGGGTCATCAGCCGCTAATTGGCCGAATGAATTGTATTTCTCCACTCGGAAGTAGAAAAATAATTGTGTCGACTGAAACTTATTTCTCCACTCGGAAGTAAAAAAGTTGAAGCATCGAATGAAACGAATTGTTGATGTTTTTCAGAAGGCTTGCAAGACTGGGTCGCAATACACCCAGGTAGATTCTGAAAAGAACCAACGACACTATGAAGAAGGTGCTTGAAGACAAGGACCAAGTCCTTGCAAAGATTAATGAGAAGTCCAAAGCTGATGAGGAGAAGCTTGCGGACTTTAATAGGTTGGTGGAAGAAAATGGTAAAATGAAGAAAGAAAGATTGGAGTGGGGGGAAAAGCTTGACTCCATGGCAAAGAGGGGAAATGCTATAGAAAAGTGTGTGAGAGATATCGTGACGAAGATGCTGGCGACGCTCATTGATATGTTCCTTTCACCGAGTGAATGTTCGTGAACTTCACCGAATGAACTGTGACTGATGCTTCGTTTTTCCTTTCGCATAGAATTCTGCCCAGACTTTGAGTAGGAAACCTTCGAAGAGGATCCAAATCTGGACCCCATCAAGATTCCCGTTCCGGACGCTTTGGCTGTAGACATGTTCCGTCTCAACTCTCGTCTCCTGAAAGTTCAAGGGTATATCGCTCGGCTCCGGGCTACTGTTGGGAGGATCGACAAGGAATTGTGGCCTGAGGACCCTTTCCAGATCAATCTGGAGGTTGTGATGGATTGCGTGGGTCGGGTTCTTGACAGGGTCCAAGCATGGAAGAAATCCGCCGCGCGGTGTGGAGCTGATGTCACCCTCTCACTCGTTAGGGTCCATTGCAAGAAGGCGAGAGAAGACAAGCTGAAGGCGCTCCAAGTGGCGAACACGAAGAATCTCCAGTTTGAGAATTTCATGGAGACTTTCATCAGCACCGTGATTCGCATTGCTGATGGAATTGATCTCGATACCTTCGTCGAGCCAACAAGTCCCGGGGGGCTTGAGAAGGAAACTATCGTTATTCCCAAAAAACTTTAAATTTGCCTCGGTATGCCGAGTGGTTTATGTACCGTTAAACTTCGTTCGGGTGTGGAACACGAGTACTTAATGGTTGCACGGATGACTTTGATCCGTGTTGAGCCCTTTTGAATTTATCTGCTTCTGAGATTTGCTTGGTTTCTCTCGAGTGAATAGATTGCTATTCATCCGGGAAAAGTTTTTTGACTTAGGCGATTTGCTGCAGCTAAGTCTCCGAGTGTAAAGTTTCCTTTCACTCGGAGTATATCTTTACTTAGGCAATGTGTGTTCGCAGCTAAGCCTCCGAGTGTGAGAATTGCTCTTCACTCGGAGTACGTTTCGTACTTAGGCGAAGACTCGTTCACGGCTAATCGTCGAGTGAATAGTTTGTTATTCACTTGGAAGGATTTTTAACTTAGGCGAATCATGTTCGCAGCTAAGCCCTCCGAGTGTGAGGATTGCTCTTCACTCTGAGTGTGCTTTGTACTTAGGCGAAAACTGGTTCGCGGCTAAGCGTCGAGTGAATAGTTTATTATTCACTCAGAAGGGTTTTTTAAATTAGGCGAATCATGTTCGCAGCTAAGCCCCCGAGTGTGAGGATCGCTCATCACTTGGAGTGTGATTCGTACTTAGGCGAATCATGTTCGCAGCTAAGCCCCCGAGTGTGAGGATCGCTCTTCACTCGGAGTATGATTTGTACTTAGGCAAAAACTAGTTCGCGTCTAAGCGTCGAGTGAATAGTTGGTTATTCACTCGGAAGGGTTTTTTAACTTCGGCGAATCATGTTCGGAGCTAAGCCCCAGAGTGTGTGGATCACTCTTTACTCGAAGTGTGATTCGTACTTAGGCGAATGATGTTCGCAGCTAAGCATCCGAGTGAATAGTTTTTATTCACTCGGAAGAGTTTTGTAACTTAGGCGAATCATGTTCGCAGCTAAGCCCCCCGAGTGTGAGGATCGCTCTTCACTTGGAGTATGATATGGGCGTGTAGCCACTCGACCAGAATCGACAAAAAATGAAGTAGTTATGACTATGACAAGTAACATTGTTCAGCAAACTTCATCTGTTACATCGGATCAACCAGCGATCAAGCATAAAATCGTTTGAGTAAATTTGCATTCCAAGCACGCGGCTCGTCGATCCTCTTTTGGAGATTGTAGAGTCGACAAGCCCCATTGTTCAACACCTTGGTTATGAGGAAAGCCCCATTTTGGAACAGAGTCCAAACGGAATAAAATCCCCAAAATGATTTTTTCCAGAACGGAAGAAGGTCAGGAGGCTTGAGGGCCAAGTAAGTGCGCCCACAGGGAGCCCACAAGCTCTGTTGCCGCGACCACGGGGGGAGGCCGTGGCAACCAAGCTTGTGGCCTCCCTGGCGCCCCCTGCCCTAGGTCTTTGGCCAATATAGTCCCTAAAAATCCAGAAAAAATCAGGGCGTCCACGAAAACACTTTTCCGCCGCCGCAAGCTTTCGTTTCCGCGAGATCTCATATGGAGACCCTTCTCGGTGCCTTGCCGAAGGGGACTTTGGAGTTGGAGGGCTTCTTCATCATCATCATCGCCCCTCCAATGACTCGTGAGTAGTTCACTTCAGACCTACGGGTCCGTAGTTAGTAGCTAGATGGCTTCTTCTCTCTCTTGGATCTTCAATACAAAGTTCTCCATGATCTTCATGGAGATCTATCCGATGTGATCTTCTTTGGCGGTGTGTTTGTCGAGATCCGATGAATTGTGGATTTGCGATCAGATTATCTATGATATATATTTGAGTCTTTGCTGATTTCTTATATGCATGATTTGATATCCTTGTAAGTCTCTCCGAGTCTTGGGCTTTGTTTGGCCAACTAGATCTATGATTCTTGCAATGGGAGAAGTGCTTGGTTTTGGGTTCTTACCATGTGGTGACCTTTCCTAGTGACAGTAGGGGCAGCAAGGCACACATCGTGTAGTTGCCATCAAGGGTAACAAGGTGGGCTTTGTCGTAGATATGAGATTGTCCATCTACATCATGTCATCTTGTTTAAGGCGTTACTCTGTTCTTTTGGACTTGATACACAAGATGCATGCTGGATAGCGGTCGACGTGTGGAGTAATAGTAGTAGATGCAGAAAGTATCGGTCTACTTGTTTTGGACGTGATGCCTATAGATATAATCATTGCCATAGATGAGGTCACGACTTTGCGCGGTTCTATCAATTGCTCGACAGTAATTCGTTCACCCACCGTCTACTTGCTTTCATGAGAGAAGCCACTAGTAAACACTACGACCCCCGGGTCTATTCACACCTATCGTTTACACCTCCGCTTTTACTTTGCTTTGTTACTTTGTTGCTTTCAGTTCTCACTTGGCAAACAATCTATAAGGGATTGACAACCCCTTCATAGCGTTGGGAGCAAGCTCTTTATATTTGTGCAGGCACTTGTGATACTCCTTCACTGGATCGATACCTTGGTTCTCAAAACCGAGGGAAATACTTACCGCCGCTGTGCTACATCAACCTTTCCGCTTCGAGGGAACACCAACGCAAGGCTCCAAGGCCACGGGGGAATCCTTTGCATATTTGCCAAGGAAGTCCCTAAAGGCGTAGCCGCAGCAGCAGGATTCCTGGCGCCGTACCAGGGAAGGTTTGTTGTCGCAGTAGCAAGAATAATTTCTGGTGCCGTTGCCGGGGAAGGAGGGATCTATCCAAGTAGGTCTCACAAACTCATCTCTTGCATTTACTTTTTTGCCAATTGCCTCTCATTTTCCCCTCCCCCACTACACATTTGCCGTTTTCATTTGCCTTTCTCCTTTGCCGTTTTCTTTTGCCTTTGCCGATTTTCTTGCTTGCTTGTGTGCTTGTTTGTTTGTTGAAGTCATCATGGCTGAAAACACCAAACTTTGCGACTTCTTGAGCACTAATAATAATGATTTTATTAGTACTCCGATTGCTCCCGTCATTAGTGCGGAATCGTATGAAATCAACACAGCTTTGCTGAATCTTGTTATGAAAGAGCAATTCTCTGACCTTCGTGGTAAAGATGCCGCATCCCATCTCAATACCTTCATTGAGCTTTGCGATATGCAAAAGAAGAGAGATGTGGATAATGACGTGATTAAGTTGAAGCTTTTTTCCTTTCTCGTTGTGAGATCGCGCAAAAACTTGGTTTTCTTCTTTGCCCAAAAATAGTATCTATTCTTGGGATAAGTGCAAAGATGCTTGCATATCCAACTATTTTCCGCTGGCTAAGATCATCTCCTTATGTAATGATATCATGAATTTCAAGCAACTTGATCATGAACACGTTGCACAATCTTGGGAGAAGGAACTTATAGTTAATGATTCTTCTAGAATTGGCAAATTAGAAGATGTCAGAACCAACTTGGGTTCCGCTTTTGCCGCTGTGAAAAATACTCCAAATCTCTCTCTCAAAAAGACCGGCAAGTCTGTTTTTGTTCCTAAAGCTAGTGGTGAGTCATCCAATAAAGATGAATATCTTAAGATGATAAATGATCACACTACTTATGGTTTCAGCACCAAAGATGACTATACGTGATTCCATCACCTTTTGCCTAGCTAAGGGCGTTAAACAAAAACGCTTGTTGGGAGGCAACCCAACGAATCTATCCTTTTTCTTTCTGTTTTGTGTTTTCCACACTTTCATAATTCTGTTACGATTGTGTTTTTTGTGTTTCTTTTTGCGTTTGTGCCAAGCAAAACCGTTATGATTAGTCTTGGGGATGATCGTTTGGTCATGCTGGAAAAGACAGAAACTTTCTCCTCACGAAAAGAATTTTAATTGCTTTTTTGTAAGAGATTTTGAGTTGATTCTTTTTGCTGCTGATCGCTACGCAAATTCTTCAGACCGTCGGAATTTTTCAGAATTTTTGAAGTACCATAAGTATACGAAGTATACAGATTTCTACAGACTGGTCTGCTGTTAACAGATTCTGTTTTTGTTATGTTGGTTGCTTATTTTGATGAAACTATGGATAGTATCGTGGGGTATTAGCCATGGAAAATTGAAAATACAGTAACCCAACATCAGAATAAGTAGAATTCAAGTTTTCTACAGTACCTAAGGAAGTGGTGGTTTGCTTTCTTATACTAATGTTATCACGAGTTTCTGTTTAAGTTTCGTGTTGTGAAGTTTTCAAGTTTTGGGTGCAGTTCTTATGGAAAAAATGTTGGGGAACGTCGCATGGGAAACAAAAATTTTCCTAAGCGCACGACGACCTATCATGGTGATGTCCATCTACGAGAGGGGATGAGTGATCTACGTACCCTTGTAGACCGTACAACAGAACCGTTAGTGAACGCGGTTGATGTAGTGGAACGTCCTCACGTCCCTCGATCCGCCCCGCGAACAATCCCGCAATCAGTCCCACGATCTAGTATCGGACGGATGGCACCTCCGCGTTCAGCACACGTACAGCTCGACGATGATCTCGGCCTTCTTGATCCAGCAAGAGAGACGGAGAGGTAGAAGAGTTCTCCGACAGCGTGACGGCGCTCCGGAGGTTGGTGATGACCTTGTCTCAGCAGGGCTCCGCCCGAGCTCCGCAGAAACGCGATCTAGAGGAAAAACCGTGGAGGTATGTGGTCGGGCTGCTGTGGAAAAGTCGTCTCAAATTAGCCCTAAAACCTTTGTATATATAGGTGGGGGAGAGGGGACCTTGCCTTGGGGCTCAAGGAGCCCCAAGGGGGTCGGCCGAGTCCAAGGGGGAAGGTCTCCCCCCAAACCGAGTTGGACTTGGTTTGGTGGGTGGGAGTCCTTCCTTCCCTTCCCACCTCCTCTTTTTTTTTCTCTTTGATTTTTATTCCAATGCGCATAGGGCCCCTTTTGGGCTGTCCCACCAGCCCACTAAGGGCTGGTGTGCCACCCTCAAGGCCTATGGGCTTCCCCGGGGTGGGTTGCCCCCCCGGTAAACTCCCGGAACCCATTCGTCATTCCCGGTACATTCCCGGTAACTCCGAAAACCTTCCGGTAATCAAATGAGGTCATCCTATATATCAATCTTCATTTCCGGACCATTCCGAAAACCCTCGTGACGTCCGTGATCTCATCAGGGACTCCGAACAACATTCGGTAACCAACCATATAACTCAAATACGCATAAAACTACGTCGAACCTTAAGTGTGCAGACCCTGCGGGTTCGAGAACTATGTAGACATGACCCGAGAGACTCCTCGGTCAATATCCAATAGCGGGACCTGGATGCCCATATTAGATCCTACATATTCTACGAAGATCTTATCGTTTGAACCTCAGTGCCAAGGATTCATATAATCCCGTATGTCATTCCCTTTGTCCTTCGGTATGTTACTTGCCCGAGATTCGATCGTCAGTATCCGCATACCTATTTCAATCTCGTTTACCGGCAAGTCTCTTTACTCGTTCTGTAATACAAGATCCCGCAACTTACACTAAGTTAGATTGCTTGCAAGGCTTGTGTGTGATGTTGTATTACCGAGTGGGCCCCGAGATACCTCCCCGTCACACGGAGTGACAAATCATAGTCTTGATCCATACTAACTCAACTAACACCTTCGGAGATACCTGTAGAGCATCTTTATAGTCACCCAGTTACGTTGCGACGTTTGATACACACAAAGTATTCCTCCGGTGTCAGTGAGTTATATGATCTCATGGTCATAGGAACAAATACTTGACACGCAGAAAACAGTAGCAACAAAATGACACGATCAACATGCTACGTCTATTAGTTTGGGTTTAGTCCATCACGTGATTCTCCTAATGACGTGATCCAGTTATCAAGTAACAACATCTTGTTCATAATCAGAAGACACTGACTATCTTTGATCAACTCGCTAGCCAACTAGAGGCTTGCTAGGGACAGTGTTTTGTCTATGTATCCACACATGTAAATGAGTCTTCATTCAATACAATTATAGCATGGATAATAAACGATTATCTTGATACAGGAATTATAATAATAACTATATTTATTATTGCCTCTAGGGCATAATTCCAACAGTCTCCCACTTGCACTAGAGTCAATAATCTAGCCCTCACATCATCATGCGAATTACATTGTAATAAATCTAACACCCATACAGTTCTGGTGTTGATCATGCTTTGGCCGTGGAAGAGGTTTAGTCAGCAGGTCTGCTACATTCAGATCCGTGTGCACATTGCATATATTTACGTCCTCTCCTTCGACGTAGTCGCGGATGAGGTTGAAGCGTCGTTTGATGTGTCTGGACTTCTTGTGAAACCGTGGTTCCTTTGCTAAGGCAATGGCACCCGTGTTGTCACAGAACAAGGTTATTGGATTTAGTGCGCTTGGCACCACTCCAAGATCCGTCATGAACTGCTTCATCCAGACACCCTCCTTAGCTGCCTCCGAGGCAGCCATGTACTCCGCTTCACATGTAGAATCTGCTACGACGCTTTGTTTGGAACTGCACCAGCTTACCGCACCCCCATTAAGAATAAATACGTATCCGGTTTGCGACTTAGAGTTGTCCGGATCTGTGTCAAAGCTTGCATCGACGTAACCTTTTACGGCAAGCTCTTCGTCACCTCCATACACGAGAAACATCTCCTTAGTCCTTTTCAGGTACTTCAGGATATTCTTGACCGCCGTCCAGTGACCCACTCCTGGATTACTCTGGAACCTACCTGCCATACTTATGGCCAGGCTAACATCCGGTCTAGTGCACAACATTGCATACATGATAGAACCTATGGCTGAAGCATAGGGTACAGAGCGCATATGCTCTCTATCTTCATCAGTTGCTGGGCACTGAATCTTACTCAATCTCGTACCTTGTAAAACTGGCAAGAACCCTTTCTTGGACTGTTCCATTTTGAACCTCTTCAAAACTTTATCAAGGTATGTGCTTTGTGAAAGTCCTATCACGCGTTTTGACCTATCCCTATAGATCTTAATGCCTAGAATGTAAGCAGCTTCTCCTAGGTCCTTCATAGAGAAACTTTTATTCAAGTAATCCTTTATGCTCTCCAAAAACTCCACGTTGTTTCCAATCAGCAATATGTCATCCACATATAATATTAGAAACGCCACAGAGCTCCCACTCACTTTCTTGTAACCTCAAGATTCTCCAACCACTTGTATAAACCCAAAAGCTTTGATCACTTCATCAAAGCGTTTGTTCCAACTCCGAGATGCTTGCACCAGTCCATAAATGGATCGCTGGAGCTTGCACACCTTGTTAGCATTCTTAGGATCGACAAAACCTTCGGGTTGTATCATATACAATTCTTCCTTCAGAAAACCGTTAAGGAACGCCGTTTTGACATCCATCTGCCAGATTTCATAATCGAAAAATGCAGCTATTGCTAACATGATTCTGACGGATTTAAGCATCGCTACGGGTGAGAATGTCTCATCGTAGTCAACTCCTTGAACTTGTGAAAAACCCTTTGCCACAAGTCGAGCTTTATAAACGGTCACATTGCCGTCAGCGTCCGTCTTCCTCTTAAAGATCCATTTGTTCTGAATAGCCTTGCGGCCCTCAGGTACTACCTCCAAAGTCCACACTTTGTTCTCATACAGGGATCCTATCTCGGACTTCATGGCTTCTAGCCATTTGTTGGAATCCGGGCCCACCATTGCTTCTTCATAATTTGCAGGCTCATTGTTGTCCAACAACATGATTGATAAGACGGGATTACCGTACCACTCTGGAGCAGCACATGGTCTCGTCGACCTGCGTGGTTCGACAGAAACTTGAACCGGAGTTTCATGATCATCATCATTAACTTCGTCCTCAACCGGTGTCGCAACGACAGAGGTTTCCCCTTGCCCTGCGCCACCATCCACAGGGATGAGAGGTTCGACAACCTTGTCAAGTTCTATCTTCCTCCCACTCAATTCTCTCGAGAGAAACTCCTTCTTGAGAAAAGCTCCGTTTTTAGCAACAAACACTTTGCCCTCGGATTTGAGATAGAAGGTGTACCCAACTGTCTCTTTTGGGTAACCCGTGAAGACGCACTTTTCCGCTTTGGGTTCCAGCTTTTCAGGCTGAAGCTTTTTGACATAAGCATCACATCCCCAAACTTTAAGAAACGACAACTTTGGTCTTTTGCCATACCACATTTCGTATGGTGTCGTCTCAATGGATTTTGATGGTGCCCTATTTAAAGTGAATGCAGCTGTTTCTAATGCATAACCCTAAAACGATAACGACAAATCGGTAAGAGACATCATAGATCGCACCATCTCTAATAAAGTACGATTACGACGTTCGGACACACCATTACGCTGTGGTGTTCCAGGCGGTGTCAACTGTGAAACAATTACACATTGTCTTAAGTGAGCACCAAACTCAAAACTCAGATATTCACCCCCACGATCAGACCGTAGGAACTTGATCTTCTTGTTACGATGATTTTCAACTTCACTCTGAAATTGCTTGAACTTTTCAAATGTTTCAGACTTGTGCTTCATTAAGTAGACATAACCATATCTTCTCAAATCGTCAGTGAAGGTGAGAAAATAACGATATCCGCCGCGTGCCTCCACGCTCATCGGACCACACACATCGGTATGTATGATTTCCAATAAGTCACTTGCACGCTCCATTGTTCCGGAGAACGGAGTTTTAGTCATCTTGCCCATGAGGCATGGTTCGCACGTGTCAAGTGAATCAAAGTCAAGTGACTCCAAAAGTCCATCGGCATGGAGTTTCTTCATGCGCTTTACACCAATATGACCTAAACGGCAGTGCCACAAAAATATGGCGCTATCATTGTTAACTCTAACTCTTTTGGTCTCAATGTTATGTATGTGTGTATCGCTATCAAGATTCAATATGAACAATCCTCTCACATTGGGTGCATGACCATAAAAGATGTTACTCATAGAAATAGAACAACCATTATTCTCTGACTTAAAAGAGTAACCGTCTCGCAAAAAACAAGATCCAGATATAATGTTCATGCTCAACGCAGGCACAAAATAACAATGATTTAATTTCATAACTAATAATGATGGTAACTGAAGTGAAACTGTGCCGACGGCGATTGCATCAACCTTGGAACCATTTCCTACGCGCATCGTCACTTCATCTTTTGCCAACCTTCGTCTATTCCGCAGTTCCTGTTTTGAGTTGCAAATATGAGCAACAGAACCGGTATCGAATACCCAGGCACTACTACGAGAGCCGGTTAAGTACACATCAATAACATGTATATCAAATATACCTAATTTTCCTTTGGCCGCCTTCTTATCTGCCAGATACTTGGGGCAATTGCGCTTCCAGTGACCCATACCCTTGCAATAGTAACACTCTGTTTTAGGCTTAGGTCCAGCTTTGGGTTTCTTCGTCGGATTGGCAACAGGCTTGCCGCTCTTCTTTGAATTACCCTTCTAGCCTTTGCCGTTTCTCTTGAAACTAGTGGTCTTATTCACCATCAACACTTGATGCTCTTTACGGAGTTCTGACTCTGCGACTTTCAGCATCGTAAACAACTCGCCGGGAGACTTGTTCATCCCTTGCATGTTGTAGTTCAACACAAAGCCATTATAGCTTGGCGGCAGTGATTGAAGGATTCTGTCAGTGATAGCCTCTTGCGGGAGTTCAATCCCCAGCTCAGCTAGACGGTTTGAGTACCCAGACATTTTGAGCACATGTTCACTGACAGACGAGTTCTCCTCCATCTTGCAAGCATAGAATTTATCGGAGGTCTCATACCTCTCGACCCGGGCGTTCTTCTGAAAGATAAACTTCAACTCCTGGAACATCTCAAATGCTCCATGACACTCAAAGCGACGTTGAAGTCCCGGTTCTAAGCCATACAAGACTGCACATTGAACTATTGGGTAGTCCTCCTTACGTGCTAACCAAGCGTTCTTAACATCCTGATCAGCCGTAGCGGGTGGTTCATCTCCTAGCACAGCATTAAGGACATAATCCTTCTTCCCAGCTTGTAAGATTAGCTTAAGATTACGAGCCCAGTCTACAAAGTTGCTTCCATCATCTTTCAACTTAGCTTTGTCTAGGAACGTATTAAAATTCAGGGTGACTGTCGCGTGAGCCATGATCTACAACACAAATATATTCAAAGTGGACTTAGACTATGTTCAAGAAAATTAGAGTTTAACTTAATCAAATTATTCGCTAAACTCCCACTCAAAAAGTACATCTCTCTAGTCATTTGAGTGGTTCATGATCCACTTACACTAGCTCAAGTCCGATCATCACGTGAGTTGAGTATAGTTTCAGTGGTAAGCATCCCTATGCTAATCATATCATCTATATGATTCATGATCGACCTTTCGGTCTCATGTGTTCCGAGGCCAATTCTGCACATGCTAGGCTCGTCAAGCTTAACCCGAGTGTTCCGCGTGCGCAACTGTTTTGCACCCGTTGTATGTGAACGTTGAGTCTATCACACCCGATCATCACGTGGTGTCTCGAAACGACGAACTGTAGCAACGGTGCACAGTCGGGGAGAACACAATTTCGTCTTGAAATTTTAGTGAGAGATCACCTCATAATGCTACCGTCGTTCTAAGCAAAATAAGGTGCATAAAAGGACTAACATCACATGCAATTCATAAGTGACATGATATGGCCATCATCACGTGCTCCTTGATCTCCATCATCAAAGCACCAACACGATCTTTTTTGTCACCAGCGCCACACCATGATCTCCATCAACGTGTCGCCATCGGGCTTGTCGTGCTACTCATGCTATTACTACTAAAGCTACATCCTAGCAAAATAGTAAACGCATCTGCAAGCACAAACGTTAGTATAAAGACAACCCTATGGCTCCTGCCGGTTGCCGTACCATCGACGTGCAAGTCGATATTATCTATTACAACATGATCATCTCATACATCCAATATATCACATCACATCATTGGCCATATCACATCACAAGCATACCCTGCAAAAACAAGTTAGACGTTCTCTAATTTTGTTGTTGCATGTTTTACGTGGTGACCAAGGGTATCTAGTAGGATTGCATCTTACTTACGCGAACACCACAACGGAGATATATGAGTTGCTATTTAACCTCATCCAAGGACCTCCTTGGTCAAATCCGATTCAACTAAAGTTGGAGAAACCGACACTTGCCAGTCATCTTTGAGCAACGGGGTTACTCGTAGCGATGAAACCAGTCTCTCGTAAGCGTAGGAGTAATGTCGGTCCAAGCCGCTTCAATCCAACAATACCGCGGAATCAAGAAAATACTAAGGAGGGCAGCAAAACGCACATCACCGCCCACAAAACCTTTTGTGTTCTACTCGAGAAGACATCTACGCATGAACCTGGCTCATGATGCCACTGTTGGGGAACGTCGCATGGGAAACAAAAATTTTCCTACGCGCACGAAGACCTATCATGGTGATGTCCATCTACGAGAGGGGATGAGTGATCTACGTACCCTTGTAGACCGTACAGCAGAAGCATTAGTGAACGCGGTTGATGTAGTGGAACGTCCTCACGTCCCTCGATCCGCCCCGCGAACAATCCCGCGATCAGTCCCACGATCTAGTACCGAACGGACGGCACCTCCGCGTTCAGCACACGTACAGCTCGACGATGATCTCGTCCTTCTTGATCTAGCAAGAGAGACGGAGAGGTAGAAGAGTTCTCCGGCAGCGTGATGGCGCTCCGGAGGTTGGTGATGACCTTGTCTCAGCAGGGCTCTGCCCGAGCTCCGCAGAAACGCGATATAGAGGAAAAACCGTGGAGGTATGTGGTCGGGCTGCCGTGGAAAAGTCGTCTCAAATCAGCCCTAAAACCTCCGTATATATAGGTGGGAGAGAGGGGAACTTGCCTTGGGGCTCAAGGAGCCCCAAGGGGGTCGGCCGAGTCCAAGGGGGAAGGTCTCCCCCCCCAAACCGAGTTGGACTTGGTTTGGTGGGTGGGAGTCCTTCCTTCCCTTCCCACCTCCTCTTTTTTTTCTCTTTGATTTTTACTCCAATGTGCATAGGGCCCCTTTTGGGCTGTCCCACCAGCCCACTAAGGGCTGGTGTGCCACCCTCAAGGCCTATGGGATTCCCCGGGGTGGGTTGCCCCCCCGGTGAAATCCCGGAACCCATTCGTCATTCCCGGTACATTCCTCGTAACTCTGAAAACCTTCCGGTAATCAAATGAGGTCATCCTATATATCAATCTTTGTTTCCGGACCATCCCAGAAACCCTCGTGACATCCGTGATCTCATCCGGGACTCCGAACAACATTCGGTAACCAACCATATAACTCAAATACGCATAAAACAACGTCGAACCTTAAGTGTGCAGACCCTGCGGGTTCGAGAACTATGTAGACATGACCCGAGAGACTCCTCGGTCAATATCCAATAGCGGGACCTGGATGCCCATATTGGATCCTACATATTCTACGAAGATCTTATCGTTTGAACCTCAGTGCCAAGGATTCATATAATCCCGTATGTCATTCCCTTTGTCCTTCGGTATGTTACTTGCCCGAGATTCGATCGTCAGTATCCGCATACCTATTTCAATCTCGTTTACCGGCAAGTCTCTTTACTCGTTCCGTAATACAAGATCCCGCAACTTACACTAAGTTACATTGCTTGCAAGGCTTGTGTGTGATGTTGTATTACCGAGTGGGCCCCGAGATACCTCCCCGTCACACGGAGTGTCAAATCCCAGTCTTGATCCATACTAACTCAACTAACACCTTCAGAGATACCTGTAGAGCATCTTTATAGTTACCCAGTTACGTTGCGACGTTTGATACACACAAAGTATTCCTCCGGTGTCAGTGAGTTATATGATCTCATGGTCATAGGAACAAATACTTGACACGCAGAAAACAGTAGCAACAAAATGACACGATCAACATGCTACGTCTATTAGTTTGGGTCTAGTCCATCACGTGATTCTCCTAATGACGTGATCCAGTTATCAAGTAACAACATCTTGTTCATAATCAGAAGACACTGACTATCTTTGATCAACTGGCTAGCCAACTAGGGGCTTGCTAGGGACAGTGTTTTGTCTATGTATCCACACATGTAAATGAGTCTTCATTCAATACAATTATAGCATGGATAATAAACGATTATCATGATACAGGAATTATAATAATAACTATATTTATTATTGCCTCTAGGGCATAATTCCAACACAAAAAGATAAAGAGTGGAAAGAGCTCAGGCTTGGGGATGCCCAAGGCAACCCAAGAGATTCAAGGATGCCGTAAAAGCCTAAGCTTGGGGATGCCCCGGGAAGGCATCCCCTCTTTCGTCTTCAATCCATCGATAACGTTACTTGGGGCTATATTTTTATTCACCACAAGTTATGTGTTTTGCTTGGAGCGTCTTGTATCGTAGGAGTCTTTTATTTTTGTCTCTTCACAATCATTCTTTCTGCACACCTAGAGGGAGAGACATGCACTCACCGTGATTTTGTCGAGCTTCACTTATATCCTTTGGTTAGACAATTCAGCTCACATGTGCTTCACTTATATCTTTTGAGCTAGTTGATTTTGCTCTATGTGCTTCACTTATATCTTTTAGAGCACGGCGGTGCGTGGCTTGGTAGTTGATCTATGCTATGAAAGTAGTCTCAAAGGGGTAGTTATCCAAAGGGATACGAAAACTTCCACCTTCATGTGCATTGAATAGTTAGAGAAGTTTGATTCATCTCAACTAGTTTTGAGTTGTGGTTATGGTAATATTGAAGTTATGCTAGTAAGGTGTTGTGGATCTAGAAATACTTGTGTTGAAGTTAGTGATTGCCGTAGCATGCACGTATGGTGAACCGCTATGTGATGAAGTCTGAGCATGATCAGTCTATTGATTGTCATCCTTTGTGTGGCCGTCGGGATCGCACGATGGTTTATACCTACCAACCCTTCCCCTAGGAGTATGCGTTGAATGCTTTGTTTCGATTACTAATAAAACTTTTGCAACAAGTATATGAGTTCTTCATGACTAATGTTGAGTCCATGGTTTAGATGCACTTTCACCTTCCACCATCACTATCTTCTTTAGTGCCGTGCAACTTTCGCCGGTGCACAAAACCCACCATTAGCCTCCCTCAAAATAGCCACCATACCTACCTACTATGGATTTTTCAAAGTCATTCCGAGATATATTGCCATGCAACTACCACCATGACATGTGCCACCACGTCTACATTGCCATTGCATGATCGTAAGATATCTAGCATGATGTTTCCATTTATGTCTATGCCATGCTAGATCATTGTCACGATACACTACCGAAGGCATTCCGTATAGAGTCATCGTTGCTCTAAGTTTTGAGTTGAAAGTGTGATGATCATCATTGATGGAGCATTGTCCCATGTGAGGAAATAAAATATGCCAAAGATGCCCACCAAAAAAAGAGAGACCAAAGAGCCCATTCAAAAAAAAGAGAGAAAAAGAGAGAAGGGACAATGCTACCACTTTTCCACACTTGTGCATATTAAGCACCATGATCTTCATGATTGAGAGTCTCTCATTTTATCACCACCATATAGCTAGCGGGAAATTTTCATTATATAACTTGGCTTGTATATTCCAATGATAGGCTTCCTCAAAATTGCCTTAGGTCTTCGTGAGCAAGCAAGTTGGATGCACACCCACTAGTTTTCTTTAAGAGCTTTCACATACTCTAAGCTCTAGTGCATCATTTGTATGGCAATCCCTACTCATTCACATTGATATCTATTGATGAGCATCTCCACAGATCATTGATATGCCTAGTTAATGTGACCATATTTTTTTTGTCTTGCAACCTCCACCACACTCCACACCACTTATAAGTGCTAAAACCATGGCTCATGCTCATGTATTGCGTGAGAGTTGAAAAAAGTTTGAGAAAATAAAGGCGTGAAAACAATTACTTGGCCAATACTGGGGTTGTGCATGATTTAAATTCGTTGTGCAATGATGATAGAGCATAGCCAGACTATATGATTTTGTAGGGATAACTTTCTTTTGGCCTTTTTATTTTGAAAGTTCATGATTACCTTGCTAGTTTCCTTGAAGTATTATTGTTTCCACGTCAATAGCAAACTATTGTTTTGAATCTAATGGTTCTGAACATTCACGTCACATAAGAGGAGTTACAAAGGACATCTATGCTAGGTAGCATGAAAGCATCAAAAATTCATTTTTATCACTTCCCTACTCGAGGACGAGCAAGAGTTAAGCTTGGGGATGCTTGATACGTCTCAAATGTATCTATAATTTTTGATGGTTTCATGCTGTTATCTTGTCAACTTTGGATGTTTTGTTTACCTTTTATATCTTTTTTGGGACTAACTTATTAACTCAGAGCCAAGTGCTAGTTCCTGTTTTTTCTGTGTTTTTGACTCTTTTCAGATCTGATTTTGGAAGAGAGTCCAAACGGAATAAAATCCCCAAAATGATTTTTTCCAGAACAGAAGAAGATCAGGAGGCTTGAGGGCCAAGCAAGTGGGACCACAGGGAGCCCCCAAGCCCTGTTGCCGCGGCTAGGGGGGGAGGCCGCGACAACCAAGCTTGTGGCCTCCCTGGTGCCCCCCCTGCGCTAGGTCTTTCGCCTATATATTCCCTAAAAATCCAGAAAAAATCAGGGCGTCCACGAAAACACTTTTCCGTCGCCGCAAGCTTCGTTTCCGTGAGATCTCATCTGGAGACCCTTCCCGGTGCCCTGCCGGAGGGGACTTTGTAGTTGGAGGGCTTCTTCATCATCATCATCGCCCCTCCAATGACTCATGAGTAGTTCACTTCAGACCTACGGGTCCGTAGTTAGTAGCTAGATGGCTTCTTCTCTCTCTTGGATCTTCAATACAAAGTTCTCCATGATCTTCATGGAGATCTATCCGATGTAATCTTCTTTGGCGGTGTGTTTGTTGAGATACGATGAATTTTGGATTTTTGATTAGATTATCTATGATATATATTTGAGTCTTTGCTGATTTCTTATATGCATGATTTGATATCCTTGTAAGTCTCTCCGAGTCTTGGGTTTTGTTTGGCCAACTAGATCTATGATTCTTGCAATGGGAGAAGTGGTTGGTTTTGGGTTCTTACCGTGTGGTAACCTTTCCCAGTGACAGTAGGGGCAGCAAGGCACACATCGTGTAGTTGCCATCAAGGGTAACAAGATGGGCTTTCATCATAGATTTGAGATTTTCCATCTACATCATGTCATCTTGCTTAAGGCGTTACTCTGTTCTTATGAACTCAATACACTAGATGCATGTTGGATAGCGGTCGACGTGTGGAGTAATAGTAGTAGATGCAGAAAGTATCGGTCTAATTGTTTTGGACGTGGTGCCTATAGATATAATCATTGCCATAGATGACATCACGACTTTGCGCGGTTCTATCAATTGCTCGACAGTAATTCGTTCATCCACCGTCTACTTGCTTTCATGAGAGAAGCCACTAGTAAACACTACGGCCCCCAGGTCTATTCACATCTATCATTTACACCTCTGATTTTACTTTGCTTTATTACTTTGTTGCTTTCAGTTGTCACTTGGCAAACAATTTGTAAGGGATTGACAACCCCTTCATAGCGTTGGGAGCAATGTATGACGATGGATATTGCGAGTGTGAATATTGTGGTGACTCTCGGGGTATGTGCGACATGCCTCACCTGTGAGACGATAGGTTCTTCAGCATGAACCTTGATGAGAACGGCGATATGTACCTCCCTTGCCATGCAAGAAGGTATGTGTTGGAGAGGCTCGGTTTCGAAGACCATGAGAGAATTGAGACGAGGAGCGCTAAGCTGAGCACTATGCATGGTCACACATTTGTTATCCAAGTATTTAATTCAGTTTTTCAAACAGAATTTGGGTGCCCAAAGTGGGAAGATCTTTGCAAGGCATATGGATTTCAGAAGGGAATGGAAATCACCTTTGATCTTCGTGCTGAAGATAATATGCGAGACAACATCGACATTTGGGTGGTTGTCGATGATATGCTTCCTATTTTACCTCCATGTGAGTTTCTCAACCATATTTGTCAAGTAATTTGCATTTATATTTATAAATAGTTGGTGTAGTCAACCTGTTTTCCTCTCGCAATTTTCATGTCATGTGGTGTTCATCGTCTATTAAAACTTTGGCCGCACGTTGCAGGTTCCTAGTTATTGGGCCATAGTTATAATTATATCATGTTACATGTTGTACAAACAACAACAACAACAACCCAAATTGTCCTTTGAATGATCGTAGCACATGTTTATATAATGCCCACATCTTGTGGACAATTACAAAATTTCTAAGTATTTTTGAAACATTAAATTATTATAAAATTTGGGTGGTTGTCGATGATATGCTTCCTGTTTTACCTCCATGTGAAGTAATTTGCATTTATATTTAGAAATAGTTGGTGTTCATCTATATATTAAATTTGTTAAATTATAATTTACAACTTATTTCATTGCTTCAACTGAATTACGAAAATTAATTGACACGACACACTACACGTATGGATCACATCTAACTTGGGAGGAGAAGGACCATCTTCTCCACTTTCTTGTTGCTGGTGTTCTGGCTTCTAGGGATACCTTCCCGTATCATCTTGGAATTGGCCAAAATTATTCATTTTACATGCCACTAGTGCATAGGTTGAGTCCAGATGACATTCGTCGAAATGTCTTGGTAAGAGTTTCCTAATTAAGTACGCTCCACTATTGCATAAATGGTGTTGATTACATTGCTAACTAGGTTATTATTATGTTCTTCAATAGCAACTGCCACATGATGTAGTGCCTCCTTTCATGGACCCAGAAGGTCAAATGAGAATTAGAAGCCCACTGAGGGCTGAGTTCTATGCTCCATACTTGATTAACTTCAAATCAAGATCAAAAAGACTCCAAATTGAAGCATGGAGAGAAATAAAGAAGGTTCGCAAGCCACAAGCTGGATACCGTTGGATCTCTGTGATTCATCATGGAGCCATAGGTGTTATTCTGTTTTATGACATTATATCTAAGAGCAAGGACTAGGTCTTATGAGAGACAAGTTATTCTAGTTTATATTATTACTTGACATGATCGATTAATTAGGATGCATGATGCATATGATGACTATATATATATTATGATGTTTCTCTGTTTTATTTTATGTGTATCATATGATAACTTGGTATATAATTAAGTTGATGATGAGTTGTTAGATGATCGAGTAGAATACTATTGCCATTCGACGAAAATGATATGAAATGATATAGTGTAAAAAAGATGCATATATGTGCATGTAACTCGTGTCTACATTTTGTAAATATGTTCGACAAAGCACGACGGATGACCAAGCACGGAGATATATAAGAGAGGACACTTTTCTCTATTATCTACCTATAATAACAACCTAAATTAACCCCTAAACCATCCCCTTTAAAAAAAACTCAACTCCAGCCAGGTGCTAACGCGTGGATGCCTTTTGGTCCCGGTTGGTGTCATCAACCGGGTCTAAAGGCCCCCTGCCTGGCCTGGCCACAACGGCCACGTGGAGGCCCATCTGTCCCGGTTCGTGTAAGAACCGAGACTAAAGGCAAAGGGCATTAGTAACGACCTTTTTGTCCCGGTTCCGAAACCGGGACAGAAGGTCCTTATGAACCGGGACAAAAGGCCCTTTTTCTACTAGTGAAGCTCTTTGTGTTTGTGCAGGCACTTGTGATACTCCTTCACTCGATCGATACATTGGTTCTCAAAACTGAGGTAAATACTTATCGCCGCTGTGCTACATCACCCTTTCCGCTTCGAGGGAACACCAACGCAAGGCTCCAAGGCCACGGGGGAATCCTTTGCATATTTGCCAAGGAAGTCCCTAAAGGCGTAACCGCAGCAGCAGGATTCCTGGCGCCGTACCAGGGAAGGCCTGTTGTCACAGTAGCAATGGCTATGCGGGAATCCAACTTCTTGATTGGTTTAGCTTCGATCCATTTGGTAAACTTGTTGACTGTAACGAGCAAGTGTGTGAACCCACTCTGACCCGTTCGAAAAGGCCCGACCATATCTAAACCCCAGACAGCGAACGACCAGATGAGAGGGATAGTCTTCAAAGCAGATGCAGGTTTGTGGGACAAGTTGGAGTAGAACTAACAACCTTCATAATGGTCGACGAGATCTTTGGCCATTTCATTCGCGCTAGTGATAAGAATCCAACTCGGTATGCTTTGGCAACAATGGCCCGAGAGGACGCATGATAGCCACATGTCCCCGAGTGGATTTCTTCTAGAATCAGTTGGCCCTCCTCAGGGGAGATACATCGTTGAGCTACGCCGGTCACGCTCTCTCTGTAGAGCCGATCACCCATCATTTTGAAGGCCTTTGACCTATGGACAATCTGTCAGGCTTCGTCTTCGTCCTCTGGCAATTCTCGCCTTAAGATGTATGCAACATACGATACTGTCCAGTCGGGGGTGATTACCAGAATTTCCATGATCAGATCGAAGACTGCTGGAACATCAACTTCAGTCGGATTGGAAGCACTTGTTGGTTGTGGGGGCTCTTCAGTGAAAGGGTCTGATACGTCTCCAATGTATCTACTCCCTCTGTCCTAAAATAACTATTTCAACTTTGTACTAGCTCTAATACAAAATTATACTAAGCTTAAGACACTTATTTTGGGACGGAGGGAGTATAATTTTTGATGGTTCCATTCTATTATCAGTCAAATTTGGATGTTTTATATGCATGAATATGCCATTTTTGGGACTAATTTATTAACTCAGTGCCAAGTGCCAGTTTATGTTTTTTCCGTGTTTTTGAACTTTTTCAGAGAAGAATATTAAACAGAGTCCAAACGGAATAAAACCCGCGGGACGATTTTTTCCATAACAGAAGATACGCACGGGACTTGAGAACCAAGGCAGGAGACCTCGTGGGAGATCACAATCCCCCTAGCCGCGACCTAGGGGGGTGGCCGCGCCTAGCAGGCTTGTGGGCCCCACGTGGCTCTTTTGCCCTACCTCTTTCGCCCATAAATTCTCTAAAATCCCGAAACCAAAGAAGAGAGCCACGAAAATACTTTTCCGCCGCCGTAAGATTCTGTCTCCGCAAGATCACATCTGGGGACCGTTCTAGTGCCCTGCCGGAGGGGGATTCGGACACGGAGGGCTTCTTCATCAACACCATTGCCTCTCCGATGATGCGTGAGTAATTCACCAGAGACCTTCGGGCCCATAGCTAGTAGCTAGATGGCTTCTTCTCTCTCTTGGATCTTCAGTACAAAGTTCTCCATGATATTCATGGAGATCTATCCGATGTAACTTTCTTTTGCGGTGTGTTTGTCGAGATCCGATGAATCGTGGATTTATGGTCAGATTATCTATGGATATTATTTGAGTCTCCTCTGATCTCTTATATGCATGATTTCGTATCCTTGTAATTCTCTTCGAGTTATGGGTTTCGTTTGGCCAACTTGATCTATAATTCTTGCAATGGGAGAAGTGCTTGGTTTTGGGTTCATACCGTGCAGTGTCATCACCCACTGACAGAAAGGGTAGCGAGGCACACATCGTGTTGTTGCCATCAAGGGTAAAAAGATGGGGTTTATATCATATTGCATGAATTTATCCCTCTACATCATGTCATCTTTCTTAAGGCGTTACTCTGTTTGTTATGAACTCAATACACTAGATGCATGCTGGATAGCAGTCGATGTGTGGAGTAATAGTAGTAGATGCAGAAAGTATCGGTCTACTTGTCTCGGACTTGATGCCTATATGTATGATCATTGCCTTAGATATCGTCATGACTTTGCGTGGTTCTATCAATTGCTCGACAATAATTCATTCACCCACCGTCACTCTAGCAACCCATCATCTACTTATTACTTCCCAATGCCTTCCTCTAGGCCCAAACAATGGTGAAGTGTCATGTAGTCGACGTTCACATAACACCACTAGAGGAAAGACAACATACATCGCATCAAAATATCGAACGTATACCAAATTCACATGACTACTTATAACAAGACTTATCCCATGTCCTCGGGAACAAAAGTGACTGCTCACAAAGCATAATTATGTTCATGACCACATAGGTATTGAATAGAATCGAGGATCTAAACATATAATCTTCCACCGAGTAATCCAACTAGCATACTCTACAAAGAGTAATTAACACTACTAGCAACCTTACAAGTACCAATCAGAGTCGCGAGACGGGGATTGGTTAGAAGAGATGAACTAGGGTTTGGAGATGAGATGGTGCTGATGAAGATGTTGATGGTGATGAGTCCCCTCCGATGAGAGGAGTGTTGGTGATGACGATGGCGATGATTTCCCCCTCCGGGAGGGAAGTTTCCCCGGCAGGACGACCCTGCCGCAGCTCTAGATTGGTTCTGATCAAGTTCCACCTCGTGGCGGCGGCGACTCCTCCCGAAAGCCTCCTCTTGATTTTTCTGGAACGAAACCCTCCTTATAGAAAAAGATGGGAGCCAGAGGGGCAAAAGGGGCTCCACAAGCCACCTAGGCGCGACCAGGGGGGTAGGCCGCGCCTGGCAGGCTTGTGGCCTCCTGGTGGCTCCCCTGTGGTACTTCTTCCGTCCAGTATTTTTTATAAAGTCCAAAATAATTCTTCGTTGATTTTCACAGTTTTTGGAGTTGTGCAGAATAGGTATCTCAAACTTGCTCCTTTTTCAGGCCAGAATTCCAACTACCGACATGCTCCCTGTTCATGTAAACCTTATAAAATAAGAGATAAAAGGCATAAGTATTGTACCGTGAAGTGTAATAACAACACATAAAGCGATAAATATCAACATGAAAGCATGATGCAATATGGACGTATCAACTCCCCCAAGCTTAGACCTCGCTCGTCCTCAAGCGGAAGCCGAGATCAATAAATATGCCCACATGTTTAGAGATAGAGGTGTCGACAAAACAAGATACGAACATGCAGGCATCATGACCATAATTAGAACAACAATATCATCATATAATCTCTTATGCTAAAGTGATAATTCCTTCACAAAGTAAAGTATGGATCAAGAACCTTATTGAGAATTAACAACCAATAGCCTTTAGTCATTGAGGCAATTGCAATTTATCATAACGTCGGAAAGTGTCAAATAAAAGCTTGTAAAGCAAATCCACATACTCAATCATCCTTTCGTATTCCACAATTGCTAAAACTCACGTGGTACCCATGAGATCAAAGTTTCAGTTGGACATAGAGAAAGATAGGGGATTATAGTTTCGCCTCCCAACTACTTACCTCAAGGGTAATGTCAACAATAATAATTCATGAATACTTACTTCCAACTTGACATATGAATATAGATCTTTCCCTAGCATATGACGTTAGCCAAGATAAAGGCGAAATAATGAATTGGTGTCGATCACCATGACACTTTTAAGGACAAAAAGTAAAGGTACAAGATAGGCCCTTCGCAGAGGGAAGCAGAGGTTGTCATGCACTTTTGAGGTTTGGATGTGTGACCTCTTAGTGTGAAGGAATGTCACTTTATATTGCCTCCTATGATAAAGAACTTTATTATGCAGTCCGTCGCTTTTATGTCTTCCTCATCACAGGTTCGTACAAAGCTTATTTTCCACACACTAATAGATCATACATATTTAGGGAGCAATTTTTATTGCTTGCACCGATGACAACTTACTTGAGGGATCTTATTCAATCCATAGGTAGGTATGGTGGACTCTCATGGCAAAACTGGGTTGAAGGTTTATGGATGCACAAGTAGTATCTCTACTTAGTGCGGAAGTTTTGGCTGATATGAGGTGGAAGCAATCATCACATGCTAAGGGATCTCTAGTCATATAACATTGTTTGAAACCAAGCAAACATTATTCATTATGTTGTGTTCCTTGTCCAACATCTACTTCTAAGCATGTAATAGTTTAATGAGTGTTCACAATCATAGATGGTGCCCAAGATGATATATTTATATGTGAACCTCTCCTTCCTTATTACTTCCTATTAATTGCAGCAATGACCAAGGTCTACGTTTGTCCACCCACAACAAGTTTCAATCAACATTTCTTTTATATGTGAAGCCATCACTTCCCATAAGATCATTACATGATCTTTCATGCTTTTGTTCTCTTATTATTCTTTTCTTTAGATCATGGCATGAAGCAAGGCCCTTAACTAAAACACTCTTTATTATATGACTCACGAGCTCGAATACATTGGGGGTAACACAGAGCAAAACTCAAACCTAGAACACTAAGAACTTTGTTCTACTAGAGAAAGATAAAACCAAAAAGGATCGAACTAAGAAAAAGGTAAAGGCAAAAGATGTGATGGTGATACGATACCGGGGCAACTCCCCCAAGCTTGGCACAAGCCAAGGGGATTGCCCATACCCGTGCTTAGTTGTCTTCCTTCAAAGGTGATGGTGGTGGAGTTGTTGCAACCTGGGTTTGATCCTCCGTCTTCCAAGGCATAGGTGCTCCATCATGGAAAGATGATCGAGTCTCCGAAATCCTCAAATCTGCAGCCAACCGTATTGATTTAAATCTATACTCATACTCACAGTTTTGGTTCTGCAGGTCATAGATCTCGGCTTGGTGGTGATCAATTCTGTCATAGAGCCTGGAGAGGCGCTTCCCGATGTCATTGGCATCGATCTTGTGCTTGTTGGTGAACTCCGTGATCATCATGTGGTTGGCTTTGAGTCCGTGCTCCACCATCCCTTGGCACTTTAAGACTTACTCCTCCATTGCTTCGAGCCTAGCCTCCACACTTCCGGTCTTCTTGGGCCCCTCAACATCACGGATGTGCAGCACCCCCTCATGCATCTCGATAGATTGAGGGTGTTGCAGCACTCCCGCGAGGTAGGGATTGATAACCTTCTCGAAGAACTTGTCCTTTGAAACTTTTGGGGATGCCATGGTGATCTAGATCTATCTGCACAGTAGCTCGAAACGAAAATAGAGGATATTTGCGTGATACGAGGGTCAGACCTTTTGGGAGAATATATAATGAATTTTTCCCGACCAAAAGGAGTAGTCCACAAGAAAACGGAGTCCGAGAGGCACACGAGGTGCCCATAAGCCACCCAGGCGCGACCAGGGGGGTAGGCCGCGCCAGGCAGGCTTGTCGCCTCCTCGTGCGCTTTCCGGACTACTTCAAAATTTTCTATTTTTCTAAAAATTCCAAAACAGAGAAAAATTGCTATTGGAAAAGTTTTGGAGTCGGTTTACTTACCGAATCACATACCTCTTCGTTTTTGGAGTCTGAAACAGGCTGATAAATATCCCTTATGTACTCCTCCGGAGTTATGGTATTTATAATATTGCTTTCAACATTTATGGGAGTAGCTGAGATATAATGCTTGATTTTTTGCCCATTTACCACTCTCGAAAAATTACCTTCCGTGTTGTTGATCTTGATGGCACCGGAACGATATACTTCCTCAACAATGTAAGAACCTTCCCATTTAGAGAGAAGCTTGCCTGCAAAAAATCCTAAACGAGAATTGTATAACAAGACATAATCACCTACATTGAACTCACGTTTTTGTATCATTTTATCATGCCACCTCTTAACTTTTTGTTTTAACAACTTGGCATTTTCATATGCCTGAGCTCTCCGTTCATCAAGTGAGCTAATATCAAATAACCCCTTCTCACCAGCAAGTTTGAAATCAAAGTTGAGCTCTTTGATAGCCCAATAAGCCTTATGCTCTAGCTCAAGAGGTAAATGACATACTTTACCATAAACCATTTTGTACGGAGACATGCCCATGGGATTCTTATAAGCAGTTCTATAAGCCCACAGTGCATCATCAAGCTTCTTAGACCAATTCTTTCTAGACCTATTAACAGTCTTTTGCAGAATTAGTTTAATCTCTCTATTACTTAGCTCTACTTGACCACTGGACTGAGGATGACACGGAGATGCAATTCTATGGTTGACATCATACTTAGCAAGCGTTTTACGGAAAGGACCATGAATAAAATGTGAACCACCATCAATCATTAGATATCTAGGGACTCCAAATCTAGGGAAAATAACTTCTTTAAGCATCCTAATAGAGGTGTTATGATCAACACTACTAGTTGGGATAGCTTCTACCCACTTAGTAATGTAATCAACAACAACTAGGATATGAGTATACCCGTTGGACTTTGGAAAAGGTCCCATATAATCAAAACCCCAAACATCAAATGGTTCAATGACAAGTGAATAATTCATAGGCATTTCCTGACGTTTACTCATATTACCTATTCTTTGACATTCATCACAAGACAAGACAAACTTACGGGCATCCTTGAAGAGAGTAGGCCAATAGAAACCTGATTGCAATACCTTGTGTGCAGTTCTATCTCCCGCATGGTGTCCTCCGTAAGCCTCGGAGTGATACTTCTGTAGGATCTGTCCCTGTTCATGCTCAGGTACACAACGTCTAATAACACCATCTACTCCTTCTTTATAAAGGTGAGGATCATCCCAAAAGTAATGTCTCAAATCAAAGAAGAATTTCTTCTTTTGGTGGTATGTGAAACTAGGTGGTATATATTTGGCAACAATATAATTTGCATAACCAGCATACCACGGTGTACTACGTGAAGCATTGATGACATTCAATTGCTCATCAGGAAAGCTATCATCAATAGGTTGTGGTTCATCAAGAACATTCTCCAACCTAGACAAGTTATCTGCTACGGGGTTCTCAGCACCCTCCCTATCAACAACATGCAAATCAAATTCTTGTAGTAAGAGAACCCATCTGATAAGTCTAGGTTTAGCATCTTTCTTTTCCATGAGGTACTTAATAGCAGCATGATCAGTGTGAATAGTAACCTTGGAAACAACAATGTAAGTTCTGAACTTTTTACGTGCAAACACGAGTGCTTAAAATTCCTTTTCAGTAGTAGCATAGTTTCTTTGGGCACTGTCTAGAGTTTTACTAGCATAATGAATAACATTCAATTTCTTATGAACTCTTTGTCCTAGAACAACACCAACAACATAATCACTAGCATCACACATAATTTCAAAAGGTAGGTTCCAATCAGGTGGTTGAACAATAGGTGCAGTTATCAAGGCCTTTTTAAGTATTTCAAATGCTTCCTCACAATCATCGTCAAAAACAAAAGGAATATCTTTTTGCAAGAGATTGGTAAGAGGCCTAGAAATCTTAGGGAAGTCTTTAATGAACCTTCTATAGAAACCAGCATAACCAATGAAACTTCTTATACCTTTAATGTCTGTAGGGCATGACATTTTCTCGATCGCATCAACTTTAGCCTTATCGACTTCAATACCTCTTTCAGAAATTTGATGTCCTAAGACGATGCCTTCATTAACCATAAAGTGGCACTTCTCCCAATTCAAGACAAGGTTGGTATCTTTACATCTCTACAAAACTCGATCAAGGTTGCTGAGGTAATCATCAAATGAAGACCCGTAAAGGGAGAAGTCATCCATGAAAACCTCAACAATCTTTTCACAAAAGTCAGAGAATATAGCCATCATACATCTTTGAAAGGTAGCATGTGCATTACATAAGCCAAAAGGCATACGTCTGTAAGCAAAGGTACCGAAAGGGCAGGTAAAAGTGGTTTTCTCGTGATCAGATTGTGCAACGGGTATTTGGGAGAAACCAGAATAACCATCTAGAAAGCAAAAGTGTGTGTGTTTAGACAATCTTTCTAGCATTTGGTCAATAAAAGGAAAAGGGTAATGATCTTTCCTAGTGGCTTTATTCAATTTCCTAAAATCAATCACCATCCTATAGCCAGTAATAATCCTTTGTGGGATCAATTCATGTTTATCATTAGGGACAACGGTAATACCTCCCTTCTTAGGGACGCAATGCACCGGACTTACCCAATCACTATGAGCAACATGATAGATAATACCTGCTTCGAGGAGCTTTAGTATTTCTTTTCTTACTACCTCTTTCATCTTAGGATTTAATCTCCGTTGATGATCAACAACTGGTTTGGAATCAGGATCGGTTTTAATCTTGTGCTGGCATAGAGTGGGACTAATGCCCTTAAGATCATCAAGAGTATATCCAATAGCAGCATAGTGCTTCCTCAGAGTTTTCAATAATTTCTTTTCTTCATGCTCTAAAAGGCTAGCACTAATAATAATAGGATATATCTCTTTTTCATCAAGATAAGCATACTTAAGAGTATCAGGTAACTGTTTAAGCTAAAACACGGATCACCCTTTGGTGGGGGTGGATCCCCAAGCAGTTCAACAGACAAATTATTCTTAGGGATATGATGTTGTTCAAAGATAACTCTATCTATCTCATTCCTTTCATCCTTATGTATATCATTTTCATGCTCAAGCAAGTATTGCTCTAAAGGATCAGTAGGAGGCACGTCAATAGAAGCTAGGGCAATAATTTCATCCTTACTAGACAATTCTTTTTCATGAGGTTGTCTACCAAACTTGGAGAAATTGAACTCATGTGGCACACCTTCAAAGCCAACAGTGATAGTTTGGTTCTCACAGTCAATATGAGCATTGACAGTATTGAGGAAAGGTCTGCCAAATATGATGGGACAAAAGCTATCTTATGTGGTAGCAAGAACGAGAAAATCAGCAGGAAACTTAGTTTTACCACACAAGACTTCAACATCTCTAACAATTCCCAACGGGCAGATAGTATCTCTATTGGCAAGCTGAATAGTGACATCAATAGGTTCCATCTCGACAGGTGCAATCTCGTCTTTAATTTCATCATATAAAGATTGAGGTATTGCACTAACACTAGCACCCACGTCACATAAACCATGATAACAATGATCTCCTATCTTAACAGAAACAACAAGCGTGCCAACAAGCGTGCCAACAACATGCCTATATTTGTCTCTAGCATGAGGTTTAGCAATTCTAGCACTATGTTCACAAAAGTGAATATCATGGCCATCAATATTGTCGAACAGGAGATCTTTGATAATAGCAATGCTAGGTTCAACTCTAATTTGCTCAGGGGTTGTAGGTGTTCTAATGTAGCCCCTACGTATCACAGTTGAAGCTTTAGAATGATCCTTTATTCTAACAGGGAAAGGTGGTTTCTCAATGTAAGCACTAGGAACAATAGGACCATTATAAGCAATGACTTTCTCTTCAACTGGATTGGGTTTAACCACATTGACTTCTAAGGGAGGATGATATTTAAACCACTTCTCTTTAGGGAGATTAATATGAGGAGAAAATGATTCACACAATGAAGCTACTATCTCAGAGTCAAGTCCATATTTAGCGCTAAAATCACAAAAAGTATTTGTTTCAACAAAGGATTTAACGCAATCGAACTTAAGATTCATACCTCACTGCTTACCTTCATCAAACTCCCAATCTTCAGAGTTGCGTTTAATTCTTTCCAATAAATCCCATTTGAAGTCAATATCTCTCTTCATAAAGAACCGGTACAAGAAGTATCAAGCATGGTGCGATTATCATGAGAAGCCGAGCATAAAAGTTCTGAATAGTAATTTCTCTCGAGAGCTCATGGTTGGGGGATGAATATAACATTGATATAAGCCTCCCCCAAGCTTGAGCGATACTTTCTCTATCACGAGGCCAAAAATTATAGATATAATTCCGATCACGATGTACCAAATGCATACGATAAAACTTTTGATGAAATTCCAATTTCAATTGGTTGTAGTTCCATGATCCAGTATCATCACATAGCCTATACCATGTCAATGCTTTATCCCGCAAAGATAAGGGAAAGACCTTCTTCTTGACCTCATCCTAGGGCAAACCTGCAAGCTTAAATAAACCACAAACTTCATCTACATAGATTAGATGCAAGTCGGGATGTGATGTTCCATCTCCTGTAAAAGGATTAGCCAACATTTTCTCTAGCATACTCGAAGGAATTTCATAACAAATATTTTCAGTAGGTGCAGCAGGTTGAGGAGCAACTCCTTGTGCTTCCGTTTGAGGTTAAGATACCCCGAACAAGCTCCTCAAAGGATTAGTTTCCATAGTGACAAGTGACAATAAATTTCAGCACACTATACAAATGTTTCCTTACGAAATTCCACTTACCAAAGGCGCTTCACTCCCCGGCAACGGCGCCAGAAAAGACTCTTGATGACCCACAAGTGTAGGGGATCTATCATAGTCCTTTCGATACGTAAGAGTGTCGAACCCAACGAGGAGCAGAAGGAACTGACAAGTGGTTTTCAGCAAGGTATTCTCTGCAAGCACTGAAATTATCGGTAACAGATAGTTGTGTGATAAGATGATTCGTAGCAAGTAGCAAGTAGCAAAGGTGCAACAAAGTGCCCCAATCACTTTTGTAGCAAGGGACAAGCCTGGACAAACTCTTATAGGAGGTAAAGTGCTCTCGAGGACACATGGGAATTTCTGTCAAGCTAGTTTTCATCATGTTCATATGATTCGCATTCGCTACTTTAATAGTTTGATATGTGGGTGGACCGGTGCTTGGGTGCTGCCATTACTTGGACAAACATCCCACTTATGATTAACCCCTCTCGCAAGCATCCGCAACTACGAAAGAAGAATTAAGACTAAGTCTAACCATAGCATTAAACTAGTGGATCCATATCAGCCCCTTACGAAGCAACACTTAAACTAGGGTTTAAGCTTCTATCACTCTAGCGACCCATCATCTACTTATTACTTTCCAATGCCTTCCTCTAGGCCCAAATAATGGTGACGTGTCATGTAGTCGACGTTCACATAACACCACTAGAGGAAAGACAACATACGTCGCATCAAAATATCGAACGAATACCAAATTCACATGACTACTTATAACAAGACATATCCCATGTCCTCAGGAACAAAAGTGATTACTCACAAAGAGTAATTATGTTCATGACCAGAGAGGTATTGAATAGCATTGAGGATCTGAACATATAATCTTCCACCGAGTAATCCAACTAGCATCAACTACAAAGAGTAATTAACACTACTAGCAACCTTACAAGTACCAATCAGAGTCGCGAGATGGAGATTGGTTACAAGAGATGAACTAGGGTTTGGAGATGAGATGGTGCTGATGAAGATGTTGATGGTGATGAGTCCCCTCCGATGAGAGGAGTGTTGGTGATGACGATGGCGACGATTTCCCCCTCCAGGAGGGAAGTTTCCCCGGCAGGACGACCCCCCGGAGCTCTAGATTGGTTCTGCTCAAGTTCCGCCTCGTGGTGGCGGCGACTCCTCCCGAAAGCCTCCTCTTGATTTTTTCTGGAACGAAACCCTCCTTATAGAAAAAGATGGCAGCCAGAGGGGCAAAAGGGGGCCCACAAGCCACCTAGGCGCGACCAGGGGGGTAGGCCGCGCTTGGGAGGCTTGTGGCCTCCTGGTGGCTCCCCTCTGGTACTTCTTCCGTCCAGTATTTTTTATGAAGTCCAAAATTATTCTTCGTTGATTTTCACGGCTTTTGGAGTTGCGCAGAATAGATATCTCAAACTTGCTCCTTTTTCAGGCCAGAATTCCAAGTGCCGACATTCTCCCTCTTCATGTAAACCTTATAAAATAAGAGAGAAAATGCATAAGTATTGTACCGTGAAGTGTAGTAACAGCCCATAGAGCAATAAATATCAACATGAAAGCATCATGCAATATGGACATATCATTGGGTATAGGCCTCTGAGTGGATCCGATCTTAGCCAACTCATCAACTGCTTAGTTTTTCAATCGGGGTACATGATGGAGTTCTAAGCCTTCAAAATTCTTCTCCAGCTTCCTCAATGCATTGCGGTATCCAGTCAAGGCGGGGTTCCGGACATCCCACTTCTTCATCACCTGATTAACCACCAAATCTGAGTCGTCGTAGACCATTAGCTGTCGGACGCCGATAGAAATGGCCATACACAACCCGTAAAGGAGAGCTTCATATTCACCTTCATTGTTGGAGGAGTCAAAGTGAATCTGGAGGACATAATTAAGCTTGTCGCCTTTCGGAGACACCAATACCACACCAGCATCGGATCCATATTACATTTTGGAGCCATCGAAGAACATAGTCCAATGTGCCGAGTGAATCTGAGCTCGCTATTGTTGTTCCACCCACTCGACCATAAAATCAGCAAGGGCCTGAGACTTCATGGCTTTCTTTGCCTCAAATTTTATGTCCAAATATAACAACTCCATGGACCATTTAGCCACTCGACCCGTTGCATCCCGATTGTGAAGAATCTCTGATAGTGGGGCATCACTGACGACTGATATGGAGTGATCTTGAAAGTAATGTGCCACCTTTTTTGCTGATAAGTATATTCCATAAAGAAGCTTCTGGTAATGGGGATGCCTTTGCTTCAAAGGAGTCAATACTTATGAGATGTAATAGACTGGCCGCCGAACCTTGTAGGCTTTACCTTCTTCTTCTCTCTCGACTGTCAGAACTGTGTTGACGACCTGGTTGGTGGCTGCGATGTATAGGAGCAGTGGTTTTTTGCTGTGCGGAGCAGCAAGCACCGACTGGGTGGAAAGCAGAGCTTTGAGCTCTACAAGCGCTACTTCTGCTTCATCATTCCACTCGAACACATCTGATTTCTTCATCAGTCGGTATAAATGCAGTGCATTCTAACCGAGAGAGATATCATCCATATACGCTTCAACGTTTGCATGACTTGACCACAATATCATCCATATACGCTTCAACGTTCCGACTGATCTGGTCGAGCAAACACTTCTGGATCATGCGCATGAAGGTTGCACCGACATTCCTCAGACCGAAAGGCATGGTGATATAACAGAAACACCCAAAAGGGGTGATGAAGGCTATTTTTATTTCATCTAGACCAAACAGACGGATCTGATGGTGACCAGAGTAATCATCCAAAAAATACAAATGCTCGCATCCCGAAGTTGAATCGACAATCTGATCAATGCGGGGGAGCGGGAAGTGGTCTTTCGGACATACCTTATTAATGTTCTTGAAGTCGATACACATGCGAAGGGATTTGTCCTTCTTGGGGACCATGACAACATTCGCGAGCCACTCGGAGTGGTAAACCTCGCGGATGAATTTGGCCTCCAAGAGTCACGCCACCTCCTCGCCGATTGCTTTCCTCTTCTCTACTGCAGACCGTCGCAGGCGTTCCTTGGCTGGCCTCGCCTTTGAATCCACTTGCAAGCGGTGCTCAGCCAGCTCCCTGGGTACACCCAGCATGTCAGCACGCTTCCATGCAAAGATGTCCCAGTTCTCACGGAGGAACTGGATGAGCTCGGCTTCCTATTTGCTGTCGAGTGTTGTTGATATGTTTGTCGGAGCAACATTGGGATCTGTCGGGTGGATGTGCACCGGCTTGACCTCACGTGCCGATTGAAAGGCGGACTCAGAAGCAGGCTTCTTGGAACGCATTAGGTCGGCTTGGTAGGCAGTCTTTTGGTACCCTTCCAACTCTACTACAACCATCTGTTGGTCTGCAATTTTTGACCCTTATGGCAAACACTCTTCAGCTCTCTGCCGATTGCCTGATAGAGTGATGACCCCTTTAGGTCCTGGCATCTTTATCTTCAGGTACACGTAACATGGTCGGGCCATGAAACGTGCATAAGAAGGACGACCCAGAATTGCATCATACACACTCTGGAAGTCCACCACCTCGAACGTCAGCTTTTCTTTACGGAAATTCTTGTCCGAGCCAAAAACAACATCTAACCTGATATGGCCGAGTGACTTGGCCTTCTTCCGTGGTATAACTCCATGAAAAGACATGGTGCTCTCGCTGAGTCGGGACATCGGAATGCCCATCCCCTTGAGAGTTTCTGCATATAAGATATTGAGTCCGCTTCCTCCATCCATCAAGACTTTACGAAGACCACTGTTCAAGAATTCATCCAATTAACCAGTTAACTTGCCAGTTAATCGCTACTCTTAGGGTGACCGAATCGAATAACTCCTATTCATCGTGTTAACTTGCCATGCCGATTAATTGGCCAGTTAGACCGATTAATGAGTTGTCATACCGATTAATTAGTTGCCAGACCGATTAATCACTACTGGTCTATTAACTGGTGGACAAACGAATCCCAAAATTTTGGCACATAATGCCTCCCACCCCCTCTTTCTACTATTACTAGGGTTTGGCCCTCCTCACGCTTCCTCATGCTCCTTTCATCCCCTCCTAACCTGGCTGGTGGCTAGTCGTGTTCTCACCAGTGCCAGTCTCCACACTACACCTGGAAGATCTAGTTGCTCCGCCATTCTGGTCGCTTGCCTCGACCCCACCCCCCTTGGACAATCCCCATCCTCTCCCATGGGATGCTCCCCAATCTCTTCCTAAATGGCGTCACCAGCAGGCAAGGTACTACCATCTTCCCCCCATACCTTACTTGAGAATCCAACATTCATATATTAGTAGATTATGAATTACAATTTTGTAGATGGATGGATGGAACTCTTGGTTTTGGCTGTTATTTGTAGTATATTATGTGATGTATGTTAGCAAGTATATGGATAAGTTTAAATGTTTAATTGCTCAATTTAAAATTTGAGATTTTATATATTTAGATGTATAATGATTATTAATTTTACCTCTTATCTATTTTTTATATGCCTACAATAGAATATTTTGGTATATTACATAGGTAGGTGCATGGAATTATGCTATGATACATAAAAAAATTAGATATAAGTTGGCAACTTTCTGTTTAATCTACCGATTAATGGTCGACCGATTAATCCAGTTAATAGGCCGATTCACCGATTAGTCGCTACTCCCAAGCCGACCGAGCAGCTACCAGTTACCGATTTCTTGAACAATGACGAAGACGAACACCCTCGACAACTGGGTCGATCACCAGAATCTGGCGACCTGGAGTCGGCACAACAACTCGGTGGTCCGACTGATCAAACGTGATGGGGGTCTGCGACCACTTTAGGTACGCTGGGGTGGAAGGTACTGACATGTTGACTTCTCTATTGATGACTTTCAGTCGACTTTTGCTCTCTACGTCAGCAAAAATCACCAGAGTTGCTTGGACTTCAGGGAAGTCATCTTTCTCTTCGTTGTTCTCTTCTTCAAGGTCTTTTCCACTCGACTGACCTTCCATGAACTCTTGGATTAACAGTCGGCACTGCCGAGTGGTATGCTTTGGCAATATCAGATTGCCCTCTTCATCTTTTTTGTGCGAAATACACACGCTGATTTAAAACATCCGACTGCATCTTGGACTTCTTGAGGGGAAACGGTGCCTTGGACTTTCCATTGAATTTTCCCGCCGCCAGAGCGGTTACTTCTGCTGGTGTACCGTTTTCAACCTTGGTCTTCTTCTTCCCCGTTTGCATAACGGGTGGCTGATACGTCTCCAACGTATCTCTAATTTTTGATAGTTCCATGCTATTATCTTGTCAAACTTCGGATGTTTTGTATGCCTTTTGTATCTTTTTTGGGACTAACGTATTAACTCAGTGCCAAGTGCCAGTTCCTGTGTTTTCCGTGTTTTTGACCCTTTTCATAGGAGGATTTTAAACGGTGTCCAAACGGAATGAAACTTCCGAAAATATTTTTTCCGGAACAGAAGATACGCGCCAGACTTGAGAACCAAGGCAGGGGCCAGCAGGGGACCCCACAAGACCCCTAGGCGCGGCCAGGGGGCGCGCCTAGCAGGTTTGTGGCCCCCCTGTGGCACATCTGCCCTACCTCTTCCGCCTATGAATCCAGAATTTTTTTTTCCAAACTGCGCGAGAGATCAACGAAAATACTTTTTCGCCGCCGCAAGCTTCTGTCTCCACAAGATCCCATGTGGGGCACGTTCTGGTGCCCAGCCGGATGGGGCGATCAGATACGGAGGGCTTCTTCATCAACACCATGACCTCTCCGATGATGCGTGAGTAGTTCACCGTAGACCTTCAGGTCCATAGCTAGTAGCTAGATGGCTTGTTCTCTCTCTTGGATCTTTAATACAAAGTTCTCCATGATCTTCATGGAGATCTATCCGATGTAATCTTCTTTGCGGTGTGTTTTGTCAAGATCCGATGAATTGTGGATTTATGATCATATTATCTATGAATCTTATTTGAGTTTCTTCTGATCTCTCTTATGCATGATTTCATATCCTTGTAATTCTCTTCGAGTTGTGGGTTTTGTTTGGCCAACTTGATCTATGATTCTTGCAATGGGAAAAGTGCTTGGTTTTGGGTCCATACCGTGCGGTGACCTCTCCCAGTGACAGAAGGGGCAGCGAGGCACGCATCATGTTGTTGCCATCAAGGGTAAAAAGATGGGGTTTTCATCATTGGTTTGAGTTTATCCCTCTACATCATGTCATCTTCCTTAAGGCGTTACTCTGTTCGTCATGAACTCAATACACTAGATGCATGCTGGATAGCGGTTGATGTGTGGAGTAACAGTAGTAGATGCAGAAAGTATCAGTCTACTTGTCTCGGACGTGATGCCTATATGTATGATCATTGCCTTAGATATTGTCGTGACTTTGCGCGGTTCTATCAATTGCTCGACAGTAATTTCTTCACCCACCGTAATATTTGCTATTTTGAGAGAAGCCTCTAGTGAACACTATGGCCCCCGGGTCTACTTCGCACCATATTTTCAGGCTTGCTCTTTTACTTCGTTGCACTTTCCGCCTTCATATCTCACTTTGCAATCAATCTTGAAGGGATTGACAACCCCTTTATAGCGTAGGGTGCAAGCTCTTTTGTGTTTGCGGAGGTACTCTGGACTTAACACGATTCTCCTACTGGATTGATACCTTGGTTATCAAACTGAGGGAAATACTTACTGCTCCTGTGCTGCATCACCCTTTCTTCTTCAAGGGAAAAACCAACGCAAGCTCAAGAGGCAGCAGAAGGATTTCTGGCGCCGTTGCCGGGGAAGATCAAGTCAAGAACTCATCCAAGTAAGTGTCGCAAACTCATCTTTTGCATTTACTTTTTTGCCTCTCGTTTTCCTCTCCCCCACTTCTGAAAAACAACAATTTACAAAAATATTTTCCTTTTTCGTTTGCCTTTTTCGTTCGCCCTTTTCTCTCGCTTGCTTTCTGTTCGCTTGTGTGCTTGTTTGCTTGCTGAAGTCACCATGACTGAAAACACCAAACTTTGTGACTTCTCGAATACTAATAATAATGATTTTATTAGTACTCTGATTGCTCCCGCCACTAGTGCGGAATCAGACGAAATCAATGCTGCTTTGCTGAATCTTGTTATGAAAGAGCAATTCTCCGGCCTTCCTAGTGAAGATGCCACATCCCATCTTAATACCTTCATTGAGCTTTGCGATATGCAAAATAAGAAAGATGTGGATAATGATGTGATTAAATTGAAGCTTTTTCCGTTCTCGTTGCGAGATCGAGCAAAAACTTGGCTTTGTCTTTGCCCAAAAATAGTATTGATTCTTGGAACAAGTGCAAAGATGCTTATATATCCAAGTATTTTCCGCCAGCTAAGATTATCTCTCTCTGTAATGATATCATAAATTTTAAGCAACTTGATCATGAACATGTTGCACAATCTTGGGAGAGAATGAAATTGATGATTAGAAATTGTCTCGCTCATGGCTTGAGTCTTTGGATGATTATACAAATCTTCTACGCTGGTTTGAATTTCGCTTCTAGAAATATCTTGGACTCCGCCTTAGGTGGAACGTTCATGGAAATCACGTTAGGAGAAGCCACAAAACTCTTAGACAATATCATGATGAACTACTCTTAGTGGCACACTGGAAGGTCACCTACTAGTAAAAAGGTACACGCTATAGAAGAGCTTAACTCGTTGAGTGCTAAGATGGATGAGTTAATGAATTTGGTTGCTAGTAGAAGTGCTCCTTTAGATCCTAATGACACGCCCTTGTCTTCCTTGATTGAGAGTAGCAACACTAGCTTGGACGTTAATTTTGTTGGTAGGAATAATTTTGGCAACAACAATGCTTTTAGAGGAAACTACGTTCCTATGCCTTTTCCTAGTAACCCCTCTAATAACTTTGGCAACTCCTACAACAATACTCATGGAAATAACAATAGATTACCCTCTGATCTAGAGAGTAATATCAAAGAGTTTATCAACTCACAAAAGATTTTCAATGCGTCCATAGAGGAAAAAATACTCAAAATTGACGATTTGGCTAGGAGCGTTGATAGAATGTCTAGTGATATTGATGCTTTGAAAGTTAGATGTGCTCCTCCCAAGATCAATATGGATGAAACTTTGAAAGCTATGCGTGTTTCCATGAGTGAGAGCAAAGAAAGAACCGCCCAAATTCGTACTAGACATGAATGGCTTAAAAAGGCGTGTTCTCGTGATAAGAATCACAAAGATCTTAAAGTGCTTGGTGTGACTCCCATTGAATCCTTGTTTTCTTGTGTCAAACCTAATGATGATGGGGCTGGATATGAATCCACTTTGGTTGAAAAACGCCCCAATGATTCGGAGTCCATCTATCTTGATGCTAAAAGTATTGAAAGTGGAGTAGAAGACATTAAAACCTTGAGTAGTAATGAAATTACTACTTTGGATTTCAAGGAATTAAATTATGATAGTTGCTCCTTGATTGAATGCATTTCCTTGTGTTGGGGAACGTCGCATGGGAAACAAAAATTTTCCTACGCGCACGAAAACCTATCATGGTGATGTCCATCTACGAGAGGGGATGAGTGATCTACGTACCCTTGTAGATCGTACAGCAGAAGCGTTAGAGAACGCGGTTGATGTAGTGGAACGTCCTCACATCCCTCGATCCGCCCCGCGAACAATCCCGCGATCAGTCCCACGATCTAGTACCGAACGGACGACACCTCCGCGTTCAGCACACGTACAGCTCGACGATGATCTCGGCCTTCTTGATCCAGCAAGAGAGACGGAGAGGTAGATGAGTTCTCCGGCAGCGTGATGGCGCTCCGGAGGTTGGTGGTGATCTAATCTCAGCAGGGCTCCTCCCGAGCTCCGCAGAAACGCGATCTAGAGGTAAAACCGTGGAGGTATGTGGTCGGGCTGCCGTGGCAAAAGTTGTCTCAAATCAGCCCTAAAACCCCACTATATATAGGAGGGAGGGAGGGGAGGAGGCAGCCTCAAAACCTAAATGTTTGGCCGAAATTGGAGGTGGAGGAGTCCTACTCCAATCCTACTTGGAGTAGGATTCCACCTTCCCACTTGGAAACTCTTTCCACCTTGTGTTTTTTTCCTTCTCAAACCTTATGGGCCTTAGTGGGAACTTATTCCAGCCCACTAGGGGCTGGTTTATCTCTTCCCATAGCCCATGAGACCCCTTGGGGCGTGACACCCCTCCTGATGGTCCCCGGCACCCCTCCCGGCACTCCCAGTACACTACCGATGAGCCCGAAACTTTTCCGGTAATGCACGAAAACCTTCCGGTAACCAAATGAGGTCATCCTATATATCAATCTTCGTTTTCGGACCATTCCGGAAACCCTCGTGACGTCCGTGATCTCATCCGGGACTCCGAACAACATTCGGTAACCAACCATATAACTCAAATACGCATAAAACAACGTCGAACCTTAAGTGTGTAGACCCTGCGGGTTCGAGAACTATGTAGACATGACCCGAGAGACTCCTCGGTCAATATCCAATAGCGGGACCTGGATGCCCATATTGGATGCTACATATTCTACGAAGATCTTATCGTTTGAACCTCAGTGCCAAGGATTCATATAATCCCGTATGTCATTCCCTTTGTCCTTCGGTATGTTACTTGCCTGAGATTCGATCGTCAGTATCCGCATACCTATTTCAATCTCGTTTACCGGCAAGTCTCTTTACTCATTCCGTAATAAAAGATCCCGCAACTTACACTAAGTCACATTGCTTGCAAGGCTTGTGTGTGATGTTGTATTACCGAGTGGGCCCCGAGATACCTCTCCGTCATACGGAGTGACAAATCCCAGTCTTGATCCATACTAACTCAACGAACACCTTCGGAGATACCTGTTGATCATCTTTATAGTCACCCAGTTACGTTGCGACGTTTGATACACACAAAGCATTCCTCTGGTGTCAGTGAGTTATATGATCTCATGGTCATAGGAACAAATACTTGACACGCAGAAAACAGTAGCAACAAAATGACACGATCAACATGCTACGTCTATTAGTTTGGGTCTAGTCCATCACATGATTCTCCTAATGATGTGATCCCGTTATCAAGTAACAACACTTGCCTATGGCCAGGAAACCTTGACCATCTTTGATCAACGAGCTAGTCAACTAGAGGCTTACTAGGGAGAGTGTTTTGTTTATGTATCCACACAAGTATTGTGTTTCCAATCAATACAATTATAGCATGGATAATAAACGATTATCATGAACAAAGAAATATAATAATAACTAATTATTATTTCCTCTAGGGCATATTTCTAACAGCTAAAGACTGGTATGTTTTTGTTAGATTCTGTTTTTGTTGAGTTGGTTTCTTGTTTTGATGAAACTATGGATAGTAACGGGGGGTACTAGCCATGGAAAATTGAGAATACAGTAATCTAACAGCAATATAAATATAAATCAAGATTTCTACAGTACCTAAACAGGTGGTAGTTTGTTTTCTTGTGCTAATGATATCGCGAGTTTCTATTTAAGTTTTGTGTTGTGAAGTTTTCAAGTTTTGGGTGATGTTCTCATGAACAAAGGGATAAATAATGGAAAGAGCTCAAGCTTGGGGATGCCCAAGGCATCCCAAGCCAAATTCAAGTACACCAAAAAGCCTAAGCTTGGGGATGCCCCGGGAAGGCATCCCCTGTTTCGTCTTCAATCCATCGGTAACATTACTTGGAGCTGTATTTTTATTCACTACATGATATGTGTTTTGCTTGGAGCGTATTGTATCATAGGAGTATTCTCTTTTTGGTGTGTCACAATCATCCTTGCTGCACACCTTTTAAGAGAGAGACATGCACTCATCGTGAATTTGCTAGAATGATCATCGTGCTTCACTTATATCTTTTTGAGCTAGATAATTTTGCTCTATGTGCTTCACTTAGATCTTTTAGAGCACGGTGGTGCGTGACTTGGTAGTTGGTTTGTGCTATGAAAGTAGTCCCAAAGGTGATAGGTACCCAAAGAGTATACAAAAACTTCCATCTTCATGTGCATTGAATAGAAAGAGAAGTTTGATTCCGCTCAATTAGTTTTGAGACGTGAATTTGGTAATATTAAGAGTTATGTTAGTAGGGTGTTGGAATCTAGAAATACTTGTGTTGAAGTTAGTGATTCCCGTAACATGCACGTATGGTGAACCGCTATGTTAGGATGTCGGAGCATAATTGATCTATTGATTGTCATCCTTTGTGTTGCGGTCGGGATCGCGTGATGGTTAACACCTACCAACCCTTCCCCTAGGAGTATGAGTTTAGCACTTTGTTTTGATTACTAATAACTCCGAAAACCTTCCGGTAATCAAATGAGGTCATCCTATATATCAATCTTCGTTTCCGGACTATCCCGGAAACCCTCGTAACGTCCGTGATCTCATCCGGGACTCCGAACAACATTCGGTAACCAACCATATAACTCAAATACGCATAAAACAACGTCGAACCTTAAGTGTGCAGACCCTGCGGGTTCGAGAACTATGTAGACATGACCCGAGAGACTCCTCGGTCAATATCCAATAGCGGGACCTGGATGCCCATATTGGATCCTACAAATTCTACGAAGATCTTATCGTTTGAACCTCAGTGCCAAGGATTCATATAATCCCGTATGTCATTCCCTTTGTCCTTCGGTATGTTACTTGCCCGAGATTCGATCGTCAGTATCCGCATACCTATTTCAATCTCGTTTACCGGCAAGTCTCTTTACTCGTTCTGTAATATAGGATCCCGCAACTTACACTAAGTTACATTGCTTGCAAGGCTTGTGTGTGATGTTGTATTACCGAGTGGGCCCCGAGATACCTCCCCGTCACACGGAGTGACAAATCCCAGTCTTGATCCATACTAACTCAACTAACACCTTCGGAGATACCTGTAGAGCATCTTTATAGTCACCCAGTTACGTTGCGACGTTTGATACACACAAAGTATTCCTCCGGTGTCAGTGAGTTATATGATCTCATGGTCATAGGAACAAATACTTGACACGCAGAAAATAGTAGCAACAAAATGACACGATCAACATGCTACGTCTATTAGTTTGGGTCTAGTCCATCACGTGATTCTCCTAATGACGTGATCCAGTTATCAAGTAACAACACCTTGTTCATAATCAGAAGACACTGACTATCTTTGATCAACTGGCTAGCCAACTAGAGGCTTCCTAGGGACGGTGTTTTGTCTATGTATCCACACATGTAAATGATCTTCATTCAATACAATTATAGCATGGATAATAAACGATTATCTTGATACAAGAATTATAATAATAACTATATTTATTATTGCCTCTAGGGCATAATTCCAACAGTCTCCCACTTGCACTAGAGTCAATAATCTAGCCCTCACATCATCATGTGAATTACATTGTAATAAATCTAACACCCATACAGTTCTAGTGTTGATCATGCTTTGGCCGTGGAAGAGGTTTAGTCAGCGGGTCTGCTACATTCAGATCCGTGTGCACTTTGCATATATTTACGTACTCTCCCTCGACGTAGTCGCGGATGAGGTTGAAGCATCGTTTGATGTGTCTGGTCTTCTTGTGAAACCGTGGTTCCTTTGCTAAGGCAATGGCACCTGTGTTATCACAGAACAAGGTTATTGGATTCAGTGCGCTTGGCACCACTCCAAGATCCGTCATGAACTGCTTCATCCAGACACCCTCCTTAGCCGCCTCCGAGGCAGCCATGTACTCCGCTTCACATGTAGAATCTGCTACGACGCTTTGCTTGGAACTGCACCAGCTTACCGCACCCCCATTAAGAATAAATACGTATCCGGTTTGCGACTTAGATTTGTTCGGATCTGTGTCAAAGCTTGCATCGACGTAACCTTTTACGGCGAGCTCCTCGTCACCTCCATACACGAGAAACATCTCCTTAGTCCTTTTCAGGTACTTCAGGATATTCTTGACCGCTGTCCAGTGATCCACTCCTGGATTACTCTGGAACCTTCCTGCCATACTTATGGCCAGGCTAACATCCGGTCTGGTGCACAGCATCGCATACATGATAGAACCTATGGCTGAAGCATAGGGGACGGAGCGCATATGCTCTCTATCTTCATCAGTTGCTGGGCACTGAGTCTTACTCAATCTCGTACCTTGTAGAACTGGCAAGAACCCTTTCTTGGACTGTTCCATTTTGAACCTCTTCAAAACTTTATCAAGGTATGTGCTTTGTGAAAGTCCTATCAGGCGTTTTGATCTATCCCTATAGATCTTAATGCCTAGAATGTAAGCAGCTTCTCCTAGGTCCTTCATAGAGAAACTTTTATTCAAGTAACCTTTTATGCTCTCCAAAAACTCTACGTTGTTTCCAATCAGTAATATGTCATCCACATATAATATTAGAAACGCCACAGAGCTCCCACTCACTTTCTTGTAAATACAAGATTCTCCAACCACTTGTATTAACCCGAAGGCTTTGATCACCTCATCAAAGCGTTTGTTCCAACTCCGAGATGCTTGCACCAGTCCATAAATGGATCGCTGGAGCTTGCACACCTTGTTAGCATTCTTAGGATCGACAAAACCTTCGGGTTGTGTCATATACAACTCTTCCTTAAGGAAACCGTTAAGGAACGCCGTTTTGACATCCATTTGCCAGATTTCATAATCGAAAAATGCAGCTATTGCTAACATGATTCTGACGGACTTAAGCATCGCTACGGGTGAGAAAGTCTCATCGTAGTCAACTCCTTGAACTTGTGAAAAACCCTTTGCCACAAGTCGAGCTTTATAAACGGTTACATTGCCGTCAGCGTCCGTCTTCCTCTTAAAGATCCATTTGTTCTGAATGGCCTTGCAGGCCCTCAGGCAGTACCTCCAAAGTCCACACTTTGTTCTCATACATGGATCCTATCTCGGATTTCATGGCCTCTAGCCATTTGTTGGAATCTGGGCCCACCATTGCTTCTTCATAATTTGCAGGTTCATTGTTGTCTAACAACATGATTGATAAGACGGGATTACCGTACCACTCTGGAGCAGCACGTGGTCTCGTCGACCTGCGTGGTTCGACAGAAACTTGAACTGGAGTTTCATGATCATCATCATTAACTTCCTCCTCAACCGGCGTCGCAATAACAGAGGTTTCCCCTTGCCCTGCGCCACCATCCAGAGGGATGAAAGGTTCGACAACCTCGTCAAGTTCTATCTTCCTCCCACTCAATTCTCTCGAGAGAAACTCCTTCTCGAGAAAAGCTCCGTTTTTAGCAACAAACACTTTGCCCTCGGATTTGATATAGAAGGTGTACCCAACTGTCTCTTTTGGGTAACCTATGAAGACGCACTTTTCCGCTTTGGGTTCCAGCTTTTCAGGCTGAAGCTTTTTGACATAAGCATCACATCCCCAAACTTTAAGAAACGACAACTTTGGCCTTTTGCCATACCACAGTTCGTATGGTGTCGTCTCAACGGATTTTGATGGTGCCCTATTTAAAGTGAATGCAGTTGTTTCTAATGCATAACCCCAAAACGATAACGGCAAATCAGTAAGAGACATCATAGATCGCACCATCTCTAATAGAGTACAATTACGACGTTCGGACACACCATTACGCTGTGGTGTTCCAGGCGGCGTTAATTGTGAAACAATTCCACATTGTCTTAAGTGAGTACCAAACTCGAAACTCAGATATTCACCCCCACGATCAGACTGTAGGAACTTGATCTTCTTGTTACGATGATTTTCCGCTTCACTCTGAAATTGCTTGAATTTTTCAAATGTTTCAGACTTGTGCTTCATCAAGTAGACATAACCATATCTACTTAAATCGTCAGTGAAGGTGAGAAAATAACGATATCCGCCGCGTGCCTCCACGCTCATCGGACCACACACATCGGTATGTATGATTTCCAACAAGTCACTTGCACGCTCCATTGTTCCGGAGAACGGAGTCTTAGTCATCTTGCCCATGAGGCATGGTTCGCACGTGTCAAGTGAATCAAAGTCAAGTGACTCCAAAAGTCCATCAGCATGGAGTTTCTTCATGCGCTTTACACCAATATGACCTAAACGGCAGTGCCACAAAAAATGTGGTGCTATCATTGTTAACTCTAACTCTTTTGGTCTCAATGTTATGTATATGCGTATCGCTATCAAGATTCAATATGAACAATCCTCTCACATTGGGTGCATGACCATAAAAGATGTTACTCATAGAAATAGAACAACCATTATTCTCTGACTTAAAAGAGTAACCGTCTCTCAATAAACAAGATCCAGATATAATGTTCATGCTCAACGCAGGCACAAAATAACAATGATTTAAGTTCATCACTAATCCTGACGGTAACTGAAGTGACAATGTGCCGACGGCGATTGCATCAACCTTGGAACCATTTCCTACGCGCATCGTCACTTCATCTTTCGCCAGCCTTCGTCTATTTCGCAGTTCCTGTTTCGAGTTGCAAATATGAGCAACAGAACCGGTATCGAATACCCAGGCACTACTACGAGAGCCGGTTAAGTACACATCAATAACATGTATATCAAATATACCTGATTTATCTTTGGCCGCCTTCTTATCTGCCAGATACTTGGGGCAATTGCGCTTCCAGTGACCCATACCCTTGCAATAGTAACACTCCGTTTCAGGCTTAGGTCCAGCTTTGGGTTTCTTCGTCCGATTGGCAACAGGCTTGCCGCTCTTCTTCGAATTGCCCTTCTTGCCTTTGCCGTTTCTCTTGAAACTAGTGGTCTTATTTACCATCAACACTTGATGCTCTTTACGGAGTTTAGACTCTGCGACTTTCAGCATCGCAAACAACTCGCCGGGAGACTTGTTCATCCCTTGCATGTTGTAGTTCAACACAAAGCCTTTATAGCTTGGCTGCAGTGATTGAAGGATTCTGTCAGTGATAGCTTCTTGCGGGAGTTCAATCCCCAGCTCAGCTAGACGGTTTGAGTACTCAGACATTTTGAGCACATGTTCACTGACAGACGAGTTTTCCTCCATCTTGCAAGCATATAATTTATCGGAGGTCTCATACCTCTCGATCCGGGCGTTCTTCTGAAAGATAAACTTCAACTCCTGGAACATCTCAAATGCTCCATGACGCTCAAAGCGACGTTGAAGTCCCGGTTCTAAGCCATACAAGACTGCACATTGAACTATTGAGTAGTCCTCCTTACGTGCTAACCAAGCGTTCTTAACATCTTGATCAGCCGTAGCGGGTGGTTCATCTCCTAACGCAGCATTAAGGACATAATCCTTCTTCCCAGCTTGTAAGATTAGCTTAAGATTACGAGCCCAGTCTACAAAGTTGCTTCCATCATCTTTCAACTTAGCTTTCTCTAGGAACGTATTAAAATTCAGGATGACTGTCGCGTGAGCCATGATCTACAACACAAATATATCCAAAGTGGACTTAGACTATGTTCAAGATAATTAGAGTTTAACTTAATCAAATTATTCGCTAAACTCCCACTTAAAAAGTACATCTCTCTAGTCATTTGAGTGGTTCATGATCCACTTACACTAGCTCAAGTCCGATCATCACGTGAGTTGAGTATAGTTTCAGTGGTAAGCATCCCTATGCTAATCATATCATCTATATGATTCATGATCGACCTTTCGGTCTCATGTGTTCCGAGGCCATGTCTGCACATGCTAGGCTCGTCAAGCTTAACCCGAGTGTTCCGCGTGCGCAACTGTTTTGCACCCGTTGTATGTGAACGTTGAGTCTATCACACCCGATCATCACGTGGTGTCTCGAAACGACGAACTGTAGCAACGGTGCACAGTCGGGGAGAACACAATTTCGTCTTGAAATTTTTAGTGAGAGATCACCTCATAATGCTACCATCGTTCTAAGCAAAATAAGGTGCATAAAAGGATTAACATCACATGCAATTCATAAGTGACATGATATGGCCATCATCACGTGCTTCTTGATCTTCATCACCAAAGCACCGGCACGATCTTCTTGTCACCGGCGCCACGCCATGATCTCCATCAACGTGTTGCCATCGGGGTTGTCGTGCTACTCATGCTATTACTACTAAAGCTACATCCTAGCAAAATAGTAAACGCATCTGCAAGCACAAACGTTAGTATAAAGACAACCCTATGGCTCCTGCCGGTTGCCGTACCATCGACGTGCAAGTCGATATTTCTATTACAACATGATCATCTCATACATCCAATATATCACATCACATCGTTGGCCATATCACATCACAAGCATACCCTGCAAAAACAAGTTAGACGTCCTCTAATTTTGTTGTTGCATGTTTTACGTGGTGACCAAGGGTATCTAGTAGGATCGCATCTTACTTACGCGAACACCACAACGGAGATATATGAGTTGCTATTTAACCTCAAGGACCTCCTTGGTCAAATCCAATTCAACTAAAGTTGGAGAAACCGACACTTGCCAGTCATCTTTGAGCAACGAAGTTACTCGTAACGATGAACCAGTCTCTCGTAAGCGTACGAGTAATGTCGGTCCAAGCCGCTTCAATCCAACAATACCGCGGAATCAAGAAAAGACTAAGGAGGGCAGCAAAATGCACATCACCTCCCACAAAAAACTTTTGTGTTCTACTCGAGAAGACATCTACGCATGAACCTAGCTCATGATGCCACTGTTGGGGAACGTCGCATGGGAAACAAAAATTTTCCTACGCGCACGAAGACCTATCATGGTGATGTCCATCTACGAGAGGGGACGGGTGATCTACGTACCCTTGTAGATCGTACAACAGAAGTGTTCGTGAACGCGGTTGATGTAGTGGAACGTCCTCACGTCCCTCGATCCGCCCCGTGAACAATCCCGCGATCAGTCCCACAATCTAGTACCGAACGGACGGCACCTCCGCGTTCAGCACACGTACAACTCGACGATGATCTCGGCCTTCTTGATCCAGCAAGAGAGACGGAGAGGTAGAAGAGTTCTCCGGCAGCGTGACGGCGCTCCGGAGGTTGGTGATGACCTTGTCTCAGCAAGGCTCCGCCCGAGCTCCGCAGAAACATGACCTAGAGGAAAAACCGTGGAGGTATGTGGTCGGGCTGCCGTGGAAAAGTAATCTCAAATCAGCCCTAAAACCTCCGTATATATAGGTGGGAGGGAGGGGACCTTGCCTTGGGGCTCAAGGAGCCCCAAGGGGGTCGGCCGAGCCAAGGGGGGAAGGCTCCCCCCCCAAACCGAGTTGGACTTGGTTTGGTGGGTGGGAGTCCTTCCCTTCCTTCCCACCTCCCTTTTTTTCTTTCTCTTTGATTTTTATCTCTATGGCGCATAGGGCCCTTTTGGGCTGTCCCACCAGCCCACTAAGGCCTGGTGCGCCACCCTTATGGCCTATGGGCTTCCCCGGGGTGGGTTGCCCCCCCCGGTGAACTCCCGGAACCCATTCGTCATTCCCGGTACATTCCCGGTAACTCCGAAAACCTTCCGGTAATCAAATGAGGTCATCCTATATATCTATCTTCGTTTCCGGACTATTCCGGAAACCCTCGTAACGTCCATGATCTTATCCGGGACTCCGAACAACATTCGGTAACCAACCATATAACTCAAATACGCGTAAGACAACGTCGAACCTTAAGTGTGCAGACCCTGCGGGTTCAAGAACTATGTAGACATGACCCGAGAGACTCCTCGGTCACTATCCAATAGCGGGACCTGGATGCCCATATTGGATCATACATATTCTATGAAGATCTTATCGTTTGAACCTCAGTGCCAAGGATTCATATAATCCCGTATGTCATTCCCTTTGTCCTTCGGTATGTTACTTGCCCGAGATTCGATCGTCAATATCCGTATACCTAATTCAATCTCGTTTTACCGGCAAGTCTCTTTACTCGTTCCGTAATACAAGATCCTGCTACTTACACTAAGTTACATTGCTTGCAAGGCTTGTGTGTGATGTTGTATTACCGAGTGGGCCCCGAGATACCTCTCCGTCACAAGGAGTGACAAATCCCAGTCTTGATCCATACTAACTCAACTAACACCTTCGGAGATACCTGTAGAGCATCTTTATAGTCACCCAGTTACGTTGCGACGTTTGATACACACAAAGCATTCCTCCGGTGTCATTGAGTTATATGATCTCATGGTCATAGGAATAAATACTTGACACGCAGAAAACAGTAGCAACAAAATGACACGATCAACATGCTACGTCTATTAGTTTGGGTCTAATCCATCACGTGATTCTCCTAATGACGTGATCCAGTTATCAAGCAACAACACCTTGTTCATAATCAGAAGACACCGACTATCTTTGATAAACTGGCTAGCCAACTAGAGGCTTGCTAGGGACGGTGTTTTGTCTATGTATCCACACATGTAAATGAGTCTTCATTCAATACAATTATAGCATGGATAATAAACGATTATCTTGATACAGGAATTATAATAATAACTATATTTATTATTGCCTCTAGGGCATAATTCCAACACCTTGATGCAATCCATGCTAAACTCTCCACACGCTTATAGCCAAAACAAGGCCTTCACCGATCATACCGTCGAAGCTATGATAAAATCTCTTGAATAGAAACATGAATTGGAAGTTTCTATCCCTAGAAAGCTTCATGATGAGTGGGAACCTACTATCAAAATCAAAATCAAAAACTATGAATGCAATGCTTTGTGTGATTTGGGTGCTAGCGTTTCCGCGATTCCAAAGTCTTTATGTGATGTTCTGGGTTTTAATGAGATTTAGGAGTGTTCTCTTAATTTGCATCTTGCGGATTCTACTATCAAGAAACCCATGGGAAGGATCAATGATGTTCTTATTATTTCAAATAGGAACTATGTACCCGTGGATTTCATTGTGCTTGACATTGATTGCAATCCTACACGCCCTATCATTCTTGGTAGACCTTTCCTAAGGACTATCGGTGCTATCATCGATATGAAGGAAGGGAATATTAGATTTAAGTTTCCATTAAAGAAGGGCATGGAGTATTTTCCTAGAAAGAAAATAAGATTGCCTTATGAATCTATGATGAGGGCTACTTATGGTTTGAGCACCAAAGACGACGATACGTGATTCTATCGCCTTATGCCTAGCTAAGGGTGTTAAACAATAGCGCATGTTGGGAGGCAACCCAATGAATTTATCTTTTTATTTCTGTTTTGTTGCGTCCACACCATCATAATTCTGTTATGATTGTGTCTTTTGTGTTTATTTTTGTGTTCGAGCCAAGCAAAACCTTTATGACTAGTCTTGGTGATGGTTGTTTGATCCTGCTGGAAAAAGACAGAAACTTTTCGCTCACGATATTATTTTTCATTTTTATTCATAAAGAGATTTTGAGTTGATTCTTTTTGCTGCTGGTTGATATGCCTTTTTCCTAGGCAGTCGTAAGTTTTCAGAATTTTGGAGGTACCAGGACTATACGAAGTATACAGATTGCTACTGTTGGGGAACGTCGCATGAGAAACAAAAATTTTCCTACGCGCACGAAGACCTATCATGGTGATGTCCATCTACGAGAGGGGATTTCCGATCTACGTACCCTTGTAGATCGCACAACAGAAGAGTTAAGAAATGCGGTTGATGTAGTGGAACGTCCTCACGTCCCTCGATTTGCCCCGCGAACCGTCCCACGAACCGTCCCGCGATCCATCCCACGATCCGCTCCGATCTAGTGCCGAACGGACGGCACCTCCGCGTTCAGCACACGTATAGCTCGAGGATGATCTCGGCCTTCTTGATCCAGCAAGAGAGACGGAGAGGTAGATGAGTTCTCCGGCAGCGTGACGGCGCTCCGGAGGTTGGTGGTGATCTAATCTCAGCAGGGCTCCGCTCGAGCTCCGCAGAAACGCGATCTAGAGGTAAAACCGTGGAGGTATGTGGTCGGGCTGCCGTGGCAAAAGTTGTCTCAAATCAGCCCTAAAACCCCACTATATATAGGAGGGAGGGAGGGAGGGGAGGAGGCAGCCTCAAAACCTAAAGGTTTGGCCAAAATTGGAGGTGGAGGAGTCCTACTCCAATCCTACTTGGAGTAGGATTCCAGCTTCCCACTTGGAAACTCTTTCCACCTTGTGTTTTTTTCCTTCTCAAACCTTATGGGCCTTAGTGGGAACTTATTCCAGCCCACTAGGGGCTTGTTTATCTCTTCCCATAGCCCATGAGACCCCTTGGGGCGTGACACCCCTCCTGATGGTCCCCGGCACCCCTCCCGGCACTCCCAGTACACTACCGATGAGCCCGAAACTTTTCCGGTAATGCACGAAAACCTTCCGGTAACCAAATGAGGTCATCCTATATATCAATCTTCTTTTCCGGACCATTCCGGAAACCCTCATGACGTCTATGATCTCATCTGGGACTCCGAACAACATTCGGTAACCAACCATATAACTCAAATACGCATAAAACAACGTCGAACCTTAAGTGTGCAGACCCTGCGGGTTCGAGAACTATGTAGACATGACCCGAGAGACTCCTCGGTCAATATACAATAGCGGGACCTGGATGCTCATATTGGATCCTACATATTCTACGAAGATCTTATCGTTTGAACCTCAGTGCCAAGGATTCATATAATCCCGTATGTCATTCCCTTTGTCCTTCGGTATGTTACTTGCCTGAGATTCGATCGTCAGTATCCGCATACCTATTTCAATCTCGTTTACCGGCAAGTCTCTTTACTCTTTCGGTAATACAATATCCCGCAACTTACACTAAGTCACATTGCTTGCAAGGCTTGTGTGTGATGTTGTATTACCGAGTGGGCCCCGAGATACCTCTCCGTCATACGGAGTGACAAATCCCAGTCTTGATCCATACTAACTCAACGAACACCTTCGAAGATACCTGTAGAGCATCTTTATAGTCACCCAGTTACGTTGCAATGTTTGATACACACAAAGCATTCCTCTGGTGTCAGGGAGTTATATGATCTCATGGTCATAGGAACAAATACTTGACACGCAGAAAACAGTAGCAACAAAATGACACGATCAACATGCTACGTCTATTAGTTTGGGTCTAGTCCATCACATGATTCTCCTAATGATGTGATCCCGTTATCAAGTAACAACACTTGCCTATGGCCAGGAAACCTTGACCATCTTTGATCAACGAGCTAGTCAACTAGAGGCTTACTAGGGACAGTGTTTTGTCTATGTATCCACACAAGTATTGTGTTTGCAATCAATACAATTATAGCATGGATAATAAACGATTATCATGAACAAAGAAATATAATAATAACTAATTATTATTGCCTCTAGGGCATATTTCCAACAGTCTCCCACTTGCACTAGAGTCAATAATCTAGTTCACATCACCATGTGATTTCAACGAATCCAACACCCATATAGTTCTGGGGTCTGATCACGTCTTGCTCGTGAGAGAGGTTTTTGTCAATGGTTCTGAAACTTTTAGATCCGTGCGTTGTTTACAAATCTTTACGTCATCTTATAGATGCTGCTACTACGTGCTATTCGGAAATGCTCCAAATATCTACTCTACTATACGAATCCGTTTCACTACTCATAGTTATTCGGATTAGTGTCAAAGCTTGCATCGACGTAACCGTTTACGACTAACTCTTTAACCACCTCCATAATCGAGAAAAAAATCCTTAGTCTATTTAGTTACTAAGGATAACTTTGACCCCTGATCAGTGATTCAATCCTGGATCACTCTATGTACCTCTTAACAGACTTGCTGCAAGGCACACATCAGGTGCGGTACTCAGCATGGCATACTTTAGAGTCTACGGCTAAGGCATAGAAGACGACCTTCGTCTAGTCTCTTTATTCTGCCGTGGTCGGGTTTTGAGTCTTACTAAAATTCACACCTTACAACACAGTCAAGAACTCCTTCTTTGCTGATCTATTTCGAATTCCTTCAAAAACTTGTCAAGGCATGCATCTTGTTGAAACTTCTACTAAGCATTTTGATCTATCTCCATAGATCTTGATGCTCAACGTTCAAGTAGCTCAATCCAGGTATTCCTTTGAAAAACTCCTTTCAAACAACCTTTTATGCTTCACAGAAATTCTACATTACTTCTGATCAACAATATGTCAACCACATATACTTATCAGAAATTCTATAGTGCTCCCACTCACTTCTTTGGAAATACAAGTTTCTCATAAACCTTGTACAAACCCAAAATCTTTGATCATCTCATCAAAGTGTATATTACAACTCCGAGATGCTTGCACCAGTCCATTAAAGGATCGCTGGAGCTTGCATACTTGTTAGTATCTTTAGGATCGACAAAACCTTCTGGTTGTATCACATACAATGTTTGCTCAAGGAAACCGTCGAGGAAACAATGTTTTGACATCCTATGTGCAATATTTCAAAAATAATGCAACAACTACTAACATAATTCTAACATACTTTTAGCATCGCTACGAGTGAGAAAGTCTCACCATAGTCAACTGTTTGATCATGTCAGAAACATCTTTGCGACAAGTCGAGCTTTTCTTAATAGTGACTTATCACCATCGTCGTCTGTCTTCCTTTTAAAGATCCATCTTTACTCAATAGTCATATGACCATCAAGTAGTTCTTCCAAAGTCTACACTTTGTTTTCATACACGGATCCTCTCTCGGAAATCCGGGCCCACCATTGCTGTCTCCATAACTCGTAGGTTCACTGTTGCTCAACAACATGACCTCCAAGACAGGGTTACCGTACCACTCTTCAGTAGTATGCGACCTTGTCAACCTACGAGGTTTGTAGTAACTTGATTTGATGCTCGATGATCACCATCATCAGCTTTCACTTCAATTGGTGTAGGCGCCACAGGAACAACTTCCTACGCCCTGCTACACACTGGTTGAATTGATGGTTCAATAACCTCATCAAGTTCTACCACCGTCCCACTCAATTCTTTCGAGAGAAACCTTTGCTCGAGAAAGGATCCGTTTCTAGAAACAAACACTTTGCTTTCGGATCTGAGATAGGAGATGTACCCAACTGTTTTGGATGTCCTATGAAGATGCATTTATCCTCTTTGGGTTCAAGCTTATCAGACTGAAACTTTTTCACATAAGTGTCGAAGCCCCAAACTTTCAAGAAACGATAGTTTAGATTTCTCTAAACCTTAGTCTATACTGTGTCATCTCAACAGAAACACGCGGTGCCCTATTTAAAGTGAATGCGGTTGTCTCTAATGCATAACCCATAAATGATAGTGGTAATTCGATAAGAGACATCATAGCATGCACCATACCAAATAGTGCGTGGCTATGACGTTCAGACACATCATCACACTATGATGTTCCAGGTGGCATGAACTGCGAAACAATTTCCACATTGTCTTAACTGCGTACCAAAACTCGTAACTCAGATATTCATCTCTATGATCATATCGTAGACTGTTTATCCTCTTGTCACGACGATCTTCACTCTAAAATAGCTTTGAACTTTTCAACATTTCAGACTTGTGATTCATCAAGTAAATACTCTTGTATCTACTCAAATCGTTAGTGAAGTAAGAACATAATGATATCCACTACGTGCCTTAGCACTTATTGGACTACACACATCAAAAATGCATTACTCCCAACAAGTTACTCTACTTGTTTCATGTGGCATGTTTTGCATGTCTCAAGTGATTCAAAATCAAGTGAGTCCAAACGATCCATCAGCATGGAGCTTCTTCATGCATTTTACACCAACATGACTCAAGTGGCAGTGCCACAACTAAGTGGTACTATCATTATTACTTTTTATCTTTTGGCACTAATATTATGAACATGTGCAACACTACGATTGAGATTCAATAAACCATTGAGGGTAATTATTCAAGCAAATAGAATAACTATTATTCTTTTAAATGAATAATTGTATTGCAACAAACACGATCCAATCATGTTCATGCTCAACGCAAATACCAAATAACAATTATTTAGGTTTAACACCAACCCCGATGGTAGAGGGAGCGTGCGACGTTTGATCATATCAACCTTGGAAACACTTCCAACACGTATCGTCACCTCGCCTTTAGCTAGTCTCTGTTTATGCCGTAGGTTTCATTTCGTGTTACTAATCACTTAGCAACCGAACCGGTATCCAATACCCTCGTGCTACTAGGAGTACTAGTAAAGTACACATCAACATCATGTATATCAAATATACTTCTTTCGACTTTTGCGAGCCTTCTTATCTACCAAGTATCTAGAGTTGCTCCACCTCAGTGACCGTTCCCCTCATAACAGAAGCACTTAGTACCGGGCTTGGGTTTAATCTGGGGTCTCTTCATTAGTGCAGCAACTGCTTTGCCGTTTCACGAAGTATCCCTTCTAGCCCTTGCCTTTATCAAAACTTAGTGGTTTTACTAACCATCAACTATTGACGCTCCTTCTTGATTTCTACTTTCGCAGTGTCAAACATCGCGAATCGCTCAAGGATCATTGTATCTATCCTTGATACGTTATAGTTCATCACGAAGCTCTCACAGCTTGGTGGCAGTGACTTTGGAGAACCATCACTATCTTATCTGGAAGATCAACTCCCACTTGATTCAAGCGATTGTCGTACTCAGATAATCTGAGCACACGCTCAACGATTGAGATTTTCTCCTTTACTTCATGGACAAAGAATCTTGTCGGAGGTCTCACACCTCTTAACAAGGGCACAAGCATGAAATCACAATTTCATCTCTTTAGAACATCTCTTATGTTCCGTGACATTTCAAAACGTCTTCAACGCCTTGCTTCTAAGCCATTAAGTATTTTGCACTGAACTATCGTGTAGTCATCAGAAACGTGTATGTCGGATGTTCACAACATCTACAGACGATGCTCGAGGTGCAGCACACCGAGTGGTGCATTATGGACATAAGCCTTCTGCGTAGCAACGAGGACAATCCTCGGTTTTACAGACTCAGTCTGCAAAGTTTGCTACTATCAACTTTCAACTAAATTTTCTCTAGGAACATATAAAAACAGTAGAGCTATAGCGCAAGCTACACCGTAATCCGCAAAGACCATTAGACTATGTTCATGACAATTAGTTCAATTAATCATATTACTTAAGAACTCCCACTCAAAAAGTACATCTCTCTAGTCATTTGAGTGGTACATGATCCAAATCCACTATCTCAAGTCCGATCATCACGTGAGTCGAGAATAGTTTCAGTGGTAAGCATCTCCATGCTAATCATATCAACTATATGATTCATGCTCGACCTTTCGGTCTCATGTGTTCCGAGGCCATGTCTGCACATGCTAGGCTCGTCAAGCTTAACCCGAATGTTCCGCGTGTGCAAATGTTTTGCACCCGTTGTATGTGAACGTTGAGTCTATCACACCCGATCATCACGTGGTGTCTCGAAACAAAGAACTGTCGCAACGGTGCACAGTCGGGGAGAACACAATTTCGTCTTGAAATTTTAGTGAGAGATCACCTCATAATGCTACCGTCGTTCTAAGCAAGATAAGGTGCATAAAGGATTAACATCACATGCAATTCATAAGTGACATGATATGGCCATCATCATGTGCTTCTTGATCTCCATCACCAAAGCACCGGCACGATCTTCTTGTCACCGGCGTCACACCATGATCTCCATCAACGTGTCGCCATCGGGGTTGTCGTGCTACTCATGCTATTACTACTAAAGCTATGTCCTAGCAATATAGTAAACGCATCTGCAAGCACAAACGTTAGTTTAAAGACAACCCTATGGCTCCTGTCGGTTGCCGTGCCATCGACATGCAAGTCGATATTAACTATTACAACATGATGATCTCATACATCCAATATATCACATCACATCGTTGGCCATATCACATCACAAGCATACCCTGCAAAAACAAGTTAGACGTCCTCTAATTGTTGTTGCATGTTTTACATGGTGAGCATGGGTATCTAGTAGGATCGCATCTTACTTACGCAAACACCACAACGGAGATATATGAATTGCTATTTAACCTCATCCAAGGACCTTCTCCGTCAAATCCGATTCAACTAAAGTTGGAGAAACCGACACTCGCCAGTCATCTTTGAGCAACGGAGTTACTCATAGCGATGAAACCAGTCTATCGTAAGCGTACGAGTAATGTCGGTCCTAGCCGCTTCGATCCAACAATACCGCGGAATAAAGAAAAGACCAAGGAGGGCAGCAAAACGCACATCACCGCCCACAAAAACTTTTGTGTTCTACTCGAGATTACATCTACGCATGAACCTAGCTCATGATGCCACTGTTGGGGAACGTCGCATGGGAAACAAAAATTTTCCTACGCGCATGAAGACCTATCATGGTTATGTCTATCTATGAGAGGGGATTTCCGATCTACGTACCCTTGTAGATCGCACAGCAGAAGCGTTAAGAAACGCGGTTGATGTAGTGGAACATCCTCACATCCCTCGATCCGCCCCGCGAACCGTCCCACGAACCGTCCCGCGATCCGTCGCATGATCCACTCCGATCTAGTGCCGAACGGACGGCACCTCCGCGTTCAGCACACGTACAGCTCGACGATGATCTCGGCCTTCTTGATACAGCAAGAGAGACGGAGAGGTAGATGAGTTCTCCGGCAGCGTGACGGCGCTCCGGAGGTTGGTGGTGATCTAATCTCAGCAGGGCTCCGCCCGAGCTCCGCAGAAACGCGATCTAGAGGTAAAACCGTGGAGGTATGTGGTCGGGCTGCCGTGGCAAAAGTTGTCTCAAATCAGCCCTAAAACCCCACTATATATAGGAGGGAGGGAGGGGAGGAGGCAGCCTCAAAACCTAAATGTTTGGCCGAAATTGGAGGTGGAGGAGTCCTACTCCAATCCTACTTGGAGTAGGATTCCACCTTCCCACTTGGAAACTCTTTCCACCTTGTGTTTTTTTCCTTCTCAAACCTTATGGGCCTTAGTGGGAACTTATTCCAGCCCACTAGGGGCTGGTTTATCTCTTCCCATAGCCCATGAGACCCCTTGGGGCGTGACACCCCTCCTGATGGTCCCCGGCACCCCTCCCGGCACTCCCAGTACACTACCGATGAGCCCGAAACTTTTCCGGTAATGCAGGAAAACCTTCCGGTAACCAAATGAGGTCATCCTATATATCAATCTTCGTTTCCGGACCATTCCGGAAACCCTCGTGACGTCCGTGATCTCATCCGGGACTCCGAACAACATTCGGTAACCAACCATATAACTCAAATACGCATAAAACAACGTCGAACCTTAAGTGTGTAGACCCTGCGGGTTCGAGAACTATGTAGACATGACCCGAGAGACTCCTCGGTCAATATCCAATAGCGGGACCTGGATGCCCATATTGGATGCTACATATTCTACGAAGATCTTATCGTTTGAACCTCAGTGCCAAGGATTCATATAATCCCGTATGTCATTCCCTTTGTCCTTCGGTATGTTACTTGCCTGAGATTCGATCGTCTGTATCCGCATACCTATTTCAATCTCGTTTACCGGCAAGTCTCTTTACTCATTACGTAATAAAAGATCCCGCAACTTACACTAAGTCACATTGCTTGCAAGGCTTGTGTGTGATGTTGTATTACCGAGTGGGCCCCGAGATACCTCTCCGTCATACGGAGTGACAAATCCCAGTCTTGATCCATACTAACTCAACGAACACCTTCGGAGATACCTGTTGAGCATCTTTATAGTCACCCAGTTACGTTGCGACGTTTGATACACACAAAGCATTCCTCTGGTGTCAGTGAGTTATATGATCTCATGGTCATAGGAACAAATACTTGACACGCAGAAAACAGTAGCAACAAAATGACACGATCAACATGCTACGTCTATTAGTTTGGGTCTAGTCCATCACATGATTCTCCTAATGATGTGATCCCGTTATCAAGTAACAACACTTGCCTATGGCCAGGAAACCTTGACCATCTTTGATCAACGAGCTAGTCAACTAGAGGCTTACTAGGGAGAGTGTTTTGTTTATGTATCCACACAAGTATTGTGTTTGCAATCAATACAATTATAGCATGGATAATAAACGATTATCATGAACAAAGAAATATAATAATAACTAATTATTATTTCCTCTAGGGCATATTTCCAACAGCTAAAGACTGGTATGTTTTTGTTAGATTCTGTTTTTGTTGAGTTGGTTTCTTGTTTTGATGAAACTATGGATAGTAACGGGGGGTACTAGCCATGGAAAATTGAGAATATAGTAATCTAACAGCAATATAAATATAAATCAAGATTTCTACAGTACCTAAACAGGTGGTAGTTTGTTTTCTTGTGCTAATGATATCGCGAGTTTCTATTTAAGTTTTGTGTTGTGAAGTTTTCAAGTTTTGGGTGATGTTCTCATGAACAAAGGGATAAATAATGGAAAGAGCTCAAGCTTGGGGATGCCCAAGGCATCCCAAGCCAAATTCAAGTACACCAAAAAGCCTAAGCTTGGGGATGCCCCGGGAAGGCATCCCCTGTTTCGTCTTCAATCCATCGGTAACATTACTTGGAGCTGTATTTTTATTCACCACATGATATGTGTTTTGCTTGGAGCGTATTGTATCATAGGAGTATTCTCTTTTTGGTGTGTCACAATCATCCTTGCTGCACACCTTTTAAGAGAGAGACATGCACTCATCGTGAATTTGCTAGAATGATCATCGTGCTTCACTTATATCTTTTTGAGCTAGATAATTTTGCTCTATGTGCTTCACTTAGATCTTTTAGAGCACGGCGGTGCGTGACTTGGTAGTTGGTTTGTGCTATGAAAGTAGTCCCAAAGGTGATAGGTACCCAAAGAGTATACAAAAACTTCCATCTTCATGTGCATTGAATAGAAAGAGAAGTTTGATTCCGCTCAATTAGTTTTGAGACGTGAATTTGGTAATATTAAGAGTTATGTTAGTAGGGTGTTGGAATCTAGAAATACTTGTGTTGAAGTTAGTGATTCCCGTAACATACACGTATGGTGAACCGCTATGTTAGGATGTCGGAGCATAATTGATCTATTGATTGTCATCCTTTGTGTTGCGGTCGGGATCGCGTGATGGTTAACACCTACCAACCCTTCCCCTAGGAGTATGAGTTTAGCACTTTGTTTTGATTACTAATAACTCCGAAAACCTTCCGGTAATCAAATGAGGTCATCCTATATATCAATCTTCGTTTCCGGACTATCCCGGACACCCTCGTAACGTCCGTGATCTCATCCGGGACTCCGAACAACATTCGGTAACCAACCATATAACTCAAATACGCATAAAACAACGTCGAACCTTAAGTGTGCAGACCCTGCGGGTTCGAGAACTATGTAGACATGACCCGAGAGACTCCTTGGTCAATATCCAATAGCGGGACCTGGATGCCCATATTGGATCCTACAAATTCTACGAAGATCTTATCGTTTGAACCTCAGTGCCAAGGATTCATATAATCCCGTATGTCATTCCCTTTGTCCTTCGGTATGTTACTTGCCCGAGATTCGATCGTCAGTATCCGCATACCTATTTCAATCTCGTTTACCGGCAAGTCTCTTTACTCATTCTGTAATATAGGATCCCGCAACTTACACTAAGTTACATTGCTTGCAAGGCTTGTGTGTGATGTTGTATTACCGAGTGGGCCCCGAGATACCTCCCCGTCACACGGAGTGACAAATCCCAGTCTTGATCCATACTAACTCAACTAACACCTTCGGAGATACCTGTAGAGCATCTTTATAGTCACCCAGTTACGTTGCGACGTTTGACACACACAAAGTATTCCTCCGGTGTCAGTGAGTTATATGATCTCATGGTCATAGGAACAAATACTTGACACGCGGAAAATAGTAGCAACAAAATGACACGATCAACATGCTACGTCTATTAGTTTGGGTCTAGTCCATCAGGTGATTCTCCTAATGACGTGATCCAGTTATCAAGTAACAACACCTTGTTCATAATCAGAAGACACTGACTATCTTTGATCAACTGGCTAGCCAACTAGAGGCTTCCTAGGGACGGTGTTTTGTCTATGTATCCACACATGTAAATGAGTCTTCATTCAATACAATTATAGCATGGATAATAAACGATTATCTTGATACAGGAATTATAATAATAACTATATTTATTATTGCCTCTAGGGCATAATTCCAACAGTCTCCCACTTGCACTAGAGTCAATAATCTAGCCCTCACATCATCATGTGAATTACATTGTAATAAATCTAACACCCATACAGTTCTAGTGTTGATCATGCTTTGGCCGTGGAAGAGGTTTAGTCAGCGGGTCTGCTACATTCAGATCCGTGTGCACTTTGCATATATTTACGTCCTCTCCCTCGACATAGTCGCGGATGAGGTTGAAGCGTCGTTTGATGTGTCTGGTCTTCTTGTGAAACCGTGGTTCCTTTGCTAAGGCAATGGCACCTGTGTTATCACAGAACAAGGTTATTGGATTCAGTGCGCTTGGCACCACTCCAAGATCCGTCATGAACTGCTTCATCCAGACACCCTCCTTAGCCGCCTCCGAGGCAGCCATGTACTCCGCTTCACATGTAGGGTGTTGGAATCTAGAAATACTTGTGTTCAAGTTAGTGATTCCCGTAACATGCACGTATGGTGAACCGCTATGTTAGGATGTCGGAGCATAATTGATCTATTGATTGTCATCCTTTGTGTTGCGGTCTGGATCGCGTGATGGTTAACACCTACCAACCCTTCCCCTAGGAGTATGAGTTTAGCACTTTGTTTTGATTACTAATAAAAACTTTTGCAACAAGTATGTGAGTTCCCCATGACTAATGTGAGTCCATGGTATAGATGCACTTTCACCTTTCACCATTGCTAGCCTCTCTAGTGCCGCGCAATTTTCGCCGGTGCACAAACCCACCATATGCCTTCCTCAAAACCGCCACCATACCTACCTACTATGGCATTTTCACAGCCATTCCGAGATATATTGCCATGCAACTCCCACCGTTCTATCTCATGACTTGTGTCGTCACTCTCATATTGCCATTGCATGATCGTAAGATAGCTAGAGAGATGTTTCAACGTCATACTCCAAGCTAGATCGTTGCACATCTCGGTACACTGCCGGAGGCATTTCCTATAGAGTCATCATTGTTCTAAGCTTTGAGCTGTGAGTAAATAACAGTGTGATGATCATCATTATTAGAGCATTGTCCCATGTGAGGAAATAAAAAGAGAGGCCAAAGTTGCCCACATAAAAAAGATAAAAAAAGAGGCCAAAGAGCCCAAATAAAAAAAGAGAGAAAAAGAGAGAAGGGACAATGCTACTATCTTTTTCCACACTTGTGCTTCATAATAGCGCCATGTTCTTCTTGATTGAGAGCTTCTTGCATTGTCACCAGCATATACTAGTGGGAATCTTTATTATATAACTTGGCTTGTATATTCCAATGATGGGCTTCCTCAAAATTGCCCTTGGTCTTCGTGAGCAAGCAAGTTGGATGCACACCCACTAGTTCTCTTTTTGAGCTTTCACATACTTATAGCTCTAGTGCATCCTTTGTATGGCAACCCCTACTCATTCACATTGATATCTATTAATGGGCATCTCCATAACCCTTTGATACGCCGAGTCGATGTGACCATCTCCTCCTTTTTTGTCTCACAACCACCACCACACTCTATTCCACCTATAGTGTTATATCCATGGCTCATGCTCATGTATTGCGTGGTAGTTGAAAAAGGTTTGAGAAATTAAGAGTGCGAAAACAATTACTTGCCAATACCGGGGTTGTGCATGATTTAAATTAGTTGTGTGGGGATGATGGAGCATAGCCAGACTATATGATTATGTAGGGATAACTTTCTTTGGCCTTGTTATTTAGAAAGTTCATGATTACCTTGCTAGTTTGCTTGAAGTATTATTGTTTTCATGTCAATAGAAAACTATTGTTTCGAATCTTACGGATCTGAACATTCATGTCACATGAAAGAAGTTACAAAGGATAACTATGCTAGGTAGCATTCCACATCAAAAATTCAGTCTTTATCACTTCCCTACTCGAGGACGAGCAGGAGTTAAGCTTGGGGATGCTTGATACGTCTCCAACGTATCTATAATTTTTGATAGTTCCATGCTATTATCTTGTCAAACTTTGGATGTTTGTATGCCTTTTATATCTTTTTTGGGACTAAATTATTAACTTAGTACCAACTGCCAGTTCCTGTTTTTTCCGTGTTTTTGACCCTTTTCAGAGGAGGATTTCAAACGGTGTCCAAACGGAATAAAACTTCCGAAAATATTTTTTCCGGAACAGAAGATACGCGCCACACTTGAGAACCAAGGCAGGGGCCAGCACGGGACCCCACAAGCCCCCTAGGCGCGACCACGGGGCCCGCGCCTAGCAGGCTTGTGGGCCCCTGATACGTCTCCAACGTATCTATAATTTTTGATGGTTCCATGCTATTATTTGTCAAACTTTGGATGTTTTGCATGCCTTTTATATCTTTTTTGGTACTAACCTATTAACTCAATGCCAAGTGCCAGTTTCTGTTTTTTCCGTGTTTTTGACCCTTTTTCAGACGGAGTCCAAATGGAATGAAACTTTACGATGATTTTTTTTGGACAAAAAGAGACCCCCGAAGCTTTGGAAGAAGGCTAGAAGAGCCACGAGGGAGTCACAAGCCCATGGGGCGTGGCCTACCCCCCTGGTCGCATCGTGCGGGCTTGTGACCTCCTCGTGGGCCCAGCTGACGCAATTCCACCGCCATAAATTCCTATAAATTCAGAAACCCCCAAATAGAAACCTAGATCGGGAGTTCCGCCGCCGCAAGCCTATGTAGCCACCAAAAAACCAATCTGGAGCCCGTTCCGGCACCCTGCCGGAGGGGGAATCCATCTCCGGTGGCCATCTTCATCATCCCGGCGATCTCCATGACGTGGAGGGAGTAGTTCACCCTCGGGGCTGAGGGTATGTACAAGTAGCTATGTGTTTGATCTCTCTCTCTTGTGTTCTTGAGATGTCTTGATCTCGATGTACCGTGGGCTTTGCTACTATAGTTGGATCTTATGATGTTCTTCCCCCTCTCCCTTCTTGTAATCAATTGAGTTTCCCCTTTGAAGTTATCTTATCGGATTGGGTCTTTGAGAATACTTGATGTATGTCTTGCACGTGTCTATCTGATGTGATCAACTTGCGGGTTTGTGACAATTGGGAACCTATGCATATGGGTTGGCACACGTGGATTCATGTGAGTACTCGATGTATGTTTTGGTGATCAACTTGCGGGTTCGTGACATTGGGAACCTATGCATAGGGGTTGGCACACGTTTTGACTCTCTGGTAGAAACTTGGGGGCACTCTTTGAAGTTCTATGTGTTGGTTAAATAGATGATTCTGAGATTGTGTGATGCATACCATATAATCATGCCCACGGATACTTGAGGTGACAATGGAGTATCTAGGTGACATTAGAGTCTTGGTTGATATGTATCTTAAAGGTGTTATTCTAGTACGAACTCTTGAATAGATTGATCAGAAAGAATAACTTTATGGTGGTTTCGTACCCGACAATATTCTCTTCATTTTTTCTCCGCTATTAGTGACTTTGGAGTGACTCTTTGTTGCATGTTGAGGGCTAGTTATATGGTCCAATTATGTTATCATTGTTGAGAGAACTTCACTAGTGAAAGTATGAACCCTAGGCCTTGTTTCCACGCATTGCAATACCGTTCGCGCTCACTTTTGTTACTAGTTACCTTGCTGTTTTTGTAATTTCAGATTACAAAAACCTATATCTACCATCCTTATTGCACTTGTTTCACCATCTCTTCGCCGAACTAGTGCACCTATACAACTTACCATTGTATTGGGTGTGTTGGGGACACAAGAGACTCTTTGTTATTTGGTTGCAGGGTTGCTTGAGAGAGACCATCTTCATGCTACGCCTCCCACGGATTGATAAACCTTAGGTCACCCACTTGAGGAAAAAATGCTACTGTCCTACAAACCTCTGCACTTGGAGGCCCAACAACGTCTACAAGGAGAAGGTTGCATAGTAGACATCAGCCCCCTGTGGCACGTCTATCCTACCTCTTCCGCCCGTAAATCCAAAAAAATTCCAAAACTGTGCGAGAGATCAACGAAAATACTTTTCCGCCACCGCAAGCTTCTGTCTCCGCAAGATCCCATCTGGGGCACGTTCTGCCCTGCCGGAGGGGGATTCAGATACAGAGGGCTTCTTCATCAACACCATGACCTCTCCGATGATGCGTGAGTAGTTCACCATAGACCTTCGGGTCCATAGCTTGTAACTAGATGGCTTCTTCTCTCTCTTGGATCTTCAATACAAAGTTCTCCATGATCTTCATGGAGATCTATCCGATGTAATCTTCTTTGCGGTGTGTTCGTCGAGATCCGATGAATTGTGGATTTATGATCAGATTATCTATCAATGTTATTTGAGTTTCTTTTGATCTCTCTTATGCATGATTTCATATCCTTGTAATTCTCTTCGAGTTGTGGGTTTTGTTTGGCCAACTTGATCTATGATTCTTGCAATGGGAGAAGTGCTTGGTTTTGGGTTCATACCGTGTGGTGACCTCTCCCAGTGACAGAAGGGGCAGCGAGGCACGCATCGTGTTGTTTCCATCAAGGGTAAAAAGATGGGGTTTTCATCATTGGTTTGAGTTTATCCCTCTACATCATGTCATCTTGCTTAAGGCGTTACTCTGTTTGTCATGAACTCAATACACTAGATGCATGATGGATAGCGGTTGATGTGTGGAGTAATAGTAGTAGATGCAGAAAGTATCGGTCTACTTGTCTCGGACGTGATGCCTATATGCATGATCATTGCCTTAGATATCATCATGACTTTGCGCGGTTCTATCAATTGCTCGACAGTAATTTGTTCACCCATCGTAATATTTGCTATTTTGAGAGAAGCCTCTAGTGAACACTATGGCCCCCGGGTCTACTTCACACCATATTTTCAGCCTTACTCTTTTACTTCGTTGCACTTTCCGCCTTTAGATCTCATTTTGTAATCAATCTTGAAGGGATTGACAACCCCTTTATAGCGTTGGGTGCAAGCTCTTTTGTGTTTGCGCATGTACTCTGGACTTGACGCGATTCTCCTACTGGATTGATACCTTGGTTCTTAAACTTTGGGAAATACTTACTGCTCCTGTGCTGCATCACCCTTTCCTCTTCAAGGGAAAAACCAACGCAAGCTCAAGAGGCAACAGTGGCTATATCCATCATTTTTCTCATTGATATGTCGCCTGACCGACCAAACTTAAGATATAACTCTCGGTACCTGACACCTACCTTGAAGGCACAGACTGCTTGGTGCTCGGTAACATTCTCCACTGTGTGGTGGAGAGTGGTCCAGCGCTAGATGTAATCACTCAAGGACTCACTCGGCTTCTGTATGCAATGTTGTAACTCAGAAAGGCCGGCAGGGCGCTTGCAAGTGCCCTCGAAGGTCTTGATGAACACTCGGGCCAGATCTGCCCAACAGTATATCCTTGAGGGTGCCAGCTGATTCAGCCATTGATGACCCACAAGTGTAGGGGATCTATCGTAGCCTTTTCGATCAGTAAGAGTGTCGAACCCAACGAGGAGAAGAAGGTATTGACAAGTGATCTTAAGCAAGGAATAACTGCAAGTACTAAATGGTAACTTTTTATGGGTTTTCTAGTATAAGCAACACAGAAATAAATGCAAGTAAAGTAAATCGTGCTGAGGTGCATCAAGTGGCCCAATCCTTTTGAACACAAATGATAAGCTGAGGGACTAAACTTATAAAGACTAAGGCGTTCCTGAGGACACACGGGAGAGATAGTCTAGTGCTTTCGCCATACTATGTATAGTACTATGTTTTGTATTGATAACTGTTATGTGGGTGGATCTTAACTAGTGCACCATCTAGGCTAAGAAAAGTACACACTTATGATTAATCCCTCTTGCAAGCATCCACAAATACAAGAGAGAAATTAAGGCAAAGCCTAACTGTCGTGGTTTTTTCACGGCAGATGTCCTTGTGAAAGGACTTAGTACTGGAGCCATCGCACCTTGGTGGCGACTCAAAGGGGTTAAGCGGGAGAGACACGGCGATTTACCCAGGTTCGGCCCCTCGAGAAGAGGTAATAGCCTACGTCCTGCTTTGTGTGTATTGATGTGGATTCGATTACAAGGGAGGCGTAACTCGCCCTAACCTAGCACTCGATGATTTCTAACCTACCTCTCCCCCTCCAGACTCGCCTTTATATATAGGTCGAAGCCTTAGGGTTTACAAGAGTCCCAGCCGTTTTACAACTCGTGACCACCGCGGCCTCTAAGTCGCCGTCTTGCCGAACCCAGAGTCCTTCCACAAGTCATAACCATCTTGCGACCACAAACCGCCCGGACAGAGGCCCAACTAGCCTTAAAGAACGAATCGCCTTAACAGTGACTCGGCCCATATTTGGCGGGTCATAACTGCAGGCAATATCCCCAACATTAGGCCCCAAATTGACTTGAATCTTCTTGCCAATACCTTCATTTTAGTCGAAGGCGATTCACTCTTCTGTGTTCCTCCTTGCACCAGAAATCTCAACTCGCCAATTGGTGCCGGAAAAGTCTCCGAGCCGCCAACGCATTTCGCATCAGTATTCTCCTTAGCCCTCGATTTTCGGGAACTCCAACACAATCTCAACGGATCTTTTGGGCGCATCATTATCCCAAAAATTTCGGATGTCATCATGGCGAATTTTGTCTTTCTCAACGGTTCCCGCTCACGGCACCTCGATCCCCGCGCCCATCCTTATAAATAGGCGGAAAGGACAGGGCTGACACCGTCCACCTACCAGTCCCGTCGATTTCTCCACCATCATCACAGCGAGGAAAAGACGCTCCGCATCCCGAAACTCCGCCACCGGCCGCAACCTCTGTCTTCGTCCGAAGAACTCCGGTGCCGCCCGCAAGCCGTCGCCGTCCGAGAAGCTCCGGCGCCGCCCGCAAACCGTCGCCGTTCGTGGGGCTCCGGCGCCACCTGCAAGCCGCTGCCGTTCGAAGAGCTCCGGCGACGCCTGCAAGTTGCTGCCGTTCGAAGAGCTCCGGCGCCGTTCAAGGGACTCCAGCGCCGCCCGCACGTCGCCGCCGTCGCCAGGCTCCATCGTCACCAACCTTCTTCGACCAAGATCTTCAGGTTAGGCCACTGCTTCCTTCTCTAAGGGTAGATTTAGTTCTTGTTCTCGCCACCGCCATTGCCATAGCTTCGAAGTTCTATGTTCGTCATCATTCTAGCTGTCGAACCGATTAGTTCGAGCGCCATTAGGGCACCCAGTGTTTCGGACAATGCTATCCATCCGTGCCCTTGCGGATTTTCGCAACAGACTAGTCCTTTTGAACATGAGGCACCATCCTGATCACACACCGCTCATGTTTTAGCCATGTCCGTAAGCTGTTATATCTGTTGGGTAGATCCATTCCTCTTTCACTGTTCGCAAAAAACTGTTTGGAAACCTCGTTCTTCCCTTAGTGTTTCGGGAAGAATATACGCTACCACCCATAGTAGCATCGCTTCTGAAAATAGCCCTGCTCCAATAGGTCGCCATATCAATCCAAACCCGACCTCCCAATTCGGCGGGTTAAACAGACGCTAGTTCCGACTTACATAATAAATGCTCGAGACACGTAATACCATTTCCTTGCCTATTTGTAGCATGGGTGCCGTTTTCAAGAGTGATTGGCTTCCCACCAAAGTTGATGATGCTGTTTTGGCGAATTACGTGAAAGCGGGCTCCTTGGATCCTCAAGACGTCATTGGATGGCGCTCCGGGTTAGGAGAAGACCTACCCAACCCTAAGGAAGGAGAGATAGTAGTGTTTGTGGAACACTTAGAACGGGGTTTTAAACCGCCCGGATCTAAATTCCTTAGAGACGCCCTGACTTTTATGAACGTCCGACTCCAGGATTTGGGACCCAATTCCATAAGCAACCTGAGTCAATTCCAAGTCCTTTGCGAAGCTTATTTGCGGATTGAGCCTTCCGTCCCTCTGTTCTGGTACTTCTTCCACCTGAATCGCCAGACGGAATTCCACAACGGCCCCAGTTTGGAACTCGGCGGGGTCAATGTCCAGCGTCGCCGGGACAGTCCGTTCCCTGCGCTCACTATGCCTAGCCATCCCAAGGGCTGGGGTGAATCTTGGTTCTACTGCAAGGAAACATCCCCCGCCGGCGAAAACAAACTTCAGGGTTACAGGCCAAGCTGCCTCCCAGTCAACTTCAAGCTCCCTGACAAGCTCACCGAGGAAGAAGAGTCGGAGTTCGTCCCAATTCTGTCCGAACTGAGATCTTTGACGAATAACGGTCTCACCAGGGTTGACTTGATTCGCTGCTGGGTCGAATGGCGGATCCTTCCTCTGAGCCGCCGAGACGGCCTGATGTGCGATTTTGACGGTACCCTGGATCATCCCCAATGCTACTTCCATACAGCGTTGACGGAAAAAGACATAGTCACCATCATCAGGAAGCTGACCGGTGAACCTGCAGCGAAATGCGGCCAAATGGGCCTTAAGCCCTTCTGCAAGATCAACCCGGCACCCAAGGTAACCAAAGCTAACTCGCCCTCAATTTTTACTTCATCTGGTTTACGGTCATCATGACTTCATGCCATATCCCCTTCCAGAAAGGTGACAAGTTCTGGTCTACAAGACCTAAGAAACAAGCCATGAAGAGTGCTAAGCCGCCTTCCAAGAAAAACAAAGGCAAAGGAAAATCGGCCGCGGCCGAGCCATCTGAAGTCGACGAATCTCAAGCCGGCGACGCACTCTCACAGGTACCAATCCGTCCTTATCTTCACTCGCCATTCATCACCTTTTATCTTTTACTTATCTCTCGCTCCTTTCATAACAGAATGAAGGTAACGAGAGCCAGGAAGACTCTGTCGAGGTAATTTCCGTCTCTTCCGATTCATCTCCTTCTCCACCTAAGCCGGCCCGGCGAATATGTGGAAAAGTACCTCTCTCACATCCAAATGCCCATTTGGACCCAAATTTCTTACTGAAGAAAATGCAGCACGCCTCAAAACGGAAAACGCGAAGTCATTCCGGCGACCTGACACCTGGCTTGCCAACAAGGAACAAAAGAAAACCAAGCGAGGTACCTCCTTTTCTTATGTGAACTACCATTGTTTGTGCTGCTCTGGATCACAGTCCTAACCCGCCAGTATTATCGATGTATCAACTCTGCAGGATTCTCCCCCCACTTCTGGCGACTCAGTGATGTCGACCCTTCCACCAATGATCCGAGTCCCGGGGTAAGTTCCTTGTCCTGATCCTTGAGAATGATACTCTTTTATGTATATATTTTTTAACACGCCTATTTCTTTCATTAGGGCGCAAGCCAAAAAGAGGAAGACCAGTGGATCAAACCCTGACGCCACTCCTGAACCTCCAAAGAAAACTGCTCCGACTCAAGAGGATCCGGGTCAAAACGAGCCGACGATGCAAGCAAACCCTCCTGAGTCGCCCAAAGGATCAACGGATGTCCCTAGATCACCGGTCGTAATGGCGACAGCTGATGACCCAGATGTTGTGGTCATTACTGGTTTTGGTTTCTCCAAGCTGGCAAAGACAATCCTCTCCAAACATACAGCAACCCCTTCGCCACCAGTTCTCGAGTCTGGGCCTTCCAAGGCGAAACTTTCTGACTATGCAGGTCTGGAGTTTAAAGAACTCTGTTCGGGCTTCGCAAGTCGCCTGGAAGCGAGTTACGAGATGGAAAAGAATCTGCTGAAGATGTTAAATAACAAGCATGAGGTAAAAATTTATATTTCATATTATCCTCAGCAACCCCCAAGGGCCGGGTCATCAGTAAAATGATGAGCCGGGTCTTTTAAAAGCTTCGCAACCAATAACCCCCAAGGGCCGTGTCATCAGTAAAATGATGAGCCGGGTCTTTTAAAAGCTTCGCAACCAATAACCCCCAAGGGCCGAGTCATCCGTAAAATGATGAACCGGGTCTTTTAAAAGCTTCGCGACCAGTAACCCCCAAGGGCCGGGTCATCCGTAAAATGATGAACCGGGTCTTTTAAAAGCTTCGCGACCAGTAACCCCCAAGGGCCGGGTCATCAGTAAAATGATGAGCCGGGTCTTGATCTCTGTATAATTTTCCTTGAAAAATTATACATTAGCCCCCAAGTGTCAGGGGTATTGCCTTGCAATAATTCTGAGACTTGTCTCTGTTTTTAAATTTTGAACAGGAAAGCGTTGCCCAGACCGAACTGGCCCTGGGCGACTTAAAGAGAAACTTGGCTGACCAACAAGATGCCCGAGCTCAGTCGGAAGACAAATATAACCTGGCTCTGGTTGAACTGGAAAAACTCAAAGCCGAGTTAGAAAGAACTCAGGCTGACCACAGTGCGGTTTTGACGAGAGCCGAAAAAGCAGAAGCAAAGCTGGCAACTGTGCAGCAGGAGCTATCCGGCTTAAAGCGCCATATTTCCAACATGACTCAAGCCATCTTTGGTAAGCTTTACCTAACTCGCCAATCTTATCCTCTTCCTGCGGCAAAATTCCTCAATGTTTTAACTTACCGGCTTTTTAATCACAGGCTCGAGAGTCGCCAATCTGCAAGATGACAGCGTGTTGATGCTGAAGGCGATCTATACGCTGACGGAACAACTGTACACAGGCAGTGTGCTGACCGTCAAGGCTGTGATTGGTGCAAAGGAGCCCATAACTTCTATCAAGAAGGTGCTTGGATATCTGTCCACGCTGCCTCCCCAGATCGGCGAGTTAACCCGATCAGCCGCTCGGAAGGGTGTCCTGACGGCTCTGAGTCGCTGCCTGGCGTATGCCCCAGAAATCAATTTGGAAGAAGTAGCTGCCGGCTTCCCTCAGCTTAAAGATGACGGCTCGGAGTTCGTGGAGGAAGACTACTAGAAGGTTGTCAAGGACTCTCGAATGGCCGCGACTCAACTTGCCGCCAGCCTTGACTTGACAAAATATCAGGCGGCTTATGATGACAAGAATAAGAAAATCAGCCCGCCAACCTTCGTGGTGACCAACCTTATCCCTCGGCGACCCAAGAATCCCTTTGACTGGGAAACGGACCTGGCATCAATCTTGACTGATGAAGACGATTTCGCCTCTTTGTCCAGATGCAATTGGGTCTTGGGCGATTTACAAATCGAAGCTGGTCAGAGCTCACGCCAGAACTTAGCGGAATAGGTTTTCCTTGAATTTGGCCCAAGAGCCATGTAATAGTCAGTACTATCCTTTGATGACATCTTCTGCAAAAAACCCTTATACCGTTTTTGAGGCGGTTTAAAATATTTGGTTAACCTTTATTAGAATCGCCTGAAATGCTCAACCCGCCAAGGATGAAAACCTTGAGCACATTATCTGTGAAAATAAAAGAATCACAAACAGTTTCAATGAGTAAGCAGTGAGGGAAAAAAAATTCCAAAGTCAAATCATAACACGAGCAATTTTGTTGGCTCATATGATCGCGACAGGGGGAGGCGAGTCAAAAAGCTCGTGCACCCACCCTTAATGCAGGTTTCGTCGGCTCATACGGTCGCGACAGGGGGAGGCGAGTCAGAAAGCTCGTGCACCCACCCTTAATGCAGGTTTTGTCGGCTCATACGGTCGCGACAGGGGGAGGCGAGTCAGAAAGCTCGTGCACCCACCCTTAATGCAGGTTTCGTCGGCTCATACGGTCGCGACAGGGGGAGGCGAGTCAGAAAGCTCGTGCACCCACCCTTAATGCAGGTTTCGTCGGCTCATATGGTCGCGACAGGGGGAGGCGAGTCAGAAAGCTCGTGCACCCACCCTTAATGCAGGTTTCGTCGGCTCATACGGTCGCGACAGGGGGAGGCGAGTCAGAAAGCTCGTGCACCCACCCTTAATGCAGGTTTTGTCAGCTCATACGGTCGCGACAGGGGGAGGCGAGTCAGAAAGCTCGTGCACCCGCCCTTAATGGAGGTTTCGTCGGCTCATACGGTCGCGACAGGGGGAGGCGAGTCAGAAAGCTCGTGCACCCACCCTTAATGCAGGTTTCGTCGGCTCATACGGTCGCGACAGGGGGAGGCGAGTCAGAAAGCTCGTGCACCCACCCTTAATGCAGGTTTCGTCGGCTCATACGGTCGCGACAGGGGGAGGCGAGTCAGAAAGCTCGTGCACCCACCCTTAATGCAGGTTTCGTCGGCTCATAAGGTCGCGACAGGGGGAGGCGAGTCAGAAAGCTCGTGCACCCACCCTTAATGCAGGTTTCGTCGGCTCATACGGTCGCGACAGGGGGAGGCGAGTCAGAAAGCTCGTGCACCCACCCTTAATGCATGTTCTGTCGGCTCATAAGGTCGCAACAGGATATCATGAAATTGCTTTTCCTTTAAAGAAGAAGCCCCCCGAGTCAGGGAAACATTATATTATTCCATAAGAAAAATTGAAAAACTTACAAAGCATGGAGTTTTAAGAACTCAAGTGTAATAAGTTCGCAAATGGGCAATATTCCAAGGGCGAGCTGACTCAGCCCCCGTAGTTGGTCGGTCGGACCGAAGATCCATCAAGTAGTAAGAACCATTGCGGAGGTTCTTGCTGACAACAAAAGGTCCCTCCCAAGGGGGCGAAAGTTTGTGCATGCCTGTCCGATCTAGTATTAGTCGAAGCACCAAATCGCCTTCCTGGAAGGTACGACTCTTCACCCGGCAACTATGATAACGCCGCAGATCTTGCTGATAGATCGCCGAACGAGCCGCTGCTAAGTCACGTGCTTCTTCCAAGGCGTCCAAAGAGTCCTGACGCGCCAGTTCGTTGTCCTGCTCCACATATGCGGCGACTCTAAGAGAATCATGCCTTATGTCAGTAGGGAGAACGGCCTCTGCACCATAGACCAAGAAGAAAGGGGTGAACCCCGTGGACCGATTTGGGGTGGTTCGGATGCTCCATAATACCGAAGGTAACTCCTCCACCCAACATCCTGGAGTTCTTTCCAGGGGAACTATGAGCCGAGGTTTGATCCCTCGTAAAACTTCCTGATTCGCCCGCTCGGCCTGTCCGTTTGACTGCGGGTGAGCAACCGCAGAGATATCAAGCCGGATATGTTCACGGCGACAGAAATCCAGCATTGCTCCTTGGGACAGGTTAGTACCATTGTCTGTGATGATACTGTGCGGATATCCAAATCGGAAAACCAGCTTCTTCAGAAATTTTACCGCAGTCTCCGCGTCGCAAGCCCCAACTGGCTCCGCCTCAATCCACTTAGTGATTTATCAACCGCCACCAATAAGTGAGTTTTTTTGTTGGAGGACATCTTAAAGGGACCGACCATGTCCAGCCCCCAAACCGCGAAAGGCCAAGTAATGGGGATCATCCTCAATTCTTGAGCCGGCACATGAGCCTGTCTCCCATAGCGTTGGCACCCCTCACACCGCCGTACTATATCTTCTGCATCTGCGTGAGCCGTCAACCAGAAGAAACCGTGTCGAAAGGCTTTTGACACCAAAGAACGTGACCCGGTGTGATGTCCGCAATCTCCAGAATGGATATCATTAAGGATCGTGCATCCTTCCTCGGAGGAGACGCACCGCTGAAAGACCCCTGAAGCACTTCGTTTATATAGCTCGCCATTAATGACGACCATGGACTTGCTACGCCGAACAATCTGGCGAGCCAAGACTTCGTCAGTGGGTAACTCGCCACGGGCAAGGTAAGCTAGATAAGGAAGATCCCAATCAGGAGCGATGTGGAGAGCCGCCACAAGCTGAGACTCGGGATCTGGAATCGCCAATTCCTCCTCCGTGGGTACAGTCACGGATGGTTTATGCAAGATATCCAAGAAGACATCAAGGGGAACCGGTTTTCTCTGTGAGCCGAGTCGGGAGAGGGCATCAGCTGCTTCATTGAGTCGCCGATCAACATGATCAACCTGGTATCCATGAAAATAGCCCGCCACGTCAGATACGGCTCGTCTGTAAGCCGCCATCATAGGATCTCGAGAATCCCAAGTGCCCGAAACCTGTTGCGCCACCAGATCTGAGTCCCCAAAACATCTGACTCGGGTTAGGTTCATCTCTTTTGCTAGCCGCAAACCGTGGAGCAGAGCTTCATACTCTGCCGCATTATTTGTACAAGGGAACATGAGCCGGAGGACGTAGCAGAGCTTATCTCCTTGGGGGGATATCAACACCACACCAGCCCCCGAGCCCTCCAACTGCCTGGATCCATCAAAATAAATAGTCCAATAGGTAAGGTCGGGGCGATCTTCTGGAGCCTGAAGCTCCGTCCAATCATTGACGAAATCAACCAGCGCCTGGGACTTGATGGCCGTGCGGGGGGTATACTGAATGTGATGTGACCCAAGTTCTATTGCCCATTTGGCGATTCGCCCTGTCGCCTCGCGGTTTTGGATGACATCGCCGAGGGGCGCGGAACTGACCACAGTGATTGGGTGTTCTTGGAAATAGTGTTTAAGCTTCCGACTCGCCATGAACACCCCGTAGACCAGTTTTTGCCAATGGGGGTATCGTTGTTTGGAGAGAGTTAATACCTCACTAATAAAGTACACCGGGCGTTGTACCAGGTATTCCTTTCCTTCCTCCTTTCTTTCGACGACCACGGCCACGCTGACCGCTTTGGAATTCGCGGCGATATACAGGAGCATGGGTTCCTTTTCAGTCGTGGCCGCCAGGACCGGCGGGTTAACCAGCTGACGTTTCAAGGCCTGAAATGCTTCGTCAGCTTCCTCTGTCCACACGAATCGGTCAGAGTTCCTCAACAATTGATAGAGCGGAATCGCCTTTTCCCCGAGGCGGCTTACAAAACGACTGAGAGCCGCGATACGACCCGCCAATCGCTGGACTTGGTTAACGTTCGTCGGCTTGCCGAGGGAGGCAACCGCTTCAATTTTGTCCGGGTTAGCCTCGATCCCGCGCTCCGATACCAAGAAACCCAGTAGTTTTCCCGCAGGTACGCCGAAAACGCACTTGGTAGGATTTAGCTTCATCTGATATACCCGTAAATTATCAAAGGTTTGCTTGAGGTCTTCCAGAAGTGTCTCCTCCCGGCGGGTCTTGATAACAATGTCGTCAACATAAGCATGGACGTTGCGGCCAATTTGGCTGTGGAGACAATTCTGGATGCAACGTTGGTAAGTCGCCCCTGCGCTTTTGAGCCCGAACGGCATGGACACATAGCAAAAGGCCCCGAAGGGAGTTATGAAGGCAGTCTTTTCTTGATCTTCCACAACCATTTTGATCTGATGATAACCTGAGTAAGCGTCCAAAAAGCACAATCGTTCGCATCCCGCCACCGAGTCAATGATTTGGTCGATGCGGGGAAGAGCGAAAGGATCCTTGGGGCAAGCTCTGTTGAGGTCCGTATAGTCAATGCACATATGGAAGGTGCCATTCTTCTTGAGTACTAACACCAGGTTAGCTAGCCATTTGGGGTGAAAGACTTCCACGATGAACCCGGCGGCTAAAAGACGGGCGACTTCCTCTCCAATCGCCTTCCGTCGCTCCTCATTAAACCGGCGGAGGTATTGTTGAACAGGTTTGCATTTTGGGTCAATATTAAGATGGTGCTCAGCGAATTCTCTCGGTACACCCGGCATGTCAGAGGGTTTCCATGCGAAGATGTCCCGATTCTCATGGATGAATTCGATGAGCGCGCTTTCCTATTTGGGGTCCAGACCCGTCCCAATGGTAAACTGCTTGGATGAATCGCCAGGGACGAAGTCGACTGTCTTCGTGTCATCCGTTGGTTTGAACTTGAGGGGCGACTCGGAGTCTGTAGTCGGTTTCTTGAGTGGTGTCATGTCCGCCGGGTCAACATTGGCCCGGTGGTTTTTGAGCTCTTCCGCCGCGCAGGCGACTTCCGCGTAGGCTGCGTCTCCTTCCTCACACTCTTTTGCAATCCTTCTATCTCCGTCGACCGTGATGGGCCCTTTAGGGCCAGGCATTTTGAGCTTGAGGTAGACGTAGCATGGGCGGGCCATGAAGCGAGCGTAAGCCGGTCGTCCGAACAGCGCATGGTACGGGCTTTTTAATTTGACCACCTCGAAGACCAAAGACTCCGACCTGTAGTTCTGTGCCGTTCCAAACGCTACTGAGAACTTGACTCGGCCAATCGGATAAGCGGATTTGCCCGGGACGATGCCGTGGAAAACTGTGGTTGAAGGCATCAAGTCTTTCTCTAATAGGTTCATCCTCCGGAAGGTGTCGAAGTATAGGATATTAATGTTGCTGCCGCCATCCATCAGTACTTTCGATAGAGTGTAACCCGCCACTTGGGGAGCCACGACCAAGGCCAGGTCGCCCGGGTTATCTATCCTCGGTGGGTGATCCTCTCTGCTCCATGTTATGGTCTGTTCGGACCAGTGGAGATATCTGGGAACTGCCGGCTCAATTACGCTGTACGCCCGGTGATTTACCTTTTTATCACGTCTGCAAGCATTAGTGGTGAAAACATGATATTGCCCATTACTTAGCTGTTTAGGATTGTTGCGGAAGCCCCCATGGTCATCCTGGTCCTGCGGAGCCCCCTGCGGGGGTTGCTGCTGGAAGACTCCCGGCGGGTTGTACCGCCGGTGGTGGTGCACCGGGTATTGGCCGCCGCCTGGCTGCGGACCCCCCTGAGCCTCCTGTTTGGGAAAACCGCCGAAGGGGTTGTGCCTTTGGTTAGGCGCGGCGAGTTGGTCTTGCCGACGGTTCGGGTCTTCGCTCTGGCTCTTCTTGATTGCCTCGGCCCGAAACTCCCGCATCATGAAGCAGTTCTCCCAGGAGTGATCCGCCGGGCCATCGGCCGTGGCGTGGTGCGGGCAAGGACCTTTGAGTAATTCTTCGTAGTTGCACGGTCTTTTCCCACTGAAGCCTCGATTCTTCTTTTTGCCGTCGTTGGCGTTGGTGTTGGCAACCAGATCCGAGGGCTCGTCATGCGGCCTACGTTTGCCGTTGGTCCCCTGGTTATGACGGTTGCGACCCTGGAGGCGGGCATGCTTATTCGTTGAATCGCCCTTCTTGGTCGAGCTACCCTTGCCGTCCTCGCCGGGATCCTTGGTATCGTCGGCTTCGGCGTACCTAGTGAGGGTATCCATCAGCTCGCCCATATCCTGAACTTTCCGTTTGAGTCGCCCCAGCTTCTGGACCAGCGGTTCGTAGTGGCAGTTGTGCTCGAGGATAAGCACGGCTTGCGCCGCCGTGATGCCATCCGATGAATGGATAATTTCCGCGACTCGCCGCGACCAATGATGCGCCGACTCATCCGGGCGTTGCACGCAGTGTTGCAAGTCGACGATTGTCATCGGTCGTTTACAGGTTCCCCGGAAGTTTTTGATAAAACGCTCCTTTAACTCGGCCCAGGACTGTATAGAGTTGGGGGGTAAATTTTTCAACCAAGTGTGTGCCGATCCCTCGAGCATCATGGTGAAATATCTGGCGCAAACCGCCTCGTTTACGTCGAGCATGTCCATGGCGATCTCATAGCCCTCGATCCAAGACGTCGGTTCGAGATCTGGGGTGTAATTCGGCACCTTTCTTGGTCCTTTGAAGTCCTTGGGCATTCTTTCGTTTCGGAGGGCCAGGGATAAGCAGGGCACCCCGACTCGCCCTCCGGTCCCCACGGGAGGAGTCTGAGCCTCCTGAGTGTTGGGTGGACCTCTGCCCGGCAGGTCCCGCTCGGGCGGGTTATCCAGCAGGGGGTGTCGTGGGGCGCTGTTTACGGCCGGCTGATCCTCCGGCCAACCCCTGGTATAGCTCGCCTGGGGGGTGGAGTGCAATCGCTCGGGGCTGTGTGAGAATTGCGCGTTTTGTACCACCGTTGTTTTCAACATCTCGATGGCGTTCCTTGCTTCGATCTCAGCTGGGGTGTTGCCGTGGATCGGGAGAGACTCCAGATGGCGAGTTGCGGCGAGCACGTTATCCACCGGGTTAGAGAAGTGGCCTCGGGGGGTGCGGAACCGAGGGATTTGACCCTCAGTCGGCTGAATCGGCGGGTTAGCAGGGCGGCCCATCCCTCCTGCTGGAGCGGCTCCCATCCCGGGCGTCTGGGGCGTGTCGAACAGGCGAGTCAGATTGAGATCATGGGGTAGGCGTCCTTGGTGCCTCCGCTGATGGACAGCATCGGATGCGCGCTGCTGTCTTTCGAGCCGCCAATTGTCGGTGCTCAACCGCATCCTTTCGGTCGTAATCTGGGCCTGTCGAGTTTCCATCCTGGCGGACTCCGTCTCAGCATCCTGATGGGCCTTTGCCACCGCCTCCCTTAGTTTTGCTATTTCCGCATTTATCTCTCCTTGGTTCTCCGGCGTGAGGGGGGTTGACATCAGCCTCGTGATTTCCGCCGCTAAATCCACTAGGACTGCTGACGCACTTCTGGACGTCCCGCCAGTTCCATCGCCCCTGGCGGGGTTCGGGGCGGGTTGAGTCACCCCAGCCATGTAGATGGCGATCTGGCAGCGGGTTCGATCGAGGATTTCCGGATCCATAGCCAATGACAAGCCCCCAAGACCGTCTCCGTGGAGGGACTGGATGGAATTGGACTCGCCCATGGATGACTCGTCGTCAGAGTTGACGGCGGTGACCTCCTGAGCCGCCGCGCGCTCTGGTTCCTCCGATCCCTGTATGAAGCCCACAAAGACCGGGCGGGTCAGATTCCGGGTTATGATTTGGCGAACGTACCTGGCCGGCTCGACGATGTCGGAGGAGGTGTCTGGCTCAGGGGCGGGTGACCCGATCATGCCGACGAAGACGTTGATCTTGCCGAAGGGGACCCTGTAGCCTGATTCGAGAGAATTTGCTTCAGGTCCCCATCGCCTGTTGTCGATGTAGGCTATGCCGCGCCGGCTCCAAGTCATGAGCGCCGCCGCATAACTCCCAGCCCCTGGTAGGGCTCCCTTTGAGAACTCAACTCCACCGTGCGCAGGCCCCACGGTGGGCGCCAACTGTCGTGGTTTTTTCACGGCAGATGTCCTCGTGAAAGGACTTAGTACTGGAGCCATCGCACCTTGGTGGCGACTCAAAGGGGTTAAGCGGGAGAGACACGGCGATTTACCCAGGTTCGGCCCCTCGAGAAGAGGTAATAGCCTACGTCCTGCTTTGTGTGTATTGATGTGGATTCGATTACAAGGGAGGCGTAACTCGCCCTAACCTAGCACTCGATGATTTCTAACCTACCTCTCCCCCTCCAGACTCGCCTTTATATATAGGTCGAAGCCTTAGGGTTTACAAGAGTCCCAGCCGGTTTACAACTCGTGACCACCGCGGCCTCTAAGTCGCCGTCTTGCCGAACCCAGAGTCCTTCCACAAGTCATAACCATCTTGCGACCACAAACCGCCCGGACAGAGGCCCAACTAGCCTTAAATAACGAATCGCCTTAACAGTGACCCGGCCCATATTTGGCGGGTCATAACTGCAGGCAATATCCCCAACACTAACCATAACTATAAGCTTTAGGATCCAATACTCCCTCATGCAAAAGTATGCGAACTGGGGTTCAGGTTTCTGTCACTCCGGCAACCCACCATAAGCAAATCTTTATACACGATGCATTCCCCTAGGTCCTTAAAAAGGCGATGTGTTATGTAGTCGATGTTCACATAACACCACTAGAAGAATAACACCATAACTTAAATATCAATCAACACATATTACTTCAACATCATATGACTACTAGCATCTAGACTTTTCCCATGTCCTCAAGAACTAGTGGAACTACTCACAAGACATAAAAGAGATCATGATCAGAGGTGGTGAAAATATGATTAACAATCTGGTCATGACAATAATTCTCCAACAAAACTCAATAGCATTCACCACAAAAGAGTAATCAACACCGTAGAGTAGAGGGGATGAATAGTGCAAGGTACAACTCCGATTGCAATGGTGAAGTAGATGGGATGAAGATGGAGATGGTGCTGGTGTTGGTGATGGTGGCGATGATGATCTCGATGATGCCCGTGACGATGGTGATGACGATGGTGATGACGATGATGATGATCTCCCCTTTCGGGAGGAGTTCTCCACTGCGGAATCTGCCCGCCGAAAAGGTCTTTTCTTATAAGTAGGTTTCCGTCACGGAGCGACGGCGGAATCGCGAAAACTCTTCTATCACCAGAACTTTTAGGTCAGGAGGAACATATAGCCCAAAGGAGAGCACCGGAGGCGGGGTCCATCACTCAGGCGGCCTCCTGGCACGGCCTAGGGGGCGCCAGCAGGTCGCCTGGGTGACGTGTGGCCCCCCTCCGGCCCTTCTTTGGCCTATCTTCAGGACCTATTCGGAAACTTCTTCCCTCAAAATTTCAACGCAATTAGAGATGTTCTGATATTGCAACTCTTCATGCTATTTTCTCTACTGAATCCTACGTCTGTTGTTTCGGCACCAAAAAGTTGTAAACTGTGAAAAATAAGCCAAAACACTATAAGTACATCATCATAAAGTGAAATATATCAATGAATAGAGACAAATTATGATACAAAATAGTGATGCATTTTGAACATATCAACTCCCCCAAGCTTAGACCTCGCTTGTCCCCAAGCGAATACTGAGCTCGGTAAACCTGTCCACAAGTTTAAAGAGTGAAGTGTCGATAAATAAGAATACAGACAAGAAACATCATAATTTCTCTACTAAACTCAACCATCCTCAAGAGCAATATCAATTACAATCAAAAGTAGAGCTAAGAAAACTCATCAAACCATGGCAAACACGTCCTTGGTCAGAGAGCAACTAATAACTTTTAACTTTTGCTCTTCTTCTTATATTTTGATGAGATCAATTGAAGCTTTTTGAAAGAACATGTTATTAGTCAAGAAGTGAAAATGCTAACACAAAGTAAGATGTTTGCTTTAGCTAGGCTTTAACAAACAACTTACTTATCTTAATGATAACATCAACAAAGGTGTGATATGACAACTCTTATTGAAACAATATAAATGCATGCATCTTTGTCAACATAAGGTGTCCACTCTTTTTAGGATAGAAAGACGTGGGTTTACTGACTCAACATCAAAGTAAAAGATTGGCCCTTCGCAGAGGGAAGTAGGGAAAACTCATGTGCTAGAGCTTTTTAGAGATTTTGAAATCGACAAGATTGTAAAACAAGCTTTTGAGAGGTGCATGATTTTTCAACGAATGCTAGTAGATAGCCCAGTACTTCTCATGCTGGACAAGTTTTGAGGAACGACTCCCAAAGTGGGGACGATCACATCCCCTTAATATCCTTTGTTTATCACTACCAAAGTTTTTTGATTTCTCATCAACAAAGGGTGAAGGAGGTTTTGTTTGTTGTTATTACCTTTTACGAGCCGGGCGCGCTCATGCCAGTCCCTTCTCGTATTAGGGGTTCGCAGATCACATGCAAACCCAACATAAAACTTGTCCAGTATGAGAAGATCATGAATTATCTACCACTTTATAATGAGCTAAAATAGAGGCACAAAACAGGGAGTAATATTTGAAGGTTTAAAAATAGCACATGAGTAATATACTTTAGGAGTGGCGGTGAAATACCACGTATAGGGAGATATGGTGGACTCTTGGGAAGGTTGAGGTTTGAGGGTATGGATGCACAAGCGGTATTCCCACTTAGTGCAAGGGTTGGCTAGCAAAGGCTTTTAGGAGCAGACAAATAATGTTGACTTGGATGCAAAATAATATAAAGTTTAACATAAAGAATTGGCATAAAACATCAAGTTGTCTTCCTTGTCAGCATAACACTTCAAGCATAAGAACATAAAGGTTTTGGCTATGTCGCTACTAGAAAACTCATGCTTGTTGTTATGACCAATGCTATATTTGCCAAGATTAAATAAAGTTTTCAAAGCCATGCCTGAGGTGTAATATCAATACTACCATAAGAATCAACATATAAGATCGATTGCATGAAGATAATACCAAGTGCAGCAAAGAAACCAATAGACTTATCATTAATATTCCATCATAGACACTGCACGCTCACGGATACAAACTCTCCACAGAGGAGTGATATACCTCAATGCAAACACCTATTTCATAAGATAACTTCCCTAGACATGATACGGCACTAAACTTGACCATAAAAGGTAAAAGATAAAATAAAGATACCGGGCAGTCCCCCAAGCTTGGAACAAGCTAAGGGAATGCCATTACCCATGAAGACTTCACTCTTCATCCTTGTTCTTGTCGTTCTTCAAGTCTGCTATTATGCGCCGAAGGGTTTTGTTTTCAGCTTCCAATATGGCCACCTGTACTTTAAGCACACGAAAGTCTTCACAGAATTGGTTAGTGATTCTATAACCTTCGGATCTAGTAGATGACACAGGTGGAGCTCCTGGTGGAGGAGCAGTTTCTGGAAGGTTCAGGGAAAGGTCATGTTGAGGGTTAATAAACCCTACGAGGATGGGGTTGTTGGAGCTGGATCCTCGTGATCAAGGATCCCCTTCTTGCTGGGTGGTGACCGTCCTCACTTCCTCTCTCACGAAGCACTCCATCTCCGCTTGTCTTGCAGCTATCTCTTCATTGTTAGCCCATACGGTGACCTTCCCTTGGTTGATATCTTGCTGGACATGACGGAGACGAGGACCTGTGTAGTCTTCCCCGCTTAGGTCACAAGAAGACATCTTTAACAATAGCTTCTTAGCCTGGCAGAAAAAGATCGAAAGAGAAAACGCACAGTATCGCAAGATACAAAGATGGGACGATCCGGGAAAATATATAGGAAAAATTTCTGCACCAAAAGGAAGGTAACAAGCTAAAGTGGATTCGGAGACGGACTCCGGGTGGTCCAGGCGGCCTCCTGGCGGGGCCAACCCGCGCCAGTAGGTCGCCTGGGTGACTTGGAGCTCCTCTCCGGCTCTGCTTCGACTCAGAATTTTCCTAATTTTGCAAAAACACATAATACATAACTTTTATTGATGTTCGCGAAGTTTCCTTACAGTATTTCATACCTTCTCTTATTCTGCTTCTGCCGGTGTCTGATACAGTGTTGCAATATGTTCTTCATGAGTGGCTAACTCTATCACATCCACCTCTACATTGATGGGGTCTCCATCCATGTAATGCTTGAGTCTTTTCCCATTCACGACATGTGGTTTTGTGCCTTCAAAATTATTAATATTGATTGCACCGGAGCAGTAGACTTCTTCGATATGGTACGGTCCTTTCCACTTGGAAAGTAATTTACCTGGAGAAAACCTGAAATGGGATCTATACAACAAAACTTTGTCACCAACATTAAATTCACGTTTCAAAATTCTCTTGTCATGCCACTTCTTTACCTTTTCTTTGAACATTTTTGCGCTCTCGTAAGCTTCACTTCTACACTCATCTAGAGAAGTCAAGTTCATTAGACGCTTTTCACCAGCAAGCTTTGGATCAACATTAAGTTCTCTAATAGCCCAAAAAGCTTTGTGCTCTAACTCTAGAGGTAGATGGCATGCCTTGCCATAAACCATCTTATACGGAGACATCCCCATGGGATTTTTGTAAGCAGTTCTATACGCCCACAAGGCATCTCCTAGCTTATTGGACCAGTCCTTTCTAGAACTGTTCACTGTCTTTTGCAAGATCAACTTGATCTCTCTATTTGCGAGCTCAACCTGCCCACTTGTTTGCGGGTGGTAAGGTGAAGCAATTCTATGTTTAACATCATATTTGTCTAGAGCTTTTCTAAAAGCACCGTATGTAAAATGTGATTCTCCGTCGATCATGAGGTTCCTAGGTACACCAAACCTGGGGAAGATTACATCCTTGAGCATTTTCAAAGATGTCTTGTGATCAACACTTTCAGTGGGGATTGCTTCAACCCACTTGGTCACATAATCTACAACTACTAAGATGTGAGTGTACTTGTGTGAAGGAGGGAAAGAACCCATAAAATCAAAACCCCAGCAATCAAAAGGCTCAATGACTAGAGAATAATTCATAGGCATATCGTTCCTCCTACTAATATTACCAACTCTGTGGCACTTATCACGGAATAAAATGTAATTTCTAGCATCTTTAAAGAGAGTAGGCCAATAAAAACCTGATTGGTGTGCGGTCCTCTCACCGGCATGATGACCTCCATAAGGACTGCTATGACATTGTCTCAAAATATCCTTGTGCTCATGCTGCGGTATACATCTCCTCACAATTCCATCTGCACCTTCTCTAAAAAGATGTGGGTCATCCCAAAAGTAATACCTCAAGTCGTGGAAGAACTTCTTCCACTCCTGGAATGTTAAACCTGGAGGCAAAAACTTTGCAACAATAAAGTTAGCATAATCTGCATACCATGGATCTGAATTAGATTTCACATACAAAACATCTAACTGTTCATTAGGAAAACTATCGTTGATGGGAATAGGATCTTGTGGTATGTCCTTCATCCTGGAAAGGTTGTGTGCTACAGGGTTGTGTGCTCCTTTGCTATCAACAATCTGCAAATCAAATTCTTGAAGAAGAAGGACCCATCTGATAAGCCTTGGTTTGGCATCCTTATTTGCCATAAGATACTTAATAGCAGCATGATCAGTATGAATGATGACTTTATAATCAACAATGTAAGGCCTAAATTTATCACAAGCAAACACTACCGCTAAAAAATATTTCTCAGTAGTAGCGTAATTCTTTTGAGCAGTGTCAAGGGTTTTGCTAGCATAATGGATAACATTCAATTTCTTATCAACCCTTTGTCCTAACACAGCTCCAACAGCAAAATCACTAGCATCACACATGATTTCAAAAGGAAAATTCCAATCAGGTGGTTGGACTATAGGGACGGTTATTAAGGCTTTCTTAAGAACTTCGAAGTCTTCCTTACACTCTTCATCAAACACAAAAGGAATATCCTTCTGGAGAATATTTGTGAGGGTTTTCGAAGTCTTAGAAACGTATTTAATAAATCTCCTATAGAAACCAGCATGACCGAGGAAACTACGAATACCTCTAATGTCTTTTGGATAAGGCATTCTCCCGATTGCTTCAACCTTTGCCCTGTCCACCTCGATTTATTTTTCACAAATATTGTACCCAAGAACAATTCCTTCATTGACCATGAAGTGGCACTTCTCCCAGTTGAGTACCAAGTTCGTCTCCTCACATCTCTGCAAAACTTTATTAAGGTTGTGGAGACAATGGTCAAAAGAGGTTCCATAGACGGAGAAATCGTCCATGAAGACCTCCACAATTTCCTCACAAAAACCATGAAAGATAGCGGACATACACCTTTAAAAAGTAGTAGGAGCATTGCATAAACCAAAAGGCATACGTATATAAGCATAAGTACCAAAGGGACAAGTAAAAGTGGTCTTCTCTTGATCGGCAGTATTAACATGAATTTGAGAGAAGCCAGAGTACCCATCAAGATAGCAAAAGTGAGTGTTTTTGGATAACCTTTCAAGCATTTGGTCGATGAACGACAACGGTTAGTGGTCCTTCCTAGTTGCCTTGTTCAGCTTCCTACAATCAATACACATTCTATATCCAACTATAATTCTCTGAGGTATTAGTTCATTCTTATCGTTAGGAACCACAGTCGTACCTCCTTTCTTGGGAACACAATATACTTGACTTACCCACTACTATCAGCTATAGGGTAGATAATACCCGCGGCTAGAAGCTTGAGGCTTTTGGTCCTCACAACATCCTTCATCTTCGGGTTTAACCGTCGTTGAAGATTAACAACCGGTTTAGCATCAGGCTCAAGATTGATAATATGCTGACAAATAGATGGACTAATCCCCTTAAGATCATCAAGGGTATAGCCAATAGGCCTCGGTGTTTATGAAGGACTTCCAATAATCATTCTTCCTCATATCCTGAAAGGTTAGAATTTATAATAACAGGATATACTTTCTTTTCATCTAAATAAGCATACTTGAGCGTACTCGGAAGAGGTTTGAGATCAAACACCGGGTCTTCTTTTGGTTTTGATAAAATTCCCAAAGGTTCAACCGGAAAGTTGTGCTTCAGGATAGCAGGTTGTCTCAAGAATATGTCATCTAGCTCATTCCTTTCCTGCATATGCATATCATTCTCTTGGTTTTCCATAAATTGCTGCAAAGGATCGTTAGGAGGAATAGCAATAGAAGCAATCTCTTCAATAATTTTATCATTACTAGGCAGATTAGTACCACGAGTTTCCTTCGAGAATTTAGAAAAGTTAAATTCATATGGCTCACCATTAAATTCAACAGATACTTTTCCTTTCCTGCAATCTATAATAGCTCCACAAGTTTTGAGAAAAGGCCTACCAAATATAATAGGGCAAAAACTATATTGTACTGAACCAAGTACTAGAAAGTCGGTAGGATATTTTACCTTTCCACATAGAACTTCAACATCTCGCACAATTCCAATAGGAGTGATAGTTTCTTTATTTGCAAGGTGAATAGTGACATCGACTTCTTCAATTTCACATGGTAGAATATCATTCATGATCTCTTGATAAAGTGAAAAGGAATAGCACTAGCACTGGATCCCAAATCACATAGCCCATAATAATTATGATCTCCTATTTTAATAGATACGACTGGAGTACCTGAAATTGGTCCTTTATTCTTGGTTGTAACAATGTTAGTGGAAACAACAACAAAAATTATATTAGCATCCTCAATATTACTAGTAACAAGATCCTTGACTAATGCAACTTGAGGATCGACTTTAACCAGGTCCTCATGCTCATCAGTCGTTCTTTCACTTTTATTTAGGATGCGTGTGACAAAAGAATGCTCCCTCATCCTTGCGGGGAAAGGGGGCTTTTCATATTCAACTGCAGGGAAGATAGGGTCAACAACATTAATATCAATAGGTAATTCCTTAAAAGGTTTATGGTGTTGATCCTCCTTCTTCTGAGAAGAGTCAATATGAGAGGCAAAGTCTTTGCAAAAATCAATTAGAAGCTGGGAATCAAGACCAATCTTAGCACAAAAGGTATTGAAGTAATCAGTTTTCACATAGCTATCAATATAATCACGTTCATAATTTATAACGGGTTCAATACCTTTATAAATCTCCCAGTCTTCAGTGTTCTTGTGGATCCTTTCAATAAGATCCCACTTAGCTTCAGTGCTTTTGTTGGAGAATGCCCCACTAGAGGAAGCATCAAGCATCTCTTTATCTTGACAAGAAAGCCTTGCATAAAAATTTGTGAGAATAATTTCTTTGGAGAGCTCATGATTGGGACATTTGAGCATTAAGGACTTCAATCTCCCCCAAGATTGAGAGATGCTTTCTCCTCCACGAGACCAAAAGTTATAAATATAATTCCTGTCTCGATGTATTTCATGAAGAGGATAAAACTTTGCATAAAAGAGAGGCATAAGATCTTGCCAATTTAGTAAGTGAGAGTCATCAAGGAGCCTATACCAATCCAAATCCTTATCTTTTAATGAAAGAGAGAATAGCTTTCTCATAACAAAATCCATTGGTATACCTGCAAGCTTAAATAAGGAGCAAAGTTGTGAAAGATATAGCAAGTGTTCACCTGGATGTCTATCTCCTGCATATCGATTAGCCAAGACACAATCAATAATACCAATTGGTATTTTAAAGGGCACAATTTCAGTAGGTGGGGCAGGATTCTCCACCACATTAGTGTTGGGGAGGTTCCCCACAAGCAACAAACCAAGAGTAGAGTTGTCCATAGGGACAAAAAGTGGAAACAGTAAAACAAAAACAACACATACAGTGTAAACGTTTCCTTACGAATTTCACTTACCAATAGCGCTACACTCCCGGCAACGGCTCCAGAAAATAGTCTTGATGACCCACAAGTGTAGGGGGTCTATCATAGCCTTTTCAATAAGTAAGAGTGTTGAACCCAACGAGGAGCAGAAGGTATTGACAAGTGATCTTGAGCAAGGAATAACTGCAAGTATAAAATGTATCTTTTTATGGGTTTTCTGGTATAAGCAACAAGGAAATAAATGCAAGTAAAGTAAATCGTGCCGAGGTGCAACAAGTGGCCCAATCCTTTTGAATGCAAAGGATAAGCCGAGGGACTAAACTTATAAATACTAAGGCGTTCCCGAGGACACACGGGAGAGATAGTCTAGTGCTTTTGCCATACTCTGTCTAGTACTATGTTTTGTATTGATAACTGTTATGTGGGTGGATCTTAACTAGTGCACCGTCTAGGCTAAGACAAGTACACTCTTATGATTAATCCCTATTGCAAGCATCCACAAATACAAGAGAGAAATTAAGGCAAAGCCTAACCATAGCAATAAGCTTTAGGATCAAATACTCCCTCATGCAAAAGTATGTGAACTGGGGTTCAGGTTTTTGTCACTCTGGCAACCCACCATAAACATTCTTTATACACGATGCATTCCCTAGGTCCTTCAAAAGGCGAAGTGTTATGTAGTCGACGTTCACATAACACCACTAGAAGAATAACACTATAACTTAAATATCATTCAACACATATTACTTCAACATCATATGGCTACTAGCATCTAGACGTTTCCCATGTCCTCAAGAACTAATGGAACTACTCACAAGACATAAAAGAGATCATGATCAGAGGTGATGAAAATATGATTAACAATCTGGTCATAACAATGATTCTCCAACAAAACTCAATAGCATTCACCACAAAAGAGTAATCAACACGGGTAGAGTAGAGGGGATGAATAGTGCAAGGTACAACTTCGATTGGAATGGTGAAGTAGATGGGATGAAGATGGAGATGGTGCTGGTGTTGGTGATTGTGGTGAAGATGATCTTGATGATGCCCGTGACGATGGTATTGACGATGGATCTCCCCTTCCGGGAGGAGTTCTCCCCAGCGGAATCTACCCGCCGAAAAGGTCTTTTTTTCTCTATAGGTTTCCGCCGCAGAGCGGCGGTTGAATCGCAAAAACTCTTCTGTCTCCGGAACTTTTAGGTCAGGCGGAACATATAGGCCAAAGGAGAGCATCGGAGGCGGGGCCCATCAGTTAGGCGGCCTCCTGGCGCGGCCTAGGAGGGGGGCTCTAGCAGGTCACCTGGGTGACCTGTGGCCCTCCTCCGGCCCTTCTTTGGCCTGTCTTCGGGACCTGTTGGGAAACTTCTTCCCTCAAAATTTCAGCGCAATTGGAGATGTTCTGATATTGCAACTCTTCGTGCTATTTTCTACGCTGAATCCTGCGTCTGCTGTTTCGGCATCGGAAAGTTGTAAACTGTGAAAAATAAGCCAAAACACTATAAGTACATCATCATAAAGTGAAATATATCAATGAATAGAGACAAATTATGATACAAAATAGTGATCCAATTTGGACGTATCAACCATGCATGGGCCAAACCATCCAGCATGAGGGGCTAGTGCTTCATCACAACATTGTCGTTGCCACCGCCAATCTGTAATGCAACTCGATAGTCATCCAACCACGTTTCGGGATTGGACTCTCTTGTGAACTTTCTGACTCCAGCTGCCAACCTGAAGTTGGGGGGAACATCGGCAGAGCGGATTGCCCTGCTGAAACACTCGGGACCAGAAACCGCGGTACCACTTCCACTCGGATGATCTCTATAAAGACCATCTTTGAAAGGTCTGCCTCTGTCGATCCTTCTCTGTGCAAGTACATCTCTCGCATCGAATCCTGGATTCCGCTTGTCACCGTACGGGCGCCGGTCATCATAGTGTCGAGACACATACGAGCTGCTTCGTGGAGGAGAATGCACTCGACGGTGGTCATCGCGGTGATAACAAGGGGGAAACTGGTACCGACCCTGGTCTCGGTGCTAATACTCTCGATGGCCCCCATCTCTACGACGCTGGGGTGAACCTGGACTGTACATTGAGTGGACTGTATCTGCTCTTGGTGAATTACTGTGTAATCTATTGGGTGACTGCGATACAGGTGAGTTCTGCAACTGTGCTGCTTGAAGCAAAGCGTGAATCTGCTCTAAGCCTCTACCTGCCTCTGAATCTGACGGCTGAATTGAATCTGCTATCTTAGCTACTGCTGCGACATTAAGTACCGGAGTACGATATACCTCAGTATTGTCTGGATGACCGCCTGAGAAGAGCTGTCACTGACGCCGACTGGAAGTTGGAGGACGACGACGACCGTGTCTAGACGACGGTTCACCGGCCTCGTGATCGCCGCGACCGAACCCAGGTGGGCTCTCCATGGATCCCGCCATGAAGACCTCCACTGCTGGGTTGCAGCTCTCGCACTCGGTAGTAACGTCAGACTGATCTGACGCCGAGTGGATCGGGCCCTGAAGGGGCACAATAGGGTCGATGCCTGCGACTGAAGGAGTCGACAGAGATGATGCCTGGTGACTGCGTGCTTCACCCCTCGCTGGAGTCGAGAGTGATCGGATCGCTTGCGATGATGAATAGCGGAGTGAAGAGCCGATGGCGGAGTCGACGGCTGCCGAAGGAGTACGCCGAAGGAGCTTGCACGGAAGTGCGTTGCTCCACGGATCGGGAGCACCTCGATGTCGAGTGGCACTTCCTGAAGCCATGGCGATTCGTCGGCGACGAAGACGAGGGCGCCGAAATAGATATCCCCACCCATGAACGAATCGCCGCCGGAAGACATGACGAAGAGTGAAAAATGCAAACTTGTCGGAAGTCGCTTAGATGCCTGCCCCATAGTGGGCACCAACTGTCGTGGGAATGAACCTGACAGTAGAGGTGTAGGGTACGAATAGAGAGGGTAGATTCCTAGCTACGACAAGCTTGTACACAAGATGTATGAGTTCATGCCTCTCTCTTGGAGGTAACAACCCTACGTCTCAGTGCTTGGGAGCTCTTGCAGTGTGGATTGTGTAATACATGGGGTGCGAACCCTTGTGCCAGAGGGGAGGGGTGGCTTATATAGAGTACACTACCCCTCATCAAGGCCTCAACATCTAAGGGCTCGATCAATAAGAGTTAAAGGTATACGCTACTGATAATGTATGCAAGCAATAAGTGCTATTAAAGTACATTGGATGAACGTATGTCCGTTGGCCTTTGTGCGGGTAACTTATGGTCTTCGATGTCGACTGGAACCATTCCGAGTGGATACAGGTCGTCGAGTGGATGGGAATGTAGTCCGGGTGTTTGCGTATCGAGTGACTTTATAGGTGCCATGTCCATTCAGTCGGGATCTTCTATGTGACCCTTGGGCTAATAATGAGGTACCCTTGGGTAGGACATTGAGGTCAGGCCTGTGACCCTACCCTAGCTATATATCCCCATAAGTGCGCCCACTCGAAGAGAAATACAGAAAAGAAATATTCTGCTTGGTTAGGTCCAACAACAACATTCAAGTTCAACAGATTCAACAGACTCCAACCGACTACCAGGAATCAGTGAGAGTGTCAAGATCCTATTGGTCACTCGGATCTACTTCAATTCTCAAGTTCACTCGGACGTACTACTGATACGTCTCCAACGTATCTATAATTTTTTATGGTTCCATGCTATTATCTTGTCAAACTTTGGATGCTTTGTATGCCTTTTATATCTTTTTTGGGACTAACTTATTAACTCAGTGCCAAGTGCCAGTTCCTGTTTTTTCATTGTTTTTGACCCTTTTCCGAGGAGAATATTAAACGGAGTCCAAACGGAATAAAACTTTCGAAAAGATTTTTTCCGGAACAAAAGATATGCAGGGGGCGTGAGAACCAAGGCAGAGGCCACCAGGGGAGGCCACAAGCCCCCTAGGCACGACCAGGGGAGCCTGCGCCTTGCAGGCTTGTGGGCCCCCTGTGGCTCTTCTGCCCTACCTCTTCCGCCTATAAATTCTCGAAAAATCCAAAACTACACGAGAGATTCACGAAAATACCTTTTTGTCGCTGCAAGCTTCTGTCTCCGCAAGAACCCATCTGGGGCACGTTCTGGTGCCCTGCCGGAGGGGGATTCGGATACAGAGGGCTTCTTCATCAACACCATTGCCTCTCTGATGATGCGTGAGTAGTTCACCATAGACCTTCGGTCCATAGCTAGTAGCTAGATGGCTTCTTCTCTCTCTTGGATCTTCAATACAAAGTTCTCCATGATCTTCATGGAGATCTATCCGATGTAATCTTCTTTTGCGGTGTGTTTCTCGAGATCCGATGAATTGTGGATTTATGATCAGATTATCTATGAATCTTATTTGAGTTTCTTCTGATCTCTTATATGCATGATTTCATATCCTTGTAATTCTCTTCGAGTTGTGGGTTTTGTTTGGCCAACTTGATCTATGATTCTTGCAATGGGAGAAGTGCTTGGTTTTGGGTTCATACCATGCGGTGACCTCACCCAGTGACAGAAGGGGTAGCGAGGCACGCATCGTGTTGTTGCCATCAAGGGTAAAAAGATGGGGTTTTCATCATTGGTTTGAGTTTACTACATCGTGTCATCTTGCTTAAGGCGTTACTCTGTTCATCATGAACTCAATACACTAGATGCATGCTGGATAGCGGTCGATGTGTGGAGTAATAGTAGTAGATGCAGAAAGTATCGGTCTACTTGTCTCGGACATGATGCCTATATGTATGATCATTGACTTAGATATTGTCATGACTTTGCGCGGTTCTATCAATTGCTCGATAGTAATTTGTTCACCCACCGTAATATTTGCTATTTTGAAAGAAGCCTCTAGTGAACACTATGGCCCCGGGGTCTACTTCACATCATATTTTTAGCCTTACAATTTTACTTCGTTGCACTTTCCACCTTGAGATCTCACTTTGCAATCAATCTTGAGGGGATTGACAACCCCTTTATAGCGTTGGGTGCAAGCTCGTTTGTGTTTGCGCAGGTACTCTGGACACTTGGCTTGATTCTCCTACTGGATTGATACCTTCGTTCTCAAACTGAGGGAAATACTTACTGCTACTGTGCTGCATCGCCCTTTCCTATTCAAGGGAAAAACCAACGCAAGCTCAAGAGGTAGCAACTACTCAGAGGAATCGATCAGGACGAATGATGAAGACTTCAATCGACGCACAATTCTGCAAGGCCCTGGAGCACGTTCAAGTTCGGTCTGCTACTACAAGATTTACATCGACACCTTCACCACTCGGACGTGATCCATTCGGGGGCTAATGACGGGGACATGTCCCTAGGGTAGGGTCATAGGCCTAACGTATATGTCCTACCCAAGGGCACCTCATTATCAGTTTAAGGACTACAAGGGAAATTCCGACTGGATCGCGACAACATCTAATCCACTCGGTACAGATCCACTCAGACAAGTACATTCCATCCACTCGGATGACAGTCAACCACTCGGCCGTATGACTCACTCGGGTATGCAAATACCAACAGTCGGCAAGGTAGTCGAAGCATAGAGGAGGTTCTGTAGTGGGCTGACATTATGGCATCAATGCCCCATCTTGTAACATAAGAGGTGGGGGGTGGTGCACTCTATATAAGCCACCCCCTCCACATAGTTAAGGACCAGCTTCTTCTCCCCCTGCGGGCTCATTCTTTCCCAGGAGCTCTGGCTCTCTCTATACCATGTAACTCATGTCCATGACAGATAAAACAAAGCCTCTCTGGAGCTCGAGACGTAGGGTTGTTATCTCCACTGTGAGAGACCCGAACTCGCTAAAACCACCGTGTCACCTATGTGCATTTCGACAGATCATGCTCCGTTATCCTACCCCCTTTCTATTGTCGGAATCGTTACCACGACAGCAACGGCATGGGCAGGCGGGATGGTGCAGCAGGCGAGGCGACGGCGTGGTGCGCGATGCAAGAAAACATGGCACGTGATGCCGACGGCGCTCGTGGTTCGACGACGCGACTAGTTGCGCGCCAATAAGTGCGCTAGTTGACCGCGGCAAGCGTGCCTCATACGTCCATTTTGCATCATGCTTTTATGTTGATATTTATCGCTTTATGGGCTGTTATTACACTTCACGGAACATTGCTTATGCCTTTTATCTCTTATTTTACAAGGTTTACATGAAGAGGGCGAATGCCGGCAGCTGGAATTCTGGACTGAAAAAGGAGCAAGTTTGAGATACCTATTCTGCGCAACTCCAAAAGCCATGAAAATTAACGAGGAATTATTTTGGAATTTATAAAAAATAGTGGGTGGAAGAAGTACCAGAGGGGAGCCACCAGGAGACCACAAGCCTGCTAGGTGCGGCCTACCCCCTTGGCCGCGCCTAGGGGGCTTGTGGGCTCCCTGTTGGCCCTCTCGGTCCCATCTTTTGCTATAAGGAGGGTTTCGTTCCATAAAAAATCAGGAAGAGGCTTTCAGGAGGAATGGCCGCCGCCACGAGGCGGAATTTGAGAAGAACCAATCTAGAGCTCCGGCGAGGTCGTCCTGCCAGGGAAACTTCCCTCCCAGAGGGAGAAATCGTCGCCATCGTCATCACCAACACTCCTCTCATCGGAGGTAACTCATCACCGTAAGTGCATCTAGTGCCCCTTAGTGATTTTGGTGGTTTGAAGACTTATAGGTTAAGTATCTAATGTGTTTATGAGTGTACACATGATCTATAAGTCATTGAGGAGTTTGAGATATTTGAAGAATATCGACCCCTAAAAATGTATATCTTCGGTTGAAGAAACTGGTCTGAAGCTGAAGAAATGAATCGCGAGGAATCTGCGATGAAATTGATATTCCTCATGAAGATACTGATATTGAGGAATCTGGTGTGTCCTGAAGAAAATCACTCTAAAGAATTTGAAGCATGAAGATTTACACTTTCTGTTTTATTTTCTTCGCATTTGAGTAATAGGAACACCGTACTGTTAAAGGGGGTCGAAGTTACACTTTGGAATGAATTTCCTCATGATGCTCAACCCAAGACTAATCCTACCAAAATCCTCAAGTGAGGAATACGAGTGACATGAGGACTCTCATAGTTGAGGGTTCCGACCGTTTCAATAGCCACGCCAAGTCATTGGTCTTATCCACTCCAACGGTCATATTATTTAAGGGCATTAGTGTCAAATCATGTCAGGATGCTCCCAGGCTATAAATAGCCACCCCCCCACAACCACTAGCTGGTTGGCTCCTCCGTTAGAAACTGACACTTGTCATAAGAGCAACCCAATTCCTCACAGTCTTCGAGAGTAATTCATAAGTGAGGAAATACACCATACACCGAAACCACAAACCAAGCCTAGTGATTAAGCATCACTGAAGAAGTTGTTCCTGTGTGGGACTGAAGCCTTTTACCTTTGAGGACTGTGCATCCTCCAACGGTTAGGCGTCATGGTCTAGAGCTTTCCAGCAGTTAATTGTGGATCCCCGGGTGACCAAGTTTGTGAGGGTTTGGAAGTCTGCCCTGAAAACTTACCACGAGTGTTGGGCGAGGACTATGTGTCCTTAGCTCAAGGAGAACACGGTAGGGACTGTGTGTCCCAGGACTGTGTGTCCTTTGGTTTCAATACCAAGCCGCTCCAAACCAGATGTACGACTGTCACAACAGTTGGAACTGGGTCATCAACGACTGTCTTCACTGAGAAACGGTTTCTAATTCCTCAACTCCTTACTTTCCTCGTATTATGTGTTGATGACTTTCACTACGACTGTTTGAAGAATTTGCTGAAGACTTTCTCTGAATTTCCTCAACCCCAAATTATTCACATCAGTTAATCCTCATCTGTATTCTGCGTGCCTCTCACTGTGCAATCTGTTTTCACATTCTTCACTCTGAAAAACTGCTGTTGTGAAACTTTGCACTTCTGATCCTTTACTGTTTCCGCTGTAAGTTAGTCATCAGTGAGGAATTTCCTCAAAAGGAATTTGCTGAGTGATGAAATTCTAAAAATCTCCTATTCACCCTCCCCTCTAGTCGATATAACACACTTTCAATTGGTATCAGAGCAAGGTACTCCCTTGTTCTGTGTGATTTTGTTTTAACCACCTGGAGTTCTAGTTATGTCGATTGCAGGCATGTTTAAGGTGACTGCAGCATGTCCTACCTACGAAGGAAAGAATTTTCCCTTCGGGAAGAACAAAATGCAAATGCATCTACAAGCTATTGATAATAATCTCTGGTATATTGTGGAACATGGCGTCCCCATAATCTCTGCCAGTGTCCCTGCTGCTGATGTGAAGAAATTCAAGCAACTCGATTCTCAAGCGAAGAACATCATCTGTGGCCATCTGAGCCCAGGGCAGTTTGGAAGAGTAAGTGCTTTGGGCTCTGCAACACTGATCTGGGAGATACTGTGCAAGGTAAATGAAGGAGTATCAACCCAGCGTGACTCTCGTGTTGATGTTCTTCGCAATCTCTTCAATCGCTTCAAGAGACATGACAATGGAAGCTGCCAAGACACCTTTGATCGCCTCACTGACATATCAAATGAACTGCAAGCACTGGGAGCTCGAGACATCACTGATCATGAAGTTGTGAAGAAACTGCTGAGATCTTTGGATTCTTCATTTGATACTTTAGTTCTGATGATTCAAAAAAGACCAGACTACAAGATGCTTGATCCAGCTGATATACTTGAAAGACTGAATACTCATGAATTCCAGCTAGAAGAAAAGAAAGATCTATATGGACCAAGCTATTCCAGACCACGTGCACTGAAGGCTAGAGCAATGTCCTCATCTGAAGAAGAAGACACAGATGACAGCTTTGGTGACCCTGAAGAATTTGTACAGGAGCTTGCAATGCTCGTGAGGAAATTCCTGAGATTTACACGACGTGGCCAGTTCGGTAAATCTTCAAGAAGAGACATGAAGAAATCAGAATCTTCATCTGAGGACTACAAGAAACGAACCTGCCACAAGTGCAAAAAATCAGGTCATTACATTGCTGATTGTCCCCGTTGGGGAAAGGAATCAAAGAAGAAGAAATACAAGGATGACAGTTCTGATGACTCGAAGAAGAAGAAGAAATCTTCAAAATCGTCATCTTCAAAGCCCTCATCGCACAAGAAGAATAGTTTCAGAAAGGCTCGGGCACTTATTGGCAAAGAAATGGACTCAGAGGCAGAATCAGAGGAAGGTGATGAAGAAGAGGGTTCTGATGAAGACTCAGAATCCGGACAGGCTAGTCTTGCACTGGCAACCACTTTCGTCACCAAGTCAATCTTCAATCTTGAAGAAAATGATAGCACCATCCACACTGATGACTATGCTGATGACTTCGCTCCAACCTATTGCTTCATGGCAAAAGGTTCAAAGGTACCAAATAATGTCTCCTCCTCTGATTCAAGTGATTGTGAACCTGATAATTATAAGAAACCCAGTTACAGTAAACTTGCTATCATTGCCACTAAACAACAAACTGCCTTGGAAAAGCTTCAGAAACTACTAGATAAAAGTGATGATCTGTTGAATGATGAAATGAACCTTACCCAAATCCTCACTGAAGATGTGAAAAGTCTTCACTCTAGATTTGATAATCTTCAGGATCGTTATGATACACTCCTCACTTATCATGAGAAGCTTTCCTATGAATTTCTTCAAAGGAAGATTGATCTTGAGAAGCTGAGGATGTCTCATGATGATCTTCGCATGGAAAATGATTCATTACTAGCTCAACAGATCAGCGCTGGTCAAGTTGAATTCATTCCTCCATGTCTTAAATGCATTGAACGCGAAACTGCTAATTCCTCACCAGAATCATCAAATGCTGCCATTGCTACAAATTCTTCAACTGCACCTGTTGTGTGTATTTCCTCACTTGAGAAAAACACAAATGTTACTGATGAAAATGCAGGGTTGAAGGAATTGTACGTGACAGGCATATACAAAAGCCTCAAAGGACATCAAACCCTTTGTGATGTGCTCAAAAAGCAGATCTTGAACAGGAACCCGAGGAAAGAAGGAATTGCCTTTGAGAGGAAATTAAATGTTGATGGATCTTATTGGAAACCTGAGCAGTATCCCAAAACCTCATGGGTGAGGAAATACTTGTCATAAGAGCAACCCAATTCCTCAGAGTCTTCGAGGTTAATTCATCAGTGAGGAAATACACCATACACCGAAACCACAAACCAAGCCTAGTGATTGAGCATCACTGAAGGAGTTGTTCCTGTGTGGGACTGAAGCCTTTTACCTTTGAGGACTGTGCATCCTCCAGACGGTTAGGCGTCATGGTCTAGAGCTTTCCAGCAGTTAATTGTGGATCGTCGGGTGACCAAGTTTGTGAAGGTTTGGAAGTCTGCCCTGAAGACTTACCACGAGTGTTGGCGAGGACTGTGTGTCCTTAGCTCAAGGAGAACACGGTAGGGACTGTGTGTCCCGGGACTGTGTGTCCTTTGGTTTCAATACCAAGCTGCTCCAAACCAGATGTACGACTGTCACAGCAGTTGGAACTGGGTCATCAACGACCGTCTTCACTGAGAAAAGGGTTCTAATTCCTCAACTCCTTACTTTCCTCGTATTATGTGTTGATGACTTTCACTGCGACTGTTTGAAGAATTTGCTGAAGACTTTCTCTGAATTTCCTCAACCCCAAATTCTTCACATCAGTTAATCCTCATCTGTATTCTGCGTGCCTGCTCACTGTGCAATCTGTTTTCACATTCTTCGCTCTGAAAAACTGTTGTTGTGAAACTTTGCACTTCTGATCCTTTGCTGTTTCCACTGTAAGTTAGTCATCAGTGAGGAATTTCCTCAAAAGGAATTTCCTCAATGATGAAATTCTAAAAATATCCTATTCACCCCCCTCTAGTCGATATAACGCACTTTCAATCACCATCAACATCTTCATCAGCACCATCTCATCTCCAAACCCTAGTTCATCTCTTGTAACCAATCATCGTCTCGCGACTCCGATTGGTACTTGTAAGGTTGCTAGTAGTGTTAATTACTCTTTGTAGTTGATGCTAGTTGGATTACTCGGTGGAAGATCATATGTTCAGATCACTAATGCTATTCAATACCTCTCTGGTCATGAACATAATTATGCTTTGTGAGTAGTCACTTTTGTTCCTGACGACATGGGATAAGTCTTGCTATAAGTAGTCACGTGAATTTGGTATTCGTTCGATATTTTGATGCGTTGTATGTTGTTTTTCCTCTAGTGGTGTTATGTGAACGTCGACTACATAACACTTCACCATTATTTCGGACTAGAGGAAGGCATTGGGAAGTTGTAAGTAGATGATGGGTTGCTAGAGTGACAAAAGCTTAAACCCTAGTTTATGCGTTGCTTCGTAAGGGGCTGATTTGGAACCACTAGTTTAATGCTATGGTTAGACTTTGTCTTAATTCTTCTTTCATAGTTGTGGATGCTTGCGAGAGGGGTTAATCATAAGTGGGATGTTTGTCCAAGTAAGGGCAGCACCCAAGCACCGGTCCACCCACATATCAAACTATCAAAGTAGCGAAAACGAATCATATGAACATGATGAAAACTAGCTTGACAGAAATTCCCATGTGTCCTCGGGAGCGCTTTACCTCCTATAAGAGTTTGTCCAGGCTTGTCCCGTGCTACAAAAGGGATTGTGCCACTTTGTTGCACCTTTGTTACTATTGTTACTTGCTACTTGCTGCGAATCATCTTATCACACAACTATCTGTTACCGATAATTTCAGTGCTTGCACAGAAAACCTTGCTGAAAACCACTTGTCAGATCCTTCTGGTCCTCGTTGGGTTCGACACTCTTACTTATCGAAAGGACTACGATAGATCCCCTACACTGGTGGCCCATCAAGACTCTTTTCTGGCGCCATTGCCGGGGAGTGAAGCGCCTTTGGTAAGTGGAATTTGGTAAGGAAATATTTATATTGTGTGCTGAAATTTATTGTCACTTGTCACTATGGAAACTAATCCTTTGAGGAGCTTGTTCGGGGTATCTTCACCTCGAACGGAAGCACAAGGACTTGCTCCTCAACCTGCTGCACCTACTGAAAATATTTGTTATGAAATTCCTTCGGGTATGCTAGAGAAACTGTTGGCTAATCCTTTTACAGGAGATGGAACATCACATCCCGACTTGCATCTAATCTATGTAGATGAAGTTTGTGGTTTATTTAAGCTTGCAGGTTTGCCCGAGGATGAGGTCAAGAAGAAGGTATTTCCCTTATCTTTGAGGGATAAAGCATTGACATGGTATAGGCTATGTGATGATACTGGATCATGGAACTATAACCGATTGAAATTGGAATTTCATCAAAAGTTTTATCCTATGCATTTGGTACATCGTGATCGGAATTATATTTATAATTTTTGGCCTCGTGAAAGAGAAAGTATCGCTCAAGCTTGGGGGAGGGTTAAATCAATGTTATATTCATGCCCCAACCATGAGCTCTCGAGAGAAATTATCATTCAGAACTTTTATGCTCAGTTTTCTCATGATAATCGCACCATGCTTGACACTTCTTGTACCAGCTCTTTTATGAAGAGAGATATTGACTTGAAATGGAATTTATTGGAAAGAATTAAACGCAAAGATTGGGAGTTTGATGAAGGTAAGGAGTCAGGTATGAATCTCAAGTTTGATTGCGTTAACTCCTTTGTCGAAACAAATACTTTTTGTGATTTTAGCACTAAATATGGACTTGACTCTGAGATAGTAGCTTCATTGTGTGAATCATTTGCTGCTCATATTGATCTCCCTAAAGAGAAGTGGTTTAAATATCATACTCCCTTAGAAGTCAATGTAGTTAAACCCAACCCGGTTGAAGAGAAAGTCATTGCTTATAATGATCCTATTGTTCCTAGTGCTTACATTGAGAAACCACCTTTCCCTGTTAGGATAAAGGATCATTCTAAAGCTTCAACTGTGATACGTAGGGGCTACATTAGAACACACCTACACCCCCTGAGAAAATTAGAGTTGAACCTAGCATTGCTATTATCAAAGATCTCCTGTCCGACAATGTTGAGGGCCATGATATTCACTTCTGTGAAGATGCTGCTAGAATTGCTAAACCTCATGCTAGAGACAAACATAGGCCTGTTGTTGGCACGCCTGTTGTTTCTGTTAAGATAGGAGATCATTGTTATCATGGTTTATGTGATGTGGGTGCTAGTGTTAGTGCAATACCTCAATATTTATATGATGAAATTAAAGAAGAGATTGCACCAATCGAGATGGAACCTATTGATGTCACTATTCAGCTTGCCAATAGAGATACTATCTACCCTTTGGGAATTGTTAGGGATGTTCAAGTCTTGTGTGGTAAAACTAAGTATCCTGCTGATTTTCTCGTTCTTTCTACCACAGGAGATAGCTTTTGTCCCATCATATTTGGCAGACCCTTCCTCAATACTGCCAATGCTCATATTGATTGTGAGAAGCAAACTGTCACTATTGGCTTTGAAGGAGTATCACATGAGTTCAATTGCTCCAAGTTTGGTAGACAACCTCATGAAAAAGAGTTGTCTAGTAAAGATGAAATTATTGCTCTAGCTTCTATTGTTGTGCCTCCTACTGATCCTTTAGAGAAATACTTGCTTGAGCATGAAAATGATATGCATATGGATGAAAGGAATGAGATAGATAGAGTTATCTTTGAACAACATCCTGTCCTTAAGAATAATTTGCCTGTTGAACTGCTTGGAGATCCACCCCCACCAAAGGGTGATCCTGTGTTTGAGCTTAAGCAGTTACCTGATACTCTTAAGTATGCTTATCTTGATGAAAAAGAGATATATCATGTTATTATTAGTGCTAGCCTTTCAGAGTTTGAGGAAAAGAAATTATTGAAAACTCTGAGGAAGCACTGTGCTGCTATTGGATATACTCTTGATGATCTTAAGGGCATTAGTCCCACTCTATGCGAGCACAAAATTAAAACCGATCCTGATTCCAAACCACTTGCTGATCTGTCACGCCCAAGATGCGACCCTATCCGCAATTTGGCACGAGGGCCTCGTCAGGGATAGAAGCGCATCTCGTCGTGTCACAAGAATGGATATCGTCACAAGTACATGTACTGAAAAGATGAGATATATAAAGAGTTGGCTTACACTCTCCACAAGCTACATCAGAGTCACATCAGTACATTACATAATCATCAAGAGTAAGAGCAGGGTCCGACTACGGACGAAAATAAACGACAAAAGAAGAACGACGTCCATCATTGCTATCCCAGGCTGCCGGCCTGGAACCCATCCTAGATCGATGAAGAAGAAGAAGAAGAAGCAACTCCAAATGAGCAATCAACGCGCTCGCGTCAAGTAACCTTTACCTGTACCTCCAACTGGTGTTGTAGTAATCTGTGAGCCACAGGGGACTCAGCAATCTCATTTCCAAAGGTATCAAGACTAGCAAAGCTTAATGGGTGAGGCATGGTTAAGTGGTGAGGTTGCAGCAGCGGCTAAGCATATATTTGGTGGCTAACTTACGAGTACAAGAAAATAAGAGGGGGAAGATCTACGCAAAACGGACGTGAACTACGGATGATCAAAACAATGATCCTGAACACCTACCTACGTCAGACATAACCCCACCGTGTCCTCGATCGGAGAAGGAACTCACGAAAGAGACAGTCACGGTTACGCACACAGTTGGCAAGTTTACTTAAATTAACTTTAAGTTATCCAGAACCAGTGTTAAACAAAGCTTCCACGTTGCCACATAACCGCGGGCACGGCTTTCCGAAAGATTTAACCCTGCAGGGGTGCTCCAACTAGTCCATCACAAATTACCACAAGCCGCATAGAAATCCTCAATCACGAAGCTCGCGATCTCGTCGGATTCCCTAGTGGAAAACCTCAACTCTGAGATTACCCAAAGCATCACCGGAATCCCGATGCACAAGATATCTCGTCAAAGGTAAAACTAATCCAGCAAGGCCGCCCGACGTGTCGACGATCCCGATAGGAGTCGCGTTCCTCGTTCTCAGGACACGGCGGATGAGCTAGGCGTCGGGATCGCTAAACCTCTGGGTGACCAGAGGTGCGCCAGACATCGCTCAGGTGGGGCGAACACTCATGAGGAGCACTGGCCCGGGGGTTGATTAAATTATCCTCGGGGTCCGGAAAATCCCTATGCAATTTTATTAGGTGTTTAGGCAAATGTAGTACCAAAGTTGGGCCTTGCCAGACCAGCTTTAATCTAAAACGAATTATCAAGGGGGTCCTCATAACAACCCCGATCGTGTTAGGAGCGCTCATTTTTGGAACATAACACCGGTAGCCGGAAACTAAGGGGGGGCAAAGGTGGAACAAAACACCAGGCTAGAAAGGCCGAGCCTTCCACCTTTTACCAAGTATATAGGAGCGTTAAAATAAATAGCAGTTAAATATGGTGATATAACAAGGAACCCATGTTTCACATGGAAGCAACTGCACCTGCAACTAGCAACGCTATCAACAGGGTTAAGCAAGCAGTAACATAGCCAATCGGTGGTTTGCTAGGTCGAACAGGTTGAAGGTTTCATGGCATTGTTGAGAGGCTGAATTTAACAGGTGGTAGGCAACGAGACATAAACGATAGAAGCGATAAAACTAGCACGGCAATGATAGTAATGGTATCTGGGGAAATGATCATCTTGCCTGAGATCCCGCTTGGAAGAAGAATGCCTCCGTGAAGCAGACGAACCGACGTAGTCGAACGGGTCCTCACATCCGACACGCTGCGGAACTCTATCGAGACGAAGCAAACCGGAAACACAAATCAACACCCAAAATTCACCACACGATGCACAACACATATGATGCATGAGCTACTGAATACATGCAAGTCACGGCATGACAAATCACACAATCAAACACTACACATTAAGTGAAGTTCAATACGCACGAGTTGCATATTGACGAAACTCCATGTTAATTATTTAGTTCACTCCCGATTAGATACACGGCAATATTAAATGTGATTAAACATGGCAAGAGGTGAAGCGTAATTAAACTATCTATCTAGGCATTTATGAGGTCGGAAATGACATATAGCATCTCCGAAACGACCTCACATGTTAATTTATAATTCTGTCCAGATCTGAACTAATGCATTTAATTAGTTGTTAAACATCAAAACAAATAGGTTCGCTTGATTCTACGCGTCAAGGCAAGCAATCTACACATAAAGAACATCTCCAACGAACCTACGGTTCAAAAGATATAAGCACCGCAAGATATGATGGCATGAATGCAATATCTGTGCAACGACGGCTACGAGCACTTCAAAACAAACAACCAGCAAGATAAAATGAAACTACACGAGATTCTAAGCAAGTTTCATGTAGGACACGATCAAATCGGAGCTACGGTTCAAAAACTACGAGCAAAACAAGAATTGACTACAATCTGCCAAAATCAGCCACATAGCATTTTCTACGCCTCACAACTTCGGCTACACAACTCCGATAAGCTCAAGCAAGGCATGGCACGGAAGAGGGCAAGAAGCACTACTACGAACAGCTAACAACAACTAGCATGGCAGCAAGGAGCACTAGGAAAAGATGACACAAAATGGCATCTCACGCACTATTTCAGACTTAGTGAAAATAACACCTCACGAAAGTGCAGTTTTCAGCCTGAAGCTATATTGACAGCAGAAAAACCTATAGCTACAGGACTTCAAATGGCATGGAAATTTACAGCAAGCTAGAGAAACACAAGGGGTACAACTAACTCCATTGGACCAACCTCAAAACAGCTACAGATCACAAGATGCAAGCAAGACAAGACAGCAACAAAATATAACAGATTCCAGACTTAGAAATATTTCAGCTTCTCAAAATCAGCACTATTTCTAGCAACTTGAGAGCAATCAAACCACACCTAAACATGCATTTCTACTGCAACTAAAAATACCAGGGGCTAAACAAAACATCCAAGATCAACTCTCTAGTTGACAACTCCTTCAAACGACGCACGGAATAAATCCTACGAATTAAACAAAAGGGCATCACGGCAAAATATCGCGCGAACTAACTTGCTCTAATGCTAAAACTAATTACACAGAAAAATCCATGGGATTTTTCTACCCCGGAAACATATAAAATATGTGGGGTTTGCAACACAAAATAAAGCCACACATTAATGCGAGATAAACACCTAGATACGGGAAAATAAACTACCGGCAAATCCCTACACGTAAAAATACAATTGACCGCTCTAAAATACATGCAAAAATGTTTCCTAAAACATAGGCATTTTATCTAAGGTATACGGGCAGTCCGGACTTGCACGAAAATTAAATACGGGGCGCGTCCTATTGAAACAGCACGCAAATCTAGGCGTTTGGCACGTTAAACTTCGTCAAATGATTATGCAAGTTTCAAATTCGTATTCTACGCGCGAAACTACCACAAAACCATATAAAATACGTCTCGATCCGACTTACGGATATTAAACTACGGGCGTTTTAATATATTCTAAACCCTGAAAAACAATTAAATCGCAACCCTAAAAAAAATCAACTAGTGGGCCGAAACTACTACAGGCCAAAACAGGGCATTGGCGCATAATAGAAGAACACGCCACAGGCGCTAGATAGGCAGCAGTGAGGGGCTCACCTTATGGGCTTCGGGCCCATGAGGGGAGGCTGCGAAGGCGGCCTAGGGCGAGACAGAGGCCGACTGGGCCTGGCCTAGGGCGCTGGGGGGAAGGCAGCCCAACGCCACGAGCCTCCTCCTTCCCAGATCCGATGGGGACGAGGGAAGGCTCTGGCTCGCGATGGTGGTTGCTGCGGCCGACGTGATGGGTACTCAGGTGGCGGATCTGGGGCGGAGCAAGGGCGACGTCGGCCGGCGGTCTCCGGCGAGGGGCGGCGAGGGCCTGCCGGGACCCAGCGAGCGGAGCTCCAGCGTCCACGGCGGCTACCAGAGTCCTGGCTGCATGCCCCTGCGGAGAGAGAGAGAACATCGAGGTGAGGGAGAGAGGAGAGGCTTCGTTGCAGCAAGCTTTGGCCGGCGGGAGCCGCCAGCTCGTGCTCACCGGCGAGCGGCGGCCGGAGGCGAGGCCGACGGGGAACCTTGGGGCGACGCGCAGGGGGGTGACGGCTCACCACCACGGGCACGGGAGCACGGGGTTGCGGGAGGATCGGGCGAGGCGGCGGCGGTTCGGGCCCGGCGGGCCTCGGATGGGTTTGGCGGGCCCGCGGTGGCTGCGGCTAGCGATGTGGAGAGAGAGTGAGGGGGCTAGGGTTTCGGGGGTAGGTGGCGCGGATCCTGAGGTGGAAGGAGGGCTGTCTAAAAATATGATGGAGGGGGGTATTTAAAGAGAAAAAAGGGGGCTCGGTTAACCGGAATCGCGATCCGGATCCAACCGCGGGGTCAGATTCAGACGATTCCGAACGTGGGAACGGGTACGTGGCCGTGTAGAGGGGATATCCGGAGACGAGAGGGAGAACGGGCGACGCGGCACGAATTTTAAAACACCGACAGACGTCCGACGGTAGCCCGAATACGGTGCCGCTACAATCGACCGTTCGGGTACCAGACGGTCTCCGATCGCGACGAAATTCGACAGGCGGCCTAGCTATATCTAATCGCGACCGCGTGCCAAGTTTCACCTCGATCAGAGAAAGTTTTAGACGCACTTTAAAAACAGGGTTTCGACGGTGCCGCGGGCGCGTGCGAGTGCAGTCAGGGGAACGAACAACGACGCAAACCGGCAACTAACAACGGATGCAAGTTTTGAAAACTGGCGGCAACGGAGATGCCGATGCAATGCTGATGATGCGCATGATGCGATGATGATGCGACCAATATAAATAGACACACGACGAAAACGGAAAGAGAGGGGAATCTTCTGGAACGTCGTCATTGGGCTGTCACAACTCTCCTACACTACAAGAGGATCTCTCCCCGAGATCCAAGAATGAAAGGGGGAAGAGGATGAGGAAGAACAAGAGGTAAAAACTTAGTCGCTTCTTTGACAAACGAGTGAAACCAACGATCCTTGAAGGTTGCAAGGAGATGATGAATGAAATGAGAAAGAAGCCAGAATTCACGGAAAATTTCGGCAGCACTTCGGTAGGAAAATGGGACAAAAAAATTCGGAAAGGTGGAAGAAATAGACAATATTCACAACAAACAAGTAAATAGAGCAAGGGAACACCATGATCTTGATAGAATAAAAAGATTGACCCAAAAGAACAATATCACAATGCCTCCGAAACAATAAAATAGGAACTAGCTCATACGGAAGAAGAGAATGAAGAAAGAATGACAACTACTAGCTCCAATGAACTTGGCAAGCATCCTTGCAAGAAGAATTGGATGGAGTTGTTGGAAAAAACAACAACGAAAAGAACAAGATAGTAGTGAGCTTATGAAAATCATATCAACATCTATGAGGTGACAACCAACCACTACAAGAACCAAGGATAGATGAAAGCAAAGATATGAAAACTTCTTACACCGAGAGGATACATTGAGAACTTGGATTAATGACAAGCACCATGATAGCAACAATCCATAGGAAAAGTTTTAGGTGAAGTCCAAACCAAGATAGCTCAATGAAGAAATCAAGGGTTGGAAATATCTCATGATCATAGAATTGGTGGGTTTAATTATCTCATTCTTGAAAGGAAAACTCTTCGGGGCTCCTACACTAACAAGACTGCTATAATACCACGTCAAAGATAAAGAAAGCACAATGCACTGAAAATGGAAGAGAAAGAATACTTGAGGTACCCCAAGAGGAATGTTGAAGAACACTTTGAGAAAAACCACATCCTTGAAGAATCACCATGACGAGCTTCCGTATGAAAAGGACGATGCAAAGATAAGAAGGATGAAAGAATAAGATTGAAGCCTTGCCAAGATTTAGATGAAGCAACACGAAGAGACACTTGAGAAAACTTGGAACTCCGGAAAAGAAAGATAAGAACACTAGAGCAAATGAATAGATATCACGAGCCACTCCGGAAGAAGAATTCAGATTACCATGAACAAGAACAAGAATTATATTATGCTTATCCTCCATCAAGTTTAATTGATGACAAGCAACGGATTAAGCATACAACTTATTCTACTAGAAATAAATCTTGAAGAGACAGAGAGCTAAGCACCACTTGAAGCAAAATTGAAGGAAGCACCGGTAAGAATTCACAATTGAATGGGAACAGCACGAATCAATGAAGATACATGAAAATGAAGAGCTCATGAGCCACCTGAGAGAAAACTTGAACAAAGCACCGGATAATCGAGAGACGAATGAAGGGACAACAATTGAGAAGAATTAGAGAACGAAAGCTCAAAGCTGAGAACGAAGAAGTCTTCTGAAATGATGGCTTTCGGAGGAACGAGAAATAAAACAACTCAGAAATGCACCGGATAGCAAGAAAGGGATTACTCACGATAGAAACAATTGAGAGGAAAACACAAAGCTGAGATGATAATCTTCACAAGAATGGAGCAAGATTGAGAATGATGACGAGAAACAACCCACGAATAACTGAGACACTCCGGAATAAGAAAGAATGAAAGGTTGAGCCATATGAGAATTAATTCAAACAGGCCTTGAAGAAGGGATATGACTGATGAAATTCATACTTACGTCATAGTTGAAAAGAATTAAGGATCTCCGGAAAAGATTAAAGAGCCAGGTAAGATCCTGGGAAAACCTGTGGGTTATGGGCCCACTCAAAGAAATCACCGTTAAAAACAAGATTGGTCAGATGAGAGATATTGCACCAGTATGAAGAGAACTAGATGAGGTTAGCACCTCGAAATAATTAAAAGAATTGAAAACAAGAAACTTCTGAAATATCTTTAACACTCCGCATAGAAAGAGAGAGGAATCAATAACAAGATAGTCTGAAAGAATCCCCAACATAGGAAATAATTACAAGCACGAAAAGGATATGATGAACACGGATAGCTGAATTAAATTCACCGGTAAGGATAACAAGAATGAATAAAGATGAACATGAAGCTCCTGAAAATCTTCACAACGAATCACCGACTACAAAAGAAAGAAGAGCTAGCGGAAGCATCACTGAAATGAAATGCAGTTGGATGAAATCCAATCACTGAAGAAAAAGGGCGGGAGGGCGGGAAAAACAAAGACAACATGGGACAGAAGAGACGAACTCCGGATGAAAAGAGAACGATCTTGCAAAAATAGGAGAGGATTGAATCCACTTGGAGAGAAACACACCGGTTGAATGGAATTGATACGACGATCTGACTGAGCAAAGAATTTGCATTCCCATAAAAATATGAGAACACAGATTAGGAAAGATCTGAAATCACCACTTGACATCGAAGCAACTTGAATTACCATAGTTCAACAAAACAAAGGGTGTGGCTTACGAAACAAGCCAGAACAAACTCATGAGAAAGATTTCGTCCGATATTTTCGTGGACAGGATCACACGGGCACGATTTACAGTAGCCATCAAGTGCAAGACAGTGCACCCGACATACGAAGCGTCCCCGAGTCATAGCAAGCTACAAGGACTCTTTAAGACACAACGTGTACTGTTGTAAGTCGACCGTGAACAAACGAATCCACTAGATGTCGAACCCCAACCTAACATCATGCATTTGTTGAAAGAATGTCCTATAAGTAAGTACTTGAATTCCCACCTACGAATTCCCGAAATATCTGGTCATGCAATCTGGTACACGGATACAAGGAGTAATATCACACAACTCCTATACTAAACCGTCACTTGTATCACATCCGTCAACACACGACCAGAATCTCGGACCTTCATCTACAATAGACCCTCGTGATCACAACGATACAAAGTATGGCAGTACTCCCGAACAATCTACACCAGTACTGGGGACATCGGGGTTATCTCGCCACTACTAGTATTGAAGCAATTACGAACATCCTTCGTCCTGAAATACTAAGAAATCTGAATGATAACGATGTGCTCGAGAATCCCCTGGAGCTCAACTCCCCGGAAGAAAATCAAGTCAGACAGGAGGCACCAAGACAGAACTCCGTCACATCGGCATCATATAGATTCCAAGAATATCCGCGTGATCCTAAAAAAAATTGAGTGAGAAGACGAGTAGAACTAAAATATTACGTCAAGATTTCTCACCAGAGCATAGAAGAGGAGAAAAAAGAATCCTACTCTCCGACATATAACTAAGACTCAAATAGTTTTTCACTAGACTCGACTCGGCCATGTTCGATCAATCAAGGGGGCTCCTAGGTCGGTATGGCTCTGATACCAACTTGTCACACCCAAGATGCGACCCTGTCCGCAATTTGGCATGAGGGCCTCGTCAGGGATAGAAGCGCATCTCGTCGTGTCGCAAGAATGGATATCGTCACAAGTACATGTACTGAAAAGATGAGATATATAAAGAGTTGGCTTACACTCGCCACAAGCTACATCAGAGTCACATCAGTACATTACATAATCATCAAGAGTAAGAGCAGGGTCCGACTACGGACGAAAATAAACGACAAAAGAAGAACGACGTCCATCCTTGCTATCGCAGGCTGCCGGCCTGGAACCCATCCTAGATCGATGAAGAAGAAGAAGAAGAAGAAGAAGCAACTCCAAATGAGCAATCAACGCGCTCGCGTCAAGTAACCTTTACCTGTACCTGCAACTGGTGTTATAGTAATCTGTGAGCCACAGGGGACTCAGCAATCTCATTTCTTAAGGTATCAAGACTAGCAAAGCTTAATGGGTGAGGCATGGTTAAGTGGTGAGGTTGCAGCAGCGGCTAAGCATATATTTGGTGGCTAACTTACGAGTACAAGAAAATAAGAGGGGGAAGATCTTTGCAAAACGGACGTGAACTACGGATGATCAAAAGAATGATCCTGAACACCTACTTACGTCAGACATAACCCCACCGTGTCCTCGATCGGAGAAGGACCTCACGAAAGAGACAGTCACGGTTAGGCACACAGTTGGCAAGTTTAGTTAAATTAACTTTAAGTTATCCAGAACCAGTGTTAAACAAAGCTTCAACGTTGCCACATAACCGCGGGCACGGCTTTCCGAAAGATTTAACCCTGCAGGGGTGCTCCAACTAGTCCAACACAAATTACCACAAGCCGCATAGAAATCCTCAATCACGAAGCTCGCGATCTCGTCGCATTCCCTAGTGGAAAACCTCAACTCTGAGATTACCCAAAGCATCACCGGAATCCCGATGCACAAGATATCTCGTCAAAGGTAAAACTAATCCAGCAAGGCCGCCCGACGTGTCGACGATCCCGATAGGAGTCGCGTACCTCGTTCTCAGGACACGGCGGATGAGCTAGACGTCGGGATCGCTAAACCTCTGGGTGACCAGAGGTGCGCCAGACATCGCTCAGGTGGGGCGAACACTCATGAGGAGCACTGGCCCGGGGGTTGATTAAATTATCCTCGGGGTCCGGAAAATCCCTATGCAATTTTATTAGGTGTTTAGGCAAATGTAGTACCAAAGTTGGGCCTTGCCAGACCAGCTTTAATCTAAAACGAATTATCAAGGGGGTCCTCATAACAACCCCGATCGTGTTAGGAGCGCTCATTTTTCGAACATAACACCGGTAGCCGGAAACTAAGGGGGGGCAAAGGTGGAACAAAACACCAGGCTAGAAAGGCCGAGCCTTCCACCTTTTACCAAGTATATAGGAGCGTTAAAATAAATAGCAGTTAAATATGGTGATATAACAAGGAACCCATGTTTCACATGGAAGCAACTGCACCTGCAACTAGCAACGCTATCAACAGGGTTAAGCAAGCAGTAACATAGCCAATCGGTGGTTTGCTAGGTCGAACAGGTTGAAGGTTTCATGGCATTGTTGAGAGGCTGAATTTAACAGGTGGTAGGCAACGAGACATAAACGATAGAAGCGATAAAACTAGCACGGCAATGATAGTAATGGTATCTGGGGAAATGATCATCTTGCCTGAGATCCCGCTTGGAAGAAGAATGCCTCCGTGAAGCAGACGAACCGACGTAGTCGAACGGGTCCTCACATCCGACACGCTGCGGAACTCTATCGAGACGAAGCAAACCGGAAACACAAATCAACACCCAAAATTCACCACACGATGCACAACACATATGATGCATGAGCTACTGAATACATGCAAGTCACGGCATGACAAATCACACAATCAAACACTACACATTAAGTGAAGTTCAATACGCACGAGTTGCATATTGACGAAACTCCATGTTAATTATTTAGTTCACTCCCGATTAGATACACGGCAATATTAAATGTGATTAAACATGGCAAGAGGTGAAGCGTAATTAAACTATCTATCTAGGCATTTATGAGGTCGGAAATGACATATAGCATCTCCGAAACGACCTCACATGTTAATTTATAATTCTGTCCAGATCTGAACTAATGCATTTAATTAGTTGTTAAACATCAAAACAAATAGGTTCGCTTGATTCTACGCGTCAAGGCAAGCAATCTACACATAAAGAACATCTCCAACGAACCTACGGTTCAAAAGATATAAGCACCGCAAGATATGATGGCATGAATGCAATATCTGTGCAACGACGGCTACGAGCACTTCAAAACAAACAACCAGCAAGATAAAATGAAACTACACGAGATTCTAAGCAAGTTTCATGTAGGACACGATCAAATCGGAGCTACGGTTCAAAAACTACGAGCAAAACAAGAATTGACTACAATCTGCCAAAATCAGCCACATAGCATTTTCTACGCCTCACAACTTCGGCTACACAACTCCGATAAGCTCAAGCAAGGCATGGCACGGAAGAGGGCAAGAAGCACTACTACGAACAGCTAACAACAACTAGCATGGCAGCAAGGAGCACTAGGAAAAGATGACACAAAATGGCATCTCACGCACTATTTCAGACTTAGTGAAAATAACACCTCACGAAAGTGCAGTTTTCAGCCTGAAGCTATATTGACAGCAGAAAAACCTATAGCTACAGGACTTCAAATGGCATGGAAATTTACAGCAAGCTAGAGAAACACAAGGGGTACAACTAACTCCATTGGACCAACCTCAAAAGAGTTACAGATCACAAGATGCAAGCAAGACAAGACAGCAACAAAATATAACAGATTCCAGACTTAGAAATATTTCAGCTCCTCAAAATCAGCACTATTTCTAGCAACTTGAGAGCAATCAAACCACACCTAAACATGCATTTCTACTGCAACTAAAAATACCAGGGGCTAAACAAAACATCCAAGATCAACTCTCTAGTTGACAACTCCTTCAAACGACGCACGGAATAAATCCTACGAATTAAACAAAAGGGCATCACGGCAAAATATCGCGCGAACTAACTTGCTCTAATGCTAAAACTAATTATACAGAAAAATCCATGGGATTTTTCTACCCCGGAAACATATAAAATATGTGGGGTTTGCAACACAAAATAAAGCCACACATTAATGCGAGATAAACACCTAGATACGGGAAAATAAACTACCGGCAAATCCCTACACGTAAAAATACAATTGACCGCTCTAAAATACATGCAAAAATGTTTCCTAAAACATAGGCATTTTATCTAAGGTATACGGGCAGTCCGGACTTGCACGAAAATTAAATACGGGGCGCGTCCTATTGAAACAGCACGCAAATCTAGGCGTTTGGCACGTTAAACTTCGTCAAATGATTATGCAAGTTTCAAATTCGTATTCTACGCGCGAAACTACCACAAAACCATATAAAATACGTCTCGATCCGACTTACGGATATTAAACTACGGGCGTTTTAATATATTCTAAACCTTGAAAAACAATTAAATCGCAACCCTAAAAAAAATCAACTAGTGGGCCGAAACTACTACAGGCCAAAACAGGGCATTGGCGCATAATAGAAGAACACGCCACAGGCGCTAGATAGGCAGCAGTGAGGGGCTCACCTTATGGGCTTCGGGCCCATGAGGGGAGGCTGCGAAGGCTGCCTAGGGCGACACAGAGGCCGACTGGGCCTGGCCTAGGGCGCTGGGGGGAAGGCAGCCCAACGCCACGAACCTCCTCCTTCCCAGATCCGATGGGGACGAGGGAAGGCTCTGGCTCGCGATGGTGGTTGCTGCGGCCGACGTGATGGGTACTCAGGTGGCGGATCTGGGGCGGAGCAAGGGGCGACGTCGGCCGGCGGTCTCCGGCGAGGGGCGGCGAGGGCCTGCCGGGACCCAGCGAGCGGAGCTCCAGCGTCCATGGCGGCTACCAAAGTCCTGGCTGCATGCCCCTGCGGAGAGAGAGAGAACATCGAGGTGAGGGAGAGAGGAGAGGCTTCGTTGCAGCAAGCTTTGGCCGGCGGGAGCCGCCAGCTCGTGCTCACCGGCGAGCGGCGGCCGGAGGCGAGGCCGACGGGGAACCTTGGGGCGATGCACAGGGGGGTGACGGCTCACCACCACGGGCACGGGAGCACGGGGTTGCGGGAGGATCGGGCGAGGCGGCGGCGGTTCGGGCCCGGCGAGCCTCGGATGGGTTTGGCGGGCCCGCGGTGGCTGCGGCTGGCGATGTGGAGAGAGAGTGAGGGGGCTAGGGTTTCGGGGGTAGGTGGCGCGGATCCTGAGGTGGAAGGAGGGCTGTCTAAAAATATGATGGAGGGGGGTATTTAAAGAGAAAAAAGGGGGCTCGGTTAACCGGAATCGCGATCCGGATCCAACCGCGGGGTCGGATTCAGACGATTCCGAACACGGGAACGGGTACGTGGCCGTGTAGAGGGGATATTCGGAGACGAGAGGGAGAACGGGCGATGCTGCACGAATTTTAAAACACCGACAGACGTCCGACGGTAGCCCGAATACGGTGCCGCTACGATCGACCGTTCGGGTACCAGACGGTCTCCGATCGCGACGAAATTCGACAGGCGGCCTAGCTATATCTAATCGCGACCGCGTGCCAAGTTTCACCTCGATCAGAGAAAGTTTTAGACGCACTTTAAAAACAGGGTTTCGACGGTGCCGCGGGCGCGTGCGAGTGCAGTCAGGGGAACGAACAACGACGCAAACCGGCAACTAACAACGGATGCAAGTTTTGAAAACTGGCGGCAACGGAGATGCCGATGCAATGCTGATGATGCGCATGATGCGATGATGATGCGACCAATATAAATAGACACACGACGAAAACGGAAAGAGAGGGGAATCTTCTGAAACGTCGGCATCGGGCTGTCACATGATCATCAACGGAGGTTAAATCCTAAGATGAAAGAGGTAGTAAGAAAAGAAATACTAAAGCTCCTCGAAACAGGTATTATCTATCTTGTTGCTCATAGTGATTGGGTAAGTTCGGTGCATTGCGTCCCTAAGAAGGGAGGTATTACCGTTGTCCCTAATGATAAATATGAATTGATCCCACAGAGGATTATTACTGGCTATAGGATGGTGATCGATTTTAGGAAATTGAATAAAGCCACTAGGAAAGGTCATTACCCTTTGCCTTTTATCGACCAAATGCTAGAAAGATTGTCTAAACACACACACTTCTGCTTTCTAGATGGTTATTCTGGTTTCTCCCAAATACCTTTTGCGTAATGTGATCAGGAGAAAACCACTTTTACATGCCCTTTCGGTACCTTTGCTTATAGACGTATGCCTTTTGGCTTATGTAATGCATCTGCTACCTTTCAAAGGTGTATGATGGCTATATTCTCTGACTTTTGTGAAAAGATTGTTGAGGTTTTCATGGATGACTTCTCTCTTTACGGGTCTTCTTTTGATGATTGCCTCAGCAACCTTGATCGAGTTTTGTAGAGATGTAAAGATACCAATCTTGTCTTGAATTGGGAGAAGTGCCACTTTATGGTTAATGAAGGCATCATCTTAGGACATAAAATTTCTGAAATAGGTATTGAAGTCGATAAGGCTAAGGTTGATCCGATCGAGAAAATGCCATGCCCTACAGATATCAAAGCTATAAGAAGTTTCCTTGGTCATGATGGTTTCTATAGAAGGTTCATCAAGGACTTTTCTAAGATTTCTACGCCTCTTACCAATCTCTTGCAAAAGGATATTCCTTTTGTTTTTGGCGATGATTGTGAGGAAGCCTTCGAAATACTTAAAAAGGCCTTGATAACTGCGCCTATTGTTCAACCACCTGATTGGAACTTACCTTTTGAAATCATGTGTGATGCTAGTGATTATGTTGTTGGTGCTATTCTAGGACAAAGAGTTGATAAGAAGTTGAATGTTATTCACTATGCTAGTAAAACTCTAGACAGTGCCCAAAGAAACTATGCTACTACTGAAAAGGAATTTTCAGCAATCATGTTTGCATGTGAAAAATTCAGATCTTACATAGTTGATTCCAAAGTCACTATTCACACTGATCATGTTGCTATTAAGTATCTCATGAAAAAGAAAGATGCTAAACCTAGACTTATCAGATGGGTTCTCTTGCTACAAGAATTTGATTTGCATGTTTTTGATAGGAAGGGTGCTGAGAACCCCGTAGCAGATAACTTGTCTAGGTTGGAGAATGTTCTTGATGACCCCACAACCTATTGATGATATCTTTCCTGATGAGCAATTGAATGTCATCAATGCTTCACGTAGTACACCGTGGCATGCTTATTATGCAAATTATATCGTTGCCAAATATGTACCACCTAGTTTCACATACCAGCAAAAGAAGAAATTCTTCTTTGATTTGAGACATTACTTTTGGGATGATCCTCACCTTTATAAAGAAGGAGTAGATGGTGTTATTAGATGTTGTGTACCCGAGCATGAACAGGGACAGATCCTACAGAAGTGTCACTCCGAGGCTTACAAAGGACACCATGCGGGAGATAGAACTGCACACAAGGTATTGCAATCAGGTTTCTATTGGCCTACTCTCTTCAAGGATGCCCGTAAGTTTGTCTTGTCATGTGATGAATGTCAAAGAATAGGTAATATCAGTAAACGTCAGGAAATGCCTATGAATTATTGACTTGTCATTTAACCATTTGATGTTTGGGGTTTTGATTATATGGTACCTTTTCCAAAATCCAACGGGTATACTCATATCCTAGTTGTTGTTGATTACGTTACTAAGTGGGTAGAAGCTATCCCAACTAGTAGTGCTAATCACAACACCTCTATCAGGATGCTTAAAGAAGTTATTTTCCCTAGATTTGGAGTCCCTAGATATCTAATGACTGATGGTGGTTCTCATTTCATCCATGGTGCTTTCCGTAAAACGCTTGCTAAGTATGATGTCAACCATAGAGTTGCATCTCCCTATCATCCTCAGTCCAGTGGTCAAGTAGAGCTAAGCAATAGAGAGATTAAACTAATTCTGCAAAAGATTGTTAATAGGTCTAGAAAGAATTGGTCTAAGAAGCTTGATGATGCACTATGGGCTTATAGAACTACTTACAAGAATCACATGGGCATGTCTCCGTAAAAAATGGTTTATGGTAAAGCATGTCACTTACCTCTTGAGCTAGAGCATAAGGCTTATTGGGCAATCAAAGAGCTCAACTTTGATTTCAAACTTGCTGGTGAGAAGAGGTTATTTGATATTAGCTCACTGGATGAATGGAGAGCTTAGGCATATGAAAATGCCAAGTTGTTCAAAGAAAAAGTTAAGAGGTGGCATGATAAAAGGATACAAAAACGTGAGTTCAATGTAGGTGATTATGTCTTGCTATACAATTCTCGTTTAAGATTTTTTGCAGGCAAGCTTCTCTCTAAATGGGAAGGTCCTTACATTGTTGGGGAAGTATATCGTTCTGGTGCCATCAAGATCAACAACACGGAGGTAATTTTCCGAGAGTGGTAAATGGGCAAAGAATCAAGCACTATATCTCACGTACTCCCATAAATGTTGAAAGCAATATTATTAATACCATAACTCCGGAGGAGTACATAAGGGATATTTATCAGCCTGTTTCATACTCTGAAAACGAAGAGGTATGTGATTCGGTAAGTAAACCGACTCCAAAACTTTTCCAGTATGAATTTTTCTCCGTTTTGGAATTTTTAGAAAAATAGTAAAATAGAAAAATTTAAAGTAGTCCGGAAAGCGCACGAGGAGGCGACAAGCCTGCCCCCTGGCCGCGCCTAGGGGGCTTGTGGGCACCTCGTGTGCCTCCCGGACTCCGTTTTCTTGCGGAGTACTCCTTCTGGTCGGGAAAAAAATCATTATATATTCTCCCGAAATGTCTGGCCCTTGTATTGCGCAAATATCCTGTGTTTTCGTTTCGAGCCTGTTTCTGCTGCAGATTTAGGGCAAGGATGTCGTCTCAGGAATCTGTCAGGGAGAACGATCTCCCTCAAGTCTATGAAGAAGTAAGTGCTGATCTGAAAAGAATGGAGGTCATGGAGGCCAAGGAAGGGCTGCTGGAAGAAACTAAAGGCAAAATTAAGGAGGAGAATCCGGCGTTGGACGAAGGGCAATCTATGCTCAACAAGGAAGAACCTAAGGAAGAGGATTTTCTTCAACCCTATCTTCACCTTTTACCTCCATCCTTGATCGAACTCTTGAGGTTATGTGAAATAACTCGTGTTCGTAATACTTATCTCACCCGTGAAGTTGTTTTGCTGGAGAAACATATTACAGAACTCCAAGGTATGAATCAAAGATTGATGGCCCTCTTGGAATCAAAAGACACGACAACTCCACCACCATCACCTTCAAAGGAAGACAATTAAGCACGGGTATGGGCACTCCCCTTGGCTTGCGCCAAGCTTGGGGGAGTTGCCGCGGTATTGTATCACCATCATATCTTTTGCCTTTACCTTTTTCTTAGTTTGATACTTTTTGGTTTTATCTTTCTCTAGTAGAATAAAGTTCTTGGTGTTCTAGGCTTGAGTTTTGCTTTGTGTTATCCCCAATGTATTCGAGCTCATGAGTCATATAATAAAGAGAGTTTTAGTTAAGGGCCTTGCTTCATGACATGATCTAAAGAAAGAATAATAAAAGAACAAAAGCCTGAAAGATCATGTAATGATCTTATGGGAAGTGATGGCTTCACATATAAAAAGAATGTTAATTGAAACTTGTTGTAGGTGGACAAACATAGAACTTGGTCATTGCTGCAATTAATAGGAAGTAATAAAGAAAGAGAGGTTCACATATAAATATATCATCTTGGACACCATCTATGATTGTGAACACTCATTAAACTATTACATGCTTAGAAGTAGATGATGGACAAGGAAGACAACATAATGAATTATGTTTGCTTGGTTCCGAACAATGTTATATGACTAGAGATCCCTTAGCATGTGACGATTGCTTCCACCTCATATCAGCCAAAACCTCCGCACTAAGTAGAGATACTACTTGTGCATCCATAACCTTCAACCCAATTTTGCCATGAGAGTTCACCATACCTACCTATGGATTGAATAAGATCCTTCAAGTAAGTTGTCATCGGTGCAAGCAATAAAAATTGCTCCCTAAATATGTATGATCTATTAGTGTGTGGAAAATAAGCTTTGTACGAACCTGTGATGAGGAAGACATAAAAGCGACAGACTGCATAATAAAGTTCTTTATCACAGAAGGCAATATAAAGTGGCGTTCCTTCACACTAAGAGGCCACACATCCAAAGCTCAAAAGCGCATGACAACCTCCGCTTCCCTCTACGAAGGGCCTATCTTGTACCTTTACTTTTTGTCCTTAAAAGTGTCATGGTGATCGGCATCAATTCCTTATTTCGCCTTTATCTTGGCTAACGTCATATGCTAGGGAAATATCTATATTCATATATCAACTTGGAAGTAAGTATCCATGAATTATTATTGTTGACATTACCCTTGAGGTAAGTAGTTGGGAGGCAAAACTATAAGCCCCTATCTTTCTCTGTGTCCAACTGAAACTTTGATCTCATGAGTACCACGTGAGTTTTAGCAATTGTAGAAGATGAAAGGATGATTGAGTATGTGGATTTGCTTTACAAGCACTTATTTGACTCTTTCCGATGTTATGATAAATTGCAATTGCATCAATGACTAAAGGCTATTGGTTTTTAATTCTCATTAAGGTTCTTGATCCATACTTTACTTCATGATGGAATTATCACTTTAGCATAATAGATTATATAACGTTATTGTTGTTCTGATTATGATCATGATGCCTGCATGTCCGTATTTTGTTTTGTCGACACCTCTATCTCTAAACGTGTTGGCATATTTATTGATCTCGGTTTCCGCTTGAGGAAAAGCTAAGTCTAAGCTTTGGAAGTTGATACGTCCATTTTGCATCATGCTTTTATGTTGATATTTACCGCTTTATGGGTTTTTATTACACTTCACGGTACAATACTTATGCCTTTTCTCTCTTATTTTACAAGGTTTACATGAAGAGGGAGAGTGCGAGCAGCTGGAATTCTGGCCTGAAAAATGAGCAAGTTCGAGATACCTATTCTACGCAACTCCAAAAGCCATGAAAATCAACGAGGAATTATTTTGGAATTTATAAAAAATACTGGGCGGAAGAAGTACCAGAGGGGAGCCACCAGGAGGCCACAAGCCTGCTAGGCGCGGCCTACCCCCCTGGCCGCGCCTAGGGGGCTTGTGGGCTCCCTGTTGGCCCTCTGGCTCCCATCTTTTGCTATAAGGAGGGTTTCCTTCCAGAAAAAATCAGGAGGAGGCTTTCGGGAGGAATCGCCGCCGCCACGAGGCGGAACTTGAGCAGAACCAATCTAGAGCTCCGGAAGGGCCGTCCTGCCGGGGAAACTCCCCTCCCGGAGAGGGAAATCATCGCCATCGTCATCACCAACACTCCTCTCATCGGAGGGGACTCATCACCATCAACATCTTCATGAGGACCATCTCATCTCCAAACCCTAGTTCATCTCTTGTAACCAATCTCCGTCTCGCGACTCCGATTGGTACTTGTAAGGTTGCTAGTAGTGTTAATTACTCTTTGTAGTTGATGCTAGTTGGATTACTTGGTGGAAGATCATATGTTCAGATCTCTAATGCTATTAAATACCTCTCTGGTCATGAACATAATTATGCTTTGTGAGTAGTCACTTTTGTTCTTGAGGACATGGAATAAGTCTTGCTGTAAGTAGTCATGTGAATTTGCTATAAGTAGTCATGCTTTGTGAGTAGTCACTTTTGTTCTTGAGGACATGGGATAAGTCTTGCTATAAGTATTCATGTGAATTGGTTATAAGTAGTCATGTTGTATGTTGGTTTTCCTCTAGTGGTGTTATGTGAACGTCGACTACATAACACTTCACCATTATTTGGGCCTAGAGGAAGGCATTGGGAAGTAGTAAGTAGATGATGGGTTGCTAGAGTGACAGAAGCTTAAACCCTAGTTTATGCGTTGCTTCGTAAGGGGATGATTTGGATCCACTAGTTTAATGCTATGATTAGACTTTGTCTTAATTCTTCTTTCGTAGTTGCGGATGCTTGCGAGAGGGGTTAATCATAAGTGGGATGTTTGTCCAAGTAAGGGTAGCACCCAAGCACCGGTCCACCCACATATCAAACTATCAAAGTAGCGAACGCGAATCATATGAACATGATGAAAACTAGCTTGACAGAAATTCTCATGTGTCCTCGGGACCGTTTTACCTCCTATAAGAGTTTGTCCAGGCTTGTCCCTTGCTACAAAAGGGATTGTGCCACTTTGCTGCACCTTTGTTACTATTGTTACTTGCTACTTGTTGCGAATGATCTTATCACACAACTATCTGTTACCGATAATTTCAGTGCTTGCAGAGAATACCTTGCTGAAAACCACTTGTCAGATCCTTCTGCTCCTCGTTGGGTTCGACACTCTTACTTATCGAAAGGACTAGGATAGATCCCCTATACTTGTGGGTTATTAGTGCCCCACGTCGCCAAAAAACCCGCCAGTTAACCACGGCAGGTGTGCACATGTGTGCTAAAAATTGGACCATATACGTATGCATACACGGCGTGGCGGGCGGGGGCTTATTTTCAAATAATGTCCATCGTGCCCTTCGTGACAAAGGGATATCGGTCAAACTGGCCGTCTGTTAGAGGTCTATCGAAGCAGAAGTGTTAAGTTATAAAAAAAAGTATTATATGTTTATTTTCTGCATGGTCTTTACGGCTATGACTCTGTTTGAATCGTCGTTTCCGTTTTAAATACACGTGTAAAAGATACAGACTTCGGGCCGTCATTTTGTTTTCAGCCGGAGATTGTTCACCGGCTAGTAAAATACAAATGTAAACCAAATACTCGCGTATTGAAATGCAACCATCCCAAGCGCGGCCTAAAAGAGAAGACATGCTTTATCTTCCTATGCTTCTTCTGTGCTTTGTGTGAACCAGGCAAAGAGGCCATAAAAGTGGACATATTAGTGCCAGTGGCTCCTGCCGTTCGATCTTAGCCCTCCACGTCCAATCCAACGACCAAAATTGCTACTCCTCATTTCATTTCTCACGAGCAATTCTAATCTGATAACACCGCTTACATCAACCACCGACCATCACCCGACTGTCTGCGAAACAAGCTACGTACTAAAATGAAGCTACTACTGTGGTGCCAGCCCGCTGTCGTAGTCGCTGCCCCTCCGCGGCCCGTTCTGCAGGTTCCTCTCGAACTCCCTCAGGTAGTCCAGGAGCAAAACGATCACGAAGAGGATGAACCCACCGGAGGAGCTGCTGCCGCCACCGCCGCCGCCCCCGCCTCCTCCGCCGAACCGAAACGGCGGGAACCCGACGCCCCCGTCGTCGAGCCTCGGCTTCACCTTCTCTGCGATCAGGTGCCAATATCAAGCAAAGAAGTGAGGAGACCGCGTGGCAAGTGCCAATGGAAGCACAGGTTTGCAGTGCACGAAAGAACAGCAGGGTTGTGCAAAATGCAGATGCCTTTCATTACCTTTAACTGAGCCTGACGGTGGAGAGGTGGGTCCCGAGAACGATTTGCGCTTCGCGGTTTGCGTCTGGTTGGCGCAGCACGTTATGTTCTGCAGGAAAAACATTCGGAGACGATCCTCGTGAGATTCTTTTGAATTTGCTGGAACGGGTGCAGAATCAAACGAAATTAACCAAGCACTATACCATGTTTACTTGTAATATACAAGATCAAACAACATTAACATTTCAGGCTTACAGACGACGGTAAAAAGATTTCGCTAGAACTAGACAGCCTTATTTCGGTACATGTTCTAGATACACCAATCAGGTGAATGTAGGAATTCAGCTATGCACAGTGGAAAAAAACACGTCTGTTTTTTTGTGGATTTTAAGCTAGAACAAGTTAACTCTGAAGCTTAAAATCAACCAGGGCTTCAAATCCCCTCTCATGCACTCTTTTTGCCTAGCTAGCATGAATAGCTTGCGTAGAAATTGTAGAATATACCGATCCCTTCTGTTTGCAAGGCCAGATAATCTTCCAGCTACACAATTTTATACGAGACGGTCCTTGTCATGTTATAATACGTACATTATTGGTTTTCCAACTTTGTGGTGATGTCTGATATATTCGCTTCGGGACATTACCCCGCTGAGCTATTTTGCAAGTTAAAAAATCCTGGCTTCCACTAAAATCTGAAGGCCTTGAACCTTTCAGATTGTTTGAATTGCTCCCTTTTCTTATGACAAAAACCTACTTGATTTCTTCCTCATTTTTGTGCCAGAAACCTTTTGATTGCTTTCTGACTACTCTAACAAATTACACCTAATAAGTTATAAATAATTTAACCAGGTATACTATAATCTGTAACAGCGAGAAAAGAAGACGAGCAAGTATGCCATAGCACCGCACAAAACAAGTAGGCGCATCTTACTGCTTTCACACAGATGGCGTTGCCGAGTTTATTACTCCGAGATTGCAAACCCGAGATAGATGGTTCTCCCCAGCTTCGTCCTACACATAATATTATAAGTTCTGCATGAGCTTTGGTAAACAAAAACTATACTAGCAGTAAGCACCATCTACTACCAGTATTAAATTGCAGTTAGAATTGACCATCTTCCCTAGTACGTGGGGTTGCAAAATTTTCAGAAATGTGAAGCCACAGAACACAGAGCCCCTGCAATTTGACTCGATGCACATGCGAGAATGCAGTCGCAAAATGGCAGCCAGAAATTTTGTCCCGGCGGCAGCTGTTGGATAATAAGATAGGTAGAGCAGAGGCGGGGCGATGGATGGGTGAGACGAGCGACACCAACCTGGTTCTCTCCCCGTCCTGTGGCGCGCGGCGGGGCGCAGGAGAAGCGAGCTCGGCGCGGACATTGTGGCGAGCGGAAGCATGGCGGCCGGCGGCGTGGACAGAGCGAGCTGGTCTCGTGGTGCCGCGCAGGCCCTGGACGAGAGAATCACAGAAACATGGAGGACGGTGAGGAGGAGGAGATGTCTGATTGCAACGGAGTGAGGGCGGCGAGGTTACCTTGCAGCTCTCGATGAGGGTCAGAGCGAGGGACGAGGAGGAGGTGGAGGGCTGGGTGTGGTGGTGTTCATGGGCAGAAGAAGGTTATCCATTAGGAGGGCCATTTTTTTCTTAAATTAGATTTTTAAAAGGGCTTTGTAGGAAATTAACTTTCTTTTTGTTTGATTTGTTTGGTAGATTTATTTCATTTTCAAGTTTTTCTGTGGCCCATTCTGCGCATCACAAAAAGAAACTTCTCATTCAATCTCTTGTCTATGAAACAAATATGTTTTCTTTTTTAGCGTTGTAAAAGCAAATATGTTTCTTGGAACGTCATCATGGTTAACTTAGCTGATTTGGGAAATGGTTACATCGTTTGATATACGAGACACGGTGAAACAAATACCCCCTCCGTTTACAAATATAATATGTTTAGATATTTTAATATTGATTATATATGGATTCAAATAAATGAACAAACATACTAAATTTATTTGTGTACATCTAATTAAGAAAATTTAAAATATCTTATACTGTATTTGCGAACCAATAGAGTATGTAACAAACAATAAATGATTTGATTTGTAGAATAAATTTACATCAAATTTGTTCTACTGCAGCAATACCAATATCTCTCAGCCAAATCCTAAACCATCGGGTGTCATGCGGTTTTTTTCTTATTTTTCTCTTTGCTATGTTTTACATCATTTATTTTAGTTCTATTTTTCCTACTTGCAACTACAACATCGTCAACCACGTGTAGTTATAGTTGCACATTCACCCCGTCGTATATAACTGCAATACATATGTCGATCTAGCACAACAATATATAAGTCACTCACGCACAATTATGAATGCACACACGTCTATCCGCATGCAACCAACATGTCCCCCTGCCCTAGCACAATTACACATTCGCTGTGCACGTCCGACTACAATTGCACGCATGTTATGTTCGTAAAAGTAAAAGCACGAGAGGGAAAAGGAAATAGAAAAAAATGATAGACCGAAACTCAAAGAAATTGACGGGTTTATGATCTAGTAACATCCAACTCTCATATGAGGAGCTATGAGAAAATTGCAAAAAAAACCTATGAGTCTGATAATTACACATGGGTCCAGCAACTCCAATTGTATTCCAATGGTCCACGCAAGCTAGTATCACGAGGAGCCCAAAAGGCTTGGGGGCACCTCTACCAGATCTCGTATAACCTTATCGGAACGCGTTTTTCCGGCAGTTTATGGGACAACCAAAAAAACGGCCTGAGCAGCCCCGTAAACATGCCTCGGCCCATAAAACATTTGTGGGAGGATCGTAAACCGCCCATGACTCCACTATATATGTCGGCTCCAGGACGATTTAGGGTTCGCATCCCTCTTTTCCCCCATCCGCCTCCACCGCGTTTCCTCTCCTCCGGCGAAAATCTCCCGAACTCTAACTACGATTTACGGCGCTGTTACGCATTGAAAGTTGTCGGAGATGTCCACGGCTGGTGGTTGTCCGGGTGGCTGAGGGGGGTTCGACGGACGAAAGCGCCACAACGACGAGGAGGTCGGGAGTCCTTCCTCTGCCCTCCGGTGGAGGAGTGGTAGAAAGAGAAGGTGTGGGTCCGCGACGTGAAGTCCGGCAACGCCGACACGCCGGCGTGGAGAAACTTCCTAAACGTATGAACAAAACTTGACGAAGCACCTAAAAACGAAGCCCTCCTGATGATAAGGGCCAGGATCCACCGTACACCCATGGCCCTAAGGCCGCAGGAGATGTGGCAGATCGGTGGCACCGTCGATGGGAGGAAAAACCCTAGCCTCATTTCCTTGGGAGGAGAGACGAAGGGAGGATAAACGCACTAATTAATAGTTTTCTAATGGCATATAATCTATCATTCAAACATAGAATTACAAAAATAGAACGAAATCTAGTTGCGTGCATGCAATTCACTTGTTTTTCTTCTTGAAATTCACTTCTCATGCCGGGAAGTTCACTATAGCGCGCAGAAGTTTCCTTTCCCCATGAGAAGGTCGTTTTTAGTCATCAAACTCATTGTGGCCATGTCTACTTCATTCACACAAATTTTCGTCTCTCCCTATTAAAATGATGAAAATCCCATAGATGAAGTGGACCTTCCCGAATAAAGTGAACTCTTGTCAAAAATAAATTCCCCACAAAGACGAACATAACCTCCTAACAAAACGTTTGATTTTTTAGTTTGGAAACTCGCCAAAAGGTAACTGTTTGTTATTAAGTTCACATTTTTTTGTTTTTAAGTTCATTAGGCCATCATGTACACTTCCTATGCTTGAGTTGATGTACTTATTTTGATAAATGCATGGATGGACCGGGTGGAAGTTGAGAGAGTCCGGAATTAAGGGGTCCTCGGGCCGCTTACCTATTTTCATGGGTTGGACTCCTGGGCCGTCATCACTGGAGCCCGAACTACAAGATGATGATGTATCCAAGACGTACTCTTTCGGAGACTTGGTGTGCGCCCCACGACAACATGATAATCGACATGTTTTCTCCTTGGTGTAACTGACATTCTATAACCCTAGTACCCTTGATATCTATATAAACCAGGGGTTTTTTAGTCCATAGGACGGGTTAAGTTCATTACTGATAGGGTTTAGACTACACTATACGATCTTGAGGTATAGTCTGTCATCAATATAAACAAGAGAAGGACGTAGGGTTTTGCTTTCATCAAGAGGACCAGAACCTGGGTAAACATCGTCTCCTTTGTCTCATGTTACCCATTGATCCAAGATCCACAGTTCGGGACCCCCTACCCGAGATATGTTGGTTTTGACACCGACAACAGTTGTTCCCGACACAAGTTGTGCTATCATTGGCTCAGAATTGGATGGACTCCATAGTAGCATTTATCCAAAACCAAGCAATACGGGGACAAATAAGGCACTAGTGGGGACGGGGCCTTTAGCCCCGGCCCGTAAGGGGCTTTAGTCCCGGTTCACCAACCGGGACTAAAGGGGCGGGACTAAAGGCCTAACCTTTAGTCTCGGCCCTGTTACAAGCCGGGACTAAAGGTGCTCCACGTGGGCGCCTCGTAGCGCCCCAGGAGCAGGCCCTTTAGTCCCGGTTCGTTACACGGACCGGGACTAAAGAGTTTCGGATTTTGCTTATTTTTGGGTTTTTTTTTAATTAAATTATTTTTGGGTTTTAGGGTTTTAGGGTTTAGGTGTTCGGGAGATTAACGTGATGCCTCGTTTGGTGTTCGGGAATTAGTTTTCATATAATTTAAATAGAAATAATTATGCATATATATATAAGATTAACTTATCTTACAAGCGAGCATATATATACAATTATATGGAGATCTTAATTATCGGGACTAGAGCCCGTCTATTCGATTACATGGATGAACATCAGTAATGGCCCCTAGCTACACTAAATCGTCATTTGTCATCTATAGCTTCCGTCCTCAGAAAGGTCGCAAGCTCCTCTGCAACAGCAATCGCGCGTTGCACTGGTAGGACCTTCGTCCTCATGGCCGTGTACTATATAAGAAGAGGAGATGAATATGAATATCAATCATGATAACAAAGAATGACGGGTAAAAATAGAGGTGTGAATGTTCATTGCTTACGTCGAATCTGTGATCCTTGTACTCAGAGGTAAACGTGCGAATGGTCTCGCAAACATAGTATCCGCATAGATGCGTCCCCCGTGGCTGCTGGTCGCACTTTACGAGAATAGAATATATATAATCAGAATAATAATCTAGCATCATAAATGTATTGAAAATAAAAGTATATCATACTACTACTTACCTAAGCCGCTCTAAAGGTCAGCTTCTCAGGCTCGATACTGGGAGTCACGCACTTGAACCGCTTCCAAACCCTGCCCGACAAGGATAATGATTTGCTAAGTTTTTCATAATTGATATATCAGAAAATCATCGAAAGAGACCGATAGAGTGCAAGAATGATTGAAATTACCCTTGGAGCATGTCCTGCAGGCTTTGGAACTGTTCCAAGGGTCTCGATAATGGGTCGAAGGCATCAACTCTTCCCTTATCAATTTGAATGTTCAACAGAATCCAATGGAAGCTGCACATGTATATATATATATATGTGTGTGTGTGTGTGTGTGTATGTCAGTAACTTATCAGTTACACTTATAAGTGAATGGACACAACAGAGTAAAGACCCTCACCTGAAGTTGTATGGAAACAGTATGTGGTCACAGAAATTTTGATCTGTTAGAAACCTTAGAAGGTTTTCCTCCGTCTCCTTGGGTTTATCAGTTAGCGTTGCTATATGTATTTTATCTGGGTCAATAAACCCAATATTTAGGATGTTCTTACTTTTACAATCCAGAATCTTCATTCTGCATAATAGAGTGCAAGTTATATATAGACAATGAATTGAAATAACTAAACAAGTTATATGTAGACAACGAATTGAAAAACTTACAAACAATAGCAACTCATAAGTGATTTGTCGAGGGCGTCGCCATTGTACATCTGGAAGAGTTCATCAAAGTAGATATGGATTTCTTCGGGGCGGCCGTAGTACTCCCGTGGGACACTCACCACGATCATCGTTCTCCCATTATTTGATTCACTTAAGTACCATGTATGCAAGTAACGCATATTTGTTGGGAGATCATCTTTGCTGACCAAAGACTCTCCCATGACAAACTGTGGCTTAGGGGCTACCACAGCCTTGGGTAACCTGTCGTCTTGGGAAGCCAGAACATCTTCAACCGAGACACCCCATTCAGCCGCCCACTTCTTTGCTAATTCAAAATCTTGCCCCTGCACCGGAGGGGGAACATTCTCGGTTAACACCTTGAGGGGTGGGATCGACTGTTTGGCCTGTTGTCCAAGCTGAGGAACGTTTGATTTTTTCTTGCTTGTAGTTGAACTTGATTTGCTCCCACTTGCACTTGCATGTGATCTGCTCTTTTTCACTTCCTTCTGCAATGTGCGTGTATAGTCATCAGGCTTATGGTGTAAGTCATACTGTGATGGAAGGGTTGTGAAGTATTTTGCAAATGCTATTTGATTCTCGGTGTATTCCGGGCGGGGCTCGGGTTCCTTCTTTTTCATCTACGCATCATGATGTTCCTTTGCTATCCTGGCGTTTTCCTCGGGGGTACGATCATAAGGTCTGATAGGAAGATTAGCATGAGGTACCTTTGGGAGGGGCGACCGTTTGCGCTTTGGGGGGCTCCGTCGCTTAGAAATCATCGGCGGAGCGTTCTTGGTGGCACGCTTCCGCTTAGTATCCTGTGCGGGCGGCGGCGGAGACGGACGACCCAAGTCCGGCGACGGTGATCGAGATGGACTCGTGTTGTGCTGGCCGACGTCATGTGGAGGGCTTGGAGGTAATGGAGGTGTAGGTGACCTGCGACGACTCGGAGGCGGTGTTGTCCTTGGGGCCGAGCCTGGAAGCTTGATGTAGTTCTTGTCCCATAGGATGACTCCACCCAGTACTTCTCCGAGTGTCCTCTCATCTTCGGGTCCAGCTATGTCGAGCTCCATATCATGAAACCCCGCCATGATTTCATCCACCCCGACTTTAGCAAAGCCAGCTGGAATCTCACGGCCATGCCAGCGTGCATCAGGGCCAGGAGGTAAAGCTTGTCCGACGGCCACCTTCATGGATATGTTCTTGAATTTCTGATGGAGTTCACATGATGTTGACTCCTTGATTCCATCCACGGGGTAGCCGGGACCGCCCTCTATCATTCTTCGTGCATCGTCGGGCGGGGCCTCAGATTCAGCCACGCTGCTTTTCCGCTTAGATGGGGCGCCGGTAATATCAAGTGCAGGATCTTCCTGGCGCGCTACTCCTCTAAGCTCATCAATCTGCTTGTGTTGCTCGTTAATCCTGGCAAGCAACTGGTTGAACTTGTCATTCTCCTCATCCTGCTGCCGCTTCTTTGCTCCTCTCTCGGCTTCTGTAAGTGTCTTGGTCTCTGGCAAACCCAAGCCACCACGGGTAAGAAGGACCGAAGCCTCGCGTTCGTCCTCCATGTTCGTCATTGCCGAGGACCAGTGTGAGCAAATCTTTCTCTCTATCTGCAGTGAACTTTCTTTTTCCCTCCTTAATTTCTTTCACTATCCTTTTCCAATTCTCCCTGGGTATCCTAAGACCGTCACTGCAGATGAGGTCCCCTGTTTCTTCGTCGTATGAACCACCATGCGCAAGGAACCAATTTCTTGCTCTCAATTCCCACTCATCACGGAGTGGTTCAGGTACGATGCCTTTATCTAGCAGATCTTGCTATCCCACTTTGGGATGGCAGTCTCATAGCCCCATGGCCCCAGCTTGTGGTGATATTTGTTCTTGTCGGCATTTATCTTGTTCTTTTCTGATAATGCCTGGGCATCTTCTGACTCCTTGTACTCTTGAAATGCCTTCTAGTGATTCGCCTGCTTGGCTAGATACCCCTCGAATACTGGCACTTTCTTTGTCTTCAGATAGTTTTTCCATAGCTTCTTCTTCCAGCTACGGAACAGTTCAGCCATCTTCTTTAGAGTCCACTGCTTGACTTTGGCCCTCAGTTTGTCTGCGGCGTCTTCATTCTCACATTCTGGTAGGTTGAAATGTGACATGAGATCATTCCAAAGATTATCTTTGTACCTTTCGGCGACATAGTCACTATCGGCTGCCCCTTTGCGCTTGTTCCACTCCCGAACGCTGATCGGGATGTGATCCCTAACGAGAACTCCACATTGCTTCTTGAATATGTCAGCAGCATTCTTACGAAGCTTGGGTTCGCCCATAGGCAATATCACCTCAAAGGTGTAATGCGTCCGTGCATCCAACTTTCTAGTCGGGCCTCGTTTCGTAGCCCTGCTCGATGTGGAGGCCTAAGAGGGAGAAACATTCGTCAAATGAATGTATATGTATACAATATAGAGCTATCTCCAATATTTTTCACATATTACAAGTGATTGTCGAACTTCATATGTATACCTCGCCGGACTTTATTGTTTCTTCACCGGCTTCTCCACCGGCTTCTCCATCAGTGGAGCTATCACCTTCTCCGTCATTGGACCTATCTCCTGCCCCATCGGCTTCATATTTGTGTCGGTCGACCTCCATTCCATATCCGGAGGGGTTTAGATATGACGACGGAGATTCAGCTGGTTCAACGTCGGGGCCGTCTTTGATTATATCTTCGAGAAGTTCTTCCTCTTCGAGGTTCCTGATATGTGGATCCATAGTTCTACAAAAAACGGATTCTCTTAACCTTTGTACCAAAAAAGAATTATTCTATCAGGAACTCCGTTCCAAAACAACTTTAGTCCCGGGTCGTGGCTCCACCCGGGACTCCTAGATTTCTGCATAGTATTCAAAGTAGGAGTACTTTTCCAATTTGAGCATTCAATAAGCAAAACCAAATCGTAAAATAAAGTAGTATTCAAATTAGCATGCATTCAATTATAAGAAAATACATCATCTCTTTTGTCCGTACATCGTCGAATATTATCACTAATACTCCTCGAATACTATCATACATATAGCATCACTGATACATCTAGAACCGTAGCGCCCGACGGGTATCGGCGCGGGCGGTGGACACCCAAAGAGAAGGAACCATCACAGGATCATAGCTCCAGTGAGATCCCCGAAGAACCTGTCAGGTATGCTCGAACCTGCCCTCCAACGCAACCATGTAGCGACGGATGTGCTCATCCTCCTCGCTGACACGGTGACGTACCACCTCCGCGGTGTCCGGAAGCCTCGGCACCCTCACTGGCCCACGCGACCGCCACCAAACAAGGACCGGGTCAACGACGGGCTGGCTCCTCACCAACCTACGCCCCCCGGAAGGTAGCACCTCCCAATACCAGCCGGGCGGAGCCCAGTCCCGGACAGGGCCCCTCTGATCAAGCAGGTGTCCTCCGCCGAGTTGACGACGAGGATGCGGGATAGGCATCGTAAAATGAACTAAAAAAATAAACTAGTTCTATTAATTTTCTTGCTAAAAATAAACTATTAACACTTAAGCATATACAATAGCAAAATTAAACTATTAACACTTAAGCATATACAGTAGCAAAATTAAGCAATAATCTAAGAAACACTATTAACACTTAAGCATAGACACTATACAATATTTTTTCTTCTTGTAACCCTAAACTAATTTTTCCTCTTCTTCTATTTCTCCTCTTCTTCTACTTCTTCTTCTACTTCTACTTCTCCTCTTCTTCTACTACTTCTCCTCTTCTCTTCTTCTACTTCTCCTCTCCTCCTCTTCTAATTTTTTTTCTTCTTCTACTTCTCCTCTTCTTCTCCTCTCCTCCTCTTCTTATTCTCCTTTTTCTTATTTTCTTCTCATCCTCTTCTTATTTTCCTTTTTCCTAATTCTAAATATTACTAACCCTAATAATATAGCACAAACCTAATAACAATAGGAAATAAATGACAAAAAAAATCTTTTTCTTTCTTTCTTCCCTTTTTCTTCCTTTCTTCTCCTTTTTCTTCCTTTCTTCTCCTTTTTCTACTTTTCTTCTCTTGTTTCTTCTTTTCTTCTACTGGCTGGAGTGTTGGGGAGGAGGGGGCGGGGGGCTTACCGGCCGGAGGTGTCGACGGCGCGCGGCGAGGAGGGCGGCGCGCGGCGAGGACGACGACGGCGACCAGGAGGACGATGGCGACGGCGAGGAGGACGGCAGGCAGCGGCGAGCAGGACGGTGGGCAGCCTAACGGCGTCGTCGACTTCGTCGCTGTGCCGCGCCGGGCAGGAGAACGAGGAAGAAGGAGAGAAGGAAATGTGATTTGGGTTGGAAATTTTCTAACTCCCGCTTATATAGGTGGATCTTTAGTCCCGGTTCGGGGCTCGATCCGGGACTAAAGACCCCCTTTAGTCCCGGGTGGAGCCACGACCCGGGACTAAAGGCCCTTTTTCGGCACACCGGAAGGCGGGAAGCAGGGGCCTTTAGTCCCGGCGCGGCGCTCCAACCGGGACTAAAGGGGGTCTTTAGTCCCGGGGCGTGGCTCCACCCGGGACTAAAGCCCCTCCTCGGCTCCACGATAAGTTTAGTCCCACCTCGCCCAACGAGGGGGACTAACACTTGTTTATAAGCCCCGTCGCAGCTTCTCCATCGAGCTCCTCTCTAAAGCAGGCTTACGGGCCTAAACTCACTGAAAATTGAAATTATATTCGAAATTATGAAGAAAATTCAACCTGAATTCAAAGTGAGTTCACTTGAATTTAGATTGAATTTTCTCTATAAATTCTCGTATAGTTTCAATTTTTTTCTATTTTCATAATTAATAATTTTGACTATCCAAACTATTATCTATTTTGTTATTTTCAATTAAAAACTATGTTTATTAAAAATTCTTTTTGCATATTTGAGAATTTGACAAAACTATGATAATGAAAAGTGTTTGAAATTGAATAAATAATGCAAAACTATTTCCTATTTTCATAATTAACAATTTTGACTATCCAAACTATTATCTATTTTGTTATTTTCAATTAAAAACTATGTTTATTAAAAATTCTTTTTGCATATTTGAGAATTTGACAAAACTATGATAATGAAAAGTGTTTGAAATTGAATAAATAATGCAAAACTATTTTCTATTTTGAAAAGTAATTATTTTGACTATCCAAACTATTATCTATTTTGTTACTTTCAATTAAAAACTATGTTTATTAAAATTCTTTTTGCATATTTGAGAATTTGACAAAACTATGATAATGAAAAGTGTTTGAAATTGAATAAATAATGCAAAACTATTTTTTATTTTCAAAAGTAGTTATTTTGACTATCCACACTATTATCTATTTTGTTATTTTCAATTAAAAATTATGTTTATTAAAAATTCTTTTTGCATATTTGAGAATTTGACAAAACTATCATAATGAAAAGTGTTTGAAATTGAATAAATAATGCAAAATTATTTTCTATTTTCAAAAGTAATTATTTTGACTATCCAAACTATTATCTATTTTGTTATTTTCAATTAAAAACTATGTTTATTAAAATTATTTTTGCATATTTGAGAATTTGACAAAACTATGATAATGAAAAGTGTTTGAAATTGAATAAATAATGCAAAACTATTTTATATTTTCAAAAGTAATTATTTTGACTATCCAAACTATTAACTATTTTGTTATTTTCAATTAAAAACTATGTTTATCAAAATTCTTTTTGCATATTTGAGAATTTGACAAAACAATGATAATGAAAAGCGTTTGAAATTGAATAAATAATGCAAAACTATTTTCTATTTTCAAAAGTAATTATTTTGACTATCCAAACTATTAACTTATTTTTTATTGAGCTAGTTGACCCTGAAATTGAAAAGCACTACAAATGAACTCTGAAAATGTTGAAATTTGGCATGCTATCATCATTTCACCCACATAGCATGTGTTAAAAAGTTGAGAGGGCTACGACAAAAACTGGATGCACTTCGTGTACAAAACGGACAATCTCTCTCGAAGTATCAGCGTTTCGAACGAGAACTCATCTCTTACAAAAGGATTTCATTTTTTTTAACTTATTTGAACTCCATACTTTTTGTGTGTTCAAAATGCACCATTCAAAGGCACATCACAAAATTTCAACAATTTCATATATGGTGGACACTAGCTCACCTATGGTATATGGTGGACATTCTTCTTCTCTCGTATATGGTGGACACTAGCTCACCTGATTTTTCAACCGTCGATGATGGTCGCTACTCCTACTTCCCATAGTGCATAACCAATATCTAGCACAAGGAGAAGAAGGAGAAACGACCCCCCACAGCAACAGTCGACATTCTTCTTCTCTCATGTATGGTGGACACTCCCTCTCCTGATTTTTCGACCGTCGATGATGGTCGCTACTCCTTCTTCCCCTAGTGCATAACAAATATCTAGCACAAAGAGAAGAAGGAGAAGCAACCCCCACAACAACAGTCGGCATTCTTCTTCTCTCATGTATGGTGGACACTCCCTCACCTGATTTTTTGACCGTCGATGATGGTCGCTATTCCTTCTTTCCCTAATGCATAACAAATATCTAGCACAAGGAGAAGAAGGAAAAGCGACCCCCACAACAAAAGTGGTTCCGCGGCACGCCACGTGGTTCCGTTGCATGCCACGTGGTTCCACTGCACGCCACGTGGGACTAATGGTCTTTCATTTTTAAATGACTGTTTTAATCAAAAACAGATCTGTTACAAAAGGTATTTCATTTTTTGAACTTATTTGAACTGAAGACTTTTTGTATATATATGTGGTCGAAGTGCATGATACCATGAAGTTAGAAAGGGCTAAACCATTCAAAAGTAGCAAATGAAGTTAGAAAGGGCTAAACCATTCAAATTTGGAAACTATAATGGCACAAACAGAAACTAGACATATATAAATTGGTCCAAGCAGTACATGATACTAGTCCAAACAGTACATAATAATAGCTATCATAGATATATATATTCGAGGTGACGCTGGCCATAGTTGACGACTCGAATCAGAATGTCCACCTTATTCGAGGTGACGCTGGCCATAGTTGACGACTCGAATCTTGCGGTACAACTCGTATGAAACGTATGCATCTTTTGCTGCATACTCAATGTTGATACGATCAAGTGGGGCCTTCTCCCAAAGTTTGTGCTGAAACTTTGGGAAATTGGTCTTCATATTACCATATTCCTCGTCGATCAAGGCAACTGCCATATGAGCCATCGAAGTCCTGACATGTCGAAGCCTGAAAACCGTTTGGAGATCAATGAGGCAACCAGTTGGTATCTCAATACCGAAGTTGTACCTCATCTTCAGCTTGTCGTTCGTTATGTCAACGGTAGCAAAAGTGATGCCGCTGCGAAGGAAGTCCATGAGTTCTGGACAATGCTTGTCACTACTGCAACAGAAACAAATTAAAATGGAACAAATGTTACATACTGCTGCAATAAGGAAATATGTTTCACTACAACTAAAGAGAAAAATAGCTTTAGGATTCAAATAGAACATATTGCTATCCTATGCAATTTTCATATCCTATGAATTGATCAAGAAACCGTAAATTAACTATGACATATATATATATATATATATATATATATATATATATATATATATATATATATATATATATATATATATATATATATTCTCCCATGGTTTTGCAAATATTCAATAAGCTAGACATATTGCATATTGCTATCCAATGGAACCTAGAGAGATCACTATAGCTATCCAATGGAACCTAGAGAGATCACTAGCTATATGCAATTTTCATGACTATGACATATCATATTGCTATCCAATGGAACCTAGAGAGATCACTAGCTATATGCAATTTTCATAACCTTGGATGAAAGAACACCGCATAAAATTGTATCACTACAACTATGATTTCAATGGAACATATTGAACCAATCAGATTTTTCAGGTTGTGGAACACTATTCCAATCAGATTGTGTTCCCTTCAACTAATCAAAATTGTTTCACTACAACTATTTGAAGCGAACCAACTATGATTCCAATGGAACATATTAAACACTAGTTGATTCTAATACGATTTTTCAGATTATGGAACACTATTCCAATCAGATTGTGTTCCCCTTCAACTAATCAAAATTGTTTCACTACAACTATTTGAAGGGAGCCAACTATGATTGAAACAAATAAACTTACAATGTCATTACCTTGGATCAAAGAAAGCCTCAAAACTTACCTCGCCCATTGGAAGATCAAGACATGGTGTGCGAAACATAGCTGGATGACGGCAACACCGCGTTGATCGGCCGTGTACTCCAGATCAAGCCCCAAGAACTTCTCATGATCCACTGCGGCGTCAAGCCATCGTTCCTTCAACTGTCTAAGAAAATGCGGCACCTCGCTGCTCTCGTTCGTGTACACGACATCGAGCTTGGTCTTGCCATGTGCGAGCACCTCTCCAAAGCGAGTTGGCATGGTGGAAGAAGAGAAGGGAAGAAGAGAGGAGAAGAACAGAGCGAGAGCGAGAGAGGAAGAAGAACATAGAAAGAAGGCCGACGCGACACATGCTCTGCTTTGGTTGTGGTTTTGTGAAGCGGGATGCAAACCGTTTGGGCCTTTAGTCCCGGGTTGAGCCACCAACCGGGACTAAAGAGGGATACCAACGGTTGTCACCACTACGGCAGGCCACGTGTTAGGCCTTTAGTCCCGGATTGAGCCACCAACCGGGACTAAAGAGGGATACCAACGGTTGCCACCACTACGGCAGGCCACGTGTCCCTTTAGTCCCGGTTTGGGACACGAACCGGGACTAAAGGCTCCTTACGGGCCGGGACTAAAGCCTCGAGGGAGGCATTGAGAATTGGGGCGACGTGGTAGGGTCCCGGCCAAAGGCCCGTTTTCCACTAGTGAGGGGAGCACCCCTGAAAATAGTTGGGAAGTACACGCACAACTTTCCCATTTCTCTTTCATTTTCCTCCTATGTGATGGCTCCACCCAACGCAATTAATGATATTTTGTGAGAGAGAAGTAGTAGTAGTGGCTCGACTTGGGTCTCACGGGAAAGGAGCGTGTCAAGGAAGGATCATAGGGCATCCCTCCCGACACCGACAAATAACATCTCATGGATAAATTGACTATGAGCGTGTGGTAGGAAACTCAAAGAACATAAGATAGTGTTGAGCATTTAACAAACATGAATACATGAACTGAACTTAGATCGATTCTAAGCACACACAAAAAACAATTGACGATGACATGAATGAGAAACTGCAAAGTACAAGAAGCGCTGAAGACATATCTGGTGATTTTTTTTTCTATTAAGTTTCTTGGAAAACATAATTTGGCTTTTCGACGATCGAATGAGAAGTTGTATCAAGATAATAATGGTGGTTTTCTGGGCACGATGGAAATTATTGTTGAATTTGATCATGTGATGCAAAAACGCATTTGACACATTAAAAATAATGAAATTCATCATCATTATTTAGGCCACTATATTCAAAATGAGTTAATTTCAGTTTTTATTGATGTTGAGAGAAGGGTTATCTTAAAGATCATCAATTATGTCAAGTGTCATGGATTGTACCATGGATATGAGACATGAAGAACAAGTTACTATAATTGTGAGTTGTGTGAACGGGTCAAGTAACTTTCCAAGAATGGAGGAGTTTTTCCTAGAGTTCTTAAAGGTTGACGACATGTCCTAATTGGGGGGTTTTAAGGTATTGATGAATACATTGGGTTCTCTTGATTTGGATTGTGAAAGGTCAAGGTTATCAATGGTTCCAATATAAATGGAAAAGGCAAAGTTGTTCAGAATCATTTCCTTGAAGTTAACACGAATCATTATATATGTTATGTGCATATCATAGTTTCAATCTCACTTTTTGTGATATGGCAAAATTTGCAAACAAGTTATTACATTCTTCGGTGTTATCACAATGGACATACATATTACCTTCACGTTCTACTAAAGGGGTAGGTTTTTCTTGAGAATGTTTCAAACTTACTGTCAAACCTTTGTCTAGTACTTGTTGGGAGAGTCTAATAAAGATCGTGCAATCTACCGGGTGCCAAAATCCCCAAATAAGACCAACTTTGAAGGAACTAATGGGGGCTACTATGAATGGCCCATCAGCAGTAAGTGATGCTCAATTTTCATTGGTACACTTGAGGATTTTGATACTTCGGTTGGTATGGTTATCTTGTATAGTGTTTTGTTGTTTGTAAATATACTGAGAATCTTTTACAGGAAAATATTGTGTGCATGAGTGTTACTCTCAAACACATTGAAGAGGTCATCTCATATTATGAGGAGTAAAAAAATAAAGGCTTTGATTCTAGCACTGAGATTGCAAAAGTTGTTGCATTTAATACGGACAAAGAGCCAAAATTTCCAACAAAACGTCAAAGTAAAGGGAAGAATCAATCTGATGAAACTATTGATCAAGATGAAGAAATACAACTGTCAACTAGGGAATCCATTGGAGTTACTTTCTAGACATTGTTGACACTGCAGTTGTTTCACTCACTAGTCGATTTGAGCAGCTGAAGGAATTTGATAGCAATCTAGCAAAAAATGATTTGTTTCTTATTCAACTTGAAAATTCTGAAGTCCTTGCATGATAGTAATCTACCAAAATGTTGCACTACTTTTGCAGAAGCTTTTTCTCATAATAACTCGTCTGATGTTGATCTTGGTGATGTCTCCATGCATTAGAGGTATTGCAAGTAACTTTACCAGATGATTTGATGTTGTGTTATGCGATTGTTCATTCTGTTACACGTGTAGATTGACATCCAAATATTTTTGTTGCCCATCAGATCCTCTTAACGGTACAAGTGATAATAACTTCAGTTGAAAAAAGTTTCTCTAAAATGAAACTACCGAAAAATTGGTTGAGGTCATCTATGTTACAAGAAAGATTGAATGGCTTGGCTATATATTGTATTAAGAAGGATATGTTGTACAACAATGATGTCGGTATTGTCCTTAATGACTTTGTGTCAAGAAACGCCCGAAGAAGCTTTTCATAAAGCATTGAAGCATTATTGTCGATTGAGTCACCGGAATTTTGTTCTTCTCTGAGGTAGTCATACTAGTTCCCTTTTGGTATTGATCAACAATCATTGTTACACATCTCAAATTAAAATCATGTGGTTGAAATTTGACTCTTAATACTTTGCAAGTGAAACTAGACACATATATGTAGATATATACCTACACACAGAGATATATATATATATGTAGCCTTAAGGACCCATATTATCGACTTCGCCCTAGAGCCTTTGAAAACATAGAGACAGACCTGGGATGGGGTATCTTTCCCACTACACTAATCTTAACAAAACAGAAAAACAAACGTCCGGACGTAGGGAGTACAATTTTCCGGAAGAGGGCACAACAAGATGGAACGAAAGCGTAGCCTACCAAGTAAAAAAGAGCGCACTAATGAATGTGTATCCCTAATAAACCAGTGCTTTGCCTTTCCTTCCTCTCCATTTTGGGATTTAGACAGCGCTTATTCATATCCTTATCCTCGGGGAAAAAGAAGAAAAGAAAAGAAACTGGCGCTGCATCATTGCTACCAAACCAAGCAGGAGAAGTTTGGATTCATCATTAGCTAGGATAGGAAGACTCGTCGTCCGTTCTTAAAGAGATGTCTTCGTACCAACATGCCATATTTTCCTCTTTTTAACAAAGCTCGTGGCCCGCTCCTTTTGACTAAGTTAACCGAAAGTGGATTCATTTCGGACTCATCACATCACTACCACCACTTGGTACAACATCTCCATCTCCATTTAGTCTCAGTTCAATCACAAGGCACGACACTTGAGCAATCCATTTAGTCCCACGCCCACCGGAGATGGGAAACTTCCTCGCGCGCTTCACCCAAGATGAGACTGAGACACCGGTAGCCGGCCAGCCGCCGGGCCGACAGGGCACCAGAGTCAACGGACAGCAGCTCCTCGCCGATGACGGTTGGCGTCCCCTGGCCAACGCCGGCGGCGCCGCCTTTGCGCCCGATCGCATCACCCCCTCGAGCTCAGGCTCCACCGCCTCAGGCTTTCCCTCTTCCTCCGCCATTGTGCCCGGTCGCATCACCGCCTCAGGCTCCGGCTCCGGCTCCGCTGCCGCACGCTCCACCTCCGCCTACACGGTATATGCATATCCGTATACGGCCGGCCATAACGTTTGGCATGTGTTTGTTCTTCTGTTAAAAAACACACACAAAAATGAACTCTTGTTATTTCTGTTTTTTGAGTGTATACTTTTTTTGTGTGTGGATGTTTTGAATGTATACTTGACGTGGTAGACGAGATTGTTGTCAAACTTTTCAAACGTTGTAGACATATTTTTTATATATAAGACACTAAACATAAGTGTAACCCATTCCGTACAATCCTACAAATCGAAGGAGTTAAATTTATATGTTTTGCCAACTATTTTCTTTATGTATGCTTTCTTGTCATTCATGTGTTATTCCTACATATATGACGTGGTAGACGAGATTGTTGGCAAACTTTTCAAACATTTTAGAAATATTTGTGAAATATCCCCGTAAAAAAAGGACAGTAAATATAAGTGTGATCCCTTCTTTACAATCCCACAAATCGAAGGATATAAATTTATATGTTTTGCCAACTATTTTTTCTATGTATGCTTTCTTGTCATTCATCTGTTATTCCTACATTTTCAGAATACATACCTACAATATTAAAAAAATAATGGTTAAGACTTAAAATTTAGTCCATCTAAAATACTTCCTTCCTCCCAAAATAAGTGTCATTGGTTTAGTATAACTTTAGTGTAAAGTTGTACAATATACTAAGTCAACAAACTGAGATGAAGGGAGTAGGTTCCTTTGACGCACAAGGAAACCTCCCCAAAACCAAAATTACAAGCATACACAACCTAGTGGCCAGGATCATGGCGTATACCACCGGCCATGGCCAAGACCATACATATTTGACACATACTACCCTCAAGATTCATTCATTGATGGCTCCAATTAACTTCCTGATCATCACCCTTGCATCACGATTTGATTTCTTTGACCTCACCACGAATGACCATGTTGCAATGCCACGCCAAGTACATGCAATCCATACCAAAACAGTAGCGTGTCCCGGCAAGACTTGCACATTCCAAACTACCATCCACGAGAAGTTGCAAGACTTGCACACTAGGTGGCCTACTTCAAAATTTCAAGAGTACAAGCCACATCTGCAATTATCATTGGCGCTTCCCAATGGTCATGGTTTGGTTCCAGATTATAATGGCACCCACAAATTAGGTTGTCCATAGAAAATTGAGATATTTTTGGAATGGTGCTTGTTTTTATTGGGGTGGATAAAAAAATACATTTTTTGTGTATCTAAATTCAAATTTACAATAAATTTCAATATAACAAGACAGCCAGATGATATTTGGAGTTAATGTACTATATGTTCAAAGTACAAGACACCATACAAACTATTGTATAGCTACATACATAAACTTTATCTTTATGGACTGTTACCATGTCAGGTGCAAAATAAACATATGGACAATGTTATAGTGTGTTTAAAAATGACATAACAATCATCAGTTCGCATATTAATAATTTTCCACGCGTGTTATTTTCCTTCTAGCATAAAATCTGCATAATTTTTTATTTTCTGTTGCATATTGTAAATATTTATGAAAATATAAATTTGTTGTGCAATATTTTTGACACACTAAATATTGTCCCCTCACATTTGTGAGGTACATAATGTTGTTTCAAACAAAATCAGCAGTTAATATTAAACAAAAATTGAAATACAAACATACATTTAAATGTTGATACTCATGAGGTGAATCGTGACACGATGACAATGTAGCAGAAAATCGCACTTTCGAGAGGATCTATCATACAATTTAATGAAGGTGGTAAGACGTGGCATAGTGAGCCTTTAGTCCCCACCCTGCAACCGGCACTAAAGGTCCTTACGAACCGGGACTATTGCATGATTCTCCACTAGTGTGGTGATAGGCACCTAGAGGCGCTATTCAGATAGTTTGAGCACTTTGATTAGGAGGTAATAGAAAACAACTACTCCCTCCATCTCATAATATAAGAGTGTTTTTACACTAGAATAGTATAGAAAGGCTCTTATATTATGGAACGGAGAGAGTACATTAGAGTCCCATTTAGGGGGAATTCAATTTGGCTCCCGAGGGCACTTGCTCCTGCTCGTACAAAAATGATTTTTAAAATGTCAAAAAAATTCTAACAAAAATTGTATGCATTTATAGTCACATTCTAATGCTACCTGCAAATATTTAGGCAAAAAGGTTAAATGTTTTGGCCTGTGCAAAAATAAAAAATTTGAACATCAAATGTTACCTCGAAATGTTACCCCAAATTTGTTATTTTCACCGGTGAAAAACAACTGCTTCGTTTTGTATGAAAATTGTCAAACATGCTTGTCACACTAACACGGACATCCACAAAAAAAATCAGAATTTTTTGAAACATTTTACAACATTTTTCGTGATACAGTTCATTCGGGAGCATATGCTCCCGGGAGCCAAAACACCTCTCCCCTCATTTAGGTCTTACGAGTGATAAGTAGCATACCTGCCCATGTCATGTTCACATGGCTCCGAGAACAGAAGCTTAAGAAATGCTAGTGCAATTGAGTCCAGTAGGATGTCGGGGTCTATTTTGTTTTCAAGAGAGGAATCATCAGTAATGGGCCCAGAGAAGACCAATGAAATTTACTTTGTATCCCTATCCAAAACTTTCATTTTCAAGATTGCAAAGAAGAAATTTCACTTCATATGAATTTAGCTACATTAAACATATGGTAGTACAACAACTTAGGAAGCTTATAACTTTTGTTTGGTATATGAAATTCTTAATAAGAAAAACTGTTTTTTTATTTTTATATAAAATCCATGTGACATACACATGTAACTAAATTAGAAATAGTTATATCCAAAAATGTCATATTAGGTGAATAAAAATGCAAGACATTTATATTTAAGACGGGAATAGCATGTATAAATAAATTAATAATTCCATTTTTTGTAGGAAACCCTTGTGAAATATTTAATAAGAAATTGGAATAAACCATATAGAGAAAAAATAAATATTTAAAATATGTTCATGTATAGAGTCATAATAAGAAAAATATACTATACAAACTCCATATACAATCCAAAGTAGCTAAAATTCAAAAATATTGTCTTTTACGAAAGTTATACAAGAATTTAATGGTCAAAGTTATGCCCTAGAGACATGATTTTTTTTAAAGATATGTTTTACATATAGTAATCTATAGTAAATCTAGCAACACATATGCGTGGGTCACTTAACTAGTTCTATTCTATAAATAAAGATGACTCACAAAAACGAAAACAATACTTCACGTGAACAAGTTTGAAGGGAAACCATTGGGTGCTCTCAACTATTTAACCCGTTGCCAATCATGGTTGTCGGTAGCTTACAACAGATACTTGTAACCTCCCGTCAAACCATAAGAACATAAAACATAGGAAACCATCTGATGAAATAAAATATAACATTGTATAATATTTAATGGTTCTAAAAAAAGGTTAAGTTGTGTGGCAGGACCTTGCTATGTAATCTTGTACTATATTTACTTACTTTTACCAATAATATAGGGCTCATATCATGTTTTCCTTCCTCTAGGCAACTCTTACAGTCGAGGAGAAGAAAATGCAGGATGTGGCGGATTTCTGGTCTAAGATGAAGAGAAGCAAGCATAAGTTGGACAATTGGGATCTTACCTATCTGGAATGCCAAATCTTCTCTTGGTCTCTGGAGGATGTCCTCAATAAGGACCTGCTCAAGGAAAAGGTTGGGATTTCTCAACCATTACGTTAGAAAAAATTCAACTTACAAATCATTCCTGTCATTTTCAAAACATATTGCATTCTATAGTTGCCCTAATTCAAAGATTGTCAAGTTTGATCAAATTTATAGGGAAGACAACTATGAAAACGCCGACGTCAAAGTATCATTTCATTGTTAAATGTGTTGGTTCAAAAATCTGATGTTGGTTGGACCAGCCAATATTGACATGTGAAAAGTGATTCCTTCCTGAATGTGTTGCCTCAAAACCGTTGCGCCTTTCTTATCTCACATGTCGATTGATGTGTGGATTGGTTCCACATAGTAGAGCTTCACTAGGGTCAATCTGGGTCATCGATACAACAAAAAGGAACAAAAAAAAGTATCATATATTAACACGACAACCCATAACTAATAAGGCCCAATAAGAGGGGAGCAATCAGCGACCCTGAAGAATTTTGTATGAAGACTTTGTAATTACACAATCTCAACTGCGAATGTGTTGCACCACCGGCATATGTCTGCAAGTTTTGTATGCGCTTTCTATTTAGTAGATGGTGTATAGAAACACGCACTTCATCGATTGCATAATGGCCTGATGCATTTGGTCTGAGTCGTTTGAGGGGTTAGTGGATACAATGCGTGGCAACTTGAAACCGAATGCCAAAAAGTTGGATATCCATGATACATGAAGTATTATCTCATGACGAATTTATGCAACCACTAGTAGAGAAACGGGCATTAGTTCCGGTTGATAAAGGTCTTTAGTCCCGGGTCACCAATCGGAACTAATAACTTGGGATTAAAGCCAACCCCCCCTCCCCCTCATTAGTGCCGGTTGGTCACGACCCGGGACTAATGCCCTTCCACGTGGCTGGCAACGCACGCTGGGGGCGGAGACCTTTAGTCCTGGCTGGTAACATCAGCCGGGACTAAAAGGCAGCCACGCGTCAGCAGCTACCAGACGTTGTTTAAAAAAAAGGAGTTTAGGGGTTTCATATATCGATCACTTGCATCCATCCACTTTAATCAAATACTATGTCATATAACTCATCATCATCTTACTCATCTAACAACTCATCATCATCTTACTCATCTAACAACTCATCATCATCTTAATCATACCAAGTTAAAATCTCATAAAACAAAAAGCATCATAATAATTATCATCCTAATCGATCATGCTAAGTTAATATAAATCAGAAAAACTTCTCTCTCGTAGGACTTATAGTCCTCTCTCCTAGGTAAAATGTCATAAAACAGAATAACATCTATGTCTCCGTGATGAAGTAGAGAGATCCAGTGGTCTTCAACTTGTGGCTTGTGATCCTTCTTTATTTCTCTTCATGCTTCAATTTGGAGCCTTCCTTGTGATTTTCACTCAGTCGAGTATGGAAAATCGAACTGGGCCCTCATAGGGCTTTTAATTGTCATATGACCTTTGTCATGCATCAACGGAGGCACAACATCATTTGGCAGTTTCTGTTGAAGAACATAATAATAACCTAGTTAGCAATGCAATCAACACCATTTATGCAATAGTAGTATAAGGAAAAGAAGCGATCATGAGGACATTTTTAACAGTCCTTACAGACCCATAAGTATATAACTTGTTTTTTAAGGGGGCATACAAATTCTATCTAAATCAAACCAACCAATAAATAAAAGCATTGTTTGTAGGCCGTCACAATAGCTACCCCTACGAGTGGAACATGTGAAGATAAATGATGATGCAATGGTTTTGAATGAGAGCTTGGATGTGGTAGAAATGGTCTGCCGAGATTTTAATGAAGCCTTTTTGGGTGCTTCGTCTTTCACTTTCAACAATATACACAACCCTATTACACTCGAGGCTTTGACTGTAAGAGAAGCACTGACAATAACCGAAGATCTATATGTTCAAAAATTTCAAGAAGTGTCGGCTTGCAAGACCGTGGTTAATGGCCATGATATGTTAGCTAATGGTCGTGATACACGTCGATCGGGTGATAATTGAAAAAGATCGATCGTCTCACAGACCGTTCGATGGAGTCCTAAATAGCCAGATGATTTTTTCCTTGTGAGCAGCGTGAGCCTTTGCAACGTGCTAGCCTTGTTGCAATCACCCCATCGAGGATATCGATACTATATAGTTACACACATAGCCGATACGAAGAAGGGATTTGGCGATAGACCATGCAGTTATTCTACATTTAATCATAGCCCCATCACATGATTTTTCTTCTTGTAACATTATCCATAGGTTTATGAGCTTGAATTTCGAGTTTCACAATCTCGCTAGGCATGTTCTTACATTTTGGTTTAGTCGTTATGTCTGGTTAGTTCAACCTGGAGATCTTGATTTATTCATGTAAATGTTATGACTGTTCGAATAAAGCCTAGCGAGAATGTCTATACAAAATAAAAGAAAAACTCTATTCTTCCGTTTCTCTCTTAAAAAAAGCTCTGTTCTTCTATCGACTCAAAAAAATCTCTGTTCTTCTATCAACTCAGAAAAAACTTTGTTCTTTTTCCTCTCGCCTCTCGCGTGGAATTGGCCGACGTGAGTGGGTGGGGGCAGATGCGTTTCGGTGTGGGGGATACCGGTCCAGCAGCCGCGGGCGATCGTCATCCCGCCCGTCAAACGACCAGAGGCCTCAACACCTTGTTGCGGCCGCGCTCAGGCATCAGGCGACGCCGGCGCCATGCTCGGTGAGCTAGTGAGCGGCAAGAGCAGTATTACCCTCCATCTCCCCGTTTGTAATTTTATACCCAATTCAATTCCTAGTTCATCTCTTCCCGGAAGACTTATTTCAGATAACACTATTCTTGCCTATGAAATGTCACACTTTATGAAACGGAAGAGAAGAGGAAAGGATGTGTACATGGCCCTAAAGCTTGACATGAGCAAGGCATATGATAGGGTTGAGTGGCCTTTCTTGGAAGGGACGATGCTGAAAATGGGGTTTGCTACTGATTTTGTGAATCTAGAGATGAAGTGTGTCCCCACGGTGTCATATCGTTTCCGTGTAAATGGTGATGTTACAGACGTGGTCATACCAGTAAGAGGCCTAAGACAGGGTGATCCAATCTCGCCCTAATTATTTCTACTATGTGCTGAAGTTTTTTCGGCATTACTTAATAAAGCCAATGAAGAGGAACTATTACATGGAATCAAGCTTGCCCCATGTGCACCGAGGGTCAACCACCTATTGTTTGCGGATGACTCCCTGCTGGTTGTAGAAGCAACAATCCAAGGCGTGCAAGCAATCGAATCCATCCTTCGGAATTTTGAGGAGTGTTCAGGTCAAATTATAAACACGGAGAAGTCCTCAGTCATGTTTAGTGCTAATGCTAGTCAGACTTTCAAAAATTTAATGATGCAAGAATTACACTTGGGTACAACAACTCATGGTGGGAAATATCTTGGGACACCGACATATATTGGCAAATCAAAGAAGCAGTATTTTGCATACATCAAGGATAATGTTGCGGGGTGATTTTTTGGCATGGCATTTTAACAATAAGGGGATGTTTATAGTTAAATATGCCTATAAAATTCATGTGCAAATGCTAAAACGGAAGGCTGGTAGGCAGCTGGGTCAAAGTTCAGAAACTAATGATCAATTATCAGCTATGTTCACATCACTCCCGAAACGAAAGTGCCTGCCAAAAGTACACCATTTCTTGTGGAGGTTTGTGCACAATTCTCATCCCATGTATATGAATATTGAAAGAAAGGATGTAGAACTGGACACTAGATGTGTAGTATGTGGAGCATACTTTGAAGATGGAGGCCATTTATTTTTTAAATGCAAATGGGTTAAGCGGCTCTGGAGAGCCTTGTCGATGGATGATATCCGTATACAACTCAGCCAACTAACCTCTCCAAAAGATGTGATTCTGGCGATCCTGCAATTACCAGAGGAAAAGAAACTTGTAATTATTGCGTGCTTGTGGCAATGGTGGTGTGAACGAAATCGGGGAAATCACGGAGAGCAACATCTGGATTCATAGTTCAACGACATGTTGGAGAATGGCTTGAATTTTTTACCCCAAGAATTACTGTACCATCACCGCTGTAGGCAAGATGGCAGCCACCACATGAAGAATTTGTCAAGATTAACATGGACACTACGTTCGAAGCAAGATCTAGACAGGGGTGGTTGGGGTGTTATATGCAGGGATTCAACATCAGATATTTGATTTTTGACGGCTGGTGCTGCTAGTAATTTTGTGGATGCACTTCATGCTGAAACCAGGGCCCTCTCTAACGCTGTTCAGCTAGCTGATCAACTAGGAGTGGGTCCAGTGCTTTTTAAGATGGATAGCCTCATGTTGGAGCGAGCAGTGGTCACCAATTTATATGACTTCGCCCTACTAGGACAAGTGTTTAGAGATATCAAGGCTAAGTTAAATAATCAGTTTATCCATGCGGATGTAGTTTATGTCCGTCGTGAATGTAATAAGCCAGCACATGTGTCGGGGGCAATGGGTGTTGGGTTAGCTACTAGAGAAACACAAGTTTGGCTGGACGATTTTCCTGCTGATGTAACCCATCTTGTAACCGACAATTCTACCGTATCTTAAATGGAATACGAGTGTTCCATGTCAAAAAAAAATCCTAGTTCATTCCTGATGCATCATAAATTTATAACTTCTTTTTAAGGGGCATGCGGATTCTAGCTAAATCGGACCAATCAATAAGTAGAAGCACTGTCGATAGGCCGTCACAATGGCTAGCCCCACCGCCGGAACATGTGAAGATAAATGATGATTCGACGGTTTTGAATGAGAGCTTGGGTGCGGTATCAGTGGTCTACCGAGATTTTAACGGAGCCTTTCTGGATGCTTTGTCTGTCACTTTTAACCATATACACAACCCTGTTTGACTGGTACACTAGAGGTTTAGCAGTAAGGAAAGAACCAACCAATGGCGGTAGATCTTTAATTTCGAGTTGCGTGTGATAATCATAGCCCCATCATATGATTTTTCTTCTTGTAATATCATCTTCGAGTTTAGGAGGTCGAATTTTGAGGCTTACATTCGTATTAGGTATGTTCTTTCATTTGGGCCATCATGTCTTGTTAAGCCAACGTGAGGATTTTAATTTTATTCATGTACTCCCTTCGTTCTTAAATATAAGTTTTTTAAAATATTTCACTACAGACTATATACACATATATATAGACATACCTTAGATTATAGATTCACTTATTTTATTTTGTATGTAGTCCTTTAGTAAAAAAAATAAAGACTTATATTTAGAAACGAAGGGAGTATATATTATGACCGTTTGAATAAAGCCTAGCCAGAATGTCTAAAAAAACTCTGCTCTTCCATAAGGCTGGCTATAGTAGAAATATCATAGCTAGTAACATAGTCTTGGGACTAGCAAACATGATGATGTGACAAGTAATTAAAAAAAAAAGATTAGAGTAACATAGGTAGATACCGTAATATGTTAAATGCTATACTACTATGTGTCATGCATGTCAATAAATGAGATCGCCTATGATACCAGTTTATGATACTATGCACCATGAAGATAGTATCGTATAATAGTAACATATACATAATACTATTATATACTATTATATGTTACTCTGCACTACGAGCAGCCTGAGAAAATGGTCTGTTCTTCTATCGACTCAAAAGAAAAGCTCTGTTCTTACGTCAACTAAAAAAAAAAAAAAAAGAAATCTGTTCTTTTTCCTCTCGCCTCTCGCGCGGACTTGGCGTTGGCGGCCGGCGTGGGTGGGCGGGGGCAGATGCGTTCCGGCGTGGGGGTTGGCGGGCCACCGGGCGCGGGCGCCCGTAATCCATACCGTCAGACGGCCAGAGGCCTCAACGCCTCGTCGCGGCCGCGCTCAGGCATCAGGCGACGCCGGCGCCGCGCTCGGTGAGCCAGTGAGCGGCAAGAGCAGCCTTACCTTCCATCTCCCCGTTTGTAATTTTATACCCAATTCAATTCCTGGTTCATTCCTGCTGCATCTTAATTTGTTGGGGAAAGTTCTAATTAGGTCGGAGATTTATGCGCCGAATAGATTTATCGTTTATACAGCCTAGAGAACCCAAGCTAGCGCTGGTTAAGGCCTTACGGGGAATACTATTGATTCGTTTCAGTACAAAACAAATACCACTATGTGAATGTGAAGCTAATGAGGCAGCATTGACCAAATGCTCAGCCTCCTCTCTCGTTGCTCCAATTTGAACATCCAATTCATGATGAACATAATAATGCAACCAAAGCATGTCAGGACTCAGCAAAGGCAATTTAAGACTTAGTTGTAGCAGTGGGCAACAAGAGGGATGCAGAAAGGAACCAGCCGAGGATGAAAGTCTCAGTTGCAGGCTTGCAGCTGTTGAAGTGCATACATCACAATCTTTGTTCTTTTCAATGTAGTCGTACAATTTGGTATATTCGGATAAAACTTGCAACTTCGTGCCTCCTGAGACTTCTTTCAATCTCCGCCGCTCTTCACAGGAAGCTCTTTCTAGCACGCATGCTGAATTGTTTGTTATCTTTAATTCTTAACTGTTAGTACTTACAACAATAAGAAATGTTGCAGCTTCTTTTCCAATCGCATTTTAGCAGTGTAACGACAGGTTTATTGAAAAGGAGTCGATATTCGTGTATAATAATGGCTTAACCACCGATTATCCCAGGTGAAGAAAATACCCAAGACTTTCTCATCGCTGGAGCATTACTTGGATTCGTTTGCCGAGCCATTGGTCGAGGAAGTACACGCGGACGTCCTCTCTGCATTCGAGGGTTACCATCAAGCACCATTCGTTCAGGTAACCAGGATGCTGAAGCTCGAGCAGGAGCAAGGCAAGAAGTCCCCGGCCTTCTTCTGTTTCCTCGCTGCACGGAGAACATCGTACGCTCCCGTCAAGGACGACATCGTTCTTGTCTCCTCCTCGAGAAAGGGAAAGCACCCGTCATCCTATGTCCTGGGTTCGGTTTGCAAGAGCTGGGAAGACGACGAGGATTTCCCTGCTGACTGCTTCATCGTCAGGCTGTCGACGTCTGTTCCGCCCGTGGAGGTCGAATCCAAAACGAAGAGACCCGTGGCACCATTGTTCGTCTCATTGCTCATGAACACAAAGACGTACAACTGCATCTGGACGTGCCTTCAGCTGGGGAAGACAAGCGGTCGAAAGAGAGTGAGCGATGCCGGTCTCATGGACGCCATTTGGAGATACAGCGCCTCAAAGGTACGCTCTTCTTATGCAGTCTTCTATGATTCTTCATCACTGGCTTACCTTACCTGTAAATTTCTCTTTTAATTCCACATGAAGGCAGTGGAAAACGACTCCCGGTCCCAGTTATCTCATCGTTCTGCTGCCGCCGCCAACCTTGGGCTCAACAGGTTCAGGCTTAACGAGTCGCAGCTGAACGCAGTAGAGGACTCCGTTGCAGCAATGGGGAGCCCTTCTCCTTCCCTGAAGCTGATATGGGGGCCTCCGGGGACCGGCAAAACCAAGACCATCAGCGCCATACTCTGGGCGATGCTGCTCAGGGGGCACCGGACGCTTACTTGTGCTCCAACCAACACCGCAGTTCTGGAGGTCGCTTCTCGAGTAGTCCAGCTTGTCCAGGAGTTCTCAAATGGCGGCAGCGGTGGCTGCTTCCTGAGTGACATTGTTCTGCTGGGAAACAATGAGAAGATGAAGGTAGAGGCCAGCCACGAACTCTCTGCGGTGTTCCTTGACTATCGGGTCGAGCGGCTTTCCCAATGCTTCTCGCCAAATGGAGGCTGGGGGCACTGCTTGCGTTCGCTGATAGATTTTCTTGCGGAACCTGTGAGCAAATACCAGCTGTACACCGATAAAATTACCAAGGACCGTGAAGAGGACGAGGAGAAGAAGAAGAACATTTCATCAAATGTACTAATCGATAAGAAGAACAAAAATGTTGCAAGATGCAATAAAGGGAATGGTCATGAAAAGGATAGATGCAATAATGAAGGAGACGTGCTAATGTTTGTTACCCTACCATTCAAGGATTTTGTGAGAGCCACTCACAAGGAACTCGCTCACAACTTGTGCCACTGCATCGAGACATTGCAGAATGATTTCCCAAGGGACCCTACGACGGCGCTGAGCTTCTCGCACATGTCCAGTGTGGTAGAAGCAACAAGAGTTCTTGGTGAGTTGCTAGACGCCGGTGCCGGCGACAGACACGAGGCATGGGTGAACAATCTTGGTGATGCCTGCAGCCTGTGCTCTGTGAACAGCGATCCTCCATGCAAGAAATGCAGATTCAGGAAAGCGAGGTCACTCTGTCTCGGACAACTGGAGTATCTGCGAAACAATCTGAAGCTCCCCGGCTGCTACGACAAGCGACCGATTGAAATCTACCTGCTGCAGAGAGCCAAGAGTATCATGTGCACAGTTTCCACTTCTTTCAGGCTGTATAACGTACTACCCACTGACAACCACAAACCTGTTGGCGGGCAAGGACAACGGCAACTCAAAGAACCCGAGATCTTCCCCCCTCTGGAGCTGTTGGTTGTTGATGAGGCCGCGCAGCTCAAGGAGTGTGAGGCCATGATCCCGCTGCAGCTACCTTGTATAAGGCACGCTGTTTTCATCGGGGACGAGCGCCAGCTACCTGCTCTCATTAAGAGCAAAGTATGATCTCTGAAGCCAGTTCACTTGCTAGTTACTCCCTCTGTCCCATAATATAAGAGCGTTTTTGACACTACATTAGTGTCAAAAACGCTCTTATATTAAGGGACGGAGGGAGTAGTAGTTACTAGCACTGGAGTAGACTTGACCCCTATCTTGAGACTAATAAGACCCTTTGCTTGCCAAATGGTCGTTGCAGATATCCGAGAATGCCGATTTCGGAAGAAGCATCTTTGAGAGGCTGATCTCGCTAGGCTGCCCCAAGCACCTCCTCGACACCCAGTACAGGATGCATCCGGAGATAAGCAGGTTCCCTGTGTGGAGGTTTTATGGCGGTGAGATAGGCGATGGCCCCAATGTAGTCTTCAAGAGCCACCGGCGCCGGCTATTGAGAGGCAACATGTTTGGGCCGTACTCGTTCATCAATGTGCGTGGTGGGCGCGAGAGCAGTGAGGAGCATAGTCGGAGCCCCAAAAACACCATCGAAATCGCCGTCGTCTCGCTGATAGTGGAGAGACTGTTCCGAGGTCTATCATATATGACTCCCTTCATATCTACAAGCTGACATACAATGCTAGCCTTGGTTTGTGGCATAACTTTGTCTCCTTATTTCTGGACGTCACATCACAGAGTCGGCTTCTTCGGGGACAAGGCTATCCGTTGGCATCCTGTCGCCGTACAACGCTCAGGTGAGAGCGTTCCAGGAGAAGCTGGAGAAACCATACGGAAGCCGTGATGGTTTCTCTCTCAAGATAAAGTCCGTGGACGGGTTCCAGGGCGGGGAGGAAGATGTCATCATCATATCCACGGTGAGGAGCAACGAGGATGGCGCCGTCGGGTTCCTCAGGGACGCAAAGCGTACCAACGTGGCTCTCACCAGGGCCAAGTAAGCCAAACATCAGTTACCTTGTGGTCATCTACTGCTACTATGAGTCTATGACTGCCTTGAATGAACTGTGTGGTTTCTTCTGGTCCGCAGGCATTGCTTGTGGGTGATCGGCAACGCGACGACTCTGTCCAAGAACAGGTCTGTCTGGCAGGACATTGTGTACGATTCTCAGAGGCGACAGCGCTTTTTCCATGCCGACAGGGACAAAGGTCTGTCGGATGCAATACAGGCGGCAACTATTGAGCTTGATGCTGCCGATAATCTGCGCAAGATGGGGTCCTTGCAGTGCGCGCCATGATATGAGGTATGTATTGCAGGATCATTTCTCAATGCTTCTGGTTTCCAAACTTGGTTGGGAAAAAGTAGTAGAAACTAACTTCTTCTGATTGCAGAGACCCAGGAAGGATTCCCGTTCATGAGACGATTTCAAGTTCCCAAAATGAATCAGATCATACATCTTTGGTGCGGCTCAGAGTTGCCACCGTGCTGAAGAACAGTTTAACCATTGTGTATGACCACTTACTCGTTGTGAATGAACAGCCATGGCCGCAAACTTGTATGGCTCTCAAGGAGTATATCATAAATGGCCATACACAATGGCTGTTCATTCACAACGAGTGAAGATATATGTGTGAACAGTTTCCAAATGTTTTACTTCGGGGAAAACATTCGGCTAAAGCCGGGGATGCGTGGGTGAAGATATGTCCATGAGTGGCACTCTGTGTTGATCATGCAGGCTGTGTAGGTTTGGTCTTCTGTGATTTTTTCACGGGGTTTTTAGAAGAACGTCGAGATGCAAAAGATAGAACAAGATATGACGACTTCGAATGTTTTTTCATCTGAATCTAGACCAAAAAACGTCTTGTATTTTGAGACGGAGGGAGTAGTTCTTACAAGGATCTTTGTCATGCTCATATGGATTATTTTCTTCAACCTAATGTATTGTAATAAAGAACACTTTGTTGATTTGTCAAAAAGGCCAGATCGTTTAATAAAGAACACTTTGTTGATTTTTCTCTAATCCACTTTCGTGCAATATCCTTGGATATCATATCAAGCCTCTATAACAAGTTTACTTTTTCATTTTTACGGATGTTAGCAAGAGTATTTAGCCAACGACTTGCTCATGACACAAATGACATGAACGACACAATGAATTTCTCGAACACTTATAAGGTAATCTAAACCCATAAATAAATAACAAGAAAATGGTAAAACTGTGAGAAATATTGTTTTTTCGATTGTTTGAAAACATTTGTACCATCATTGCTACGGGCCAAGTAATAGTAGGAGGCAACTGTTATTGTCAAATGATTCCAAATAGCACAGCAAGCAAAACAGAAGAGACAGCACAAGAGGCCATCCGTTGTAATCATACGGTCCAAACAACGGCAGCAAGCAAATCCAGAGTTCAAAATAAGGTTGCAACACAGTGAAATATCTCACTTCTACAAAGCATGCAATACAATTATATGCATAGAGCAACACCAGCGGGCGACCCAAACAGACGTAAAATTTAACCGTCTTTTGTCTGTTTGGGTGGCAAAACGGACATGCGCCCGCCTTTCCATGGTCGGTGTTTGGTCCCGCTGACCGTTTCCTTATCAATTTATCATTTTAGCCATTTCAACCCAGGCGTATGGCCTTCTATCGATACATTGAATAGCGGTCGCTGCCTCGAAATGTGATCATTGACGAGAAGAATAGCAACCAGAACATCACTCTCATCGGCAGACGATGATGAACATATGATGTTATTATAAAAAAACTCGTCCGTGCTATTCGCCATGATCCTTCATAGTGATGAATCTGCACCTCACTAGACAACATCTGTTGTGGACAAGTATCGGCTAGGCAAATAGCCGAACACATTGTGGGCGGCGATGATAGTAGGCATGGAGGAGTCTTTATCGGTGAAGGACCCCATCCTTGGCCCGTACAGGTAGCAAAGCTATCAAACTCCACATCCTTCGACAATGGCGGTGGTGTGCCGAGGGGCGGCGGCAACCCTGGGTAGGGTGCGGGCCGCGAGCTTCACCATTGGTGTGAAGGAGTGGAAACAACGTCGACGTTGGTGTGTCGAGGGGCGGCGACGACCCTAGGTAGGATGTGGGCCACGAGCTTCACCGTCGATGTGAAGAACTGGATACAAAGTCGACGGCGGGGCGTGGTGGATGCATCGGTGTCGGTGGCAGCTAGGTGAAGGCGTCGGGGGTGGCAAAGAAGATGGAAGCTGGGTGGCGTCAGAGAGGGTAAACTGGCCGGGAAGGTCGAACTCGGTTTGGAAAGCAGGCGTGTGCGTCATCGGCAAATAGGCCAATGAAGGATGTCGTGGGTGTCCGTGGCATGTCTGGGTAGGCGAAAACGTAACCCAAATTTGTGATGGGAATGGGTCAAAGCGGGCAGCAAAACATACATATGTCCATTTTGCGTTGTCGTGATGGGCCGTAATTTTCCTCCGCACGGGCGCACGGAATGCGTTGGCCCGTTAGAGTTACCCTTAGTCTAGGGGCGGAGACAGGGGGCGAGCAGGGGCCTGCCCCCCCCCCCAAACGATTGACGAAACCTAAAGTATGTAGTGTATATTCGACTGATATGAGCAACTACATATGTATTTGCCCCCACTCCCCCTCGGCGGCCATATTCAAATCCTAGCTCCGCCACTGCCTTAGTCCAATGTTGTGTATCAAAATGGGCACCACTAAATGTCTACGAACACGTTCAAACATGTCCACGAACAACTGAGAGGATGGCGGACATACTAATCGGTGCACCAAATGTCCACCCCGGGTCCGGTCTCCTTCGTATGACATGCACGTATAGATCAATAAGAATTTAGCATATGTAGCAAACACAACAAAAAAAACACCATATGTTTAACAAGTTTTTACATCCAACCTATCCAAAAAGATGGTAGTTCGGCTCTCGGTGCAAAAGACGTCTATTTTTTTTTGCCTCCGAGTCCGTTTGTCTATTCCAAATTCTTCAGTCTTCGCATGGTACCCTTGCACAATTTTTACCGCATTGGGATCCAAAGTCCGACATCTTCATGGTCAACATCTTACCATCAACCTTTTTTCTATTGGAGCTTGATCACTTGTCAAACGGGGAATTTGAGGATATGCCCCATCTTTGTTTGCACTTCTAGGATTTGCCTTTGTTTACAATGGCATTGATCTTTTGCCACACCTTTGACAGAAGCTTAATGATTTGCCCCTGGCAAGATGGGCCCGCTGTAAAATGTCTAAACTGCACCTGCCCTGCTCAGTCCACTCGACCGAGCACATCTCTCAGCGAGCATATATCTGGATTGGAAGACCTGAGGCGGAGATGCAGCTCCCGCCGCCGCTGTAGCTCCGGCAGAGGTGACCGCAGCTCTGCCCCTCCGGCCTTGTTGCTCGTGCGGCTTGGAAAATCTGGACCTCTCCAAGCACGGCGCTGGAGGTGAGCGCGGATGAGGCGGCGTCGATCTTAACGCGCGCGACAGTCGGGCTCGACCTACAGCCACCAGTCTGCTCATGGAGCACTTGCTTGCGGTGAGGAGAAGAAGCAGGACGGACGGCGACGTCTCGAGGCGGACAGCCAACGGATGTGTGCCTGGGCGTGCTTGTGTGCGTGAATGTGTGTGTGCGTGCGTGATCTAGCACCTGGGCTCGCAATGTGTGCTAGCCTGCTAGCCGCGCGTGTGCCTTGGCGTGCATGTGTGCGTGCATGCTCTTGCACCTGGGCGTGAGTGTGTGCTCTGTGCGTGTTGTGTGCGTGCGTGCTCTAGCAGCCGGACGCCAGGTTGTTGTTGCTGCTGCTGCTGCATGCGCGGAGAAGAACGCTATTGTCCGAGCTCGCTCCCGTCGCCGAGTTCGCCATGGACAGCCATCATCGTCCCCCGGCACGGACCATGGACGGCACCATCCGTGCGCCACATCCGGCATGACCCTTGCTCCTTTTGTGGGGAGCTCGCTAGAGATGGTTGGCGAGGCCGCAACGACCAAGCGCCCGAGGATCTTGCGCATGAACCAACCCAGGACCTGCGCCTCGATCACAAGGAAGAAGGGCATTTGGGTCATCTATTTTTTAGTGAAATGTCAAACCAGGTAGAAAGGGCAAATCAACAAAGTTTTAGCAAACTTGTGGCAAATAATCAATTACAAGAAAAAAGAGGGCAAATCCTAGAAGTGCAAACAAAGGTGGGGCAAATCCTCAACCCCCCCCTTGTCAAACCTCTCGACCTTCTTTTCCTTCTTCGCGTCATTACGTTTGAAAGACGTGTGTCCTCCTTCGTCACGATGCCCTCGAACCTCCTCATCATTTTGGCCACCGCCCCCATCTCTCCCCTCCTCCCACTCACTCCCATGTTTCCTAGCCATCCTTTTGGTCGGAGCAAGGCCTTCTTTTTTGTTGGATCACCATATTCATATACATTGGTCTCGACGGAATTGGCGACGACATTGAGCCACTTGGCGTGCGCATTCAACCCCTAACCAAGAACGCGTGAAGGTGAAGTGCTCCTTATATCCGGCTAAAGAAAATTGTGCACGCACGGTCAAACTAGAAAGAAAAAGATATGATGAACAAGCTTCATAGTATCCAAAACCCAAAATTGTCCAAAACAAGAGCAGCAATCAAGCAAATCCAGAATGCAAACATGATGTTGCAGCACGGTGAAAACGTCTCACTTTTTTACGGAGCATGCAAGTTGACCATGCAAATTGTGTTAACCAAGTTGACCTGCACCTCAGTCAGTCACGGTGGAACACAGAGCAGCATGATGACCATCCAAGTTGACCGCAGGGCGTGGCATGGCATGATGGTCAAAATCAAAATCGTCACACCGTCGCCCGTCGTCGTCACCTTTCCTCCCGTACTGCCCTCCCACTCGCACCCCACTCCTCCAAAAGTCCACCCTTTCCCTCCCACGCCCGCCGCCCCGCCCCGCAACCACGCGCGCACGCCCAAACGCCCGCCCGCCCGCCATAAAGCCCGCCTCCCGGGCCTCGCCGCGCGCCCACCCACACACCCAACGCCTCCCCGCCCCCTCCCCACGCCGACGCAATGCACCCCGACCCCGTCGACGAGCCGCGCCGCGGCGCGACCGGCGCTGCCGCGTAGGGCCTGGACGTCTGGTGCTGCCAGGCCGGTGGCGTCGCGGGAGGGGCCAGGGTTGCCTGACCGGAGCTCCGCCGCCCATGCCGTGCGCGCGGGCCGAGGACGCGCTCCCCTCCGCCGACATGGTCTCCGCCTCCCTGATCCAGAAGGCGGCCGGCGGCCGGAGGCCCGCCGAGCCAGGCCGCGCGCTGCAGCGCACGCCGCACGTGTCCGCGGGGGACGTCGACGCGCCGGCGCCGGCGGCCAGCTGCTCCAGGGTAAGTCCCTGCTTGCTGCTCCGTACCGTCGAGTCCCGACCCACCCACAGAAATCGCACTCCTAATTATTTCCCGTCCGGATTATTAGCCGTAGCGTGGTTGGGAGAAAAGCCTAGATTCTTGGTGGAGAAAGGCGAGATTTTTAGCACCTAACGCCGCAGACCGAATCAAATCGCCGTCCGTCCTTTTCCGGGGTGCCGTCGCGGCCAGGGCGCCGTACGGGGGGACGACGTCCTTGTCCCGGATGGACGAACTGCCCCCACACTGTCCCTCGCCTCGTCTGTCCCCACTCCCGATTGAATCACCACCGCAGGCTGGGCGGTCAACCGGCAATCTTGTTGCCTAGTGACTCCTTGACCTCCCTCTCTTTCTCTCTAGACTAGATTGGATGGATGGATGGGTGGATTAACAGAATTACTGTCTTTTTTGAGGGAATTAATACGAGTAGCATTATCTTGACTGAATTGCTTTTGGTCCTCTTCTTGTTGCAGGATGATGGCAAGGGCAATCGCAGCGGGAGGAGAGAGGAGAGCCGCAGGGGCAGGATGCGGAGCTACCGGTCCGAGCTCGAGCAGGAAGTGTGTGATTGATTACTCTTCTTCTCCCTGGTTATATGTTGTTTTCTTCGACGGTTCGATGTAATCAATGTATGTCGGTGCCTGGATGCGGTGTTTGTTCTTATATCGTGTGTAAAAAACCGTGCAGGTCAAGAAACTGCAGAGGCAGCTCGAGAAGGAGATCGAGCTGCACGTGGCGTTGGCGGACGCTGTCACGCAGAACGCGCCGCCACCTGCATTGAATTCTTCTGCCAAGATCCCACCTGAGGTGCAGGGGCTATTTATACTACATTGTCATTGACTAGAAAGTCAATGTGCATTCACTAATCTTGTTTTAACCTTCTACCATGTGTAGACGCAGGAGCTACTGGTTAACATTGCCTCCCTGGAGGGGGCCGTTTCGAACCTTGAAAAGGAGTTAAATGATCTGTATTACCAGCTTTGTCATGAAAGGAATGAACGGCTACTTGCCGAAAATAACCTGGGATGCTTGCCATCTGCGTCCTCAGATGACCGCTCACTGTCAACTTGCACGTGTACATGGGAAGAAGTAAGTTTTATCTGACAAAATGTCTCCTCAGGGTGCATTATTCCTGATATAGGAGAGTTATTGACGGTTTCTTGATTATATTTCTCATCAGCACATATCATCATTGAGGGATTTGAAGTTTGGAGGGTCCGAGTCAATGAGATCAATGCAACAAGATTTACTTACAGAACTCGAATATGACCAGGATCTTGGGGAAGAATCCGAAGATAGACAGATGGTTTCCCTAAATAGGCTGCTCGAGAAACACCGAGACATCTCTTTAAATGGACTGTTGGAAAAGCACCGGGACGAAGAGGTCTTTTTCATGCTTATGCATAACAGCCTATTCATGTATTTTGTTATACATGTTATATATTGAGGCTTAATTTACGTTTCTGCAGATGCAAGGATCATGCTCGGTGGAAAATGGAGGCAAAGAAGATGAAAAGATCGATGATTTATCATTTGAGCAGTCCATTCAAAAGTTAACTAGCATGAAAGGAGGAAATCTTTGGAACTATCCAAATCAGCTATCAGAGGAGATGGTGCGCTGCATGAGAAACATTTTCCTCCGTTTATCTGAATCCTCCAAGATATCTGGGAAGGCATCTTCTGATTGTTCATCTTCCTCAGCGGAGCGTCTATCTGGTTCAACATTGGCATCCTTCTCAGATTCATCCATAATACCCTCAATGTTACGGAGCTCTTCAGTTGACTCCTATCACAATGATGAGATGATGAATAAAGCCAGAAACTTTGACCCGTATAAAGTTAATGGAAAGGGAACCCGAAGAGACATCGGGAACTACTGTTCAGCAGCTGAAGTATCTTGGATGTCGGTTGGAAAGGAGCAACTTGAATATGCATCTGAAGCTCTAAAAAAGTTCAGGTTTGCTGCTGGAACCTCGGCCAAACCTAACAAGCCTACTCTAGATATTTTGCGTACTTACAAATATCACTACTTGTTTATGAAACAATGGATTTTAGTTCATATATGTGGAACTGTTAGCGTCGGATCAACATTTGTAATTGCATTGCCCCAATTGAATCTACAAATAACTGAACTGAGGGAAGAATATGATGTACTTCATGTTATCTTTAGTTGCTTGAAACAATCAAACTAAGTCTATTTTCTTTGAATCGGGCTGCTTGTCATCATTTTTAGCACCACAAGGTATCCCTGTCGTCACGTGATTTGCTTATATCTGAATGTATTAGCTAACAAACTTTTGCATCCTCATTTCTTTGATTGATCCTCCATCTATAACACAGTACATAAATCTTATGAATAAAAGAATCTCGATGCATGAAAACATCTTTTTCGCGACAAATTTTCCTAATTGGTGTTATTTCTGTCCATAAGCCCATTATTCTGGAGCAAGTTTTAGTTCTTAGTTCTTACTATTTCCAGTGAATATATTTAGTAATTCATGTACCATTCTCATTGGTTTGCAGATTTCTTGTGGAGCAGCTATCAAAAGTTGACCCTAATTGTTTGAACTCTGATGAGCGGCTAGCCTTCTGGATTAATTTGTATAATGCGCTGATAATGCATGTAAGTACAAGCTGTTACTTACGTGGCTGGTTTTGTGGACATGGATTGTATTTCAAAAGAATTTATACATTTACCTGATTCTATATATCTACTTTGGTATTCCTATATTTAATAGGAAAATAAGACCACTCAGCTGTGTTATATTTCCATTCCACATCTTTCTTCATAAGAAGCCACAACTTTCATTAACTCTCTATCACTTGCATGTTGAACCTCGTGCACTAACAATTCTATATTGGCATCTACCAGTCATACCTAGCATATGGAGTTCCCCGGAATGACATCAAGCTTTTCTCTCTAATGCAAAAGGTTTGTCGAGTCTCTCTTCCCAGTTGAACAAATACATGTCATCTTTCTTCAATGAGGCAGCCGGTTAAAGTGACTTGGTGATGCAGGCCTGTTACACAGTTGGTGGGCAGTCATTCAGTGCAGCTGAAATAGAGTTTGTGATACTAAAGATGAAGACTCCAGTGCACCGGCCCCAACTTGTATAACTCTTTTATTAATCCATTTTGTTTGCCCCTAGTTATATTATAATGTCTCTTATTGTTCTCCCTACCTGTTTGTAGTCTTTGATGTTGGCTCTCCAGAAGTTCAAAATTTCTGAGGGGCACAAGAAGTATTCGATCAATGAAGCTCAGCCCCTTCTGCTGTTTGCACTCAGCTGTGGAATGTTCTCTTCTCCAGCTGTAAGTACATGAAGAGACTGTCATAATTTCCCAGAAATACACGCATATTGCTCTTCCATTTTATAGAAGAGAAAAAAAACTAGCCTGTTAGGCAATGCTTGTTTATTCAAACCCTGCTCACACACCTTTATAAAGTAGTAGTACTATCTAGGATATTTGAACATGTACACTGTCATAACAAATTATAAGAATCATAAAGAGACACTTATCTTTCTCTCTCTGCGTATATATATTCATCTTGTCGAGGTGATGATCTGCTGTTGTATAGGTGAGAATCTTCACGGCCGAAAACATTAGGAATGAGCTTCTGGAGTCATTGAGAGACTACATCCAAGCGTCTGTCGGCATAAGTGACCGAGGGAAACTACTGATCCCAAAGCTACTGCAGAGCTATGCCAAGGGGGCCGTCGAAGACTCCCTGTTCACGGACTGGATCTGCCATCACCTCTCGCCTGAGCAAGTAGCAGCCATCCGAGAGTACTCCTCGCAGAGGAGGCAGCGGCTTCTCGGGGCACGCAGTTTCACCGTGGTCGCGTTTGACTCGAAATTCCGGTACCTGTTCTTGCCTGACAGCAGTGCCTCCCAGAAGCCACAACACAGAACAGGCTCCCTAGGCTGATCCTGGCAGCTGGTATTCTGGACCACATAACTCATTCCTTGAAGGCTGGAAAATGGGATGGCTAGTTGTATATGGTGTACATTTTTTGGGAGGAAAGTATACAACATAGCAAAAAAACTCAGAACCTGCTTCGGCGAGGATATTTCGTTTGCAAAATTGGATTACCTCAGCAAAAGGAAGATGTTTTGGATCTCATAGTGTTTGGCGCTGTGTTTCATACTGGGGATACCGTTTTGGTCTTTCTTTTCTCAAATATATACTTTTCTCTTTTTTGTATAAAGTTATTTTTGTCTTGGTCGATTGGTTTGTAAGTTGTGCACTAATAAACTGGGTGGTGCCATATATTGTGAGAGGGTTCTGTTTTTTGCACTGAAATGTAGCTATAAATGGAATGATATTTTTACTGACACATAGGGACGCATGCAGAACATAAACAACATCATCCTCAGGGATTTACAGTGTCAATAACTTGAGGCCTCCAAAGCTTTCATCTAACCGATAAATTTATGTTAAATGCATTTATAAAACTCAATCAAACTTACACATAATGGAAGTACCTTTTAAAAACAGATCTGTACATACAGTTCACGTGTATCCCAGTACAGATATTTAAGAATGTATGAAAAATGCTTGAACAATCATGAGTTGTATATTATCAGCCCAGGGCCATTTCTGCTTCTCTCTGCACATCATCCTAACCTGCTGCTGCTGGTGACTCCTATGAGATGCTGTAAATAGGTCCATCCTGAACCAAATCTACTTTCTTTCTTTCTCGATGCCTCAGCGACATGAATATCAACTAACTTGCCAATATTAACAATAAAAGGTTATCAAAACTCTATATATGTAGACTCAGAAGAAAGTGCAAGGGGAACTGCTTCATTAGCTTTGCATTGCAGCAGCTCCATCCCTTCTTAGTCTACCTCTGGACGGGCAGCGCCACAAATGCCCAGAAGTTGCTCATCATGATCTGGATTGTTAAAGGCTATAAATAAAGAAAATAAATACAAGAGCAAGGAATAATCAGTCCAGGAGTAACCCGGACACCATGTAATAGACAAGAGTACAATGCACTCTGTGGACAGCAATTAAAACAGTTCCCACTTCTCTTCTTCCTAAATATAAGACATTTTTGGCAGGTTTAGGAACCAAGGTGGTACATAGATATAAACAGCAATACAAGTTTGTTTCACAAGTAGTTAGCAAACAGAAAACACTGCCAAGCAGTAATGCATCCTGGAATTGCTACATAATCATGACTTCACCTCTATTTTCAGTCAACCATGCAAAGGAAAAAAATGGAGCAGGTTTCAAACATGTAAAATCTACCCAAGTTTAAGTTAATACAACTCACCAGAAACAAAATCCGTTTAAAGATACTTCACAAGGCCAAGGTAACGATGGAGCCCATAGGCAATACATAACTGCAGATTTGCATAACTAGAGTAACAATGCAAGTATAACATCACTACAAAGTATTGGAAAAATGCTGCAATATGTCATCACTTAAACAATCAGTACACATCTGACATCATCATGTCGGCATTCATCATCCCAAACTCACACTTGATTCAGTTGTACCTTTTTCGAGTTGGCGATGTAAGGTAAATACTTTTGGAGTTGAGGATGGAAATTAGACTCTGACTAGAGTTTAAGGGGACCATGGTAGACTTTCTTTGAATAAAGATGAACATGTTCTAAATTAGTTAGCAACAAGACTCCCAGATAAACATCCTCCACATCAGCTCTGTTCAAACTTGAACATTCAGTTTCAAGAGATAAACACTAAATGAACAAACAGCCACTACAACGGATAGGCTACATCCTCGCCATAACAGACTTGACAACATTCAGTATTCTTGAGTACTCGTAAAACAGAGCAGATTGCTCGCCCTGTAAACCATCACGGTGGAGCCGGTTGCTGCCGGTAAGATTGTTGCATGGGCTGCCTCCAATTATCAAGTCAAAGCCACCCAATCTTCTAGTAAATGACTCGATTGTATCATTAGTGAGAGTTTCCACATCTGGAATCTCAATCAGACTGCCACCCGTTTGATTCTGATTCCACCAACCTCTGAAAATCCTCCTGTTCACTTCCGAAATCTCAACAGAAACCACTGTTTTCATGTGGACCCCAAGCTTGTGCAGGGCTACTTCTCCTCCTCCAATACCTGTGAATAAGGACAGCACATTTATACCATCGGGAAACGTGTCCCTCAGCACTGACAAGTGGTAAGCAACTGTATCCACTTGAAATGAGTTGCCAAGAGCTTTGTACCTCTCCATCTTGCAGACTCCCCTCGTGTGGTCTCTTGGGAAACCAAGTAGACACTCCATCTCATGAGGCTCCAAAGGCGCAACCTTGTTCTTTCCAATCCAAACAAGATTCCATTTCCTGCATTCATCCGTGACATACTTCTGAACACTTGCAGATGGTAGACTGCCTGAGCTTGCAAGAGCATACTCGATCCGTTCTGTCAGCTTTGCACTTGCCACACTCGTCAGCAACCCTTTATATTGTATGTTCGTGCTGTCC